>NC_143163.1:11255000-12505000 GCF_047325235.1 Durio zibethinus
TCATTGTATTGGACATTACCCCCTTGTACTTGGATATGTCCTTTACATTTAAGTTATCTTTTTAGGTTTTCAACTTAGATCCTTCTTTTTGACTCAAACTGCTATTTTTTTGGGTTTTTAATTATGAGTCCTCCTTCATTTTTTTTGTTATTATTATTATTATTATTATTATTATTATTATTATTATTATTATTATCTTGTTTTATTTTTTTTAAACTTGTTTTTTTTATTTTTTTCTCTTTTTTAAGCAAAGTATTTTTTTACAGCATATAAATTTATTAGGTATGGCAAGTCATCCTCATCCATCTCTGCCAAGTTAAGTGCTCCACCTGAAAAAACCTTTTTGACTACATATGGAACCTTCTAGTTTGGCATCCAATTTTCTTGATTATCATGCTGATTCAGAAGAATTTTTCTTAAAACTAATTTTCCCTCACAGAAATGCCTAAATCGAACTCTTTTGTCATGTGCTCACATTATTCTTTTTTGTTACAATTGACCATGGTAAAGAGTTGTAAGCCTTTTCTCTTTAATGAGGTTCAATTATTCATAACAATTTCAAACCCATTCCACTTCCTCTAAATCTACTTCCACCAAGATCCTTAAAGAAAGAATCTACACCTCGATTAGTAGCAGAACTTCCATCCCATATATGAGCAGAAAAAAAAGTGGCCCTAGTAGATGTGTGCATTGATGTCCTATAAGCATGCAGTGCGAAAGGTAACTTTTCATGCCAGTCCTTATAAGTATCAGTTATTTTCTCTATTATCTTTTTGATATTTTTATTGGCAGTTTCTACTACTCCATTCATTTTTGGGTGATATGGAGCTGAATTATGGTACTTCATTTTAAATTGAACACAAACATCTACTAACATCTTGTTATTCAAGTTGCAAGAATTATCAGAAATGATCTTTTTTGGAAGGCCATATTGACATATTATCTCCCTTTTTTATAAACTTGCATACCATTGTTATTGTCACATTAGCATAAAAAGCTATTTCGATCCATTTTATGAAATAATCAATCACTATAAAGATGAATTAATGTCCATTTAAAGCCTTTAGAGTGATGGGTCCAATTACATTAATTCCCCACATAGAGAATGGCCATGGATGTGCGAGAACATGTAAAGGGATTACAGGAGCATGAATCTCATCTCCATAAATCTGACATTTTTGGTATTTTTTAGCATAATTGATACAGTCACTTTTTATTGTCAACCAATAATAACCTGTCTTCATGATTTGTCTAGCCATCATATGGCCATTTGCATATGCTCCACAAGTTTCTTCATGCACTTATTACAATATTTTCTTGGCTTCAACTACATTCATGCATCTTAATAACATTTGATCCTGACTTTTCTTGTACAAAATTTTTTTATCAAGGAAAAATCCCATAGCCAATCTTTTGATAATTCATTTGTCACTTTCTAATGTATGTTTTCGGTATTGTTGGTGCTTAACATATTGCATGATATCGTAATACCAAGGTAGGCTATTAATCTTCTCTTTAATAGTTGAACAATATGCCATTAATCCTTGCACATTTAACTAGATAGGTTGAATTTCCATCTTATATCCTACTTTAAATATTGCAGCCAATGTAGCCAGAGGATCGACCATTTGATTATTTTTTTAAGGTATATGATATGATAGAATTGGATCTTCTCAAATTGTTTGATCAAATCTACCACATACTTTTAGTATTATACTTTGAATCTCTTGTTTTCATTCACCATGTAGTCGATAGATTACCAAGGTTGAGTCTCCATAGGCTTCTAACATTCCAATCTTCTTTTTAATTGCCATTTATAGGCCTATTATGCATGTTTTGTATTTTGCCACATTGTTGGTGTAATTAAAATCCAACCTTGTGGTGTTTGGATAATAATTTCTATTAGAGGATATCAAAACTACTCCAATCCCATGCCTTAAAGCATTTGAAGCTCCATCAAAGAACATTTTCCATGACTTTTTAATTAGTTCCTTTTTCTTCATTTGGGATATGGTCATTAAATCTTCGTTAGGAAAGTCCAATTTCATAGGCTCATAGTCATTAATTGCACGCTCTGTAAGGAATTTAACTATCACACTTTTTTTGATTACCTTTTACGACACATATACAATATTATATTCAGAGAGCATGACTTGCCATTTTGGTAACCTTCTTGACAATGATGGTTTTTCAAAAATATTCTTAAGAGGATCCAACCTTGCTATTAACCAAATAGTATGGTATAGCATATATTGCTTGAGTCTGTGGGCTGTCTAAGCGAATTTGTAGCACATTTTTTTCAATTAACAATATTTAGACTTGTATTCAGTGAACTTCTTACTTAAGTAATAGACAACTTGGTTTTTCTTGTCCATTTCATCCTGTTGCCTTAACACACATCCCACAAAACGGTCATACACCATAAGATACAAAATCAATGGTTTCTTTACAATAGGTAATAAGATTTGACAGGTATTCTTTAATCCTTTCAAAGGTATACTGACATTCTTCATCCCATTTTCTGGGATCATGTTTCTAAAGCAACTTGAAAATTGGGTCACATTTAGAAGTAAGTTGAGAAATAAAGCAGGAAATGTAATTCAACCTTTCTAGAAAACCCCTTACTTCCTTTTGCATGTGTAGAGGAGATAAGTTTTGGATGACGAGTATTTTATATGGATCAACTTCAATGCCCCTCTCACTAACCACAAACCTTAACAATTTTCCTGACTTAACACCAAATGTGCGCTTAGCTGAGTTTAGCTTGAGTTGATATTTTCGTAATCTTTCAAATAGTTTCTTGAGTTTGGTAACATGGTCCTCTCTCTCATTAGATTTTGTAATCATGTCATCTATATACACCTCTATTTCTTTATGCATCATGTTATGAAAAAGGGTTACCATAGCTATTTGATAAGTAGCTTATGCATTTTTCAACCTAAAAGGCATAACTTTATAATATAACGTGCCCCACATGGTAACAAATGTAGTTTTTTTCCATATTAATAGGGACCATTTTAATTTGGTTATATCCAGAAAAACTATCCATGAAAAAGAATGTGGAGTGCTTAGCGATGTTATTTACAAGAGTGTTAATATGGTGTAAAAAAAATTATCTTTTAGGCTGGCTCTATTTAAATCTATATAGTCTACACAAATCCAAATTTCCATCCTTCTTAGGAACTAAGACCACATTAGCTACCCATTTCGAATATTTAGCTACCTTCAAAAAGCCTGCATCAAATTACTTTTTTATTTTTTTTTATTTTTAATAACATGTCTGGTTTTTTGTGCCTTAATTTTTACTATACCGGCTTACATTCTGGCTTGAATGGCAATCAATGTTTTACAATATCTGAACTAAGTCCTGGCTTATCTTGGTGTGACCATGTAAACACATTAACGAACTTATGAAGCAATTGTTCCAACCTTTCTCTTTTTATGTGTGAAAATGATGTGCCTATTTTAACCTTCTTCTTATTTTCCTCATCACCTAAATTCGCCATGCTTGTAGACCATGCCTGTACTTCCACATGAGGTTCAATTTGTCTTCTTTCTTATTTTATTAGTTTTAATAAATCAAAGGGCAAATTGTCCTTATTTGAATCCTCTTCATTATTAAGTTCATCAATGTGAATAAGTTTTTGAAAGTGAAATCTTGGATTGTCGTTATGATTATCCTTGTACTCATTATTTGAAAACCTAAAAATGAGTGAAATTGAAAGGATGTAGGCATATGTGTGGGGAAAAAAAGAAAAAGAAATTGTAACTTTGAATGAATGAAATAATAGAGGAAATGTAAATGTAAAACACTAGTCATTTTATTAAAATGATAAAAAGAAAAAAATTGTAACTTTGAATGAATGAAATAATAGAGGAAATGCAAATGTAAAACACTAGTCATTTTATTGAAATGGTAACGGAAAGATAAGCCTATAAAAAATTCTTCTAAATGCTCTTGGGCATAAGTATTGGAAAAAATTAACTCATTACATTACTTTGTGAAAGATTTAAGGATAACTGGCAACTTCATTGATTTCCAATTGTTTAGCTCTTCTCTGGGAGGTCATGGATAAATAAGAGGCTTATTTTCCTAATGATTGTTGTTACATCTCCTATTATATAGATATGGAGTGGAAAAAGGCTTCTTTCATGTTCAGCATATGTTTCTTTTGTGTGACCTCTAACAGATTAAGGTGAATATATCTACCTGAATGAAATGTATCATACAAGTAAGAGATGATCATTTTTTCATATTCTAGCTTATTTCCTTTAAGTCATGCCAATCTCTTTTCTCTCTTTTTAGCCATGGCTCTCTTTTTTTCTATTGCAATGACTTAAATCCTAATCCAAACCTTTCCCTATTTTCAAATACTCTTGGTGGCTTATCGATTCCTTGTAAATTTCTTTCAAGTTTGTATCTAACACGCCATCTTTTGCCCAATGTTTGTTTGATGACTATCCTGGTTACACTTGATAAGTGTGGAGTGTGCACTTTTGACCTTTTCCTCACATAAGTTGCATTAATGAATTCAAAAGATCTAAAAAAACACTCTAATGCATTCTCTATAGCCTCTACATTTAGAGCAATCATGGGCTTGGTTACTAACAAGTCCTCTTCTTCAGAAGCACTAATAAATTGATCCTCAACTATAAACTTTACTTTTTAATGCAAAGATGATGGGATAACTTTTGCTATATGAATCCATGGTCATCTTAACAAGTAGCTATAAGATGGCAAAATGTCCATGACTTGGAATTTCATAGAGAAAGTACATGGCTTTATTTGCATTGGTATTTCAATGTCCCTTAATATTTCCTTTCGAGACCCATCGAAAGCCTTCACTACCACATGGTTGGTTTTCATATGTGATCCATCAATGGGTACTTTTTTTAGGGTGATCATAGGCATGACATTGATTAGAGGGCCATTATCAATAAGAACCTTAGTTATGATATGACTTTTGCATATAGTAGTGATATAAAGGGCTTTGGTATTGCTCCGTCCCTCTGATGAAATTTCATCATCATTGAAAGTTAAAAAATTCAGAGCCATAATGCTTCCCACAATATGGTCAACATTCTTAATAAAGATATTATAGTCCACATGTGCTTGATTCAACACTTTTAGTAGGGCATTTCGATGCAGTTTAGAATTCAACAACTTTGATAACAAAAAAATTCAAGCAAGCATCTTGTTCAACTATTTTACTACATTATACTCACTATGTTTGATCAACTTTAAGAACACACAAGCTTCTTTTTTATTGACAAGTTCTTTATATTATGCATCTTGAACCACTACAGAACGAGTCTTATCTCATTCTCCTAACATCTTTTCTTCTTCTTTAGCTTTTCCTTTTTGAGCTTTCTCTATCATTTCAAGAGTATAACATCTCTCACTCATTGTCATTCCACCTACCCTAGTTATATTTGTAATACTAGTGGCATTTAGGTAATTTGTAGCTCGATAATTATTTGATTCTTGTGCCATAACATTATAATCATACTTTTACATCATTGCCTTATTACTTCGATAAGAGAATGGGCTGGGGACTCGAATTGTTATAGGTTTCATGGGAAAAGAAATGGGTTGTTCTTTCATTGAGCTTGATTTTAGGTTACAAAAGATAGTTATTGGTTTAGGCATAAACTTAGGGAACATATTTTCTGAAGATCCTCCTTTTGTTACATTCATCAAAGATTGCCCTTATAGCCTATTTGGTTTTTCATTACAATAAATCGTTAGCAGCTTAAGCATAAACTTGAGGGCATACTTCTTGAAGACCTTCTTTTTGTTGCATTCATTATGTTTTAATCATCTTTTCATAAAACTCTACCAAGTATGAATCCATCATTGTTTGTAGCACTTGGTGAAACACACCATAATTTTAAATTGAGTGTCTTACCTATTCACGTGATAAATACATGTTTGGGCTGGATCATAGTCTTCCTAATTAATTATTTGTTTTGAGGGAATTGGGTGAAGCATGTCAAATTTGTCCAAGTTTTCAAACACTTGATCCATTGGGTTTTTAATTTCATCAATATTTTTCTTAACATGCTTTACTAGATCGTCATCTATTTCATTGATTGTTAGCCTAGCATGGTTTGGTAAAGGATTTTCATTAACATTTGGCTTTCCATTGGTGTTAAAATTTATGTATCCTTTTTTGATCAAGTGCTGCACTTTATACTTAAGAACTGTGCAATTTTATGTAGAATGGCTCATAACCCTATCTTGATAATCACACTAAGCATTTGATTATAGCATCTAGGGTATGGAGGCTTTAATGGTTTTATAGAGTAAGGTGTAATAAGATGGTTTGCTACCAGTTGAGGGAACAAATCGATGTAAGACATGGAAATGGGAACAAGATGAGTTTTTTCTTGAGTGGCCCTTCGACCTCTAGGATTGCTTGTCAAACTATTTGATTGAACAACAAGTTGTGCTGCAGGTGCAAAGGCGTAAGTAGGCATATGAGGGTGAAAGCTTTGCAAGAATCTCTCGATGATGGTACTAGTTGATATGGGTATGGACCTTGAGAAATGTTATGTGTGGTAGGGTAATAAAGTGGGTAGGTTGGGTAGGGGTGATATAGGATAAAATTTCGGGGTGGTTGATTCCCATAGGCTATAACATGTGCCTCTTCATCTTTTATCTTAGGTTGCATTACTTTCTTAAAATTGGACATATCACCTGTCTCTATCTTACCACTTTTGATGGTACTTTCTATCATTTCATCAAAAATTACCATATCCATACAATTTTTTGTTGCATTGCCAACAAGTTTATCATAATATAGTACCTTGAGAGTATTAACGAAGAGCACCATTATCTTTTTTTCGATCAAAGATGGCTGTACTTAAGTAGCAAGATCCCTTCATTTATCAGTATATTCCTTAAAAGTTTCATTGGCTCTCTTTTCCATATTTTATAATGATAACCTATCACGAGCCATGTCTAATACATGTTTGTATTGGCCAAGAAAAGCTTTAGAGAGGTCTTTCCAATAATGTATGCGACTCCTATCTAGTTGGATATACCATCTAGTTATAGGCCCAGTGAGGTTGTCCTAAAAATAGTGGATTAAATCTTATCATTGTCGGTGTGACTTGTTATCTTACGATAGAACATGGGAAAATGGGTCGATGGGCACTTAGTCCCGTCATACTTATCAAAATCAAATGTTTTAAACTTTAGTGGAATTACTAGATTTGGGACCAAACTAAGGTCATTTGCATAAATAATGCCAAAGATATCTCTTCTTTCAATGGCTTTTAATCTCTCTTTTAGCAAGTCATACTTGTGTTGAATTTTTTTTTCTTTCCTGACTCTAACATGTCCCTTAATTTCTTTCACTTTTCGAGATCATCCAAATTGGAAACAAAAATTGGATCAATCAAATTACATCCTGGGTTATGTTCAAATTGCCCCTGATTTGGTTGTTGGTTAGCAGGTAAGTTCACATTCATGAATGGATAAGGTTGCCCACCCATATATGACAGATACATCAGTTGAGAAGCTTGAGCATGAGATGATATATACTCAGGTGGGTAAAATGGTTCTTCTCTGACTTTGTTGTTTACTTGGGGTCAATTTTTCTCTCTTGTAGCAGAGGCTTTAGCAACACCTTCCCTTTGGCCATGCCTCCCATTAACTCTTTTAAATCTATCATTTGTTTTCGCATCTCCTCTTGTATTTCAACCATCTATTCTCACATATCTTTCTGACTTTTTTCCTTTGTCTTTATCCTGGCTACTAGCTCATTTTCCATAATTTTAACTTGTAACCGTGTATTGTATGGGTGGCGAGTAGATCAGTTTCAAATTTTCAATGGCTGAGCTATCCTTAAACCTTTTTTTTACCACAATTTGAAAAATTAGGATGCCATATTATTTTTTGTGAAAGTAAAAAAATTTTTATTTTAATTTGAAAACATCATTTTAATGAGGTAAAATATTGAGAAAGAAAAAATATGCACAATTTATGCATGAATGCATTGAAAGGTATTTACTCTAAGACATATTTCAAACATTAGAACTTTTCATTGATTTTGACTAGTTTTTTATTACAAAGAGTCTATCATTTTAGCATTGTAGCCATAAAAACATTTAATTTGCTCATAATGATACTTGGCTTCAACTAAACAGTTTAACAAATGTCACCTATAGCTTTCAGTTGGGTTGATTTCTTGTATTAAAGCTTCTACTCTTTCAACCATTTCCCTTACTTTCTTTATTGCCTTACAAATTTGACTAGCTAGATGTTGTATGTATTGTTGCCTTCCTAAGCTTTCTGCCTTCCACTTTATATAAGCATCCACTTCAAGATCGAAAGTGTATTTCCAATCTTCTTCTCTATTTTGCCATTCTTTGATGATTATTAAAATATAGTCTTTGTGGTTTTGTAATTACTATTCTATCTTTTGAATTACTTGGCAAAATGATTCTTTCTCTTTTTGTATTTCATAGTGTTTTCTTTTTTCATCTTTGATCTGTGCCTTTAATTTAGCATTCTCCTTTTGACATTCCATTAATTTAGCTGAAGTTGTTGAATATAAACCTTCATACTCTTGCTGTTCTTAAAAAATCCTAATGGCTTTTTCCTTATTTTTCTTAACTTTATCCTTCTCATGTTGCATCTCTTCTTGAAGCTTAATCATTTCCTTTTGCTACCTAACACCAAATCTAGCGCCTTTTCCCTCCTTTAATTGGGTTCACATTTTTTTGTTTTCTTGATGCAAATCCTATATATCATTTTAGGCCATATCTCGATCTTACATTACATTTTTTAGTCTACTTTCATGAGCTTTTACTTCATATTTCAGTTGTCCCATCTCTTCTTAGAGTCTTAAATTTTCTTTTCTCAATTTCTTTTTTTTTTGCTTCAAGTTCTTGCTTAACAAGCTCAATTTTCAACAATGGTTCATTTGCCCTATAGGTTCACTTGTTGAAATAAGAAATCATATGGAAGAAGCATCATATCTCTAGAACACTTTCCTTTTCAAATCAAGTAATTGAGGTGACTTTGTTAAGATTTGGTCCTTGTCTTAGCCTTTAAGTCTTCTTCCATACCTGAATTGACTACTCTGCTATTCTTGATGAACCTGCTTCTCTATAAATAAATTCTACTAGGACGAGTCCATGTGTGGCAAGGATAAATTGCTTTACACCAAATTGTTTTAACACCATTAGTGAAGCGTCACTTACCACTCCCTACAATCCTAAAAGTAGTACCCATGGATCATCTTTACCTCAATATAACATTTGCATATGAGGCATTCATGGTGCCATCCATTTGACCTGTTCACTAGTATGCCTTTGAAAGAATGCTATCCACTCTTCTTTGAATTTCAATGTTGGCCATTGACTTTTGTAAAACTCTTTGACTAGGGCTTTATTTTGAAGATATGGTTTGGAAAAAGCACTTTTCTTGCATTTAAAATGGCATTTTATCTAGAAAAATAGTAACTATGCACTCTCTATAAAACGTCTTCCATTTTGATGACAAAAGTTCAATGATCTGATTATCTCAACTAGGATGGCTGGAATGGGATTAATTGACTGACTTTTGGATTTGTTCAAATAGATCAACTACTGCCAATTCAATATATCCCAAAGTTTTTGGAAAGATCACCATGCTGTACATTGCTAGGGTGAACACTACCATGCCTTGATCATCCATTAAGAGTCCCAAAATGAAATCATGAAAGAAATGCCAAGGTAAGCTGACACTTTTACCTTTGTCTTTAGTCAAAGCATCCACAACCTCTACCTTCATTCCTATCAATTTAGCTATCTTGTTATGGTACCTTGACTTTGGTTTTCTGACATATATCTTATCAGGGTACTATAATTTTAATCTTTTCAAAATTGAATATTCCTCAATAGATGGTGTCAAATCCTCCTTATTAAATGTGAAACATCTATATGATGGGTCCCAAAACTGATTAGCTGCTCAATTTAAATGTTCCTCAATCACTACTAAGATAAGAAATGCAATCTACCGATCCTAAAACTGATTAGTTGCTCAATTTAAATGTTCCTCAATCACTACTAAGATAAGAAATGCAATCTGCCTATATTTTTCACAAAACTTTTCTGTCCTAGCTTCACCTATCTAATTCGATATGGCAGCTAAATCTTTCAAATTATTCTAGGTAAGATTCAAATGCACTTTTTTTTGTAACCCCGACATGAAACCAATAGGTAAACAATCTATTTCCTTTTGCTGGGTTTTTTTAGACCATTCATGCACCTCATTGTACAATTCACACAGGGTAGTTACAAAAGAAGAACAGATTTGTAATACTGTAGGATCCATGAAAAAGAACTTTGTTGAAAGATGTCTCAGAGCAAATACCTTACTATGTTATTGTATCATGTCAATGTAATTTATGCAGAAAAAATACAAAAAGAAAAAAAACAAGTCGTTAGTACGAAAAAGAGAGAGAAATAAGAAAAATAAAAAATAAAAAATATAGTAATAAAAGCTTGAAAAATAAAAGAAATGAAAGGAAAAATTTTTTTTTTTTTTTTTTTTAGAAAAATAAATGAGATAAAGATCTTATTGTATTTTTTTTTTGAAAAATAAAAATAAAAATGAATGCTTACATTTATGCTCTTCTTAAAAAAAAAAAAAACTACAATAAAAGTGTTCCCTTTTTATTCTAATTCATGGAGATGGTCCACGAAAATGGTGGATATGGCTCTACCTTGGGTCAACTCTTATGGTTTACTATATGTTTGGTTCAAATTAATTTGCATATTAAGGTCCTTAAACTGTTCCTCACTGGTATCCACTTTGGACTAATAAGGCACCCTGATCTTCACCCATTATAGGCTACAAATGAAAATGGTTCAATTTGAGTGGGAGTATTTCACTTGCCATTGTGGAGGTTATCATCTCACAAGAGCATAAGTACTTTACCCATTCTAAAAGGGTTAGAGCCTGGGTGTAGAGCTCATGCAAGATGTGAATGTATTGTGTGTGAACAAGGAACAAAATATTATAATTCTTATTCTAAGCACTTCATAATAACAATAATAGTATATACGAAGCATAAAATAAAAGAGCAAATAGTAAATAAATGACATGGGTAAAAATAAAATGCAATTTTTCATTTTCCTTATTATTATTATTATTACTAATATTAGAAAGAATTAAAACTAAGAAAATTAAAGTTAAATACCAATTAAAGCCATTAAAAAAAAATTAAAGATAACAAATTATTAATTTTTTGCCTGACTCTCTAAAAAAATTGATGTTTTCAGTGGAGTTGTCAAGCTGTCGTAACAGTTTTAGGAACTGCTAGATGAATTTAAAAATAAAAGATGGAGTCTCTATCAATGTTTTTTTGGCTAAGTGTGATCGGCTGCCTATTAAAACTTATCTTTTTAATAAAATTTTAAAAATAATTAAAATTTATTAAAAAGGTAATTTTTAGGTTAGCAAAAACAACAGTTTGGGTTTAAGAGTCAATTACACATAAGGAAGGATTAGTACCTTCACAACGTTCATTTAAAATAGTACCAATTAATTATGTGTTATCTTTTAATAATGACTAAAATGGGTTTAATTTTGGTATTTAAAGATTTAATTTTATTTAAAAACATATTTTTAATTTTTTAGTAAGCTTAAAAAATAAATAAAAACCTTATATTAAAAATATTTTAAAAATATTTCAATACTCTGGCAATATTAAAAGGAACTATCTCACCTAAGGAATTTTTAAGAATCGCTATTCAGAATTCTTAAAAATCTTATCCTCAGTGGTTCATATTTATTTTTAGTATTTATGTTAAAAAAAAACATAAAAGAGCAAGAAATTTTTATCAAAAATTAATTTAAATGCTTCAATGCATCGGTAACATTTTAGATAGATTTCTTACCTAAAGATTCTTAAAGAATGACTACTTGTATTTCCTTAGGATCTTATCCTCGGAGATTTTTTATTTGTTTTTAAAAATTATTAAATGTCATGTAATAATATAATTATCTATAAATATATTTATTTCCTAAAAAACACACTTTTATCTATTAAGAAAATTGTTCAAATTATAGAAAATAATTATAAAATGGAAAATTTTCATATTGAAAAGAAACTTCTAAATATTCTAATACTTTGACAATTTTGATAAGGCTTTTCTCACCTAAAGAAATCTTGGGAATCACTACTAGGATTTCCCAGAGTTGCATTATCGAAAATTTTTATTTATACTTAAGATCATATAATGCAAAACAATAAAGCGAAATATGCATCCAAAAAAATATAATATTTAACATTTTTTCTATTACTTATTGTAATTTTGTTTTAATCTTTTTAATTATTTCACAATTATCATTAAAAACTTTAGAAAGGGACAAAGTAAATCAAATCTTTTATTGAAAAATTTTCTAAATACCTTGATACTTTGGTAGTATTTTAGAAGAATTTTCTCACTTAGAGATTTCTTAAGAATCTCTACTTGGACTTCTTTAGAAACCCATCCTTGGAGATTTCATTTACTTTTTCTTGTTATTAACACTATCATTATTATTATTATTATTATATATATGTTTGGCATGAAATTAGTGTGCATAGAAGAAAAAAGAAAAAATCAAATTAAAAATAACTTATAATGTAAAAAAAATAATAAATTGCATGGAATTAAATTTAACATAAAGAATCAAACCATACAAATATCATAATATATTAGATTTAAGCCTAAATTAAACTTAATAGCATGAAAGAAATATAATATGATATGTAAAAGATAAATGTACTATAACATTTATTAATTTGAAAAAGGAAACATGAATGGTGGGATCATGGAAAAAAATGGGTATGAAAGCTTTGGCATCTAAGAAGAAGTGACTCCACAATCCTATTAACAAGTTTACAATTTGTTAAAGAAAACAACTGAAGAAAAACAAACCTAGACCCAAAAAATGTCATCTCATAAAGGGTGTAAAGTTAACATGGCTTAGAAGAAGAACCTTTATCTTTTGAGTTTGATCATTCTTGGTAAAAAAAAAAAAAGATCTTAGCAACAAAGAGACGAGGAAAGAAATTTCATGAAACCTATCCATAGAGTTTTGATGTTTTTGAAAAATGCAAAATCGACCCATCTTCTTACATCAAGATGAGAACGATGGCCAACGTGACCAAGAATGGTAAATGATTTGATATTAAGAGATTAAAGGCTATTTAAGCAGTGGGTGATAGGAGTATAGTCAGCAGGTTCCTTAATAGAGAAGGGTAAATCGTGGAAATGTACAACGTGGGTGGATTTCCAGAGATGGCACCACCTTGTAGACAATATGCTGGTTTGGATAACCATTTTCATGGGCAGCAAGGATAGAATGTGGCAAAGGACGTCCTTGGGTCTTTCAAGTCTTATATGGATAGAAGGGTGGTTCTTTCATGCTTTAATCATTTACATGGAAGAATGAAAGTTGTTCATACATCAAACATTATGTGAAAGGGAACCATTAAACTAATGCAAAAATGAAAGTTATTATGCATGTAAAAACTTGAAAGAGGATAAAAAAAGCTACCTTTTTCTGGTCTCTTGATAGTTTTGGCTATCTTCCTTTTTAGCAAGACCTTTTCCTTTCTTGGTGAGGTTTCCCTTCTTTTTTACCCTAGGTTTTTATGTTTCCTTTCTTCTTTAGCAAAATCTCTCTTTCATTTCAATTTTTTTTTGCTTCTTCTTTTTTTTTTTTTTCTTTTTCTTCCTTTCCTCCCTTCTCATTTTCAACAAACTCTCCTTCAGCTTTCTTCAAGAGTCCCCTAAAAAATATCTTCTTTTCTTGGTGTCTATAGGCCCTTGGATCCAATTTCATCTAAGGGCCAAGTTTCTTCCTTTTTTTTTCAAGGAATAAACTTTGGCCATTGGATCAAGATCAATGAGAGATCCAATGGTCCATATTATTCACTATAAAGGTTAGATTTTGATAGCTTGTAAACCATAGAAAAACCATTTTACCCTTAGCACAAAGTTTTCAATATTTAGGCCATTTTCTTAGAAATCAATGTTCCTATGGTCATTGTTATGATTTTAAAAAACCAAAATTCATGAAATATTATAAAATTGAGATCTAAAAAATTTCATGAAAATCCGAGCTCAAGAAGGATAAATTACAAAAATACCTTTATAGGGGTATTATGGTAATTTCATAGTTCTCGGGGTACTACTATGATTTTAAATACATCAAAAATCATGAAATATTATGAAATTAAGATCATGAATGTTTCATGAAAATCTGAGCTCGAGAAGGCCAAATTACGAAAATACCCATAAAAAGGTATTTTAGTAATTTTGTACTTTCCCAGTGCATTAAAAATTTTTAGTATTTTAAAAATCATCAAATTTAATTTTAAACCACATTGATTCCAATGAGGTTGTGAACTTTGAGGATTGACCCTGGTTTTATTCATGTTGATCAAGCTTTGTATAATTTTGACTAGAGTTGACTTTAGGGTTTACTCGTTTCATTTATTCTATACTTTTCATATATCCATGTGAAAAAGATATCATCCATATAAATTTCATGTAAAAGAGTTTGATAGTAATCATACGGGTCTCATTTTTTTTTGTTTATTAGGTTTAAATATCGATGCATTTTATGGGCTCTTTAAGGGGCTTTTTTACGAACTTCAAATGGGCTTTGTTCAACAATGCAAAAATTCTATGGACAAAATTTGGTATCTATAGTTGTGATTTTGAATGCACCAAAAATCATCAAATACTATAAAATTATGATCTAAAAGGTTTCACGAAAAATCGACCTTAGGAAGTCAAATTACAAAATTACCCTTAAGAGATATTTTGGTAATTTTATACCTCTCAAGGTACAATTGATGTTTTCAAAATTTTAAAAACCATCAAATATTAAAAAATCATGATCTGGAGCTTTTTACAAAATTCCAACCTTGGGAAGGTAAAATTATGAAAATACATTTAAAGGGCATTTTGGTAATTTTACACCTCCCAAGGTGTGATCTGGGTTTTTAGTGCATCAAAAATCATAAATAAATCTTCATTTATGATCTGAAAGTTTTCATGAAAATTCAACTTCGAGAAAATCAAATTACGAAAATACCCCTAAAGGTGTTTTTGTAATTTTACACTTCTTAAGGTACAAAAATTTTTTAGTGCTTAAAAAATCATAAAATTTCATTTTAAACCACATTGATTTCAATTTGGTTGTGAATTTTGAAGATTGACCTAGGTTCTATCCGTTTTTATCGAGTTTGATTAATTTTGACTTTGTTGATCAAGTTTGATTAGAGTTGAATTTAAGGCATTTGGGTCAAATTTTAAGTGCTTTACAAATGGCAAGAATTTTGTCCTGGTAAAATTAGGTGTTTACAACTATCTTTCTTTGCATATTTTTGAGAATTAGAAATAATGCGAAGACCAAAAACACCAATTTTGTCTGGCACCAAGGGAAAAGATGGCTCTGTTTGCATGTGATGTTTCTTGCTTTCATGTTAGAGGAGGGTTTTTTTTTTTTTTTTTTGAACTTGTTTGAAAAAGGCTCATATGAAATAGGCATCAAACTTTAAAAAATTTGTTTGGAAAATGGCTCCTATAAAATAGGCAATAAACTTTAGAAAATCCATATGGAAAAAGCTCTTATAAAATAAGCATCAAACTTTAAAAAATCTATTTGGACAAGGGTTCCTATAAAATAAGCATCAAACTTTTAAAAAAATCTGTTTAGAAAATGGCTCCTATAAAATAGGGATCAAACTTTAGAAAAAAAATTAGTCTATAAAAGACTCCTATAAAATAGGCATCAAACTTTAAAAATTTGATTGAAAAAAGTCTGTTTGGAAAAAGGTTTCTATCAAATAGGCATCAAACTTTTTAAAAAATCTATTTGGAAGAAGACTCCAATAAAATAGGCATAAATTTTTTTAAAAAAAATCAATATAAAAAAAGGCTCATATTAAATAGGCATTAAACTTAAAAAAATCTATTTAGAAAAGGGCCTTTATAAAATAAGTATCAAACTTTAAAAAATCTATCTAGAAAAGGGTTTTATCAAATAGGTATTAAAGTGAAAAAAAAAATTTGTCCGAAAAAAGGGTCCTATAAAATAGGCATCAAATTTTAAAAAATCTATTTAGAAAAGGGTTCCTATAAAATAGGTAGCAAACTTTAAAAAATTTGTCTAGAAAAGGACTCTAATCAAATACACATTAAACTCTGAAAATTTGTCTAGAAATGGCTCTTATAAAATAGAAATCAAACTTTAAAAACTAATCTCATTTTGAAAAAGTTTTGAAAGTTTGCTCTTAAAAAGTTTTTTTTTTTGTTTTTAAAGAAATCTAAATGAAAACTTGAATAATACTATGAAAAAATGAGATGGCTTTAGATATTACTATTGAAAGGGACCTGGATATCACCACCAAATGGATGTAGATATCTTTGAATATCACCACCAAAAATTATGCAAATTTAGACCTGCACACTCAGGTATCACCACTGAGTGAAAACAAATGACTTAGGATATTGCCATTGAAGAGGACTTAAATATCACCATTGAAAGAGGCTCGAATGTCACCACAAGTGAAAACATAATGGTTCAAATATTACTATCGAGAGATTTTATAAAAGCTTGGATATCACCTCTGAGAAAGTTTTGAGGAAAGCTCGGATATCACCATCAAAAAATTTTATAAAAGATTAGATATCGCCACTAAGAAAGTTTGAAAGAAGGTTAAATTTACCACCAAAAGAATTTTAACAAAATTCAAATCTGAATGCTCAAATATTACCACAGAGAATTTTAATGAAAAGTCAGATTTCACCACTGAGACTTGAAAAGGATGGGGTTTGGACATTCGGATATCACCACTGAGGAGTTTTAAATATTTGGATGACATCTCCAAGATTTGAAAACTCGAAATTTGAAACTCAAATATCACTAACAAGATTTGATAAAGTTTGGATATCACCACCGAGGTGTTTGAAACAAAATCCATAAATCATCATAAAACATATAGAAAACTCAAATATCACCACTGAGGGAATTGAATAAAAGATGGCTTTATCACTAGAAAATCATGACATATTTTTCTAAGAAATTTTGTTCATTGTTTTTGCATCCATTTTTGTTTTTTTCAAATTTTTTTCTCTTCTTCTGTTCTTTCTTTATTCTTTTATTCTTTTTTTTTTAATCCAATCATACAAATTTTCTTTTTCTTTTTTCTTCGATATTTACAAGATTGCGAAGTGCAATTATCAAACATTTATTTTCAAAATGATAATGCAAATGTAAATGCAAGTGTAAAAGTTTCTATTAACCATGCAGATGTCCTTTCTAAAATATTCCACGTGATTATGCAAAATACAAATTTCTAATCTCAGTGATGCAGATGTCTTACAAGTGTTAATACCTTTTTCATGATGCAAACGTGACAATACACATGCCAAAATCTTTGTCATGATGAAAATTTACATTTTTTTTAATGATGCAAATACGTTTACAAAGATGGAAGTGCTAGGGTTCCTTTTTCTTTCCATTTTTTAAAGATCATTTTTGTTGATTTCTTTTTACTTATCAACTTAGCTCTTCAACTTCTTCTCAGAATGGTCCTCTCTTCAATTTTCTCATATCTTTTTCTTTATTCCTCCACTTATTCTTTCTTGTTTCTTCACCAACTTCTATATTTTTTGCTTTTGAACAGACTCTATTGAGTTTTTTCTCATTTTTAAGATAGTTTTGTACAACATGCAACATGCATTTTGAACTTGACTATGGGAACAAGAAAACACATTAGTACTTTTAAGAAAGACTTTTTTTCTTTTTTTTTTTTAACAAAATGGATGCTTCAGTGAAAAACAATTTTTTTCCTTAAATTTGAATTGACTTGAAGATTCACAATTCGATGATTTTCTTTTCTACCAAGCATGATTTTCCTTATTTTTCACAAATGTGATTAGTTATTCAAAATTTTTCAAAATGATCAATAAAAATTTTCCCCACATAGTTAAATTCCATAATCAAAGAAAGTGAAATATTTGAACAAATGTGGCTTTAGGATTTTTTTGAAAATTGGCGTTTCCTATTAGTAATGAAAGAGGTGATAGTTTCTTTTCAACTAGATTGGATGGTTTAGCATGCAAATGCTTCAATTCATTCAAAGAGACTTCACTATTTAACAGGAATAAAAGAGGTGTATATTTTTCCATCTAGGCTCACAAATGAGACATAATTTTTTTTAAAGCATGAATCTTATAAAAACCAAACATGTTTGATATTTTCTTTAGTATCTGAATGTGACATTTTAATCGATATCAAGGTCAGCTGAGTGGGTTCAAAATTTTGAAAAGTCATTTAGGGAGGAGGAAATAAGGCTAAAATTTTTAAAATTAACTTATTTTTATGCATTTCGAATCTTTTAGGACCTTGATCTCTTTAATTCTTTTAAAAGGGCATGGGTTACCATTGGTCGGTATCAAAAGTGGCATTGAGGTCTTCAAGATTTGCTCTAGACTGTCCTTTTATAGGGTTTTCGCCTTAGAGCAACGATCATCCCTTTCTTTTCCTTTTCTTTACTTTTCTTTTTTTTTCCTCTTCTTCTCTTTTTTTTTATTATTACATCATACACTCAAGAATTCAAACTTATCCAAAATAAACTAATAAACTAATGATCTAAATGGGTATTTAGGTGATAAAAAGATATAAAAAGGTTCACATGTTTAATGATAATTCTTCAAAGAAAAACTCTTCAATTTTAAATTCCTATGCTTGATCCAATATAGACCTTTGTTAGGATGTAATATCGGCCAAGGTTCGAGGGTGCCAAACAAAAAGATAAATAGGCCTAAGATTAGTGTCTAAAGAGATTTTGAATTAAGGATCATTCCTTCATTTGAAGGATTCACTCTAGGGCATATGTCCTTTCGTTTTCCCATGCCTTACACTTAATCATTCAATTTTTTTCTTACCCTTCTTTTTTTTTTTTTCTATTTCTTCCATTTTTTCCTTTTTCCCCTTTTTATTTTTTTATTCTTCCCTTTTTTTTTCTTTTTTTTTATAATTTTTATCATTTTCTTCCTTTTTCATTTTTGCTTTCTTTCTTTTTCTCTTTTTTTTTGAATGGATTCAAAACTTTGGAACCTTTCATTAGGCATTTTACCCCCTACATACAAGATCTCATCCTAGATATTATCACACTTAAACCCTTAAATGCATCCTTTTTTGCCCCATAGTGTGGAGAGTGATCCTTGGTCAATGTTTATTTAGAAAGAATTTTATTAGGGTCAAAAGAGACAGCAGGGGATAAATTTTTATATTTATGAAAGGATAATGAAATATAGCCATTTATCATCTTAAGCACGGATACTCAAATTTAAAAAGCATTTCTTTTCAAAAAAAAAGTTTTGAAGGAATTTTTTTTTTAACTCCTTTTAAACTATTTGGTTTTTTCTCATTGGTTTTTTTTTCATGAATTTGTTGAGACCTTTTTTATTTTTGAATTTATTTGAATGTCTCAAGTGCATGATGTCATAACCAAAATTTTACCTTTTTTTCCTTTTTTTCATTATCTTTTTTCATTTACATTTTCTTGTTGTATGCCCCCCACTACAATTAAAGAAAGATGTTTTATTTTGGCAATCCACCATTATTGGAGTTTAATGTTAACAAATGAGTCTTGTCGAATAAACTTATTTAAGGTATCAAAGAGTTCATGCCACCCTACAACAAGGAACAAGTTGATCACAATTTAAGTTATCTTAAGAGTAATGAAGTCTTTCTTTTCGGTCAATGAGCTCCAAAAGATTGGACAAGGACAATTTTTAAGGTAAAGAACTAGGAGGCTAATGTGTTTGTAATCATTTTGAAGGATTTGGGTAGTTTAGATTTTGGAAAATTTTGGAGGTATAGCATAAACTTGACATTTATCAAATTACCACATTCAAATTTTAAGAAAAATGCCATGTTTGCCCGATATTCATGGAATCCAATATTTATTTATTTTTTTGTTTTGAAATTGGCTATCTCATTGTTCATTACCTAAGAAAATATTATCGTTTTATATCACATTATTATCAGGCGAAGGTAAAAGTTCATGAATTCAAGTTCATGCTTCTTGTGGGGTTATGGTTGATGAAAGAAAGCATTTGAATGATTTGGAACATGAAAATGGTTGAAAAGGGTGTGATGGTATTTGGTGAGTTTATTTCTAATAGTGATCACCAACTCTTTCGAGACTCATTTTATCTTTTATTACGAAAAATAACTTTCTTTTTTTTTTTTAATTTTTTTCAAGGTCTTTTTTTCTCTTTTCATGAATTTTGAAATTAATTATGTGGGCTTTATTCAATCTAACAAATTTTTTTTCTTTTTTTTTCTTTTCTCTTATATTTTTTCTTAGAAAAAAAAAGGATCGTTATTCCTAATAACTTTTTCTTTTTCTTTTTTTTCTTTTATTATTTTTTTATTAAAAGCAATAGAAATAAATTATTAGAGAAGCAAATGAGAAAGGTATAAGGGGTGGGGTCTGTTTACATGAAATGCAAGGTATTTTTATGATATCGCACCATTTATGAATCCATATGTATGCAATGCAATGACACACTTACATGAATGATGAGATGTATACCTATGACTAATGCAACATACTTGTATGGGATGCACGAACATATTATATGCATGAGATATGTCTACATAAAATGCAATGCATTTGTTGTGTTGAATTGATGAGGTTGACACTACTTTAAGATATGCAATGAAATAGAGTGCATATGCTACCTATTAAAATGTGTATAGGATGGAATGTATATACCATCTATTAACATGTGCATGAAATAGAATGCATGTACTATCTATTAAGATGTACATAAAATGGAATATGTTTATTATCTATCAAGATGTGTATGAAATGGAATGCATGTACTATCTATCAAAATGTGAATGAAATGGAATGCATGTACTATTTATTGATGTGGGTAAGATGGAATGCATATATTATCCTATTACATGTACATGAGATGGGATACATGTATTATCTTATTATTTCCAATCATTACAAAAATGTATGAAAGAATGAAATGCAAAACATCAAACAACATTCAAAAGTCATAGCTTTTTTTTTTTTTTTTTTTTTTTTTTTTTTTTTTTTTTAAGGATGAAGGAAACATTGAAAAACCACACATGAAATGCAATCACATAGAATGACTATGATTCAAAGATTTTTTTTTTCATTTTTGTTGTTTTTCTTTCTTTTGGTTTTTTTTGTTTTCTGTTTAGAACAAGAAAATATTTAGGAACACAAAAAGAATCACAAAAAATTGACTAAGATTCAAAGATTATTTTTTTCATTTATGACTTTTATTATTAAGCCAATAAATAAAAAACTTGAGAAAAACCCTTCATTCTTTTTTTTTTCTTTTTTGTTGCCAATTTTGGACACAAATCAAATGAATTGTACTCATGAAAGAAGAAATTTTACTAGAAGCATTTTTTTTCTTCTTTTTTTAAAACACCAAGGATTGTTTTTTTTTCTTTTTTAATGATTCTTTTATTTTCCTTTTTATTAAAAGAAACAATACAAACTATCAAATTAACAAAAAAACAAACAAGAAAAATGAGGGGTGTTCCTTCGTGTGACTTATTTGGGAAAATTTATATGGAAAGGTTGTGGCATGGCTCTACCTAGGGCTGGCTCCCTAAAGTTCTTTACATGTTACGTTGGGAATTGATGCATTTAATGTTCTCAAATTGCTCCTCACATCATCATCCATTACAGATTAGTGTGGTACCCCGATCCTCACCCCTTATAGGCTACGAGTGGAAACGGTTCACTCTAAGTGAGAGTGTTTCACTAGCCATAGCGGAGGTTTACACCTCATGAGGGTATAGCTACTTTACACCTAGTGCTTTTATGATTGATTTTTGCTTACTTCTTAGCAAAATAAAGTTCTTTTTACTCCTAAATGGTTGAATTTTCTGTTTTGTAGGTTTTCTTGAAGAAAAGAATGATTCTTGGTAATTTTTGAAGATTATCGAAGTTTCCTGATGATTCTTGATGTATTTTGGATAGTTGAGATGTTCTTGGAAGTTCTTGATTTTCTTGAAAATCTTGAAATTCAAGAATGGGAAAGATGTTCAAGATTGGCTTTGGCAAGTGTTATGGAGTTGAATATGATGAATCTTGAAGAAAGAAAAAGAAAATTCATGCAAGAACTTAAGTTGGAATTTTGGCAAAAAATAGGGGTAAAATTGTACTTTCACATGATTGCAAATACATGGTAGCTTGTCTAGGTGCACATGCATGAGATTACTATGTGATGACATGGCATTTAAAGAGTTTTTTTATTCATTAAGGAAGATGATGTGGCATGATGAGGTGGCAATTCTATTTTCTTTTCCTATTTGGAGTTATATTTCTTTTCTTAGTAGTGAAGTATTCCTAATTAAGATTTTGTGTGGGTTATAAATACAAGTTGTCCAAGGCATGGAAGATAAGATGAATATCAAGATGGAATGATTTGAAGCAACTTTCTGAAAGCCAAATTTAGTAAGGCTGAAAATATACATTCTTGATTTAGCAAGATTCTTTTCTTGGTAAGTTTATATATAGTATGGAAGAGTTGCTACATGATAAGTTATGATATAGTAAAGATCTAGAAGCTTTCTTTTAAGAGTCTTTATTAAGATGCATTCTTGGATTGAAGAAACCATGTCCAACTGAAACTATGGAGTCTTCTTGGAGACCTATTTCAATCGAATACCCTGGGGATTTCTAGGTCTATAAATACATCATATTCTCTTAGAGAAAAAGGTTGTAAAGGGGTGGGGGTGATAGACCAACCTATGTCTTTAGCTTTAGGTTTTTCTATGTTTTCTTCTAGTATTCTTTAGCATTCTTTTAAGTTTTCAAAACAGTTTTTATTTTGTGTTCTTGCAACTTTAAATTTAAGTTTAGAATTCAAGTTTTCTTTAATTTCAAGTTCCTGCAATTTAATTTTAAGTTCTTTAATTTCATATTCCTGTTCTTTAGTTTTTGCTCAGTGCCTTTAAAGTTTTCAAATTGAATTTTTGTTCTTGCTTCCATAATTGCCGTTTAGGTGCAGATTTTATTTTCTGTTTTTATGATTCTTTTGATTTCAGTTTTCATGAGTTTTAAGCTTTAAAGTTTCAGTTTTTGAGTAATCTGGCTCAGGAAAAAATTTACTGCATGTCTACAATTCAGTTTAGCATAGTTTAGGATTGTTTTCAGCTACTGTTTTTCAGTTTTCTGCACTGTTTTTAAATTCTGCATTTAGTTTACTGCACTGTTTCGGTTTCTGCACTAGTTTTAGGTTTAAATTTCTGTTGTCTGCACTTTACAATTTTTCTGGATATTTTTTTTTAGCTACTGCACTTGTTTAGTTTGCATAATTCTGTTTTAGATTAATTTACAGCATAATTAAATTAGCTACTGCATAATTTACTATGTTGAATTTTCGGTTCTGGATTAGTTTAGTTTATTCACACTTTTGACAGTTTTAAATTCTGCATGCTGTTTTAAATTCAATTCACAATTTTGACAGTTCTAAAGATCTTTAATTTTAGCTACTGCATTAGATTTATTTTACTGTTTTTATTTTCTGTATTAGGATTCTTACGGTTTTTATTTTTCTGCATATAGAATTAGGATTGTTTTATGTTTAGTTTATTCGTTTTAATTTACTGCATAGTTTTAAAAAAATTATTTTAGATTTTCTGCATTGTTTTGGTGGACTGTTGCATGTTAATTATACTTACTATATTCGGTTTTGTTAATTGTTATTTAGTTTAATTTTAGTTTTGCATAATAGATTAGTTAATTGCTTATTTTCGGTTGTCTGAATATAACTAGGGTGATACAATTTCAATACTTGATTAGCCTCTATTTACAATCCTTGTGTGAACAATACTCTACTTATCATCATATTACTTGTCGATTCTATGCGCTTGCAGATTCTCAATCAAGTTTTTGATACCGTTGCCAGTGTTTGTTTAGAGTAGTTTTAATATTGATACCAATCACTTTTCTCGTAGCTTGGATTTTTTATTTGTACTAATTTATTTTCTTTTCTTTTATGTTAGGGTTCTTTTCATATAAAGCTAGGAACCATGAGAAGTATGTGACACCCTTTTTGGAGAATTCCCAAACTCAATGGTAATCTAATTACTCTAACTTTGATACCCTTAATGCTCTAGCATCATAAAATCAATATGATGTTTACTGTGGGGATTACAATAGTGATAGGTGTTTTTATAGTCAACAATCACATTCTTTTTCAAAGACCTACAATCAAGTTTGGAAGGGTTATCCTAATTATTCGTGGGATAATAGTTAGGGGCAATCCTTTAGTTCAAAAGCTAATTATAACCCGACTTGTCCTACGAGCCTTCATACTTTCCACCACCACAGTATTCTTATCCTACACAATATCACCCACCAACATCCCAATATTCTATCTTACCTCAAGAAAATGAACCTTTTTTTGAGGAGGCACTAAACCAAATCTTTCAAAATTAGGCCGCCTCCATTCTTCAAAACCATATCTCTCTTAAAAATCTTGAGGTGTAGGTTGAACAGCTAGTAATTGCCCTCAATACAAACCCTTAAGAAACCTGACCCAGAGATACCAAATCTAATACTTTATGGGAAGATGAAAGTACTATAAGGAGCAATCATTAGAGAAAGATGAAGAGGAGAATAGCAATCATAGTGGGGAGAATGTTGATCCTAAGTGTGGTTTGGAGCTGTGTAGTAATTTTGGGCAGTTTGGGTTTATAAAAGTTTTAAAAGATGATGGAGCAATTATGGGACTTTAATTTCAAGAAATGGTTAGCATTAGTCTACTTAAAAGAGAGTTTGAGCCTTTTAGTCCTTCTGTGTCATTCCTTCAGCCCTTTAAAGATCAAATACTAGATGATTTAGATATGACTGAGGTGGAAAATCCTACTAATGAAGGTTGTGTATTCGATGATTTCATTACACCTTTAGAAACACTCATTGTCGAGCTTAGTGAACAGAATGAAATAGAGGAGTTTTTGAAAGAAATGACAAAAGATTGTAATGGAGAAAAGTTGGATGATGATAGGATTGAGGAATTTTTGAATGGACATTCAGATTTAAGAGACAATGATGAGGAGGATAGAACCTGTGTCATAGAATTCCCTGCTTGTCTAAAAGTTTTCGTAACCTCTGATCCTTAGTTAGAACCCTCAATCATTTTACCTTTTTCATTCACTAATACTACACCATCTATGGAGGAATCTTTCGCCTTAGATCCCAACTCTATACTTTTCAAGGTTGTATCTCTTTCACTAGTATTGAAGCTAGTGCACACCTACCTTAGTTCAGTTAATGCTATTATGAAGACATTGCTTGGGGTAGGTCACATATTAATTTTTACCATAATCACTAAGCAATAGCACTTAGAGTTCTTTGTTGAAGATGTGGTAAGTAGAAGGAGAATCAAGTGGGTGGATGCTAGTATCAAGTGTGGGGTAATCACTTAACCCAAGTGAGTTTTGCTAGGTTTTAGTCAAGCTTGACTATAGTTAATGTTGCTTGGGAGGTAACCCAAGTTTTTAAATTTTAGTTTTGCATATTTACTTTTAGTTTGTTATTTTAATATTTTTAGGAATTGATAATGCTTTAGTTTTTTTTGTTTTATTTTTATAGGAATTAGGTTTAAAGAAGCTAGATGTGTTGTGGCAAAGAGAGGAATTCCTTGCAATCATGCATTCGGCTAATGGTGGATTTCATGCACATTTATATTCGGCCTTGAGGTTTAAGGGAGTATCTTTTTTCCTTTTCATGCTTTTATTCTTTATTTGCAGACATTGGGGACAATGTGTTATTTAAGTTTAGGAGGAGAGAAAATTTGAAAAAAGTTTTTCAAAAATTTTCAAATTTTTTATTGAGTTTAATTTTTTCATGTTAGAATCATTATATCACTTCCCTTCGGTATTTTCTCATAATCCAATGATAGTAACTTTGATTGATTTTAAGTATAGCATTTTAGAAAAGATTGAACGTAGTGAAAGCTTGAGATGAATTCTTGAATTTGCTTCATCTAATTGTAATATTTCCACATTCTTGAGCACTTAATTTTAATCATTGAGATGCATGTATGTTTAGTTGAAGTTAATTAGATATGAGTTGCATTGATCTTTGAAGTTATATTCATATTTTAGAATTTGTTTTAACATCTTTCTAGGTGAAATACTAGACCATACTTAACTAGGGAGATGATTTAAGCCATTTTTGGATCGTTTGAGCCTTTCAAGCTAACCTTATATATGTTTATCCCTAGTCACCCTTTTTGAATATATATATATATATATCCTTTTCTTTGGTTTTAGCTACATAAATAAGCCACCCCTTTGTTTTATTATCTTTATCTTTCTACTTTACCCTATGTGCATGTGGATCAAATCAAACTATTATGAGAGAGCTATGTTCATTGGGAAGGAAGGGTGGAGTTGAACGATTGTAAATTTTGTTTCAAAGCAAAAGTAAAACAATAGTAAAAGATAAAATTAGCTTTTCAAAGAAAGAAAGAAAAACATAATTGAAAAAGAGAAAAAAAGGTGAAGTTGACAAAGTTCTTCATAAAAATCAATGTAGTTGCTATTTGAAAAAGAAAAAAAGAAAGAAAAACAAAGGCAACAGAGCAAAGTTATAAGTGAAAATCAAAAACAAAGTTGTTATTTTTCTAGAAAAGAAAGAAAGAAGAATTTAAGTTTAAGGGAATCATATTTTCTTAGAAGCTCTCTTATCATTAAAAGTGTAGATTCTAAGTAATGCATGTTTGGGGTTTTATAAGCAAAAATTTTTATTAATTATACCTTAACCCTAGCCTAACATTACAAGCTTAATAAATACCTATTAATTTTTGGTTAAATTTGTGGCTAAATTAGTAGAAAGGGTTCGTGAAAAGTAATCTTATGAAAATTGTTCATGCTTTGAAAGGATTTGTTGATTTCATGTTTGCTTAGCTTTAGCTGAATATCTTGTGTTGATTTGAGATGAATTATTCACACACAAAGAAAAACTTGTGACTAGAATGTAAGCTTATTCTCAAATGAGTTTTGTGTGGGATTTATGTTCTTGGTTTTCTTTCTAGTTATACTTATGCAAAATTTGAGGATTTATAAGTAGTTAGTATTAGGAGTGCATGTGCTGATCTCTAGCATGCTAAGTTCTATATTTCTTAGTTTTTGCTTAAGGACAAGTAAAAGTTTAAGTTTGAGGGTTTGATAACTCTATTTTATAGAGTTATTTTTAGTACTTTTATCGTTGATTTTTGCTTAGTTCTTAGCAAAATAAAGTTCTTTTTACTCCAAAATGGTTGAATTTTTTGTTTTGTAGGTTTTCTTGAAGAAAAGAATGATTTTGGTAATTTTTGAAGATTCTTAAGTTTCTTGATGATTCTTGGAAGAGTCTTGATCATATGTTAGTAGTTGAGATGTTTTTAGAAGTTCTTGATTTTTTTGAAAATCTTGATATTCAGGAATGGGAAAGATGTTCAAGATTGGCTTTGGCAAGTGTTATAGAGTTGAAAATGATGAATCTTGAAGAAAGAAGAGGAAAATTCATGCAAGAACTCAAGTTGGAATTTCGACAAAGAATAGGGACAAAATTATACTTTCACATGATTGCAAGTCCATGGTAGCTTGTGTAGGTGCACATGCATGTGATTACTATGAGATGACATGGCATTTAAAGAGTTTTCTTATTGGTTAAGGAAGATGATGTGGCATGATGGGGTGGCAATTCTATTTTCTTTTCCTATTTAAAGTTGGATTTCTTTTCTTAGTAGTGAAGTATTCCTAATTCTACTTGGAGTAGGATTTTGCATGAGTTATAAATGCAAGTTGTTTGAGCATTTATGAAGCTTTTGGATCAAGTTAACTTCTAATTTTCTACAATAATTCAAGCCAAGGCATGGAAGAAAAGATCAAGATCAAGATGGAAGGATATGAAGCAACTTTTGGGAAGCCAAATTTAGTAAGGCTGAAAATATATTTTCTTGATTTAGCAAGATTTTATTTTTGGTATGTTTATATATGGTATGGAAGAGGTGCTACATGATATGTTATGGTATAGTAAAGATCTAGAAGCTTTCTTTTAAGAGTCCTTATTTAAGATGCATTCTTGGATTGAAGAAACCAAGTCCAACCAAAACTATGATGTTTTCTTGGAGACCTATTTCAGCCGAATACCCTAGGGATTTTTTGGTCGATAAATACATCATATTCTCTTAGAAAAATGGGTGTAAAGGAGTTGGGGTGACAGACCAACCTATGTCTTTAGCTTTAATTTTTTCTAAGTTTTCTTCTAGTATTCTTTAGCATTCTTTTAAGTAAAAACTGTTGTTATTTTTGTTTTCTTGCAACTGTAAACTTAAGTTTACAATTAAATTTTTCGTTAATTTCAAGTTCTTGCAATTTAATTTTAAGTTCTTTAATTTCTTATTCAAGTTCTTTAATTTTTGCTCAATCCCTTTAAAGTTTTCAAATTGAATTTTTGTTCTTGCTTCCATAATTGCGGTTTAGGTGCAGTTATTTTTTGTTTTTATGCTTCTTTTGATTTAAGTTTTCATGAGTTTTAAGCTTTAAAAATTTCAGTTTTTAGGTAGTCTAGCTTAGGAAAAAATTTACTGCAGTGCTTGGGTTTCTGTATTAGTTTTAGGTTTAATTTTCTGTTTTCTACACTTTATAATTTTTCTGCATTTTGTTTTTAGCTACAGCACTTGTTTAGTTTGCATAATTCTGTTTTGTATTAGTTTACAGCATAATTAAATTAGCTACTGCATAATTTTCTGTGTTGAAATTTTCGGTTCTGCATTAGTTTAGTTTATTCATACTTTTGACAGCTTTAAATTCTGCACAGTGTTTTAGATTTAATTCACAATTTTGACAGTTTTAAATATCTTTAATTTTAGCAGCTGCATTAGATTTACTATTTTTATTTTCTGCATTCGGATTTTTGCTGTTTTTATTTTTGTGCATATAGAATTAAGATTGTTTTATATTTAGTTTATTAGTTTTAATTTACTGCATTAGTTTTAAAAAATATGCGTAAAATGTAAAACACATACTTTTTTTATTTTCTATGCTTTTTGAAAATAAAAAAAATTGAAGCAAAAAATATTTAAGATTTTTTCATTTTTTAATTTTTTTCAAATTTTCAAATTTTTAAATTTTTAAATTTTCAAAATTTTTAAATTTTTTTCAAAAATTTCTCTTTTTAAGAAAACAAGAAAATTAAAATCAAGAAATTAACACTAATTATAACCATGAAACCAAGATTAAGGATAATATGTAATCGATATTTGGCTTGACTCTAAAAAATATATTCCTAGTGAAGTCACCAAGCTATCCTTAAGTTTTAAGACTGGGGGACGAGCTAACCCAATCTTAAATCTCATTGTTGCCAACTAAATTACGTTTAAAATCTAGATGCTAATTAAGCTAAACTTAAAATCTAATTGATGCTAGCTAAATTGGGCTTATATCTATCGGTGCCAGCTAAATTTGGCCTAAATCTCATTAATGCTAGCTAAACTGGCTTAAATCTCATATTTATCATTAGTTTCTTCAACAAACCTCTTTTTTTTTTGCAGATTATTTTTCTACTCTTTAAACTCTTTTGATATTTTGGCCTATTGTTAAACGATTTTCTCTTTTTCTTATTTTTTTCTCCTTTTTTTTCATGATAGACTTCTTTTCTCTTTTTGCTTTCTTCTTTTTTTTTCTTTTAAACTCTTTTCTCGAAACTTTCTCAAAAACTTTCTTCTTTACTTTTTCATAACTTAAAATGTTCTTTTCTTTTTTTATTTTTTCTCAATATTTACAAAGTTGACAAATGCAATCATGATGCAAATGCCTATTCTTAACAAATGATGTGAATGCAAATGCCTTAATACAAATGCAAGGATCCATGTCATGATGGAACTTTTTCATGATGCCAATGCTCAATGCAAATGCAAGCGACTTTTTCATGATTTTGATGTTAATGTTCTTTCCATGTAGATTACACTACAATGATACAAATGCGAATTTTCTTTTCATGACACAAACGTACCTAATAAAGATGTAATGACAAAACTTTCTACCAGTAAAATTTCTTTTCATGATGCTAAATTCCTCTTACAAATGCAAATACCAAAGTTCATACATGATACAAATATCCCAAAGATATAAATTAAAATTAACAAATTCAATTGTTTTTCAACAATGTAGATGCTCCCTATAACTACAAATTTTCATTTAAAAAATGCCAATGCTTATGTAAATGTAAAAATTCTCATGGTGCATATGTCCTAACATGGATGCAAACACCAATTTTTAAAATGATGATGCAGATGTATGTCAAAAGATGCAAACACTAAAAATACCATTTTTTCAAAATCTTTCTTTCTCAATTCTACTTATTCACCATTGGCCATCAAATTAAGTATTCAATTTCTTTCCAAATGGATTTCAACTTACACTTCTCCTACTCCATCACCTATTTTTATCTAGTTTTTTTTACTGATTTTAGCTTTCTTTGTTTTGCAAATAGGCTTTCTTGATTTTTCTTTCATCCTTCAACACACTTTCCTTTTTATTTCCACTTTCAACATACAACATGCAATATGCAATTTGACTCAATTACAAAATCAAGAAGATATATCACCATGTTCATTCTATAAAAAATCTTTTTTTTTAATAACATTAATTCTTAATGAAAAACATTTTTCTTTCTTAAAACCAAACTGGTTTAAGGGTTCTCACAATTTGTTAACTTTTTTGCACCAAATATGATTTCTTTATTTTTTACAAAAATGTGTGACTAGTCATTCAAAAATTTTTAGAACAATCAACAAAATAGACCTATATAATTAAATTCTTGGTCAAAGACAATGAAATATCCAAAAAAATGTGACTTTGGAGTTTCTTGAAAATTGGCATTCCCTATTTTAAATGAAAAATGTGACAATTTTTTTTACAAACAAATTGAATGATTTAGCACATGAAAGTCTTAGTTCATTCAAAACGACTTCACGACTTAAAGGGAACGAAAGAGATGTATACTTATCCATCTAAACTTGCAAATGAAACATAAATTTTAAAAAAAGCAAGAATTCCTTTAAAATCAAACTTGTTCGATGCTTTGTTTAGTATCCAAATATGACATCTTGAAATGTTAAGGTCAACTGTGATAGGCTTAAGATTTTGGAAAGTCATTTTAGAATAGGAAAAAGGCTCAAATTTTTAATATCAATCCCTTTAATGGATTTCAAACTTTTAAGGCCTTGATATTCTTGGATTTTTCAAGGGTTTGAGTTGCTAGGTGTTAAAAACAGCTTCAAAGTCTTCCAAGTTTATTGTGCATTGCCATTTTTAGGTTTTTCAGCCTAGAGCCAGATCTCTTTTCCTTTTTTTATTTTTTTTCGATTGTCTCATCATACATTTAATAGTCTAAATTTTATTCTGACTAGGTTAATGGCTTAAAAGGTAGGTGGACTATAAAAGAAGACAAAAGACTCATACGATATACTATCCCGCAAAGAAAAGTTCTTCAATATAAACATTCATACTTGATTAAAATGGACTTTCAAAGCATGTAACATGGGCTAAGGTTTGGGATTTTGAAGGAAAGGATAAATAGGCCAAAATGCATTTAAGGGTGATCAAACCAAGGATCTTTTAACATTATTTGAAGCATCCCACTTGTCCTTTTATTTCCCCACACTTGCCAATCCCTCATTATATTTCTTTTTTCTTTTTTCTTTTGTTGTTTTATTATTTTTTGCTTTGTTTTTCCTCCATTATCTTTTCATTTCTTCTCTTCAATTTTTTTTGCACACATCTACTTCTGATTTAGTGAGTTCAAAATTTTTTAGGAGCTCATTTTATTAAACATTTACCTTTTGACATGTAGAATTGTTTTCTTATACTTGAAATAGAACCTCATCATGCATGATTATTGAATTTGTCTCTTTTTCCCCCAATGTAGAGGGTGATTCTTGATTAGGGTTTATTTATAATGAATTCATCAAGCTCAAAGAAGTAGCAAATGGATAGTTTATGTGTTTGTGAAAGGGTATGGCCATTTTTCATCTTAAGCATAATCACTTAAACTAAAAAGCAATTCTTTTTAGGAAAAACGAGTTTAAAGAAAGATTTTTTTTTCAAAATTTTTTATTTTTTTTTGGATTTTCTAGTTTTCCGAACTTTCTGGTTTTTCTTTCTTATTTTAGGCTTCTTAGTGTGCTTTTATAAAATTTTTGGCTTTTTTTTTTTATTTTTCAAGTTTTTGTTTGGATTTGTTCGAATTTCTTAAATGCATGATATCATAACCATTTTTGTTTTTTTTCCCTTTTTCCTTTTTTTTTCTTTTTCCTTTTCCCTTTTTTAATGCCCCCATAACTCATACATTAATCTGCTTCACTAAAAACACAGTTCATGGAAGGTTTCCTATTTTAACATATCATTTCAAATGAAAGTCCATTCCATAATGACAATCACATTGATGAACTCACTTAGAGTCTCAAATTGTTCATGTCATTCAATCAAAAGGAAATGTTATAGCTTAAATCAATCAAGTAAAGGTAATGAGTTAACTTGTTCTTTGGGCCAATGTGTCCTAAGACATGGAACAAAGTAGGGTGAGAATTGGGCATTTATGTGTTCAAGGTCATTTGATAAAAATTATGTATTTTGGTTTTGGCAAATTTGAAACTATAGCATAGTCTTGACATATCAAATTACCAACATCCAGATTCTTTAAAAAAGTGCCATGTTTGCTTATTCTTCTAGAAATCTAAATTTTTTTAAAAAAATTAACCGACTTATTGTTCATTACCTAGGAAAAGATTATAACCCTTTTATATCACAATAATATCAAATGAAGACAATGTTCACAAATTTAAGTTCACGCTTTTAAAAGGTTATGGTTGATGAGTGAAATTGTTCGAATGGTTTGAGACATGAAAGTATTCGAAAAAAGGTGAAGGTATTGGATGAGTTCATTTCTAAAAGTAATCACCAATTCCTTCGAGACTCTTTTCACTTTTAATACAAAAAATGAATTTCTCCTCTCTTTTCGAAAAGACCTTTTTTGTAAATTTTTTTTGTCTTGCTTCCTTTTTTATCCTAATTTTCCTTTATAATCTTGAAAACTGCTTATATAGGGCTTGATTGTCAAACAATTGCAAATCAACTTTTATTTTTCTTTTTTTTTTAATTTTTCTCAAACATGAATTAGAAAATATATAAAATAATATTTACAAATCCAATCTAACCAATTAATATTTTATCATTTACAAAGTCTAAAAATTAAAAACCATTCCCTTTTTTTTTTAGAAATAAAAATTCACTTTCAAGAATTTTCGAAACAAAATTACATACAATACTAGAGAAACCAAAAATCGTATGTGATCAATAACTACACCTTTTATGTCCACATTGTTATTTTTCATCTTGGATATATTCACTCTAAGGTGCTCAATCTTTTCTTGTATTCAACTTATTAAATCTCTTGCCAAACTCAAATGACAAAGAAGTAAATTGAAAAAAACTTGGGCTCCATCCATGATCATGATCTTTTCTCGTAAGAATTTTAGGTTTTATTTTTTAATTTCTTTTCACCAATAGGGAATACTCTTTGTTCATCAGATGATGGGATGTCACAAGGGAAAATTAAACAAATGTGTGAATGGCATGATGCTTACATGGTGAATTTGTGAACGTATGTCCTAAAAAGATGACACATACTTCCCTGAAATGCAATGCATGTACCATTCAAGTTTGTTGAAAATCATATTATTTACTTGTATATACATAAAATAACAAGACATATTTACATGAAATGAAGTTTATCTACAATGCAGGTGTAATGGAAATCATATCATTTTCGAATACATGTGCATGAAATGTAATGTCCTAGTATATGAGTGATGAGACACATTTATATAAAATGCAATATATGTACAATAAAAACCTTGTGACTATAATATGTATGAAATATAACGTCATATTTCATGAAAAATGATATGTTTGCATGAAATGCAATGTATTTATAATGCAAGTTTAGAATCATATCACTTGTGAATGTATATACATGAAACACAATAACATAAAACATGAATAATGAGATGTAGGTACATGAATAATGAAACATGCTTATATGTAATGCACTAACATATTATATGCATGATAAATTATGTTTACATGAAATGCAATGCATGTACTAAACAAATCCAATGAAATTGACACTAACATTAAGATATTTGCACATAAAATCAAGTGTATGTACAATCATATTATATCAAAGTACAAAACATGATGAAAATGAGCACAAAAGGAACTAAATAAAATGTAGAGGATAAAATAACATTTAAGATCAAATATTTTTTTCCTAGAAAGAATTAAAAAGATTCAAGAAAACATTTTCTTAAAAAACAAGCACATAAAATATCTAGAATTCAAATACTTTTTCCTCCATTTTTCATGCTTCCACTTTTTATTTGGCCAATAAAACAAAGAAATTAAGAAAAATCGCATTTTTAAAAATATTTATTTTTGTTTTTTTTGTTGGAAAATACAAAAAAAAAAGTCTTTTTTTTTAAAAGAAACATTTTCAAAAATGCAAAATTTGGACAAACACCAAACAAATTGAATTGCACGTTAAAAGAAAATTTTTTGAAAGAATGTTTTTCTTTTCTTTTCTTTTTTTCAAAAATTTAGTTTTATTTGCATTATAATGTTTTTCTTTTCTTTTCTTTTCTTTTAAATTTATTTTTATTTGCATTATCATTACCTATAAATATAGATTGTATTAGAATGTTCCTCATGTGTCCTAATTTAGGTAATTTTTACAAAAAGGGATAGAATGGCTCTGTTTAAGGTTAGCTCATTATAGTTTACTATATTGCTTGGTTCGGATTTATCCACGTCTAAGAGGTTCCCAAATGGTTCCTCACTAATGTCCACATAAGACTAGTAAGGCACCTTGGTCCTCACCCATTATAGACTACAAATAGAAAGGATTCAATTTGAGTGAAAATATTTCACTTGTAATTGCAAAGGTTTCACCACACGAGAGAATAGGTACTCTATTCCCTCTTAAAAAGGACAGAGCTTGGGTATAGATCTCATACATGATATGAATGTGCCATTGTGTGTATAAGGGAACAAAGTATCATAATCCCTATCCTAAGTGCCTTACAATTAAAATAATAATAATAATAATAATAATAATAATAATAATAATGATAATAATAATAATAAGTTATTTTAAAAATGAAATCAAAACTAAATACTAATTAAAACCATTAAATTAAAATTAAAGATAACACATAATTAACTAATTGAGAATCTGCATCGTACAAGTAGTAAATTAAAATCGTTCCCATAGAGATTGAAAAAAGAGTAATTCAAGTACTGACATTTGGAGAATCGGGAATAGAGATGCAATTACTTATTAACTAATCAAAGCAACATCTAAACAATGCAATTAAACTTATAAACATGCAATAACAATGAAATAATATGAATTTAAACCTAAACTAATGCCAAACAACAATTAATTAAATGAATTAAGATGCAAACAATTAAAATTAAACTAAACCGAAACTACCAACAAGTTAAAATTAAAAACTAAGCATGCAAAACATGTATCAACTCTAAACAGAACCTTAAGTATGCAAATTATATGCTTTAACTAAAATCAAGAACTAAAACTTATGAATCAACTATGCAACAACCTAAATAAAGAATTAAACACGCAAATATAGCAAATAAACAAAAAATCAAATAAGCAAAGATGGATTAACAAAAAACTAAATTTAACTTAAGTCAATTAAACTTAAACGGATGCAATTTAACTAGCTAAAGATCAAATAAGCATAAACCTAGGAAATGTAAGCAATATGATAACACCAAACAATATAGAGTTTTTACATGTTAAATTGGTACTAAATTTTAAATTTTGGATGATTTTTGGTGCTTTTCATATTGTTTTCTTAGCTTTAGGTTTTTCAAGCACAAGACTCATTTTCATGCAAGCCATGCACGCCAACATGCACAGACCATATTCATGCCAATCATGCAAGCTCAATGCCACCCATATTCATCTATATTCAAGCACTTCCCAGTCCATTTGGACTCCACCACATTCAGCCAAGATGGAATTTCAATATAACTATGCTTCATTTGTATAGCCATGAAGAGAATGAATTACACAAGAACTTTAGCATATTCAGCCATACAAGGTAGAGGGAAAAGTTGCAAGAACTTGGACTCTTCAAGCTCAATTCATTTGACCAAAAAGAGATTAACGTCTATCAAGACACTTGACTTAGCTTTGAATTCACTTGGAATAAAGCTTTATATCTTCACAAGATGGATGAAATTCAAATTCTAACTTTTGAATCTTATCCTAGCTGAACGTAAGAAAAGAAGCCTAATCAAGATTGCATTAAGATGTGATGAAAGGCCAAAATTGCTCCACCAAGACCCTATTCAACCAAACATACCCAAGGGATAGAGTTTCATTTAGTCATGCCTTTTTGGAAGGTAAAGATCAAGAAGCATTTGAATTTAAATCAACAACTTGTAATCTTCCCCCTTGAACAAATCCCACTTTATAAATAGGGAGGCCATTCTCCTCATTCCAACATCCCATTCCTCACTTCTCTTTTCTCTTTTAATTTTAATTTCTTAGTTTTTTATTTCTTTCAGTTGAGTTATTAGTTTAGGTGATAGATTTGCCAATAACTAAGCTTTGTAATTAAATTCTCTTTAAATCAAGAAGTATTTTCATTCAAGGATGTTTTTTCTTGTTTTTAAAGTTTGCAAATCTTATTTTTTGTTTTCTTTACCATTTAGCAAAGCAGTCTTTTGTCCAATATTGATCGAAGTTTCTTTTTTTTTTGCAAGATTCGACCAAACTACATTTCTTGTTCTTTAATTTCTTTTATGCAATCTTTGCTACTTCAAAATCAATTCGATATTCTTAGGGATTTTTTGTTTACAATCTTTAATTCTTTTACTTTGAAATCTGTTAATTCTTTGCTTTAGGATTAGTTGTTGGCATTAATATTTTACTTCTCAAGTGACAGTTGGTGAAGTTAAGAACCTTGCCATACATTGCCTTTAATCTTCACTTGATTCGTGTAACATTCAAACCCTAAATATTCATTTATTTAAATATAAGATCTCAGCCTTTCACCTTTCGTAATTGTGAGCATCCCAACATTATTTCTTATAAACCTTGATAAGAGGATACTTAGAATACTCCACTTTATTACTTGATCTGTGCACTTGCAAGCTTTATATGAAAAACAACAATCACAATAGAAGTAAAGTAAATCTAATTAAATCCTAAAACAAGTAATTGCTATAAATTAAACATAATTTAAAACTTCAAACCCATAAGCCTATTCACCTAATTAACATATACGATTACCAAACTTAAATATACTAACTTATATAACTCAATTCGATTGCTGATTAATCCTAATAGCATGCAATCAAAACAAATTGAACTTATCTTAACAAAATTAATCCCTAAAACATGCAAATTAAACAAATTAAACTTTAACTAAATTAGATTAAACCTAAGAACATTTGATAGAATCAAAAAGCAACAAATTAAATTAATACCAAACCGAAGTGCATAAATCTAAACTACTATGATGAATTAGAGCATACAAAGATCAAATTAAGAAGAAACTAGTGTGTAAATCTCATTAATTCAAAAAACTAAATAAGAACAAAATTGAAATCAAAGAAGAACTAGAGAACGAATTGAAAAAGCTTGAAACAAAACTTGAATGAATTTTAAACTTAAAATAAACTTTGCATAAATTGAAATCAAACTAAAAAGAAGTTTAAAGAGCAAAAAAAACTTAAAAGAAAGCAAGAAAAAGATGAATAACTAGAGAGATTGACCTATCACCCTAACCATGCTTTTTCTAACACCTAAAGCTAGGTATTTATAAAATCAAATTGCAAGAAACCCTAAACATATAAGCAAGAAGTGGTGGCCAACTTTTTTGGTATTTTTCTTGAAGAGTTCTTGAAGAAATAAATCGCTAAAAGTTGAAGAGATAGGATCAGCTAACCTTTCTTGAAAATCAAAAGATGAAGGTTTTCTAAAAGATGTTTTTAAAGTTAGTCTAAATATTGTTCCTTCTTAGAGACTTCTTGGAGTTTGCCTTCAAGTAAGACACTTCTTAAAAAGAAGAAAATCAATTTTGAATTTAAATATCTTATGCATGACAGCCCCCTCTTTAGGAGTCATTTTATATCCATGTAAATTTCACCTTAAATAGGAATAAGTACAAGTCAAGTAGAGATAAAAATTTGAAGTCATTGTAGGAAAACCAATAACTATTTGGTTTTTTCAATGTGAATATAATTACCAAGTCATCATGCCATATAAGCCTCAAAGTCATCTTTTTTGGCCAATGAGAAAAGACTGGCTATCATGTCATCCATTAATAATCCTATTCATTATGCACTACATAAACTATTATGAGTTTACGTTTAACTTGAAATTACAAATTTGACTTTCACTATAGCAGAGCATGCCTTTCTTGATTCTTACATGAATTTTTTGAATTTTTCATCACGATTGACTAATTCTAACTCCCATAAATTTAGCTAAGCAAATCTTGTACACTTTCCGTTCCAAAATTTCTAAGAACTCCAAGAATCATCAAGAATATAACACAATAGTTCAAGATTTTATTCCAGTATATCAAGAGTTATCCAATATTAACCAATAATTTCTAAGATTCTTTAAAATTCATCAAGATTCAATCTTTCTTTCAAGATTTCCTATAAAACAACAAATTAAGCACTTTAGAAGTAAAAAAATAATTATTTCACCAATAACTAAGCAAAATCACTAATTTAAGCACTGAAAATCAATTTAAATAACTTTATTTTATAAAGTTATCATTAATTTTAGCCTGAATCTAAAAAAAATTGCATCCCCAATGGAATTGCCAAGCTATCAAAATGGTTTTGATGACTATTAGATGAAAATTTTAAAAATTTCAAAACAAAGTGAGTCACCACCAATATTTTTTCGCTAGGTATGACTAGCCACCTAAAAACTTATCTTCTTAATAAAATTTTAAAATTAATTAAAACTTATTAAAAGATAATTTTTTGTTTGGTCTGTGAAAACAAATTTAAGTTTTGGAGTATAGTTATGCATAGAGAAATATTAGCATTGCCATAGTACTTTTTTTAAAAAAGATACTAATTAACCATATGTTATACTTAGTATTGATAAAAATGGTCTTAATCTTAATATTTAAAATGATTCCACTAATTTTAACCTTTTTTTCAAATCTTTTAAAAATATTTTATTTAGGAATAAAATAAAAGTCTTTAGTTTTGAAATATTTTCTTAATTTCCCAATATCTAGGCAAAATTTTGAAGAATATTTCTATACTTGGGCTCTCATAATATCTTTTAAAATCTGGCATAATATTCTTTTATAGAGAATAATCATTGAAAAATTCTCTAATATCTAGGTATGGTCTCAAAAATTATTTTTACTTAAAAATATTAGCATTTATTTTTAAATATCTTTTTTTTTTTCAAAATTTTATCTTTTTTCATTTCACATTTATTACCAACTATGATGCATGTAATGCCATATATCAAAATAAATGACGCAAATAAAAATCACACAATATAATTATTTTATCTTATTTTATTTTTCCAAATCTTTTATTTTTATTCTTCTTACAATTACTTCTTTGATAAAAATCTTTAATGATTAAAAAATTTCGTAATTCCCCAATATCTAGGTAAAATTTTAAAAAATTGATCATTTTTAAAAACCTTATAATAATATTTAAAAATAAAGATAACATTTCTTGGTAAAAAAAAAACATTTAAATTTATTCCACTATCTAGGTAAGATTTTCAAAGTTATTTTTATTTAAAAATATGATCTTATTCTTTCCTAAAAATATCTCTCATTTTTTTAAAAAAAATCATTATTTTTCATCTCACTTTTATTAGCAAGATGATGCAAATAAAGAATAAAAATAAAATGATACAAATAATCAATTTTATTGCTTATCTTGCAAACATTTTAATCTTATTATTTTTTTATCATCCCTTTATTTGTCTTTTCAAAGAATATCTAATTATAAATTTAAAAATCTTTGCTATTGAAAATTTCCTTTAATTCCTAAATATCTAGGTGGAATTTAGGAAGTTTAACTTTCAATTTGCAAAATTTCCTTACAGTTATTTAAAATAAAGAGAATAATTATTTGGGTTGTTTCTAATATCTTGGCAAAGTCATAAAATTTATTTTTATTTAAAGATATTATCTCTTTTTTTTTACCAAAATGATTTTCATATTTATCAATATATTAAAAATATGTAAATGCATAAAAACTTTAACAATATGGGCCAAGTTATAAGAGTTATATATACCTTAATTGGACTTTAAGTGAAAGCCCACGCGTCAAATGTTCAAAGTGAAACAGGATCTTGGGTTAGGCTCATATTAATCTCGGTTGGGTCATATGGGTAGCAGGTTAGAGTAAGTGGGATTGGGTTTGGTGGACTCGATTCGATAAACAAGTCAAGTAACCATAAGTGGCAGGTCTAGTTTGGGTCAATTTGCTCTTTTTTTTAAACACTATAAAGATAATTTTTTTTTCAAACTCATTTTATCTTATATCTTAAAAAAAATAATTATTCTCTCAAAAAGAAAAAAAAATAGCAGCCAAATAAATTTTTAGCTTTTGGTGCCAACGTCACTACCCTTTATCTTTTGCTAACGTCTTTCATGTATCAAATTTTCACAATAAACTCCTCTTAACTCTTTTGTCTCAAATCTAGCCTTCATTTTTCATAAATTGCCCATAAAAACCTAGATCTACACATAAGGCTACTATACAAAACACCCCAAAATCGATAACCTCCGCTAATCTAATGGGCCCAGTCTTCTAGTATGTACACCTCCTACTTTCAGTCTCTCTTCTTACTAAATTTAGGTGCCTTTATCCCTTTAGAACACTTAAAACCCAAGATCCCTCTCTAATTGCATCATCAGAAACACCATTACACCATTCTACCTAATTTTTTTTTATCATGTCTTGTTGAGACACACCTCAAGGTTATGGTAAACTAAATGTGATCCTAACCCACTAAAAAAATATGATTTTTTTCAAATTGATAGTGAGGGTTATTGATTTGATTAAAATAGTGCAAGCAACCAATATATAAATTTAGACCTTATCTATATTGGTATTGAATAATATGACTGATACTTGTTCATATTTTATAGGTTGCAAAAATGAGTAAGTACTTGTTGCTTTGTAGCATACTTGATGTTAATAAGCTCATAAGGCCTAACTTCAATGATTGGTTTCCTAATCTGAAGATTGTATTAAGGCAAAAGAAAATGCTTTATGTTCTCGATGAACTGATTCCATCAAAACCAGATGCTAGTGTTAATGATGCAGTGTGGCTAGTTTATGAAACCTATAAAAACTATGCTGATCAAATTGCATGTATCATGGTGGTTAGCATGACCCTTAAGTTATAAAAGCAACATGAGAATATAAATGCTCTAATCAATTCCGCACCTTAAAGAGTTGTTTGACAAATAAGGGCAGACTGAAAGGTTTGACACCTCTAAGGAATTGTTTCGAACAGTTATGTTTGAAAGCACTTCAGTCAATGTGCATTGTCTCAAAATAATCAATTGGATTGAGAAACTTGGACAATTGGGATTTGTAATGGATCATGAGTTAAGTGTTGACTTGATCTTGTCATCTCTTCCTAATAACTTTTTATAATTTGTAATGAATTTCAATATGCATAAAATGAAAATAACATTACCATAATTGATGAATATGCTAGACACTACCAAAAAAATCTATTAAGAATCAAAAGCCTAAGGATCTTTTAGTTTTTTCATTTAAAGCTAAGAAGAAGAAAAGCAAGAAGATTAATAAAAAAAAAGGATGTAAGTAAGGCTATTAAGCCTACTAGCAACATCAAGAAGGACAAGGGTGCATGTCCCTATTGTGGTAAAAATGGTCATTGGAAGAGGAATTGTAAGGTTTATTTAGCAAGCTTGAAGGAGAAAAAGTCTAAATAGACATTTACTTCATGTATGTTTATGATTGAGATTAATTTATCTCTTATTAACATATTTTCTTGGGTATTGGATATTGGATGTGATTCTCACTTATGTAATGACATATAAGTGCTAAAGAAACATAGATGCCTAAAGAAAGAAGAGGTATCATTGCGTGTTGAAAATGGCACAAGTTTTATTGCCTTAGCTATAAGGACTTATTATTTACCCTTAACTTCTAGTTTAGTTTTAGAACTAGAGGATTGTTATTATGTTCTTGTCATAAGTTGAAACATCATTTTAGTTTCCCATTTAATTATAAATGATGGATACTCATTTAATATTAAAGGCAATTGTTGTTCTTTTTATTTAAATGATGTGTTTTATGGCATGAAAATATATGGTAATGCATATATGTTCTTAGATTAAACAATAATGCTCTCAATATAATTGTCAAAAAGGCTAAACTAGATAAACCAAATCAATCTTACTTATGGCATTGTAGGCTCGATCAAATAAAAAAAATAAGAATCATAAAGTTACATAAATAAGGATACTCTGATCCTTTTGATTATGAATCATATGGAACTTATGAATCATGTTTGCTTAGAAAAATGATCAAATCACCTTTTATTGGAAAAAAAAAGAGTTAGTGTGATTCTTAGACTAATACATTCGGATGTATGTGGCTTAATAAACACAAATGCTAGAGAATGACACTCCTATTTCATTACATTCATTGATGATCATACAAGATATAGTTATGTGTATTTAATGAAACATATATATGAATCTTTTGAAAAGTTTAAAAAATTTAGAATCGAGGTTGAAAAGAAAATTGGTAAAAATATCATGACACTTAGATCTGATCGAGGTGGAGAATACTTAAGCTATGATTTTCTAGGTTATCTAAAAGAGAATGAAATTCTTTTATAATGGATTCCACTTAAAACACCATAACACAATGAAATTTTTGAGAGGATAAATAAAACCTTGTTGGACACAGTTCAATCCATGATGAGCAATTCAAATATTCCTATATCCTTCTAGGGTTATGCACTTGAAATAGCAGCTTATCTTATAGTTCCATCTAAATAAGTTGATGAAACACCATGTGAGATGTGGAAAAGGTAAAAGATCTAACTTGTCACAGATAAGGATTTGGGGATGTGATGCTTATATAATGCATGCACAAACTGACAAGCTTGGAGCTAGTTTGATTAAGTGCAAATTTATGGGATATTTAAAGAAAACTATTGGATGTTATTTCTACAACTCTAAAAAATAAAAGGTTTTTGTTTCTAGACATGTTGTCTTCTTAAAAAAAGAGTTTATCCTTGAAAAGAATGGTGTAAGTAAAGTAGAACTTGAAAAAAATTCAAGAAACACAAATTGACATAATGATGGAACTTGAGCCAATGGCTAAGGCATCATATGCATAAGCGAAAGCTTAAAGTACACAAAAACTCTATAAGTTAGGTAAGACTCGCCAAACTCTTGAGAGATATGGATTTCTTGTGGATAAGGATGAGTTGATCATAGATGATGATCCTACTACTTATCAAAAAACAATGTTGGACATTGATTCGAAGACATGGCATAAGGCTATGAAATCTAAAATGGAGTCACATGTATGCAAACCGAGTATGAACTTTGGTGGAACCACCAAAAGGGATAAAAATCATAGGGTGCAAGTGGGTTTTCAAGAAGAAAACTGACATAGATGGCAATGTACAAATGTATAAAACCAAGCTAGTTGCAAATGGTTATAATAAAAAACAAGGAGTTGATTTTGATGAAACTTTTTCAACAGTATCCATGTTAAAATCCATTAAGATTTACTGGTTATCACCGTATACCATAACTATGAGATATGGCAAAATGGATGTCAAAGTGGTATTCTTTAATGAAAATTTATAAGAGGATGTGTACACGACATAAACTAAAAGTTTTGAATCGAAAAAGAATATTGACATAGTGTGTAAGATTTAAAGGTCTATCTATGGACGTAAGCATGCATTAAAGAACTGGAATATATGTTTTGATGAAGCAATTATAGAATTTAGATTTATAAAAAATATAGATAAACCTTGTGTCTACAAGAAGACAAGTGGTAGTGCAATTGTTGTCATGGTGCTATATGTGGATGACATATTGCTTATAGGAAACAATATACCTATGTTACAATCTACCAAGATTTGGTTATCAAAGAAGTTCTCCATGAAGGAGTTGGGAGAAGCAACATATGTGCTGGGTATAAGGATTTATAAAGATAGATAAAAGAGGTTGCTTAGTTTTTCACAATTTAGATACATAGGCAAAACGCTAAAAAGATTTAGCATGGGAGAATCTAAAAGGGATTATTGCCAATGTCGCATGGTATAAATCATTCCAAGGACATATGTCCTAAGACATAAATTGATAAAGATAGCATGAATAAAGTTCCATATGGTTCAATAATTAGATTCATTATGTATGCAATGCAATGCATAAGGCCTGATATCTTGTATGCTTTAAGCATAACAAGTAGATATTAAGCAAATCCAAGTGAATGTCACTGAAAGGTCATGAAAACAATTTTTAAGTACTTGAAAAGAACTAAGGATATGTTTTTTGTCTATAAATAAGCCGAAGTCCTTGTTAAGGGCTGTTGTAATGCAAGTTTTCAATATGATAATGATGATAGCAAGTCACAAAGTGGCTATATTTTTACTCTGAATGATAGAGCAATGAGTTGGAAAAGTTTCAAATAAAGTACAACTGCTAACTTTGTAACTAAAGCCGAATACATCTTTATATTTGAGGCTACAAAAGATGTCGTTTGGATTAAAAAATTCATAGTTGAACTAAACATTATTCTTAGTATTGTTGATTCGATAACAACCTATTGTGACAACAATGGAGCTATTGCTCAAGCTAAGGAACTAAGGTCTTATCAAAGATCTAAACATGTATTGAGGTGATATCATCTCATTAGAGATTTTGTTTCCAAAAGTGATGTTGAAATTGAACCATTGAGGATAATATTACTGATCCTTTTAATAAAACTATGTCCTAATAGAAACATGATAAACATGTAGTCAAATATGATATTAGACACATGAATGATTGGCTTTAGTGTAAGTGAAAGATTGTTAGGATTTGCCCTACAAGCCAAATTATATTTTAGTTAAAATATTATCATATTTGTAGTACTTTGATATTTGATATCATATAAAGGTTTTATTTCTTTATCATTGAGCTTATATATATTAATGTTGATGCTTATATGATAAAGTCCTCGAAATATAAAAATAAAGCTTTGCAAGAGAATTACAATGAGATTATAATTATAATATCATCATTGCATAAAAGCTATGTGTTTTAAAATTGCTCCTAGTTAATGTCTTATCAATAAGAGAATATTGACAAAAGCTAGTGAGACTAGCATATGGTTATACTCTTACTTATGAAGCAATCAACCTATCTTATAAATTGAAGTTTGGATGAACTTAAGCTAATATGTGGGTGCTTGTTACAAGAACAAGTTTACTGAACATGACCTATTATGAGGATGTTATATGGTAGTTCACGTAGTGTCTATAGCTGCATTTTCATGTGATAGTTGTATAAGTAATCATTTGACTTAAGATTACTTATGATTTTATATGATGAATGTTATATTTTGACTTTACTTTATTTAAGGTTCTAACTAAGAATACTTTAGTCGAGTATTGTTCGATATAACATGAGGCATATGAAGATGCATGAAGTAATCAAGATGGGATTCATCACTTTGTGTGATCAAAAGAATATCTCAACTAGTCTTGATTGAATTAATTTGAGAAATCTTTAGCCAAAGTGAAATAAGATTTTAGAATTGTTCTAAAATTTATTTGTGAGTTAATGTTAATGACAGACTTAACATGGTTGAATAAGATTGAGTAGATACTAAATCATACTCAATGTTCAAACCAAGATACTATGTGATGAAAGGATATTAATTATACACTAAGACCATTTGCGAATATGTTATTAGGCTATATTGACTTTTCTTTAGTAATTGGGGGTCAAGACAATAAAGCTAGCATTAATCATGATCTATAAACATAAGATTGGCTAATTGGAGAATTGGTGATGAAGACAAAAAGTTTGTTTCATCCATAGCTAAATACTAAGGCTTACAATGCTTTTATTTATTGCCAACATGCTAAAGAATCTAATAGGTCACACACAATAGGATAATTGTGAAAGATTAAAATTGAAATAAATTAAGTTGGATTTAATTTGATTTTGGTATGACCAAAAATAGAGGAAATAAAAACAAGAGAAAAAGTTTCTCTTATTTGGTACATTCAACTAGCATAAAGTTAATTATGAAAATTTGTATTCCAAGCATTAAACCTAATGTGGCTAAATGCTTTTCCTATAAAACGAACATCAAGTCGCTCCCTCTTGTAAGAGAAAAAGGAAAGAGCAATCAACCAAGCATCTAAAAAGAAACTCAAGCAAATACAAGAGGTATAGAGCCAAAGGTATCCTCATGCCAGAGCTTAGGAACCAAAGATTTGAAGTTTTGTTGCAGCCTTGGCTATTAAGGAGCTTGATACATTTAGGGCATAGTGTCTTTGACAAATTCATGCTTGAAGACAATGGGGGTAAAATGGAAAAAGGGAAAAACAAATAGTTGAGAATGGGGTAATTTGGGATGAAAAGAAAGTTAGGGAGAGACTAAAATTCATCATTTTATAATTTTTTGTTATTTTGTGATTTTTTTATTTCTTTTAATTTCTTGATTAATTAAAACCTAACAAAGTGAACCTGGGCTTTATTATTAACTTTGGACTTTCATTAGGTTTTAAAGCCCACATGACCTAACTTGAATTGGACTTTAACTCAAATGAATTGGATTGGGCTTTTACCTATGCAAAATGATCCAAAAGTGATTAATCTGAAATAAGCTCAAATGAGTTCAATCTAATTAAAATGCTTAAACTAGCTTACATCGAAATGTTCAAATTAAGCTTAAAAATAGAAAAAAATCAAATTGATAAGGATAAAATTAGGTATTTACACTATTAATGGGTTGTGATATGGTATTAGGGGTACAATGGCTATAAACCTTGGGCCCTATTGTTTAAAATTTCACTACTCACAATGCAATTTGAGATAGTAGGCAACTGGTAAATTTTACAAGGAATGGTGGAAGGAACAATTCAGGCTGTTACTAAAAAACAAGTACTTAATTTGAATTTGGCTAATAGCAGTACTTGTTTGAAGTTATTGACTAGGGTGCGACACACATATCACTTACTAGTTCGCAAAGAGACTTGGAATAATGTGGCTTACCTTGGGGGTTACGAGAACTATTGGCAAATTTCTTTAGGATCTTTGAACTACCTAAAGGGTTACCCCCTAAAAGAACACATGATCATAGAATCCTTTTAAAGGATGAATCCTAAGCTAATTGAATTAAACGCTCTAGGTATCCTACCATTCAAAAAGTAGAAATTGAAAAGCTAGTGAAAGAGATGAAAGAATTCAAAATTATCAAGGATAATTCCAATCTTTTTGTAGCTCCTAAGGTTTTAGTCAAGAAAAGGATGGCTTTTGGTGTTTGTGTGTGGACTACAGGTAATTAAACACATTCACAATTAAAGATAAATTTCCTATTCCTTTTGTAGAAGAACTTATTGATGAGTTGACTGGAGCTAGTTGGTTTTTGAAGTTGGATCACAAGTTTAGATACCATCAAACCAGAATAGAATATTCATACATTTATAAAATTACTTTTAAGACCCACCAAGGTCACTATTAATACTAGAAATTGAGGGTTAAGATGTTGAAAATTAATTACAAATAGAAAACTCACAAAAAAGATAGCTCTCAAGAATGTGAGTAATGACAGAATATTGTTATTGGATTAAAAGGATAGAAGTTCACCATTGAGACTAGACACTAAGGGATATAGAGACAACACCTTAAGAATTCTAATCAATCATACAGAACTATAGAAGTTCACAACTCTAGGAAATCCACTTAAAAGATATAAAACTTGAAAACAATCTTAAAGATTGCTTAAGGATAAAACAAACTTTACTCTCTTACAAATGATAACAAAAAATTAAAAGATTAGAAACATCCCTCCAAGCATGGGTTACTAAATTAATGGGATTGTCTTTAATCTTATCTTATTGAGATGGTGTCTAAAATCATGGGATTGATATGTGAACACAATAATCATAATTAGCTACATATTTACTCATGCAAATTACAACATTGCACATTGACAATCATGAATTTGACCATAATCCCATCCATCTTCATTCTCTCATTTTTGAACTAATGTAAACACAATATTTCCATTTTAGCCTACCTTATTTCTGCATTTACTTAGTGGATTTGGACCAAAGATTGGCCTATCTTCACTTAGATTAAACTTTCCTTATTTTTAGCCTAAATTGTAAAATCTGTAGACACTCACGTGTCAATCTCTCCTGGTTGGAAAAGACTTGTCCTCAAGTTTTAACTAGTGTCATCTCCATTGTAAGGCAACAAACTAGAAAGTTTAAATGTGGAAAATACTCTATAAGTGTCAAGAAGATCTATTTTGTAGGCATTCTATCCATTTCATTATGAAACTTTAAATAGGCCATCTACCTTAAACTGTAGCTTACCAAACTTCCCTTGTGGAAACTTTTCTTTTCGTAAATAATCCCATATCAAATCATGTTCTTTGAACTTCAAATGTCTTTGATGCATAATTATTACCTTTTTATATTTCTCATTTTTTTTTGTAAAATCCTATTCTAAACCTGTTCATGAAATATTTTGATACTCTTGGCTCTTTATTCTATATCTCCATCAAATTACTGGTTAGTAAAAAGATGAATAAAATTTAAATGACAAATTGGATTCTTACCAAAAACAATTTTGAAAAGGTTGCAACTAGTGGTTTGACTTGGTGAATGGTTGTAAGCAAACTCCACTTATAGTAAAACAAGTTCCTATTTTTTTACTTTTTTTCCCACATAACTCTTTAAAAAAATTTCTAAGCTATAATCGATAACTTCAAGTTGCTCATTAGTTTCGGAATGATGTCAAGGGCTGTAATTAAGACTAATAATAAACTTTCTTCAAAGAGTGCACCAAAAATGACTTAAAAATTTTTAATCTTGATTGAACACCATAGACTTTGGAATATCATGTAACTTCATGCTCTCTGTGAAATACCAATAAAAAACATGAGAAGTATTTATGGTTTTGTTATAAGAGATAAAATTTACCATCTTGTAAAAAAGATTCACAACCATTATGATCAAATCCTTGTTCTATTGAATACTTGATAATCCCACTACAAAGTCCAAGCTGATATTATCCCTTCCAAAATGTTTTCCTAATACACCATTATGAGCTTCAATGAAAATGGCTTTTCTTTAAGGACTATATAGGCAATTAGCTTTGAAGAGAAAGCCATCATGTAACAAATACTGGTTATGTTAAGCTTACATTCTTTCCAAATTCTGTCAAAATAAAAAACCTCCTCTATAGTTCTTTGAACACATCAAAGTCAATAACTTGATCAACCATAATTCTCAATATAAAGTGTTTTAAGCTCAAAGCTTCTGCCACTATCTTAGGAATTCTAGATTTGTGTTTGATGACAAAGTAATAAGATTGAAAAAACTCCATCCAAGTTATATGCCTTCAATTGAGCTTGTGTTGGCTATGAATGATCTTCAACAACTCATTATTAAAATATAGAACAAAAAACTTTGCAATGGGATACTAACTCTAAAGGAACAGAGCTTTATAAGTTGTATAAAACTCCTTATCATAGATTGAGTATTTTTGTTAGGAATAATTGAGCTTATCACTGAAGAAAGCAATTAACTTATCCTCTTTAATGAAAATATCACCAATTTCAGAATTAAAAGCATGGCATTTTACCTCAATCTCATTTCTCTATTTGAATTAAGTAAGAAAATTGCTTCCCTTTCTTTTAGAAGGTTTCAGAGTATTCATTGGTTTAGTTGGACCCAATATGACCTTGCAACCATCTGTGAGAAAATTGTATGCATTCTTGAACCCATTATGCAGAATCCTTTGATCATAGCACCATGGTTTCCTAAGTAGTAACTGGCAAGCATTCGTGGGGACTACTTCAAACCATAATTCATCCTTATATTACTTTCTTACAGAGACTAACAACAAATAGTATTTATTGAGCTTGATCTCATTTCTCCCTTAAACCATGACAACTTGTAGGGATAAGGATGTCTCATTACTTTTCGATTCAGTCACTGCATCAAGAGAATGGATACTTTATTCTTAAAGCTACCATTATCAATAATCACTTCACATACCTTATCACGAGTAGTGCTCTTAATATGAAATTTATTTTTGTACAACCAGTCATTTTCTTCTGTATGCATATCACTTAAGTTGTATTGTATAACAAATGAAGACTCAAGATCACCATAGGTTTTTTTAACATCTTTTTCAAGATCCTAAAGTATTTTAGTAAGTTTTCTTTTAGCATCTTCAAGATCTTCATATTCAACTAACGTAACTATCTTAAGATTTGGACACTTAGAATTTATATTCCTAAGTCCTTAGCACTTGAAGCATCTTTGGCTTTGAGTATTGACAGCACTAGATTATGGTTTGTTGGGAATGTCTTTTTCTTTTTTTAAGAGTAGCTTTGAAGGGAGTTTAGTAGAAACACTAGTTTTGGGCATGCTTCCCTTATTAATGTGTTCTTCCATTAAAAGATCCCTTTGTTTTAGATTATGAAGTTTGAAGAAAACATCTTAACAAAAATTGTTTTGAAGGTATTTCTTCTTTAACTCTCATTTCATCTTATCCCAAGTTGTAATTTTGCTCCTACCCTTTCTTTCTCATTATTTTTTCAAGTTTTCGACCAAAGTGAAACATGCCTTCAAAGCTTGATAGCCATCAACTTAACTTTATAGTGTTTTGGAGCATCATGATTTTCAAATATACATTTCACCGTGTGCAACCAATCAAGGAATTCTTTTAGCTATATCTTATGTTCAAACTTAGGAATCTCCATCTTCAAGTTGAACATGTTATGTTAAGGTTGGTTTATGTGTAGGTATTTTCTTACATTATTTGGAGGTGGTGGAGTGTTATTTTCTAAATCATGGCTGTTTGTATGGTTAAAAATGTTGAATTCATCATCTTTATCACCATTAAAAATGTTAGAATTTTTTGTTGCATCTCTTTAAAGATTGCATCTTTCGGGCTTGTTGTAGCGGCTACTTTAACATTAACTGTTAGGGCTTGATGATGATGAATAGCTATAGCTTTGATACCAATTTGATATTGGGAATTGAAGATTGAGATGTTGAAGAGTAATTGCAAATAGAAAACTTAGAAAGAAGATAACTTACAAAAGTGTGAATAATGACATAATATTATTATTGGATTAAAGGAATAGAAGTTCACCACCATGATTAAACATTAAAGGATATAGAAACACCACCTTAAGAATTCTAATCAAGGATATAGAACTATAGAAATTCACCACTATAAGAAATCCACCTAAGAGACACAAAATTTGAGAATAATTTAAAAAATTACTTAAGGATAAAACAAACACTGCTCTCCAACAAACAATAACAGAAAATAAATAGGCTTGGAACACCTTCCAAGTAAGGAAGCTTTAAAGGCTATCTTTTTTGGGTTGCTAAATTGATGGGATTGTCTTCAATCTTGTCTTACTGAGATGGTGCCTTAAATCATTAGATTGACATGTGAACACAATAATTTGCTATGTGAACATAATTAGCTGCTGCCTTAAGTCATGGTATTTACATGTGAACACAATAATTAGTTGATGCCTAAAATCATGGGGTTTGTATGTGAACATAATAATCATAATTAGCTGCTTATTTACTCATGTAAATTACTACCTTTCACATTGACAATCATGAATCTGATCATAATCACATCCATCTTCATTCTCTCATTTTCCAGCCAATGTAAACACAATGTCTCCATTCTAGTCCACTTTATTTCTACCTTTGCTTAGTGAATTTGAACCAAGGATAGGCACATCTTCACTTGGATTAAACTTCCCTTATTTTTAGCCCAAATTGTAGAATCTATAAACACTTTTGTGTCAACTACGAGTTTTTGATTATGCCATTTACTAATGTACCCTCAACATTCTAAAGTCTTATGAATAGTATCTTTCAATCTTACCTCATGAAGTTCGTGTTAGTGCTTTTTTATGACATATTGATATATTTAGTTAGATGGACAGATGATTTACTGCACTTGCAACAAGTGTTTTAGGTGTTATTATAGAACCAGCTTTATGTGAATCTAAGTGTAAGTTTGGAGCTTCTAGAATTGAATACCTAGGGCATGTCATCAACAGCAAGGGAGTGGCTATGGATGATCATAAGGTTGCTGTCTTGTTAGATTGGCCAGTTTCAAATAATGTTAAAGAGCTGAGGCTTTTAGGATTGACTGGCTACTACAAAAGGTTTGTTTAGGGCTATGGGACAATTACTAGACCTTTAATAACTTTGTTGGAAAAAAATGGGTTTGTATTGACTTAAGAAGCTACAAAGGCCTTTGAACAACTTAAACAAGCTTTGTTAGTTGCCCTTATATTGGCCTTACCTGATTTCAATTCCATTTTTATGGTAAAGTCTAATGCTTCAAACATTGGCATTGGAGCTATGCTGAGCCAAAATGGTAGATGTATAACTTATTACGGTAATGCCTTGTCCCTTAGACATCAGCTAATCTCGATTTATGAAAAAAAAATGCTTGCTGTATTAAAGGTTGTGAAGAAATGGAACTCATATTTGATGGGCAGAAACTGTTTGATCAAAACTGATCATCAAAGTTTTAAGTTTTTACTTGATCGGGAAATTCATACCTCAGCACAACAATTATGGGTTGCTAGGATGATGGGGTATGATTTTGAAGTGATTTTAGGAAAGAGCCTGCTGATTGAGTGTCTGATGCACTGTCGAGGAAGCTAGCATCTATGCTACGTACCATTACTATAATTTGCAGTGGGTTGGCAAAAATAATTAAGCACTCCTAGCTACAGGATTCTAATATGGTCAAATTGATCCATAAATCTCAACATGATCAGAAGCATACTACCGAGTACACTTGGTCTAATGGTATGCTGAGAAGGAAAGGAAAATTGGTTGTGGGAAATGATGCTGCACTTAGACAAGACTTGTTGGGTTACTTCCATAATTCAACAACTGGTGGACACTCAAGAATAAGGCAACTATGAAATGAATAGCCAGCATGGTTTATAAAAAAGGCATGAAAAAAATAGTCAAACAATTTATGGAACAGTGCAATATTTGTCAACACTAAAAAGTAGATGCAGTTGCAACTCTTAGGTTGTTACAGTCACTACCTATACTAGATAAGTTTTGGTCAAAATGTAGTAGTGGACTTTATCAAAGGTCTGCCTATATCTTGTTGCAATGAAGCCATTATAGTGGTGGTGGATCAGTTGAGCAAGCATGCTTATTTTGTGGCCCTAGCTTATCCCTCTATTCAGTTATCACAGTGGCTTAATCCGATATAAACAACATTTATAGGCTCTATGGTGTACCTAATAGTATTGTCATTTGATTGTGACAGTTTTTACTAACCCATTTTGGCAAGAATTGTTCAAGCTCTTAAAAACTAAGCTCAAGATTTCAACTTCTTACCACCCTCAAACTGATGGTCAATCATAGGTGGTCAACAAATATCTTGAAACAGACTTAAGTTGCATGACAGCTGAACGACCCAAGAACTAGTCTAAATGGCTTTCTTTAGCAAAATGATGGTATAATACTAGCCTTCACACTTTAATATGGACCACACTTTATGAGGTGGTTTATGGATAGCTAGCTCCTATACACATGCCTTATTTGCTAGGTGATTCTAAGGTACGAGAAGTTGATAGGAGCTTAAGGGCCAAAGAGGCTATCATTCAACTCTTGAAGTTTCATCTCAATGTCGAGACTTAAGATTTGACCCGTGCGGCTCTGAGATCTGGACATTCACCCTTTCGGTGTCCCAGATCAGCCTAACCATCATGATTCACACCCTTGTGAGGTATTGTTCGCTCTGACCCCTTTGGCCTCATAGTTTTGTCCTAAAAAAGGCACCTCACAAGGAAGAGATGGTGTGAACCCTTTTATATCCCAGTGACCCTCATATTATGTTCGATGTGGGATTCAGGACTCCTCCTTGGGTCTATGACATTTTCTCCCACCCAACCTCGTGACGTTTTCGTCACGGAGGCTGGCCACCCTACCTACATCCCTCGAGGCGCTTGGCGTAGGTCGAACGGTTTAGGGCTGGCTTTGATACCACTTGTAATGGATTGAGACTTAAGCTCTAACCTACATGACTTCGAGACCCGGGTATTCACCCTTTCGATGTCTCAGATCAGCCTAACTGTCACGGTTCACACCTTTGTGAGGTATTATCCACTCTGGCCCTCTTGGCCTTACGATTTTGTCCTATAAAAGGTGCCTCACAATGAAGAAATGGTGACCCTCCTATAATATTTGATCTGAGATTTAGGACTCTTTTTTGGATCCGTGACATTCTTTCCCACCTGATTGTGTAATGCCCTTGTTGCGTCTTCTGTATGGTACTACCTGATCTGGTCTCTAAACTGCCATAAGTCATCTGCTGGTTCCCAGCTTGCCTCACTATTTGGAAATCCCTTCTAGCGCACCAAGTACTCTTGTCTTGGTTGGTAGTTCTTTCGTCTCACCTTTCGATTAGGTATGATGCTGTGAACCTCCTTCTTATATGAGGCCCTTGCTCTCAAAGGTGCACACTTTGACTCTGCCCGTTCTGGATCTCCCTCATCCTCATGAAACAGTTTGAGCATGCTCACATAGAACATCGAGTGTACCTTTAACTTGGGTGGCATATCCAGCTTGTAGGTGACCTTACCTACCCTCTTGACTACTTAAAAAAGTCCCTCATACCTTTGGACTAGGCCTTTATGCAGCCCCTTGTGGCGTATAATAGGATGCAGCTTCACCAAGTCTCCAACCTAGAATTGCACGTCCCGCCTATTCTGGTCTGCCCACTTCTTCGACCTTTTTTGTCACCTTGTGTAGACAGACTCTGGCCAAGTCAGTTTGCTCCTGCCATGCCTTGGCAAATTGTATGCTACTAGATTCGACCATGTATAACCTGCAGCAATCGAATCAGATGTTAGTGGTTGTTGCCCTGTCACAACCTCAAATGGGCTCTGGTTCGTTACCTCGCTTCTTTGCAAGTTATTGGAAAACTGTGCAACATCTAATAGCTTTGGCCAGTCCCTTTGTGTGGCTCTCACATAGTGCTTGAGGTAGAACTCTAATAGTTCATTCACACGTTCTGTTTGCCTATCGGTCTGCGGATGCATGCTGGTGGAAAAATTCAAGTTTGAGCCCAACAGCTTGAACAACTCAGTCCAGAACCTACCCGTGAACTGTCCGTCTCGATCACTAACAATGGTCCTCAGCACTTCCCAGTACTTAACCATGTTCTTCAGGAACAATCGAGCTGCCTCCTCGGGTGGGCACTCCTTGGTTGTTGGAATGAAGATTCCATACTTGGAAAACTTGTCCACCACTACCATGATGCTTCCAAACCCTTCTGCTTTGGGTAGCCTGACTATAAAGTCCAGAGAAACACTCTTCCATGGTCACTCTGGCACTAACAATGGCTCCAAGAGATCGTCTAGTTTTTTTAGCTCCATCTTGTCCTGTTGGCACACAAGACAAGTCTTCAAATAGGCCTTCACATCGTCCCTCATGTGCGGCCAATAATATTGATCTTCGACCAGCGCCAAGGTGCGACTCACTCTTGGGTGTCCAGCCCACCTTGAATTATAACACTCTTGCAAAACTTTCTTGTGGAGCTTCCCGTGCTATGGCACAAACAGTCTACTGCCCTTGGTGTACAACAAACCATCCTACATCCAAAACCGTCTAGTCTTACCTTACTGGGCGTACTCTATAAGAACCTTGGCTGTAGCATCATGCGTAAGTCTCTCATTGATGCGCGGTACTAGTGACCCCTCTGGTTGGCTAATGGCAGTAAAGTTAGCCTTCCTACTCAGGGCGTCTGCCACTAGGTTCACCCGTCCTGGCTTGTACTCCATCTGGAAATCCAATTTCATAAGATGCTTGTGTTGGAATAGAACCGGTGCAACATATGGTGCCTTCGATGGCCTGATGAAGCCAGCATTAACTAACTCTTTGAGCTACTTCCTCAACTCTTTCAACTTTGGTGAGGACATTTGGTAAGGGGCTCTAGCTGGCGGCTTGGCCTCAAACACCAGCTCAATCTTATGGTCCACCTCTCTCTTAGGTGGTAGCTGGCTAGGTAGCTTTACGGGCATCATATCACTAAAAGTCTTCAGCACCTTTAGCACCTCCAAGGGTGACTCGATCTTTTTTTTCCTTGGCTCATCATATTTTAGGGCTGCCAAGAAGGTATCTTTTTGTTTGCTTACCGTCTTGACAAATTGGATGGCTGACACCACCCGCGACCCAACTCCAAACCCTCTCCTCAATGGCACTAGGCATTGGCACCATGCATCCAGGATGCAAACACAATCAATAAAAGGCACAAAGAGGGCGTTAATTCGAACAAGAAAATCTAACCTAATCACAAACTCATAGTCATCAAGGGGTATTACCTCTATGGTCTCCTTGCCTTTCCAATCTCTAAGCTGTAACTCCACCCCCCGTGCTACTCCAATGGTTGGAACCTCCTTAGAGTTCATCGTTTTAATGGTACCAATCCCTTTCTGCATCTTTAATCTGAGCTTTCGGGCTTCATCACCTAAAATAAAAAGATATGAGGCACATGTGTCCACCAGTGCACTCACCTTCTGACCCGTAACCATCAGATTCGTAAACATCAAGCCTTTTGGCTTACGATTCCCCTTACTTTGGACAGCTTTGAGCACCAATGACCCAAGCTTTACTACTCCTGACTCTGGCTCCTCGTCAGACTCCTTGTCTATAGTAGCCAACTTGCCCTTTTACGGGCAATTGCGTGTTATGTGGTTCCCTCCACATAGGTAGCATACTAGTGGCTCTCGGTCCCCCTTTGTTTTCCACTTGTCTGCTAGTGGCTTCCTCTCACCATCTTTGGTTGAATGATCTTGATCCCCTTCCTTGGACTATCGCTCACGGTCATTCCCCTTGGACTGCTTCTTTCAGTCCCTATCATCCCTGCCTTTACCCTTGGGCTTGGAAGACTCAAACTTGTTTAGAGGCTTGAACTCTATCAAGGCCTTAGCAGTAGTCATGGCTTTAGCCAAGTCATGAACTCCCCTCTGTTGTAGCTCATGCTTCACCCATAGCTTCAGCCCATCCATGAAAGAAAATAAGGCATCCTTCTTACCTAGATCCGAGATCTGTAGCATCAGTTCAAAGAATTTCTAAACATACTCCCTTATGTCCCCTTGCTGGCTCAGCCTGCGTAACTTTGCTCGCGCCTCATCATCAGCATACTCTGGGTAAAATTGCTCTCTGAACTCCTTTTAAAACTCTATACAGGTTTCAATCTTAGCGTTCTCACATCTGACATCATCACACATGTGCCTCCACCATACTAAGGCTATATCAGTGAGATACATAACAGCGGTGCTTACCTTTATTGCCTCTCATCTTGTATGCTCATGGCCTGGAAGTACTGTTCCATACCCCATAGGTAGTTGTCTACTTTCTTAGCCACCCTAGTCCCCTTGAACTCCTTAGGCTTGGGGACATCCACTCTGGACTTGGACACTCCAGCAAACATGCCATTCCCAATGGCAGTCTTACAAGCAACGAGCTCACTAGCAAGCTCTTCCATCCGTTGGCGTATGGCATCCATGCCATCACGCAAAGTTAGCACTTCAGCCTTCAAGGCCCCATTCTTTTGGGTGATCACGTTTATGCTTTTATTGAGAGTAGCTTGCAGCTCATCTTGGATCTCTTCCCCCATGGAGTCTAACGATGCAATGTGAGTCTCCACTTTCTTAAGCTTCTCTCCCATGTCACCCATGGTCACCTCCACCTTGGTCAGCCTACCGTCCATGGTAGACCATATATCTCTTGAACTAGCTTTTCTACCTCTTCCATGCCCTTGCTCCTGGGCTTCTGGTTATTGGTTAGCAATGTCGCCTTGGGATGCCATCTCCTCAATCACGATCTAACCTGCACAACACAAACACGTAGAACCAAACTTACTCTGATACCAACTGTCACGGGCTCCAACCTTATACCCAGAATCCGTGCAACCTTAAGCTTGGAATCTCCTTTTTGATGCCTAAGTTAGCCTAAAACACAAGCGTGCAGGCACTAGAACAATGGGAAGGGTTGATTACGCAAGTTAAAGAAAAACAGGATAACAAGGCAGAATACTAGAATATGTTGTGTATTCACTGAAACAGAAGTGTTTGATGGTGTAAAAATGAGGGTGGAACAGCCCTCTATTTATAGTTGAGGCTCCAGCTACACTTAATGACAATATCTCTAGAATAAAGGCTAAAATCAAGGGATTATATAGATTACAATCAATCAGGATTGTAACTCCTAATTTCTATGGTCAACCAAATCTACCAAGAGGCTCATGCTGATCCTACAAGCTTCCAAAATGTTCATTTGCGTATCTAGCACCTTGGGCCCTTCTGGATGTGGTGCGAGTAGCCTGAATGCTAAGCCTTGGGCTCACAGGTTGGCATGCAAGCTAGGCGGGTGATCTGGCCTCATCTTCTAGGCCTTACGCGTAAATACCCGCCAGTACGCCTGGTCTGCGGGCCTCAACCTCTAGCTCACGTGTTGGTGCACCTGATGTGCCTGGCGCGCCCACCCAAGGTGTGACATTCTCCCCCACCTGATTGCGCAATGCCCTCATTACATCTTTTGTATGGTACTACCTGATCTGGTCCTCAAACTGCCATAAGTCCTCTGCTGGTTCCCAGCTCTTCTCACTGTCTAAAAGTCTTTTTCAGCATACCAAGTACTCTTATCTTGGTTAATAGTTCTTTCGTCTCACCTTTCGGTCAGCTATGATGCTGTGGACCTCCTTCTCATATGAGGCCCTTGCTCCCAATGGCACACGCTTTGACTCTGCCCATCTTGGATTTCCCTCATCCTCATGGAACGACTTGAGCATGCTCACATGGAACACCGAGTGTACCATCGACTTAGGTGGCATAACCAGCTTGTAGGTAACCTTGCCTACCCTCTTGACTACTCGAAAATATCCCTCATACCTCTGGACTAGGCCTTTATGCAGCCCTCTGTGGTGTACAATGAGATGCAGCTTCACCAATACCAAGTCTCCAACCTAGAACTGCACATCCCGCCTATTTTGGTCTGCCCATTTTTTCGACCTCTTGACCACCTTGTGTAGACAGACTCTGGCCAAGTCAATTTGCTCATGCCATGCCTTGGTAAACTTATATGCTGTTGGATTTAACCCTGTATAACCTGCAGCAATCGAACCGGGTGTTAGTGGTTGTTGCCCTGTCATAACCTCAAATGAGCTCTGGTTCGTTACCTCGTTCCTTTGCAAGTTGTAGGAAAATTATGCAACATCTAGCAGCTTTGGCCAGTTCCTTTGTGTGGCACTCAAATAGTGCCTGAAGTAGACCTACAATAGTCCATTCACACGTTATGTCTGCCCATCGATCTACGGATGCATGCTGATGGAAAAGTTTAAGCCTGACCCTAACAGCTTGAACAACTCAGTCCAGAACCCACTCGTGAAATGCCCATCCTGATCACTAACAATGGTCTTCGACACTCCCTAGTACTTAACTATGTTTTTCAGGAACGATCGAGCTGCCTCCTCGACTGGGCACTCCTTGGTTGCTGGAATGAAGATTCCATGCTTGGAAAACCTATCCACCACTACCATGATGCTTCCAAACCCTTTTGTTTTGGGTAGACCGACTATAAAGTCCAGAAAAACACTCTCTCATGGTCGCTCTAGCACTGGCAATGGCTCTAAGAGACCGCCTAATTTCTTGAGCTCCACCTTGTCCTATTGATACATAAGATAAGTCTTCACATAGGCCTTCACATCGTCCTTCATGTGAGGCCAATAGTACCGATCCTCGATCAGTGCCAAGGTACGACTCATTCTGGGGTGTCCAACCCACCTTGAATCATGGCATTCTTACAAAACTTCCTTGCGGAGCTTTCTGTGCTATGGCATAAATAGTCTACTGCCCCTGATGTACAACAACCATCCTGCATCCAAAACCATCTAGTCTTACCTTACTGAGTGTACTCCATAAGAGCCTTGACTATAGGATCATGCGTAAGTCCTTCCTTGATGTACGGCACTAGTGACCTTTCTGGTTGGCTAATGGCAGTAAGGTTAGCCTTCTTGCTTAGGGTATCTGCCACTAGGTTCGCTCGCCCCAACTTGTACTCTATCTGAAAGTCAAATTCTGTAAGAAAATATTACCATCTCACCTGTTTGGGGACAGTTTCTTCCACATCTAGAAATAGTTGGTCACCACATTGTGCATCCTAACCACGAACCTCGACCCCAACAGGTAATGGTGCCAAGTGCGCAAGCAGTGCACCATTGTAGTCATCTCCTTATCTTGGACTGTGTACTTGCGCTCAGTCTCGTTTAGCTTCCTACTCTCAAACGTGACTGGATGTCCCTCCTGCATTAACAAACCCCCTATGGTAAAGTCTGATGCATCTGTATGCACATCATACGACTTGGCATGATCTGGTAAGGCCAAGACTGGCTCCTTGATCATAGCCTACTTTAACCTATCAAAGGCTTCCTGACACCTTACGTTCCACTCTCATGCTCTCTCTTTCTTAAGCAAGTCAGTCAATGGCATAGCTATTGCTGAGTGACCTTTGATGAAGTACCTGTAGTAGTTAATTAGCCTAAGGAATGATCTCAGCTCAGTGACCTTGGTTGGTGGTTGCCACTCTAGGATGGTGTACACCTTGCCTTCATCCATGCGTATCCTGTCACCTCCCACTATGTGGCCTAAGAACGAGATCTCCTGCTGGGTGAATGAGCACTTCTCTCTCTTAACAAACAGCTTGTGTGCCCGTAACACCTCGAACACCTATCTCAAGTGGTCTACATACTCTCTTAAAGTCTGGTTGTAAATTAAAATATCATCCAAATAAACCACAACAAATCGATCAAGAAACGATTGAAGTACCTTATTCATAAGGGTATAGAATGTTGTTGGGGCATTCGTGAGTTCGAAAGGCATCACCAAGAACTCATATGAACCATACCGAGTGACACATGCTATCTTTGGCTCATCTCCTTCCGCGATCCTGACTTGATAGTAGCCTGACCTCAAATCAAGCTTGGTGAACCACCTTGCACTCCTAAGTTGGTCGAACAAGTCCACAATGGGTGGGATGGGGTACTTGTTCTTATGGTCAGCTTGTTCAAAGTCTGGTAGTCTATGTACAGCCGCAACGACCCATCATGCTTGTGCTAGAATTGAACTGGTGCCCCATATGCTACCTTCGATGGCCTGATAAAGCCAGCATCAACTAACTCTTTGAGCTGCTTCCTCAACTCTTCCAAATCTAGTGGAGACATTCGGTAAAGGGCTCTAGCTGGTGGCTTGGCCTCGAACACTAGCTTGATCTTGTGGTCTACCTCCCTCTTAGGTGGTAGCTGGCTAGAAAACTTTGTGGGCATCACATCGCTAAAGGTCTTTAGCACTTTTAGCACCTCCAAGGGTGACTCGATCTCATTTTCCCTTTGCTCATCATATTTTAAGGCTACCAAGAAGGTGTCTTCTTATTTGCTTACCGTCTTGACAAATTGGATGGTTGACACCACCCGCGACCCAACTTTAAACCCTCTCTTCAATGGCACTAGGCATTGGTACCATGTATCCAAGATGCAAACACAATCGGTAAAAGGCACAAAGAGGGCGTTAATCCGAACAAAAAAAATTCAACCTAATCACAAACTCATAGTCATCAAGGGGTATTACCTCTATGGTCTCCTTACTTTTTCAGTCTCAAAGTTGTAACTCCACTCCCCGTGTTACTCCAATAGTTGGAACCTCTTTGGAGTTCACCATTTTAATGGTACCAGTCCCTTTCTGCACTTTTAGTTTGAGCTTCCAGGCTTCATCACCTGAAATAAAAAGATGTGAGGCACCTGTGTCCATCAGTGCGCTTACCTTCTGACCCGTAACCATCAGATCCGTAAACATCAAGCCCTTTGGCTTACGGTTCCTCTTACTCTGCACAGCATTGAGCACCAATGACCCAAGCTTTACTGCCCTTGATTCTGGTTCCTCGTCAGACTCCTTATCTACAACAGCTAGCTTACCCTTTTACGAGTAATTACGTGCTATGTGGCTCCCTCCATGCTAGTGGCTCTCGGTCCCCTTTTGCTTTTCACTTGGCTACTGGTGGCTTTCTCTCGTCATCCTTGGTTGAACGGTCTCGATCTTTTTCTTTGGACTCTCGATCACGGTCTTTCCCTTGGATTACTTCTTTCGATCCCTATCATCCCTGCCCTTACCCTTGGGCTTGGAAGACTCGAACTTGTTCAGAGGCTTGAACTCTATCAAGGCTTCAGCAGTAGTCATGGTTTTAGCCAAGTCATGAACTCCCCTTTGTTGCAGCTCATGCTTCACCCATGGCTTCAGCCCATCTATGAAAGTAAATAAGGCATCATTCTTACCTAGATTTGAGATCTGTAGCATCAGTTTAAAGAATTTTTGAACATACTCCCTTATGTCCCCTTACTGGCTTAGCCTACGTAACTTTGCCTGCGCTTCATCATCAACATACTCCTAGTAAAATTGCTCTCTGAACTCTTTTTAGAACTCTGCCCAGGTTCCAATCTTGGCACTCTCACATCTGACATCATCACACTTGTGCCTCCACTATAATAAGGCTACATCAGTGAGATACATAGCAGCGGTGCTTACCTTTATTACCTCGTCTTGCATGCTTATGGCCTGGAAGTACTACTCCATACCCCATAGGTAGTTGTCTAATTTCTTGGCCACCCTAGTCCCCTTGAACTCCTTAGGCTTGGGGACATCCACTCTGGACTTGGACACTACAGCAAACATGCCATTCCTAATGACAATCTTGCAAGCAATGAGCTTACTAGCAAGCTCTTCCATCCACTGGTGCATGGCCTCCATGCCATCTCGCAAAGTCAGCACTTCAGCCTCCAAGGCCCCATTCTTTTGGGTGATCACATCCATGCCTTTGTTGAAAGTAGCTTGTAGCTCACCTTGGATCTCCTTTCCATGGAGTCTAGCGATGCAATGTGAGTCTCCACTTCTTCAAGCTTCTCCTCCATGTCACCCATGGTCACCTCCACCTTGGCCAGCCTACCGTCCATGGTAGACCATATATCTTTTGAACTGGCTTTTTTACCTCTTCCACGCCCCTGTTCCTGGGCCTCTGGTTGTTGGTTAGCAATGTCACTTTAGGATGCCATCTCCTCAATCACGATCTAACCTGCATAACACAAACACGCAGAATCAAACTTACTCTGATACCAACTGTCATGGACTCTGATCTTATACTCAAAATCCATGCGGCTTTAGGCTTGAAATCTCTTTCTTGATGTCTAAGTCAGCCTAAACACACAAGTGTGAGAGCACTAGAACAATGGGAAGGGTCGATTATGTAAGTTAAAGAGAAACAGGATAACAAGGTAGAATACTGGAATATGTTGTGTATTCACTGAAACAGAAGTGTTTGATGGTGTACAAATGAGGGTGGAACAACTTTTTATTTATAGTTGAGGCTTCAGCTACATTTAATGGTAATATCCCTAGAATAAAGGCTAAAATCAAGGGATTATATAGATTACAATCAATCAGGATTGTAACTCCTAATTTCTAGGGTCAACCAAATCTGCCAAGAGGCTCCTGCTGATCCTGCAAGCTTTAAAAATGTTCACTTACGTATCTAGCACCTTGGGCCCTTCTAAATATGGTACAGGTAGCTTAAATGCCAGGTCTTGGGCTCACGGGCTGGCCTGCAAGCTAGACGGGTGATCTGGCCTCATCTCTTAGGCCTTACGCGTAAATACCCGCCAGCATGCTTGGTCTACGGGCTTCAACCTCTGGCTCGCGTACTGGTGCGCCTGATGTGCCTGGTGCGCCCGTCCAGGGCATGACATTCTCCCCCACCTAATTACGTAATACCCTCGTTGCGTCTTCTGCATGGTACTATCTGATCTGGTCTCTGAACTGCCATAAGTCTTCTGCTGGTTCCCAGTTCTCTTCACTGTCTGAAAGTCCCTTCCAGCACACCAAGTACTCTGGTCTTGATTGATAGTTTTTCCATCTCACCTCTCAATCAGCTATGATGCTGTGGACCTCCTTCTCATATGGCGCACGCTTTGACTTTGCCCGTTCTAGATCTCTCTTATCCTCATGGAACGGCTTGAGCATGCTCACATGGAACACCAGGTGTACCCTCGACTTGGGTGGCATATCCAGCTTGTAGGTAACCTTACCTACCCTCTTGACTACTCAAAAATATCCCTCATACCTCTGGACTAGGCCTTTATGCAGCCCTCTGTGGTGCACAATGGGATGCAGCTTCACCAACACCAAGTCTCCAACCTGGAACTGCACATCTTGCCTATTTTGGTCTGCCCACTTCTTCGACCTCTTGGCCGCCTTATATAGACAGACTCTGGCTAAGTCAATTTGCTCCTGCCATGCCTTGGCAAACTTATATGCTACTGGATTTGACCCTATATAACCTGCAACAATCGAACCGGGTGTTAGTGATTGTTGCCTTGTCACAATCTCAAATGGACTCTAGTTCGTTACCTCGCTCCTTTGTAAGTTGTAAGAAAATTATGCAACATCTAGCAGCTTTGGCCAGTCCTTTTATGTGGCACTCAAATAGTGCCTGAAGTAAACCTCTAATAGTCCATTCACATGTTCTGTCTGCCCATCTGTCTATGGATGTATACTGGTGGAAAAGTTCAAGTCTGACCCTAACAATTTGAACAACTCAGTCCAGAACCTGCTCATAAAACACCCATCCCAATCATTAACAATGGTTCTTGGCACTCCCTAATACTTAACCATGTTTTTCAAGAACAATCGAGCTGCCTCCTCGATTGGGCACTCTTTGGTTGCTTGAATGAAGATTCCATACTTGGAAAACCTATCTACCACTACCATGATGCTTCCAAACCCTTCTGTTTTGGGTAGACCGACTATAAAGTCTAGAGAAACACTCTCCCATAGTCGTTCTGGCACTGGCAATGGCTCCAAAAGACCATCTGGTTTCTTGAGCTCCACCTTATCCTGTTGGCACACAAGATAAGTCTTCACATAGGCCTTCACATCATCCTTCATGTGCAGCCAGTAATACCGATCCTTGATCAGTGCTAAGGTATGACTCACTCCGAGGTGTCCAACCCACTTTGAATCATGGCATTCTTGTAAAACTTCCTTGCAGAGCTTTCTATGCTGCGGTATAAATAGTTTACTGCCCCTGGTGTACAACAAACCTTCTTACATCTAAAACCGCCTAGTCTTACCTTACTAGGTGTACTCCATAAGAGCCTTGGCTGTAAGATTATGCGCAAGTCCCTCCTTGATACGCAGCACCAGTGACCCCTCTGGTTGGCTAATGGTAGCAAGGTTAGCCTTCTTGCTCATGGCATCTGCTATTAGGTTCGCCCGTCCTGACTTGTACTCTATCTGAAAATCAAATTTCGTAAAAAAATCTTGCCATCTCGCCTACTTAGGGGATAGCTTTTTCTACGTCTGGAAGTAGTTAGTTGCCACATTGTCCATCTTAACCATGAACCTCGACCCTAATAGGTAATGGTGCCAAGTGCACAAGCAGTGCACCACTGCAGTCATCTTTTTCTCTTGGACCGTGTACTTACCCTCAATCTCGTTCAACTTTCTACTCTCAAACGCGACTGGATGTCCCTCTTGCATCAACACGCCCTCTATGGCAAAGTTTAATGCATCTGTATGCATCTCATACGGCTTGGTATGGTCTGGCAAGGCCAAGACTAGCTCCTTGATCATAGCTTACTTCAACCTGTCAACGGCTTTCTAACACCCTGCGTTTCACTCCCATGCTCTCCTTTTCTTAAGCAAGTCAATCAATGGCATGGCTATTGCTAAGTGACCTTTGATGAAGCGTCTTTAGTAGTTAACCAATCTAAGAAATGATCTCAGCTCAGTGACCTTGGTTGGTGGTTACCACTCTAGGATGGCGTGCACCTTACCTTCATCCATGCATATCCTGTCACCTTCCACTATGTGGCATAAGAACAGGATCTCCTGCTGGGTGAATGAGCACTTCTCTCTCTTAACAAACAGCTTATATGCATGTAACACCTCGAACACCTGTCTCAAGTGGTCTACATGCTCTCTCAAGGTCTAGCTATAGATCACAATATCATCCAAATAAACCATAACAAATCGATCAAGGAACAACTGAAGTACCTTGTTCATAAGGGTGCAAAATGTTACTGGGGCATTCGTGAGTCTGAAAGGCATCACCAAGAACTCATACGAACCATACTGAGTGGCACATGCTGTCTTTGGTTCATCTCCCTCTGTGATCCTAACTTGATAGTAGCTCGACCTCAAATTCAGCTTGGTGAACCACCTTGCACTCCAAAGTTAGTCGAACAAGTCTGCAATGAGTGGGATGGGGTACTTGTTCTTGATGGTCAGCTTGTTCAAAGTCTGGTAGTCTATGCACAGTCGTAACGACCCATCATGCTTGTGCTGGAATAGAATCGGTACACTATATGGTACTTTCGATGGCCTAATGAAGCTAGCATCAACTAACTCTTTGAGCTGCTTCTTTAACTCTTCCAACTCTGGTGAAGACATTCGGTAAAGGGCTTTAGCTGACGACTTAGCCTCAGACACCAGCTCGATCTTATGGTCCACCTTCCTTTTAGGTGGTAGCTGGCTAGGTAACGTTACGGGTATCACATCGCTAAAGGTCTTCAGCATTTTTAGCACCTTCAAGGGTGACTCAATCTCCTTCTCCCTTGGCTCATCATATTTCAGGGTTGCTAAGAAGATGTCTTGTCTGCTTACCGTCTTGGCAAATTGGATGGCTGACACCACCCGTGACCTAACTCCTGACCCTCTCTTTAATGGTACTAGGCATTGGCATCGTGCATCCAAGATGCAAATACAATCGATAAAAGGTACAAATAAGGCATTAATCTGAATAAGAAAATCTAACTCAATCACAAACTCATAGTCATCAAGGGGTATTACCTCTATGGTCTCTTTGTCTTTCTAGTCTCCAAGCTGTAACTCCATTCTCCGTGCTACTTCAATGGCTAAAACCTTCTTGGAGTTCACCCTTTTAATGGTACCAGTCCCTTTCTGCACCTTTAGTCTGAGCTTCTGGGCTTCATCACCTGAAATAAAAAGATGTGAGGCACCTGTGTCCACCAGTATGCTCACCTTCTGATCGTAACCATCAGATCCATAAACATCAAGCCCTTTGGCTTATGGCTCCCCTTACTCTAGACAGTATTGAGTACCAACGACCTAAGCTTGCTACCCCTGACTCTGGCTTCTCGTCAGACTCCTTGTCTACAGCAGCCAGCTTGCCCTTTTACGAGCAATTACGCGCTATGTGGCTCCCTCCACATAGGTAGCATGCTAGTGGCTCTCGATCTCCCTTTGCTTTCCATTTGCCTGCTGGTGGCTTCCTCTCGCCATCCTTGGTTAATTGGTCTTAATCTCTTTCTTTGGACTCTCAGTCACGATCCTTCCCCTTAAACTACTTCTTTCGATCCCTATCGTCCCTGCCCTTACCCTTGGGCTTGGAAGACTTGAACTTATTCAGAGGCTTGAACTCTATCAAGGCCTCAGCAGTAGTCATGGCTTTAGCCAAGTCATGAACTCCCTTTTATTATAGTTCATGCTTCACCCAAGGCTTTAGCCCATCCATGAAAGCAAATAAGGCATCCTTTTCGCCTAGATCTGATATCTGTAGCATCAGTTCAGAGAATTTTTAAACATACTTCCTTATGTCCCCTTGCTGGCTCAACCTACGTAACTTTACCCGTGCCTCATCATCGATATACTCTAGGTAAAATTACTCTCTGAACTCTTTTTGAAACTCTGCCCAAGTTTTAATCTTGACGCTCTCATGCCTGACATCATCACACCTACGTCTCCACCACAACAAGGCTACATCAGTGAGATACATAGCAATGGTGCTTACCTTTATTGCCTCGTCTTGCTTGCCCATGGCTTGGAAGTACTGCTCCATACCCCATAGGTAGTTGTCTACTTTCTTGGTCGCCCTAGTCCCCTTGAACTCCTTAGGCTTGGGGACATCCACTCTGGACTTGGATACTCCAGCAAACATGCCATTCCCAATGGCAGTCTTACAAGCAACGAGCTCACTGGCAAGCTCTTCCATCCGCTGGCACATGGCCTCCATGCCATCTCGCAAAGTCAGCACTTCAACCTCCAAGGCCCCATTCTTTTAGGTGATCACGTTCATGCCTTTGTTGAGAGTAGCTTGCAGCTTACCTTGGATCTCCTCCATCATGGAGTCTAGCGATGCAATGTGAGTCTCCACTTTCTCAAGCTTCTCCCTCATGTCACCCATGGTCACCTCCACCTTGGCTAGCCTACCGTCCATGGTATACCATAGGTCTCTTAAACTGGCTTTTCTACCTCTTCCACGCCCCTGCTCTTGGGCCTCTGGTTGTTAATTAGCAACGTCGCTTTAGGATACCATCTCCTTAATCACGATCTAACCTGCACAACATAATTATTTATAATGAAATTGCTTATCACTCAAAATGTAAATGTTCAATTACTAGATAAACAATAAAAAATTTTCATTCTTGATCCTTAATTTAATGGGGGCAAATATGGTTAAAAAAATTTTAATGGTAGCAAAGCTTAAATTTTTTAAAATTTATGAGATTTTTTCATAATAAATCTAAAGCATTTTAGTATTTCAGTGGGGTAGTTGCCCCCACAATCCTATATGTAAATCCGCCCTGATAACTTGTAAGTAGTTTGCCTCATTCAATTTACAAGTTTACCTATCCATTCATGTGTTCCTATTTGTCATAAAAAAACAAAAATCTCAATTGTACGTCTTAAAGTGATTTAGCATGTAGATTATTACCTTGAATTTAAAATTTATTTTATAACATTAATGTTTTACATATAATTTCTAATTTCAACAATCAAAATAGATATATATATATATATAATTATTTAAAATTAAAATAAAATACATATATATAGAGAGAGAAAGAGTTATATGTATTTATAAAAGAAAATTCATATAATTTTGAGTCATCCCAAATGAAAAAATTTAGTAGCTATTTGGTTCACGGAATCATAGATTTTGGAAGAAAGTTTGATCCCCAGAAAAATGCGATGCTCGAAATTTTCTTTCATTTTCAGGGCATTTCATGTTCAGATTCACTCATTTGGTTAAGGGGAATCCATATATATTAAATCCTGAATAATTACTATAATCTCCTTTGTATATATGATAGTAACTTAAATAATCTAATTTTTAATTAAAAGAGATTATTCAAAGCATTTTTTGCTAGAAAATACTTTGAATAATCCCTTACTAAAAATTGAATGGGGTTATTCAAGATAATTCTAGCTACAAACACATTGAATAATCTCTTTTATTTTTTTTTACTAATAGATTATTCAAGGCGTTTTAGTCAAAAACACCTTGAATAATCCTCTCTAAATTTTTTTTTGGATTATTCAAGACATTTTTCCTTAAAAAATGTCTTAAATAATCCCCTTTCATTTTTTTTTTTGGATTATTCATGGTATTTTTTTCTAAAAAAACACCTTGAATGATCCCTTAAACCTTAAACCCTAAAAATTAGGGATTATTCAAGGTGTTTTTTACGATAAATGCCTTGAATAACTACATTAAATTTTTTGTGAGAGATTATTCAATGTATTTCTAGCCAAAAATACCTTAAATAAACCTCTTCAACTTTTTTACTAAAAGATTATTTAAGGCATTTTTTGCTAAAAATGCCTTGAATTATCTCATTCAATTTTCTTTTAGGGATTATTCAAGGTGTTTTTGCCAGAAACGCTTTGAATAATCATCTCATAAAAATTGAAGTGATTATTGAAGGTGATTTTGGCCATAAACACATTGAATGGCCTATTAAATTTTTTGTAAGGGCCAAAAACACCTTGAATAATCATCTTATAAAATTTGAAGTGGATTATTGAAGGTAATTTTGGCTATAAACGCCTTGAATAACCCATTATTTTTTGTAAGGGATTATTTAAGGCATTTTTGGCCAAAAACGTATTGAATAATCCCTTACAAAAAATTTAATGGAGGTTATTCAAGATATTTTTTATCAAAAATTATTTCAATAATCCCATAAAAATTTTTAGGGATTATTCATAGTGTTTTTAGCCAAAAACGTCCTGAATAACTACATTCATTTTTTTATAAGGACTTATTAAAGGTGTTTTTATGTCAAACGTCATATTTAAACCAAATTTTTTACTAGCAAAAACCTACAACTAACTTGCATTCATTTTCAGACATACTTTTCAAAATGATAACGGCTATTTTACAATTCTTTAGTCAGGTCAAATTTGAAAATAATGTTACTTTTCTCCTAGAATTCTAAAATACCTCGAAGAGAGAATTCTAAAATATCACGAAGAGAGATGGATTTTTTATTCCAAGATTTTAGGTATTGTTGAAAATTTATCAATTTTTTCTAGAATCAGATTACTCTGAACTAAATATTAAAATCAAATATCATATAATAAGATTTCGAAAAAAAATGTATGGATTTAATCGAACCAAACATCCCCTCATAACTTATTATTAAAGTTAAGTCTTATTGAGACTATAACAGTCTCTCAATTATAATTAATTCATCATGTGTAAAAATTATTTTTATAAACATATGCATTTGTTTTTTTTTTTTACTATTTTTAAAAATTTTATAATTTATGATCAATTAATTTATAGTTTTAAAAAATAAAAAATAAAAAATTCTATACATAGCACCTAAAGCAAATAACTAAAACATAATCTCAACATATTAAATATTAACTTTAAATATTTTTTTTTATTTTTTTATCTTGATATTATCATAGTTTTCCATATATTTGATGAAAAGTTTTATTACTTTCATGTTAAAATATCATTACATATATTTAAAAATAAAAAAAAAATCAAAAATAGTCGACATAAAAAATATAATGAATTGAAACTTAAGTTTGGCTCATATGATTTTTTTTACCTTATTCGCTAAATCAAAGATAAAATATCATTAAATTATATATATATATATTGTAAGATATAATTTTTAAACTATTACTATTTTTTCTTTATTCATGTTTTGACTAAAATTAAGAAAATTGTTTTTTTTTTTTTTTTGTTAGATGAATGAATCAATTGATAATAAAGAATATAATACAATAATTTAAAAAAATTGAGATAATGTGATATTTTTCAATAAATTATTATATTTTAATTGAAAGCATCCAAATTTAAATCTTTAAATAATATTGATACACATCATATATAACATTATATTATAACATATATAAAAACTTAATAAGATTTGCTTACGTGAATGCTTAGGTGAACAACCTATATTTTTTACACGTAAGATATTTTCAAATAACTTTATTAAATCAACTATTTATTTTTTAAAAATTTTAAAGTTTTAAAATTTACATTTATCAAAATCTTTCCAAATATATAATATTTATCTTTATTTAAATCTAATAAAATATATCTTCTCATATTTCACTCTTATCCAATTCAAATAGTTTTTAAAGGTTAAATTCCTAGATCTTAAAAATCATAAAAAAAATTATACACCTTCTAAATTAATATTCATATAAATTTAAATAAATAAAATTTGTGGTGGAATCATTGTTATTTATCAATTTTTATCTTTATTTTTTTATAATTTAAAATTAAAAAAAATATTTTATCTAAATTCAAAATTACACAAATATCTAAATTTAAAATTAAACTAACTTCGTTTATCTTAATTTAAAATTAAACTTGGATAAACTAAATTTTAAAAAATTTAGATTTTTTTAAATTAAATAATTATTAAATATATATATTTTTTATTTTTTTTCTCACAATCAATATTTTTTTTGTCATAAAAGTTTGACAAGATGAAGTTTCGAACTTAAATATGAAAAAGTTTTTCATGATATATCACATGTGTAAATCTTAGTTTTTATACTAAAATAATATATACTTTTAAAAATTCTATGTAACTGTGAATAAAAGTTAACTTTTTCATTGATATTTGAATATAATTTTACTTTCATAATCTAAAACTTTCATAATGCTTATTTAGATTCTTTCATAATAATTTATATATCGATAATTTTTTTTAATTTAAACTATAAATTATAAATAATTATGATTATTTTTATTTATCTATATATAATATAAAAATTAATATAAATTAAAATTTTAAACTATAAAAAAATATAATAAAAAAACTCCGTGCATGGCACAGGTAAAAAAAAACTAGTAATTATAATTAAACAAAAGTAAAAAATAAACTTTGTTATTTTAAAATAAAAAAATATATAATCCAAATGAAGTCAATTGAATGTCAGCTTCGTTCTATTTGATTATATAAAATAAAACACATATACAATAATTTAAAAGTTTAGCGAATATTAATATTCAATTAATCAATTATATATTTGAAACAGGTTTAAATTCAAATTTGTTAATAAAAATATATAAATTTACTATTAAAAGATTCAGATAATTTAGATTTTTAAAATAAAAGAAATTTGAGACTCCAAGTAACAAGATCAATTTTATAGTAAATAATTAATAAAAAAGAAAGAAAGAAATATATATTTAGACAAATACATAGATTTCTTTTTCTTCTTTGAGTTCTTTATATAAACTATGGCATTGAAAGGTCAAATTTTCTTGAAATTAGGGAGTATGCAGTCAAATAATAATTTATACATTTAAAATTTAAATTTTAATATTTATAATATTTTATATCTTCAAATTGTGATAATGGAGTGATGATTCACCTGTGTCCAAGACAATGACAATTAGGTGAATTAATTGACTAATTTAATTAAAAGCATGGCCACAAAATTACAGGTTCATTATTTTTGCTTCATGACAAATATTAGGATAAAGGATAAATTAATGAAGAGCTCAACAAACATACGGCTCCTCTAATTCATTAATTATCATCAGTCTCTCTTTCTTTTCTTTCATGTCCTTTCTTACCACACTAAAAGTGTGAGAATTTTGTGAAGAAAAAAATTGATACGTATCTATAGATGTCCAAACATGAATGCAACATCCTATACGGCTTCGTCACTAATTAATTGTAAACACCCCTTTAATAACATAGAGCTATCAGTTGGTTGATAGTTGATTCTTTATGGTTGAGATTTGAGACTGAAAACTCCATTTTCAAGCATTAAACCTCGTTTTCATTATTATATAATTTTTTTTTTAAGCATGGCCACATAGTTTTGGAAAGTTTTTTGGGTCTAGCTGTTCGGCCTTATATACTTATTAACATGTCCATTTTTTTTTTTAATTAGGTAAAAAATTCGCATGTTGAGTGAATCAAATTTTTTTTATTTTACGATATTTATTCATTGTTTTTTTTTATTTAATTAAAAATGAAAAATAAAAAAATCAAATAGGGTTGAGATGTAAATATCTAAATTTACCTTTTATTCTCACAAAATAAAAAAAGGAAATAAAATAAAATAAAAATGACATAAAAGGTGTCACATGGACACTCTTATTAAGTTAAAAATATTAAATTGTTAGGTTAAAATATCAAATAATAACTTTATGAATATAATACATATATATAATTATAATTAAAATAAATATAAAATATATACTTTATAAAATATAAAATTTAATTAAATATATATCTAGGCGACATTAGCAAAAAAATGATAAAACTTGAATTGTCATGTGACATTAATAATGATGTATTTTTTCTAAAAGTAATTTATATCATTGATTTAAAAAAAAAAACTAAAAAATACAAAAAAAAAAGTCAAATCCTGTGACATTAACACCTTCGTTGATTTTTTTCTTAAAAATGATTAAATTAGAAAAAATGAAAAAAATACTTATTTTTAATAATAATATCAAATGATACAGTATTTAAAAATTTTAAAAATATTTAAAAACATTTATTAAATATTAAAATATAAAATATAAACAGAAAAGAAATAAAATGAATAAAAGTGAAAAAATAAATCAAATGGCTTGACGTGTGGCATAATTTTAATATCAAGTGAGTATCACAAAAAAATTAAAATCTAAAATTATTTATTAAATATACAAAAAGTAAAAAAAAAAAATGATATACACTTTGTATCAAGCGGTTCTTGCACAAAAATTTAAAATAAAAAATATTCAATAAATATTTTTAAAAATGAAAATTAAAAAAGGGATAAAAAAGAAAAAAGAAAAAAAATAAAAGTTTGATACTCACATAAAAAAAATTAAAATCTTTAAAAATATTTATTTTTTAATATTATAAAAGTTTAATTAAATATAAAAAAGCAAAAACGAAAACAAAAAATAAAAAGCGCCAAAATGTGCCACACAGTACCCTTAGGTCAGATGGTGCATTACCAAAATAAAATCAATTGTGAGTATAATATCGACACATTTGTAAATATTTTCTTCTTTAAAAAACCATCAAATTAAAAAAGCAAAAAGAGCGAAAAAAAGGAACATATATTTTTTAAATATTCATATCAAATGACACTATATTAAAAAATTTTAAAATATTTTTTGAAATATTAAATATTTTAAAAAAAAGTGAATAAAAAATAAAAAAAGAATCAAATGACTTAACACATGATATATTAACATACTTTTGATATAAAGTGTGCCTAAAAAAATTTATTTATTAAATATAAGAAAAGAAGAAAAGAAAACTAAAAAAATTAAATACATGACATATTATCGGTATCAAAGTTATTCAAAAAAAAATAAAATCTAAAAAATTTTTATTAAATATTTGTTTGAATTTAAAAAAGTAAAAAGGTCAAAAAAAAAAGCAAAAAAAAAATTTGATATAAATGGAACCAAAATATAAAAAATAAAATATTATAAAATATATTTTATAATTTTAAAAAATATTTATAAATAATTTTAAAAAAATTTAAAAATCGAAGAAAAGGAAGGCAAAAAAATAAAAAAATAAAAAAAAACCTGAAATGACACACATAGTACAAGGGAACCTACTATTAACTACAAATTATTCAAGTGTATTATACAAAAAAATCTAAAAAACCTTTATTAAATATTTTTAAAAAGGAAAAAAGTTAAAAAAAATTTTAAAAAAAAGTAAAAAGAAAATTCGGTATAAGTGAAAATCACATTTTTAAAAAATATATATTTTATAATTTTTAAAATATCCAAAAGAAAAAGAATAAACAATAAACATGTAACATATAATTAATATCAAGTGAATCTTAAAAATTAAAATATAAATAAAATCTTTATTAAATACTTTTTTAATTTAAAAACGAAAAGATAAAAAAGGTAAATAAAAAAGTAAAAAAGAAAATTTGGTATAAATGGATCCTAAACATTAAAAATAAAATCTATAAAAAAATATACTTTTATAATTAAAAAAACATATACTAAATAATATAAAAGAAAAAGTAAGAAGTTAAAAAAAAAAAAAAAACAAGAAAAGGCCAAAAAAAAAAAAAAAAAGAAACGACAAGCAATAATTCAAGGAAACTAAACTGTCGAAAATACAGCACTCAAGTGGGTCCACAAAAATTTTACTTTTTAAGAAAATCTTTATTAAATATTTTTATATAAAAAGAAAAAATTTAAAAATGATAAAAACAAAAAGAAAAAAAGAAAATTTGAAATGAATAGATCCCACATATAAAAATATAATATTTTAAAAATATATATTTATAGTTTAAAATAAATATTTATCAAAAATTTTAAAAATACAGTTAAAAGATTAAAAAACTAAAAAATAAAACTAAAAAGCCAAAAAATAAAACAAAGTTGCGACACATGATAGCCTAAACAAACTATATTATGTAACGTAACCAAAATTTAGTTATTAAATTTGAATAATGTATGCAATAACGCAAAACCAACGCAATACAAATGCAAGAGCTAATATATTGCAGCTAGAAGCAATCTTTTCCTTAGCTCCTAAGAAAAGTACTGTTGGGAAACATTGTTTCCTATGTCCTTTTTTTTTTTTTTAATTTCTTGTTTCACACTAAAAGTAATTTTCAGTATCATTGTTCATTTAACTTGCATATATATAAATATATATTAATTCATATTAAATAATTTTTACTGTTCTTTAAAAGAATAACTTCCAATACATTGCTCCATTTCGGAAAAAATAATTTTTAAAAAAATAATTTTTGAAAAATATTTATATTTTTTAAATTAAAAAAGATTTTTTATTGTTTAGATGAGTTAATAAAAAATATTTTTCGTTATTTAGTTATTTTTTAAAAAATCTTTTTTATTTCAAATAATATTAATATAACTATTAAAATATTAAAAGTTATTTATTATTAAAATATATTGAATTATTTATTACTAAAATTATTAATATTAAAAAATAATTTAATTTTTATAATAATTTTAATATTAAATGTTATGTTAATATAAAAAAGACTTAAAATAAAACTATTTATTATTCTTTATATTACTTATTAATAAAATATAATATTATTTATTAATAATATTTATTAATATATTATATTAATATTATATTATTTATTAATATTATATTGTTTATTCATATATTATTATCATATTTATTAATTAAATTAATAATATTTATTATTATATTATTTATTAATATAATATTATTTATTAATATATTATAATATTATTTATTAATATTTTTATTAATATATTATATTAATAATATATTATTTATTCATATAATATTATTTATTAATATAATAATATTTATTTATTAAAATAATATTATTTATAAGCAAAATTATACTCAAAAGTATTAATAATAGTTATACTAATAAACCGTTATTTTTTGAAAAATATCTTTTTATTTTTAAATTCGTAAGATAATTTTTTTTAAAAATGATCTTATTTTTTATTGATCAATAAATTATTTTTATTCACTAATTAATTTTCTATCATATAAACAAAATCCGTAAAATAATTTTAAAAAATGATCTCATTTTTCATTAATTAATAAATTATTTTTTTGTTAACTAATTAATTTTTTATTAAATAAATAGTTAAAAATATAAAAATTATTTTTTATAAAACAAACGGAGCCATAGTCATGAATATTTATTAAGTTTGACAATGACCAAATGAGAAAGAGAAAATCACAAACTAAAAGATAGCAACTATATCTATACGAGTATTTAACATTTTATTTTGATTAGTATTTGGTTTCCCATTTCAAAATGTTGTAAAAGTCTTTTGTGTTGGTTAATGTCTCAAAATGGACCATAGGCTAGCCGTAAGACGTATATATGTTCCCACATTCCCAACTGAGTTCAGCCTCCGTACATTTTTTATTATTTGTTCTTGCACGTAATTATTGTAATATTTGGCTGGATGTGGCCCCAACAAAAAACAAACCATTTATACTTAAAACTATTTCCAACCTCTTTTCGCCTTGCTTAAATGCCTGACAGAGTTACGTATTTTATACAACAAACATTCGAAGGACTGCATTGCGTTTGCGTCCTAAATCAACAGCGACTTGACATCCGTTGTGGGCTTGTGGCGTTGCCTCTTCAACGAAACCGGCTGGATTTTTGCTGGCTCCAACAACGAGCTTTCCCCTATCTTTTCCCTCTCTCTACGTGTACGGCATAGATCCATTTACTTTACAAGTGTCAGACCCACATAGGCTATTCTATGAGACTTAACTATCAGCAACTCTTCCCCATATTATATAGTCAGATAGCCAAAGTTGCTTGTCTTTTAACCTCTCCTCATGTACCTCTATATGGAACTGCCCGTATGCATTTTTTTCTTAAGAACCAACTAGTAATATCTTTATTCATATCTAGCAAGTTAGTCAGAACTCCAAAAAGTATTCATCCAGGTCGGAAAATTAAAGCTAGGAACAAGAAGCAAAAATCATGGTGTGTTTCTGTTTTCTGGTTGATCAGACAAAGAAAGTAAGAAGAAGTAAACCGGCGGCAAGGTTTTGCTCGAGGTGCGGTGGAGGGGCTAGCGTAGCTGATATAAAAACTTCTACAAGGTTTTGCTACGTGCCGTTTTACTGGAAATCTTGGAGAGCAATTATATGTACTTTTTGTGGAGCAATTCTTCGATCTTACCGTTGAATTCATGGAATTACTACTACCCGCTTTTGTTTTTGCCATTTTTATTTTGTAGCAAGGTCTAACAGTAAATTTAGTAGGACAACTTAATATGTATGATCTCTTATTTTAATAATTAGTTCAAGGAAAGTGATTTCCTCCTTTTCAGCTATACATCATGTCAAAGACCTTCAATTTTGCGTTTGTGCTTCTCTCCTTTTATTGTTTTTTTCATTTTTTGTCCCATTTTGGTTTTGTGACTTCAATTTAGTGTTCTGGTACTGGGGACGTTCTCCCGTGTTCCGAAACAGAAGTTGTGTTCTGGTTACTTCAACGGAAGAAGAGGAAAGTAGGGGAAAGGGCAGAAAAAAAAATTGAAAAATGGGAAGACATCAGCAACCATAAATTATTGTCTACAAATAGCCATAGTAGTAATTAAAAACTGGAAAATGCTTGTAGATCTGACGCTCTGACTAAGCCCATAAATTTGTATCGGCTTTTTTAAAGATCAGCTCAACAATGATTGCTTTCAACCAAGAAAAAAAGGTGGGTGACAATTTAAAATAAAATCGGGAGCTACCGTGAGTATATTTGTCAATAACTTCAGCATGTACTTTGTACAATTTTAAAATAACACCGACACGATTAGATTTTGAGTTTATATTTAATGTCCTTGTTAGTAAATATATTTTATATTTTATTGATAAATTAAATGATAATTTTTATTAATAAATAATTTATTTAAAATAAATATATAAAAAATTTATTTATTAATCAAATTATGATTTATTTCATTAATAAAATAATATTATTTAATTTATTAATAATAATATAATATTAAATATAAACAGTTAAATATTAAATTTATAATTAAATATTTAAGTGATTGTTTAATTTAAAATTAAATGTTTTAATTTATATAAATAATGATTAAATATTATCAAATATTTATAATTAAAAATTATATTTAAATGAAATTTTGTGCGAATCTCTTACGTGTAGTTTAATTAAGTGATTTAATTATGTATTGATACAGATTTATTCCCAAAACCCAAAAAAAAAAAAAAAAATTCAGCTTCATGAGAAGACAACTTTTTTTTCTTATTTCTTCTTTCTTCTTTCTTTCCAGTTTTTTTTTGTCCTAACTTCATATTTTTCTCCCCTCAACTTTTCTTTTTCCATGAAACCTCCCATTGTTATGTTCTGAAGGCTATCCTTTTTTTTCTTCATTTAATTTTTTTTATTCAACTCTTCTTTCTTACCCGAAATCCAAACCGCTGTCGCTCAGTTTGCGAACTCGAAGCCTCTTAGGACCCATTCGAATCAGTCCACCTCTGGGTTTCAAACGGAGTCCCCATCACTCTTGATTTGAGACGGAATAGTACAGTTCAGATTAGAGATTATGGGATATTTTGACTGTGGGTTTGGGTTTGGGTAATTGGGACTTTTGACAATAGTTTTGACAGATGCAGAAGGCTTGTAACAACAGATACAGACAGATGCACAAGGCTTGATTTCAAACGGGTAGTTTCAGATTGTTTTTACAATGGGTTTGGGTAATTACGATTCAGATTATGGGATATTCTTTGGATTTGATGATTTTTCAATGGGTTTATGATCTTTGAGCTTTATAATCGGGTTTATGTTAGATCATTTGTACCAATTTTCTATCTTTTTCGTACATATTTTAATTCAAATTTTTGGACAAACAAAATTTGTGGTTTACTTGTGGGTTTTTGAATTTTATGAGTGTCATAGTATGGATTAGTAATACTTTTCATAAATTAATATTGAGTAATTGAAAATTTAATGATTGTGTTGTGTAAAAAAATTTCAGAACTTTGAATATTTATTTTTTTTACTTTTTATTTTTAAATTGTATTTAAAATAGTAAGAAAAAATTAAATGATTTTTTAAAATAAATCTCAATTTTAAAATTATTTTTAATTTTTCATTTAAAATAAAACTTAACCATTAAAAAAGTGACACATGACTGCCTTTTTTATTTAATTGTTATTTTTATTTGATTCACACGCGCATATATATATATATATATATATATGCATCCAACTATATCTTTAATTATAAATATTCAATAACGTTTAATATTTGTTTGTATCAATTAAAATATTTAGTCTTTAATTAAATAATCACTTAATTATTTAATTTTAAATTGAGCATTTATTCAATATAAATCTATAAATTAAATATTAATTTGTAAAAAAAATATAAAAATATATAGTTGATATATTGTTATTATATAGATTCTATACATTATTATTGAATCGAATGATTATTTTATTAATAAATAAATTTTTTTAAAAAATATTAATTTATTTTATTTTTATGTTAAAAATTGATATTTATTAGTTAATTTTATTAACAATGTATAAAATTTATATACTAATAATATATTAAATGTAACTCTTCAAATAATATCTTAACTAACATGTATTATATATTTTGTAGGTAGCTGTTAATCAATAATATAACTTGATGATTTCTTTTTATAATTATGGGTAAAGTGTTTCTTTTAAGAATATTAGGAAATTTACCTGATTTCGTTCTGATTATAATTTTATTCAACATAAACAAATAATAAATATTTATACAATAATATCTAAGTGAATAAATCAACAAATTCATTTACCTGGAATTCTATTGATGTATAAACTAAATATTAAAACTTAACTTCTAATGATACAAACCAAGAACTAATAATTTAACAATATATAAAAAAATGAATTGTGTTCATTACACTAATCATAAAAGTCCATTTATCCACAATTAATTAGGTTCATGGAACTAAATTTCATGAATAGTTACATTCATAACTAGTTAGATTCATACAATTTGGGTTTGATTTATAATTATTTATGCTACTCAATAGTAGATATGAATTTAGACTCAAAATATTAAATTTAAATAATACTAAACATGAAGTACATTTATTCACAATTAAATTAGTTTCATGGATATTATGAATTCATAAATGGTTGAGTTCATGAATAATTAGATTCATGTAATTTAAAATAAAAAAAATAAGAACATAAGTTAATAATATCCATGAATCCAATTAATTACAAATCATATGATTTTTTATAACTTATTTAACTTAACCCAATCAAAATATTACAATCAAGGACACGTATCATTTAATTAAACACATTAATTTTCCAAATGTCTTCATATTCCTCTTCAACCCCAAAATAATAGTAAGGTATAGATTTGATTTTTAGGTCACCATAAGAAAATTGTCATATGCTGACGTTTAAAAAGCCGTTGATAAAACCTAAAAATTTATCAGTATAGCTTAATAAACCCTACACTAACAGTCAAAATACCTATGCTGATAATTTTTTAGCTATAGGTTTAGACATATACCAATGGATTTTTAATTATCAAAATAGATAGTAAAGATATATTAACAGCTTGAATCCATTAATATAGTTGTTTGTATAACATTTGTTGTGTGTACTGACATTATACTTTTTACTGATGGTTACGCTCGTCATTATAAATTTGTATGTTTTGAATTTTCCATCTATAACAATGATTTTTTTGACATTATATCTTTTACCGACATTAAGGCTTGTCGATATAACCCTATGTGTTTTTACCTATATCAACGATCAATGCATGGGTATAGATGTTAAAGCATTGGAAAAAAACTTTCTTTTTGAATTATATTTGAATTATTTAGTTTAATTTATTTATAATCTTAATATTATATTATTTCATAAAAGCAAAAATACACAATAAAGTACAAGATATTTAATAATGTTTGAAATAAAATTACAAACAAATTGTTTTATAATCCATAAACTAAGAATAAGTCAAGAACTAAAGTCATTGTAAGAAGTATAGATTAAAACAATCATCATTGAATGTCTACAATCATGATGCTAGAAGTAAAATAAACAATTCCTAAAATAAGCGATCCCATCATAGGTTTTTATGAAGCAACATCTGCATAAAATAAAGAGCATAATTACATATTTAAGAATAAAAAAGAATTAGAATAATCCTAAAAATGATTTATATGAAACACAGAATACCAAAATGATTAGCATGTAAAAAGTACTAAACAACATTTTATGTCATTTTTATTTAAAATAATCAATAACACCTACAAATCATAGTAATGTAAAGTGGAATGTAGAAAAATTGGTGATGCAGCACATAATATTCTTTTATAGAAAATCAATATATTTAAATTTATAAGTCATGACTACAAACTAGAGAAAAAAATTTATAATTGAATTGGGCCTTCACCATTTGAGCTACATGTAGGGGAACTTACATATGCTTTTCTTATCTCTTATTCCTTTCAACAAGCTTCTCTTTGAAAACTAAAAACTTGATTACAATAACTCTGTAGGACTAAAAACTTAAATTACGAATTCTAAACAACAAGCTCATGTATTTTACTCTTCTGACTTAGATGATTTACATGGTATTGCCACATCTTCATAAAATTAAATGACCAACTACAAAAATAAATGTCTAAGTTTTTCAAAATTAAAAAAAGAAAAACTAAACATGTCAAGTCCTTCTAGTTGACCCCAACAAAAAGAAACTAAGAGTAAATAGGCAAATATGAATTTGAAATGATCTACATTGAAAGAAAAATTCTTGTTTGGTTAGTTATTGAAGCAACAAAGGTAAACATGATAACAGGAAATGAGTTAATACTTGACTCAGCTTAAAATTTGCTTCTATGAAATCTTAAACTTTTATTTTCAAGATGAAACCTAACATATAGATTGCTTATTACTAAGTAACGACGAAAATTTTCAAGAAAACATAAAAAGAGAAACAAATTCCTACATAAATATCCAAGCATTATTATACGATTATAAATAACAAAACAATAAACATACTCTAGGATATATACAGGTTCATGCATAAAATATGTTAATCTAGCCTTAAAAACATTATGAGTAACTTGCATAGTAAAAGTTATTCCGAGAGTATTTTTCTTGAATAAATTATTAACACGGTATTTTTTAGTTGCAATAGTCAATTATGTGTTGAATCATTGTTAATAACATTAAACCACCATAAATTATGGTTATGGAAGGAGACGAAAGACATAAGGTACAAGAAAAAAAAATGGATAATGATCATTTTAAGTAGTAGTGTTCCTTAATCCTATTTGCTATCCACACATATAAATTGTCACATTAAAGTGAAGTTAGAGATATTTTGAACAAGTTTCCAATTAAACAGAAAAGAAGAACTAATTACCTACAAGAGCCTTCAGTGATCACTGAAATACCTTGATTGCAGCATCCATGGAACCAATTTTGGCATGCCATATAGCATAGTCATACCATTTATTAGGATAATGGTATAAATATAGTAGACTCTAGATACATAAGAATACAACAAACAACGATATGTTAATAAACAAAAAGGATGAGGAAAAGCAAACCATATAGCAAGAAAAAGAATATAGATAAAAAAGTACCAAAAAATCTATACATTTATGGATAATCACTACGAACAAACTAACTAAAACTCAATGGTCCTCTAGTTGATATAAGAACTAACAAATTTTTTTTTTCTTTTTGAAAGAAAATGCTAACAAAATTAAGAAAAGAAAACTTATAAACCTTTTTTTTTTATTTCTATATAGATTAAAGATTACTAACATTTGAGAATATTTCTGCCCTTCTACTTATTCATACTTGAAATTGGCATCCCTTAGTCATTACAGTATCAAAATTGCTTTTAAAAAGAATTTTGCCAATAATAGTATCTTAATAGAGCAAACCATGAAATGACAACAAATATTTATGCCTTTGTCAAGAATAATGCTTTGTTAGCTTTCAACATACAATACATAAGAAAGACTTCATAAGAAAATGATAAAGAATATAAATACCCCCAACTACCACTTTTCTAGTTGGTTAATGGCCCACTCTTTTAATATATCATCTATTGTAGTCAAGGCATGTGCCTAGACACTAAGGCATAATGCTATTCAAGAAGAGCATCTCGTACCTCTTAAGCTGAAGCATAGTTTTAGTTCTACATGAAATAGTTATACTTAAATGGGTATAATATTTTAGCCATTTTTTACCAGACATATTTTTGTTCTTTACTAGTTGCTTTCATTTACTAGAAATTTTCTTGAAAGTAAAATACAATTAGTAAAAATTAAGTACCGTAACCTACAGTAAAATGGATATAAGTGAGAGTTTAACTCCACAAAATAAGGCTTAAATGTATTAATGTAAAAAACACTATCTAAGAAAAGATGGTCAAGTTTAGACAGAAGTATGTGCAAATGAGTATTACCTAAGTTATAGCAAAAAGTAAAAAATATATCAATCATTAAATGAAGTATTAAATATTCAGCTACCTGTTCATAGTGAATATAATTTGCTTATTAGAGGAGGCACTGTCTATCCTTTGAGGATTTCCTTTGAAACACAGTTGAATTCAAGAGGTTAAGAATGCACATATTAGTATTCAAGAGTGTAGGAACAGATGCATTTTCATCCCATAAAACCATAAGCCTTCTGCTATTTATATATTTACGATCTGATTCTAAATTTGCCCTTTCTATATTTAGTTTATTATAAATACATTAAAGAATAAGAGAACCTAATGTTGCAAACATCTTTTTACAGTTATTTTATTTTAAGAAGCCAAGGTTTGTAAACAATTAGAACAAGAAACATACTTTAAAATCTATGACAATTCTAGACAAAAAAAATAAGAAAAAAAATACAAGCTATTTACAAACTTATTTTAACCATAAGCATGATTTCAACTCATTTGAAGTAGCTGTAACAAACATCCTTGCAACAACTCTTAAAGTTACATGATTAATATAAATGTTGAACAAACATCTTTGCAAAATTGCATTTTTAGATGTATTATCCAAACTAATTAACCACAAAATTGTTCCTAAAAAAGTACATGAAGTATCAATTTATTGTTAAGATATTTACTATTAAAGTAGTGTTATTCCACATTTAATAAATATCCAATTTTTTATAGTTTTATATTCAGGTTGGGTCCTCCACTTACAACTAATTGATTTTAAGTTGGATGCTAAACATGGTATTAGAGCTAAGATTTTTTTTCTGTTGCTCTCTCTAAATCTGTCATATGATAAGTTTCTTTCATCTTTGTCTACATGTGATGTAAGCCTATTAAAGTGGTATTATATTGTATTTAATAAATATCTAATTTCTTGTAGTCTTATATTCAAGTTGGGCTCCTCCACTTACAGTCAATTAATTTTAAGTTGGATGCTTAACATTTACAATAAATAACTAAGGTTTTAGTTCAAAAAATACCCACAACAATTCGAGTAATAGATCCATATAACAATTCGAGTAATGTTTCTATAATTCAAATTCTTTATATAGCAATCATAATGTTTAAGAAGTTTGCTATTTTAATCAATTCTTTCTTCTACCTAATAGATACTAATTTAAAAAAAATGCTATCTAATCCCATAAAATTAAGAAAATCCTAAATGGCAAAAATAAAAATCCTATACTACCTATTATCTCTATTAAAGGATTTTTGGTTAAAGAGACATGTCAGCAACAGTGTGGCTCTTAGGATTTGAATCGGTTAAAAGGACATTGCAGCAATCGAGTGGCTTTCATGATATGAATCGATTAAGGGGACATGGCAACAACAAAGTGGCTTTCATGGCAGAAAAGAGTAAAATATGATAACATGGCAGTAAGAGAAATCACCTTTCAGAAGCAACCAAGATAGATTGTCAGTTGAAAGGAGCTACCGATGCTTGTTGTGTTAATGAACATGGCAACAACAGAACTAAGGAAGGTAACTATGTTTTTAATGGTGGCGGCAAAGATATAGGGCCTATTTATTTAAGAGAACATACACAACTTAAAATGAAAAGCAATAATACCTAGAAATATAAAGTTTAACTTTTACCAACAGTCATAAATAAATAGATCGTTAGTATTTTTTCCTATTTTTTGATAAAAAAAGTTTGTTAGTATATACGAGTACTTTTTGTATTTAAAACTTATACTGATAGATATAATAATATTCATCAATATAAATATGTTATATACCGATGAATATTCATATATTGTTAAAAAAAAATTATTTATATTGACGATTGAGCATGGTGTTGGTATATATATATATTATATATTCTGATAGTATTAAAAAAATGTCAGTTGTAATCATATTTACTTATATGATTTAAGTATCAGTATAATCAAATATCAATATATGAAAATTTTTTTGTAATGAGTAAATATAAAATAATAAATTTTAATTTTTAAAATAATTATTAACCAATGAAATCATTTTTTCTTAAATTATCATGTAATTCAAATTTAATTCTAATAATTATAATATTATATTTAATTTAACCCTCAAATTGTAATTTAAAACAAATATGAGTTATATATGAATTTAGTTTTAATTTAAGTGGGAATAATTTTAATCTATTTGCATAGATTGGGGATTCATTCTCATCAAATCCAAAAAAATGCATTAGATATAAAATATTCTTAATTAATATGAATAACATCTTAACCGCTGTCTTAATTAGAACCGGTAAGTGCTCGTTTGCGTTTTTAGATTCACGGCCTTCACCAAAACCAAGCCCTTGTGAAAAAACCATTAAATGCACAGGGGTGGGTGGGCGCTAGTTGCTGGTTAGGACGTTATGTCACATCATGCATGCTAGCTCACATAATTTCTCTCTCCCTAGAAAAAAAAAAGAAAATTGTAGTTCTCTGGTTATTGTTGTTGAAGCACCGCTGCACCGAATTAAATAAGTGAAAGCAACAGAAGAATAATAAAGGGCGTTTTTATCCTCTCTTTTTCTTGCAGTGAAATTGCTCTGCTGTGTTGGGTTCGCAACGCACAAAGGACAGGACAAACTAGTCAATATCAAATGCTACAGGTAATGACAGCGCCAACAGGTTCATTCTTTTTACAGCTTTCAACATTTATTGCCTCACGGATTGTGGCTAGGTCCCCTCTAATTAATTTGGTTGCTTGTCCTCTGATTCACTGGGTTCATCTCCCCTTAAGCGCTACGTCATGCGTATATCTTCAAGGTTAATCCAATGTCTCTAGGTTGACTTACCCTTTTGTTCGATTAATTAGACTCTGGCTTGCTGCTGGCATTTCCAAACTCCAAAGTCGCAATGAATACATCTCTGGCTTTATCGCATACATACAAATGGCAAATGAATGCTACATTTTCCTTATTTAGTTTTCCTTTTTTTTTTTTTTTTTTCGGTTTGGAGTGAAGGAGAGTTTGAAAGTTACTGAAAACACATTAACTGGATTAAGTTTAATTTTGTGTAAAACACCTTTTCTCATTTTCCATTTCATGTTATATACTAATTAAAATGATGACTCAATTTTAATTTTGTTCGTATCAACAATATAATTAAGAGTATGCAGTTTGCTTATACTAAGAAACTTAAGAACAATAGGATTTTCATTCACCTAAGTTTTATACACTAAGTTCAACTTTTACTTATATCATATATATATTTATTATAGACGTTTAATTTTATTTGAGAAAAATTTGTGAGAATTAAAATGAGCTTTTGAAAGCCTTGGATTCAGTTTGAGCTTAATGATCGGAATATTTTCGTAAAACTTGATCCCCCAATTCAATGAAAGAAAAGAAAGACTACATAGAACTGAATCTTAGGAAAATTTTTTGAGATTTGGTAGGATTTCAGAAATTCCAAACAGAGAGGGATTAAATCCCTATATAATGACCTTTGATATGTGAATTAGCAAAATGTGGGGGGCTTTAGAGATGAAAAAAAAAAAAACAAACACAAGAATGCAATTGTTCTAAGAAGTTTCTTGGGCGAGGGAAATTTTCGGGTAAGCAATACAAAAGTAATTCCAAACAAAGACATGGGAGGCCGGACAGCAATCAAGATCACATAAAGGCCAGTGAAAAGCAAAAAAATTTTGGCAAAAGTTTTGAATCATCAAGAGAGGCCATGAGCAATGTGGCACATAGTTAGCATCAATTAAATATTAAAGTATAGAAGAAACAATTGGGAGGCTCGGCACACACAGTAATAACAATCAAGCAATTGAGATTTGATCAAGCAATTCATGATCAGAAAAGCAAAGAACAAGTTCAATTTCCATAAGAGAGCAATCGAGCATACACAGAAGGAATTTAGCCTACAATCAAGAGTAACCAAGCAATAAAAACAATAAGCAATCAACGGTAGTGCCAAGCCAAGAATTAAGAGAAATTCCAAGCAAAAGGAATTTGGCTTTCAAGTTCAATTATCCAATAGCCCAGACATACAAAAAATTCAACCAAAAATTGAACCCAAAGTCAGAAAATCAAGCAACCACAACAAACGCAGAACCTGAACCCAAAAAACACAACTCATAGCTCAGCACAGCAATCACCATAGGCAAAAAGTAAAAATTACAAATTTTCACAAGGCATTTTTGTGGGTTTTGGTTTGATTCTTTTTGGGGAATTTTTGGGTATTAAGTTGAGACAAGGAAAAAGGAGGAAGGACGTGCAATTGACGGTGGTCACTGGCAAGATCGTCAATCGATGGTGGTGACGATCGGTGGAAACTACGGTAAGCTTCATCTAGGTCTGGGATTGGGCAGTCTGGGTTGAATAACCTTTGAGAGAAGCTTAGAGAATTTGAGAAATTAAACAGAGAGCTAAAGAAGAAAGTGAGAACAAAAGAAATCTTTTGAGTTTTATTGCAAACTACGCCGTTTGGGGCTAAAGAACAGTAGAAGATTCGTGTGACCCAAGATCTTAACCCGCGTGTTTCTCTATTGAAAGACTCGACCCATTTGGCCTTTGACCTTTGTCGATCAGAAATTTTTGTTTTGTTTTGATTTGATTTGATTTTTATTATTATGTTTTTATTTTTTTATTTTATTTAATTGTGTGGTTGAGTTAATTAAAAAAAATGAAAAGAATTTGTTAAGATTGTTCGGTTTTATTTGCATTTCTTTATATTTGCATGATATGAATTTATTTATATTTGCATGGTTAATTATTATTTACATAATTAATTATTTTTACATGATATTTTATATTATTGCATGATATTTTATATGATTGCTTGATGTTTTTATTACATGATAATTTTAATATGTTCTTTTCTACTTATTGCATTAAATCTTTACATGATTGTTGGTATGATTTATAATATATTTGCTTGATATTTGTATGATATTTAAAATTTACATGATTGGTAATTATTTATAGGATTATTAATATATTTATTGACATGATTTTTAATTATTTGTATGATTATTAATATATTTATTTGTGTGATTTGCATGATTATTAGTATATTTGTGTGATATTTATTTGCATGATATTTAATTACTTGATTTATTACATGATGATTTTATATTTATTGCATGATATTTACATGATTTAATTATAATATTATTGCATGATAACATTTTGGATATAATTTATTATATATTTTGCATGATTGCATGATATTTTTGATAGAATGCTTGTATAACCATATTTTGTAAATAAATAAAAGGATTGGAATTGATAATTTGCATGATAAAAATTATCTTTGATTAAGGCTTAAGTAAGATAACACGTAATTAATTTGGTACCATTTTTGGGTGTAATGGGATGCTAAAATCTTTCCTCACATAACTAACTCTTGAATTTATTTCTATTGATGTAGACCCAAACCTATTTATTTTAGAGACCCTTAGTTTAAACTTAAGATAGCCTAAAAAAGAATAGATTTACATAGGTGATCAATCACATCTAGATAAAAAAGATTGATGGTGACTTCATGATTTTTGTACCTAATGAGTAAGTTCTTGGACCTAAACGTTATGACAATTTGACGACTCTACTAGGGATATTAGAGAGTCAAGCCATTAGTTAGTTGTATGTTATCTTATGCCTTGCTTTGATTGTTTTATTATGTAATTATTTGTAATCACTAACCTATTTGTTATTTGTTTGTTTTGTAGATTTTATTTTTATGTGCACCAATTTATTTGATTATTTGGCATGTTCCTTTACACACACCACACTTGCATTAATGCATAAGCTATAGACCTAAGCTGTATCCCATATTAGGAAAGAGCAAGTACTTATACTCTCGTAAGGTGATAAACTCTATGTGAGCTAGCAAAAACTCTCATTCAAATTGAATCACTTCCATTTGAGCCTATAATAGTAGGCAAGGATTGGGGTGCTTTACTAGTCTGTAATAGACAATGATATAAGGAACAATTTTGGGAAGAGTGTGAGACCTTTGAACCCAACATGTAAATAAACCATAAGGATTCGAACCTAAGTTAAAGCCCTACCTTTCCTTTTGCTAAAAACCCTAAATAGGACACATGATGGGATATTTATTAGTTTGCTTGTAAATTTATAAATTGTTCTTTTTATATATTATGTGCATATTAACTCTTTTTATTGTTCCTTGTATATATTGTGTTATATTGTTCATTATATATATCATGTTTACTAACATTTCTCTTTTATTGTATATGCATGCATTTATATCATTAGATTTATCATAAAAAGTGATTGCCACAAAATAATTTTAACAAGAAAAATCTTAATTACATCCATGGAAAGCCTAGCAAAGTCACTTTGATAGCACCAAAATATCTAGAGTTTTTACATGTCAAAATGGTGCTAAAATTTAAAATTTTTGATATTTTTGGTACTTTTCATGTTATTTTAATGGCTTTAGGTTTTTCAAGCTTAAGACTCATTTTCATGCAAGTCATGCATGCCAACATGCAAGGACCACATTCGGACCAATCATACAAGCTCAATGCCGCCCATATTGATCCATATTCAAGCACTTCCAATTCTACTTAGACTCTACCACATTCAACCAAAAAGAGATTGAAGTTTATCAAGATACTTAGCTTTGAAGAGTTTCACTTGAAAGAAAAACTTTATCTCTTCACAAGATGGATGAAATTCAAATTCTAGCTCTTGAATCGTATCCTAGTCAAACCTAAGGGAGAAGCTTGATCAAGATTACTTCAAGATGTGATGAAGGGCCAAGATTGCTCCGCCAAGATCCTATTCGGCGAAACATATCCAAGGGATAGAGTTTCATTTAGTCATGACTTTTTGTAAGATAAAAATTAAGCCTATCAAAAAGCATTTGAATTTAAATCAACAGTTTGTAATCTTTCCCTTGGCCGAATCACACTTTATAAATAAAAAAGGCTATTTCTCTCATTCCAACATCCCACCCCTACTTCTCTTCTCTTTTTAATTTTAATTTCTTTAGTTTTTATTTCTTTTAGTTAAGTTATTAGCTAAGGTGACATATTTGCAAATAACAAAGCTTTGTTCTTTAAGTTTTTTTGCAATCAAGAAGCATTACATTCAAAGATTTCTTTTCTTGTTTTTAAGATTTAATTCTTATTTTTATTTTCTTTATTTTTGGCACAAGTAATTTTTATGCTCAAGATCCAAGTTTTTTTTATTTTCTTTACAAGATTCGACCTACTTTCATTTTCTTGTTCTTTGATTTTTTTCATGCAATCTTTATTTCTTTACAAGCAATTTGAAATTCTCCAGAACTTCTTATTTACAATATTTAATTCTTTTACTTTGCAATCTTTTAATTTTTGCTTTAGGGTTAGTTGTTGGCATTAGTCTTTTACTTCCCAAGTGATAGTTGGTAAAGTTAAGAATCATGCCTATATATCACCTTTAATCATGCCTATAAATATTTATGGCAAAGGAACTAAAACACACGGATGAAGTGATGATGGAATTGGAGCACACAAATAAAGTGATTGAGGGAAATCACTGGCTTGCAATGTAGGTTGGGGACAATATAATGACCATTATGAATAGTTGTCCATAAATCTTCTTATGTCATGGTAAGATGTCTCTCATTTCACCCTTTAACAATTGTTTTTTAGGCTTGTTCAACAAAAATACCTCCCCTTATTTCATCACTAGCATCTATAATTCTTTCCCTTTTTATCTCATTCTCAATTTTACCAACAGCAAATAATAAATCTGCAAACTCTGATAAAGTATTGCTAATCAACTTATCATAATAGGGAGAAAAAAAGGTATTCACAAATAGATAATTCAGTTCCCTATTAGTAAAAGGTGGTTGTGCTTATGATGCCATCTCTTTCTATCTAATAACATATTTTTTGTAGCTTTCATTAGGGCTTTTTCTCATGTGTTTGAAGGGTTAATTGGTTTGGAGCCAAATTTAACATATGCTAGTATTGCTTTAGGAATGCCTGTGATAAATCCTTTTAGATACGAATTTCACTACTCTTCAAATTGTAATACTAATTGGTTGTTGCCTCAGTCAAACTTTTTTGAAAAACATGAATAAGTAGCTTTTCGTCACCAGCATACCTAACCATTTTATGACAGTATTGAGCCAAATGTATCTTAGGATATCCAATTCCATTATACTTTTCAAATGTTAAAATCTTGAACTTGAGTGGACTAATCACATCTGAAACTAGTTGATATTACTTTACATTAAAAGATTCATCATTAACTTCAATAGCTTAAACTTTTTCTTCCAAGAAATTATACCTTAACTCCTCCCTTATGGGTCTTAAGCTAGATCCTTCAGGTTTATCATTTTCTTGAGCACAAAATCCATCAATAATCTTCTTCATCTCTCTTTCTAAATCAAATATTCTCCAGACCCTTTAAAAAAAATCATAGGAATTATTTTTGAAGAAATTTCTTATTTTGAAGCACACACAAATTGCATTATATAGACACATAAATGGATGAATGAATGAATGGATGACTAAATAACTAAATGAATGAACAAATGACAAAGCTCTTTAATGGAAAGAATGAAAATTGATAAAGGAGTGAGAATAAGAGACAAACCGTAATTTACATATCTAATTTCAAGAGACAAGTCATATCAACGTAAAACCATTTTTCAAATAGAAGAAATTCATAAACCCATCACTTGAATATCCTTCTTAAACACAAGTTCTATCCATGTTCGTCATCTTATCATACCCTTCTCATTATTCCTAGATTTTTTAATCCCTTATTGTAGTTGGATCAAGCCATTTCACATTTATGAGTGACTACGCCTTATGCTTAAAACCCTCACAATTCTCAATGAAATGCCCTGTATTCCTACTATGGTATTCGCATCTTGTATTTGGACCAAAATATATTGGGTACGAAGGCTTTAAAGGCTCTGAAGGCATAGAAACAATATGATACCTCTAAAATAGATAAGGAAAAAGTTTTCCATATGAAATGGGAAGAGAACTTACTGTTTCTTTTTCTTGGGTAATTTTTGAGTAACAAGTTAACTAGGAATCATAAGATTTGACAGTGGTGCAAAGGTTCGAACTTGAGCAATTGGTTGAATAGATGGTTGGGGAATAGAAGGCTGAAGATTTTGGTTCAAATATGGACTTCTCAGAGGTTGTATGAAGTTTTAGGGCCTGATCGTAGATGTTTGGAAAAGAGATCGAAAACAGTCATGAGAAGAATTCAAGTGCGGGTTTAGAATTGGAATGGCTAGTGATGGTTGTTTGAGGCTAAGTAACTCTATCTTGAAAATTACACTTTTGAGTTCAACCATTTGAGTGGTCAATTCACCCTATTCCTCTTTTGAGCTCTCCCAAACTTTGGTCACTCTTTGAATCACCCAATGCCTTAGTATGCTCATAAAAGGTGTTGGAACCAACATGAGCTAGTTGATTTTGATTTGATAGAATCAAAAGTGAAAACGATCCATGACGAGCAACAAACTTAGCCATATCACTATCTTTAACCATTTCTACCAATTAAGCAATCTGTTATTTCATCTCTCAAAGCTTGACCCAAATTTCTCTTGATTTAACTCCAATTCACTAATCCTTCCTTCCAATTGATCTCTCATTTTCACCTTTCTAATTTCCACCAAGATAGACACTTTATTTTGAGATTTAGGCTAAAAATTTTATATTATTACCCTTATTGAATGAATGCCACAAAAATAATTTTTAACTTATATGACACACAGAGCATGTTTATGAATATATGAAGATGCAAATATGCCTAAGACTATGGATTTTTATATGTACAGGCCCTAAATGATAAAAAATTTCATCATCCATAAATTTGTATGCAAGGAATGTAATGTTATGTTGTAGTGATAGTTGGATATGCAATACATGTTTTATAAAACCCTAGCATTCATAAACCTATATGTATGAAATACTATGACATACTTACATGAGTGATTAAATATATTCCAATGACTAATGCAACATACTTCTATGGAATGTATGAACCTATCAAGTGCACAAAATATACCTACTTGAAATATAATGCATGTGTCGTTTTGGCCTAATGAGGTTGACATTGCCTTAAAATATATGATAAGATAGAGTGAATGTACCACTTATTAAAATGTGCATAGGAGGCATGTGCATTTACAAGCTGTGTATGAAATGGGATGCATGTATTATCTATAAATGGGATGGAGTGTATATATTACCTCATTATTTTTTTTTTTTTTTTTCGAACATGTCAAAAATGTATGTAAAAGATCAAATGAAAATGTGAAAGATTAAAATTAAATTTTTTTTTTCTTTTTGTTGATGACTACCCTATAATGCCTATATGATGCAAGCAACAAAATCAAAGAAAATAAAATGATTTAATAATTCAAAACAAACAAACAAAATAACAACCATACAACAAAATAATATAATGTATATAGTGCCCTAACTTTTGGTATTTTTCTCAATAAGGACGGCACGACTTTATTCTAGGCTGGATCTTTAAGGTTCACAGTATGCTGGGCTAGGATTTACATGTCTAAAGATTCCCAGACTATTTCCTTATATCATCATTTATTATAGGCTAGTAAGGTTTCATGATCCTCACCAATTATAGGCTACTAACGAAAATGGTTCAATCTAAGTGAAAATATTTCGCTAGCTAATGCGGAGGTTATCATTTCACGAGAGCGTAACTACTTCACTTCGTCCTAAAAAGGATAGAGCTTAGGTTTAAAGCTTATGCATATAAGTACATATGCAAAATGTGTGCAAAATGACATATTAATCAAAATATCATAAATAAATCAATATCATTAACTCATAAGCACAAAAATCAAAACAAAATAACTAACATGCAATTTATTTTATTTATTAACTTATGTATATATATTTATTTTGAAAAATTACAATAAAGGGAATTAAATTAAATATCAAATAAAACCAATTAAATCCAACAATTATTGATAGCGCATAATTAAATTTTTGGCTTGACTCTTAAAGGTCCCCAGTGGAGCTGTCAAGCTGTCATAACGTATCGATTCGAAGACTCGATTGCTAGATGTAAGAATTTAAAATTGTGAAAAATACGGGGAATCGTCACTAATCTTTTTTAAGGTATGATTGGCCACCCAAAATTTTATCGTTTTAATAAAACAATAAAACAGCTTTAAAGCTTTATTAAAAAGATAATTTTGGTCTGCGAAAATAAGATCGAGTATGGGAGTCAGTTACATCTAGGGAAGGATTAGCACTCCCACCACACCCATAAAATTAGTACCAATTAATTATGCACTATCGATAATTTTGGATAAAAATGGTTTTCTATATGAAATTTAATTATAATTCCCTTTGTTTTGTGAGAAATAAAATTTGTTCTTTTTTTAAATCCCTTATTCAGAAATATTAAGAAAATTTTCAAATTAAAGAAATACCCTTAAAGACCCCGACATAAAAGTAAAATTCAAAAATACTCTTTCCATTTAAGATTTATCATAATATTCCTTCTAAAAATTAATATTCTTTGTAAATGATAATTATTGATGACTCTCCAACATCTAAGTAGAATACCAATCAATTATATTTCATAGAATGCTATTTTAGCTTTATTTGTTTATAAGTGAAAATTTTAAAAAACTTTTTCATGCGGAACCAACATAACTGAAACAAATATATATGTATACATTATAAATGAAGACATTAATTTAAAACAAAACATATGCGAAATGATGATCAGGTGTAAATTTTAAAACAAATCGAGTTTTCAAATATAAAGAGACCACATGGACTCCCCAACATTTAGACAGAGTTTGGGTATGACTTTTTAAATTTAAAAAAATCTCATTCAATTATTACTATTATTTAATTTAACAAATTTATTTTGAGTTATGAAAATATATGATAATTCTTTAATGAAATAAAAATTTCTAAATACCCTAATATTTAAGCGGCATTTAGGAACATATTATTTCATAAAAAGTTTTCAAGCGAATCCTTAAAACTTTAAAATGAGATTTATGTTTAAGGTAAATTCAGGTTTGAATTTCAAGAGTTTACGAACATTTCTAATAGTCTCCAACATCTAGGCAGACTTTCAGAGCAAGCTTGTTTCTACAAATTTTTTTTAATGGATTTTTATAAGCTTATTATTATTGCATAACTTTAAAGTGCATGAATAATAATAATAAAATATACCAAACATAAATTTAAAAATGAAATATTGAATTAAGACAAGCATGAGAATCCATACCATAAAAAATTTAACAATATATAAAATTAAACTTACAATTAAATTTAAACAATCATAAAAATTCACATAAGTATAATTAAAATCAAATGCACATAAAAAATAGGCTTTATTGAAAATGAACTTTAAACCTTATGTTTTATAATTTTATTTGTCACAATATTCTAATTAAAGAAGAAACATATGCATTATTCATGTCAAGATAAAAATAAACTCCAATAGTTTCACCTATGGTCCCCACGTCTTGGCTTTTTCATGCATGTTCCTATGCATACTTTTTTTTTTTTTTTAAATACCATCTTTGCATTGTCAGCTTATGCAGTGTAATTGAAACAAGGCAAATGTAAGTAAAAAAGGAAGGTCCCACATCTTGGCTTCTTCATGCATGTTCCTTCTTCCCTTTTCACTCCTCCTTTTGTTTGTCAAAAATGACATACATGCCAGAAATCCCACGTAGAAGCAAAATCCATGAATGGAAAAGAAACCAGTATATTTCGAACAAAAAAAAAAAAAAAACCATGCATGAAAGTCAAGCTTTGAGCTTCCATAATCCTTTGTTAGCAACAGCTAAGAAAAAACAAGTTTCTGATGAGATCTCATGCAAGGAAAGGAGGAAGAAGTAAGCAAAACTCATCTCAGCTTAGGAAAATGTCAAACAAACAAACAAGCCTCATACAACAAGTGACGAAACTAGTTTGGAAATAGACCCCCTTTTTTCAGCCTTTGAAACTTTTGTAAACCCTTTTTCTATGCTTTATAAGTAGTTCTCGGTTCCAGAAGAAAAATAGACTCCCTTTCATCGCATATCAAGCGAGTAAGAACCAAACGAATGAGCTTTAACTCTCTATGTATGGTAAACTAAGACAAAACCGAAACCTTTTCATCCAAAAATGAATCATGCATCGAATGAAATGACAATAGAATGTAAGGAAGCCAAGCTAATCAATAAAAGAAATGAGCAGCTTGCAATACCCATGAACCTTGTCCTATCTATGGCCTATTTTCAGCTTCTCACTCTTTATGCAATCCCACATCCAAAAGCTATTTTTCATGCATTGGTTGATTAAGCAAAGTCATGCAAAAAAGTCAAGTAAAACAAACATAAAAGGGGATCAACAAACCAGGTGAATCTTGCGCTATATAGGACTTATTTTCAGCTTTCCCTTCTATAGCAAGAACCAAACAAAATGAAATCATACACAGCAGAAAGAGGCCAAAAGGAAACAGAAAGCTTGAAACTTTATGGCTTGAATAAGTCATCCACGTGAAACAAAGAAGTGGGAAAGAAAGAAAACTTAAACTTTTAAACCCTTTCTTCCTCCTCCCGTACTTATCTTCCTATTTTGAAAACCATTTCTGTTAAAGCCTTTTTCCACACCAAAATAGGAGGAGCTATCTATAAAAAAAATCCAAACCGTGACTGCCAATGGAAGGTTAGGCAGCACGGTTTGGTTATTGATTTCTTTTTCTTTATTTGTTTTAGCTTAAGCTAACTAAAGGCTAATTATGAAAGATGGAAAAGCAAGGGCTTTAAAGAAGCAAAGCTATGGAGGAATGTTTTATAGGGTGAGCCGACTGCTGCTACCATTAGAAAAGGCAGCAGCTGTTCGGCAATGCCAGGAAAAAAAGAAGGATAAGATTTCAACCATTTTTGCAACCAAAGCAATAGAACACGTAAAGCTTAAACTTCATCCACATTTACACCAAAGTCAAAGCATGAAAAAAACAAATAAGAGCACTTTGCAGAAGATATCATGATAGGTGCAAGAATGGTGTAAAAAAAAATATATATGCAAACGGTAGCATATGCCCTCGTATGGGCTACCTCACCTTTAAAAATTTTTTTATTTTCGGGTCTTTTTTCTTTTTTTTTTTTTTTCGGTGTGTTTTCTCTCCCTTTTTTTCAGATGCCTCTCCTTCCTCCCCCTTATTCCAGCAGCTTCCTTCCAACCTATACATAATTGACCAAGCCTCCAAGATCAAGATCCTAATCTTGATCAATGAGGGCCCTTGGATCAAATCTTATCCAAGGGCCAAAGTTTCGCTTTTCTATTTTTTCAATGAGCAACCTTTGGCTCTTGGATCAAAAGGTAGCAAAAGATCCAATGGCCCACATTGAACACTACAAAGGTTGAATTTTTATGCCCCTAAAACCTATGAAAAGACTATTTTACCCCTAATGCAAATTTTTGGTATCCATGGTCATTTTCTTAGGAATCGATGTTCCCATGGTCATTTTTGAGATTTTCAAGCACCAAAAATCATAAAATATTATCAAATTGAGATCTAAAAATTTTTGAAAAAATCTGAGCTAAAAAATCCAAATTACAAAAATACCCTTATAAAAGTATTTTGATAATTTTATCTGTTGTGATTTTAAGTGCACCAAAAAATCGTGAAATATTATAAAATTAAGATCAGAAAAATTTCAAAAAAATTCAAATTTGAGAAGGTTAAATTATGAAAATACCCCATATAAGGGTATTTTGGTAATTTTGCCATTCTCGGGGCATAACAAAAATTTTAATCTTTTGAAAAAAATTTAAAATTTAATTTTAAACCATATTGATTTCAATTAGGTTTTGAATTTTCAGAATTGATCCAGGCTCTTATCCATTTTAATCAAGTTTTGTGCAATTTTGACTTAATTTGATCGAATTTGACCCGAGTTAGCTTTGGGTTTCTGAATAGGCAAATTTGTGCGCTGTTTATGGGTCATAAATGGTCCTCTTAAATTGTCTTGGCCCATGTTTGTAAATGAGCCCAGGATCAATAATGTTGAAAAAAAGTTTCGGATAAAATTTGGTGTGTATAGTGGGGCAGCTTTTGTTATAAAGTCATGCTATTTGGTTTGAAAAATGCCATGGCTACTTATTAGAGGGACATGTCACTCTTTTTTATGATACGATACATAAAGAGATTGAAATATATGTTGATGATATGATCGCAAAGTCTCATAAAGAGGAAAATCATATGAAAAAACTTGAAATGCACTTCAAAATGCTATACAAATATTAACTCAAACTGAACTGAGCAAAGTGTACGTTTAGAGAAAAATTAGGCAAGCTATTGGGATTCATGGTTAGTGAATGGCAAATTGATGTAGATCCTAATAAAATTCAGGCAATTACCATGATGCCTTCAACAAAATCAAGAAGTATTTGATCAATCCACCAGTACTAGTGCCCCTATGGCGGAAAAGCCCTTAATTCTAAACTTGAATGTGAATGAAACCTCCATGGGATGTAGGTTGGGGCAAAGAGATAAGGCAGGCAAGAAAAAGCAAGCCATTTACTATTTGAGTAAAATGCTTTCTAATTATGAAGTTAAGCATTCCTAGTTAGAGAAAATGTGTTGTGTTTTAATATGGACTACTCACAGGCTCAGACAATACATGCTTTATCATACAACCTAGTTGGTATCAAAGTTGGATCCCTTCAAGTACATATCTAAAAAGCCATCTTTGTCCGGGAGAATAGCAAGATGACAAGTCATGTTGTCTAAATATGTCTTTATATATGTGGCTCAAAAGGCCATAAAATGAGGTGCAATAGCTAATTTTCTTATTAACCAGGCTATTGATGATTATGAACTGATGAAATTTGAATTCTCGAATGAAGACCTAATGGACATTCTGTCAATAGAAAATGAGGAGTCTTTGGTAACAACATGGAAAATATACATTGATGGGGGGTCGAATGCCTGAGACATGACATTGAGGCCATATTAATATCCCTAAAAGCAGAATATTATCTTAGCACTGCAAGGTTATCTTTTTGTTGCACCAAAAATATAACAAAATAAAAGGCATGCTTTATGGGTTTACAAATGGCATTTGATAGAAAGATCAAGACTTTCAAAGTTTTCAAGGATTTAGCATTAGTAATCTATTAGTTGAAAGGTGAATAGGAGCTGAGGGACCCAAAATTGGTTTTATACAAAAGATACATTGCTAGGTTAATAGAGCAATTTGAAGATATTCAGTTTCAACATGTTTCTCGAAAGAAAACCAAATAGTTGATGCTTTAGCCACATTGTAAACAATCTTCAAATTGAATGCAAGTATTGAAATTTAGCCTAAAAGGATACAAACTCTTGAATTTTTAGCACATTGTGGAAGTGTGGAAAAAGTTGATGGCCAACCCTAATATTATGACACAGTACAATACATAAAGTATAAAAAATATCCGAAGTGTGCCTTAGAAAATGATAAGAGGATTTTGAAAAGATTGTCAATGGGATTTATTATTGATAGGTTAGTCTTGTATAAAAAGAGCCAAGACCAAGTATTGTTGAGATGTGTGAATGCTATAAAAGTAAAGAAAATACTTGAAAAAGTGTAAAAGGAATATGAAAGACACATACAAATGATCACATGATGGCCAAACAAGCGATAAGGGTAGGATACTATTAGTTGACATTAGAGAGTGACTATATCAACAATGCAAAGAGATGCCATAAATGTCAGATTTACATAAATAAAATCCATGCTTCTCTTGTACCACCACATGTTTTGGTGCTTTCATGGCTTTTTTGTATGTTAGAATGGATGTAATTAGAACCATTACCCTTGAAAACTTCAAATGAACACCAATTCATTTTTGTGGTAATCGATTATTTCACAAAATGGGTGGAAGCGACATCTTATGCCAACATAACCAGATCAATTTGTATGTAGATTCATAAAGAAGGAAATAATCTACCAATATAGGTTACCCGAGAAGGTCATCTCTAATAATGCTAGCAATTTAAACAATAAGATGATGGCAGAAGTGTGCAAACAATTTAAGATAAGCCACCATAATTCAACACCTTATCATCTAAATATGAATAAAGTAGTGGAGGCTGTCAACAAAAACATGAAAATGGTACTGGAGAAAATGACTAATACCGATAAGAGCTAGCATAAAAAGTTACCATTTACTTTGTTTGCATACAAAACATTAGTTCATACTTCTACTAAGGTTATTTCTGTTTTTTTAATATATGAAATGGAGGTTATCTTGCCAATGGAAGTAGAAATTCCTTCTTTATGGGTCTTAATGAAAGTGCAACTGAAAGAGGCAGAATGGGTCTGTAATAATTACAAACAGTTGAACTTAATTAATAAAAAGAGACTTACGGCACTTAGTTATGGCCAAATGTATCAAAAAAGAATGATGAGAGTACATGATAAAAAGATAAATCCTAAGCATTTCCATGAAGAAAAGTTAGTTTGAAGAGAATATTGCCTATCCAACATGGCAATAAAGGAAAGTGGATACCTAATTAGGAAGGCTCGTATATGGTAAAGAAAGCATTCACTAGCGGAGCACTAATCTTGGCAAAAATGGATAGCGATAAACTACCAAACCCTATGAATTCAGATGTTGTCAAGGAATACTTTGCATGTGAAAAATAAAAGGCAACAACAAAAAAAAAAGCAAAAAAAAAAAAAAGTAGAATGCCCATATTGAAAACCTAAAAGGGCAATTTGGGCCATAAGGAGAAATACCTAAGTTGAAAACTTGAAAATAGTAGCTTAAAGATGAGGAGAACAAGAGAAATGATTAGGCCATGAACTTAAAAAAGAAGGATATAGGGTAACAACATGTTTGATTTGAAGACAGTGAAAGATAGATCATCAATTTTGAATAAAGGGGGCATAATCGTAGTTTAATGAGTCAACGTTGATCAAGGACACCAATGGGATGGGTTTTTTGAAAGAAAATTAGAGGTAAACGATCTAGATCCATCTTGATGTTCAATTTTTGAATAAAAAAATGAAAATAGATTCCTTGATATCATCCTATTTATTCAAAATTTTTTTGTACCAAAAAGTATAGTTCTTCTTATTTTTCTTCTTCTTCTTCTTTAAAGTAACTTGTCAACCAAACTTATCAAAAATTTCAATAAATACCTTTTATTCTTTTTGCTCAAATCCTTTTTATTCATTTCTAGATTGAAAATGATGTTGCATTTGATATAATATTATTAGTAATGATTGATAATTTTCGTAACAAAACTTAAATCATACTCAAAGAAGGTTCAAGGATAACAAAGATAAACAAATTAAAAAAAAAACCAAAAAATAAAATGAAAAAAATGATGATTAATAAATGATTGGAAAGATGATTAAAAATATGGCAATGAATTCGGCCTTTTAAGCTCGAGGTCTCTTTCAATATGTATCAAAATTTTTTTTTGAAAGTTATTCAGTATAGTATAGTTGCTTTGTTTTTAGCCTAAGCTCCTAGCTCTAAAGTACCCTAGTCTTTTCCCTCATAAGGGATCTTAAATTTCTTTCCTTCATAAGAGATTGTAGATTTTCTTTCCTTTTCATAAGCAAAGGAAGAGGAATGAACCTTTCTCACCTTGGTTGCATTTCATTATAAGCTCAACGTTGATATATTTTTGGTGATGAGTAGAACATCAACTAAAGTCTTTGGTGACTCTAGGGAGAGAGTGAGCTTGAACAGGTACTCTTTGTCACTGAGCCTATTGATCAAAGTGATGACTATAGTAGCTTACTCTAGATCTTTCACTTAAAGACCCTCAACGTTAAAATGCATGATGTACTCTTTTAGGGACTCATTTTGGCCTTGGTAGATTGACATCAAGCTCAATGTAGTTTTCTTGGTTCATTGGTTTTTGACGAAGTTGGATAGGAATGAATGGCTGAACTATTTGAATGTAGTAATATGCCTTAATTTTAGACTACAGTACTGTGATCGACCACCCCTTTAAGTATAGTATCCAATCATTTACAGATCAAAGCTTTGACAGTTCACTACATCATCATATTAGTTTGATAAAGCTTTAAATGATCAAAAAGGTCAAATGTACCATCATATGTCTCCAAGGTCGATATTTTAAACCCCTTTGGTGGCATAGCTCGATCAATCTTCTTAGTGAAAGGTGAGGTTTACAAGAATTTCAATTCATCTCCAAAGTCAAATGTACCATCATATGTCTTATTCTTTAATTTTGTTTTCATGGCTTGCATCTGAGCTTCCAAGTCTTTATTCAATTATGGTTTCAAGATGGCTTGCTTGGATTTCGAGTGGTGGCTTGTATTGAGGTGTGTGTGGGGTTATGGGTCATTCGTGTGGCTTGCTCCTCTTCATCTGATGCTAACGAAACTACAATGTCATTATAGCTCGACAACTTTTGGACATGTGGGTTTCTTAGAGTGGTCAGGTTAAATGTCTTTGAAGTCTATGGTAAGGTAAGTTTTGGATCATTTCTTTTAGGGATTGAAGTTGTTAGTTTAAGGCTTGGAACTATTCCATGGTAGGGCCTGCTAGAGCAAGTTGGTCAGTATTGGGATGGTTGAGCTGAGTGATCAGTCATATTCTACAAGTGCATAATCCGTACAAGTAATAATAGAGGCTAAAAAGTATAAATGTCGATCCCATGAGAATTAATTGAAGAGATTCCTAGCCTAAGTATCTTTTATCCCCATATCCTCTCTAAAGTTGGTTCAATCAAACAAACTAAGAAAATAAAATCAACCAAAACATCACACATGATTATAGTAAAATATAGGCACGCAATATGTAGACAAAGTAAAATAAAAGAATGTGCAAAAACAATAGATAAAATTAAATGTAATGAACTAATCATGAATTGAAATGTAATTCTAGACTAAAAATTAAAGATAACAAATAGAAAATGAAACAAAAACAATAACTAAAGCAGTCTAACCAAATTAACTAACTATAACTAAATCTAACTACCTTCTAACTAACTTTAACTAACCATACAACTTCCAACTAAGAAAATACTAGAAACCTCTTATTAAAGTAAGGAATGAACTACCTAAAATGTGAATTGTGCAAAATAGTAGCTTGTTAAATTAAAAACAGAATTTCAAAGGATTTACAAAAGCACAAGTTCATGTCCTTAATAAACCAAGCAAAACCAAACGCATCCTTTCAAAACTAAAACTGCACATTCAGCAAGTAAATTGTATTTATCTTGTATAAATTTGATTGGTATTAAACTAGAAATTGTAAGAATAATGAGTGATCTAAAGGGAAAACACAATCATGAAGCAAATTTGGAAGAAAAATGGCAAGATCAATTCAAAAAGAGTGAAAACCGACTCTAGATGCAAATCTGGAAAATCTGGAAACCTAAATTGTTAAGCTAAAAATTTGAGTTAAAGTTGTATAAAATAGATTGAATACCAATTGGTATTTGAGAAAATAGGCAAAGAATAATAAGAGAAATCAAATTGATGAACAAAAACTAAAAAACAAATTGCAAGAATTGAATAAGGAAATTGAAAACTAAAACTAAGTTAAAAAAAAAAAAGAAACTACCAAGTCAAGAAGGAAAAATTTAGATCTGGAATTTTCTAGCAAGGACTAACTAGAACTGAGCTAATATAAGATGCATCAACAAGTTTACAAAACAGTTCAGCAAAGAAATTGCATCACATGATAGAAAATTTAGCTCATTGAACTAGAAACTCAAACAGCATACAAATCTGGAAAAACAAAGCATTATCAAAGAAATTGATCCAAATGGCAATTAAAATCAAGCAATTAAATGCAGTCAATTGAGAAATATTAAGTAAACATATGAATCAAAAAGTGCAAAGTGCTAGAGAAAGTGCAAGAGATTCAAACCAAATGCCAAGATGGAGAAAAGGTCTTTGCTATGCTTTCACTCATGCAATGTTCATTTCTGCCACTAATGTTTAGCCAAAACTTTGGAGATTTTTATGGAATTATGTAGATCAAATTCAAAGATAATTTTGTCTAGATTTAAAAACCTATGAGTTAGGAATCTAAGAAAAAAATTGGCTTGAAACAAGCAAGATTTCATCAAGATTTGATCAAAACACTATGAAGAGGTCAAAACCACGAGTTGAAAAACATATTTGATGTTGATGTGATATCAATGAAAATTGAAGATGAGAACGTGAGAATATGGAAATTTCATTGAAAAAATCTAAAAGTACATTGAAAAGTGAAGCAAGAAAGTTGAATTTGCGTAGAAAGTAAAATAAAATTGGCTGCCAAACAACTTTATTTAGAGAGCAAGAAAATAAAAGATCAAAGGAAAGTAAATGCAAAAAACTTAAAACTAAAATCTAAAAATCTATCTAATTCTCCTTTCTTTGGCTAGCCACTCCTCTTTATTTATAGGCAAATAAGAGGTGGTTCAACCCCTGAAATTTCAGCAAAATTATCTATGTTGCCAATCTTCTATATCCTTTTTCCTCCCCTCCTTCATGGCCTTTGCTTACTTGTTTGGCTCTTTAAGCTATCTTTGCTTTCAAACTCTCTTCTCATTATCCGTTGCACTCCAAGAACTCAAGATTATAACCAAAGGGGGTCCTTCAATTAGCCAACTCAGCAACTCCTAGAAGTCTCCTTTAAATCCCTAAAGTGCATGTGGTTACATAAAGCTTGCATACACGACATCATTGCACATTTGCCTTCTCTCTTTTGGTGTTAAATGCAATCATTCACTTTTTCATTTTGTTGCCAAATTTTGAGTCATTAAGTGAACAATTTTGACATTGCAATCACTAGAAAAATTATGGAGAATTACCAACTCAGAATTAACTTCCAACTCCCTAACGCACTCATTACCTTTCAAGCATGTATAAAGATACTAAAAATGTACTAATGCATAATTGAGGTAGAAAAGACAACTCAAAGTGCAAATTATGAGAATTGAGACTTAAAATAATGTTCCATGAAGTTTATTTAAGCTTGAAAAAATCATAAAAGAAAAGGTTAAGAAGAACTCCCCTAAATGGCAAGATAGAACAATCACACTATTTATGGCCTTTTTCAACTTTTACCACTGTAAATCCTTCAAAATGAGTCCATATACTCCAAAATTCCTCATTTTCTATATTTTCTCCTATACATTAGACAACTATGCATTTATGAGTATCTTTCCCAAAATTTTCAAAGATCAAGCCAAAAATCAAGAGAAATTGCACTAAAAATGAGTGAGAAAATTTTAAAATTTTAGTGCAATTAAACCTTCAAACTTAAGCTTTTGCTTGTCCTCAATCAAAACAAGATTGAGCTAAAATCATCAATTACTTTTAATGCTTCATTCAACATGAATGTCTTATGAATTGATTAATGGATATAACTAAAGTAAAATCATGAACATATGCTAATATACAGAATCAAGCTAGGCTAAGTTCATTTCTAACTATGGTTCCACAGGCAAGCAATACCTCTCACACGTCCTTGCATGAAATGTACTAATGCTATGCAAAACATGAAGATTCAAAAATAAAAATCAATAAAGTGTGCTCAAGTTTCATATGTTTGCTAATCACACCTCTCTCCACTAATGTAGATAAACATATAACTAAAGGTCATTTAAGACTTTATAAGCTTGTAATGTAAGGCTAGGGTCAACTTATTAAAAAGGCCTTTTTAGGCTTAAGTACCCTAACAATGCATTACTTTATCCGAAATCATTTGTAGTTGAGATCTTAAAGTAAGAAAGGTAAAGTGATTGCTGCTTTTTATATAGCATGCAAATGTACAGATCAAGTAATAAAATGAAAATATTCCAGTATCATCTCCCAATGGATTATAGATTGTAATTATTAGGTAGCTCTCAATTATCAAAGTTGAAATCCTAATATTTTATATCTAAATAAATGAAAATTTAGAATTGGTTGCAAAATTAAGCAAATGAATAGTAATGTAGGCTTAAATCTCACTTATCCAATTGTCACTTAGTAAGCTAGAGACAAGAGTCAAAACAAGATCTAAAAATAACAAGAATGAAAATCTTAAAAACAAAGAAACTTGGTGATTGCCAAACATGAAATTAAAGAACTTAAATGTAAAAGATTAAAGATTGCCAAAACTTGTATTGCATTATGGAATCCATTTTGATTACATCTTCTTTTTAGGTTCGGCTAAGGTAGAATGCAAGATAAGTAGTTGAATTCCATTTAAATTCATTAAATTCAAATAGCAAAAATCTTTCCTTTATCATAATTCTTCAATAGATACACAAAAGAGTCCTCTTTGCATGAAAGCATCTTTGGCTGAATAGGGTAGTGTCCATGTGAACTTGAAATTGTTTGAAGTCCTCTTAGATTTTGTCTTAGCCAAATGGATATGGGAGATGGGAATCCTTGTGCTTTTGAATTTCTTCAAGGCTAAGCAAAAAAGTCATGGTGGAGTTCAACCTCTTTTGGCTAAATGGTGTAGGAGTCCTTCATGGATGCAAATTCCTCTCTTAGCAGTATGGTGTAAAGTCCATGTGCATGTAAAATTCTTCTTTGGTTGTATGGTTGAATGATCTTTAGCCAATGAGGTTCGGCTAACCCTTGATCTTGTATGGCCAAATATGCCTTTGCATGCATGGGTTGCATGTTTCCTCGTCCATAGGCTTTAAACCCTAAAAATCGCAAACTTAGCATTAAGGCACTAAAAATCAACGAAATTTTAAACTTTGCACCCATTTCAATATACCAAATCACTATATAATTAGGTGTTATCATATGCCCCCACATTTAAATCTTTGCTTGTCCACAAGCAAAATCCTCGATCAACAAAACTATAGATCATTATACATACTCACAAAGTCAAAAGGTACCTAAATTCCTATCATGCACTATAGCATAATACAAAGCAAAATATAAATATAGAGTTATAAGAAATTCCTTAAAAAAACAAGCTCCTAATATCTTATACACATATGCATCTACTCAATCTTTAATTCATATATATAACTCAAGAGAAAAAAATGCAAAACATTTAATCACATTTCAACTCAAAGACAAAATAGACTTTATATGTTCACTTTCCTCTTCCATCTCTACTAATGTTAATTTACATACTTGACTCAAGATTAAAAGGTCTTTCAGCTTGTAATGTAGGATTTTGGTCAAGGTAGGAAAAAGGAAATTTTAGGCTCAAAACCCCTAAATTACTTTCTTTGAAATTTCTTGGACTTTGAAAAATTGAAAGCTTTTTGAAACTTTGAATGCTTGATGCATCACTTTATTCTTTATTCAGGACATTTTCTTTTTTTTTTTTTTTTTGAACTTTAGTCATTTTTTGTTTTATTAGGCTTTGCCTTGATTTACCATTTTCTTTTCTTTTATTCCTTGTGCCTCCCTTCCTCTCAAATATATAAAAATGTCCATAATACATAAGTGAGCATAATTGGATTAGCCACATAATTAGACTTATTATGTGGCTAAAATAAATAAAGAAAATGAAATAATATAGCAAACTCAAAATAAAGGTACTAAAAATGCATCATAACAAGGTGAGCTTGAAAAAGGTTCAAATGATTTTAAAAACTATCTAGATCATTTCTTAAGTCAAATATAATCTAAAGTTTTGTCTCAAACTTTAAACTGGCTTATAATATTATTTATTATATTATATGAAACTATACATTAAGATAATATATATATATATATATATATATAAAGAAAAGGAAAGCCTAATTATAATATGTGCAAGTGCGCATGGGCGAGGCTCAGGGCGGAAGATTCAAGTTTGTCAACCGTAGTGCTGGGGATTGCTGAGTTGTTTCAGAGATAACATGGAACTTGTCAGCTGACAGTTGGCCAGGGCTAACACACATGCAATACAATGCTAGCTTTTTATTCAACTCAGCCAGGCAAGCATCGTTTAAAGGAGAAATGTAGCGGGAGAGACCAGATTCATTGAGGGACAGAAACATAAAAAAAACTCAATTGATTTCAAATTAACATTAAGTTCATGTTCAAATACCAGTTTCATTGCCTCTTTATCTCTGCAGGGGTTTTATTGCCCCCATTTATTTGCTCAGTGATTAACAGTATTACCATCATCAGCCATTTTCAACTATATACAGCTGAGCTTTGTATGTATATAATCTACTTTTTACGATTCTTGAGTGAATGAATGAGAATCCCCAACTGTTTGATGGGCCGCATCATATCTTGCATTTATTTCACCTACAGTCCAAGGAACGTGGTGTGGTCTAAGCAGGACACCCTCCTCGCCAGCCCCATTCTCAGCATTTAAGTTATAAACCATTTACCGAAAAGAAAAAGAATTTATACATCAGTTATTAACTAGAATTCTACCTGTCGCAAGATATTTTTTATTTTTTGTATTTTTTTTTAAATTTCAGAGAAATAAAGCTTTTATAGCAAATGTAACGGAAGAAATTACACATTTTTTATAAAAATAGTAAATATATTTTTGAAATGCAAAACACACAAGCAAAGCAAGACAAATATAAATGTACAAAACAATGATTTTGTTATCAAATTACAAATTCAAAGATTATGTATTTATTTGTGTTAAAATAATTAAAGTTGTTATTATTTAAACCTCGATCACTCGTCAACATTATAAACGAAACCTATATATCAAAATAGAATAAAAAATTTTAAATATATGATATCTTTTCAATTTTTTAAAAAGAATATGAAGTAACCCAGAAACAAAGTTATAAGTGGAATAATCTAATGAGATTTTCTGTCGACTTTGAATAATCACCTTGAATGAGATTTCTCATCTCGTTTGTTTACGTTACAATGACACTGCAAGGCTTGCAAGCCAATAATTCAAAGACCGAATATAATAAATTTGTCTAAATGCATCAAATAAAATATATGAATAAAAATTTCAATCATATAATCGATTTTGAATGTATTCTTTATGATTAAACTATCAATTCGATATAAATTGTAAACCATCAATTAGTCAATATTTTAGTCAAAGAAAGATATTACTATTATCAAATCCCAGTGTTTTCTTCTTTAACATGTGCAATAAAAAATAATGACACAGAAGGTTTAAAAAATAAAAATTGAAAAAAAAATGAATATTTACCACTTACTTAAAGAAAAGTGACATTTTCTATAATAGAAGTATATGTAAAGAGATTTTTCCAAACCACAAAAAACAAAATTTTGATTTTAAAATAAATTTAAAATAAATTGTACTAAAAATACAAAAATTTTGAAAAATCTTAAGATAAAAATATTGAAGATTTTTTATTTTTGACTTTTGAGTTTTGAGCAAAGAGATTTTTTTTTTTAATTTCTTAAGAATTTGACCTATAAAAATAATTAAAAAATAAAAAAGAAAGTTCAAGAGAATTGTAAATACAGTAGGAGAAATATAAAAAAAAATAAAAGAGAGGAAATTGAGACATAAAAATTTATCTTAGAAATAAAACGTAAAAACAAGAGAAAAAAATTAAAAAATAGAAAAAATATTTTACTTTTATTGACTTTTACATGTTAGTGTTTATTGAAATAAAATGAAACAAAATAAAACAAAGGGACAAAGAAAAAAAAAAAAGGGAAATAGAAGCTAAATGAGAATATTATGTGTATACACCGTTGATTTCTCTTTTATCCAATATTTATATTATATATAAAAATATATATAAGTTTATTCTTTTAAATTAATTTTTCAAACCTAATTAAAAAAAATATAAAAAATAAATAATTCAAAAACTTAAAAAAAAGAAAAAGAAAAAAACCAACAACCAGGAAAAAAGGTCTATACTAAAAACGGTATGTTTTGGGCAAATGAGCAAAAGGATGGGAGGGTGCCAAAAAAGCATGTATTATTACTATGAATAATAGATTGATGGGATGGGTAATTATTATTTACATGGGAAAATATTTTATTACACTACCTCTAGCATGTATTAGTACTATGTAATATGTCAGAATAACGTCATCCACAACTATATTAACCTTTATTTATTCTTTACTCTGCTTAAAAATAGGGAGGGAGGGTTTCAAAAATATTTTTGCCTTGTGAATAAGCTAACTAAGGATCAATGAAGCTAGTCTTAAAAAAAAATTAAAAGTTAATATACTTTTTTTCCCAGAATATATACTTTGGTCTTTAAATTATATGATATTTAATGATTTGATATTTTAAAAGAATTTAAAATTTGATATCAAATTTTATTTTGTTACGTAATTTTTTTGAGATATCACTTTTGTTAATAATATATTAACATGATAAAAATTAATAAATAAAATTATGATATATGACGTATTTTTATTAATTAATATTTGCTATATTATCATTTTATCTAATATTGTTAATCAACTATATAAAATATTTGATAAAATAAATTTAAAATATTAAATTATAAATTTTTTATAAATATTAAATCATAAAAATCATAAAATTTAAGAACAAATTTATATATTAACTCAAAAAGATCTTTTGTGCGCAAAAAGTTTTTACTGTCAATCGACCAATCATTTTTGTTGCTACTGCAATTAATATGACACTAGCAATTTAGCCTGACCTTTTGTGCCGTCATTATCAAGCCTGTGTTTTTTTAACGATGATCCATGATGCATCAGAAAAGTCCAATGGATGAAAGCAAATTCCTCGAAGGAACCGCGTATGCTTTCATATATACACATCCACTGAAATTGTTCCTACTATTTCCCCGATATAAACCTTATTCTTGCATTGACAGATATCACATCAGTATAAGGAACCAGGTAAGGGGTAAAAGATACAATCTTTCCATTACTTCATGTATTTTAATTCTCGTGCTCTCTTAGCCTTTTTTTTAATCTCTAGTTTCATCATTAAATCAAATTAATTTGAGTTTCGAATTAAATTTCAAGTCAATAATTTTGAAATATTCCTTGGCAAACCTCGCCTTGAATTCTTTAGAGGTTTCGTGGAATCAATTTGATCTATTAGGTTCTGTTGTTTTGCGAAAAATAATGTTTGAAAAATATTTTTTATATTTTCAGATTTATTTTGGTAGAGGATTTATTGATCAATAAAAAATAATTTATTGATTAATAAAAAATAAGATCATTTTTTAAAAATTATTTTACAGATTTTAAAAAAATATTTTTCAAAAAAGATCTATTATTAGTATAAATTTTTATCAATATTTTTTAGCATAATTTTACTTATACATAATATTATACTAATTAGTAAATAAAATTATATTAATAAATAATATTATATCATAATATATTAATAAATAATATTATATGAATAAATAATATATTATTAATATAATATCTTAATAAATAATATTATAATATATAAATAAATAATATTATATTAATAAATAACATTATAATATATTAATAAATAATATACTATTAATAAATAATATTATAATATATTAAAAATAATATTATATGAATAAATAATATGATAATAAATATCATTAATTTAATTATTAAATATTATAATAATATATTAATAAATAATATAAAGAATAATAAATAGTTTTTATTTTAAGTATTTTTATATTAATATAATATTTAAATATTAAATATTATTATTAAAATATAATTATTTTTTAATATTAATAATTTTAATAATAAATAATTTCAATATATTTTAATAATAAATAGTTTTTAATATTTTAATAGTTATATTAATATTATTTAAAAAAAACAAATTTTCTAGTAAACAATCAAACAATTGAAAATTATTTTTCATTAACTCATTTAAATAGTAAAAAAAAATTTCAATTTTTAAAAATAATTTTTCGAAAGTCATTTTTTTTAAAATAAATGAAGCTTTATTTTAAGGTTATATTTAGTGTATAAGATGATAAATAATATAATATAATAATTATTTTATATTATATTTAATTTGTATCTAATTAAAAGGGATAAGATTACAAAAAAAATCATTATCATCTTGATATAAGATGATTCAATTATCTCAAAGTGAAGAGAATTATTTTTAAACCATCATATTAAATTTATATTCTTAAAAATTATATTAATAATTTAAATTATATAAAATTAAAAAATAATTTTAACTAAAAATAAATTATCTTATTTTAATCTTTATATACATCAAATATAAAATAAAATATTATTTAATCTAAATTTATTAATAATATAATTTTATCTTATCCTAATATAATTTTATATATCAAATATTATCTAAAGACGTTGACTTATCTACTACTACTCTTAGATTTGAAAAATCATATATGAGGTTCATAATTTAAAAGAAAAATGAGTATCAACATAATCTCCTCTTCTGATATGGGCAAGAACCGATGGACCATAAACATGAATATATATCTCCGTCTACATCAATCTATAATTGCAGCGATATGGATCTTCTATCGCTTCGCAGGAAGCGAGGACCAGTAAATTAATTGATTGTTGTCAGCCCTCCTCCATAGAGATTTAAAATGTGGAACTGCATTTTTGGGGCAAGCACTTATAAATTCATTTAAAAGGGTACAGTATAGAATTTCTGGAATTATTTGTTTTTGAGTTTTTTTTTTATAAAAAAAATCATAATCTAAAATAATTAAAAAAATTACAAACAGTGACAGAATCATAAATTTTATTTAGAAAGGGTTTAGTTCAAATATATTAAATTATAAAAAAAATAATAACAACAATAATGATAATAGTTATAATAAAAAAACTAAAATATATATATTCTTGACCTTTGGGTCGTTATATGGTTGTGTATAAGCCTGCCCTAGACATCTACCGTACATGTATCTATCTATAGTGTTCCTTTTTTAAAGAAGGAAACCAATCCCACCATCAATCTTCTTCACGCCTCTTTGCCCCTGCTGATACAAACAAGTCAAATGAAGTTCCATTTCACAATCTCAAGGCTTTACCATTCAACAATCAAATATATAAATATTGGATGTATGACTGAATGGAGATAAATCCTTTTTTTTTTTGGCCAATTATGGAGATAATTCCTTTTTGGCATAATAAAATTAATGAAAAAAATTTGAATCTTGAATCTTGTTATTTCATTATAAGATCATATTTTCGTTGTTTTAGTCAATTAATTATTTGATCACTTAGGTTACGTTTAGTAATTTGGATTTAAAAGAAGAAATTTAGATTTTAAAATTAGTATAAATTATGTAATAAAGCATGTATAAATATAACTTTCATGATATAGGAATTTTTAAATTTGAAATTAATCTTTTACACCTTTCAAATATATAATCATATTGCTAATTTATGCGTATATAGTGCGTACATATTAATTTCACAATTTGTATGACAAATAAAGTCTAAATCTACTCTTTCAAATCCAAATTTCCAAACATAGAAGTAAATTTTTTGAGATTTTCGATTTTGATTATTCAATAATGTTCTGTGAGATGTTTTTCTCGGCTACTCTATGTTGTTCTTGAAACTATCTCTTCCTCCAATTTTCTAATATAATTTCCTTGTTTAAAAGAAAAAAGGGAAAACATAACATTCCACGTTATCACTCGTGTCAACTGTAACAAATATCCAAATCAATTTTGCTCAAAAAAATGATGACACGACACAAAGTGGGAAAAATACTAGTATTAATAGCCATACAAATTTTTGTCAAAATATAGAAAAGGACGCAATATTCATAATTTGTAAAACACTCTGCATTGTAATTATCATAGGCAAATAAGGTAACACCGGTTAGCATCTTAATCGCTGCAAAAAAAAACAATCATCACCTAAACTCAAAAGAAGTAACTCAAATTTAGAACACTTAGTTATAAAAATGTACTTTAATTAGAGGTAACCGACCGACCAAAATGTAAAACTGTATGTTTGTTAATTGTAAGCTGTGCTGCGGTACCTCTTAATGCTGCAAACATTAAGGATTCTAAGAAGCATCTGGTCGCTGGTGCACCTTGGTGTCTTGAATTGGCTAAGTGCTGCCCCATTGCCTATGAAATAATCCAAAATCTTCTTGAAAGTCCCTCTTTCAACAATGCAAAGCTCCAAAGGTCCAATCGAGTTGGTTCTCCTTGATACAACATAGCCGTGATCCACAAAAGAAGCATCCATTTCGCGACAGCACTCGCCTAGCACCCTCTCCTCCACTTCTCCTTTGATCTCCCAGTAAATTATGTAGTGCCCTGGTTGATGCATCAAATCGGCATGGCTAGTGAAATCAATCAGCTCCGCTCCAAACTTGCTTAACAGCTGAGACCCTCTTTCTACCACTAGCTGAAGGTCCTTTTCAGTGTTCTTGTCAATGTTAACTGTTAATATTAGCTTTCTCCTGCATATGAAGTTCAATTTTGGGGCACCCTTGTAAAATCCAGCCACTTCCACCACATCTCCTAGCCGATATCTGTAAAGCCCTGCCAAAAATAACAAGTGAAACAAGTTACTTCTGGATCTTGAAACAAAATTCCAAGAAATGACCTGTCATCTTTGAGAACCACAGAAACCTTACTAGAATAAGCAATAACACTTAAATCTTCCGATATATATTGAGCTATCCTCTATTCCAGACTAACTTTCATAAATTCTACTAGTGGTTATAATATATCCCTAAAAAGGATTAGATTTTATCCAAAATCTATTGGCATTTTCGGTTTCAGCAATCCGCACTTTGTCAAATCAATTGTTGGCCTGTAGTAGGATAATAAGGTAGTGCTGCAGCGAATAAACTACAAAATAGAAGAGGGTAATTTTATGTGTCATGATAACTTGTCGATTCTGCCTAGGTTGATCAAAAGTTCAATGATCAAAGAGCTAAAAACTCTGATTTGGATATAACAGTCATGGTAGACATCATGATATTGAATTTTGAACATGCAAAGCTGCTTATGGGAGATTAATATATAGTTGTATACATAATTGAGGAACGTGAAATTTCCAATCTCGTGGCGAAACTCAAGTTATGGTGATGGGAGATGACGATTTCATTGATGTGAGAGAGGGCAAAAAAAAAAAAACAAAAAACAAAACAAAACCAAACAACAGAAGCTTACCAGTAAAAGTAGTAAGGACAATCTCATATTCTTGTCCAACCTTGACTTGGGAGAGTGGCACTGGTTCATCTTCAATGAAGTCAACAGTGCCTGAAGTCAAATCTTGCTTCTGTCTGTATAGGGGTATAAATTCGAAATAAGAAAAAGTGGGCATTACAGTAAAAGTGACATCCTCAGGGGGCAAAGAAGGATCCAAATTCAACCCAATCCAACTCTCAGTTGACCCGTAGTCAGCACTCACTAGTGGTAAGGAACCAGCATAATGCCTTAGTTTTTTCAAGTACGGTTGCATTGAGCCCGTCATTATAGAGTAGACATACTTTACATTAGGCCACAGCCTAGGAATTAAGCTGTACCAATCTGAAGCTTGTAAGTCCTCGCAAATTGCTTCAATCTGCGAAGCCAAAGATGGTTTTGAAGAAATTATATCCAACACAGCTTTGCGAATCCTTGGCAAGGTTATTCTTGAGCAAAGAGTGGCTTCTCTGATATCATTGCAAATTTCCTTCCAATGCTCTTCAAACGAGGCAAAGGCCTGGATTATGCTATAAGCAAAGGTTGAGGTGATGAACTCTACTTGATCAGAAAAGAAGAGGCCAAGTAAGAGATGGCAATAAGTAGATTGTTTGTAGTCTCCACTAGAAATCACTTCTTGTGGGCTGCAAGTGAATGACTTTGTCTTCTCTTGTTTGATCTTGAATTCTTCACTTGCGTAATAGTGGGTTGTTGCTGTTCCTGCTGTTAATCCTCCCTTTGTTTTGAACTGTTTACTGCTATATATGAATTCCAATATTCTTCCTCCGTCTCTTATTGGATAAACCCTGTAAAATAAAGGGTATGGAATCAGTACACAAACAAAGAAAAACAACTTTTTTAATTGCAGACACAAAGAAAGGTAAAAAGGTACACTGATGACTGAACTGAACAGATTAATAAAAAGATACAGCTTTACGGTGAAAGAGGGCCATATATTTGATGCATGGCTGAAAAGAAATTTGACTATGGATTTGATTGGGAGAGGGAGGGAAGAATGACCTTGATCTATAAGCTGCTGCCAACCTAAATATCTGCAAAGTAGTCTGGGAGCTATGGCGAGTAAACGGTACGAACTTCGGCCTCCCTTCTGTGGTACCGGAGCTGCAGAAAAATTAAAAGCCATAATTGACAAAACCAAAAAAACTAAAAAATCATCAAGAAAGATGATGTGAACAGTATTGATATTTACAAAGCGGAGCAGATTGATTTATTTCAAATCAATATGACAGGGAGATACGAGCACTTGAACTTTGGTTTCAAATGAGAGGTTTCTCTTGCGGCGAATCAAACGCTAGAGTCCTCATATATTCCATATTCTGGTTCGTTTCTTCACATGCTATAAATCTAAAAGATAACTTTATGGGATAATGAAGACCCGGGAGAAAAATAAAATCAGTAGAAAAGAACAGGAAAAGTGAATAAGATATGCATACCTTAGAGAGAGAGTGGTTATAGGCTGTTGTGTGAGGATAGGATCGGTGTCCCCATCTGCAATTCGTTGAATAAAAGGCTCCAAATCTGCATGGGAGGCTAGAGGTACTAAAGAAGTGTAAAGAGATTCCAATGCACATGCATCCATCTCTTGGATTTTGACGTCCCCGAACCATTTTTTCAGGTATTCCACTCCATAATTCAGCTCAAGAATCCGGCCAAGTGTCTCCCTCTGAACTATGGCGGCATTCTCTGATACACTATCGAACCAACTGATAATGTCGCAGTCATAGCTGCCATTGCCATTACTGGTCACAGCGTGAGCTGGTTCCATCAAGATGGTGGTGCTGCAAATAACAGAGGAGACAAAAGCAAAAAATAATATGTTTGCTCTAGCAGCTAGTGGGTCTTTCTCTGTGTCTCTTAGAAATGGAGACCTAGAGAAAAGCCAAGGAGCCCACACTTGAAAATATCATCCTCATGCTTATGGCCTATTTATCTAAAGTCTTTGCGCCATAATGAAAAGCTCAACAAACCTCCTAATATTGCAGAAGCTCCATTGTAGAATGGTACGATGGTTTCTAGACCACAAGTCATGGTGTTATCATTTGAGAGAGAGAGAGAGAGAGAAATAGAGAGATTCTTCTTTGAAAAGATATGGAGAAGAATGTGCCAGGGGACCAAAGCCAGCAAGGTCTGACAGCTTGGCTCCATGCCCATTTTTCCAACAAGTTTATAAGCCATCAATTGAAAGTGATAAAGTTCTCATCCCCATTTTGTGTTGCAATTTGCATTTGGTTTCTAACCAAAGATTATATGCCAGTAAATCCATCATCATTCATTTGGCTAGGGTATGTTATTGCCATCTGATGTGTTCATATCCCATGGTGGGTCGGGATGAAGGTTCTTTGTTTTGTTTCTTTTTGTCTTCTTGTCCCAAGGTCCTAAAGTTCAAAGACAGGAAATTATGACAGCGAAATCCTGCTGATTTGGATAGTCTCCGAATCATTACTTAATTTGTTGGTGTCATCAGAGTTAACTATACTAGCAATTATGACAACGAAAAGAGCGTGTTTTAATGATAAACCATTTATGATTAATTGTGTCATTTGGTCTTTTCCAGTTTCTGGGTGCCCTAATCATCTCATTAAACTATGATGAAGTGTCAGAAAAAGTGACATTGGGTTCGCATGGATCACGCATGCATAGACGAAAATGGAGGAGCAAACTGATCAAACAAATGCCATTGATAATTAAAAACAAAAATTTAAGATGATGTTATGAGGGCATGGAGACAATGTAGGCATAGAAAAAAATAAAAAGAAAAAAGAAAAAGAAACCGTTTCTGTTTGTGAATTTGCACAAGTATTAAGGTTTCGGTTGGATTTTTTGGTTCGATATTTTCCAAAAATTATGAAGGATTGTAATTAAATTTGAAGTGAAGAGAAAATTGTGTATTTTCTAGTAAAAAAGGTTGAACAACGTGAAGGCCAAATTAAACTCATTGGAAACCAATCCAAACTTCAAATTAAGGACGTGTTTTGGATTGATAAGAATGAAGAGATCAAAAGAGAACAAACCACATGATAGATATATAAGGTAATCAGAATACAAGTAATTTAAGTATAATTCCATTTTTTAGTCATTTTGTTTAGAGAGAATTATGCAATATATGAAAAAGAAAAAAAATATATAATTCCCTTTTCTTATTTTTCCTGAAGGTCTCTTTGCTTTTGGAGAGATATAACAGAATGACTTCAGGATAAAAACTTTGTTTGGTTGATGGAAAATTTGAGGAAAAGACAAATAATAATTAAAAAACTAAAGAAAATGAAAATAAGGAGAAAAGCTATGTTTTATGTTTATTTTCTATTAGCTAAAATACTAAAAAAGATGGTACTTTTTTAAATAAGTCCATATATTTTTATTATATCAAATTAAACCCTTAAAATATTATTTTTGTCATTAAATAAGTTTATATATTTTTATTATATCAAATTAAATCTTTAAAATATTATTTTTATCCAATTAAATCTTCTTTTTTAAAATAATTCTAGTGCTTTTCATGTAAACTAAAAAGGTTTCTGTTAGGTAGAAAGGTTATTTGAAAATTTTGAGAAAATTATATAAGGGTTTTTTTTAGTCTTTTAACCTTTTATACGACATTTAAAGGAAACAAAACAAGAAAAAGCATTTGAAGTACAGCTAAGATCCATAAGATCACCATAAGACCAACCTCCCACAAACACTTGTCCATACTAACCCATACGTCACTGTCCAAATGGCCACAAAGTCAACAAAATGTGTTACGGACAATGGCTGGATAAAGTAAGTCATTGAGCGTCTTAATGATAGAGTACGAGTAGGATAGAGATTTTTTATTTTTATCTCTAAATTTTTATATTATATTTATTTTGATATTTATCTTTGATAGATATTTTAAATTTATTTTTATTTTTATTTTCATAGATATGTAATAAGTATTAGTAATTCTCGTATTTATAATTTTTAACAAAAAATAAAAAATTAAATTTTTTTATTTTTAAGTAATTTTTTATAAATATATATATTAATATATATTTTTTAATAAAAATATATGAATTTTAATTAATATAAAATAATAATTTATATTATTTAATAAAAATTTTATATATTAAATATATAAAATATAAATACGAAATGAATGTTATATGACTTATTTTTATTATTATATTAAAAAAAAATTTTGAATTATATTCTTCATTATTTTCATATTCATAATATAATACTCAAAATAAAATATTAAAATTTTTATTAAATATGAGTAAAATTGATATATCTATAAGTCATTAAAATTTCTGGTAGATGGTAATATTAGTAGTTAACACCTCTGAACCGGAGCAAGGCCAGCGCAGTGGTCGTGAATATCTTCAATGCCGTCGAGGTTACTGCCATCCCAACATCGATTGTTTCGAATCCATTTGATCGAAATAAATCATGAAAAAGATCAAACGGAGAATAAAGAAAATACTTCCAGCTCTCTTGGATAATAAAACCATTTATCCAAAATAAATCAAAAGATGGAAATTAAAAAAAAAATCCAATATGAATTTTCTCCTAAATTTTCCTCGATTAAATTCGTCTTTATATATATAATTATATTTTTTTTTCATTTAATCAAAGATGAATTATTTTCCCAAGAAAATAAATACTGTCTTCGTGAGATTAATTAGCCTTGCTCGGCGTGTACTTCCGAATCCATATATACACTGTGAGAAAAGGAATGAAACTAATAAAAAATAAATCTACCAATTCAAGAACACTTGTGATAATGTAAGAAACAAATTACAGAAACTGAGATATCAAAATAAAAAATAAAAAAGGCCAAAGAACTTTGAGAGAATTCGATAACCTGTGGGGTGTTGGCTTTAGAAGACGACTTTGAAAGTGATTGGAAATGCATCAATTATGGAACAATATATATTGACTAATGAAGATCAAAACCGTCTCTTGACTACGTCTTTGCTCAGTCCTATAAAATCTCAATATTTTTAATCCATATAACAGAAGAAATTTAATATATATCAACGTTTTGACTTTTTATTTTGATCTAGGGTTTCTTACTTAAGGTTGTTAAGTATAAGGTTCATAATAAATCTCACGGCAATAATTAATCAAATCATACGTTTAATTAGGTTAATTAATTTACCTTCTGTTCACTAGCTAATTACTTTTGCTTGATGCACTAGGGATGTTTATCAAAAAGTTAATACCAATATAAAAAAAGTTATTGTTTTTTATGCATCCAAAAATATTATTATCCCATATAGTAAAAGTGCAGTTTAAAATATTTGAAGAAAGGATTTAATATTTGCCAAGCATTTATATATCACGTAAGGATAACAATTATGGATATGAATTTTTATTTTACTACAATTAGAATCTTGACTCTATAAATTTCTAAGTTCAGTTTTCATCATGTGTGGATTTCCAGCAATTTTATGTAAAATTAAATTTGTTTAATTATATGTTGGTTTGTTAGTTGATTGATTTATTTGATTTAATTAAGTGAAGTTTTTATTTGATTTTGTAATTTCATAAAAAAAAAAAAAAAAAAAACATGATCAACCTTTTATCTTCATAAAGATATATAATATCAGAAATGGATATCAAGGCAATTTCTTTTTTTTTCTTCTTCTTTTATGTGTTCTATCAAGGCTGAAATCGTAATTTACTCAAATAATTAGGGAAAATAGAAAGTAACTAAGAGAGGATGTCCCTAATGAAGGCTAATTAGCAAAAAAAGAAACAATTGGTTTTGTATCAAGAGATGAACCTTAATGTTCATGCTCAAACAATAACAGCCTACTCTTTCTTTCTTTCTTTCTTTATTTTTATTTTTATTTTTATTTTTTTTTAAAGCAGCAGCAGATTATGTTATTGAAGGAAAGGAATTCCAGGTAATACAATGACAGCCTACTGACATTGTTAAAAACGTGGCATTATAAATTTTTTGAAAAAATAAAATTTGAAAATTAAAAAATAAAGATAAATTACACATTTAATTACTTAATTTTTTTTTTAGAGTTTCTATTTTAATCAGCCATCTTTGAGATTGTTAATATTTTGGTGTCAGTGTGTCAACGTAGTATAATAATGATTTAATTATCAACTGTTTGTAATTCAAATATAATAACTTATTTTATTTTTTTGTTATTTATATTTCTTTTATATTTTATTGCATGAAATTAAAACTATGAACTTGTATTGTAATTAGAATCTTGATATTATAAAATATGAAATATTTATTTGAATTTATTTCGATGAATTGAATGATAAATACTTGAAGTAATGCTATTTTAGTAATTTTGACAATTAGATACTCTTCACCCATTTTGAAATTTAAATGGTATAATTACCATAAAATAAAAATTTATAATTTAATTAAATGCAATAAAAATATCGAATGCTTATTTATAGTTTTATTATTGCAATCTATTTTTATATAGATAATATAAATAATAAAATAATTTATTATATTAAATTTCATAATTTATAATGACCAATCATTATAAAAATAACAAAAAGTATAATTTACTTTATTTTTTAATTTTATTTTGTAAAAATTTATAATTTTACATGACAATGTCATGTCATTAAATATCAACAATTTTTCACTAAAAAAGACTATTAATGGTTAGGTGATAAAAAAGACAATGTTATAAAATATTAGTGATGAATTCATAATTTTTCATAATTAGATTATCAAAATAAAAAATTATTTAAGATAACATGACTAAACGTGTAATTTACCATAGATAAAATTTGAAGCGTTATTACTACAAGTTATCATGCTAGCTTAATATGATAACTTAATCATATATACTATTATATTGCAATATATATATATATATATATTTGATAAGGTTTACTTATATAGATATGTAGATGGATAGTTTCATTTTTTGACATACAGGAAAATCTCTAAAATTTTTCTTTATAATGATATGTAAGATACTTCCTAATTTTAGGCTATTTATAAAAAATATATATTTAAAAATTATTTAATTATCCAAAACTTTCAAATTTATGTGGAAGACCAATTCAATTATTTTTAAGTTGTCAGTAATAAAATCTAATTTAAATATATTATTTTAAAAAATAAATATTCAAATAGACTAAATATACATCTTTTTTCATTTAAAAATTTCAAATATAGTGATATATTCTCTTTTAAAATAGATTTCCTAATAATATAAATATATATCTTTGTAAATCTAAAAATCTCAAATGTAATGATATTATAAAATAGATTTTTTAATAATTTAAATACAAGTCATTTTAAATTTTATTTTTAGAGATTTAATAATAATATTTTATTATATGATTATTTTTAAATTTAAGAAAACCAAATATCACATACATTAGCAAAATAAGTTATTCTTTAACGATACTCTCCATGTTAACTGTATTTCTCTATTTTTTTCAACCTTTACGTTTGCAAAGAAATAATTTTTTAAGATACACAATATTTTTTATTATGTTTTTATAACTTTTTTTATATATGAGATATACACTTTTTTATTATATTTTTTATCATTTGTGTATCCACATGTTAAAAAGTTAAAATCAATGTTTTTTTTTTTAATTTTTATTAAAGCTTTGAATATTTTGTTTGTTTCAAAGTATATGTATGGATCTTATAAAAATTTTTTTGACAATTCATGGATGGTGGAGTAAAGGAAAAAGATCAGTCTAGCACAATAATGACTCTTTTGAAATTTTTTGCTAATTAAAGGTAAAAAGTATTGATTTAATTATTTAGGCATTATTTGTTGGTGTTAGCTTAAGTGTAGATAACAATCCAAGAGGGAAAGAATTGGATTGTCTCTAAATTCTTTCCCAAAAATAAATTTTCAAATAAATGTAGATGAAAAATTAAAAATTAAAAATATAAGAAAATTATCAAATCAAAGTACAAATAACAACAATGAATATAAAAAGAGTAGGGATAAAGAAATTAAACTCAAAGATTTATAGAGATTAAGTCATTATCCAAAAGCACCTACATCCTCTCCCTTATCCTTACTTACTAAGGAGTTTAATTCACTAATTGAAAAATCTTTTAGAAGATACAATCCCTATCTTTTTAATGCTAAAATAGTAACTTCTCCCTTTTTGTAGGATTTATTCAATCCTTCACAAAACTCTTAAGAGGATATCATACCTATTGCTTTTTAATCCTAAAAGGATACTACACATCTTGCTCTCTAATCCCTCTTTGAGTACAAAGGCTTTGGCAAACTATGAAATACTTCTCAAAGCTTGAGTGTTTGCCTAAACGAAAAATAAGCATGATAATTAAAGAACAAATATAATTTATATACAAGAATAGGAAGAATAAAGCTTTAATCTTTAAAATATTCTTGAATCCTTGAAAGAAAGAATGTAAGGTTTATTGGTGCTTGCTTTCTTACTTCACAAGTATGTTAGAAAATTTACAGAAGAAATGAGTTTGTAGCTGTTAGAAAAGATTGGGAAATGAAAAACCATGTTTTTTTTCCTTTTAAAGTAGTCATTTAAAGTTGTTTTAGGTGAGGGGGATCAATTTGTTTTGATAGGGGATCGATTAGTTCTTAAATTTCACTCAAATTTTGGCAGTTATAGCATAATGGATTGATCTTTTTTTATACCTAATTGATTGGTTTTTGTTGATTTTGTATACAGGGTGATTCTACATGAATAGTGCCATTGGTTGTTTCCTATTTTGCATTCAACTCAATATTTTGATCATATCTTTCGTTATACAACTCTAAATTAAGATCTGTTTAAAGATTTAAAAACTAAACTTAAGGGGCTTTCTATCCATATAAAATTTATCATCTAATTCAAAGTATAAAAATTGTAATGAATTTTCAAATCTACCCTTTGTTCAGTTGTTAGACAATGACAGTCTCCAGTAAAAATTCAAAATCTTTTCTTAAAAAATTTAGATTTTGATTTTGTTTGATCCATTAGAAAGTAAACTCAAAGAGCTTTACATCTATATAAAATAAAAATACTAAAACTTTGTAAATTAATATAGAAAAATAAAACAAATTTAATGTTGGAAAACTTTGATCTCACAAGACATCTTTTTCTTAGTAAATCGATTTCTTAAAAGCAATATTATTAAAATTATATTGAATCCAAGATGAATGAGTTCACTTTAAAATAATAATGGGACTTTCATTTAAGCTCAAATAAATAACATTTAAAGATAATTTTTGTTTGAGAAATACAAAAACATTTGTTTTAAACTTTGAAAAAAAATTTACAAATTAAGAATTGTTAATCTTGGAAATTTGTATATTAACATTAAGACTAATATTTTAAAACAATTTCCAAGATATTTTTCAAATCAAATATCACTTTTAAAAATATATTATTTATTTAGTATAAAAATAATAAAAATTAAGAAAATGTACTAAATAAATATTTTTTAAAATCTTAATCAAGCTTATTTAGCTTAATGTTTTATCATTTCAAAATAATGATCAATTCAAGACTAGCAATTAGTTTTATTTTTTATTTAGAAAAAATTATATAGGCTTACTTTTAATTGTTGATTTTATTATGCTTTTCTTTCTTTTTTAATTTATAAATAAAAGCAAATAACTAAAATATGGTACTAATTCTAACATAATCATTTTATATAAAAGTAAAATTGTGTTTATTTATTTGAAATTAAGTTTTTATAATTTAATTCTTTTATAATATTGTTAGGTATTTTTTTTTGACGCAAAACGTAAGTAGCAAAAGTAAAAAATAAATTTTTTTACCTTTGAAATTGATTATAAAATCTTGTGATGAGATTGATACTTTATCGCTGAAACCTTTTTACAATAAATTTTTAAAATAATTGTTTAAAATTTAATACTATTACTTAAAATTCAAAACTATTTCATTTTAGTTTTTACGGTACATAATTTTACATCATATGTAAAACTTAAAATAAGTATAAAAATTAATTTGGTAAATCTTATAGATGTTGAAAATCAAGATATTACTAAAACTCATGAAAAAAATGTACATACGAGTAAACTGTTGCGTATATTATTTAAACATTTAAAATTATTTTTTTTTCTAAAGAAATAAAACTTATCTTAAAATTATATAAATTTGTAAATGTATAAAAGTGATTGCACATGATAGAAATTGCAAAATTTGAGGAAAGTTTATTTGAACTGGTAAAAGTTTTAGTTTTTAATTTAATATTTTGTTGGTGTACTCAATAATACTATTTACATATAAATCTTTTGGATATTTTATTTTTCTTCAAATATTATTATATATTTTGAATTTTTTAATTAAAAATTTAATTTTATTATGTTTTGATATCTTAGTTATATTATTTGTAGTTTTTATATATATTGAATATTTAATTGATTAAATAATATTAATTTATATATCTAAAAATATTTAAATAAATAAACATAATTTATGTATTACACGAGTAACAAGTTGATTTATTTATATATTAATAAAAAGTTTAATCTCATTTATTGATTTATACTGAAAAGATACGTAAGTTTTAGTAATAAATGACATTTTCATTAGATTTATTACTGATGATAGCAATGCTATTATACTTAATAATTCTCGTTGATTTCTTGTGTAGCTTAGAGTTAGATTTGATATCTTAGAATCAACATATTTGGTCATGTTTGGTATAAAAGATTATGATAGGATAAGATAAGATAATATTATAAATAGGATTAAATTAAATAATGTCATCTTATTTTATATTTAATGTATGCAAGGATTATGATAGATTAATTTATTTATTTATCAAAATTATCCTTCCTCAAAGTTTATATAATTTAAATTATTGATGTAATTTTTAAATGTATAATTGGATATGTAAATTTTATTTCATGGATTAAAAATGATCATCTCCACTTAGGGATGATTGAATAATCCTATACCAAGAGGATATTAATCATCTTTGCAATCCCTATCCCTTTTTTTTAAATACAAATCAAACATGATATAGGATGATTATCATCCTATCATATCCATAATCCTATGTATCAAACATGACCTTCATGTACTATATTAATTGAGAAAAATAAAATATATATTTTGGTACATGAAATATTAAAGTAACTACAAAATAAATTTTTACTAATCTCATAAATGATAAATCTCACACAACAAATCTCAAAAAAATAAAAATTCAGATATTGATTAAAGCTCTTTAAATCATTGAGATATGACACCTTTAGGATAAGAATACTTTCCACTTATTGATAGTGGTGAATTTACATTTCTTTTAGGTTGTCCAAAATTTATTCAAGAATTATCAATAGATTTATTAATTTTATCAATAAAAAATATTTTTAAAAAATTACGAGTATTTAAAAAAATTTTAAATTTTTTTCTATAATTTAATCTTTAAAGATATCTATAAAGACTCAACTATTTGGCAATACCTATTGATAACTTTTTGTCCCCTCATTTGATATGTAGGAAATAAGAAAATGTGGGCAAGGGGAAATGATTTTGAAATTATGGTCCATGCCCTAATTTTGCCAACGCCCTACGGGCCCGTCATCAATAAACATAAGCATACTACTCAAAACAGTACGACTCATACAGTTATCAAGGTATAAAGTTGGCATTCCATAGTCTCTTACTTTTAGTATGTACATGTTTTTCTTTTGGCATGCATGAAGGAATCTACGGAGGGAAGAATTGAAACCTTTAGTTGGAGTTTGATATGGGAAAAGTAAGTATATAATTTTTGAGATTTTTAAAAAAATTTTAATAGTGTAAAAAAATAAAAATAGGGCAATAAAAAATTATCTTTTCTCTAACTTTTTTTATATTTTGGAGAAAAAGTGAAACTTTTGACTCATTTACCCTCACTTAATTAGAGTTTCATATTATATTATCTTTTTAAGTCTTTTAAAATTACAAAACAAATGTGATTTTTGTTATTTATAATTTTAACAACTATTACATTTTTAAGATAAAGAAACATAGTGGTTGTTGAAATCATATTTTTGGAATTCTAAAATTTTAACAAAAATCAAAATTTTAAAATAAAAATAATGGATGTTGAAACTTGATTTTCAAAATTTTTTAATTTTAACAAAAATCACATTTTTAAGATAAAAAAATAAAGTGGATATTGAAATTATAATTTTGAAATTCTTAAATTTTAACAAAACTATGTTTTTAAGATAAAAAATATAGTGAATGTTGAAATTATATTTTCAAAATTTTAAAATTTTAATAAAGATTGTGTTTTAAAAAAAAAAGAAATATAGTGGATGTTGAAATAAGATCTCATTTTTAAGATAAAAACATGATGGATGTTGAAACTATCACTACAACAAATCTGGTAATTTGTGATGATTTTTCTAAGTAATACATAATATTTCATCATGCATAGTATATCAAAAGTGATGAATAATATAATGAATTCGTCACACTTTTATATTATTTTAATATTTTATACAATGACGCATAAAATCGTCACATGATAATGTCATCACCAAAAGCTTGCTCTCCAAATTTTATCGCCAAATATAGATGGTGGAAAATTTTGTTATGACATTTGAGATTTTAGGTGACGTTATAATTTTATCACAGAGTTAAAAATTTATCTGTGATGTTTTTGTCTCACAAATTTTAGGTGACATTAATTTTTGTCACAACTTGAACACTTTAATTAATTATTAATGACTTCGTAATTTTGTTACATCTTATTATGGTTGTAGACACCCTATTTTGTTCAAAAAAAATTTTTAAATTCATTGGGTTTCGATTTTTTATTTTGATTGAGCAATTGAGTTTAATCAAAAAAGTGAATTTTGGACCCCAAAGATTAAGTTTTAAATTTTATTTGTATTTTAATTTTTTAGTTTAATTTTTATTTTTTTATTAAGAAGAATCAAAGTCAATTGGTAAAAAAATAAAAAAAAAGAATAAAAAAGAAAAATGTGAGATTTTGCATAGAAAATCTTCGATTCAATTCAACTCTTGGATTCTATCTCAGATTTCAACTTTAATGGTTAAATAATTTTGCAAAGACTTGGGGCACAATCCATTGAAAAAGGAAAGATTGCACAGAGAATAAAATTTAGAGAAAAATACTAGATTCGGTTGAATTAATTTCTTCTAAATCGAAAGGAATTCAATTCCAATATAAGGACCATGAATCTGTGACCAAAAGAGGGGGTCTCATAGCAATTGATTTTGAGATCAAATAGAGGTCATTGAAAAGAGAAAAAATTTGGATAGAGTTTTGAATCAACAAGGAAGAAGCAATAAAACAAAAAAATTTGCAAGAAAATCCAACTAGAGTTTTTGGAAGAAAGGTTAAGATTTATAATAGGAAACATCAGTTTTTGAAAGGTAAAAATTTAAACCCGTGATCCATTGAGATAATGTTTGCTTTCATTTTTTTTGTGATTTTTACATAACTTTTATAATATTTAATTGCTTACTTTTATTTTTATATTTATTACATGGTATTTATTTTTGCATGAATTTGCATGACTAATATTATATTTGCATGATTAACATTATTTTTCATAATAATTTATTTGCCTAATATTTTATTTACATGATTAATATATTTGTATGATTTATTAATATATTTGCATGACAATTAATATTTTGCACAATTATTAATTTATTTGCATAATTATCAATTCATTTATTTGTGTGATTGCATGATTATTATATATTTAATTGCATGTTTATTTGCATGATTTATATTATTATTTGTATTATTACATATTTAATTGCATGATAATATATTTAATTGCGTGTTTTATATTATTAATTGCTTGATAATATATTTTATTGCATTTGTTTGGTTAATTACATTATTATATATTTAATTGCATGTTTTATATTATTAATTGCATGATAGTATATTTAATTGCATGTTTTATATTGTTAATTGCATGATAATATATTTAATTGCATTTTTTGGTTAATTGCATGATTATATATTTAATTGCATGTTTTATATTGTTAATTGCATGATAATATATTTAATTACATGTTTTATATTGTTAATTGCATGATAATATATTTAATTACATGTTTTATATTGTTAATTGCATGATAATATATCTAATTGCATTTTTTTGTTAATTACATAACTATATATTTAATTGCATGTTTTATATTGTTAATTACATGATTATATATATATATTGGCATATTTTATATTTTTAATTGCATGATAATATATTTAGCATGTTTTATATTGTTAATTGCATTATTATATATTTATTTGCTTGATTTATATTGTTAATTTTGTGATTATATATTAAATTGCATGATTTATATTGTTAATTGCATGATTATATATTTAATTGCATGTTTTACATTGTTAATTGCATGATTAGATATTTAATGCCATGTTTTAACTTGGTAATTGCATGATTATATATTTAATTGCATATCTATTTGCATGATTATTAATTTATTATTTATTTGTGTGATTATAAGATTATTAATATATTTATTTGCATGATTATTACTATTGTTATTGCATGATTTTATATTTATTGCATGATATGATATTATATTAATTTTGAATGATATCTAATTGCATATTTTTATATTTATTGTGTGCATAATTGCATTATTATATTACTAACATATTTGTGTGATTATATTTGATTTGCATATTTACATGATTGTTATTATTGCATGATAATTTATATATTTGCATGACATTTTGACATGAATATTTTAGCATGACCTAGGCATGATATTTGGCATGATTTATAATATATTTGCATGATAATTTTTGCATGGTATGATTTAATATTTATTACATGATTGCATGATTGCTTGATATTCTTGATAGAATTTTTGTATTACCATGTGTTGTAAATCAATAAAAAGGATTGGAATTGATTTATTGGCATGATAAAACCGTCTTTGATAAGACTTAAGTAAGATAATACATAATTAATACGGTACCGATTTTGGGCATAAATGGGCACTAATACCTTCTCTACATGTAACTGACTCCCAAACCTCAGTTCTGATGATGTAGACCAGAATCTATTCTTTTTAGGGACCTTTAGTTTATACTTAAAACAACCTTAAAGATGATAGATTCACATAGGTGGCTAATTACACCTAGGTAAAAAAGATGGGTGGCGACTTCATAGTTTTTATGTCTAATGGGTAGGTTCTCCCAACCTAAACATTATGACAATTTGACGACTTTGCTGAAGATATTAAAGAGTCAAGCCAGTAGTTAGTTATATGTTATCTTAAGCCTTATTTTGATAGTTTTTATTACGTAATTATTTATGTAGACTAACCTATTTGTTTGGGATTTCTTATTTGTTTGTTTTGTAGATATTATTTTTTATTCACACCTATTTATTTGATTATTCTACATGTCCCTTTACACATACCACACTTGCATTCATGCATAAGCCCTATACCTGAGCTTTATCCTTTATTAAAGAAAGCAAGTAACTACATTCTCGTGAGATGATAACCTCCGTGTGAGCTAGCAAAAACTCTCACTCAAATTAAACCCCTTTCGTTTGAGCCTAAAATGGTAGGCGAGGATTGGGGGGTACCTTACTAGTCTACAATGGACGATGATGTAGGGAATAGTTTGGGAGCCTTTATATTATCAAGCCTTTGAACCCAGCATGTACATAAACTCTAAGGATCCAAACCTACGCTAGAGTCTTGCCTTCACTTTAATTAGAAAAAACCTAAATAGGTCACATGATGGGACAATTATTATTCCTGTAAATTTATGTTATTCCTTGTATATATTTTTGGATACTAACCTTTTATATTTTGTTATTCCTTGTATATATTATAACATTTTTTCTTTGCTTTATCATGCATGTATACATCATTAGATTTACATAAGGAGTGATTGTCACAAAACAATCTTAATAAAGAGAATCTTAATTACATCCATGAAGAGCCTATCAAAGTTCACTATGAGCCTGAGAATGAAGTTCGATGAGTCTCAACTTAAAGAAGGTGATTGTTTGCCAATCAATTATGTAACTACTCTACTTGCCAAAATCCATCTCAATCTCAAACGAAATGACTTTAACGATTTAGTTAGTATTTGGAACCAATAGAGTGTCACTGCCAAGGAGATTTTCCAGAAAAAGTTTGGAGACCCTGCGTTACTTTTTTCAATCCCTATGGATGATTAGCTTATTAAGGCCATGGTTAAATTTTGGGACCCTTCATATCATTGCTTTCTGTTCAATGTTGTTGACATGGTGCCAACTGTTGAAGAATATTCAACTTTCCTTCGCTTGGATATCCCTAACCCTGACGAGGTATGTTGGAAGAATAAAAAGATTGGTTACCACCCAAATTTTGCTCAAATGATGGTTGTAGATGTCCAAACTATTGATAATTGGGTAAAAGGAAAAAGTGACAGTGTTGGTAATCCTTGGTCTATTATTTGTAACTTTAAATATAAATATTTTGGCACTGAAAGAGGAATGGATTTGATGGCATTGGCTTTATATGGAATGATGGTATTTCCAAAAGTAATGGTTTATATTAATGTGCAGTGGTGAATTTTTTTGATCAACTTGGTTACCAAATCAACCATATTCCTATAATTTTAGCTAAGACCATTAGATCTTTAAATCATTATCGTCAAAATGGAGAGGGTTGTTTTACTGGATGTGCTCAATTGTTAACATTTGGATGAAAAGTCATATAAAAAATAATGGTGGTAAATTTCGCAAGCCCTATTTCACTACAAGCACTCCCATTAAGGAATTCTGTGATAATGAATAGCCCACACAAAAATCCAAGGAAACATGGATCTTATTTTTGTGCAAGCTCACTAGCTAAAATGTAATATGGAAGGCTCTTTGGATGCCTTATAGACCAGTATTATATGGTTGTGAAGTTAAGCTTTGGGTTCCTTTTTTAGGCCTTTAGGGTGCAATAAGTTATTCTTCCATCATGGTGCAAAGATAATATGGCTATGAACAATTATCTTAACCACTTTCAGACTTAGTAAAATGGAGTTCTTATATGTTGAAATTGATGACACTCAAATGAGTTTATTATCGAGTACTTTGTATGGCACATTAGGTGAGGTAAGGACATTAAAATCCCTGAAGAAATAACTCTAAATGGCTCAATGAAATCATCACCTCTTGATCCCCTATTGGTAGTGGAAATAGCTAAAAGAAAGCTCCAAGGTGAAAAAGATGAATTGAAGCTTAAAAACAAAAGGCTAAAAAGAAAGTTAAAGGAAAAAATGGACCAAAGGATTCAAACACTTAGACAAGCAAGGGATGAATGGAAGAATCTTTTTTCTGATCTTAACATTACACAGTCATCCACCAATCGTGAGTTAGCTTGACTTTTGAAAGAAAATGGACAATTACAAGCAAAGATGCAAGAAAAAGACGAAGCACTTATTGAAACACAAAAGCACATCCAAATGCTCAATGGGGTAGTGGTCGAAATTGGAACACAAATTTGTGTTATGAATGAAGAATATGAATAAGCTAAGGAAGCATATGTGAAAAAACATAACCAATTTAAGTGCTTGCTTGAACAAATTACCATGGCTACTTACAAAGCTAAAGACATGCTAAAAAAAGTTAAAGAATAGAAAACAAAGGTGCCGCTAGTAAGAGTACATAACCAAGAGCTACTACCTTCCCTTAATGAAGTGCAAGGCCAATATCAACAAATTAGGGATTTCTTTCCACAATAAACTTTAGACTTTTCATGGATGTAATATTGGATTTGGTTAGAAATAACTTTCAATTCAATAAAGATTTTCTTTGTTAGCAATTGTTATATGGTAAATCTTCCTTATTGCATTCATGTATTCATACATTCATACATAAACATCTCTCCAAAATGCATGATAATAAGTCATCATAATTCTTAAAAGTTATGAAAATGAAGATTCAAGGATAGTTCAACCGTCAAACAATCTGAGGCATTACAATACTAGATATCAGGCAAGGATCATGGAAGAAGAAAATACTATTCACCTCTAGAAGCTAGAAAAGTCATAAGAAGAATTGAAAGGGCAATCGGAAACTACTACTGAATTATTGAAAAATATGAGTAAGGGAAAAAAAGTGGTGGAAGAGGTGGTGATAAAAAATGAGACTGATCCATTATATCTCTTGGTTTTGGCTCATATTCATCAAATGCATCTTATGGGGCCTAGCACAAAATGCTATTCACTATAAGTTATCCCTATATATAGATTGACATGCTAACAATTATTGCTCTTACTTCTCTTATCCTTGTTCTTAACATCAAGATACCTGATCCTATACAAGTTCCAAATCTTGATGATCCCAAAAAGCAAGAAAAACTAAAAATTAGCCCTATTGAAATTAAAGAAAACTCTAAAATGGACATTATTGAAGAAAGACTTAGAGCTATTTAGGAGGATAGATTTTTATGGGTCAATAGATGCTACTGGACTCTATTTAGTCCTTAATATGTTAATTGCTTTTAAAATTTAAAGTGCCTGAGCTCAAGAAGTATGATGGGAGCAAATGCCTTATTACACATGTTAAGATGTATTGTCATACAATGGTTGCATATACTTATAATGAAAAATTGCTCATCCATGTTTTTCAAGATAGTGTTACTGGTTCAGTAGCTAGGTGGTATATGTAACTGGATAATTCTCATGTCCGTGGATGGAGAAAACTTGCAATGACTTTCATTACACAATATAAGTATATTATAGATATGGCACCAAATTGTATGTCTCTCCAAAGCATGAAAAAAAAGAAAAGTGAGAGTTTCAAAAAATATGCTCAAAGGTAGAGGGATATGGCTACCCAAGTTCAACCCCTATTGATTGAAAAAGAAACCATGATTTTATTTGTCAATACTCTCAAGGCTTCTTACTTTGAGAGAATGATTGAAAATACCACCAAGAATTTTACTGATATAATAATCTCTAGGGAAATCATTAACAATGCTATTAAGAATGAAAAGCTAGAAAGGGATGAAACGTCTAGTGCAAAGAAATGAGTTAACCCAAAAAGAAGAAGGCTGATACTTAGGCTATATTTCGTGAAGGGCCATAATTCAAAAGGTATTTTCGATATCTTTTATACCTTACATACCAAAACCTTTACCATTCCACCCATAACATTACACCAAAAATGTTTTCTTACCACCCTGCACCACCTACTTATCAACCTCATTTCCAACCCATAACCCCTATGTATGGCCCTACCCCTTTCTCCATTGCCTAGCCAAAGACACAAGCCAATTATTCAAGGGTGCCTCAAGCTACCTAAGAAAATACCCAAATTGATCCTATCCTTATGGCATATACTAAATTATTCCCTTAGTTAGTAAAAGGTTACTTTATAGTACCTCACTATGTGGCACTATCAAAGTCCTTTACCTTCAATGGTATGATGGTATTGCCAAATGTAACTATCATCTTGGGAACAGAGGTCACTCAACTAAAAATTATCCTACTTTAAAATAGAAGGTGCAACATCTTATTGACTAGGGTGCATTAAAATTTGATACCTCTAGGGGACCAAACATCAGTGGGAATCCCCTACCAACTCATGTTAGAACCACCAATGCTATAAATGGTGGTAAAACTTACTATATTAAAAAAAGTGTCGATTATGGAAAAACTCCATTGGAATAAGTTTTTGAAGCTTTGGTTAAGGCAGACATGATTTGTTCAATATTTCTAAGTCATAAAAAATGTTGTGACGAGATCAATTTGAATAAATCTTGCAAACATCATAAAAGGGCTTTTGGGCATTATATCCAACACCGTGATGCTTTTCGTCAAAAGATATAAAAGATGATGGATGCCTTTTAAATCAAGTTTTATGAGAAAGTTAAAAAAGACATAATGAATGTAGTAGGAGGAGAAAGACCTTACAGAGCTTAGGTCAAACCTCTCAAAATCTATTACAAGCCTATTCAGAACCTATAAAGCCTTCCTACCCCAAGTGGTATGATGCTAATGCTACTTGTGACTATCATCTTGGGATTGCTGGCCATTTTATAAAAATTGCACAAAATTGAAGTATAAAATGCAAAGTTTGGTAAAAAATAGATTAGTGAATTTTGATTAAGAAGCAGGGACATGTGTCACCAAGAACCTTTTACTTAACCATACTGGGGCATAATTTTGAAGGATTTTTTTTTATAAATATCTATCACTTTAAGAACTTTAATAAAATAATGCAAGTTTGGAATATTTGAGTCTTTTATATCAATCTTTTATTTATCTTTCATCATTTTAATAAAGTGACAAATGCATTTTCATTACATTTCCTCATTTGTTTTATTACTTTTATATACATGCCTTTCATATTTCATCCACTTCAATGTTCTAATTAATGAGTGTTCAAACAATCAAGGTAATAATTCAGGATTCAATTTTGAAAGCATAATTCATATTGATGGAATTGATAAGTTGAGACTCTTAATCTATTGGGATCATTGAAGTAAAAGAAGATAGGTTTCTCAAAATGAAACTAGCATAGGATTTTGCTCATTCATATATGGAAGTGTTGTAGTATGTGATTTTTTTATGATGGTTCATTCAGAAGTTTGCTCTTAGTCAATAAATATTCTTCATTGAGAGTATTCATATTTGAAATGAGAAATGGCCATCTTTCTTCTACCCTTCATGTAATGAGTAAAATTATCCATTTGCTATCCCTTTAAGCCTATTGAATTTTCTTTGGAAGAAATCCTAATCAAAGATCATCCTCCACATTGGGGGTAAAGTTTGAAAAAGGCTTGATCACAAAGAGAAAAATAAAAAAAAAAAGAAAAATGAAGGTTCCTAATGACTTTAGGGGCAAAAAAGAAAAAAAAAAAACCTCTTTAGTTCTCATATCTTTCTTAAAAATGATGAAAAATACAAATAAAAAATATGTGAAGAAAAGAAAGAAAAAAGAACATGACAGAATTGATGAAAAATGAAAAAAAAAACCAAACTACTCTATATGATAATAAATGATATTCTATTTTATAGCCCTTTGAATTAATTTTAGGCCTAATTTATCCATTTCTTTCATAATCCATCATCCTAGCCTATGTTACGTCCCTTAAAAGTTCATTTTGATCGAATATGAATGGCCGAAGTGAAGAATCATGAATTGAACTAAGACAAACTTATAATGGAAATGTTGGAAATTTTGATCGAAATGTCGCTGATGGATTAAAAGAAAAGAAGAAATGAAAAGGAAAGGATGTGAAAGAGATGTGCAAAAAAAAGTAAAAATTAAAAAGAAAAAAAAAAGACTTAAATTGAAAACCTAAAAAGATAGTTTAAGTAACAAGAAGAAAACTTGAAAAAATAGCCTTGATGAAGATCCCCAAGAAATAGGGATAATGTTTGAATTGATGAAATATCAAGAATATCAATGAAATGAGCTTTTGAAAAAAATTTCAAAATTAATTTATCTAGAATTGTCTAAATATTCATTATTTAGGATGTTGCGTACCCTTTTCCTGCATTTATCTTAATTCATCTTAAAATGATTTCTTTGCCTATTATTCTTCACTAGACTTGTTTTTATAATGAATACCCTTTCTTTGATTTTTCTTGTTCTTCACCATTTATTTCTTCCCATTATGAATTAAAGAAATGTGATAGATTACATTTGGCATTGAATTGAAATGATGATGAATGAATAAATGATTGTTATGAAATATCTTTACATTATTTTGAAAAAGTTGGAAGTGATTTGGGCATATTGATAATGAAATGTGAAAGATGAATGAAATTTCAAATGATGTTGATCTTTATGGCTTACAAATGAAAAGAAATATTCCAAATGTTAAGATCAAATGATGAAGCTAATTAAGAAGAGTTTTGGGTCACAAATCAGTTAGTACATTTGTTGGCCAGTTTTAAAGAAGTTGAAGAAGAACATGATGAGAAATTAAATAAAAAACATGAAAAGAGTCTTGAGATCCCATTGAAAGAAGGAAACTTTGGATTTGGATGATACAATGGATGAAACTACTTGATGATGCATGATAGCTTATGTTGAAAACCACAAGTATTGATGAGTTAAAAGAAGTGAAAAGATAAATCAAGAGTTTTGATAACCATTTGATTTACCACAATTGAAAAGATAAATGAATTACAGAACAGACATTACATTCACCACATATATTACATGCTTACATCATACTAAAAATATTGCATTCATTCATGGCATTCATCATGCATATTTGAAAAAGGAAAGAAAGTTTAAATTTTGAAATTGGGTAAGAATTTTGCATTAATGCATTGTATTCACTACATTCATTGTATTTTGCATATATCATCACATTTATTGCACTCATGCACTTTATATTTGGAAAAGAAAGATCAAAGTTTAAGTTGTGAAACTGGGATGGAATTTTGAAAAATCTTTGGCTCATGCATTCATTGTATTCATACATTGTGTTCATCATATTCATCCCATACATCTTGCATGTTTGAAAGGAAGAAAAATTGAAGTTTGAATCTTGAAATTGAATTTGATAATTGTGGAGAATCTTTTCATTCATTGCATGCATTCATTGCATGCATTCATTGCATATGTTTGAAAAGTAGGAAGACAAAATTTGATAAGGAAATAATTTTCAAAATAGATATTGGAAGGCAATTAATGATGATTTAGATAAAATATAGAGACTCAATTTAAGGTAAGAGTTCTTTTAAAAAGTTTCAATGCCTTTAACAGGGAGGAGCTTTTTCGAAGGTAACAATGATCTCATTTTATTTTTCAAAAGTTTCAAAGCCTCAATTATGAGGGAGCATTTTACTTTTCCAAAGTTCCAAAGCCTTAATTGTGGGGGGGCATTTTATTTCAAAACTTTCAAAGCCTCAGTTGTGGAAGAGTATTTTATTTTTCAAAAGTTTCAAAGCCTCAGTTGTAGGGGAGCATTTAAAAAAAGAGTTTTAAACCTCTAAAGAAGAGCCTTTGAAATTTTCTTTTTTAATTTTTCTTGACCCGGACAAAATGGATGCCTTTCATCTTTGTACAATTCTTTTTTCATAGAAAATGCACAAAGAAGGACAACTGTAGACACCTTATTTTATCCGAAGATGTTTTGAAATTCATTGGGCTTTGATTTTTTTTATTGTGCAATTAGGTTTAATCAAAAAAGAGAATTTTGGACCCCAAAGATTAAGCCCTAAATTTTATTTGTATTTTAATTTTTTTTGTTTAATTTTTTTAGTCAAAAAAGTGAAAGTCAATTGATAAAAAAAAATAAAAAGGAAAAATGTGGGATTTTGCATGGAAAATCTTAGATTCAATTCAACTATTGGATTCTACTTCAGATTTTAACTTTAATGGTTGAATAATTTTGGAAATATGTGGGGTTTAATCTATTGAAAAAGGGAAGATTGCATAGAGAATAAAATATGGAGAGAAATCCTAGATTAGGTTGAATTATTTCTTTCAAATCAAAAGGAATTCAATCCATATATAAGGACCATGAATCTATGATCAAAAGCGGGGGACGATACAATAATTAATTTCGAGATCAAACAAAGGTCATTGAAAAAAGAGAAAATTTGGGTAAAGTTTTGAATCAACAAGAAAAAGCAATCAAACAAAAAATTTTGCAAGAAGATCCAGTTGGAGTTTTTGAAAGGAAAGTTAAGATTTATAGTAGGAAACATCAATTTTTGAAAGGTAAAAAAAATTGTTGGAACCCGTGATCTATTGAGGTAATATTTTCTTTCATTTTTTTGTGATTTTTGCATAACTTTTATAATATTTAATTGCTTACTTTTATTTTTGTATTTATTACATGGTATTTATTTTTGCATGAAATTGCATGACTAACATTATATTTGCATGATTAATATTATATTTGCATGATAATTTATTTGTCTAATATTTTATTTACATGATTAATATATTTGTGTGATTTATTAATATGTTTACATGATTATTAATTTATTTGCATGATTATCAATTTATTTATTTGTGCGATTGCATGATTACTATTATATATTTAATTGCAAGTTTATTTGTATGATTTATATTATTGTTTATATTATTATATATTTAATTGCATGATAATATATTTAATTGCATTTTTTTGTTAATTGCATGAGTATATATTTAATTGCATGTTTTATATTGTTAATTGCATGATAATATATTTGATTGCATGTTGTATATTGTTAATTGCATGATAATATATCTAATTGCATGTTTTTTGTTAATTGCATAATTATATATTTAATTGCATGTTTGATATTGTTAATTGCATGATTATATGTATATTGGCATGTTTTATACTGTTAATTGCATGGTAATACATTTAGCATGTTTTATATTGTTAATCGCATGATTCATATTGTTAATTGCATGATTATATATTTATTTGTGTGATTTATATTGTTAATTGCATGATTATATATTTAATTGCACGATTTATATTGTTAATTGCTTGCATAATTTATATTGTTAATTGCATGATTATATATTTAATTGCATAATTATATATTTAATTGCATGATCATATATTTTAATTGCATGATTAGATATTTAATGCCATGTTTTACATTGTTAATTGCATGATTATATATTTAATTACATATCTATTTGCATGATTATTAATTTATTTATTTGTGTGATTGTATGATTATTAATATATTTATTTGCATGATTATCATTATTGCATGATTTTATATTTATTGCATGATATGATATTATATTAATTTTAAATGATATCTAATTGCATATTTTTTATATTTATTGTGTGCATAATTGCATGATTATATTACTAACATATTTGTGTGATTATATTTGAGTTGCATATTTACATGATTGTTATTATTGCATGATAATTAATATATTTGTATAACAATCTTACATAAATATTTTAGCATGATCTAGGTATGATATTACTACATGATATTTGGTATGATTTATAATATATTTGCATGATAATTTTTGCATGGTATGATTTAATATTTATTGCATGATTGCTTGATATTCTTGATAAAATTTTTATATCACCATGTGTTGTAAATAAATAAAAAGGATTGAAATTGATTTATATGCATGATAAAACCATCTTTGATAAGACTTAAGTAAAATAACACATAATTAATGTGGTACCAATTTTGGGCATAAAAGTGTGCCAATACCTTCACTGCATGTAACAAACTCCCGAACTTTAGTTCTAATGATGTAGATCCAAATCTATTTTTTTAGGGACCTTTAGTTTATACTTAAGACGACCTTAAAGATGATAGATTCATATAGGTGGTCAATCATACCTTGGTAAAAAAGATTGATGGTGACTCTATAGTTTTTTTGTCTAATGGGTAAGTTTTTTCAACTTAAAGTTATGAAAATGGTATTATATAATGATAACATAAATGTTACAAACATTTAAATGATTTTATGACATTATTAATCAATCACTAATAAGTTCAAATTTATATATAAATTATAAGTGATGATTTGACTTAAACTATATATTCATTTAAGAATCTTAGACTACATATATATATATATAAAAGAATATAATTTTTATAATAGAAATTTTAAAATAAACATTTTGTTTAGAATTTTAAAAGGAATTTAAAAAATTTTAAAATTTTTAGTTAAAAAATTTTAAAATTTTTAGTTAAAAAATTTTGTTAAACAAAATTTTTAAAAGAAAAATTTTTAAGTAAACTAGTTTTTGGCTCTAGCTAAGCTTATGGTTATTTTTTATTTTAAAATATAAATTACATAAGTTTTTATCATAATTGATTGTCTAAATTAATTTTAATGTTTTGCCTTAAACTATACCATTTAACATGGTGGAGGATTTTTTTAGGTTTTTTTACACTCCTTCTAAAACCTATACTAACTATTTTTTGGGTTCTCCTCTCCAAAACTGTTTCATCTTCTCTAGTTCTCAATTCTTCTCTCTAATCTCTTCTTTTCTACAAATCCAATGTTAATTTTTGCATTTCGTCACTATCCAAAAGTTGTATGAAGCAGTTCAGTCGATGTTTATCGGTTAAAAGCAAGGTTTGTATTTGAAATTCACTTTTTTTATTGTTCATGTTATTTGATTGCTTAAAAATCATTTGATTGTTCATGTTAATCTTTGGTTCCCGTATTTTTTTTTAGAAATAATGAATTTGTGTATTTAGATTTTTATTTGAAATATTAAATGAGGAATAAATAGTTTCTGGCGTTACTTTGGTTTGTTCAAAATCTTAACAAGGGGTTTTAGGGTATATTTTCGTTCTTCTTTTTTTTTTTACATCAATGATCTAAATCTCCAAAAGAAATTACCTTTTTTAATTTAAAATACAAAACAAAAGAGTAGACAGATTATTATGTTATATTTCAAAGCGATGTAGATCGAAACAAAAGATATTAGAATAGTGGATAAAAATGTATTTTATTTTATTTTTTATGTTTGTAAGTGTCTATTTTGATGATTTTGGTTTATAATTAATATAACTAGTTTATCTCACTTCATCCAACTATTGGCAGATTTGGATAGTGTATACCAAGCGAGACTTTTTAAGCGGCTCAAAGGTGTCTTTGTTTCTAAAAACAGGTTGGTTCTTATAGCTCTTTACAAGTTTGAAACTCTAGTGTTTGCATTGCTTGTTTAGGATTTGTTTACCATATTAATACTTGTCAAAAAGTGAAATAGCAAATAAATTATAATAGCTACTAAATCATATTCATATTTATCTTGAATATTATAATTTTGCATGATCTTTGACATTAATTGGATATCCATTGTAATTCGTGATCATGAACCTACCTAAGGCATTTATTTTGTTTTTTTTACTATAGTTGGACCAAACCTATACCAACCATTCTTTGTCTATCACTAATTCCTTTTAAATTAGTGTCAATCAATTTTGGAAAAACGGCACATCACATCTATAACTTATTTATGAAGTTTGATGATAGTATAGATGAATAATGTGGATATTTGTAAAACATCACCTAAATTTAGATAACAATTTTGCTTTTGAACTTTGGTTTTGTAGATTTGTTGAGTAATGCAACAAAATCAAAAGAACCAACTATTATATTAGCAATTTATGTAAGAAGATTTAGTGTGTTGCAATTGATTTTGTTCCATTATTATTAGTGCGTCCAAATGATAAGTTTGTAGTATTGTAATTAGGGGTCGTTAAAAGTCTAACTTGGTTTTGCAATAAGGAAAGAGTTAATGTATCATATGATAGAGCTGGTAAGCAAATAGCTTTGGGTTTATAGCCAGTTAATGAAGAGATTAATTTCACTTAGCCTTAACCATTTTTTAATTTACCATGCACTATGATTCAGTAATTCAATCAGTTTGGGTAGGTTGTCATTAGTGAATTTTAACTTTCTACAATTGTTTTAGCCTTTGATACCCTAAATGCTTTTTTTGAAATTACCTACTATAATCATTATGTTTTAATAGGGTTTTTTTTTTTTTCTTAAAAACATTAGATTGAATTTAGTCATCGGCTATTTCTCTATATTTACGAACATATTGAATTCATGTTTTTATGCTTGAAAAATCTATGATTACTTTAAGTCCCACTTTTGCTTATACATTTATTTAAAGCATGTATCATTTTGTTGCTCCCCAGCTACCAGTAATACCATAATTTCCTAGCCCGATATTGTTGTTGGTGGTTGCACTTGCATCATTAACAAAATGCATTTTGATTAGATTTTCTCATACTTGGTTCAAATTGAATTATTATGAATGTTTCACATGCTTTGAGACTAGATTTTATGTTACCTAATTTCAAAAGGTAATTTTGCTTGGTGTTCAAATTCTTTAGGAACATACAATTAAAATGGATAAAAGTTGGATGATGGAGTCTAAGTATTCTAACAAGTATGTTTTTGGAGTTTCAACTTTCATGGAATTTGTATGTATCACTATAGGAAAACAATGTAAAGTTCGTTGTCCTTGTCAAGTTTGCTTAAATGTATTTACTAGATGTCAAGATAAGATAGAAGATCATTTACTTTTGAAAGGTATATTACAGACTATACCAAGTGGATTTATCATGGTGAACAATCTAATTTCATGATGCCAACTTTTGGGAATCAAGCTAATGGGAGTACTAGTTCCTATGAAAGAACAATAGTTAGTGATGAACCTTTAAATGATGGGCACAAAACAAGGAAAAAATTGGGAAACTAGTAGCAAATAAGCTAAAACCTGCAGAAAAACCAAAAAAAAAAAAAAAAGGAATCAAAAACCACAAGAAAAACTAAAGGGATGTGATAGAAGGAAGCCAAAAAAAAAAAGCAAGAAGAAGAAAAAACTAGGTATGTCAGTCAGATTTTTTTTTTCCTTTCCTCATTGTAACTTTTTTGTTTTTTTTTTTCTTTCTGTATGCTTACGTTTTCCTCTTCTAGTCATGATTCCTTACTTTAACATATTGCATTTTCATATATAAAAAAGGAAGGAAACCAAAAATAATTGTCACGCCAACATATTTTCTATTCGCTGTTCCCTTTTTCTGGTTCAACATGGTTTGCTTCATCGATTTTATCCATTTGTCCTTCATTCCTCTACATGAAAAATTCAAAGTTCAAAGCTTTCCTCAATTATGCTTATGATCGATTTCTACATTTTGTTGGTCCATTCATATGTTGGAACATCTCATTTATATATTTGCAGGTTTTGTTGGAAATGGAATAGTTTAATACCATTTTGTTTACATTTGTTGTTTTAGATTAGGCACATGCATCTATTAAGTTCACTTGTATTTTTTTTTGTATGTTTTCAATTTTAGGTATAATAGGAATATAATAGATATTAACAATTAAAGACTTTAGTTTAATAGGGTTGTTATAATAGATTTGATTGCTAAGCTTAAAATTTTAAAATAAATACTAATAAAAAATAAAAAATAATAATCATATATAATGAATATGTAAAAAAATAATAAAATAAAAATATAACAAAATAAAATTTTAAAAACCCTACCTAAATATTGGAGGGAATTCAAAATTGGGTTTTAAGGAAATTTAACTCTGCCTAATTATTATGGAATTAAATCTTATTAAAAAAATTTTGATTTTTTTTAAAAAAGGCTTTAGAATATTAGGATTATAAAATTAAAAATAAAGAATTAATAAATAAAAATATAGGTATAAATAAGAAGAATAAAATTGTAATAAAAATAAAATATATAAAATATAAATTTTAATTTTTTAAAAAACTTTATAAAAAATTATCTTACTCTAAAAATCTACATAGATGTTAGAGTTTTTTTTTTTTTTTATAAAAGTTCGTAAATTCTTAAAATCCTAAATTCTAAGTAAAAAAATGAAACCTAAAATGAAACTAAAGATCTTAGGTGAAACTCTAACTCGAAACCTAAAGTAATACCCTAAAATGAAACCCTAAATTAAAACCTAAAAATAAAACTCTAAACGAAACCCTAAACCCTTAGTGCAGCCCGAAATCTTGAATGAAATCCTAAACCCTAGGTAAAACCTAAAACTCTAAATGAAGTGCAAAACCTTAATCCATTCAAAATCCCAAAATCATCTCAAAATTTAAGGATTTATGCAAAAACCTTTTATGAAATAATTTGCATCCGAATGCTGCCTAAATAATGGGGTATTTAGAAAATTTTATTTCATTAAAAATTTTCATCTAATTTAATTTTTTAAATAATAAAATCAAATAAAAAATAAAAAATAGGATATCAAATGTAAAATAGTTGCCATCAAATTTTGCTTAGAGGTTAGAGAGCCCCAATGGTCTTTTTACATTTAAAAACTCAATCTTGAATTCACATATCATCATCATTTAAGACGCACATTTACATCCATATTTGCATTTATTGCTCATATATATTTATTTTAATTATTAATGTTTATGGTTAGCTATTTAACTCTTTGATTATTGTTTTAAAAATTTAATTTCAAAAATAAATAAATAAATAAATTTAAAATAATATTCTGAGAAATATAATTTTTAGTATTTTGCCTAAATGTTGAAAAGTTACTGATAATTATCATCTTCAAATAATACTATTTTTATTTTTAAGAAAATTTTATGATAAATCTTAGGCAAAAATAATTATTTTCGAATTCTATCTTTATATCAGAGAATTTTAAGGTAAATCCTTAATTTAAACATTTTCATAGCATTTCTAAATAAAGATTTTTAAATAATTTTATTTCTTATAAATGAAAGGAATTATAATTAAATTTCATATAAAAACCATTTTGTCCAAAGTTATAAATAGTGCATGATTAATTGATACTAATTTTTATGGATGCTATGAAAGTGTTAATCTTTTCCCACACATAACTGATTCTTGAACCCAATTATGTTTTTATAGACCAAAATTATCTTTTTAATAAACTTTAAACCTATTTTATTATTTTATTAAAAAGATGAATTTTGGGTGGCCAATCACACCCTAAAAAATATTTGTAGTGACTATCCATGTTTTCACGATTTTACATTTTTACATCAAGTGACCAAGTCTCTAGACAAATACGTAATGACGTTTGGCGACTCCATTGAGGACATTTTGAAAGTCAAGCCAGAAAAAACTTTAATCATGCGCTATCAACAGTTTTGGAATTAATTGATTTTAGTTGATATTTAATTTAATTCTCTTCATTTTAATTTTTCAAAAAATAATTAAATGCATGTTAGTTATTATCTTATTCTGATTTTGTTATTTGTAATTTATTTATGTTTTTTTTATTAATATATCATTTTGGACACTTTTGCACATTCACCTACATGTTTGAGTTTTAGACCCGAGCTCCATCCTTATTACGAAGAAGTGAAGTAGCTACGCTCTCATGAGGTGATAACCTCAGCATTTCACTTAAATCAAACTCTTTTCGTTTATAGCTTATAATGGGTGAGGATTGGCTTATGTTATTAGTCTATAATGGATGATGATGTAAGGTTTGATTTGAGAACCTTTAAACGACTAAATCCTAACCCAACATATAATGAGCTATAAAAAGCCTACTTAGGGTAGAGCCATGCCATCTTTTTATAAAATAATCAAAAGTTAGGATATTGTTATGTTCTATTATTTTGTTGTGTTTTATGGTTGCTACGTTGTTTCTATTATTTGGTTATTGTGAATTATTGGTTCATTTTATTTTTGTATTCTTTAATTTTGTTGCATATAGTATATAGGCATTATATTTTAAGAGGGAGTATTTGTCTTAGTTCAGTTATCAACAAACAAGCTCTCATGAAGCTATCATTAGTGTCAACCTCTTGTAGAAATCATTTAGAAATTAAAAGCTATGCCAACCTCTTTCATAGAAATTACCCCAAAAATAGGATATGCGGGCCATTTTGATGCAATTTGTATTTAAGGTAATAGTGCAAATAAAGTTAGGATAAAAAATGAGTCTAAATAAAAAAAATAGAGATAGAAAAAACAACAAAGAGATTTAGGATTGGTAAGGAGTTTGTTGTTTTTTTAGGAATTTAATCATTGCATTTTACATTCATCATTAAGGTGATTTGTATATTTTGGGCTACTCCATTTTTGCAGATATATTTGCATTATTATCATACTTAGGCATTCATATACATCTTTTGTATAGCATGCAAATTAGGAATTGTGTCATTCATTCAGCAAGAATAATAGCATAAACATTTTGGTTTAAACCTTTGAAATAAAATGTTTGTTTTAGTAGGTATAAGAAGCTGAAATATGGAAGATTAATTAGAGGCCCAAATTAGTGCTTTAGAATGCAATTGAAAGAAGTTTGGTAATGACATTCAAGAGATGACAAAATAGCTCGCTGAGTTGACAAAAATGGTTGATAGGCTTAAGAAATTTATTTTGGAGCCTTTTCAAGGGTCTTTACCAATTTTAGTTCAAGTAAGTCTTATGAACTCAAAGAGTTGCAATCAAATGATTCCAGCTTGATCCAGTACATTTCTTGAGCATGTGAAAGTATTCAATGGTTTGAGCAATAATGAAAATTTGGACAAGATCATGAAAGGGATGAGTGATCTAACCATGCAAGTTGTAAGCTCAAGAATTTGATTTTTATGACAAAGTCACTAGGTTCCATTCAACCTTCACAAATCATTTCAAACCCAAACCTACATTTAAGTCCTTTTCATGTCTATTTTTGACCTCCTTTCCAAGTATCTAGGATCAAGCTTAATAACTTCATCCAGTCTTTAAGAAGTCTACACCTCTAACCTTTCATTCCCTAATCACCTGTTTAGTCAATTTCTCAATTTTGTACCTTTGCACCATTACCAAATTTGTAGACTCTTAGTCCATCTATTGCCTAAAAATTACCCAAGAAAAAGAAATAATTAGATCATATCCCTATTTCATATGAAAAACTCTTTCCCTATCTGTTTGAGAGATACTTTGTCGCCCTTGTGCATTTAGAGCCTTTAAAGCCTCCATATCCAAAATATTTTGACCCAAATACAATATACAAATACAATGGTAAGAATATAGGGAACTCCATTGAGAATTGTAAGGGTTTCAAACACAAAGTGCAATCACTCATAGATGTGAAATGGCTTGATCCAACAACAATAGAGGTTAAAGATTTTGGAACAATGAGAAGGGGAAGGCATGGTGATGAACATGAATGAGACTTTTAATTAAAAAAGGTCTTCAAGTGATAGGTTGTTGGGAAAATAAAATGCTTTTTGAATTTTTTCTATTTGGAAAATGTTTTTTTTTATGTTAACATGATGTTTTCTTTTTTAACTTGAATATGTAAATTATGGTTTGCTTCTAATTTTTACTCCCATTCTAATTCCCACACTTTTCACCAAAAAGCTTTATCATTTGTGCATTCATTCATTCATCCACTTAATAGAATGTAATTTACAAGTATTCTAAAACAAAGAAATTTTTTCTAGAATAGTCTTTACAATTTCTTCTAAAGATTAGAAGAATATTGATTTGATAGGAGAGATTGAGAAGATTATCAAAGGACTTTTTGCTCAATGAAATGATCAACCTAGCTTGGGACCCATAAAAGAGGAATCATGGAATCTAAACGAATAAAAAAGGTATAGTCTCATGGAAGAAAAGATTCAAGCTATTGAAGGTAAGGGTAAATCTTATGGTGCAAAGTAATCATAGCTAGTTTCATATGTGGTTATCCCGCCTAAGTTAAAGGTTTTAACATTTGAGAAGTATAATGAAGCTGGATGTCCTAAGACACATTTCACTCAATACTATCACAAAATGGTTGGGTATGTCAGTAACAAAAAGTTGTTTATTCATGCTTTTCAAGATAGTTTGACTAAAGCAACAGCCAATTGGTATTATAGTTTGGAAAGCAGCTACATTCGTACTTGAAGGGATTTATTGCAAGCATTCTTAAAACAATATCAGCACATGTTAGAAATGGCTCCAAACTGATTAACTTTTTAAAACATGAGAAAGAATCCCAATGAAAGCTACAAATAATATGCTACTATATGAAAAAAGATTGGATCATAAGTCCGACCACCATTAACTAATAGGGAGTTGAATTACCTATTTATGGATACTTATCCTTCTCCTTATCATGACAAGTTGATTGGTAATATGTTTTCAGAATTTGTCGAATTACTATTTATTGTGGGCAAAATCGAAGATAGGATAAAAGTGAAAAGAATTATGGATACCAATGTGGAAATTCATAATGAAAGGTAGGAGAATATTTTCAATGAACGTGCTCAAGAGGTAATTGTTGAATAGCAAAATGAAAGAAACCTCACCATGCTACAAAATGGTTTAGTGAATGATTATTCCCATTGGCCACCATATTGTTCCCAATCAACACCTTAGGCTAATAACTTTTCTCGACTATTTCATCCATATGCTCCAATTCCTTTACCACAAATATTCACAAAACAAAGGATCAACCCAAGCCATTCACAAAGTTGTAAGAGAAAAAGAATCAAGATATATCATTCATTCCTAATGTCTTATACTGAGCTCTTCACTTGTCAAAAATCATATGATTTTCATTGTCCTTGCAAAACCTATAAAGTCTCACCCTAAGTGGTATAATCTCATTACTAAGTGTAAATTTTATGATGGAGTCGAAAAGGCACTCTATAGAAGATTGTATTGCCTTTAAAGTAACTGTTCAGGTTTTGATTGACATATATCCTGTGAAATTTAAAGAATTGGTTAATGATTTTGATGATTGATAGCGGTGGAGTCGAGAGTTAATGATGCTAAAGCTGAAAACACCTAGTAGGGAATTTTTGTTTCTTTTGTTTTGAATGTCATTACAAGAGCACTATTGAGATGTGAATTTTTTTAGGTTTGTGTCTGAGTGTTTTGAATAGATAAATGTTGTGCATCATAGTCATTTAAGGTTTTTTTTATTATTTATTTCTTCTAAGTTTTGGACTTGTAGGTTTTTTTTTAAACAAAAATAGTAGAAAGGGGAAAAATGTAAGATTTGAATAAAGTCTCACATAGTTAAGTCTTAAGGTTATAAAAAGAGAAATACCTTGACAAAAGAGAGAAAAAGAAAGAAAAAAAGAAAAAAAGTGAAAAATTAGAAAAAAAAAAGTTTTATGATGAAAGAAAAGAGTTTTAGATAAGTGGGCAATCATTATTAGGAATTTTCAAATACCTAAACACCATTTCTTAAATCATTTAGTTAATTTCATTTATTAGCCACGACCCTTCAAAAGCCATGAATTTAAATTTGTGAACCTTGCATTTGCCTAATAATGTATGATATCAAAGGATGATATTCTTTTCCAAGGCAATGAATAATGAAACAACTAATTGAAAAAGAAAAATGTGGTTCCTAGAAGATCAGACAAAAATGACTTTTTTTTAAGAATTTAAATATAGTAATTTGATGTGTCAATATTATGTTGTAACTTTAAAAATGTTCAAGATCAAAGCCAACCTAGGCTCAATAAAATAACCTCAAACTTACCAACCTTTCAAATTTTTACCTTAAAGTTGACTGGTCCTTGGAGACACATAAATTAAAAAAAAAAAACCTCATTACCCTTAAGATAATTTGAACTATGATCAACCCATTCATTCTCCTTTTGGTAAAGTGACGTAGACCATTTGATACTTAAACACGTTCATTCCATATAACCATTTTCTCGTTCATTCCACATAACCTTTTTCTTGTAATAACTTTCATTAAAATTGATTTGTTAAAATAGGGCATATTCTATGAATTGCACTACTGGCAAATTGGATTAAGGTATAACTTATGGGAGGCATTTTTAAAAAATAAAAAAAATGAAAATGAATGAAAGAAAAAATGAAAAAAAAGGAAAAAGAAAAAAATGGTTATGACATCATACACTTAAGAAATTTGAATAAATCCAAATAAAGTCCTTATACATCTAAAAGTTTTGGAGAGGAAATAAAGGAAAAAAAACAAAAGCCAAAAATGAAAAAAAAAAGTCAAGAGAGCCAAACATCAAAAAAAAAATAGGAAACTTTTTGGAACAAAAATTCTTTATTAAAATTTATTTTCCCAAAAGGAACTGTTCTTCAATTTAAGTGATCATGCTTGAAAGGACAAATGCTTGTCTTTCATTATCCTTTCACAAATGTAAAAATTTATCTCTTGCTACCCTATTGAGCTTGATAAATTTTTTTAAAAATAAATCTTAACTAAAGATCACCCTCCACATTGAAAGGCTAAAAGGGATGCATTTAGAGGTTAAGAATGGTGATGTCCAAATAGAATCATATGTGTTGGGGCAAAGGCCCAATATAAAAGTTTCCAAAAGTTTTGCATCCACTCGGTGAAAGAACGCAAAAAAAATGTGAGGAAAAAAAGAAAAAAATGAAAGAATGAAGAAAAAGAAGAAAAAAAATGAATGGGTGGAAAGCACAAGAAAATGAAAGGAAATATACCTCAGAGTGAATCCTTTAAATGAGAAAAAAGATCATTGGTTTTAATTATCCTTAAATACTTGTTTTGGGCCTGTTTATCATTTTCTTTGAAAACCATGAACCTTAGCTTATGTTACATCTTATGAAAGTTTATTTTGGATCAAACATTGATACTTAAAAATTAAAGAGTTTCTATCGGAAAAATAGCCATAAACTTATAAAACTCATGAATCTTTTAGTCACTTTTTATTACCTAATTTTTTTATTAGACCATTATCCTCTTTTGGGATTTGAATTCTTAAGTGTATGGTATTATAATCAAGAAAAAAAGTCAAAAAAATAAAAAAAATAAAAAATAATGATTGTAGCTTTAGCATGAAAACCTTACAAAAGACAGTCTAGAGCAAACCTTGAAAGCCACTCCTAATACTAAATGAGGTGGAATACTAAACAAAGGTAACTTAGACCTTTCTGAAAAATCTTAATATCAAAATCCCAGAAGTTTGAAAAAAGTTAGTTTCAAAAATTTCAATCTTTTTTCCATTCTCAAATAACCTTTCAAAAACTCAAGCCCTTATATCAAAATGTCACATTTAAAGGTTAAAGAAAGTGTTCAACTTACTTGGTTTGCTAAGGATTCATGATTTTAGAAAAACTTATGTTTTATTTGTGAGCCTGCATGAAAAAAGTGTATGCCCTTTTTATCCTTTTTAGGTAGAGAAAACTATTTGAAGGAACAAAAACCTTAGTGTGCTAAACCATTCAATCCATTTGGCAAAAAAAATTCACCTCTTTCATTTCTTATAACGATCACCAATTCTCGAAAAAGAATTTAAGCCTAGTTTAGCTAGCATCAAAGAAGATTTAAGCTTAGTTTAGCTGGCACCTAGATATTAAACTTAGATTATCTAGCACCAATGAAATCTTAAGCTCAATTTAGCTGGCACCTAAATTTAAGCCTAGTTTAGTTAACACTCAGATTTTAAGCCCAAATTAGCTAGTACTAATGAAGTTTTAAGCCTAGTTTGGCTGGTATCAATCAAAATTTAAGCCAGTTTAACCAGTATGTAGGTTTTAAAGCCTAGTTTAGCTTGCAGTCATGAAAACTTAAATTTAGTTTTTCTAACACACAAGAAAGAATTTAAGCCCAATTTAGTTGGCACCCAAGTTTTAAGTCCAGCCTAGCTAGTATGTAAGCCCATATTAGTTGAAAAAATATATACCCCTTTTATCCCCTTTAATGATGAAGTCTTTTTAAATCAATAGAAACCTTCGTGTTTTGAACTAGCTAACTGGCACCTAAATTTAAGCCTAATTTAGTTGGCACTTAGATTTTAAGCCTAGATTAGCTGGCACCTAATGAAAATTTAAGCTTAATTTAGTTAGCATCAATAAAAATTTAAGCCCAATTTAACTAGCATGTAAACCCAGATTAGCTAACACGTAACACAAAATTTGCTAGCACAAAGGCCCAAATTAGTTGGCACGTAAGCCCAAAATAGTGATCACCTTATTTGACCTGCAATTTAATCCCAATTAGTTTATTCAACCTGTAGTTTAGTCTCGATGACTTTGTTTGACCTACGTTTAATTTCAATCATCCTTATCTTTTGACTCAGGGTTTAATCATGGTCATCTTAAGAAAAAATAAAATAAGCAAAAAAAAATTTCTTAGAAAGTAGCATCTAGACAAAATTATTGTCTATATCTTTGAATTATTCCTAATCCTCATAAATATGCAAAAAGGGGCAACTATAAATACCTAATTTTATTCAAAATATTTTATCACTTTTAATTCGAGTTCGATTTGCAATTGGGTTTTGACCATAATATTTTGGGCCCATTACACAGTCTATTTTTAATGCTAAATGATGAGGCTCAATATGGGCCCCATAGTGAGGCTTGTTTCATATGCCCAAATAATACCCAAAGTGGCTCAATAAAGGCTTATTTTTAACAAGGCCATTAATGACCCATTGGTGGCCATCAAACAAAAAATATATATAAAATATATAAAAACCAAATATAAATATAAATATAAAATAATACAAATAAATAAATAATAGAACAAAACAACAAAAAGCTTGGCCCAAAAAGAATATATAAAATTTAAAGGCCCAAAAACAAAAACAAGAACAAAATTTGAAAGCCTAAAACATGGCCATTTGGTTAGCCCTATTTTGGAAATAAAAGCCATAAAAAAAGAAAATGAAAGCCACCTAAAACATGGCTAAGAAATGGGCCATGCTATTAGCTCTATTTGGGAAATAAAAGCCATGAAAAAATGAAAGCCAATGACATCATGCATGGGATGGGAAGAGGACGTGTAAAACCAAACAACTATTTTTATTAAAGTGGGCAGTTACTAAGGAAGAAGGGAAGTGTTGTATGAGAGGTGAGAACCACATGAAGTAGCAGAAAAAAAAGTAGAAAATGTGGTAGGGAAGTAGCTAAAAAAATTACAAAAAAAAAGCAAAAACAGGTAAAAACCAAAGACAATGAGAAAAAGAAAACCAAGAAGAAAAAGGGAAAAAAATTAGAAAGGAAAAAAGAAAGTGAAAACTAAAAACGTGGGAGACAGAGAAATATTTTCATAATTTTGGTGTAAAGGCATAATAGACCATTTGCCCACACGTCAATTTTTATCATATAATGAAAATGATATTTTGGTAATTTCATAGAGATTATTTATTAAATAATTATAAGAAAAAGGGTATTTTGTAATTATCAATGAGGACATGATAGTAAATTTGGACATATGTTAACTTCTTATCATATAATGTAAATGATATGTTGGAAATTTAATAATGGATTATTTAGTAATAATTATAAGAGAATGGATAGTTTAGTAATTATGGTATGAAGGTTAAATTGTTCATTTACCCACATATAACTTCTTATCTTATAATGGAAAGGATATGTTAGTAATTTCATAAAAAATTATTTAGTAAATAATTATAAGATAAGGGCATTTTCCTAATTTTGGTATAAGTGCATAATAGTTTATAATAAGAAATTGATATGTGACCAAATTCACTATTATGACATCATCCTATAGTTATGAAAATACACATCCTTTTAGGAAATTATTTAGTAAATAATTCCCTAAAAATAACCAAAATACTCTTTCTAATATATGATAAGAAATTGACATATAGCCAAATGGACTATTATGCTAACATACCATACTTATGAAAATACCCTGTTACTTATAATTATTTACTAAATAATCGCTTATTAAATTACCAAAATATATTTTCCATTATTTGAAAGAAAGTATCGCTCATACCATATTTATGAAAGTACCCCATTTGTTATAATTATTTATTAAATAATTTTTTTATGAAATTATCAAAATCTCTTTTTTATTATATTATAAGAAATTGACATACAGTCAAATTGACTATTATGCCCTAATATCAATTATAAAAATACCTATTCTCTAATAATTATTAACTAAATAATCTCTTACAAAATTATCAAAATACCATTTCCATTACGTGGTAAAAAAATGACTTATGGCCAAATTGACTATTATGCTATCATACTATAATTATGAAAATATCTCTTTTCTTATAATATTTACTAAATAATCCCCTATGAAATTACCAAAATATCTTTTTCAATATTTGATAAGAAATTATCATATGGCTAAATGGACTATTATGCCTTCATATCATAGTTATAAAAATATTTTTTTTATAATTATTTACTAAATAATCCCTTATTAAATTATTAAAATACAATTTCCATTATATAATAAGAAATTAACATGTGGCTAAATTGACTATTATGCTTTTATATCATAAGTACGAAAATATCCATTCTTTTATAATTACTTACCAAATAATCATATATGAAATTACCAAAATGTCATTTTCGTTATATGATAAAAAATTGACATGTGGCTAAAATGATTATTATGCCATTATACCGTACTTATGAAAATACTCATTCTTTTATAATTATTTTCTAAATAATCTCTTATCAAATTACCAAAATGCCCTTTTAATTATATGATAAGAAATTGATATAAGGTTGAATTAACTATTATGCCCCTGTATGATAATTATGAAAATACCTCCTAGAGCCCTACTTAAGTAAGCTACAAGTTTTTCTTCTTGAGATAAGACTACTCTTATACCAATTGCGCAAGTGTCAGTCTCCAAACAAAAAGGTTTAGAAAATTTTGGTAACATTAGAACAAGAGCTATACCCATAGCTTCTTTGAGTTGTTGGAATGTTGTAGTTATTTGTGAAGTCCAAAAGAAGTTGTCTTTTTTAAGCATGTCAATCAGTGGCTTGTTTGTCACTCTATACCATTTTATGAATTTTTTGTAATAACCAATAAGTCCCACCCCTTCATTGACTTCAAATTTTTTTGAAATGGCCGTGCCATCATTACTTCTACCTTTGAAGGATTAGTTGATACTCCATTTGCTAATATTATATGCCCTAAATATTCCACCTGCTTTTAACCAAAAAAACACATGTTTTCTTGGCAAATAATTGGTTAACTTTTAATGCCTCAAACACAAGTTGCAAGTGTACAACATAATTATTTAAGGTGGAACTATAAACAAGAATATCATAAAAAAAAAAAAACAAAACAAAGTTTCTCAAATAGGAAGAAAACACCTCGTTCATCAGTGATTGAAATGTTACGGGTGCATTGGTCAACCTGAATGGCATCACCTTGAATTCATAATGGCCATGGTGAGTTTTGAAAGCTGTCTTATGAATGTCCTTAGCTTTAACTCTAATATGTCAGTAACCAAACCTTAAATCAATTTTGGAAAGGTAATTGGCACCTTTGAGCTCATCTAAGAGGTCTTCAACCACAAGGATTGAAAATTTATCCATGATCATCATAGCATTGAGCTACCTATAATCAATACACATTTTCTAGGATCTATTTTTCTTTCTTACTAATAGACAAGGTGATGCAAAAAGGCTCTTGTTGGTCTAAATGATAGAAGATGATAGCATCTTAATAACTTGATTTTCCACTTCAATTTTCTGGTAGTGTGGGAACCTATAAGGCTTGAGATTAACTGGTTAAGAACCAAGCTTGAAAGGTATCCCATGGTCATGAGATCTCGGTGGTGGCCACCCTAATGGCTCTTTAAAGACATTTGAGTATGCTTCAATCAATACCTATAGTTGTAGTGAAATTTCATTCCCTATATAATCCACATTGATAATGTATAGCTCACCTATTGCATCTGGATCCTTACCCACCATCTTTTGTAACTTTTTACTAGAAATGAATTTAACATTTATCGAATTCTGTTTTCTTTTGAGAATGACCTATTGACCATCATTTTGGAATTTAATTGTAAGCTCATTAAAGTCCAACAGTAAAGGATTATAGGCTTTCATCCAATTTACACCCAAAATCATATCATTGCTTCTTACAAGTAAAACTCTTAAATCATGAGAAAATACATTTCTTTGTATTGCCCAAGTCAACTCTTTACATTTAGCAGTGTTATATAGTTTTTTCCTATTAGCCACTATGATGGCTAAGGGATTGGTCTGTACAAATTCAACACCGTCTTTAACCCACTTTGGTGTAAGAAAGCTGTGGGTACTACCATTATCAATAAGAATGATGAGCGATTTTCCTTTAATAGAGCCTTTAATCCTTATAATGTTGTGCCTTACATTACCAATGCATTGATTGATGTAGGTTCACCAATTCATCCTACTCCTCACCAAGTTCTTATCTATCATTATTCTCTCCCCCATCAATGAGTTCATCCTTAACCTCATCATCAGCAGTAAAGGCATTAAGTTGTTTGGCTTTGAAAACATGTATTGAAACAAACTTCTCACCACACTTGAAACATAGGTTGTGAGCTCTCCTTTCATTATGCAATTGTCTGTTAAGAATAGGCAGTAGAGGTTGTATTGGCTTGCTTGCTGTATATGGTTGAATGTCTACTGGTTTTGCATAGGGTCCTATATTTGAAGATATGGTTGTTTTGGTAAAAGGCTTCTATCTCTTAGTTTCAAGGTCAAGCAAGAGTTTATGTAGCTTAGCTTGTCTGTAGGCATCCATTAAACTAGTAGGTACATTAGCTTTGACCTTGGATTTTAGGTCCTCCTTGACCCCACTCACAAAGCTAGAAATGAAATATTCTTCATTTAAATCAGGGTTAAACTACAGCATGTATGGCTTCAATTCTTCAAATCTATCTTGATAGTCTTTCACTGTAGTTTTTTAAACTAGCTTATTAAATTTTTTTATCACATTCGAGTAAATCTTATCGCAAAACCTATAGCATAAATCCCAAGCAAACTCAGACCTAGTCACCGTATTTTTTTGCATAATGTAAATATTGAACTAGGTTTTTACTGTCCTTGACGAATACATTGCTGCCACTTCTAATTTTTGTTGATTTGAAATGAAAAAAATAGCAAAATACTTCTGACATTTCTTAATCCACCCTCAAGATTATGTCTACCAAAATTAGGTAGTTCAATATTAGATCTTAGGGCATATACATTTATAGCAATATAAGGGTACTACCCTCAATAAATTCATGGTTCTTGTATTGTTGTATTCTATCCTGAAAAATACTACTACTAGATTTAGGCTAAGTATTAACTAACAACCCTGGTTAATTGGTCTTACAAACATATTTGCTTTGGTCATCAATAGTGATTACAATAGGAGATTTACCATCTTTTTTTAGCAAAAAGGCAGTAGGTTAATTGCTATTGTAGTTGGTTGCTGTTGTAGTTGGCTGCACCTAAACTTGCGATGTTTTCTTTAGATTCGACAAATCCATACCTTATTGCACATACTTCTTATTTTCATTTAGCAGGGTTTTCTAATTCTCTACCAATATTGCCTTAATGTTTTTCTTCTATACTCCTACCATCTTGGAACAGTGTCTTGCATTTTTTTCTATTTTTTCCTGCAACACTTGAACTTGATCATGAATGCCATTATATCGAGTGCCTTCTACCATGGATGGGTGGTTGTTGTGTTTTCCTAAAGTGTTTGAATCTACGTGACTCTGATACTAATTTGTGATAAAATGAATAGTGAAGGAAAAGAGTATGAGGCCAGAAAAGAAAGAAAAGTTAAAGAGAGAATTTAATAGTAATTTTCATTCATAACTTTGAAATGATCGTTTACATGTTTATAACTCATTTCCAATATTTCCACTATCTTACGACAATCACATAACTATCATATAACTATTTTACTGTTCTCGCTATCACATAACTAATTGATAATCAAAGTTATTATACTTCACGTGACAGTTTATTAGCATATTTTGCTTCTTCCGGTTGTGACTTCATTTCCATTCTACTAGCACTTTCCTTCACAGTCCAAATCTTTTTATCATTTCATCATTCCTACAATTGGAATATAACATCATTGTGGCGAAAAGGGTTGAATGCTTAACGGGTCAGAATCCGATTGTGTGAACCAACAAGTTGGATGATGTTGCGGCTTTCATTTAGGGAGGGATGACTGGATTCGAATTTGAGTATATACATTAGAGGGAGTTATGAAAGGGGGAATCGAAGAAACAAAAGAAAATTGATTAAAACAAGCTAAAAATATATAAAATAAAAAAAGAAAAATTGCCGACCAGGTAATCATGGGAATTTACTTTCGAGAACTACATCGTGTTATCCTAGGGCAAGCCAATAATAAAAGCTTCAAGTATAAGACCAAACTTTTTTTAAACTAAACTAAAAAATTCTCGTATTCCACTAAACATCCCCCATCCATGGCAACTCTGAACAGCGTGGCCGGCCGTAAGCCCTCAGCACTTGTCAAACCCATCATTAAATCCCACGAGTTCCCAACTGACTCTCCAATTCTCCTCTCTATTTGTCTCTCCTACAAAGCCAACCCAAACCCATTAAAGCTCAGGACCAAAAACAGAAGAAATTGGGTCATTGAATCAGTCACAGAGGATAAAGAATTGGCTCCCGCGGAGACTAGCCATTTGGATGAAGCTAAGAAGCCTTTGTTCCCAAATGGGTCCAAAATTTTAGAGGCTTTTTTTTCTTCTTCTTCAAAGAGAGGAGGTGATGACGATGATGATAAGTTGAGTAGTAGAGCAATTAATGCCTCTATTGTTCTTGGATTTGGCACGCTGGCTGTCTCTAAGTTGCTTACTGTTGACCATGATTACTGGCATGTAAGTTAATCTCTTAGGTTTCCGTTTTTTGTTTTTGAATTTTCAATTCCAGTTTTAATTATAATTGAATCAAAGATTCGTTGCAAAAGAGCTTCTTTCTTTTGGTTTGCTCTTGTTTTGAGATGGGTATTTACAATTCGATAACAGTTTCCCACAGTTTCACTTCTTTCTTTGCTAGAGTTGGTTAGCCTCTGTTGTTCTTCCTTTTATGATTTTAATTTTGAAAGTTGAAGAGGTGTTTATAACTTTCTAAACTAACCATGATCGCTGAAGCTTTTTCGAAAAAAAAAAAAAAGGGGGGGGGGGGTGTCTTAATTTATGATTTATCTAACTTAATTTTTTGTTTTCTTGAAGGAGGTATACTGATAAATTTTAGGTGCATGTAATTTTTCTTTCAAAAACCGTGTGAATGGACATGACTGGTTGAGCTTTTTCCCTAGATAAGAATTCAGCAAGTACCAAAATTGTTTATCTGCATGGAAGCTAGAATCCTTATAATAAAATGCAGTGAAAATTGAACTGCTAGAGTCTAGAGATTAGTTGTCCTGCTAGTTATTGTATTTTGCATCTCAGCATTTATTTGATTATTTTCAATGATTATCAGGGATGGACACTTTTTGAGGTGCTCCGATATGCTCCAGAGCATAATTGGATTGCATACGAACAAGCTCTTAAAGCCAACCCAGTGTTAGCCAAAATGGCAATAAGTGGGATCGTCTATTCAATAGGAGATTGGATTGCCCAAGTAATTCTCCCCCTTCCCGCACCCTCTCAATAAATGCATTAAACTTAACCATAAGTTGCATTCAGCTCATATTGTGTAACCTATGTGTAGTGTTATGAAGGACAGCCTCTTTTTGACTTTGACCTGACACGCATGTTTAGATCAGGCCTTGTTGGATTTACTCTCCATGGATCCCTTTCTCATTATTATTACCAATTTTGTGAGGTAATAGCTGTGATTCATAGTGTATACATTTTACTGCTTTGATTTCTCATTTTTCCATGGAGCAATGAAATCAGTCACTTTGAGTTCCAGGCTCTATTTCCTTTGCAAGAGTGGTGGGTGCTTCCTGTGAAAGTTATCTTTGACCAAACAGTTTGGGCAGCAGTCTGGAATAGCATCTATTACGTAGTTTTGGGGTTCTTGCGTTTTGAATCCTTGGCTAATATCTATAGAGAACTCAAGTCAACATTTTGGCCTATGCTGACTGTAAGAAGTTTTTCTTCTGTTTTTCTCTATGCAAATTTTGGGTGTCATTGATTGTTGTATGCATTGTAAATCTAGGATGTGGTTTACACGTGATTCTTGCTGGACTGAAATTCTATTTTCAGGCCTTATTTTTCCTTTAACCATTGTCAATGTAAAATGTGGCTACAAGTCTTATAGATTTCTTGGTGGTTTTGGGAAACATTTCAGATTTAATCAACATCAAAGCTTCCTACCTCTTGTTCATGATGTGTCGAAGGTTTTATATTTTCTTCACCTGCAGGGACCATATAATCAGCATAGACAAAAAACAGCCCAGGGAAAGAGAAACCCATCTTCCCAGCAAATTGTATATTTAAAAATAAAAATAACTAACTGGTTTCAAACAGTCTTTAACTCACACCCGCCTGTCAAACAATGCCTATGCTGCAAACTGTTGTGATTGATTCCCACTGCTTATCATAGTGAATAGGGAAACTGTGCATAGCTTTTTGGTGGTAATGAAAAATCAAAAAACAAATGTATATGCTGAAGTGGTTCACCAACACTGGTGCACATTGAAGATTCATGGTGCAAAGCAAACTGAATTATTCTTCTAAATAATTCTACTAGAGGTTTCTGTATTGTAAATATTTGGAAACTTGATTATTGACTGCCATGTTTGTTCTGTACTAAGTTTTGATCAACGTGCAGTTAGCCACCTTTTTGTTTATATCTCATGCTAAGCATGATTTATTGTTGACACATCACACGAAACATTATAGGCAGGTTGGAAACTTTGGCCATTTGCTCACTTGATTACCTATGGTGTGATTCCTGTTGAACAAAGGCTTCTTTGGGTTGACTGTGTGGAGCTTATCTGGGTGACAATATTGTCAACGTAGGTATCTGTGTCATCTTGTCTAATCTATGAAGAAATATGTGACTGTTTCTGCAGAATGTTCTTAGTATATTGTTTAGTTGCTACAAGTATATCACCTTTTATTAGATGTTAGTATGACCTTTTCTCTCCATTTTCAGCCGTCCTCTTGTCCCCTGCATTCTTGACAACAAAATTGCAGAACCAGGATTTTATGCTATTGAGGCCTCTAAATGTTTATCCTTTTCTCATTAATCCCTGTATAATTGTTAGACATTTTTCTTTCTAGTTGGTCTCTCTTTTGACAGATCTTCAAATATGTTACTATTATATACTAGCTTGTCATATAATGTGATACATTTCCTTGGTAATGTCTTCAGAAGTATTGTGCAACAGAATTGCTGGTTTTTCTCTTTCTTTCAATAACTGTTATATTTGTTTCAAGTGTTTCAATAGGAATTCCTTTCTAAAACTGGCTAATCTTTTTTCTTGAAGTTATTCTAATGAGAAATCAGAAGCACGAATATCTGAGGCAACGGTGGAAGCAGACTCTAGTTCATCAAGCAATCCTCCCAAGGTACAAGACAAGTAGACAACTACACTCCTACTCATAAGTATTCTTGTACCACTCTCCACTGAATTTTTGTTTGATAATTGAATGTTTACATAGTATCACCAAATGCAGAAGCTAATTTTAGATTCCATTTCACACTTTTTTTAAACCAATTGAAAAATTGATTTATGGTCTGAAGTTCATCTTTTGGCACCCACTCCCCTCCCACCTCCTTTGCCTAAACAGAGTGGAAGAAGACCTACTGACTAGCATGGAACACTACATCAATAGTGCTCTAATGTATTTCTACAAATGTTATTTGTCAGGAATAAACTAATTCGAATCAAGTGTCATAGTTGTCAAGAGAGATCAATAACATCATTTTGGTGAGTCAAAACCGAAGATTGATTCCCGTGGGATTACTTATGGTGCAAGAGTAATCAGAATGCGAAGTTCTCGACAGGAGGAATTTCATCGAAATACGACAGCGTATAACTTTTTAACTTTTCTACCTTAGTCTTTCAGATATATAGAGAGCAAACGCGGCGACGGATGAGGCTTAGCTTAAATAGTATCAGGGCAAGTTTAGTAATCTAGACCCAGCATGATTCCGCCCTTTCCCATCCAAATAAGTTTTAAGATTGTGTTATATTTTTTTTAATGTATAAATTAGTTATTCTTGTATTCAACTGGCCTGCAAAATCATTAATGAAATTGTTGTACAATATTCTACATTTAGTTTCTGTATCTTTGTCTATTGTCCTCTTTTTCTTTCTTTTTTTTTTTTTTTTGCCTTTTTCTTTATTACTAGTAATCAATATTCATTTTCTAACATCTTCAAATATAAAAAAGTTTATCAATTATTAACAATTAAGTTGTAATTTATTTACTATTATATTATTAGCGATTTATTACTAAATTATCAATAATATATTATTAAATTTTTAATGCTTGACCACTAAATTCGTATTGATTTATTATTAAATTATGATTGATTTAATATTAAGTTATTGATTATTACTATTAAATTATTGATAATTTATTATAAAATTATAATTAATTATTATTAATTTATCAATGATTTATCATAAAATTATCAATTATTAATTAATTTGCTACTAAATATCACTTATTTACAATTAAATTATTAATAATTTATTATTAAGTTGTCAATAATTTACATATAACTTATCAATGATTTACTATTGTGTTATCGTACATTTATTACAATGTTATCATTATTTACTACTTAGGTTTCAATTATTTAGTGTAAAATATCACAGATTTATTACAAAATTAATTATGATTCATTATCAAGTTATCATTTATTCGTATTAAATAATCCATAGTTTACTATTAAATTATCATTAATTAATTATTAAGTTATTGATGATTAACTACTATTAAATTATATTGATTTATTTTTATGTTTCCAATGATTCATAACTAAATTATCATTGATTTACTATTAAGTTATTATCATTTATACTAAATTTATCAATTAATTACTATTAAATTAAAATTGATTTAATATTAATTTCTCACTAATTTACTATTAAGTTATCATTGATTTTATTAAATTATTAATTATTAACTACTAAGTTATCAATTTTTTTTATTAACCTATCATTGATTTACTAATATATTGTTATGTATTTACAATATGACACATAAAATTTAAATGTCCACTAATAATATATGAGATAATTTTTTTTATATAATAATATTATTATTTTATTCAAGTTTATAATTTTTCACTAATTTTTAATTGAATATGTTTATGGTAGGTTTATCTTAATTTCTAAAATAAAAGTCTTGACTTCGTTTCTATTATTACCACTAAGTTATTAATGATTTTTTGCAAAGTTATAACTGATTTGCTATTAATTTTTCAATGATTTATTGTTTAATATTAAATTATGCATGATTTATTATTAAGTTATTATTGATTAATTATTATGTTATCAATGATTTACTATTAAATTATATTGATTTACTTTTAAATTTTCAATGAATGACTACCAAATTATCAATTATTTGCTATTAATTTATAATTGATTTATTATTAAGTTATTTATCATTTACTATTATCAATTAATTACTATTAAATTGAAATTAATTTATTATTAAATTATCACTATTTTACTATTAAGTTATCATTAATTTATTACTAAGCTATCAATAATTAACTACTAAGTTATTACTTATTTTTTGTTAAGTTATCATTGATTTAATACTATGCTATTATGCATTTATAATTATATTATAATTGCTTTACCATTAAAGTATTAAGTATTTATGGTTATATTATTATTGATTTACTAAAAAATTATCAATTATTGACTACTAGATTATCTTTTATTTACTATTAAGTTATCGATAATTACTATTAAGTTATACTGATTATATTTAAGTTTTCAATGATTAATTATTAAGTTAGTAATTATTTACTATTATGTTATCATTCAGTTATGCATATTGAAAAAGAAAATAATTGTAATGTATGTTAAATGATGTAATTTGTAAGATAGAGAAAGAAAGAAGAAAAAATTCAAGTTTAAATGATTTGAAAAACATGAATAAATGCTTTTAATTTACTATCAATAGTTTAACAAGTAATAATAAGTTTAAATAATAACTTTTTATACTAATGCAAGTTTTAAAACTAAATTAAATAAATTTAGACAACATACATTAAGTCAACATTTCAAAAATTTTTAGTTCATTATAAAATAATACATATTAAGATAAACTTTATTAAAGATTTGATTGAATTTTTAGTTTATACGTTTTCATACTTGTTAGCAAAATACAATTGCCTATAAAAGATTAAAAATTTGAAGTATTCTATTTCAAATGGAAGTAATAAATATTGCTTTATATTTCTATCTTTAAGTATATAATTTGGGTAAAAAAAATTTTATATAAGTGATAAAAGTAATGAGAACAAATTATTAAATAAAATTTATAAAAATTAAACAAACCACAATTTTAAAAAATATTAAATTCACAATAATTGCATTTGCAATCTTCATAAAAATTTTCTCCTACTAAACAAAAAGATGGAATGTATTCAATTATTTCTTTATTATTATTACCATCATTTAAAAATGATTTTTTTGATATTTTGATGCCAATTAACTTTTCCATTTAAATAAAGTAAAGAATATATGGATCATAACAATTCAAATAATATTTATCTCTATGTTTTCTTCTTGAATAAGTATGAACTATAAGATCTCTTTCAAATGAAAATGTTTGAATTATTTTCCTGAACCCATATAATAGCAACTTGACCAATAAATGAATGATTATAAACTCGTTGATTTATATTAATATTTGTACAATATAAATTTCAAAATCCTCAAAAAAAGATTTATCATTTAATCTCTGTAGAACTTAGACATAAAGATTTTCTTCTAAAATTATTATTAGTTTCTCTATCATTTTTGCACTTAAATTTTTATTATGCTGTGTTCTCATTTTATTTTGAAATTTATTATTGATGTCATAAAAGTGTAGCTAAAATAATATAAATTAATCAACTCAAACTTGAAACAATTTAAAACTCAAATTGAGTATAAATAAAATTTTTATTTATTTTAAATTTTAATTTAATTAAAAATAATATAATACACATAATTATAAAAATGAACTAAATTAACTCAATTTTAATTTATTTTAAAAATCAATAACTTATTAGTTATTTAAAACCTAAAATGATTGAACATAATCAAAATCCAAATTGAAATAGTAACCTACTCAAATCTAATATTTTTTAGTCATCTTTAGTAATAATTTAAAAGTTCTTTATTTAAACGTTTTTTCTTTCATCTTCAATGTCTTATTTTTATTGTATTTGTGGTTGAATTAATTAATTAATTTTAAAAGTATTTCTAAAATAGAATTACAAGTATAAATAATTAAGCATATACTTTTTTTATTTTGATCTAAGACGGTTTAAATCCATCTTTTTAAATAAAAAGAAACATGCACCAATTGTTGAGTTAAATTTATAATCTTTTTCCTTTAATTTCTCTTTATAATTAATCTAATGCAAATCAATTGTACCCTTTTTCACCAATAATTAAAACTATGTGATTCATTGAACACTTTAGACTTTTCATATAATCATTATCTCTTTAGTACAATTCTAAAATTTCAAAGGAAAAAAATACTAAAGAGAAATTAATTATAAAGGTTACACTAAAATGTAAAAATGATATATTAAAAAATTATTTCAAGAAACTAAAACAGTTTTATTATTTTATTGATAATTAAATGATCAACTCATAAAACATATAAATAATAAATCATTATCATACATATATAGTTAATATATTAAAACAAAAAATTGAAAGGCAATAAATTAAAAAAAAAACAAATATGCTTAATTGACTTAATTATGATTATTTTTAATAAATTTATTTATTAATATAAACTGCATATGCAATTGTTTTTATAATAATTAAAGAAACAAATTTCATATAATTTTTTTATTTGTATTTTCATTTAACGTGAAAAATTATTCCACCAATAAAAAAGAATTTAATAATAAAAATTAAATCATTTAAATTAAATTTTATAAAAATTACTAATGGTATTTTAATTGATCACTATTAGTATTTTTGGAATTAGAATTTTATTAAGGGCTTAATCAATCACTTTTAGCACTTTTATAGTTTAATTATAAAAAAGAGTCTAACAATTAAAAAATTTATTTAAATTACATTTATAAAAAAATTTACTAAAAATATTTTAGTCAATCACTTTTAGAATTAAAATTTTAAAATTTTAAATAGTTTAATTTTTCATAAACTCTATTTTTAATTCTAGTCAATTTAAATTAAATTTAAATAAATTAATATAAGTTATATATTTAAGGGTAAATTTGTTAATTTAAAAATTTATTGGGATATTTAGGTTGATAACTATTAATATTTAAATTTACACTTTTATATATAAATATAAATATAAAGCCCCAATTGTATGCTTATTATCCGCTTTTTTCTAGGATAATTTTAAACATAATTTGATAATATGATAAGAAAATTATAAAAAAAAATAATTTAAAAGCGATATAATTAAAATTTTAACAAGAATCTTATATAAATCTAACAAAAATTTAAAAAAAAATTTCATATTTAGTATATTAACATAAATTATGATGTAATAATTTTTATATTATATATATTAGATAAAAATAAATTTGACGTAAATGCATGAATTATCAAATCTATCTTTGTAATGTAGCAAATGAGAATCATAAACAAATGGTTAGCAATCTAATTAACTACCCATGCCAATTAATCCAAGAAAAAAAAATATGCCAATGATAAAAGTTTTGGCCTGTATCAGCACTGAGAGGGCGAATATAGAATTAGCAAAAATGGAGATAAAATGAAAGTCCAAAAACTTTATGAGTCTTAAAGCTTCACGTGCAATGCACGTGCCTTTACAGATTGCAAAACGCGCGGGAGAAACTGGTTCTGGAAAGTACTAACGGTAAAAACATTAATACGATTACCAAAAAAAAAAAAAAATCATAATAAAAATCGAAGGCCAAATCCCACATCCCCAAACCTTGTTCCAGTGAAATCCCTAAATCTATTGATACAATGGCCCAATTCGAACCATTAAATGAGTCGAAAAAGAAGCAGCAAAAAGGAAATCATGGGTCAACCAAGTTGTTCGTAATGTTTTGGACTACCTTTTCATCTTCGTCTTCTTCTTTTTCCTTACTTTCATTCTCCTCTAGATGCTTCATTTCTTCTGGTTTTTCTTCCACTTTCTTCCAATTAGGTCATTCATTTCTTTCCTTTATTGAATACCCATTTGGCCATTTCAAAATTCAAATGCGTAGGGTATTTGCTTTTATTGATTTTTCATAATCTTTCCATGCCCATTTAATTAACTGCAACTCTTTTACTCTTCTCCTTTTCTTCTGGATAATTCTTTACATGTCAGATTAAGTTCCAAAGCTGAGACATTTTCAAACAATGTTTTGTTCCAGAGATTATGTTCTTTAATTATTCTGAACCAATCGGAATTATTGTCTTATCTTTCTTGAAATATGTTTGATTTGGAATAGAACAATGAAAAGTTTTTTCAACAATTCTTGTCTGAAAATTACACGAGTAATGACAATTTGGGAACGATATTATTATAAGGTTGTGTTTATTAGCTGCTTGTTCTTTATCTTTAAATAATTACATCCATTTTTTTTTTCACATTTACTGACTCGGGGGAAACATGTCAATAATATCTGTCTCAGGGGAATGATGAATGTGATTTTACAGTGAGTTGTCCTGGGTATAGGTTGGATACTCTTGTTTCAAATGTTCATTTAATCATGGTATATATTTTACGTTCAAAAAGTGTTAAAATATTTTATTAATCGAATTATAGATTGATGTTGCTGATGAATCCATGGCGGTTGTCTGATCAAATGCACATTTATTTTACTTATACAAAGCTTTTAAATTTGGTCCTTGTAGAAGATTTCTACATGTAGTAGTTGTTTGCTTTAATGATGCAGTAAGCACTTCTTTCAACAGTTTACTATTTTTTTATAAACAAGGTCCTAGATTAGAAAAAAAAAATTTTAAGTATTAAGATTTGAACCTTAAACATGATTATATGAATAAAATAAATTAAACTCTGACCTCCTTTCAATAATTTATTTGATGTGAAAGTTTGAGGATTTGCTTTAATAAGAATCAACAAGTTCATAGGAACCAAATGACTAATCTGCTTTCTGTGGGACTATGTATGTAATTCTCTTTTTTGTCGTTCACGATGTTCCTTTTTTTCCTCTTTCGGCTGCACTGGTATATCAATTTTCTGCCTAAAAGGCTTAAAGAAGTTCTAATTGTTTCTTCGTTTAGTCAGTGATTAGCGACTTTCCATTCTCTTCAGCTGTCTCTTTGGAAATGACTTCACTTCATTTTCCCTTACAAACATTGGTCCCTCCTCTTAAATGTGAAAGCATTCCGATCTAAAATTGATCAGCATTTCAATTATTGCCATAGAAAAGAATGTTCTAGGGCTATGGTTTTTTTAATACCACCTTTTATCCTATCCCATGGAAGAGAATGTTAAGTTCTCTTCCCTTCAAACTCAACACACATTTCAGTACAGTGATGCTGGCCAATGATAGTTCTCATGGCCAAGTTTATAATCCAATCCTTCACATTTCAAACTATCAAGTCAATTTAATTTTAAGCCTGAAAACTAGGAGCATCAGTAGGATCTAAAATGATCAAATAGAAAAGCAGTAATAGGCATAGACCACAAGTAATTTGGAAATTGAAATACATTATTACATGCAACAAATAGTTTCCGAGTGGAAAATGCAAAGAGTGGACTCTGGACTCAATGGAAATGACAAACTAAAACACTTGAATCTAGCATGCTTGTTTTATCCTGAACATGCAAAGATTAAAAATCCTAGACTTCACTAAAATGACAAACCTGAAATCATATCACGTTAATTACATGAATATGATGGACTGGACTGAATACAAGGGAACCGCTAAAAACTCCATTTAGATAACTAATTTCCTTTATTCTCTAATTGATTGAAAGTTTCATAGCCAAGCATGCTTAAGGATATGGGTATGTTCCTGCAGTGCCAGCACCATGGCCAGGAATTGGCACCTCAAAACCAGGGTTTGGAACAAATGTGTCATCTCCACCTGGGATATAGCCAGTTCCACCAATTGTGCTGCCAATGTTGCCGCCAGTGTATGGATTGTGAGGTTTCAAGACTGGTGGCAGCATCACTCGTCCAATGCCTGGAATGAGCACGCTGCGATCATGTTCAATCAGCCACTCAGGCTGTTTCATTTGATCATCATTCTTTGGGTTGCTAGGGATATCACGTGTTGCAGTTGCTTGCCCAGCAATAGCAAGCAGAATGTTGACGATGGAAATGTGACAAAGAAGCAAGGAACTAAATTTGTAAGCCATTACCAGAGAACTATTTAGAGTTGAGAGTGAAGAGATAGGAGTGGTTCTGGGATGGTGGAAAGAAGGAAGAGAATAACGCTTCTTATAGGTGAGGTTTAAGCGAGTTGGTTGATCATTTGGCGGTGAGTTAAAAGAGGACTCCATTATGAAAAGACCATTGAAGGAGACGTTGCAAAAAAAAAAAAACAGATGCAAGCGTGTAATTGTGTAGCATGCATACGAAGGTTAGGTGGCCTAGGGTTGCCGGGGGGTTGGGTGAGATTTTGCGGTGAGTTATGAGATTTTTCTCTTAAAGGCAATTGCCACTTGCCGGTGCACATTAGTATCTATAAGCCTTTTCCTATAACTCAAAGCATCTGTTCCTTCAGTAGCTGACAAAAGCTGAAGAATTGGAGCTTGGTTAGCGCTTTTGCCAGTGAAAAGCCGTTTATAAGCAAAATTTTGTTTATACGGATCAATGCTATATTTTGATTATTTTCATTTCTATCACCAACGACAATACCGGCTATTGAAGTGAATATGCTCTTTAGCATTGTAGATACCTGCTCTCTTTCTCCGAGATCATTACTGACAACTTCAAGTTGTTTTTGCTGCCTGCATTTGGCGTTACCCAACTGGAGTGTCTATGTGTTATGGTGACTTACAAAAAGTTAATTGCCACAACCTAAAACGGAGGCAATAAAAGATTTATACATGAACCAGAGAGTTTTAATCCATTCTGCACATATGAATATATTCAATGTGTAAAAATCTTGGAGAAATGAACATTCCCTTTTGATATACCCAGGTACTGCTGATTTAACTTGCACTTTCATGATTTTACCGATAATTCAGTGAAAAGGACTCAACTCAACACAACCCGCTTTGGTATACCATGCCGACATGCTGCATCAAGTTTGCACTCTATAGTTTTCTATCTGGCTTTGACTAAGGGTTCTAGCATTGCTTGACTTGGGTTGATTGTGCATACTGATTGAGTGCAACCAGAGTTCGGATAATTTAAGGGGATTGGAATCATATTTAGCAGAAGTGTACTGATCGAGTGCAATAACTTTAACAAAGCTTCTTTCCCCTAAAATCTTCTGTGCAATACAATAGAACAAATTGCTGTGGCAATGATTTACTTGCACAACATGAACACAACCACCGTTCACAAGGACTTTCCTTTCCTTGGATCTAGTGTAGGCTCCAAAGCCAGAATATTACCAACAAAACTAATCCAGTTTCGCTTCTTGATAATACAAAATTTATGGGTTTGGCCTTTCCTCAGAAAATCTCGGTAGCTGCACGAGTGAGTTCACTCGTGTGACACGTTCCAAACCTGACCAGTTTTGTTCTTCACCTGCAACTGTATCCACATTTCCTTCGAACTCTGGTGGTAGTCTTCCGTAACTATCACTTTCTTCTGATGGTCTAATGGTAAAATTCCTGTGCAATGATGGCTCCGACTTCTGGCCTTCATCAGATTCAACTGCATTACCAGGATGATTACTCTGAAGCGTTGCAGAAGAAAAGCAGTATTCCTCATAATCAGATTCTGAATCCATTTTCCCATCCAAAAATAAGCAAACAACTGCACAATCATCCATCTTTGAAGTAGGGTACTTTAATTTCCATTCACGTGTAGCTGAGTCGACCAAAATCCTGGCAGCTGATGACCGGGTAGGAGCTGAGGATACAATCTGAACCACCTCTTCATTGCTCAATACATCCCAAACCTGTAATTACAATTTAAATATTAAGGAGAAAATCAAATTATCATGTTTTTTTGTCATATCATGGCAAGCCAGCATTTCTTGAAGGATTAAAAGCCTCAAAGAAAGGCTCTTAAATCTTTATCTTTAATAGTACATGATTTTTTTTCTTTTTATTTGTCAAATACCTCAATTTTCCAATTTGTTGCCATTTGGCACTTGACCTTTAGTTCCCTTATCCAATAAGAATCTCTTTTAAGATAATCCTTTTCTGCCATATCAAAAGTAATTTATTTACGTGTTTACTGAACTGTGATATCGCATATCATTATATAGAAAAACGGACAGTAAAGGAAAACAAGTAGAACTTCTTCCAGAACATATTGACATGTTCGGAATAAGAACATAGAGAATTGGAAACTAAAAAAGAAAATATTAACCTGTGATAAGGGCCATTATCAACCACTGTTCAACTCTCAATCTTAGTGTGGATGTCACTATCTTGGTGTGCTCTAAGTGCAGGAGCACTCCTCATAAACCAAGTACTAAGTGCCATGGATTTGCAAGGGAGAGTTCTAAAACTACTAGAAGCCCATGCAAGGACCACACGTAACTTTCACCGTTGACTGCACCTTTCCATTTCTATTCAACTTCCTCCACTTTTACTCCATTGAAAGTTTCAAGATAAAAAGGATTCATGACAAAGTTCTTATTATTCCAATTGTTTCCTCTTTTTTAGATCTCTTCAAGGACATGCAGTATATGTCATGGCCCTTCTTCAGACTTAATTTGAATCGAATGTCTAAGATAAAGGATAGTCTGCTGTTAAAAAAGCCCTTCAGCAATAGCCAACACTCAGTATCCTATCTGGACACATCAACTAGAAACTACAAGAAAAAGAAACCCAACAGGCATATTCTTTCTCCTTGGAAAACAAGAGGCCTAATTCAACAATTGCTATGACCCGTAGACCAAGTAACTCAAATAGATAGTGATTTGCTTATTTTGGTTGATTCATCATAGTTCTTTCCCGCGGTGCTAATGTGTGTACTCATTTTTGTCTAAATTGGTTATTCTCTGTGTTTGAATTTTGATTCTTTAGGTAGTCTACTCTTTAGTTCTATTTGCAGTTTGCAACTTTTTCCTGCATTGAAGCTTTCTCTTTCTTTTACTTAGTAGTATTTAACATACACTAGAAAATGTTCTGGTCAACCTTGAATAAACCAACGAAATGTGGAAACAAAATTCACATATAAAGAATAAAAGAAATATCAAAGGTGAAAAAATTACCCCATCTGAGGCGAGAACAATAAATTGATCTCTTTCTGTTAGGAGCCAATGGGAAAATTCAGGTACAGAGATAACACCAAATTCCTTCAAACAAAAATCCCCAAAAGCTCGAGCCATTGCTAGCCCAGGGGCATCATCAAATGGCAACCACACTCTAGGTACTTCAGGTTCATCTTGCGATGCAAAGACCCTGCCTTTGCACCTTTTAATCCTCTCAGCTTCCCCTGGAGCATTTAAATTTTAGTAATTAGTATATTACATCCGTTTATGTATACCCACAAGGAAAACCAAAAATCGGTTCCAGGTTTACTTGGTAAATTGGGTTTCAGATCAACTGTCAATTGTGTTGCCACCATCGAATCATTACCGACCTTAGATCCCATAATTGCTCGAGAATCCCCAATATATCCCATGAAAAGATTGGAGCCCTAAAATAGTAAAATCAAGCCACAAGAATTAGACAAAAGCTAAATAATTTTAAGATGAAGAGCAGCAAGAAGTGCTTCTGTCATACCTGCTTCACTATTGTGACAGCAGTGCTACCACTACAGAAGCAGTCCAAATTAGGATGGGACATCAACTCTTTATCCATGGCCTTGTATGACTTCATGAATGCTTCCCTCCATAAAGAATTTAACCTGTCGTCAGCAGAGCCATCCTTCTCAGAATTGCTACCATCTGATTTCTTTGAATTCCACTTGAAACATGTTCGGCCTGACCCATTTTGCCTTGACTGATATGAGTGCATGGAGGACAGCAACTTTAGGGGCAGGGCATCTCTCACTTTGCGAGAAACGTGATGACCATGTGGACCATGGCCATCAAATACACCACAAAAGGTCACATCTTCTGACATGAAATCCTACAGGAATTTTAATTTTTATCAATGTCATTTGATTAGTTAACCTCAAAATATAAACGAGTCTAAGAATCAAATTATGTTAAAATCAAAGTAACATCTAAAACTTACTTCCCATACAATCATGGCATCCTGGTTTATTCCCTTGCGACCCTGCTGAGTGAATATGCAAGAAGTTCTGCTCTTTCCATTTGTGAAAATCCTGTTAGGTACTAAGGATAAATGCTGCAGTGCAATAACATGATCTGAGAATGTTCTCTTAGTTCTCTTCTGCCCCCAAAATCCAATTTCAAAACACGTAGGAGAAGCCCCCACCTCATGGCTCCCGGTACTGCAAGTACTCCGACTACTAGTGGAGACACAACACCCCATTTCCTCAGCTCCAGAAAGAAGACATCCAATGACGTTAAAACTCAAAAAGACAAAGTTCCTCCTTGAGCCAGAACAGATCTCACGTGAAATTATATGTAGTTGCTGGAATGGTCAAACCAAGCCAAAGACTATCACGCCAAAGATTCCCACACATCAGACCACAGGCCACTTTACACCTCAATGTATAAAACTGGGAAATTTTAAAACTTGGTCAAATATAATCCATTGAGGGTTCCGTAGATCGATAACAAATCCAGTTGATGAAAACAAGAAGGTATTAGTTAATTGATTTGTTTATTCCATAGTTCCAGAAATGGCTGCATGTAGAAAAATCAATAAAATTGAAAAAAAATGCATATAAAAAATCTTCCATGTGACATCAGAATAGAATATGCTTAAAGTCTGTCCTAATATTTTGTCATTGATAAGAAACACATTTATACAATTCAGACAGTGAGACCCTATGTAAATTAATGCACAAACTACTTATAGAAAAAGGAAAGGCGGTAAAGACCGAAAATCAGCAAAACAAGGAGAATTAAAACCAAGATAAACCACAAAACAAAAAACTTGTCTTGTTTTTGAAACAATTAAAGGAAACCATAGAATTTTTTCCCTAGTAGTATCTTCAATCACAATGAAAACAACGAAGAAGAAGAAGAAGAAACAAAGTAAATCCAACAAGACCTTACTTAGCTAACAACAAGCAAAACTTCTCACTCACAGAGGCCTGTAAGAAACAAAGTCGTTTTTTTTCCTATCTCCATGTCACATGCACGCTTGGAAATTACGATGAGTATCGTTGGAGTGAGAGATTGCGGAGAAAACAAAATCAAAAGTATTGAAATATGAAGATCATGCTTGAAGTTTTACCTTCTCGGCTTCTCCGCACACAAAGAGAACTCAAAAAGAGAGATCAAAACAAAGAGTAAGGGATAGCTGAGAAAACGTAAATGAAGGAAAAGATATTACAAATTTAGCAACCAAATATTAGATTATTGGAAATTTTACAAAAAGGGGCCAACTCGAAATAAAGAATGTCAATCAGGAGCAAACCATAAAAGAAAAAGTTGAAAACTAGGGGGAAAAACAAAGAAACTGATTTTAGTTTTCTCAGACCAAACATAGCATACAATTGTTTTAGAGAGAAAAGAAAGGGAAGGAAGTAGTTCAAAGTTCGAGTGGTGAGTTAGGGAAAAATCAAAAGATGGAGATAAAGCAAAAACGGAAAAGGCAGAAAAAGACGAACAAAAGAATGATTTTGTCAAAAACAAAATCAAGAGAATACACAAAAAAGAAAATAATAGAGATCAAAGTAAACATAAACAACAGAATAGAAATTGCAAATTCATTGTTTTATTTAAGCAAAAAAGAAAATTTTAAAAAATAATAATGTAGAGATAAACAGAGCTGAAAGTTGAAACTTCCACTCTTAGAAATTCTCAAAAAGAAAAACTCTTTTTCTTTTCCTCTTTCTTCGCTGTGTTCTACCTCAAGTTTTCAAAACAGAGGAACAAGGACCTCACAAGCTTCTAACAAGCTTGAAGCTTTATTGCATGAGCACGGCTAATTTTTTAGAAACAATCCTGAAAATTTAGTAAACGATAGGTGTTTGAGGTTATCACCTAGCAGTTAACAGAAACAAAAACCAGAATGAAAGAAAGTACCTTTGTTGTTTGCAAATTTCATGCTCTTGCGAGAAACAGAAGCAGACACTTGAGAGAGAAATCTTTTTCTTGTGATTGCAGAGTCCTTTGGAAGAACATTTGATTGGAGTCTAGAAGAAGAGTAGGAGCATGGTTTCTCTAACTCTTTTTTGAGTTGTTTACCAAGTTTTTAATGTATCCGTGTTCTTTGCAAATTTTGTTAAGGGCTTTCAAAATTATCTTGTAAATATCTCCAAGGTTAATGGTTCTAATATTAAGAGATCTGAGATTTAGCTGTGTTCTTGTGTCACAAGCCGAGATTCAACCTTTAGATCCACGTGATTTTAGGATTCGGACATGCACTCATCCGACATCCCAAATCAATCTATCTATCATGATTCACACCCTTGTAAGGTGTTGTCCGCTTTGGCCCATCTGACTTCACGGTTTTGTTATACAAAAGGTGTTTCACAAAGAAAATATGGTGTGAACCATTTTATATCCTAATGTCCCCCTTTTCATGTTTGATATGGGATTGGAGTACTCTACTTACTCCCTCTTAGAGTGCTTGGCGTGACATTCTTCCTGATCCAATCTCGTGATGCCTTCATCATAGAGGCTGGACACCTTGCCTACCTCCCTTGAGGCACTTGGCGTGGGTCAAATGGTCCAGCACCTGCTCTGATACCACTCGTCATGGGCCGAGACTCACCTCTAGGCCCGTGCGGCTCCAAGATTTGGGCATGCACTCATTCGGCCCAGTGACCCCTCTTTCATGTTTGATGTGGGATTGGAGTACCCTGCCTACTCCCTCTTGGAGCACTTAGCGTGACACTTGTCTGCTGTGTAACTTCTTTTGGAACAGAATTGAGAAAAACTTGTTTCAAGTTGATATTATCAAATCCACTAAGTATGTAAAAATACTTGGAGAACTATTAATAGTGTTTATCAAGATCTTTTGGATGGAGAGAACAGCATTTTAACTTAAAAAATTGTTCTCTGATCTTTTTCAATCTGTGAGTTTCTTGGCCGTAAAATATTATTGCAAATTAAGATACAGCTTTTGTGATGGTTGGGCATTGAAGACTTCTTACCAACATCTTCATAATCAAAATAATACTTCACTCCTATCTCAGACCAACTAGAACAACCTCTTTTTGCACAACTAAAAAATAGATTCACAGATTTTAAGAAAAATAATCAGTTGATCCAAAATCAAAAAGAGTTACAGAACAATCACTTTTTCAACTTTCAAAATCAAAACTAAGCTCAAATTCTACACCTCAAAACCCTACACCTCACACAAACCAAAACCTATACAACTCATGATTTCTCCCACTCAAACCATTTCAGAAATGATTTATCAGATGGCACAAGACAATCTCCCTCAATTTTCTCTTGAAGATATTTTTCTTTTTACCTTTGCGTGATAATACATATAAGAGATAAATGCATTCATTAATTGCAAAGGTAGAGAGATTGAAAGAGAAAAGTCTTTGTAGTAAGTAGAAGAGAAATCTTAATGCTTTTTTTTTTTTTTTCTAAGATTGCCTTTAACTTTGTGAGTAACGATATCAAAGATTTAAATTGATTTTCTTAATAATGTATAATATTATAAATTTTTAAAATTTGATTAAAATTTAAATTAATTGATCTTAATTGAATTTTATTAATTTTATATTTATCAATTTTTAAAATTTAAAATTTAATTTTTATATTATTTTTATATAAATTTTAATATATTTAAATAAATTTAGGTATAAAATGATTATTTTTATTTTATAAAAATTTGAAATACATAAAAAAGTTATTAAAAATATATAATTTAACTTTTTTAATTTTTTACTTTTTAATCTAAAATTTAATTCGAACTTAATATATACATTTAATATTTAAATTTAATCGAATAAGAAAAAATTGATATGAATCGAATTAGGTATTATGATTTTGAATTGATTTTTCATTTTATTATTTTTTTTCTGTCTCTATAATTAGCTTGGGCGAAGGGCTGAAATTCCAAACAAGGACCTAGAGATGTGTCAAATGGGTCATACTAAATTGAAACAATTTATTTAAATATCAACTTATATGTTAATGGGTTATGTTGGTCTAATATTACTTTTTAACTTATCATGCTGATATGGCCTACGAAAACTAAGGGTATTTAAACCATGTAAACACCTGACTTATAATTTTCATAGGTCATGTTGTGCCAAGTATGACACTATTTTTTGTGTCAATATAGGCTAAATACAATACATTAATAGTTTTTTAAAATTTTAATTCTTTTTTAAATTCATCTATTATTATTAAAAATAACATGTAAGAGATAAATAAAAGTAAAATGACATAATTTACGTGGTTCAACAAAATGCATACATCTACGAAGATGGACAATAAAATTCACAAAATAGAAATATTGAAATTATAATCCTAATATTTCAAAAAAAAAAAGAAACCACGACATATTATAAAAACACAATATTATTATTCTATTTTTTATTCTCATAATTTAATAATTTACTTATATAATATTTTTTATCTTTTGCATTTACTTTATACCTTCCATCTTATTATAATTTACTTTGTTAATTGAATTTATATTTAACATGAAATCTTAATTTATTTTTATCATTTTATTTTTACAAATCACTAATTAAATATAATTTATTTATCAATAATTTAAATATTTAATAAATAAATTTATTTAATATAATGTTATTTTATAAATTATCAATAATATATAAAAAGTAAATATAATTTCATTATAATATAAAAAATAACATAAATACACCAAAGGTTAAGAGTTAACTTATAACAATTATGAGCCAATACAGCACCATTGGGCTGATATGTCAGGCCATACTAACTCGTGTGCTACATGCTAGCATTGACTATTAAAGGGTTATACCATATTAATCATTGAGCCTCCTTACTGTTTTCACATTTAAGAAGTTGTTTGGATAAATGTTAGGTAGTTTAAAGATCACATTTCACTTGGAAGTTAGTAGTTACATTCGGTTAAAGGTAGTTGTTTTCATTTACATATTCAATTTCTTGCTTCAACCTTTTAATTGCTGTTTGGTTATCATTTTAGCTTTTTAATCCATATTTCTCAGCTTAGATTTACTTTGCTTTTATGTTAGATTCAATTCAAAGCACTTTAGCTACTATTTTATTAAGTTTTTCACATATGCTTTCCTTACATGTGTTAGATATGGATTCGACTATTAGTATTTCTTGTTTATGGCTTTTTATTCTTGTTGATACTAGCTTAATATTGTATGCTCTCATTGACTGAATTAACTTTAGATGGACTACAAAGATAATAGGCACTTAGTCTAGGCTTTTTAACTAATCCCTATGGGATGGTATCTTAACTTAGGTCACTATTATTTTTTGAACAATCTGTGCACTTGTAAAAATCACCAATCACTGTATGCCCTTTAAGTTTTTTAAGCTGAAAGAGATCGGCTAATTTTTTAAAAAAAAACTTTGGTTTCTTTGCTATTGATCGTACTACCATCACTATTCTTTGATCAAACTTTTTTTTGTTGTGATTAAGATCCTGCTAGTTATAACATTGATGACTATGGCAGTAGGTCAATTGTCAATTTCATTCCTCTAGTTGCCTTACTAGTTAAGCCTATCATCAATGTTACTAGGTTATTACATTGTTGTCAGTCATTAAATCTTTTTCTCTATTATTCTTTTCTGTCTTTTCTCTAAAAATTAACCATGTTCTTACCTATTCTCATGTCTTCAACAAATTTGCTGAGCCAACCTCTTTTAATTAGATTTTTTATTTCATTCATCAAGTCAACACACTCTTTAGTGGTGTGGTCATAGTCCATTGGAAAGCACACATTTTGCATCGATCTTTTTTAAAGTTCAACCTTAAGGGCTTAGGCTATCTCAATTGAGGGTCTTTTTCAATTTTCATCAAAATTTTTCTCGTAAGAGGAATTTAGTGTGCTGTAGTTGCCATACTTTCTTTGAAAGCTCTTGGCCCTATAGTACCCTTTAATGTAGAATTTTTTTCGACTTAGAGGATACTCGACCTCTCTTTCCCTCATTTTTTTGAGGTGAGGAAAAACTCATTTTTTGAGGTGAGGAAAAGCTTTTATCTTAACTCTATCACTTCTTAGTTTCATTATCTCTTTGATGTTGATGGTTTTTTTTTTTTTTAGTTTTTTGAAGCAGTTCAACTAGAGTATTTAAAGTGGAATTCTTTTTAAAGTCCCCATTTGTAAGGGCAACTGTTACCATTATTTGCTTTAAGTTTGTGACTTGAAAAGCTTTTGCATTAAAATACATCGCATACTCTTTTAGAGTTTCAATAGATAGTTATTGGACAAATAATAAAATGTTTCAAGATTAAGTGGTCGAGTTCTTTAAAAAAGCTAATTGACCTAGGTTTGAGGCTTGAATACCAAGACCGAACTACTCCTTTGAGTGTTGCCAAAAAGGCTTTGCACATTAGCATGTCATTTGCACTTTATATTGGCATATTAGTTATGAACAATTCAAGATGATTAAAGAGGTCCAACATACCATCATAGGCTTTTATGGTTGGCATTCTAAATCCAACTAGTAGGAAAGCTTGGTCAATTTCTTTTATGAAAAGTAAGGTTTCCAGAAAATGAAGTTCTTCTGAGAACATAAAAGTCTTATTCTTCATTTCTTTATCTTATTTTCCATAGCTTTCATCTAAGCTTTAAATTTTTTATTTATCTACAAGTGGGGAATGGGTTGTTGGGTTCTTTAAGACATGTGAGTCTTAGAAGCTGATGGGTTGATTGCCCTATGGATTTCTTTTTCTTTAAGGGCTGAAAACCCGATCTCATTATCCTCGTTGGTCTTAGTTGGTTGGGTTATGGGATCTTTTTGGGTCGTTGCAAGTTTCTTAAAAGGTTGAGATGGGGTAGCTTGGTCATATAAGTCGTTGAATTGAAAAATCGGAGATCAATTCCGATAAAAGTAAGTACACATCACATCAACTTAACCTAATAACCAGAATACCTTTGTGATTGTGCTGAGTATTTTCTACAATAAAATAACAATATGCACTTGAGACCACAAATGCTCCTATCCGATTCCGAAAGCATTAATTGGTTGAAACTTTCATAAAACTTCCAACAACGAATAATTACGATAAAATTTTCTTAGTGATAACGGTGTATAATTATTTTATGAAATTTTATAAGTAGATAATGAAGTAAAAATTAATTAAAATGATCAACTTGATGATAACAACAATTTCCTTTTCGCTATTCAAACCAATCAAATCAAATGTTTGAAACCTGCCGGCCGCTCAACATCCTAACTTCGCACCCAGCAAAATGTTGATATATATATATATATATATGGAGAGAGAGAGAGAGAGAGAGAGAGAGAGAGAGAGAGCATTAATGATTAAATTTTTTTTTTGCACTAAACAAGCAAACCCACGCTCTCTTGGGGAAGGTGCGAAGCTCAGCGTCACGTGAAACCCAAAAACAAGCACGCCAAACTCACGAGCAGACCTTGGGGATTGCCTGACGCGGCACTCAAAAGTAGTACTCGGTTGTTTCTTTCTTTCTTTCTTTTTTTTTTTTTTTTACTATTTTTCTTTTTACATAAATAAAAAATAATTTTAATTTTGTTAATGAATTATTTTATATTTACTTTGAGGTTTATTTAAACGAATGGTGTGATTTATTGTGATGAAATTGAAAAAAATAATAAAATTTATTATAATTATGATTAAAAAAATATTATAATTATAATTAAAAAAAATTAATAAAAAATTAATATTAATTTAATATCATTAAAATTAATATAAACTCAATCGAATGGCATTGAAAATGCAATAAAATCCGAATACCAGCTGAGTATGTCCCCAAGCGCAACGAAACGTGCCAGTATTGCCGCAATGATTAATGCCCATGGCACGTTCTCTTTTCTTTTATTCCCTAATTGTTCAATATTATTTTAAAACTAAATATACTACCACTTTCCAAATAATAATCATTTAATTTTTATATAAAAAAATCATCTACTTTATACCTAAAAAAAAATCATCCAATATATAATAAAAAGTTAATAGCACTTATGATCACTAAAATTTAAATAAATTCTATTTTAATTCTTAATTTTTAAAAATTTTAATTATTTAAAGTTAACTTAATTTGAGCCTTTCGTTTATAAATTTTTTTTAAATTAACAATAAATATTAGTTGATGTATCGTAAATGGTTTCAACCAACATTTTATATGACAACATAAGGATTATGGATCAACAGAAAATTTGGTTTAAAATTGAAGGACAAAAAATACTATTATCTTGAATTTTGTATATTTTAGATATACTTTTTAAATATTAAATTTAACACTATATTTTAAAATTTTTATCATAATATAATTTATTAGTTAAAATTTTCTTTTAATAGAAAATAGATTTTCAAAATTAAAATTAAGCTAAACATTTCAAAATCTTTTTTTTTAATTCCATATCATTTTAAAAACAAAAACATTCTATTTTCTATTAAAAATATTATTTTTATTGAAAATGATAATAAAAAATATTATTTTCTATAAAAATATCTTTTTTATTAAAAATATTAAATATCTTTTTCTTCATCCTTTTTCCAAATATATTTTATAAAGAAGAAAAAGGAAAATAAAAATAATTAAAGAAAATTTTGATTTTATATATTTCAAATATATTTTATAAATTATAATTTAAAATAATTTTTATTTTTATTATGATAAAATTTATCAATAAAATAATATTTTTAATAGAATATAGGTTTTCAAAAAACTAAAATGAAGTTAAATTTTTCAAAATCTTTTTTTTAAATTCCACAACATTTTTAAAAAATTAACTAAAAATTTATATATTGGTTTAAAGAATTAAATAAAAAAAACTTCATATCATTTTAAAATATTTAGTAAAATGTCCAAATCATTTTTGAAATAAATATATTAATATTTTTCTATCAAAAAAATCTATTTTGAATCCATTTTCTATTAAAAATTTTATATCTATATAAAATAAAAATATTATTTTCAATAATCTAATTTATTCTTTTATTGGATTAGCAAAGGTAAAGGCATCATGATTCCCTATTGTTTTCATTTTTTTTTAAAGCACAAAATTTAATAAAAAATATACTCTAAATATTTTTTCAATAAAAAAATTATAAATAGATTAATAAATCAATTTTTTAAAATGATATAGAAATTTTACTTAATATTTTAAAATGATATGGAGTTATTCATTTATTTTTTAAAAACAATATTTGATTTCTAAACTTTGAGCAAAAAATTTTTTTTAGTCCCTCCGTTAACCAAGTAAGATGCCACCTAGTCATCCATGTAGAATTAGTTGACACTAACCGTTAATTTAGATAGTTCCATAAATGAAAAGACCAAAATAATACAAGTTTGAACAATTGAAAATCCAATTAGAACTTTTTAAAATTAAGTATCAAAATAAAATTTAGCTCAAAGTTTAGGTACCATAAGTGCTATTAACTTATAACTACATGCAAAAGATAAGTGCATATAAAATTTTAATAATATCTTTATTTTTTTTCTTTTTAATATTATTTTATTTTCTTATCAATTGGCTTGTTCATAGGAGTGTTAATTTGATTGATTCAATTAATTTTAAATGAAATTATCTAAAATCAAATTAATCGAATTATATTATTTCATTTTGTAAACTGAACCAAATATGTTAATTTCATAAATTCAGTTGATTTGGTTATTTTTTTGATTAATTGAATAAAAAATCATTTAAATTAAATTATATTTTAAACATTTTATTTTTTATATTTGAAATAAATGATATAAAATTATCTAATAAATATTTAAATACCACAATAATAAATTAAAAAATCTAACAATTTTTAAAATAGAATGACTTATTTCTTGTATTTTTAGTTTTATATTTGAATTTTATTATGTTTTAGTTAAAATTTTAGTTAATTTCAATTGAAAATCAAATTAATTAAAAATTAAAATTCTTCTAAAATTATTTTTAATAACTAAATGAAATTAATTTAATTATTGACTAATTAACTAAATTAAATTGATTCGATCGATTAGTTCAATTAAAATCATATTTCGAACACCCCTACTTGTTAGAACTTAACAAGTGATTGGCTTTTTTTTACAATTATTTCATCTTTATTTTCTAGTTTATATATCGAAATATGAAAGGAAATTTTTACTCATTTATTATTTCTCAACTTTTATATTTATTTTTTAAAATATTTAAAATATAAAAGTAAAAAATATACTTTTTATTATCTATACAATATATTTTAAAAATTGGGTAGAACAGATATTAATTTTCTTGTTTTTATTGGAAATTTATTTTATGTTTCTAATTTTTAAAAATGATTGTTCATTTTTTATTTAAATAGAAATCTATTCAATAAAGTCTCATAATTAGCTTATGAAGAAATATCTCATAATTAAATACGTCCGAAATGACCTTCAAGATTCTACATGAAAAAACATACAAGATTCCTTTTAATACCATTTCATTTTTTAAAGGGTTAAAGATAAAATTTTGCTCCTATATTATGGCTAAATAGAAATTTTAATAATTGTACTCAATTTCGTTAGATTTTATTATTGTACTTGCATTCTCCTTTCAATTTCATTGATTATTGAATAGAAAGTAACAAAATCGGAACCTTTCACGAAATTTTTTGTTAATGTAAAGGATAAATTTTATCTTATACTTTTAATTTAATTAAATATAAAATGGCTTTTGTTCTATATATTTTTATTAATTTAATATTTAAAGAAATAAAATTTATAATTAGTTACTTGAACTCTACTTTTGTCATATATTTTTGGTATTTCGTATTAATATCATTAGTCAAATTACTTATATAGTATCGATATACAATAAAATTATGATAAGTTAAAAAAAAAATTAGTTATCGTTGTATCATCATTATCATGTTAACACTAAAAGAAAAGTTCCAAAAAAGTCTAAAAAGAATTTTAAAAAATTCAAACATTCAAAAAATCTTAAAAATCTTAAAAAATCCAAAAACAAATTCAAAACAATTCTCTGAAAAATTGAAAATTTCAATAAATTTGAAAATTTAGAAAATCTTAAAAATCTCCAAAAATCAGAAAAATTAAAAATTTTGACAATTTTCTAAAAATCTAAAAATTTTAAAAAAATTCTAAATTTTGAAAAAAGGAAAAAGTATGAAAAAAATCCAAAAAATTTAAAAAAAAATTCTTAAACTGAAAATTTCTAAATAGAAAAATTCAGAAATAGTAAAAAATTAAAAAGTTCCCAAAAATTAAAAAAATGAAAATTTTTAAAAATTCCAAAAAAAGCTAAAAAAATGAAAATTTCAAAATTATAAACAAAATAAAATAAGCTAAAAAGTTTTAAAAATTAAAATATTAAAAAGCATAAAGAATTCAAAACATCTTTCAAAGTTTTAAAAAATTCCCAAAAATTCAAAACATTTGAAGATTTAAAAAAAATTAAAATCTGAAAAAAATGAAAAATATTGTTATATAATATTTGAAAAATAAAGTTTGGCCCAATACTATTTCTTCATTTTTTTGTTTTCCATATTTTTCAAATTTTTATTTTTTAAGTTTTCATATTCTTTTTCAATTTTTCAATTTTTTTCCATTTTTGGTAATTTTTTTCAAATTATTTTGAAATTCTTATGATTTTTTTAGTTTTTCATATTTAAATTTAAAAAAAAAATTTTAAATGTTTTTGTAAAATTTGTTATTTTTTTTCAAATTTTTGTGAATTTTTTTAATTTTTCAAGTTATTAGAAATTTTTAGGATTTGTTTTTAAATTTTTTTAAAATTTTACACTATTTTTTTAATTTTTAATTTTTTCAGATTTTTCTTTTTTTAAAAATTTAGAAATTTTTAAAATTTTACATTTTTTTAAGATTTTAATAAGTTTTTTAAGACTTTTACTATTTTTCAGCTTCTAATTTTAATATTCAGCTCTTTTATTTTTAAAATTTTTTTTAATTATTGAATTTTTTTAAAAAAAATTTTTATTTTTTTTAAAATTTTGAGAATTTTTTGGATTGTTGAAAATTTTACGTATTTTCTTATTTTCAAAATTTTTTATGAATTTTTTAAAATTTTTATTTTTTTTTTAATTTTTGAATTTTCTTCTAGTGTTGACATGACAATGATTATGTTGTAAGCATAACCTTAAATCCTAAGAACACATGTGAATATTATAACACCAAATTTTATTATATTGCATACTTGTTTAGGTAGTAATAGTTGATGCGCGGAAGTAACAATAGTCTTCTACAGAGACTAGGTCTTTTTATTCTCTCTTCTTTTACTGACAACTTTCAATAGGTATATAATGTTAATTATAAATGAAGAGGGGACCTTAGACACATTATTAAAACTCTAAAAATCTCCCCATCAAAGGTTTACCAAATCAAATGCCTATGCAAACGCTAAATCACATTAACCCTATAACATGTGCAAAGCTCATACTTAGGTGATCACATTAAATTATTTGGGCTCTCATACTTGTTTTATATTATGACTAAACTCATCAGTTAGTTTTATTAATTATTAAAATTACTAATTAATAATAGTCCATTTATTGAAAATTCTAACATTCTCCTACTTAGGCAATATTAATTGGGTTGTTTGGATTTTAAGAAAACATAATTTAGAAAAGAAGACTCCATGCTAATTAACTTTACTTTGATGTGACCATAATTTATAAAAAACACTTTTGCCATTGAGACATCTTAATGATCCTGTCAAATAAAACTATCTAATACTGAATCATCATAACATTTATGCCCTTTATCAGTAAATGATCAATCTATAGTTACAAGTTCTAGAGACTTTATCTATAATGGATCTCAGTGAGGCTATGTAGCAAGAAAATAATACCTAAATGTGATCTCAATATGTTATTTTCATTGTAAGTCCTCTTGTCGATTTCTCTAAATTTGCTGAGAAATCTCTATGGCATTTACTTATGCCTGTTTGTCTTCTTTTTATCCTTAAAGTTACTTGCCAGTATCATTTATGAGATATATTCAAATGACATTAATGTTGTACTTAAAACATATACCAGGTCTTAAGATTTTATAATATGACATGTCAACACGATAAGTGCACAGATTAAGATTTTATAATATGACATGTCAACACGAGAAGTGCACATGCAATAATAAACATATATACAAATAAGTATGATGTACATATAAAACAATTATGTCCACTTAACTTGATAGTATCTCATGGACTTATTCATTTCAAACTATATCTTATAAGTAATTAGCAATCACATGTGATATTTAACAAGGTAAAGAAATCCAAAATAATAATGGTTTCAAAGGCAAATTTACAATGCATCATTGCCATAATCAACCTAATACCTTAACAGGTTCTATTTTTCACACCTGTAGATATCCATATTATGAGCTTGATAATACCATAATTCTCTCATAGAGAAAATATGTCATCATCTTATCAAATCATAATGACTCTCACTAATCTAATGAATCACAAACATGCTCAATCAAACATTGAATAATAAATAAGGAGCATAATAATAAATGGAGTCATAAGAAAATTATGCATTGTTTTCCCTCATGCCAATGTGATAACTACTAATATTCTTAGATTTCCATGATATCATTTTAATAAACCACTTAAAAATTACTAACATATTATGAACAGATTTTTTATATTCATATATTCATACAATACAAAATTTTCAATGTTTTAACATATGATCACTTTCAATATATTTGAAATTAATTGAATTACTAATTTTTTATATCTAAAATATGCCTAAACCAATAGCTTATTAACTCCCATTGATATTAGCATTTATGATATCTCCAAAACAATAACTTTAGAGCATTTATGAGTTCTTACTACTTTAAAACACATGAAAAAGAACTCTTACTAATTTTCACTTCTTTTAGAAGAATAGTTTTGGCATTAATAAAATAACAATGATAATAATAATAATTCTTTGAAATAACTCTTAAAATTAATTCATATATGATTCAAAACAAGGGAATTAAAATGAGAAAAAAAATTATAAAAGTCTTGTTCTCTCTCAAAAGTAAACCAACAAAATTGGAGAAAAATTATCAATGAAGGAATTGAACCAGTAAAAACAAAACAAATAGTTTACTTATTTGCACAACACTTCATTTTTCAAAACTCTCACACAAGTGATAAATGTAAAACAATGTTTTTCCCTTCATGTGTGAGTTCTTTAAAAAGAAAATATTAAATTTGCTTTAAAACACATTGTCAACAAATGATAATAATATGCCCTTTAAAATTGATAACTGCTAGGTTTGATAATAGTAACTAAGATAATCAAACCAAAATCTTAATTGAATGTTAAACAAGTATAATGAATATTTGCCAAAATAAAATTATATTTTAACAACTCTTAATTTTACTTAAAATAAATTGAGATATCATACCAGGTTTAAAATTTTTTTGTGTGCAAGCTAAACTTTTTTGGTTATCATAAGGCACTATACAACAAATGTGTATACCAATATTTGATAAATTAAAATGACTAGCAATTTATATATTTACTATATTGTACGGAAGATCTATGAACTTATTACTCATGTTAGGCATTAACTTATGATGACAAATATCAAAAAATTTTAAAATTAAGTACAAAGGTTAATTAGATAAGACTTTAATCAATTTAATATATTCACTAGTCTTGTCAATAATAAGCAAGGTGTCTTATAATGATTTAATCTTGGACATTCTTTTAAAGAAAACATCATAACTTTGTGTGATCATACCTCAAAAGAAAAAATACAAAGACTTTTTAAAAATATATCTCCTTTGGGTAGATAAATTCTCTAAGTTTACGTATATTTTCACTTTGCAAAAAATTATTCGTAATTATCTCTAAATTAAAAATATATAATCACTCTTGTTAGGCAAGTAATCACATTTAGTAACTTAGAAACAATCGATAACAACATAAGAAATTTCATAATCATTATAGTTTTATTGATTTTCTTATGTTTATTTATATATGTGATCACTTCAAGTGAGATACTAATCCAAATGTATCTTTATAGATCACTAAAAATTAAAACTTAGAATACCTATTACCATTTTGTGCACTTTAAAAATTTTTAAGTCATGTTCCATAATCATGTTGTCAATCAATATAAACACTTACCATGCCACACTACCGAGTAAATTATCTTAATAATTAATAATTCTTTATTATGGCATTTTAATCTTTTAAGCTTGACTACAAGAATTTTCAAAATTAAAAATTGATTGACCACAAAACATCTACCTATGTATATACTTTATATTTACATGAGATTCAACAAATTACATAATTTTCTTAGCATAAATCTCAACATAATAGTATATGATGAATATCAATAATAAATAATTTTTCTTGGCAATCATATATTAATTATGTGATATATAAAACTAAAACATTATAAGCATGCTATATATATCATACATGATACATGCTTTCAGAATAACGAAATTTAATTTTATGTCATATTTTACATAAGCACGATCACTGATAAAGTCAGTTTTTCAAATAATGATATATTGGAACAAAGTAATATAACAAACTTATTGATCATACATATGACAATTACTTTCATGGATTTATATTACTAGACAATATTTTGTTATCGCAAAATGTAACATTTTAACAATTGGACAAAATTAATAAAAATGTTCAAAACTTAATAGCTATATCAAAAAAAAAAAAAAAAAACCTATGACTTAATTAAGCTATTGTAGATATCGAATTTTGTCAAGAATATTTTTAACATGATTGACCCAGACTCATTTGCGAACAGGGACTAGAACAATTAATATAAGATCATTATGAAAACCATTTAGGAGGATCATTTACAACCTATAAAGAGCCCACAAATTAGCCCATTTGAAAACTCAAAGTCAACTTGAATCAGATCCGGTCAAACTTGATCAATAAAGTTAAAATTAATCAAATAAAGTCAAAATTATTGGAAAACTTGGTCAAAATGGATAGAACCCCGATCAGTTCACAAATTTCATAATTTAATTGGAATCAATGTGGTTTAAAAGTTAAAATTGGTGATTTTTAAAAAACTAAAATTTTTATTACACTTGAAAAAGTACAAAATTACTAAAATACTTTTTACGGGTATTTTCATAATTTGATCTTTCTAAATTCAAATTTTTATGAAATTTTTTAGATCTTAATTTCATAATATTTCATAATTTTTTGTGCATTTGAAATCATAGCAATACCTCAAGAGGTATGAAATTACCAAAATATTCCTTAAGGGTATTTTCATAATTTAACTTTTTTTAGGTTGGATTTTCACAAAATTTTTTAGATGTCAATTTTATAATATTTCATGATTTTTGGTGTTTTAAAATCCATAAAATGAGCATGGGAACATAAATTTATAAGAAAACGGCCTAAATATCAAAAACTTTGTATTAAGGGTAACATGGTCTTTTCATTTGGTTTAGGGGTTATAAAAATCCATCCTTTGTAGTGAATAATGTGGACTATTAGATCTCTTATTGAATCTTGATCTAATGGCTAAAGATTGCTCCTTGAAAAACAAAAGAATGAACTTTGGCTCTTGGATCATATTTGATCCAAGGGCCTATATTCACCAAAAAAATAATTTTTTTTTAAAAGTCTTCTTCTTTACAAAGGGGAAGGTTGTCAAAAGAAAAAGAGGAGGGGCTCTTAAAAAAAAGGAAGGTTTTTGGAGTTTAAAGAGGGTAGCTAAAAAAAGAAAAAAAATGGAAGAGATTTCTTTATATATATATATATATAAATAAAAGAGGAAAGAATAGATAGAGAAAAAAAGAACAAAGCTAAAAGTGAATAAGAAAATAAGGAAGGCTAGAACTTAAAAAAGAAAAAACAAAGAAAAATGGAAAACGAAAAGCTTACGGAAAGAAAAAAGACAGCTTTGTCAAAGCTTGAAAAGAGGTAAAGCCTTTACCTTTCTTAACTAGCCAACATGTATTTTCCATGCTAATTTTCTAGACAATAGTTCCCAGGTTTTCCTTTTCCTATTTGGTTTTTTCACGAGTTGATAATTTACAAGAGCCCTAAAGTTCCTATCTTTTCGTGATGTTTTAATGCCTTTTTTGCATATGAGATATGTTGTTTGGAGCTTAAAGCTCCATTCTATGTGGTTTTGACAAAGAGCCTCGAGGCTCTATATTATTTTCTGACCATTGTCTTATTGATTTAAAGAAATTTGAAGCTTTAAATATTTCATGGTTTACTTTTTCCCCTAACTTATAAGTCTAATATTGAAGGTTAGAATGTATTATATATATAGTTTTCTAGATTTGCATGGCTAATTAATCACTCACGAAAACCATAATCCCATCATCTTCGTGTTTGTTACTTTGTTCTACATGCATGGTTTCTTTACAATGATCAACTTTAATCATTCCCTATTGCTACGTGTGAGGGGGGTTGTTGCCCATGTTTCAAGTTTATAACTTGCTCCTATTTCGATCATTGCATGTTTTCCTTCCCCTGCATATAGTTTGTTGACATGAAAAATCAAAGCTCCCTCATTTTTCAAGGTTGTAAGATTAATGGTACTATTTGTTTGTGACAAAGAAAACTAAAGTATAGATGTTCCTTGATTTTCTTTACTGGATTCGAAAAAGAAAAAAACCTAAGAATTTTGGTTATGAGAATCCATGGAGCTTAGTTCTTCAATAAGGGTGTAAATTTTTTGAACTACAATAAAAAGAAATTTATTTTTTTAGAAAAGAAGCTAATGCCTCTTCAAAAAATGGGTTTAAGAAAGCTAAAACTGGTTTGAAAGTAGAATGAAATATGGTCGAGTAAGCTTAGCATTCTAACTTTTTTTTTATCTCCATGAAAAATCCTAAGATTGACTTTTAAATCTTTAGGCTCCACCGTTATAAAAAAGGAACCATTTTTTTTTCATTTTTTCCTGAAAAAAACCAAAAAACTTTTCAAAACAAAGATGGAAAGTAAAAAGGAAAGGAGAAAACCTAAAACTTTGAACTTTTTTGGAAGTCTATGGTTATTTTAAGTCTAGACTTCTAGTTGGAGCTTAATAATTTTTTTTTAAATTGAAGCCAAGATGTGGGTAAGAAAGCCAAATCCTTTGCATTATTTTTTTTTTTAAGCTTTAAAAAGGTTAAGTCCAAGTTTGTCTTTTTAATTGAAATTCTATAATAAATGAAACTTTCAAATATAAGATATAATGTTAGTTTCTAGTAAAGGTACATTTTTATGTAGATTTAAATTTAATCATGCCTATATACATATTTCCATGATGTTTTAGTTTAATTGTGAGTTTAATTTCTTTATTGTTTGGATTTCGATGTTTGTTTTAATTTAATCTTTCATATTTAAATCTATGTTTTCTATATTTTATTTTTATTTTTCATGAACTTTAAATTTATGCATAATAATAATAATAACAACAACAATAACAACAACAACAACAACAATAATAATAATAATAATAATGATTTTAAAGAAAGAAAATATATATACGAAATATATAAGAATATAAAAAATTTATTTTTTAAAGAACTATAAAAACGAGCTTACTTTGAAAGCTGTCAAGATGTTGAAGATTTTTAGAGAAGTTCATAAAATTTTAACTTACCCAAAACCCTAAACTAATTTTAAATTTTTAAAGATTTGCATGAAAACCTTTATTAAGTAATTTATTCCTAAATGCTGCCTAAATGTTAGGATGTTTAGGAAATTTTATTCTATTCAGAATTTTCATACATTTCCACTACTCAAAATAAATTTGTTTTGTCAAAACTACGATTATAAAAATACAAAATAATAAAAATAATAGGACAAGATTTTAAATATAAAAAAAAAGGTCGCACCCAAACTCTGTCTAAATGTTGAAAAGTTCAGGTGATCTCTTTATATTTGAAAATTTGATTATTAAATTTGCATTTGATTATCATTTGCATATGTTTCATTTTTAGATTAATGTACTTATTTATAATGCATATATATGTTTGTTTGCTCTAGTTATGGATGTTTAATATTAATTATATTAATTTTCATTGTTTTTACATAACAAGTTTTCTTAAAAAATTTTTTTGAACAAATAAATTTAAAATAGTATTCCGTAAAATATAATTATTGGTGCTCTGCCTAGATGTTGAAAAATCATCAATGATTATCATTTAAAAAGAAGTTATTTTATTATTTTAGAGAAATGTTATAATAAATCTTAAATGGAAAGATTATATTTGAATATTGCATTTATGTCGAAGACTTTGAAGGTATTTTTTTAATTTGAAAATTTTTATAATATTCCTAAATAAATATTTTTTTAAAACTAATTTTATTTCTTACAAACAAAGGGAATTATAATTAAATTTCATAAAAAACCATTTTTATTTAGAATTATAAACAGCGTATAATTAATTGATACCAATTTTGTGGGTGTTATGGGAGTGCTAATCATTTCTCACACGTAACTGACTCCCAAACTTGATCTATTTTTGTAAACCAAGATTAACTTTTAATAAAATTTTAACCATGTTTTATTGTTTTTTATTAAAAGATAATTTTTTGGGTGATCAATCATACCTTAAAAAAGATTGATGGTGACTCATCGTGTTTTTCACGATTATTACATTTTTATGTCTAGTAATTGAGTCTCTGGACCAATAGTTATGACAGCTATAAATCACCTTACCATTTTAAATTAGAGCTACATAATCTTTATCACCAAAATCAACTATAATATTCAAGAGAAAAGAATGCAACTTTTATATATAAGTAACAATCTTTACAAATAACACTAGTCTATGATGTGTTATTTGTGATTAAACTAAAAAATCTAAATTCACCATCACAAACTCTCCTTTGGGTAGAAAATGTGACATGCTATTAGGTACTTTGCACATGAAGCTAATATGAAAATATTCTAGTTTTTAAAAAGGTTAGCCCTTTTGGGCATACAAACCTTTTAGACCAATATTCCCTCAACTATGATGCTTGATTTCCATTCAAAATTACAGAACACACTATTAAAAATATCACTTTTAACGATGGAATTTTCCATCGGTAAAAGTCAATTTTTCATCAACAATACTTTTAATGATAGAGTTATCGATGAAAAAATTTCGTTGGTAGTAAGTTGGTAATACCTTTCCATCAGTAATTATTGATAGAATTTACGGATGAAATTTTCAATTAGTAAAAATTTCTTTGGTAATTTTTCAGTATATTATTTTAATAATTCTTTTTTTAAAATTAATTAATAATTTTGCAAAAATTTTGTTGATAATAATTAAAATTTTGTCGATAATAATTATGATTTCCATTGGTAATATTTATTTTTCAATCATATTTAATTATATTTTATTTATATTTTTTTCAATTTATTTTAGTTTCTTTAAATTTGTCTTTAAAGTAATTGTATGAATATTAAAATATACGTACAAAACATAAATAAACAAAATACTTCATTTATTTATAAAACAATATAATAATATTTTACAAAATTATTTATGAAGTCTAATTAAAAAAAAACAAATATAAAGAGAGCTGATATCACAGATTTTTTATTTACAATTTAGTTAGGATAATACTCTTTAAAGGATGCCAAAACTGCCACTTAGAACTAGAAGTAAGGCAGACAACAAACCTACAGCATAGTCCTGCCAACCATGATAGTTTAGAACTTCATACTAGCTATGTATCTATGCACAACTAAAGTAAATATTTTTTTTAACTGATATGGTTTCCAAGAAAATAAATACCTGTAAGATAAGAGTTCTAGTTGTAACCTGACCATGAAGGGCATTTATACTATTCTTTTCCATAAAAAATTTCAAAACATGGAACCATAAAAGACAAAGCATTCATGATGAAAGTAAAAGGAAACTACTTATATATGCAAGACAAATATTTGTAGGTTTTGACTATTATAAAGGGCTGAAGCTTATTTGGAACAAAACAAATTATATCCCCAACCATTAGTGTAGGCTTCTTTTGTATCAAAGCATGCTCTTAAAGAATAAATTGTAGGCATCGATTGCCAATGCTAAAGAACTAAAACTTACAAAATATCGAGGGTCATATCTTGATGGTTCGAATGCAAGCTGGACTATAAAAATACATCTGTTCCTTATTTAAGAAAACAAAATTGAAATTAGCTTTACCCATTACATATAGTTGATTCAAACAGATTGTTTTTATTTCAATTACACAATGGGGGAAATTTTCAACTTGAGTTTCACCATAACCCTACTTACATAGGTCAGAAAAAGAATTTTACAAAAGACTCAACTTGGACTTAATATTTACAAACTATCTAAATTTTTAGTAGGTTTAAAGCTATTGACATAAAAAAAGACTGATAAATGAAGAACAAATTGGAGAGAGGGATATGATCAAACCCATCATGTATATCAGCTCCATAAAATGAAAACTGTTGGTAGAGTAACTAAGCTAGCTTAAGTGGAAGTTTGAGAAAAAAAAAAAAGGTAAAATAAATAAAACAAAAGCAATATTAAGTTTACGTTTTGAAGTTTTGTAAGAAGCAAACTTGACTGCATGCTATACAAAAAACAACCATAACAGGAGAATTGACATGGCTTAGTTGAGTTAGGAAAAAAGTAGGGCCAAGCAATCTACTTGATTTCATAATCTGTAATACATAGTAACAACAAATCTATAAACTTAAACATACTATTTGATCTAGAAAATTCAACTAACATTATAGAAATAGAACCAAAGTTTATCTGATGAATGAGCATATGTATACATACACACATGGGTATGCGAGAGAAATTACTGAATATGTAACAAAACCAAAGTTGTTAGTTCATTGAAATAAAAAATTCATCATGTGCATCACTTTTGATAGATGTATATATGACTCTTAAAGAAAGCATATTTAGAGAAATTTGCATGATCAAAGAAGAAAGAACAATAAAAATTCTCAAAATAGGCATTATCAGAATTTATATAAGGAAAAAGAAAACTAATAATACTTTGCAAATAATCATCACAGATAAACCTTTGCTCATAAATGTATCTGCAATTCACCTTCCAAGATCAGCAGAAAATGCCATTGTAAGCCAGGGCAAAACACAAAAGAGCCCAAGTTCTGTGAGGTTGAACTTTAGGACCTATAGATGTATAACAAAATAATTTCTTAATAATATGATAGGTAGGAGAAACATTTATACTTTAACAATTGTTAGAAGGAGCATCAAAAAATAATGCTGTGAGTGCTTTAGTTCAAGTTTCAAAACATGGAAATAGAAAAAAAATTATTTTGTGAAACAAGGTCAACAACAAGCCACAACGTAGTCAAGGCACAAAGATAGTAGATTTTAGCAATTTGAGAAAATGTCTTGAAAGCATCCAAATGAGAAATAATAAAACTCGAACTCATGCTAGATTCTTAGCCAACTGATGAGTCATGAGGGGATAGTGTTAGACATTTTTCTTTAATAATTTACTTGGAACTTAATATCAAAGTTTTATGTTGAGACTTCCACATTTAGGATGATTATTAAATATTTGAAACATGAACCCATTTTGATAGTATACTGTTCATGGTAGGCATAGTAACACCCTAAAAACAAAATCAAACTAGACCAATACCTTGGCCTTATTTATATTGTACAAAAAATTATAGATTACTAAGAAAAAATTTTAAACTATTCTTAAATCTATAAAGCTGATGAATTAATTAATTTTTGATAGAATAATAGCGATAAAAGAACCAACCTCACCAACTCCTATGAAAGCACGAATGACAAAGAGAAATGCCAACCCAAGTTGAGCAGCAAAAGGGTAAGAACTATAGCAATGGACCACTAAACTGCCCTAAATCCTAACACCGACTTGCTACCTATAGTGTCTGCCCATATGCCACTTGCAATTTGTCATTTACTACAACTTTATTATTAACAAAACCCATAAAAATGTCTACTTTAGATTAACAGAAACCAAGATTTCATCCTATAACTAAACCATTAAAAAAAAGGAAAAACAAGAAAAAGAAAGAATTTATTACCTGAGTAAGGAGCTAACCCATAAAAAATGACTATATTAAACCAACAATTGATGGGTTCCAATTGAATTCAATTGACATTGAAAATATAGTAATGCTCATACTAACTTGTGGCACCAACGGTGGTGAGGCACCAATAGCGATGATGAGAGAGGTTGAAAGGAGAGTTAAAAGCTAGGGACTTTTGAGTTGGGGAAGAAAATAAAGGGGGGATTTTTTACATTTATTGGATTTAACGAAATTTTCGTTGATAATTCAAAATTTTTTAAGTTTTAGTGATGGATTACGATGGAATTTGTTAGTAATTTTGACTTTTACCTATTGATTATTGATGAAATCTATCAGTAATTAAAATTTTTTCCTTCCCAATTTAATTTAAAAAAATTATTTTTTTAACTGAAATTTGTTTACCCACAAAAAGGTGGGCCAGTAAACTTTTTAGGGACAGACTACCAACGAATTGTTTTCCATTAGTAAATCCCGTACCAAATTCCCATTTCCCATACCAACTTCACCTATGAGATACACCGATGAATTATTTTTCATCAAAAAATTTTGTTGGTATTTAGTCGATAAAAAAATCTAAATTTTTTTAATTTTCATTGGTAAACTATCGAAAATCTGTTAGTAATTACTAGCGAAAAATTTATTTTGATAAAAATCCCTTGGTATTAAAAAGATTTCTGATAGTGACAATAACTTCATTTTGACATGCGATTATATAAGGTAATTTAAAAATGCTTTTGTTTTTGTACATGAGAAAATTGTGTGAATTTCAATGAGTGAACTACTTTAGCAGTCAAATACCTACATTAATCAGTTATATTTCTCATACCCAAAAATTTAGATTACTTATAATTTTAGTTTGCATACCTAACTAATTGTATGCATCTTGACCATTTCTCGTGAGATACTTGATTATGATTTATCTCTTTAGGATACTTGATTATAATTTTATCTCTTTAGGTCATTTAAAATTGATCGCTCTTGTATGAGACATAAATAATTAATACGTATCTCGATGGATCATTATAGGTATGATCCTTTCTTGTGAGATACTTGAACTAGATTAATAAGTAATTTATTGTATTCAAATAAAGTGTCTTGAATTTTATGGATAATTTAATATTTTTATTTAATACTTTATTCTTATGTATCATGTACAAAAAATAAAAAATTCACAAATCAACAATGATACATAATGTCAACATAGTCATGGGAAAAAATAAATTAAGGCAACAATTTTAAACTCTAATTATTTCATATAAATAATAATTTAATATTATCAAATAATCAAAAGAAAATGTAAAATAAATTACTAATTTGATACTAGCTATACCAAAATCTCATGGAGTTCAAACTTAACTTACCTTTCAAAATAGTTCATGTTGCATTTTAAATGGATAACAAAAAATTAATAAAAACAAATTTTACTAAATTTACTTAATTATGCATATAAAATTTAAGCTGAAAATACGTAAATCTTAAATATCATATAAGGAGAATATATACCTTCAATAGACTCTCAACATGACAAAATATTTTTTTTATAAAATAAAATAACAGAATTCATGTACACAAAATATAATAATTATTTAATCATGCAAAATATTATATAATAAATATTTAATGCCATTTAAAATTTTCATAAAATAACAAATAAATGTGACAAAATTTCAAAACTAACAGACAAACAACGTCGAAAATGGATGCAAAATGAGTCCAAATGGGTCAATTTCTTGATTCTGGTACTATTCACTGATTCAATACTGTGCTAGCTCAATACTATTCGCCAAGCCAGCACTATCATGACTCAGCACTATTTGTCTTCTAGTTTCAACTGGGTTGAACTGACTAATTTGAATCAATTTAGTTCTATTTCAATTTTTAAGCCAATTTTGATGATTTCTTTTGTAATAAACTTTTAAACATGCAACTAACATATGAATTTACAAAACCCATGCCATAACATGTATCAAAAACACATAAATTGCCATAAATTTGAGAACAAAATTTTACGTTCATAGCCATTCTTGACCCATTTTTATTACTTGATTTTCTTTCTTTGATTTTTCATGCTTTCCTTAAGTATTAATGTAATTAAATGCTTCAAACTTTAATTAACACATATATTTACAAAATCATGCTTCAAATTGCATCATAACAAAATGAATCAACATCAATTTGAGCTAAAATTTTTGGATAAAAACCCAAGCATAACCCATTTATAGTTTTTCCTCAATTGATTAATTAAAACTCAAATTTCATATAATTAAAACATATGTTTCAATTTTAAAGCACATGGGTAACAATATTCAAGTGTCAATTCGGATTAAAACTCATAAAATATCAAAGTCTTAATTAAATCTTGAATTTGGTTTAAATCTTGAACCCAAATCTTTAAAACCTGATTTCTTTCTCTATAAGATAAATTAAAAAACGTTTCATACATAGTTTTTATCCTCTCACAAAGAAAAATAAATGTCCTAAATCAATTTTGAGAAAACAAGATCAAAAGGTTAGATTGTGACAATCATAAAATTTAGCCCAAAAACTAATTTGATGCAAAATTAAAATTTAAAAATCATAAATTTGGATCCTAATTTCACATAAGAAACTCTTATATCATATATAAACTTAATCATAAATCCCAAGAACCATATGTGAATATTAAAACATCAAATTTAATTCAATTGCGTACCTATTTGGATAGTAATATTTGATGTGTGAAAAAAACATCAGTCTTCAATAGAGATGAGGTCTTCGTCTTGGTTATTCTCTTACAGGTGGTTTTTAATGGGTATATATCATTAATTAAAAGTAAAGAGGAGACTTTAGCCAAATATTATTGAAATTGTAAAAACCTTCCCATTAAAGGTTTATTGGCCAAAGGCCTACACAACCAACAAACACAACCAAAATTACACAAACCTAATAAAATGTGCAAAATTCATACATAGGTGATCATATTATATTATTTAGGTTTTCGTACTTGTTTTGTATTAGAACTAAACTCCTTAGCTAATTTTATTAAATTATTAAAATCACCAATTAATAGCAATTTACTTGTTGAAAATTTTAATATATGTGACTAATAATTAATGTTTTTGACACATTATAATTTTATTAGGTATTTAGGTGACATCAGTAACTTCACTAATAATGTTAGTCTAAAGTATCAAAATGTATGACAAAATAAAAATTCGAATATCTAATTATAAATTTTATTCTTTTAAGCATAAAAATAATAGAAAATATATAATACAAAAACCATATATTTAACTCTTTTAATTTAACTGATTTTAGGACAAAAATTAATTAAACTAAAATATATCACAGAATACTTTGTTAACGAAAATGGTAAATTTCCATCCTTTTTATCATTGATGTTAAAAAATCAACAAAATTAAAAGTTCACTGACAAAATTCGACATTGACTTACAGTAAAATAGCAAATTCACCTCTATCCTTTATTTTAGCTTACTTTGCACATTAAAAGTTTTTTCTCTATTTTTTTAAACATTGTATTCTTTGAGAAAAATAAAATGTACGGACAAGATAAGTGGGAGGAAAAAATAATTAATTAATCATAATTTAAAATTGTATAAGAATTTTCAAAATTTTATACAAAATTTACAGTTATAAATAATGGATTTCTATATAATTTTTTATTTTGATTGAATAAATTGTAAGATAATTGTAATATTATAATAAAAAAGATTATAGATGAAATGTTCTGAAAGGAAAATATTGAGGTAAAATACATTTTTATTTCTCCTTTTGGTTAAAACTTAAAAGACTATGGATTATCCTATACCACTACAAATTGTAAAAATTCATTCTAATAATAATAATAATAATAATAATAATAATATATTATTATTATTATTATATTATTATTATTATTATGATTGATGGGTTACCAATTAAAACATCGATTTTGCTATTATTAATTGAGAAAAGATTAGCATCATTGTTTTAAAATCAGTGAAAGTTTTCACTATTCTATTCAAAAGTGAATAATGTAATTTTAATTAAATTTATTGTGAAAATTTAATGATTCTAAATTAAATATAAAAATTAATTAAAATATAAAAATCATTTAAACAAATAGTAATCATAAATTTAATTAAAAATACATTTATTATCTTTAAATAAAATAATAAAAACTTTACACTGATTTTCAAACAGTGAAGATGACCTTTTCGCTAATTAATTCCCAGTGTCTACTCTTTATTGCGGCTTCAATAGCGCATGGGGCTCTCCTACCTTTAAAGTAAGCCAATAGGAGCATTGGTTTTAAGGAAAATCAATCCAAACCAAAATATTTTGATTTATAAAATTTTGAATCCAAACCAATCTAAATTATAAAAAAACTAAACCAAACCGAAATAATTTAGTTTGATTTAATTTCTTATTTGGTTTGACGTTCTAACAATGTAAATTAAAATATGAAAACAAAAACAATATTATCTAAAATTTAATTAGAGAGTGTACTGTAAATAATGAATCTTATCCATTTAAATAAATTTTATTCATGCAGTTTGAGATAGCAAAGTGTTGGGCTAAAAGCTTCTAATCCAATAGCACCAACGGAAGCGAAATCAAACAATAAATCAAACACACAAGAGACAATAATTTAACGTGGTTCGATCCAACTGACCTACATCCACGGATGAGAAATAAGATCCACTAGTTGTAGAGAATTACAAACTTATATCAAATCATCAACCTCACTCAACAATCAATACTCATAAGACACTCTCAATCTCCTCTAGTCCTATGGAGTATTTTCAACCCAAATAAATACAAACCCAAACCTTTGTGCACCCTTTCAACATAACCAAACACATACCCATATGCTCCCATACATCATACCTATGTGAACCCTCTCAATCTCCTCTAGTCCACTCACAAGCAAACATACACACCCATAAGATGTAGAGCCCTAATACTCCTATGGGGTGTCTATCCCACAAAACCCTACAACTCTCTTACATCTTTTTCTCATACCTAACACTGTAGAGACTTCACCTATTTATAACCATACAAACTTACCCATTAAGAATCCTTCTCATCTTAGAATTCTTCTCCTGTAAATCAAACTTGCCTATTAAGAATCCATTTCCTTTTAGAATTCTTCTCTTGTAAGTCATCTTGTCCATCAAGCAATATCTGACAAATCTCAAATAAATCTCTAACAAATCTCAAACAAATCTCTTATGGGATTTGAGTCAATATTCCCAACAATCTCCACCTTGACTCAAATTCCATCAATCATCTGTCTCTATGCTAGACATGCTTGGCTCCACCTGCAATGGAAGTCTTACAATCATCTTCTCTTCTCTTGTGTCTTCACGCTTCATACAAACCAATCTTCAAAACTTGAACTCGAACTCTTCTCTTGAATCGAGCTCTTCTAAGCTTACTTTTTCTCATATCTCAAACCAAGCTCTTCCCATATCTCGAACTGTCAACTCTTCCCATGTCTCGAACCTTCAGCTCTTTTCACATCTTGAATCTTTAACTCTTCTCACATTTCGAACCTTCAGCTCTGATATCACTTGTTGGGGAACACAACAGCTCTGATACCATTTGTTGGGGATCACCACAGCTCTGATACCATTTGTTGGGCTAAAAGCCTTCAATCCAATCACACCAGCGGAAGCGAAATCAAATAATAAATCAAACACACAAGAGACAATAATTTAAAGTGGTTCGGTCCAACTGACCTACATCCACGGATGAGAAAAAAGATCCACTAGTTGTAGAGAATTACAAACTTACATCAAATCATCAACCTCACTCAACAATCAATACTCATAAGACACTCTCAATCTCCTCTAGTCCTATGGAGTATTTTCAACCCAAATAAACACAAACCCAAACCCTTGTGCACCCTTTCAACATAACCAAACACATACCCATATGCTCCCATACATCATACCTATGTGAACCCTCTCAATCTCCTCTAGTCCACTCACAAACAAACATACACACCCATAAGATGTAGAGCCTTAATACTCCTATGGGGTGTCTATCCCACAAAATCCTACAACTCTCTTACATCTTTTTCTCATACCTAACACTGTAGAGACTTCACCTATTTATAACCATACAAACTTACCCATTAAGAATCCTTCTAATCTTAGAATTCTTCTCTTGTAAATCAAACTTGCCTATTAAGAATCCATTTCCTTTTAGAATTCTTCTCTTGTAAGTCATCTTGTCCATCAAGCAATATCTGACAAATCCCAAACAAATCTCTAACAAATCTCAAACAAATCTCTTATGGGATTTGAGTCAATATTCCCAACACAAAGAACCAACTATGGGTAAAGAAAAAGATTATAGAATTGAACCTGTACACAGAATGAGACAGAAAAGAAAGAATGATATACACCACGTAAAAGTAAGCTACAAAAATGTTGTTAATTAATATATATATATATATATATACATATATACTCAATTACTAGCAAACAAAAACGAATCAATATTGAGACTTGAAGAGGATTCTTTTCAAATGAATATTAGTTATTCATTTTAAGAAAAAAAAATGATAGAGTGCAAGGATATTGATTTTGGAGAACAAATTAGAGTTAAAATCTTAGCATATGATTAACTTTTCAAATGAAACCCTAAATTAAAGAGAGCTTATATATTTTTTAGATAAAAATATTAATGTATTAAAAATTTATACAAATAAAATAATAAAATATTTATATAAATATAAATATCATTATATTATTTATTTTTAATTTGAATTGGTTTCAAAATTATAGAAAACCAAACTTTTAATTTGGTTTGGTTTTGAAAGCAAACCAAAATTTTTAAGTTTCAAACAAACCAATCGAAATCAAATGTTGATTTGGTTTGGTTTTTTTATTTTAACCAAACAAATGCTCGGCCCTTGGTAGAAGGCCCTCTTTTAGGCCTCATCCCATCATCTTTCTTTGAAGCCCGCTTAAAAGTTGAAATGATCTTAGAGAAAGAAATTAGGCTCCAGCCTTTGTAGAAAGTGGCCAGTTTGATCCTGGATGGAACATAATCAAGTAACGGGTACTACATTGGGGGCCCGAAGAGGGGGGGGGGGGTTATGTACGAAAAGATTTAAAAAGAAGAGCGAGAACCCAAATTTTATACTACTCTTCTCAAATATTGTAACACCAAGATTAATTTGAAATTGAATTAATTAAATTATGTTATCTTTGTTAATAAAATCAAAATTTTTAATTTTAAAAATTAATTGATTAAAATTAAGTTAATTAATTTTTTAATTAATCAAATAATAAAATAAAATAAAATTTATTTTATTTTATTTTTCAATTTCTTATATTAAAAACAAATTAAATAAATTCATTTAATAAAAATATTTAAATGCTAAACTATTAAATTAAAAACTTTAATAACTTGTAATAAAATGGATAATTTCATATATTTTAATTATGTCTATAAATTTATTATATTTTAATTAATTAGTGTTTTGAAATTGGTTAATAAAAATAAAAAAAAATTTAAAATTATTTTTAATAATTAATCAAAATTAATTCAATAACTAATCAATTAATTAAATTAATCAATTAAATAAATTAATTCAATTAAAATCAAAATTTAAATAAATTTACGTCCTAAAGCACAACCAAAAGGACAGTGCTATGAATTTTTCGCTTGTACTACTATGCTTTTTTAAGACTTCTAGCTAAATTCAAATTTTAGCAATTAAAGTGTCTTTACGACTCCCAGCAGTCAACCTGATGATTGCCAATGGCAAAATAAATCAAGGGAAAGATATTTCCATGCTTTTTTTTTTTTTTTTTTGAGAAATGGTCAAAACTTAAAACACTTGCACGAAATTAAGCCTCAAATCTCTTGCCGCTTGGAGGTTGGTGGATTTATATCTAGGATATCATTGGTTCTTTTCTTAATTCTCATCCGTAAAACGAAAGTTTAGATAAGGCTCAAACCCCACCTGGCTCAAACCCAATTCTCTCCTCAAACTGCAAACACCAACACATATTCCCTTTCCACTTCCACCCCAACCAAAGCCATGGCCTCCCCCACACTGCTAACCCCAACTTCCAAACTCAAACCCCTCCTTCCCATCAAATCCAAAGCCACCCCCGCCGCTCAAACAGCGTCTCCTCCACCGCGACAACAACCCTTACGGCGCCACTTCTTGTCTCTTGCTGCTGCCACCACCACAGCAACTCTGTCTCTTGCAGGGCTTCTGCCAGTGACACCGGCAGTTGCTGCCCCGGATGAGGAGTACGTGAAGGAGACTGCTGAAGTGATCAACAAAGTGAGAAGCACCATCGGTATGGACAAGAATGATCCCAACGTTGCTTCTGCTGTGGCTGCCCTTAGAGAGACATCGAATTCTTGGGTGGCTAAGTACAGAAGAGAGAAAGCTTTGCTGGGTAGAGTTTCTTTCCGTGATATTTACTCAGCATTGAATGCTGTTTCTGGGCATTATGTTAGCTTTGGCCCAACTGCACCAATCCCAGCAAAGAGAAAGGCTAGGATTCTTGAAGAAATGGACACCGCAGAGAAAGCCTTATTGCGAGGAAGATAAACACTACTACTGGTGGTCTCCACTCAGGCACTCACTAATGGCAGCCGGATTTTTTTTTCTTAAACCTCAAGATTTAACAGTTTAAATGGCACTTATTTAATCTATCGACTTTGAGACCGCAAATTGAGGCTCAGTTTGTGAATTATGAGAAGGGAAATCTCCGATTCACTGGTAGGTTTTTTCTAAGATGGTTATAAATTGCGTACTATATATGTTTACTAGGAATTGTATCTCTACCGTCTTCTAGATTGTCAGTTTATGGTGCTATGGATATCATTGTTAACATTCTGTATTGAAGAAAAAAAATGCTTAAGTCGCATTACCATAATTTGGTATTTGAATATATGCTATTAATCCACCTTTTTAATTGGGTTGGATGAAATATTTGGGGATATTCTTCCCCAAATCAAATTACTTTCTGAAAATTTGACATGCAACAACATAGATTTCAGTTGTGTTTTTTTTTTTTTTTTTTTTATAATCAACAAGTTCTTTGTCGCCTTGAGAGTTTTAACGTCCAACATTTTGAAACATGCATATATGTCGCACTTAGATTTAAAACCTCTCCTTAATCATTAAAATAAGACCTCATCAGGAAGAGCTTTTCTTGTTTTAATAAACAATAAACTGGCTGAAGCGGTTTGATGGGTCCTAGGTAATTTTTCCATATCTCAATAGGGCTGGGTCCAAACTTCCAAACCTTTCTTGCTTTCAACCATATGAATGGATCCTAGCATGCATGTGCAATTAGGCCCATTTCAGGCCGTTGGCTGGTTTATCAGGCACTTTCTGGGCTGAGTTAAAAGCCTGCAATTCGGAAAGGGGAAAAATCTTACGGGGAATACGGCATGAAGGAGAGGATGGCAACAAAACCCAATGTTCTTTTCATTTGTTCTGAACGACTTTTCAACTCCTTCCGGCTACAATTGACGAGCCAACTTTTGCCAGATATAGCCTGCAGCTTTGATTTCATCTTTATCATAAATTTGACGTTACTTTTTATATGGATTATTATTAATATCATCATCTCAAAATTGTCACGTCTTTCAACGAATCAAGTGCTAAAATAGGGGCATATAGATCGTGTCCTCTAATCCGCAGGATTTCCAAGAACGAAGGGCAAACATGAGTTTCAGGAGGGTATGACGTGAGAAAACAGAAGCATAGGAACCTCATTTATATCATTCAGTTTCACCGACTTAAAAATTTGTACGAGCCAAATGATCACAACTCAAATTGTTAAAGCAAAGTACCTGAGATTTTTAATCATATATGATCAATTTAACAATTTTAAATTGATTTAGTCCAAAATAACCAAAATTTTTATGTCATTTGGAAAGAAAATAGAAGCAGAAAACCAGGATTGATTTGGAAGCTACATAACGTAGGTTAAACACCCCCTCCCCAAGAGCTTTGAACATGATCTCAATTAAATTAATTAGCGCTCTGTTATACTAGTCCGTGAAATTGAAGCTAAGGAACGCCTTTGATTGCGGAGGGATAAGGGCGTTAATGCTTCCGTCTCGTTGAGTTAATGCCGCCATTTGACTAGAAAACTACAATTGCATCCTTCATCAGGGTTGAAATGAGGTCCAAATGGCTAGCATAATTATAGGGAAAAAAATTTGCTTTTTTTGCTTCCTTACCGGGAGGAAAGAAAAGCTTTTTGTCTGAAAAAGTCCATAAGTTCTTATTGAACTTTATCTTCTATTATATAATTTGTGGAACATCATTCATACATGCTTTTTTGATAATTCATACATGCTTTTTTAACCTTTATAGCAGCATCCATTAAAATGTCTAGTAAAAAAAAGCCATTCAACAAGCAAGGGTGAAAGGGCGGTTGAGATGAGGCTTTTCATAGACCGAATAATGGGTGTGGTAATTAATGATCTAGATTAATTTATTAGTAGTTGCTTTTGGGCATTGGTTCTCTTGCGTTAAAAAAAAAAAAAAGAAAAAGATGTAATACTCTTAACTGCAAGAAATGTGATTTCTTCAGCAACAAAAAATTATGTTTTGCTGCAAGAAAATATTTGTATTACAAAAAGTATTTATAATATTTTTATTTACACTTCTATTAGAAAATAAAAAAAAATTGTGTGCAACATCTATTGCAACATGAAATTTTTATGCTAAGAAAAAAAGATTAATAAATTGTTGCAAAATAATGCAAATTGTATTGTTTCTAGTTTGGTTACCAAAAAGAAGATTTTGCAAAGTGTTGTAAAAAACATTTACTACAATTTTATTTAAATTGTTACCCTGAAATGTAATTTGTAGTAATCAATTACAATATATCAATTTTATGTTGTAAAAAAATGTATTTTGCAATGTTTATACAAATCACTTAAAAATTTTTTGTTGCTAAAAATGACATTTCTTGTAGTGAGAATAAGCCTTCTCCCTGCAATTTTCCAATTTAAGTTTGAGTATTAAATTATTATTAATTGAAAGAATAAGTGAATATAGGGCACCAATAAACTTTGTTTTGAAATTTAATGGAAACTCAACGAGAAGAGATAATGTGGGTTGGCTATCCAACCATAGACAGTTGCAATTACACTTTCTATCTTCTCAACTACTACTTACACCCTAAACATGTTTATTATGTATGTAATAAAGTAGCATAAAAAAATGTTGCAAATCTTTCCATTGTTACCAATAAATTTGCACATATGGAGTCCCTACATGCATATTAGACGTTTGACTTTTAATCAGTAGGTCATAATTTCAATGTGGAGTTAAGGGACAGTGACAGCATATATTAGGATCAGCCACCCATTTCGCAATGCATTTTCATATTTATATATTTATTGCTTTTTGTCGTGGATGTGGTTGGTTTTGGATAATATTTCGGCTGTGATGCGATGCACCGTGGAGATAATTATGGGTTTGTTTGTTTAAACTGAAATCGGAACGAGTAAATTCCAGATTGAATTAAATTATAAATTCGATTAAATCTCGTTATTTTCCGAAGAAATTCACTCTACTTACTGTAATAAAGATCTGCTAGATGCGAATTTCTCCGCAATTTCATCAACTGTAGCTTCTTTAGTTGAGGATAGATCCGAAATCCCACTCTTTTCCTCTTGATCTTTTCCTCTTTTGGAAGCACAGTTTCAATCATTAAGATTGCAATTATTTTCGTTTGAATTCTATGTAATTTACTGATTACAATGACAATTATTTTTGTTTTTCTATCGCACATTCGAGGCCCTTTTTTTCAGTGCTATATATATTTGATGCATTGAAATTGACTGGCACTACAACATGGAATAATTCGACTACCACTACATGACTGCCCATTATAAAATATAAATGTTACTGTTTTTTTTTTTATTATTTTTGTTTCCTAAAGTCATAATTAAAATTTTCTGTAAAAAAAATTCATATTTAAATCTCTCAATCTTCTTCTTTAAAATGGAAGACTATGGATTTTACCGCCATGAAGATTATAGATGGTATGGTTGGCACTGGTAGGATTAAAACTGAATTAAAAGCTGAGAGTAAATTTTATTATTAATCACTTAGCTTATACTCAAATATCGTTTGAGTCACTAAACTTTATTTTTTCACAATCAACTCACTTAACTTTGTTAAGTATATCAAAACTAATTACCTTAAAAGATTTCATTTAAAGTTTGATAAAAAAATATCATGACTGTCATATCATCTGACACAACAATTAACTAAACCAATATAATTTCATGAAAGGTTATTAAATTTTCACCCAATTTTCAAATAAGTCACTAAACCTTAATTTGTTACTAAAAGTTCACTAAAATTTTTTAAATGTATCAAATTTGTTCACTTTAATAAATTTCATCCAAAATAAAAATTAAACAAAATTTAAATATTGAACTCAATCAAATAATATCCATTTTTTTTAATGTAACCAAAAATCCTATCATATCCACAAAAAATTAAATAAACCCATACACACATTTAATAAATATTTATTTTTCCTGAAATATTATTACTTTTATTTATATTAAAGAGTATAAATTTTTAAATATTTATTAAATATTACTGATTTTATTTATTTTAAAAACATAAATATTTAATAAATAATGCTTTAATTAAATTGTAAGGACTTTATCTTTTATTTAAATAAACATAATAATACTTCAAGAAAAATAAATATTTATTAAAATTGTGTCTGCTTTGGGTTTATTTAATTTTTTCTTTCGATTCTCTATGAGGTATGAGAGGATTTTTTGCTACATAGAAAATCTGAAAATGTTTAATTGAATTCAATGTTTAGATTTTATCTAATTTTTATTTTGGATAAAATTTATTAAAATGACCAAATTTAATATATTTAACAAATTTTAAAGATTTTATAGTGACAAATTAAAGTTCAATGACCTATTTGAAAATTAGGTGAAAGTTTAATGATCCTTTATGAAATTATATTAGTTTAGTTAGCCAATGTGATAAATAATATGACTGATGATGTGGCAATCATGTTATTTTTCTATCAAAATTTGGATGCAATTTGTTAGAGTGACTAATTTTGATATACTTAACAAACTTCAGTGACTTGATTTGAACAAATTAAAATTCAATGACCCAAATGAGATTTGAGTATAAGTTCAGTAGCTAATAGTGAAATTTACTCTGAAAGCTGATGGATGTAGCTTTCATCGTCATGTAGTTAGGACTTATGACTAATTACCTAAAAAAGAAAAAGTAGTTAGGAAGTAACTAACGTATATATGTTCAAAACAAAAAGGAACAAATCAAAGGTTGTTGGACTAAAGATATAAGGCTCAGGACCATTCACATGTTGAAAAGACCTGGTCATCGAAATGCCAAGATGGCAATATGTTCTAACAAACTCCTGTTTCATAAAATTAAAAAAAAAAAAATATAAAGAACTCGAATTTATATTGAAATTAATAATAATAATAATAATAATAATAATAATAATAATAATAATCTGTCTCACATGATGATTCGTGTTAGTCTTTTTTAAATACAAATAAATTTTTATGTATTTACTTTTTATTTTTTGTTATTTAATTTTCATCATATTGAATTTGAAAAATTGTTCAAAATAAAAAAAGAATATTAATACTTGCAACAAAACTTACATAAAATTTTTTAGGTGAAATTTGTAAAGTTCTTTTTAAAAATAATTTAATAAAAATTTTAGTGAAAAATCCAAACTAATAAATTAATAGAGTATAATGTGAAGATAAGAAATACGTAAAAAAAAATTAAAAATGGTGCTTATAATTCAAATTTAATCGATACTTATACAATAGTAAAAATTCTATCAACATTCTTATTAAAATTGTCTTTCCAAAAAAACATCAAAATTTACTAAATTTTTTTTCAAAATTTACATAATTGATCTATGAAATGAGAAATTTTAGTCATTAGTTTTGATTTTTAATTTTAGTTTTTATTTAATTGTTTCGAGCAAAAAACTTCACAAACTTCATCTAAAAAATTTCATTGAAATCTTTCACCTAATACTCAATGTAACAGTCAAACTAATTTCCTATTTAATGGCATTGTAAGATTGATGACTTGAGCTGGAAATGAAATAGAATTTAAGTCATTTCAAGTAAAGATGTTAACACCTTTTTTTCTATCTTAGGTATGCTTGTTAAGAATGGGCACATGTTCAAAATTTCCATTGTATATATATATATATATATATATATATATATTCCAATTATCTCATATTCTAGATTAACACAGTCAAGTAATTCTAATTTAGGTCAATCAATTTTAAATTATGAATAATTACAATGATATCATATTATAATATATTTGAACATATAGTATGTTATCAGTCAAGTGTGATCCCAATTTAATTATGTATTTGGACGCATAATATAATAGGTTAGTTTTGACTAATATGTTAAAAGAGGTCCCTACTTTCACCTATATATATATATATATATATATATGAGGTTGGCCCATTATATTTCATAACTTTAGTTTTTAGAGATAAAAAACGGTTTTCACCATTTTATGTGCAAGTTTCCATTCAAACTTTTAAAAGAGGCATCAGAAAGCTTGTGATGGCAGCAACACTTCTGTGGATCTCGATTAAATGGAATTGAGCTTTCGTTTGCTTCTAGGTCAATTTTAATTTGAGTTTATAAATTGTATTAGTGACTTAGTAAGGTTTTGGGCAAATCCAACAATTGGCATCAGAGCAAAACTCATTGTTAAGGTCATTGATAGCTTCTAATTTTGTGGGTGACATTATTGAAGCTTGGTTTGAGCTTTCAAAGTTTTGGATTTTAAATCCATTTCATTTTTACATTATTAGACTCTAAATTGTAGTTTTATGTTGTTGAGCTTGAAAATAAGGTTGAAATATGGCTTTTTTTTGTCCAAAATGGTGTGAAAATGATGAGTTTTAATGGAAACAAGTCAAATCAAGTCAAAATGCCCTAATCATGTAATCGGACGAAAAAGAAGCCTCGAGTGTGTGCAATGGTGTGCTTGCGCATGTCCCACTGTGTTTGCCCCTTTCACTTGACAAGCACATGGCGCATGTGTTACATGTGCCATAGGCAACTCTTTTGGCGGGTGTAATGCATATGTTAACCCATGACTAACGGGTCTAATGCAACAAAAAAAAAATGAGAAAAATAAAATTTTACAATGAAATTTCATTTTTACCATTTAGTACATTGGGCCTTTTTTTTTTTTTTGGGTTTTTGTTGCTATAGGGCCATTTTTTACTTATTTTGGCCGTTCGTGTTTAAATATACAACTTGGGCCACATTGCAAATGAAATTTTTTGGTCTTTTTCTTTTATTTTTCTTTATTAAAATGTTTTTTTTGTCATTTCATTTTAGGTCAATTTGGATGGAAATGAAAGGATTTTTTTAAATTAATGTTAGGCCATTTTGGTTGAATTAAATTTAGGCCTGTTTTGGTTTTTTAAGATTAAATTTAATTATTAAATTTTGGGGTCATTAATTTAATCAATTTTGGCCATTTTGTTTAAGGCCACTTTGATTAATATTTTTTGTAAAATATTTTGGTCTAAAATTAATGGTTTCATTTAGTAAAATATTGGGCCTAATTAAATAGGTTTTAAATGAATTATTTAGGTATTTTGATTAGCCTAATTTCGATAATTAAAATTTACCCAATTCGTCAATAATTCATTTAATTTTGTAAAAACCCATTTAATTAATAAAATTGCTTTATTATTTTTCATATTCACTTTAAATTAAATTAATTGATGTTGTCAAATTAAATTTTTAGAATATGTATCTAAATATAGTAGATTTCAATCGTATTATATTTTAGTTTGACAATTAGGTGAATATTCTTAAATTTCACAAATCATTAATTGGATTAATTAGAGCCCACCAGTCTTGAGAATAATCATGAAGATTTTCAAGATTTTCTAGTTATTTATTCTGAACTAATAAGAAGGCAATTCCTTACGATAGTTGCAACATATACCAAGGTTTGTAGAAATGGTAACATTTTTCCTATCAGATTGGTTATTATTTTGAAAGATGTTTGGGAAGGAAAGGATTCTGGTTAGGGTATAATGTGATTTAGCTACCCTGTCGATAGCAAGTAATTCTTTATTTATTCGGCAAGTTCTATCCTTTGTAGTATGCTCTAGAAAATTTTAAATTCTGAATATTATAACCTTCATGGCATGATTTTGTTTTACATGTATGATACAAGTTGAGTTATTCTATAAAGCTTCCACTTTCAATTTCATCCCTACAACTATCATCTAACATATCAGTTTAGATAAATTGTGTGAATTACTCTCTATGATTTTTGGCATAATAAATTCGAAAATAGCCTTGAGGAACATTAGGAACAGTTGGAACATCATGCTCTTCTTCTTTTAATTTTGTTCTTTCTAATCCACAAACCAATTGCATTTTGTAAATAACCCATACTATGTAAAGTATGAACTCTAAGAATGCTAAATGGGTCACTAAATACAATCTCTCTATCGCTCCTAGTGTTAATACGTAATTTCTTCAATAGATTAATTATAGCAAACCCATAGACCAAAGTGTAATCTCTATTTTATACTATTCTCATCATGTCATTAAAGATAAAGTGCACAAGATTAGGTTTCTCCTCATTTTTAATCTTGTACATCCACTAGTAATCTTGTTTTCTATTAGTTGAAATTAGGTGCTAAATGGTGACAAAACATGGGTAACTATAAGGTGCAACAATCTATCATGTATAAAAAATCTTATGGCTTATGTAGGAGTAACTTTCAAGTTTTCATTCATAAAGATATGTTGAGCTAAATCCAACATTTCACACCTAGTGTTTGTGTCACCATCATCATCTAGCATAAACATTTTAGCCAATAATTGCTTGTTAACTACAATCTCTTTACTCATCACAAAGTTTTGAACCTATCAAGATAATATTTATTTACAGTCCCTTCAATCTCAATACATGTAGAATTACTATAGAACACCTTAACTAAATTCTCATAAACTATCCCACCCATACATAGATAATTCATCCAGCCAAAATTTTCAAATACATGCAGATAAAGAAACTCAATAGATTGAAGAAATTCAAAAGATATTACCATTCTATGCTTAACCTCCCTATTAGAAAAATTTGCTTCATCTTTCTATTTAGTAGTAAGATTCGTAAAATTCTAATTGAATGAAGGCTTAATTGATGAACTAGAAGCCTCTATTGGAGGATTCCTTTTTGTTCCAACATTTCTTTTGTTTTTAAAAGCCATGGGTAAATTGGATACAAAAAAATAGGTAAGCTTTTAAGAAATTGATGAAGGAAACTAACAATGTAGGTGATAAGAAGTGATATAAGTTTGTGAGAAGTAGGAACATTGAGTGAATGATGAAGAATCAAAAAGAGGACCAAAGTTTTAGAGAAAAAAAAGGGTAGGAGTGATTTGAGATGATTTTGTTGTGATTTCTATGAAACTAGATGAAGAATTGCAAGAAAAAAAGAAAAATTGAAGATTTTTGTAAGAAATTTTGATTGAAAAGAATGAATTTTGAGAGAATTTATGGGAGAAAAAATTAAGGTATAAGGAAGCAATGGAATAGGAAGATGAAAAAGGACTCTCATGTGGGGTTTTAGAAAAGAAAAGCCAAAATTTAGAAAACCAAAATAGTGAGTTTTGAAACTACCAATCTACCCAATTGATTGGGTCCCTTAAGGGATTAATCAATTCAAGAAAATCCCAAGTCCATTTAGCTACTAGTTGAAAAACCAATAGATTCGGTCCTCCATAGGATCAATCGATTCATGTGTAGCCCTTTTTTTTTTTGTCAATATGCAAGCAATATAACCATTTAAATATGCATCATATAATTACAAATACTAATCATAAATAAGTATGTCAAGAGAAACACACATTTGTTTAAGCAAGGCACAAATATCAATTTATCAAGAATTTCATTTCAAAAAGCATCCATCATTCCAAGTTCACCTCTAATTGTATAAAATTTATCTCTGTAAAGAGGTTTTATAAAAATATTAGCTAATTGATGCAATGTATTAACATATTCAAGCACAATATCACCTTTTTTAACATGATCTCTAATGAAATGATGCCTAATTTCAATATGCTTAGTTTCTTACTGTTGAATTGGATTTTTGGTGAGATTAATAGCACTAGTATTATCACATTTAATGGGAATGTGGTCCATGGTAATTTCAAAATCCTCAAATTGTTGTTTAATCCATAAAACTTGAGCACAACAACTACCGACCACTACATATTCAGCTTCGATTGTAGATTAAGAAACACTATTTTATTTTTTGAAAAACCATAATATGAGCATATTCTCAAACAATTGACAAGTATCGAAAGTGCTCTTTCTAGTAATTTTACAACCACCAAAATCTGCATTGAAATAAATAGGTAAAGCAAAAGATGAACCTTTTAGATATCATAATCCTTAGTTAAGAATGTCCTTAAGGTATCTAAAATTCTTTTAATAGCAAGTAAATGTGATTCTCTAAGTTATAATTGAAATTTATCATATAAGCACACACTAAACATTATATTTGATCTACTTGTAATGAGATATAACAATGAACCAATCATAGACCTATATAATTTAGAATTAATACATTTACCCCTTCATCCTTGTCAAGTTTTGTTGAAGTGCTCATAGCTGTTGAGTAAAGCTTTAATTCTTTCAATCCAAACCTTTTGAGCAAGTCTTTGATGTATTTGGCTTGATTGATGAAGGTATCATCTTTTGTTTGTTTTACTTGTAATCCCAAGAAAAATGTAAGCTCTCCCATCATGCTTATTTCAAATTCACTTTACATAGCCTTAGCAAATTCTTAACAAAAAACTTCATTAATAGCTCCAAATATAATATCATTAACATAAACTTGCACAATGAGAATGTTTTTTCCTTTGGTTTTAATAAAAAGTGTAGTATCAACATTTCCTCTATTGAAACCATTTTTAATTAAAAGCTTTGACAATCTTTCATACCAAGCTCTAGAAGCTTGTTTTGAACCATATAAAGGTTTTGTCAATCTATAAACATGATATGAAAATTGAAGATTTTTAAAATAAGGAAATTGCTCTACATATACCTTTTCATTTATAAAACCATTTAGAAATGCACTCTTGACATCCATTGAAAGAGTTTGAAATCTTTGAAACATGCAAATGCAAGTAACATCTTAATAGCTTCTAACATTGAACTGGGGCATAGGTTTTATCATAATCAATTCCTTCTTCTTGACTATACCCTTAAGCCATTAACCTGGCTTTATTTCTCACAATGACATGCTTATCCATTTTATTCTTAAAAACCCATTTGGTGCTTATAGTATAATGATCACTAGGTCTAGGTGCAAGATTCCACACTGGCTTCTTTCAAATTAGTTTAATTCCTCTTGCATAGCCAATATCCAATGATTATTTCCTAACACTTCATTTATGTTCTTGGGTTCAATATGAGAGGAAAAAGTAACATAATTACACACATTGTAAGAAGATCTAGTTTTTATCTCTTTAGTTGGATCATCAATAGTCTCACTATCTTTGACATACCTCATTTTCTCTAGTCATGTACTTTGAGCATCTCTATCAAGGTATTATGAATTGTTCTTATTTAAATTTGTCTTATATGTTTATCCTCATTAGGCTTATCAAGAGCTATGAGACATAGGTTAGCTACTTTCTCATCATTTGATTCATCATCAAAGAAGTCACTATCACTCAATATTGTAACCATTACTTTTTTCTTTGGCTTCATTATGTTTTTCTTCTTCCACAAAGGACAATCAAATTTGATATGACCTAGTTTGTTGTATTCATAGCAAACAATTTGATCCTTTTCTCTTCTACTTGATTTTTCTTTGATCATTTCCCTTTGTGATCTTTTTCTATTTGAGAACTTGTTCATCTTTATGAACTTCTTGAACTTTTTTATAAATATGGCCATTTTTTCATCTTTATCAACCTCATCTTGTTTAAACTTTTCTTCATCTTCTTGAGAGATTGATTTGAGAGTAATACCACATTTCTTGATTGGTTCTTATTCTCTTTTAAGCTTTATCTCATAAGTAAGGAGAGAACCCATGAGTTCATCCAAAGATAGTGTGTAAAGATCTTTAAATTCTTCAATGGCTATCACATTAGCTTTCTAACTCTTTGGTAGACTATTTAGGATTTTCTTCACCATCTCCACATTTAAGTAAATTTTCTCAAGAGCTTTTTAACCAATAATAATGTCGGTGAAACGATTTGACATTTCACTAATGGTTTTTTTTTAATTTCATCTTGAATAGCTTATAATTATGAGTAAGTATGCCAATTTTGGTCTCTTTCACTTTATTAATACCTTCATGAGTGATAGCCAACTTGTCCTAAATTTTTTTTGCATTATCTCACAAAGGAACTCTATTGTACTCACTAGGCCCCAATGTACAAAAGTGTGTATGCATTGCTTTGACATTGAGTTGAGCCATCTTGATGTCATTGGCATCCCATTCATATTTTTGCTTGACCACCTCTCTATTTTCCACCATTTTCATTAGAATTTGAGGACCATTTATAATAACCCTTCAAACTTCATAGTCATTGGCTTGAATAAAAAATCTCATCATAGTCTTCCAATATAAGTAGTTGTCACCAACAAAAAGAGGAGGTCTTACAATGCAATGGCCTCACCTCTAAGAGATGTAGCTACCATTTCATTTACCATGAGACACATTTCTTTTTGCCAATCATATTTGTTGTAGCTTAAGGATGGTTGCTCCACATTGATCATGATACTTCTTTGAGCTATTTTTAGGATTACTTTTAGGTTGTTGACCTACAAAATAGAGTACTAGCTCTAATACCAATTGTTAGCTTAAAAAATTGAAATAAACTAAGAAGAGGGTGAATTGTTGATAATAAATTTTTGACAATTCAATATCCAATAAGCATAAATTTCACAAATCAATTTTTCTAAGCAAATAAACACAACAAATATGAGTATACTAATAATCTTAAAAGTAAAAGATAGAGATAAAAAATCAAACACTAAAATTTATAGAAGTTCGTCCCATCTTTTAGGCACCTATATCCTCTCCTTTAGCCTCAATTGCTAAGAAGTTCAATCTATTATGTGTTGAATGTTACAACCTAGTTCTTCAAAGCTCTATACACTCAACAACACAATCTCTTAAGGTTTTTTTTTTTACTTTTAAGCTCACAACATCGCAACACAAGGTTTTAAGTGCTTTGAAAACTCAAAAAACCTTTCTAAGTTTGAAGTACAATTCAAGAATGAGAAGAATATCAAGAGAAAAACAAATACAACATGAATTTCTGCACTTTTCTCACACTAGAATGCTCTTTAATGCTTAAAAAAGATGGTAGATGGAATCAGTAATTTTCCTTAGCTCTTCATACTTTCAAATGCAGTGGGAAACCTTTATTTATATGTTGAAAGTGGAAGATAGCCATTGCTTGCATTAAATGTTAGGAGCCTGCAAAATTTTAGACCAAAAAATATTCATTGGGTCTTTCTAGGCACTTGGGGATTGATCCTTTTATATAAGGGATCGATTGGGTGAATTAAAAAAAGCCAATTTTATGTATTATAAGACTACCCAATCGATCAATTAGGGTACTTGATCGATCCCTTATCCTAAGTGATCAATCCTTTTATAGGGTGATTAATCCATTTTGCATGTTTTTAACCTAATTTTTTTTCTAAATAAAAATTTGATCCATCTCTCAAAGGGGGGATCAATCGGGTCACTTTAAAACCCTAACCCATCGATCCATATAAGGAGAGGATTGATTGATTTTTGAAAAACTTGCTCAAGATAGGCTATTAGAAGAAAAATGGATCGATCACTTTAGCCAGGAGATCAATCAGGTCATATAAGAGGATTGATCCTTTCTACCCTAATTTGTCCAAAGTTCAATTTTGTTTTTTGAATGTGTTTTGTTTTGGTTCAAAAGTATTTTTGACAAGATAGAAGGCTGAAAAAATGTTCAATTTGAGATTAAATAAATTTGATTCAAGTTAGGCAAAAATTTTTTTTTATCAATTTAAAAACTGTGATCAATTCAAAGCTAACAATCTCTCATTTTTTGATATGACAAAACCAAATGAAAAATTTGCTTCAAAAATATATACAAACATTTTTCCATTTGAAAAGTAGGCTCCCCTTATATTTAAGCATAAAGAAATTTAAACAAGCTAAGAACAAGGGGTAACCATCAATGTCAAGATCATTCATAGATAAGGCAATTTCCATATATGCATTTAGGATTACTCTCGCTTTAATAAGTAAGCAAGTCATCAAACCAATAAGCAATGTGATCAATATCAAGATCAAGATCACTAATAGGATGAGCCTAAGGATTACTCCCCCATTTTCCATTTTGCAAATCCTTTCCAACGTTAGCCAAAATTTTTTATTTCATTACTTGTCCCCCTTTTGTCATGGCAAAAAGAACAAGACAACCAAACTAATATAGCAATCAATTCAAGGCAACAATAAGCTTAATATATGTTCAAATCAAACCAACCTAATTCCACCACTTAATGTCATAGCAAAGCAATCAATAACATTAATTTTGAACTAGCACCAATGTAATAATCCAAATGCCATTATGAAAATAAAATGCATATATCATTAATCTAAAAGTTAAATACCGAGGTTTAAAACATAATGCAAAGTTTCTTTAAGAAAATTAAAACTTAAAAAGATAGATATGTAGGGAAAACATCTAAGGCATGACGTTAAAGTGGATCATTGAGGAGGAAGACAAGGTGGTAAATGGTGAAAGTGTTGGTTCATCTCAATCCTTATTTGGTGAATTTTTTCAATCATGGCATTTTGATTTAACTATAAATTTTCAAGCCTTGAGTTCATATCTCCAACCATGGAGTGCAAGCTATTCATTTGAACCATCATAATTTATAGTGCACATTGAGTATTAAATAGTGGACTAGAGGGTTCTTCTTGAGGTACATTAGGAACATCTAGAACATCTAGAACATTATGCTCTTCTTCTTCTTGCACTACTGTAATTTTTATCTTTCTAATCCATAAACTAATTGCATTTTGTATATAACCTATACTATGCAAAGTATGAACTCTAAGAATGCTAAATGGGTCATTAAATACAATCTCTCTATTGCTCTTGGTGTTAATACCTAATTTCTTCAATAGATTAATTATAACAAACCTAAGATAAACACACATTTGTTTAAGCAAGGCACAAATATCAATTTATCAAGAATTTCATTTCAAGGAGCATTCATCATACTAAGTTCACCTCTAATTGTATAAAATCCATCTCTATCAAGCGATTTTATAAAAATATCAGCTAATTGATGCAAGGTATCAACATATTCAAGTACAATATAACCTTTTTGAACATGATCTCTAATGAAATGATGCCTAATTTCAATATGCTTAGTTCTTAAGTGTTGAATTAAATTTTTTGTGAGATTAATGGCACTAGTATTATCACATTTAATAGGAATGTGGTCCATGGTAATTTCAAAATCCTTCCATTATTGTTTAATCCATAAAACTTGAGCACAACAACTATCAACCACAACATGTTTGGCTTCGGTTATGGATTGAAGAATACTATTTTATTTTAATAAAAAGTGTAGTATCAACTTTCCATCTATTGAAACCATTTTCAATTAAAAACTTTGACAATTTGTCATACCAAGCTTTAGGGGCTTGTTTTAAACCATATAAAACTTTTGTCAATCTATAAACATGATTTAGAAAGATTTTCAAAACTGAAAGGTTGCTCTACATACACCTGTTCATTTATAAAACCCTTTATAAATGTACTCTTGACATCCATTTGAAAAAGCCTAAAATCTTTGAAACACGTAAATGTAAGCAACATCCTAATGACTCTAACCTTGCAATCAGGGCATAGGTTTCATCATAATCAATTCCTTCTTCTTGACTATACCCTTGAGCCATTAACCTAGCTTTGTTTCTAACAACATCACCATGCTCATCCATTTTATTACTAAAAACCCATTTGGTGTTTATAGTAAGATGATCACTAGGTCTAGATACAAGATTCCACACATGGCTTCTTTTAAATTGGTTCAATTCCTTTTGCATAGATAATATCTAATGATTATCTCCTAAGGCTTCATCTATGTTCTTAGGTTCAATATAAGAGACAAAAACAACATTATTAGACACATTGCAAGAAGATCTAGTTCTTACCCCTTGAGTTAGATCACTAATAATCTCACTATCTTTGACATTCCTCCTTTCTCTAAGGTGATTTGGTTTTTGCTCTATTTGTTGTGGTTTTTTTAGAAACTTATTGTTCAAAATAAAACATTTGCAACCAAAATGATGAAAATAACTTATGTTAGGCCTTTTACCTTTAAAAGTTCATAGAGAGTTTTCTTCAAGATTGACCTAATTATAGCTCTATTTATAATATAACAAGAGGTATTTATAGCTTTCACTAAAAAAGATCTAGATAAATTATTTTCACAAAATAAAGTTCTAGTCATTTCTTCTATAGTTCTATTTCTCCTTTCTACTGCCCCATTTTGTTGATGAGTTCTAAAGCTGAAAAATTATGGCTAATACCATTTTCATCATAAAACACATTAAAGCCAAGGTTTTCAAATTTTTTTCCATGATCACTTCTAATACTAAAAATTGAGTAACCTTTTTCATTTTGTATTTGTTTGCTAAAAGTGATGACTTTTTCCAAAGCTTCATTCTTTGAATGCAAGAAAAGAACCTATGTATATCTAGTAAAATCATCAACAATAACAAACCCATATTGTTTTCCACTAAGACTCATTGTCCTAGTAGGACCAAAAAGATCAATACAAAGTAGTTGAAGAGGTTTAGTAGTTGAAACATAATTCTTAGGTTTGTAAGAGATTTTTCTATGTTTTCTTTGAGCACATGCATCACAAACCTTATCATTTTCATATTTCAATTTTGGTAAACCAATAATCAAATCATTTTAAGAAAGTTTTGAAATTACATGGATAATTGCATGTTCAAGTCTTCTTTGCCAAATCCAACTTTCATTTTTTTTTAACCATAAAACAAACATTTTTAAATAATAGATCATCCAAACACACCATATAAACATTTCCTTGATGATGTCCAAAAAAAACTAGTTTGTTAGTCTTGATATCAATCACTTGACAACACATGGATTCAAACACAACTCTAGGTCTTTTATCACACAATTGACTGATGCTAAGTAAATTATGCTTGAGTCCTTTCACAAGTAAGGCAATTTCAATAGTAGTAGAAGAATTGTTACCAACGGAACCAATCCCTTCAATTTGGCCTTTAGAGTTATCTTCAATTGTAACATCTCCTCCACTTTTAACCTTTTAAATCTTTAAATTGAGCTATATCTCTGGTCATTTGCTTTAAGCATCCACTATTAAAGTACCATGATTGTTCTTGCTTGAATTTGCCTTGTAGCAATGTTCATCCACCTTGGGCTCATCAAGAGCCATGAGACATAGGTTGGTTACTTCCTCTACATTTGATTTATCATTGGAAAGTCACTATCACTCCATGTTGCAACCATTGCTTTCTTCTTGGGCTTCATTGTGTTTTACTTCTTTCACAAAAGATAATCAAATTTGATATGACCCAATTTATAGCTTTCATAGCAAACAATTTGATCCATTTCTCTTTTACTTGATTCTTCTTTGATCATTTCACTTTGTGGTCTTCTTTTATTTGAGAACTTGCTCATCTACATGAATTTCTTGAGCCTTTTTGTAAACATGGTCATTTCTTCATATTCATCAACATTATCTTGTTCAATCTTTTCTTCATCTTCTTAAGAGGTTAATTTGAGAGAAATACCATATTTCTTGGTTCGTTCTTATCCTATTTTAAGCTTCATCTCATAAGTAAGGAGAGAATCTATGAATTCATCCAAAAAGAGTGTGTGAGGATCTTTAGATTATTCAATGGCTATCACCTTAGCTTCCTTACTTTTTAGTAGACTATTTAGGATTTTCTTCACCATTTCCATATTTGAGTAAGTCTTCCCAAAAGCTTTCAAACTATTAATGATGTCAGAGAAGCGGTTTGACATTTTATTAATGGTTTCTTTCAATTTCATCTTGAATAGCTCATAATCATGAGTAAGTATACCAATTTTGGTCACTTTCACTTGATTAGTACATTAATGAGTAATGGCCAACTTATCCCAAAATTTTTTTTCTTTTTCACAAAAAGAAACTCTATTGTATTCACTAGGCCCCAAAGCACAAAAAAGTGTATACATTACCTTGGCATTGAGTTGAGCCATTTTGATATTATTGGCATCCCATTCACTTTCTTACTTGACAACCTTTCTATCATCCACCATTTTCATTGAAATTTGAGGACCATTTACAATAACCCTTAAAACTTCATAGTCATTGGCTTGAATAAACAATCTCATCCTAGTCTTCCAATATGAGTAGTTGTCACCAACAAAAAAAAAATAGGTCTTACATAGAATGGCCTTCACTTCTAAAAGATGTAGCAACCATTTCATTTTCCATGAGATACATTTTTTGTTGCCCATCATATTTGTTGTAGCTTGAGAATGGTTGCTCCACATTGATCACGATACTTCTTTGAGCTATTTTTAGGATTACTCTTAGGTTGTTAGATCTATAAAATAGAGTATTAGCTTTGATACCAATTGTTAGCTTAAAGACTTGAAATAAACCAAAAGAAGGTAAATTGGTTGACAATAAATTTTTAAAAAATTCAATATCCAATAAGCACAAATTTCACAAATCAATTTTTCTAAGCAAATAAACATAACAAATCTGAATATACTAATAATCTTAAAAACAAAATAGAAAATCAATCACTGAATTTATAAAGGTTTAGCCCTTCCTTTAGGCACCTAAGTCCTATCCCTTAACCTTACTTGCTAAGGAGTTCATTCCACTATGTGTTGAATGTTATAACCTAGCTCTTCAAATCTTTATACAATCAACAACATAATCTCTTAAAGGTTATCTTCCCCCTTAAGCTAACAACCTCACAATACAAGCTTTTAAGTGCTTTGCAAACTTAAATAACCTCTCTAAAGTTGGATATTTGCTAGTTTGAAGAACAAATCAAGAATGGGAAGAATATCAAGAGAAAAACAAATACAATAAAAATTTCTACATTTTTCTCACACTAGAATGCTTTTTAATTCTTAAAGATGATGGTAGAAGTAATAAGTTTTCTTAGCTCTTTATACTTTCAAATGCCATGGGAAACCTTTATTTATATGTTGAGAGTGAAAGATAGCCATTGCTTACATTAAATGTTAGGAGCCTACAAAATTTCAAACAAAAAAATAGCCATTGGGATCCCCTTTCTTGACACCAGGGGATCGATTCCTTCATGTAAGGGATCATTTGGGTCAGTTAAATAAAAGCCAATTTTGTGTATTATAAGACTAACTGATCGATCAAGTAAGGTGCCTGATCGATCCTATATCCCAAGTGATTGATCCCTTTATAGGGTGATCAATCCTTTTTGCAAGTTTTTAACATAATTTTTTTTTTTTATAAAAAATAGATCAATACCCTAAAAAAGGGATCGATCAGGTCACTTTGAAACCCTAACCAATCGATCCCCATAGGAAGGGATCAATTGATTTTTGAAAAACTTGCTTAAGATAGGTTATTGGAAGAAAAATGGATCAATTCTTTCAATAAGGGGATTGGTCATGTGAGGGGATCGAACGTTCCCTTTAGGGAATCTATCCCTTCTACCCCAATTTGTCCAAAGTTCATTTTTGTTTTCTGAATGTGTTTTGTTTTGGTTCAAAAGTATTTTTGGCAAGATAAAAGGCTGGAAAAATGTTCAATTTAGGATTAAATAAATTTGATTCAAGTTAGGCTAATTTTTGTTTTGTGAATTCAAAAATTGTAATCAATTCAAGGCTAACAATTCTTTTATAAATAGTAATTATTGAGAAACTCCTAATATCTAGGCATGGTTCCAAAAATTATTTTTACTTAAGAATATTAGTTTTTTTTTTTAAACAAATTTTCAAAATCACCATTTATGAATTTATATTTTTAAAATAATGAAATATAAATGATGTCATATAAAGCAGATGGATGATGCAAGTACAAATTAAAATGCAAATGACCAATTTGATCCATCTTATACATATTTATATTTAATTCTTTTTTCATTATTACTTTTAAAAACATTTTAAAAACATTTATTTATTTGAAAATTTTTCTTTAATTCCCTAATATCTAGTTAGAATTTAAGAAAATTAATTCTTTACTTAAGAAATTCATAATTTTTTTGGTAAAAATGGTAACGATGTTCCTTAGTAAAATTTGATTTAAATTCCCACTAATATCTAGGTAGAGTCTCAAAAAAAAAAATTTTTGAAATATTATTCTATTTTTTTAAAGATTTTTTTTGAACTGATACCTTACTCACAATTATTATTAATGCATGAAATGCATATGTGACAATATGAACATAAATTATAAAATGCATGTAATTATATATATTTAAGTAGATTTTATTTAGAATGAAAATGGCTTCCAATGTTATATTTTTACTTAAAAATATCATCATATCTATGTTTTTCAAAATAAGAAAAGTAGTAATTTCTTCATTTAAAAGTTGACACTACAAGTTCAACCTCAAAATTTTAAATTTTTACCCAAAAATTATTTCACATCCAAAACATGTGCTCTTCTTATATTTTGACATGTATATACATATGTACTCATGAAAAAGAACATGTGATAATAGGATAATAGAGCTTAAAAGATAGGAAATTATACCCAATAAAGTTTAATTGTTGAAGCCTAAAATATACAATCAACTAAGCCCAAGAAATAAAATTTATAACATATCGATCTGAAGACTCGATAGCTAAACATAAAAATTTATAATCGTGAAAACTTGAGGAGTTATCACCAATTTTTCGTAGGGTGTGATCGGGCTCCCATAAAGTTTATGTTTTTAATAAAACAATAAGATATGTTTAAAGTTTATTAAAAAGATAATTTTGATTTACAAAACAAGATTGGGTTCGAGAGTTAATTATATGTAATGACAGATTAGCACTCCTACACAGCCCTTAAAATTGATACCAATTAATCATGCACTATTTATAATTTTGTACAAAAATGGTTTTTAATATGCAATTTAATTATAATTCCCTTCATTTCTAAGAAATAAAATTATTTAAAAATCTTTATTTAGAAATGCTATGAAAATCTCTAAATTAAAGAAATACCTTAAAATTTTTCGACATAAAGGTATAATTCTAAGATAATCCTTTCCAACTAAGATTTACCACAATATTTCCTTGAAAATAAAAATAATATTCCTTAAAAATGATAATTATTGGTGACTCTCTAACATTTAAGCACAGTACAAAAACTTATATATATTCCAAAATATTATTTTAAATTCATTTTATTTATTTTTTGAAATCAATTTTTTGAAGGAAGTTTTTTTATGTAATAAAAATGGAAACGGCTATAGTAAACCATAAATAACAATAATTGAAATGCATATATATGCATAATAAGTGCAAGAAAATAAATAAATGCAAATGTATCTTAAATTACTTGGAGATACAAATTTAAAATCAAGTCCTTAAATATAAAAAGACCACATTGTACTTTCTAACCTCCAGGCAGAGTTTGATGCAACCTTTTATATTTAAAATCTTGTTTTATTATTTATTATTTTTATTCTTTATTTAATTTAATTATTTTAAAATACAAGATTATATGAAAATTTTTAATGAAATAAAATTTTCTAAATACCCCATCATATAAGAGACATTTAGAAACAAATTATTACATACAAGATTTTCACATAGATCCTTGAATGTTAGGATAGTTTTGGGTTTTGAGTGGATTTAGGGTTTCATTTAGGGTTTTAATTTTAGGGTTTTGGATATCACTTAAGATTTAGGATTCTAGGTTTCATTTAGGGATTTCAAAAATTACAAACCTCTCTAAAAATCTCCAACATATAAGCAGACTTGTAGCGCAAACTCTCTTTCTATGATTTTCAAAAATTAATTTACATATATTTTGTTATTTTTTAATAAAAAGTTATTATTATTATTTATTATTCTTTTCTCTTTCTTAAAAAAAGTTCACTATTATTATTTATTTTTATGATTTAATTTTATCTTTCTAATGTTTTAAAATTTTTTTAAAATCAAATCTCTTACTAAGATTTAATTTCCTAACAGCTGGGTGGACTTAACCTTTTAAAAATTGACTTTGAATCCTTCCAACATCTAAGCAAGAATTTTAAAAATTTTATTTTTATTATTATTTTGAAGAACATTTAATTATATTTGAACTTTCTTTATATTTTTATTATTATTTACATTATTACTATTATCATTATTTATTATTATCCATATTATTCCATATATATTTTTATTATTATTATTATTGTTGTTGTTGTTGTTATTGTTGCTGTTGTTGTTGTTGTTGTTGTTATTATTAATATTTGTATTATTATTTTTTTAAAGAAAAACCCTAACCAAATGTATGCAATAAATTCATGCCAACAAATAAATCCAACCTTTCCCATATTTGGTCAACTTATAAATAGCAGTAAAAACTTTTGTCATTCATAAAGAGCCATGCACATGCAACATGTAAAGTTATTCTATGTTGTTTTCCATGCTCATAGCTAATTGATAGGAGACAATGTTTTCACACTTCCTTTGGAATAAAGGTTAGAACCAAAAGCAATGGAAGTTCATGCTTCCTAAAGTAGCCAAGACATCAAATGATTACACAAAAACAATTCATATATAGAGGAAACAAATTGAAAGAAAAGAAAAACAACTTTAAGCCATAATAGATATAACATGAAGCTTTAAACCTTTGAAAACTTAGTATATGCTTTTCATCCAATAAAAAAATAAACTAGAAAAGAAGGATTTAAACATTGTATTTTCTCTTTTGCACCCTACTGCCATGTTATGTGTTTGGAGGCTGTTAGGGAAATCTAAGCCAAATAGGATGGCTTTCAAACTCTATTAATTTTTATAAGAAACAATAGTATAGAGTAGATTGAAGATTTTCATGAATTTTTATGGATTTTCAACACAAAACAAAATAAAGAAAAATATGGTGATTTCATGCATGCAACAAACCGTGATAGGCAAAAGAAGGTTTACTTTTTCCTATTTTTCTTCTTCATTAATGGTATTACTGAAGGCTTCCTCATTGGTCTGGTTTTTTCCTATTACACTGCTTTTTTCTTTTTCTATTTGCTTTTAGGTCTCTTCTTTGTCTTGCCACCCTTTTTTTTATCTGATTTTTTTCATTGCTGCCTGCTCCTAATTTTTTTTTTTTATTTGTTCCTTCTTTCTTTAAGGTTTTTTCAATTGAATTCTATTTAACAAAATGCCCTCTTTTTTTTTTTTTTGGTCTTGCCTTTCTTATTGATTTTTTTTTCATCTCTTTTTTTTTATTACCCAAATGCCTTTTATTTTCACTATCTTTCTATTCAGGCCTTTTCCTCTTTTTCTAGTTCACTTCTCTTTAAGATGCCCCAAAGCTTTACCCTTTCTTTTATTTTTTCTTGGTTATTTTTTCTCTTCCACACCTACTATTTTTTTCATATTTTCAATTTCAGTTTCCCTTTTCTTTTTTTTTCTCGTTGAATCGTGCCTTTGGACACCCTTTTTTTAGGCCTTTTTCTCCTTATGTTTTGTTTTCTTCTTATTTTTATTTTGTTTTCATGCCTTCATCATTTCTTTATTTTTTTGTTTTAGGTTCTTATTGCTTCATGCTTCTCTTCTCCACTTTATTTTTGTGCTTTTTTTTTTTTGCCAGGTTTTCTTAATTTCCTTCTTGCTTGTCGCTTGTATTTTTTACTGGCTTCTTCTTCCCTTCCTTTTTTTCTTTGTTTCAATTCTACCTTTCAACAATTTTTTCATGTGGTTTCTTTAATAGTTCTCTCTTTTTTAGTTTTTCCCATTCCATCATCCGTGCACAATGTTATTGGTAGTTTAAAATGTGGTGCATTCCACATTGGATAGAAAGATTTACTTATTGATGAATAAAATTAATTTTTGTATTAATTTTATTCATATTTTAAATAATTATGTTTGAATAGAAATAATTATCATATGACAAATGGTCATAACTATTTGAATATAAATAAATTATTATTCATAAAAGTCATGATTATATAGAAGGTCATAACCATCTGAATAAAAATTTATATCCGTTTACTCATTATAATTAAATCTTTTAGTATAATTATTTTCATTGCTTTTAATTGAAAAGTTTAAGGTTTTGTTGTATCCTAAAGGTATAATTACCTCTACGAAAGTGTTTTTCAAGCCTCAAAGCCAAAATTCTTTTCTATTATTTCTCTTCTCTTATTTATTTTTTCTAACAATTTAAAGGTAATTATGAGAAATTTATATTTCTCATGAAGAAGATATAAGGAAAAGAAATTGGCATGATTTAGAGATTAATATTAGAGAAGGTTCAAGGTGTTAAAGGGTTAATGTTTCTATGGACCAAAATGTTAATTTTCATAAAGATCTTCATTAGAGGTATGTATTTTATTTTTGCATAATTGATGGTAAAAAGATTGACTAAATGAGATAAAACATTAACAATTTATTTCATTAGCATGTGAAGTCAAAATACAATATGCAAAATATTGATTACATTGCATAAGTTAATGCATATACTGAAATTGACTCCATAATTAGGTTTAATGGATTGTTTTATATTTATTTAAAAAATTGATGCTTATAAAGACTAGGATGGGAAATAGCCTAAAAACATAAAAGAGAAAGACATGAATTGATTTACGACAAAAAAAATTATCACTTGTTAATAAGTAATGAATTAAATTAGGTTCTAATGGAATGATCGATTGTTTAATTGTCATGTATTGGTTATATATATAGAACAGGCAAATTGTCCCATAGTTTCTATGAAAACAATCAGAAATGGGTAAAAGAATTTACCATGAGAAATTAGATACAAGTAGAGAATATATGCAGAAAAATAAGATTTGGCTACAAGATTAGTTTTATTATTAAATCATGGCACCAAAATTGAGATAATAAGTTGAATCAAGCTATTTGTATGATTCTATCTTTGTTGGTCATTTATAAATCAAATGTTAATATGTATATATATATTTTAAAATTATTATTGGTTCAAAATTTAACTAGTGTTTAATTTTCATGAAAACCAATTAAAATTAAATTAATATATGTGAATAATTATTATTAAGATATGGTGTTTCATGGATTAATTGGTGGATAATAAACCAAATAATGGTTATTATCAGAAACATTGGCAATGGGACATGTATTTTGTTTGCTGAGTGTATTACACTAGAAGTGATTTTACAAAATCAAATTTTATTATGAACAATCATAAAGTGGAAATCATAAAAAGCTATAAAAAAGTTAATCAATGGTTACAAAAAAGCATTATTGCTTTTTGCATATGCGATATTGATTAAACAAAAAGGCATGCCATTAAAAAATATTGAAGCATTTGTCAATTACTAGCATTTTGAAGGATGCTTATTAATGTCAATTAGGCATGTTTTTAAATTAGAAAAGAACATGCAAATTCAATGTTCCAAAGGCACCAATATATGCATGTGTTTAATTCCATTTTGTGATAGTAAAGAGAACATTGGTATAGTTTGCCATATATTATGAAAATGAGCTGAATGGGATGGAATTTTCTTTTTTATACATAAAAGAAAGATATGGACTATGGAGATAGAATGCCATCATTTAATTAATACATTATTGGTTAAAAACAATTAAGGTATTTTTGCTTTTTGTACACAAAAAAATAGCCTTTTGTAGACTATTAAATGAAAAGTGAACTAGTTTCCAAGGTTTTTCAGTAGTTTCATGACAATGGCAAGGATGTGGCTGATTATATACCATATTAACATATGGGCTTAGATAATAATATTGGTTTATGAAAGCCGTAAGCCTTAGAGTTAGTCAATTAATGATTTAACCAATGCAAATTCATCATGAATTTTTGCATGAAATATGAGTAAAACTCATATTATAATTATTGTTTATACTATTTTATGAAAATGATTCTTTGGATCCATGTTTCATGACTTACATTAATATGGTGATCTAGATATGAACATATTGGTCACAAAATGATTGTAAAAGTATTTGAAATTGAAGTTAAATATACTATAGACTCTTATTGTTATAGGCATATTGATCTTATAAGTAAAGTTTGAATTTATTATATATCTAAAAATGTTATGACCAATTAAAAGTGGTAAATAACAGAGATATATAGGCTACACAATGGTGGAGAAATAAGTTATCATAAAATTTTGAAATCAAGTTTAGAGGTTTCAATAATCATGAACTTGGAATTGGCCATTAGGCAATTACTATATGCATTGAAAACTCATGATAACATTTGAGATAGTTGGTTTTCACTAAAAGCTATCATTATAAATGAGATAACTTTAATAACTAAATCTACATGATTTGTAACTATAAAGTGGATTATTATGGTTGGCTTAGAATAGCCATAAGCCAAAGTTGATGCCACAATCTTGATCATGTTGTGGTAACTTTTTGTTATGTATATGGTCTAATTCATGGATTCTACAAATAATTTATCATCTATGGTTTTATATAGTGAAAATTTCAAAGTATATTTACTTTGGAAGCTATGAGTGATTCAAAGATCTTGTGAATTTAAAAACTTTTATAATAGCAAAAAAAATGCTATTTGATCTATTTGGGTGATGGAAATGGTTTTATTCATGGTAATAAAAAATTATCAATAATGTCCATGATGAAATAGATTTATATAAATATTTATGAATCGACGTAAAAGTCTTAAAAGGAGACTATAGAAGCATGATTATATTTGAAATCTGCTTATTGATGTAAACACTTATATTGAGTTAAAATATAAAATTTTGGAACTTTTATTGAAATATTATGATATCAACTAATTATCTTCCACTAAGGTTGGATTTGGATGCTTCCTACTTAAAAATAAATCCACCAAATAGTGAAAAGATAAATGAAATGGAAACTTGATTAAATATATATGATACCTTGATAATTGAATTAGATATTCTTTAATAAAAGAATGCAAACTTGCACATGGTAGGGGTGTTAAGAATCAAAAGAAATAAAAATTATTACCATAGTGTTGTAAGATTTTAGTATAATTTTATAAGCAAATTATACAAGCTAATAAGTTTAAACACTTATTAAAGTCATAAAAAGGTCTTCAAAAATCTTAAAAGGACTAAAATTGTTTGTTTATTCATTGAGTTTATCTAATTGTACTAGAAGTATAATTGTATTAAAAATGTATAAAAGTATGAAAATAGAATGGTTGAAATTAATAAATATAGAGTTGTGGCCACAACCAAAACCAACTATTTCTTAAAATGATAAGAATGAGGTAACAATGTCTAAAGCATATAAATGAGATGCAAAATGAAAAGTTTGGACATATTGGCCTAAAGTGATTATATTAGAGATTCAATCTCAAGTAGAGGTAATTACCATAAAAAAAAAATTGAATTCCAAAATATTTGGTTAGTAGTACTACAAGTAGAATGGATTTAAACCCTTACTATTAGACACTAATAATGGGAACCCAACTTTGAATTAGTAACCTCTAATTACAAAGTTTAATGGGTAAAAACAAGTTATTGTTATGTCTATTAAACACTAGTAAAATCCATTCAAATTTTAGAAACTAGTGTGATCCATTGCATGGAGATGATGAGTTTTTATGCTCTTAATGGAGTTTTAAATGTCTAAAGTAATGAAGACATAATGAAAATTTTACCTATATAAACATAGAAGTGGTGCCGCTTCAACAAGAAGAATTGTGGTCTCTCTTGTAAATGTTTATGAATAGAATAAGCAAATGGCCATAATAGTGCTAAAAGCGATTATAAACCTCTTACAAAAAAACAAATAAGTGTTATATCTTCAATTATAACACTAGGAGTTGAGGTTTAATCTGCAGATACTATCAACTTCATTAGAATTTTAAGATATATACGCTAATTGAAGGTTTAAATCAAGAGCTACCTTTTTGTATTCATAATATTTATTTGTGTGAAAAGTAAAAATTAAGCACCAACATTCCAAACTAGTGGGGGATTGTTGGTTGTTTAGAATATGGTGTATCCCACATTAGATAGAAAGATTTAATTATTGATAAATAAAATTTATTTTTGTATTAATTTTATTCATATTTAAAATAATTATGTTTGAACAAAAACAATTATCATATGACAAATAGTCATAACTATTTGAATATAAATAAATTATTATTCATAAAATTCATGATTATATAGAAGGTCATAACCATTTAAATAAAAGTTTATGTCTGTTCATTCATTATAAATAAATCTTTTAGTATAACCATTTTCACTATTTCTAATTTGAGAGTTTGAGGCTTATTGTATCCTAAAGGCATAATTGCCTTTAAGAAAGTGTTCTTCATGCCTCAAAGCCAAAATTCTTTTATATTATTTCTCTTTTCTTATTTATTTTTTCTAACAAATGCCATTCCTCTTTTTTCCCAAAATTTTTTTTTGTATGTTCCATACATTATTTTCATGTAGCCTTTTCAATTTTTGTCATCAATATTTTTTTTTGCCTTTGTAGTTAACGTGTAGGAGTAGGCCAAATGGCCTCATAGATAGAACATAATTTGAGTTTTATAGAACAACTTATGAGCCTAGTTATAGGCCGAGCTTTATGGTTGGGCCATTTTAATTTTTATCCTGAATTCTATTTTTTAGGTTTCTTTCATTTCTTTATTTTTATTTTTTTTTTGTTTTGGTCTTTTATTTTATTATTTTTTAGGGCCAAGCATTTTAGTTTTATTTTTTATATTATAAATTATATATTATATGGTTTTTTGCTTGTTAGCCAATAATGGGCTTTAAGGAATGTGCTTTTATCTAAGCCATTTTGGATATTATTTGGGCCAATGCAAGGGGCCTCACCATGGGAACCATATTGGGCCTCATCCTTGAGCATTTAAAAGTGAATCGTTAATGGACCTGAAAAATTGATCATTGAGGTCCAATTATAGAAACAAGTTTGATTTTTAAAAAATAAAATATCTTGGATAAAACTAAGAATTTACAGCTACTATCTTTGCATATTTCTGAGGATCAAGAATAATACGAAGACATAGACGAAAATTTTGTTCGAATACTGCTTCCTAAGAAGAAAATTTTTTTGTTTTATGTTTTGTGTTTTTTTTTTTTTTGGGTTTTTTGGTTTTTGGTTTTTTATTTTTTTTTTTAGTTTTTTTTTTAAGATGACCAAAATTGAACTATGAATCGAAAGATAAGGATGATTGAGATTGAACTGCAGGTCAAATAAGGTGATCGAGCTTGAATTGTAGGTCGAATAAAATGATTGCTAATCTTGGGTTTATGTGCCAGCTAATCTGGGCTTACGTGTTAGGTAAACTAGGTTTAAGATTTCTCGATGCCAGTCAGTACTTGGCTTAAATTTCCATTAGTGAAAATTAAACCGGGTTTAAAACTTCTCAATGCTAGCTAGACTGGGCTTAATTTTTCATTATTGCCAGTTAGATTGGGCTTTAAACATCATTGGTGGCAAATAATCTGGGCTTAAATTTTCATTCGGTGCCAGCTAACTGGGCTTAAACTTTTGTTGGTTGCCAGTTAAACTACACTTAAATTTTCATAGGGTACCAGATAATCTAGGCTTAAATTTTAATTGGGTACCAGCTAATCCAGGCTTAAAACTTCATTGGTGTAAGATAATTTAGGCTTAAATTTTCATTGGGTGCCAGTTAAATTGGGCTTAAATTTTATTGGTGCCAGATAAACTGAACTTAAATTTCATTGGGTGCCATATAAACTAGGCTTAAATTTTCATAGAATGCCAGCTAAACTAGACTTAAATTTGTCTCAAGAATTGTCTATCCTTATAAAAAATGAAATAGGCGAAAATTTTTCTTCAAATGTGTTGAATGTTTAGCATATGAAGGTTTCTGTTTATTCAAAAGGACTATACCATTTAAAGGGGATAAAAGAGGTATATACTTTTTTAGCTAATCTAGGCTTATGTGCTAGCTACACTAAGCATATGTGCTAGCTACACTAAGCATATGTGCCAGCTAAACTGGGCTTAAATTTTTATTTGTGCCAAATAATCTAGGTTTAAAAGCTGAATGCCAACTAAACTGGGCTTAAATCCTTTCTAAAGTGCCAAAAAAACTATATTTAAATTTTCATGAGTGCTAACTAAATTGGGCTTAAAACCTGAATGTCAACTAAATTGGGTTTAAAAGCTTGAAGGCTAGCTAATTTGAACTAAAATTTTCCTTGACAATTGGTTATCCATACCAAAAATGAAAAAGGTAAAAATTTTCTTTCCCAATTGATTGAATGGTTTAGTATACAAAAGTTTTTGTTCATTCAACTAAAAAAGGCATATACTTTTTCCATTTAGGCTTCCAGATGAAATATAAGTTTCCCTAAAAATATGAATATCTTGAAAATCAAACATGTTAAACACTTTCTTTAGCCTTCAAATGTGATATTTTGATATATGTTAAGATTAGCTGTAAGGGCTTAAGATTTTAAAATACTATTTGGGAATGGAAAAAGGTTGAGATTTTCAAAATCAACCCTTCTCAAACTTTTGGGACTTTGATATGTCGAATCCTTTAAAGGTTTAGCTTATCTTTATTTAATATCCACCTTATCTAGCCTTAGGAGTGGCTTTCAATATTTTCCTTAGGCTACCCTCTTGCAGGGTATTCACCCTAAGGGACATTTATTTTTTTTTAATTTTTATTATTTCATGCATTTAAGAATTCAAACTTATCCAAAAGGGGTTAATGGTCCAAAAAAAAATTAGGCAATAAAGAGGGACCAAAAGGTTCATGGGTTTCATGGGCATTTTTTCAAGAGAAGCTCTTTAATTTTTAAGCATTCATACTTTATCCAATATAGGCTTTTCATAGAATGTAACATAGGTCAAGGTTTAGGGTTTTCAAAAAAAGGGATGGATAAGCCCAAAACAAGTGTTTAAAGGTAATTGAAACCAATGATCATTCTTTCATTTAAGGATTCACTTTAAGGTATATTCACTTTCATTTTCTTGTGTTTTTCACCCATTCATTTCTCTTTTTTTTTTCTTTTTTTCTCTTTTTTTTCTTTTCTTTAATTTTTTTCTTTGTTTCTTCACTTTGCCTTTTTCATTCTCACTTCTTCTTTTCTCTGAATGGAGTCAAAACTTTTGAAAATTTTTATATTAGGCCTTTACCCCAACACACGGGATTCCATTTGGACATCATCGTTCTTAACCCCTAAATGCAACCCTTTTTGTCCCCCTAGTGTGGAGGGTGATCCTTAGATAAGGTTCATTTTTTAATGAATTTTATCAGGCTTAAAAGGGTAGTAAAAGATAAATTTTCATATTAGTGAAGGGATGATGAAAGATGATCATTTGTTATTTCAAGCATAATTACTTAAATTGAAGAATAGTTTCTTTCAAGAAAATGAATTTGAAGAAATGTTTTCCATTGCAAAAGTTTTTCTTCTCTTTTTTTTTTTGTTTAATTTTTTAACCTTTTCATTTGGTTTTTCATTTTTTATTTTCACTTTCATTTTTTTTTGTTTTTCTTTTTTTTTTCCAAAATTTTAGACTTTTCAAGACTTTATTTGGATTTATTTTAATTCTTTAAGTGCATGATGTCATGACCATTTTTTTTTTTTTTTACATGCCCTCTATAACTCATACATAATCCATTTTTCCAATCGTGCAATTTATGGAAGATGTCTCATTTTAACTAACCATTTTTAGTGAAAGTTATTGTGAGAAAAAAAGTCATATGAAATGAACGAGAAAAAAGACCATGTGGAGTGAACCCATTTAAAGCGTTAAATGGTTCATGTCATTTCATAAAAAGAGAACATATGGGTTGACCATAACTCAAATTGTCTTGAGGATAATGAAGTCTTTCTTTTTTGATCAACGTACACCTAGACTGAGATAATTTTAATGTAAAAAGCTAAAAGATCGGTATGTTTGAGGTCACTTTATAGAACTTAGGGTAACTTTGATTTTTTGTAAAATTTTTTTTTTTGGAATTATAGTGTAGCATTGACACATCTAATTGTCACATTTAAATTCTTAAAAAATATCATGTTTGCCTGATCTTCTAGGAATTCTAATTTTTTTCTTCATTTTTAATAAACTATTTCATTATTCATTGCCTTGGAAGATAATATCACCCTTTGATATCATAACATTATCATGTGAAGGCAAGGTTAACAAATTCAAGCTCATGACTTTTGAAAGCTCATGGCTGATGAATGGGATCAGTTGAATGTTTTAATAAATGGTGTTTAGGCATTTGAAAAATTCCTAATAGTGATCACCAACTCCTCTAAGACTCAAAACTTTCCTTTTTTTTTTCTCTTTTTTTAACTTTCTCTCTTTGTTTGTCATTTTTTTTTCACTTTTAAAGGCATTTATCTTTCTATAATCTTGGGACTTAACTATGTGGGGCTTTATTCAAATTTAACATTTTTCCCCTTTCTATGATTTCCCTTCAAAGAAAATCTACAAGTTCAAAACTTAAAAGAAATAAAAAAAGAACTTCAAAAGACTATGATGCACAACATTTAGTCATTTAATGCAAACACTCAGAAACAAACCCAAAAAATTCACAACTCAATAGTGCTTATGTAATAACATTCAAATTTGTAGAAACAAAAGTTTCTCACTTGCCACTTCAATTTTAATATCATTGACCCTTAATTCTAATGCTATCAATCATCTTAATTACTAACTAGTTATTTAAATTTTGCATGATTTACATTGATCAAAGCCTAAACTATATCCTTAAAGAGAAAACAATCTTTTATGAAATGTCCTTTAACCCCATCATTGAATTCACACTTAACATTGGGATCATACCACTTCGGGTAAAAAGGCTTTTTAGGTTTTACAGGGACAATAAAAATCATATGATTTTTGACAAGTAAAGTGAAGAGCTTAGCATAAGACATTAGGAGTGAATGATACATCTTCACTTTTTTTCTCTTACGGCTTTGTGAATGACTTGGGTTAATCTTTTGTTTTGTGAATATTTGTGATGAAGGAATTAGAACCCACTAATGAAATGGTTGAAGAAAATTGCCAACTTGAAGTGTTAGCTAGGAACAATATGGCGACCAATAGAAATAATCATTCACTAAATCTTCTTGTATCATGGTGAGGTTTCTTTCATTTTGCCCTTCAACAATTACCTTTTGGGCATATTTATCAAAAATATTCCCCTGCCTTTCGTTAAGAATTTTCACAATGGCATTCATAATTTTTCCCCTTTTTATCCTATCCTAGATTCTGCCCACAACAAATTCTTTTTTTTTTTTTGGGTTTTCTTCCTTTTTTTCTTCCTTGCCATTTGTTTCGTCTACTAGCTTTTTCTTCCTATATTTTTCTCCTCTGCTTCATGTTCTCCATTTAAACAATTTATTTTTGTAGTTTCTTCAAAAGTTTTTTATAGATTTCTCCTTTCCATCATTCATGCATAATGCCAACCCTTTTTTTTTTCATAATTTTTTTTTATACATTCCATACATTGTTTTCATGTGACCTTTTTAATTTTTCTTATCATTTTTTTTTTACCTTTGTAGTTAACTTGCAATAATGGGCTGAATGGCCTTATTCATAGGCCATAATTTAAGTTTTATAGAAAAACTTATGAGCCTAACTTTGTGGTTATGCCTTTTTAATTTTGGTCTTGAATTATATTTTTCGATTTTATTTGGTTTTGGCCTCTTATTTTATTATTTTTTGGCCAAGCTTTTTATTTTTTATATTATATATTATATATTATTTAGTTTTTTGTTTAATAGTCAAGAATGGGCCATTAATGGGCTTTGAAGAATGGGTTTTTATCGGACCTTTTATTAGGCCATTTTGAATATTATTCAAGTTAATGCAATGGTCCTCACCATAGAGCCCACATTGGCCTTATCATTGAGCATTTAAAAATGAACCGCTACTAGACCCAAAAAATTGATGATTAAGGCTCAATTACATAAACAAGTTTGATTTTTAAAAAATAAAATATCCCGAACAAAATTAGGTGTCTACAATTGGATTGAAACCAAATAATTTAGGTTAGATCCACCAAAAATTGGGGTTGACCTAGGCACGAATCAGGTGTATTGCTTCTCTTTTCCTCTTTTTTCTTCTTTTATTTTCAAAAGCCCCCGTTTAGCCAATACCCCAAAACTACATTTCTCATATTCCTCTTTCCTAGTAGAGGCCTTATTTTTTTTTTAAATCTCTTAATTTTGATTTTTTCAACCTTTCATTTCTCTCTCTTTTGCCCTTTTTCTTCTATTTTTCTTTTACTTTCTTCGTATTTTTCCTACTTTTTCTCCCCTTTTTTTTCATATCTTCTTTTTAGATGCCAAACAATTTTTTTCTCTTTTTTTTTCATTTTCTTCCCTTATTCTTTTTTTTTTTCTATTGAATACTAAGACTTTCTTCCTTTTTTCTCTTTCCTTTCCTTTATTCTTCTTTTTTTTTTCTTTTTTTCCATATTTTTTTCCTTGTCGGTTCCCTTTTTTTCTTTTTTTATCCTCCCTTTTTTTCTCTGGTCCTAAACACCAAATTTGCTAGTCGAGACATCTTCTTCTTTCTTTTTTTTTTCTTCAAAAACCAAACCTTCTTTTCTTTTTTTTTTTTTTTGAAGTTTTGCCTTACTAACTTGGTTTCTCACCAAGGACTATGGTGTATTTTCATTTTTTAAATTGATTTTTTGTGATTTTCAAATGAAATAAGATGATTTTTTATTCTTAGGGTAGAGATTGTGGAATGTGGGTCTTTTGCTAAAAATTGGTTCTTTACTATGATTAAGGGGTTGTGTTGGATAGTGGTGGAATGAGCTTGGATCTCAGCCTATGATGGGTTAGATTAGGTGTGTATTCGATTAAGTGTGATCAAAGGTTGGTGCTAGTGAGCTTGACAAATGAAGGTGATCTCAATAATGTTGGAAGCTCGTAATAGGTTTTTCGATTGAGGGTGATCAAGGTTCCCTAAGTGTTCTTTTTGCATTATTTTTGTTTTTGTTCTGAATGTTGTGTGTTTGTGTCATCCCTTATATCATGAATTTCTTGGGTTTTTATTCACAAAACCCAGGCCATAACTAGTTTCCTCTACGCCTCTGTGAAAATTTAATTTGTCTAAAAAGTGATTGAATTTTTTAAAGTGTTATTACAACCATTAGTTGCTACGTTTTTTATTCATGGGCTTAGATGAATTTGTGTTATAATGCTAGAAGTGAAAATAGGAAGTGAAATTGTTGAGCTTAAAATGGTGTTGGCAAATTTGAAGAAGGGAAAATGAAATTTTTGAGGATAAGAGAAAGTGAGAGAAACTAGCAATCAACCTTTTTATTGTTGCTTGTTTTTTTAATTTTCTTGTATTATTTGTAATTAATCACAATTTTATAAAATTGGGCTCTAAGATTGGATTTGGGCCTTCAATTCAATTGGACTTTAGGCCTTAAAAATAGATTTAAACTCCTATTGGGTAAGGTTGTAAACAAATCGAACATAAACAAACGAATGTATGTTTGTAGTTTATTCATTTATTTTTAGAGATATTCGTGCTCGGTTCGTGTTCACTAAGAAAATTACTCTGTTATTTGCGTTCAATTTGTTTAAATAGTATGTTGTTCGCATTCAGTTCATGTTTGATTTAATTAAGGTAAACGAGCTCATTCATGAACATAAAACGAACATGTTCACTAACATGTTCATGAACATGTTCACTAACATGTTCATGAACATATATAAACAAACATATTCATGACCAATAAACAAACCATAACTAAACAAATTTAAACAAACAAACCCTAAATGAACATAAATAAACCCAAACAAATATAAATGAACCTTAAAATAGGATTAGGGTAAAGGATAAAAATGTAATTTTATTAGTCTTATTATAAACAAACAACAAACGAATGAGCTTTATATGAACTTTAAATGAGTTTATTCATGAACATAAATGAACCACATAAACCTCTATTCGTGTTTAGCTCATTTAATAAATAAATAAAAAATATTATTTAAGATCATTTATTAAGCTTAATAAATGAACATAAATGAACAAAATCCGAATATATTCACAAATAGTTCATCAAAAGTTTTGTTTGTTTACACCCCTACTATTAGGCCTCCAAGCCTAACTAACCCAAAATTGAATTAGATGGGCCTTAGTCCATGCAAAATGATCCCAAATATTTAACAGAAACCAAAGTGAGCCCAATCAAATTAAAACACTTGAATCGCTAAAAAAGGATATGTCTGAACTAAAATCAAAATTAAAAACAATTAAATTATCCTAGACAAAATTAGGTGTTGACATGTTGGATTAAATTATAGAGCACACAATCTATAAAGCTCATTCTAGTGTAAACTCCAACTGGTTTTGGCTACTAAAATGTCTTAGCAATATGACACTTAAACAAGACTTGTCGGTCTTTTTATTGTATTAAGGTAGTAGGAGTTCTATGTAATAAAATTAGTTGCAACTATATGGATGGCTTCCTATTCGTTATATGTAGATTCTTTTTGCACGCATTCAATTTAATATGGCATTTATTTGAAAGAGACATTTTGGATTAGTCTTACATGTTTTTTCGAATCAATGCATTATTCGATTTAGATGCCTGGAAATGGATATTTATTTCATTCTCATATCTTTTCCATTTGACACTATCATGCTACTACTTATGAAGTGTTTATGAGTTTATGTACATGTATTCTGTCAATACGGTGAATTTTGGGAATAATAAACACTTGTTGTTGTTGATGAGGTATAAGTCTATGTATATGTATCATGTCAATATAATGCATTTTGAGGGTTATAAATACTTTTTGATTGTAGAAGGTAGGTAAGTCCACACATTTGTATCATATCAATACAATGTATTTTGGGACTTATAAATGCTCATTCTATTGTCTGATTATTTGGGTATTTACTCGTATTTGACAATTCTAGTCATATATATTATACTATTTTTAAAATATTCAAATTTGACTTATGTTGTCTAAGTGAAAAATTGTTACAATTATCTCATATTATGGGCTAACACAACCCATTAATCTGCATTTATGTCAATTAATGTCAAATTATGCGTAATTATAGTGGTACCATATTGTAATATATGGTACCATGTAGTATGATGTCACTTAAGTTTGATCTCGATTTAACTCTTCATTTGGACCCATAATGGGATGTGTTAATTTTGACTAATATATTAAAAGAGATTGCTGGTCACCTCTATATATATGAGATCGACGTATTAGATTTCATAATTTAAATTTCTAAAGGCAGAAAGTAGTTCTTTCTTTTATATGTTGATCTTCGCTCGAACACCTGAAAGAGGCATCAAAAAGCTTGTGATAACGATAATGCTTTCATGAACCTCAATTAAATGGGATTAAGCTTTGGCTCACATTCAGATCAATTTTAATTTTAATTTATAAATTATGTTAATGATTCGATAATATTTTGAGCAAATCTAACAATATTTCCTTTTTCTTCATTACATCATCCTACTTTGTGATATCTATTTGTGATGACTTATCTTCAATATACCTAATTCTACTGCTTAATTGTTGTTAAAGTAATTAAGGTCTTTATTGGTGGCATCTATTGCTAAATATTAAAGCAATGTGGATTTTTCAAGTTCTTTGGCTTAGCTAAAAAAAAATTTCTTTTTTACAATTGATGTTGTCAAGCATTGATTTTTATAGTTAAAATTAAATTCTAATATTTTATTAATATATTATACAACGATTGACATCAATTAATTTTTTTAAAACCTTTTTATACCTCCAAAAATTTAATCTTTTCTTTAAATTTAAATCTCTCTTCCTCAAACGAATTTTATAAGTTAAAATGAAATAAAATAATAATGATATTAGTATAAAAAGATCTTTAAATTAAAATTAAATAGTCATTCAAAACTCCATTGTTTTATTATAATCAATTAACTCCTCAAACATCTATTTTTACTAATTGAGTTTTTATTAAATAAACATTGATTAATTGTTAACATTTATTTTCTTAATGATTCAATTAAGTAAAAATAAATATTTAAAAATTTAACTAAGCAAAGATAAATGTTTAAGAATTTAATTGCATGAAAAAAATGTTTGAGGTCATAATTAATTGTAATAAAATAATAAATACTTGAACAATTTTTTAATTTTTTAAAATTTTTTTAACATATTTAAGTAGATAAGAATCCAAACTCTTTACTGAATCTAAAACAAGAGCTGTTTTTTGCAACTTGGCATGCATTAACAAAACAATTGTTAATATTTCATCCATGATTCGAATTTATTCTCCTATTTAAACTTTTTCCAAACAATTAATATTTACCAAAAAAATTATTCATTTTTTTTTTAAATAAAACAAACTCGTAAGTACTCAAATAACAAAAGCACAAAAATTGTTTAAGTATAAGAAACCATTAAAAATATCAATTTTTTTTATAGAAAAAAAAAGCTTTCCTCAGAGAAAACTGAAAATCGTATTTTTTTTGACAACTCACAAAAGATATTAATATTATATCGGACAACATTTTGGTTTTTTTTGAAAATATCATATATATTGGTATTAGTTATTTCAACATATTATTTCAAATTTTTTGATTTAATATAAATATATTTACAAATATATATAAACATATACATTATAATACTATTAGTAATCTACCAAATAGATTTACAATATCTTTAAAAAATCAAATAAATAAATTTAAAAGTATAAGAAATAATATCAAGAAATTTTCATAATATTTTTAAATACTTAATCTAATCATATTATATTTAAATAAGTATTTTTTATAGAATATTAAGATAAAAATAAAGAACTAAAAAATTGACCTTGAATTCATGATTGTTAAACTTTAGAAAAAGAGTGTAATTACTTTCTTGAAAGAGAATGAAATTATTATAAACTTTGATTTGAAAAAAATAAAGTATAAAAAAAACAAGTTCTTGTAAAAAATAGAGAAATTCAACTTTCAAGTGTAATTTTGTCAATTAATTTTATGTTTATTAGATTAAAAATAATCAAACAACAAAAAAGAGTTAAAAATTATAAAAAATATTTCACATTCACATACCAGCTAAAACAAGCTAATTCACCAAAATTCATCGAAATTAGTCAAAACTAACGAAAACAATTGATATTATCAAATATGAAATTTGGTACGAAACATCATTTTTAGATGTACCATATTTTAATATAATTGGAGCATATCGATTGATATGACCAGCACTAAAATAAAGTTAACAACTATGTAACTCACCCCACAATCATACATAAAATATACAAGTATTACAAAGTCCACCATTTCGAGTTTTTTTTTTTCTCTTTTCTAATCCTGCACCTTAAAATTCTATCTAAAAGTTAGACCTATATATTTACGAGGATAAGCTTGATTCAAGTTCGGCTATGTATGGATTTTAGCTCATGTTTGGGTTGAGTTATTATTTTATAATTAATTTTTATTTAAAATTAATTATAAAATACATTTAAAATATTAAAATTTTAATATAAAATTACTTTTTAATATTTTAAAATCTTTTAATTATGATTAGATTTATTCGGGCCTCTATGAATTGATTGAGTCAGATTTTGATAAATATGACATATCCCACTCAGTGGGCTTGAATGTTGAATTGAGAGAGATGAATTTAACTAGAAAAAAAATATAGCAATTTTTTTAAAATAACAAAATTTATTCTACTAAAATTATAAAATTTACAAGAAAATTTTAATTAAAAATATTATATAAATTTATTAGAAAAACATAATCGAAATCAATGAGTAAGAGTATACTTCTTTTGCTTTTTAATTAAAATTTAAAAAATAATTATTTATCAACAATAACAACAACAAACTAAGTCTTATATTTTATAACCTTGGGGTAGGTTGCATGAAAGATCACAGATAGAATCATGTTAAGTCGTAGTTTTCAATCTTCTTGTGCCATTTCTTTCTATCAAAAATAACTTTTTCATCTACTTCTTTAACCCTTATATCATGTCTTGTTACTTTCATCCATGTCTTTCATGGTCTATCTTTAGAAGTTTTGGTCTCTTTTAAATTTAAAAACTCATTTCTCCAAACTGATGCACAAATAACCATATGTTTCACATATCCAAACCATGTTAAATGTCATTATCTTATCTTTTCCTCAAATCAAACGACCTCTAATTATCTGTGGAACTCTTCATTTTTAATTTTCTCTTCTTGTCTTACCACATATCCATCTAAATATCCTCATCTTAGCTATGCTCAATTTGTTCTCATATTGTTTCTTAATTATCCAACACTCAATTCCATATAAAAACACAAGCTTTACAATTGTTTTATACAATCCCACCTTTAACTTTAAAGGTATGTTGCAATCACACAACACACTTGATACACTTCGTCACCTCACCTATCCTACTTGAATTCTAAGATTTACATACATTCTATCTTAGCACCACTTTGAATAATTGATCTCAAATAACTACTCTTTGGTATTACCTCACCATCCAACTTAATCATACTAGCACTTGCTTACTTATGATTACTAAATAATTGTTGTTTTTCGTATAGAGCCTGCAACTGCACATATCAAGTAATAAAGTGGAGTATTCCAAGTATAGTCTCTTTATGGATTATAAAAAATAATGTTGGGTTGCTTACAATTACCAAAGGCAAAAGGTTGAGATCTTATATCTAAACAAATGAATATTTAGAGTTTTAGGGTTGCAGGGTTTAAGTAAAGATTAAAGGAGATTTATAGGTAGAGTTCTTAACTTCACCAACTGTCACTTGGGAAGTAAAAGACTAATTCCAATGACTAACCCTAAAAAAAGAATTAAAAGATTGCAAAGTAAAAGAATTAAAATTGTAAACAAGAAATCCTTGAAAATGCTGAATTGCTTTGAAGTAAATAAAGATTGCATAAAAGAAATTAAAGAACAAAAAAGAGTAGTTTGGTTGAATCTTGCAAAGAAAATAGAGAAAACTAGGATCTTGAAAATAAAATGGTTGTGCCAAAATTAAAGAAAACAAAAAACAATAGTTACAAACTTTAAAGATAAGAAAATAGATCTTTAAATGAAAATACTTCTCAATTGAAAAACATTTAAAGAACAAGAGCTTCATTATTGGCAAATTTGTCACCTGAGCCAATAACCTAACTAATAGAAATAAAGAACTAAAGAAACTTAAAAATTAAAAAAAAAAAGAAAAGTGAGAAGTGGAATGATGGAATGAGGGGAATGGCTTGCTTGTTTATAGAGTGGGATTCAGCCAAGGGGAGGGAAGATTACAGGTGATTGATTCAAATTTAAATGCCTTAGGATAGTCTTGATCTTTGTCTTCCAAAGAGGCATGGTTGCATGAAACTATCTCCTTTGGTAGCCTTGGCCCAATAGGGTTTTAATGGAGCAACCTTGGCCCTTCAATCACATCTTAATGCAATCTTGATCAATACCTCCCTTAGGTTTGGCTAGGATAGAATGCAATCTTGATCAATACCTCCCTTATCTTGTGAATAGATAAGTTTTCCTCCAAGTAAAACTCTTTAAGGCTAAGTCAAGTCTTATGATGAACTTTAATCTTTTCTTGGTTGAATGAATTGAGCTTGGAAAGTCTATATTCCTACAAATTTTCCTTCTTTTTACAAGTTCGAATGTACTAAAGCCTTTATACAAGTGATTCTCTTCATGGTTAAGCAAATGAAGCATGCTTATCTTGAATTTTCATTTTGGCCAAACGTGAAAGAGTCTAAGTGGGCTTGTAAATGCATGAATATAGATTAATGTTAGGTGGCAGTGATCTTATATCATTGGGCCAATTGTGAGCTTTGTATGGTTACATGTATAACTTGCATGAAAATGAGTCTTTTAAGCTTGAAAAATCTTAAGCTATGAAAACAACATGAAAAGCATAAAAAAAATCCAAAATTTTAATTTTTAGCACCATTTTGACATGTAAAATCTTTATATATTTTAGTGCTATCACACCTCCACACTTGAATATTTGCTTGTCCTCAAGTAAAACCTTAAATCAACAAAACTAAATAACACTATAAATATCCTTAAAGTCAAATATCATACAAAACTCTTAACATATATTATTGCATAATACAAAGTTAAAGATAAATATAGAGTCATAAGAATGTCCTTCAAAAGCAAGTTTTCAATATCTTATGCTATTCATACACACAAATCTACTCCATTTTTAATTCATGCATATAACTTAAGTAAATAGAATGCAAAACACTTCATCACATCCTAATTTAAAGATAGAATAGCCTTCATAGTCTACTTTTCTCATCCCTCTCCACTAATGTTAGACTTATATGTTCAACTTAAGATCAAAAGATCTTTTAGGTTTACAATGTAAGAGTTGAGTTAAGGTAGGAAAAAAAAGGAATTTTTAGGCTTAAAACCCTTAAGCTTACTTTCTTTTAACTTCTTGGACTTTGAACAAATGGGAGTTCTTTTTGAAACTTGACTTGTAAGGCATTCTTTACTATTTTTAAAATTTTTGGCTCCTTTTAATTTTTTTAAATGATAACCATTTTTGGCTTTATTAGACTTTGCTTTTACTTTTGTTAATTTCTTTTTCTTTCATTCTTTCTTTATACCTTCTTTCTTCTCAAATACAAGAATATATCTATGATACATAAGTAAGAACAATGGGTTAGGACATCAAAAGAAAGAATAATAATAAAAGAAAATGCTTTTTGGGCTTGTAATATGGTTAAAATGAATAAAGAGAATGATTAATATAAAAGCTCATAATAAGGGTACTAAGGATGCACTATCACGGAGTAGGCTTGAAAAAGGCTTAAATGGTCCAAAAAATTACCTAGATCATTTCTCAAGTTAAATACAATCTAAGATTTTACCTTTACAGTTGAGTAGGTGAATTCTATAGCACTTATTCATATCTTAAATCTTATGCAAATTCATATTTCACAATCTTTCACAAAAGTCATAGCATTTCATTAAAAGAGAATAGAGATGCTTGCATAAGAATCATATCCAAAGTAAAGACATGCTTAAGAATTTATTTCAAGTTTCACTACATCCATATTTAAACTCAATATCATATTTTAGTAATTTTAAAGAGAATATGTGTAGTTTTTAACTAAATAAATATCATAATGATATTTAGCAAGTCAATTTGGTTTAAAAAGCAAAAATGAGTCAGAATTTCAAAAAATTTGCTTTTTCCCTACACTTAAATGGAATCATTTATGAAAAACTTAAAGGAAAAAAATTCTCTCTAAAATTCTTTAAGGTTGAATATCCATGAGGTATTCTCCTTACTTCTCTTCATCTCTAAAAACAAAAAAACTTAAACAAAAATATTAAAACATACTTTTCCTAGAAATAAAAGAAATTAAAAGAACATAACCATTAAAGTAAAACTTAAGTTACTTCTTAAGTAGTGCTAGTTTTGGTTAAGCTAAACCATTTTTAAATCTATGCATAATGATCTTATCCTTTTGGATGGAGCTTACCTTGTTGCCTTCTTCTTTGTTGTATGACATAAGTAGACTTAGTTTGAAAATGAGGGCTAACTCTCCTAGTAGAGATCATATAAACTGAGCTTGAATTTTTCGAGGGGTTGACATAATTGGAGCTAGGGTTTGCTAAGTGTTTTAGAAAGTCAAAAGGCTTATCTAATAGGTTATACTTTTTTAGGGTTTTTTTTACCTTGATTGCACTAACTCATTCTTTATCTTTTATCACACCATACCCTAAAGATACAAATTGCAACTTCTTATGTCTAAACTTAAAGGTAATTCTAGCCTCAAACACATCTATCAGGGTTTTGACAGTGAATAAGAAAGGTCTACCTAAAAGTAAAAGAGCCTCATCATCCTCCATGTTTAAAACAGCAAAATCACCAAGAAAAACATATTTTTCAACTTTTACTAAGACATTCTTTAGCATCCCTTATAGTAACTTAGCAGATTGATTAGCAAACTTAATGTTGAATTAGGTGTTTCAGCTTTTTACTCCCTAGTTGTACAAAAACATTTATAAGAATTAGATTTATGCTTGAACCAAGATCACATAAAGCATAAAAAAAATTTAACTTTCTAATTTTGAAAAGTATAGTAAAATTCCCTACATATTTTAGCTTTTTGGCAAAAGTTGTTGAAGCTCAAGGCTATACTCATCTAAAAATGTGATTTTTTTAAATTTTTTGAGCAACTTTATTTGAATAAGCCTTGAGGTAAATGGTTCTATATTAAAACACTACCTATACATTTTGGCAGTTATCCTAGGCCTTAGTTGAACTTTCTCTTGTACCTCTTATTCTTTTTCTTTTTGAGGATCTTTTTCATGAAGATTCTCTTCTAGCATTATCCTTTCTCTTTGGTTATTTGAGACAATTTCACCTTAGGCTATCTCTTCATGTTCAAGCTAAATTCTCTTTAATAATGCTCTTCCTACTTGTAGTAGCATTTGCCATTCTTCAGGAGACCTTTCAATATATCTCTTTTCCAAAGTTTTCTTCATAGGTTTCAACATCTTTAAGAGCCTTCAATGCCGTAGGGTTAAAACTTTCCAAGATTTCTCTACTAAATCTCAACAGTTCCTTATCATCTAGAATATCCTCTTTTCTAATAAAATTAACTTTAGATTGTCTTACAAAACTAGTTAGGTTGACTATTACGGCTTAATCATCTTTCTCATCATAATCATCCATCCTAACATCCCTTAAAGAATATATTGCATTGTATCCCTTCTTACCTTGTCTTTTTGGGTTGGTTTCAGTGTTACTAAGTAGGGTACCTACTGGGCAATTTGCTATGGCTTAGGCAATTTGACCAATTTGGTTTTCTAGGTTTTGATTGATACAACTTAACTTTGGATGTTAGCATTATTGGCTTGCATTAGTTGGTCAACATATCCTCAAAGGTGGGTTTCTTTTCTTGGAGTAGGTTGTAGTTTAGTGGACTAGGGCGGTAATTGTTAGTTTGGTTGTTGGTGGCTTGGTGGTTTGATTGGTTTCACAAAAAATTTGGGTGGTTTGGCCAATCAAGATTGTAGGTATTACTATAGGGATTGTTGCTCAGTTTGTTTTATTAGATGTATTGGATTGGTTCTACCCTCTATTAGCATCTTTCTGAGGAATGGGTTCCTTCACATATATCATAAGATACAAAAAGGCTTTGTATAGCATTAATAGGGTTGGCTTGTGATTGGTCTCCTAGGCTTCAATCTTTTTTGTAAAGGCAACTAATTAGGAGTTATGGAAGTAATAGCATCAACTTTAAATAAACTAATAGATTTTTTACTGACTTTTCTTTCCATGCCTCAGTTGTAATTACTAGCAACCATCTCTTCTATTAGCTCATTAGCCTCCTTAGGAGTTTTACTTATTATAACCCTTTTAGTAGCTGAACTAAGGTGATTCTCATGGGTGGTGTGAGACCATTATAAAATATCTGAATCTGGAGCCACTGAGGTAAACCATGATGAGGGCATTTTCTTAACAATTCCTTGAATCTTTCTCATCCATCATATAAAGTTTCACCATCAACCTACAGAAAAGTGGTGATCTCATTCCTTAGCTTTGCAATATTTGTTGGTGAGAAAAATTTTGCTAAGAATTTTTGAACCAAATCATCCCATGTCGTAATTGAGCCATGTGCTAAAGAAGACAACCAACTTTTCATTTTATCCTTGAGAGAGAAATGAAACAATCTTAGTTTTATAGCTGCATTAAAAACACCATTGTAATGAAAAGTGTCACATAATTTAAGAAAATTAGAAAGATGAAGATTTGAGTCACCATTTGGTAATTTTTCAAACTACATAAAAGTTTGGACCATTTGTATAATCAAAGGCTTTATCTCAAAGTTATTGGCTTGATTAGCTGGCCTTCTAATAGATGGTTGAAAACCATCTACATTGGGAACTACATAATCCTTCAGAGTTCTTTGTCTTTTATTATTTACATTCACTATTGAAGTAGATGCTGGTGGTGTTGATCATTCTTTTTTCTTCTTCTAAAGGTTTTGTCTATCTCTTGATCAACTGGAGCTAAGTCAACACTTTTGAATCTGCACATGCAAACAAAAAAGATAAAAAATAAAAAAAAGGTTTAGATTATAAGTGCTTAGGAATTCTTTATTGATATTGTGAACACCGCTATAATTCCCAACAACAATGCTAAAAGCTTGATTGTTACTTTTCATATAAAGCCTGTAAATGCATAGATCAAGTAATAAAATAGAGAATTTCAACTATTATCTCCTTGGGTGTTATAGAAAATAATATTGTGTTGTTTACAATTACCAAAGGTGAAAAGCTGAGATATTATATCTAAACAAATGAATACTTAGGGGCCTAAGGTTAAAGGGTTTAAGTAAAGATTAAAGTTGATGTATAGGTAAGGTTTTTAACTTCATCAACTGTCACTTAAGAATAAAAGACTAATGCCAACAACTAACCTTAAAGCAAGAATTAAAATATTACAAAGTAAAAGAACTAAAGATTATAAACAAGAAATCCTTGAGAATGCCGAATTGCTTTGAAGTAAATAAAGATTACATGAAAGAAATTAAAGAACAAGAAAGAGTAGCTTGACCGAATCTTGCAAAGAAAATAAAAAAAAACTAGATCTTGAAAAGAAAATGATTGTGTTGAAATTAAAGAAAACAAAAAACAAGATTTGCCAGCTTTAAAGATAAGAAAAGATATTTTTGAATGAAAACATTTCTTGATTGAAAAAGATTTAAAGAACAAGAGCTTTCTTATTAGCAAATCTGTCACCTAAGCTAATAACCTAACTAAAAGAAATAAAGAACTAAAGAAACTTAAAAACTTAGAAACTAAAAGAAAGAAGGCAAGTGAGAAATAGGATGATGGAATAAATGGAATGGCCTCTCTATTTATAAAGTGGGATTCGACCAAGGGGAGGGAAGATTACAAGTGATTGATTCAAATTCAAATTCCTTAGGATAGCCTTTATCTTCATCATCCAAAAAGGCATAGTTGCATGAAACTCTCTACCTTGGATAGCCTTGGCCAAATAAGATCTTGGTGGAGCAATCTTAACCTTTCATCACATCTTGATGCAATCTTGATCAACTTCCTCCTTTAGGTTCGACTGGGATAGGATTCAAGAGCTAGAATTTGAATTTCATCCATTTTGTGAAAAGATAAAGTTTTCTTCCAAGTAAAACCATTCAAGGTTAAGTTAAGTTTCATAATGAACTTCAATCTCTTTTTAGCCGAATGGATTGAGCTTGAAGAGTTAAAATTCTTGCAAATTTTTCTTCTTCCTTGCTTGGCTGAATGTACTAGAGTTTTGTGCAAGTCATTCTCTTCATGGTTAAACAAAGGAAGCATGCTTCTCTTAAATTTTCATTTTGACCGAATGGGCTTGTAATTGCTTGAATATGGATTGATGATGGGTAGTAGTGATCTTGTATGGTTGGGCCAATTATGAGCTTTACATGGTTATATGCATGGCTTGCATAAAAATGAGTCTTTTAAGCTTGAAAAACTGAAGCCATTAAAACAACATGAAAAGCACCAAAAATCATCCAAAATTTTAATTTTTAGCATTATTTTGACATGTAAAATCTCTATATATTTTGGTGTTATCCTAAACTTACATTCCAATATTCAGGTTTAGATCTACTCAATTTGAAGTGTTAACACTCTAGTATATGGCCCATATTTCTAATTTTAAATTAAAGTCATCTCTAGTTTTAGCAACTAAGACTATATCATCAGCAAATAACATACATCATGGCCCTCGCCTTGGATATGTCTAGTAAGCTCATCCTAAACTAATGCAAAAAGAAATAAACTAAGCACTGAGCCTTGATGCAATTCAGAGGTAACGAGAAAACTATCAGTCACGTCTCTAAATGTCCTTACATTCATTACAACTCCTTTATAAATATATTTAACTATGTTAATGTACCTTACAAGAACTTTTTTCTTCATTAAAGTCAACTAAAGCACCTATCGGAAAGCTCTACCATATGCTTTCTTGAAGTCGATAAATACCATACATAGATATTTCTTTCTTGCCCAAAAACCCTCCAACAAAAGCCTCAATAAGTGAATTACCTATATTATGGAGCATCCTGACATAAACCTAAATTGGTTTTCAGAAATAATAACCTCATGTCACAACCTACATTCAATTATCCTCTCCCAAAGTTTTATAGTATAACTCATAAGCTTTATCACTTGATAATTCAAATAATTTTATGTATCACTTTTATTCTTGTATAAAGGCAATAAAGTACTCTTCTTCTATTCTTCTAGCATTTTTTGAGTATGCAAAATTTTGTTGAAAAATCCATCAACCATCTTATCCCTATTTCATCTAAGGATTTCCAAACTTCAATCGAGATTCTATCTGGTCCTATAGCTTTTTTTGGCATTCATCATTCTCAAAGCCTCTTTAACCTCATACCGTTTAATATTTTGTTTAAACATAATATTTATATTGTAAATACCCATCTATGTCTGGGGTCGATTTTTGTTATTACTGTTTTTATTCTTTATTAGTATTGGTATTTATTATTATTATTATTATTATTATTATTATTTTATTTTTCTTTCTTCTTGACTGGTGATCCAAGAAATTGAAAATTAGAATTGAATTCACACAGTCAAAGGTTGTAATTCATTTTCAATTTTAATCTAGACAAATTAGCAAGCAATTAGCTAGAAATCATGCTCGAACAAAACCAACCCAAGCTTGAATCTTGGGATTGGATTTTGCTCAATCCTTAAATGATTGAGGATTGTTTATAAATTGAAGGAGAAAATTCTAGGGAAGAGAAGGGTTAATCTTGGGGGAAAATAGTTCATTTTTTGGGAAACAGTGAATTTTGATTACATGGTGAAAGTTGGGAAAATTTTGGTTGTTGTAACTCCGAAAATAGACATCTAGGCAGTAGGGTCCTAGGTTTTGATCTAGAAATTTTTAGTAATACTAGGGATTTTGGATTTAGATTTAGGTTTTTAGGGTTTAGTTTTAGGTTTTTGGAGTTGGGATTGAAATTCTGGAAAAGGTTTGGAAGAAATCTAGAAAAATTTGGAAGTTTCTGGGATTTTCTTAAAAAAAAAAACTAGGTGTTGGAATGAACATGAAATTTTTAGTTGAACTTTTCGGCGAAGGTTGAAGTTTTCGATAGAATTCCAGAGAAATTTCCAGAAACTGGTGGGTTTTCTAGTTTTTGGTTGAATTTTTTGATGACTTTTTCAAAAATTAATGGGTTTTTCAGTTTTCGGTGGTGTTCTTAAAGTTTCTAAAGAGAAGTAAGAGAGAATTGAGGCTAGAGAAAGAGAGAGCAGAGGTTTTTAAGAAAAAATGCTAGAACTTGGCTTATATAGCGACCCAAAATGATAGCATTTTGACAACCCAGGATCCATGCGCTGATCGGTCAACTTGCGCGTCAACCCGTGCACTGACCTGACCCGAATCGTAGGTTTTTCTTTTCCATTTTCATTTTATTTTTTGATTTTATTTTATTTCTATTTCATTATTTTAAGTTTTTATTTTACATTATTTTATTTTATTGGTTTTTATTTATTTGCATTTAGTAATTCAATATCTATTTTTTTAAAAAAAGAATCTTTTTTTTTGGAAAACAAAAAGAATAATAATTAAATAAATAATAAAAAAACATTTTTTCAAATAAGTTTAAAGGTACTAAATAAATAATAAATTTTTTTCCAATAAAAATCTTTACAAAATAAATTCATGAATTTTACCAAACTATTGGAGAATTTTTATGGATTTAATTTTTAAAAATGAAATCCACCAAACTATTGGAAAATTCTTAAAAATCATTTTTTCAAAAAAAAAATAATGAGAGAAAAATAAAAAAATAATGTTTATCCTCAAAACTATTAGAAGATTGCTTCCTAAATTGAGTCTTACAAAACTATTGGGAAACTTAATGAATTTTCTCAAAAAGAATAAATTTTTATAAATCTTTTTATGACAAAATCTCACCAAAAATATTGGGAGATCTGCTTCAAAGTAAGTCTTACCAATCTATTAGGAGGTTTTACTGATTTTTCTTGAAAAAAATAATAAATATTAATAAATCTAACGATGAAGCCTCTTTAGAGTGAGACACTAGTCCTCATTAATATTCTTGAAGTGAGAGAATTATTTTAAATTGCTATCAAACTATTGAGATAATTTTAAGATTTATTTTCAATATCTAATATTTTGACAAAAGCATAAATATTTTTTAAGGTTTGGATAATTTGGAATCAAATTGGTACCATCCTTTGGATGGGCATTATAAGGGTACTATAACCTTTTCCAAGCATAATCGTACTCCCAAACCAAAACTCTAGTTTCGTAGATTAGAATATACTATTTAAAGACACCCAAGTCAATCTTAAGACTCCTCTTTAAATAGGACAGATTCAATTAGGTGGCTAATCACACATAAACAAAAAAGATTTGTGACAACTCTTCTAATTCATATCTAGCGGTAGGTCCATGAATCTATACATTATGACAGTTTGACGACTTCGCTGAGGATACCGAGAGTCAAGTTAGTAAATAATTTCTTATTATCCAAGCCTTGCTTAATAAATTTGAGATTATTTTATTTCTTTCCTATTTCTTTCTTTCATTGTTTATATTCTATTAGTTATTCACCTGTATATATTTGTCATTCATTTGCATAACATGAAGCTCTCCACCCAAGCTCTACCCTTAAGAAAGAGTGAAGTACCTATGCCCTCATGAGATTTTATGTCTTCGTATGGGCCTGTGAAACACTCCCACTCAAATTGAACTCTTTTCGCTTATAGGCTAGGATGGGTGAGAATCGGGATGCCTTACTAGTCTGTGATTGACTATGATGTAAGGAATAATTTGAGAATCTTTTAGAGGTAATCCAAAGCACATATAGTTAACTTTAAGAGCATAACCATAGGTAGAGCCATGTCTATCCACCCTTTATAGTTAACCCAAAATTTAGGGTCATGTTGTTATTTTACTTGCTTTATAGTGTTTATTCATTATTTTATTTTTTAGTGAGGTGACTAACCAATTTTTTTGTCTTCTTTTTATTTCTTTTCTTCTTGTGCATATTCATAAACATACATGCATATTACATATTATACTTACTAACCCTTTTTTTGTGTATGCATGCATTCATGTATCACTACATTCATTCTCATGCATAATTTGAAAGTTTTATAAACATTATTTTAAATTTACACATTGTGGGAAATTAAGATTCAATGATAGCTCAACACCAGTACTACACTTGAGCTAGAGCTAAAAAAATAGAGCAAGATAATGTAAGTCATCTCGGAAGGATAGAAAAAGCCTATGAGATACTTGAAGGAAAATTAAACAAGATTTTGAAAGCTTTAGAAAAAATAAACAGAGGGAAAGCAATAGAAGAAGACATCTCACATGAAGAGATTGAGCCATTATATCCTTCAGGTTTCACTCTGTATCCGGCTTAAACCATTCCTAGTTTTCAGTAACAGTAGACCACATTCCCAAATTACAATCAAGGGAATGTTCAGAGCTACACCAATCCTATTTTCGCTGAAAAGATAAATGAGCTTATCCAAATTTCCAAAATTGATGAGACCAAAGAAGAAATGAAGTTACAGACGACTGTATCCCCAAAAAACTTTACAATTAATCAAGCTATAAGCATAATTGAAGAAAGATTGCAAACTGTAGAAGGCATTGATTTTTACGAATCTATGGATGCTACCAATCTTTTTTTGGTTCCAGATATTGTGATTTTTTTTAAATTTAAGGTACCAAAATTTGAGAAGTATGACGGTACCAAATGCCCCATTACACATATCACAATGTATTGTCATAAGATGACAACTCATGTCAGCAATGAGAAGCTATTCATGCATGTATTTTAAGATAGCTTGATTGGGTCTGCTACAAGATGATATGTCCAGTTGGATAGGACTCGCATTAAGTCATGGAAGGATTTGACTCGATCCTTCATCAACCAATACCGTCACATTATAGACATGGTTTCAGATCCCCTTTCAGTACAAGAAATGAAGAAGAAAACATTTGAATATTTCAAGGAATATGTCCAAAGGTGGCGAGATATAGCTACTTAGGTACAACCTCTCCTAACAGAAAAAAAATGATAGTGCCATTTGTAAGCATTCTAAAGTCGCCATACTATGAGAAAATGATAGGGAACGTGACTAAGAATTTTGTCAATATGGTGATTTTAGGGGAAATCATCGAAAATGCAATCAAAAGCGACAAATTGAAAGAAAGAGAATCATCTATTGCTAAAAAGATGCCTAAGAAAAAGAAAAGTGAGACTTCATCTGTAAGTTTCAACAAACAGTAATCTAGAAATTACTTTCAGCCAATCTATCCCACATATCATTTTTTTACAAGTCATGCTAATGTTATACTCTACCAATCAACTCCAGGACTTTTTATCCATTTGCACCTAAGCCCTCTATTCATCCAACTACCCTAACAAATGGTGTGTGAAAATCGTAAAATTGGGAAAAGCCCACATTTGACCCTATTCTTGTGAGCTACACAGATTTGTACCAAGAGCTTTACAAAAACCATTTGATTGCTCCTGTTCTTGTAAAATAACTTGAACCTCCCTATCCCAAATGGTATGACTCCATTGCTCACTATGACTACCATTTTGGGGTGACGGGCCATTTAACTAAAAATTGTATCCCTTTGAAACATATGGTGCAAAGTTTGATCAAAGAAGGGCTAATAAATTTGATACAGGTGGAAACACGGTATCCAATGTTAGTGGTAACCTGTCACCAAATCATCCAGGGGTATAATTTTAGGGAGGTAGATTGGAACTGCTTACCATAGTGGACTTCTTGAGAATATAGATCTTTTTTTATGTACTTGGACTTTATATTATTTTTCATCAGTTTAATAAAGTGACATGTTTGATGTATTTTCATGATATTTCTTTTTTGTGTGAACCCTATTATTCACTTTCTCATACCTTATTCCATATCCATTCTTTAATTCTGAATAATAAATGTTCAGATAGTTATGACAATAATTCAGGACTCGACTTTGAAAACACCATTTGATTAAGACTGTTGGTCTATAAAAATTGCTGAATAAAAAAATAAGTCAAGGGAAAAATTTTAAAAGTGATGCAACACATTATCTTTCCAATTATTCACAAGTTTGCTTTTAGTCAATAAAGATTCTCCATTGAGAGTATTCATGTTCAAAATAAGAAATGGCCATCTTTCTTCTATATTTTAAAAAAATAGAAAAAAAAAAAGTAAAATTACCCTTTGCTACACAATTTGAGCCTATTTAAAAATTTTTTTAGGAACTCTAACCAAGGATTACCTCACATTATGGGGCAAAGTTTGAAAAACTTGTAGGGCAGAACCCTTTTATGATCAAGTTTTTTTTTACAAATGAAAAGATGAAAAAAGAATAAGAAAATTGATAAGGCAAAATATCAATGTGCTCCACAGAAAAAAAACAAAATAAAAAAAAATAAAGAGAAATTATTGGGGCAAAACGCCAATATGCTCCACATGAAGAGATGATCCCTGGTTTGATTACCCCTTAAATATAATTTGGACCTATTTTATCCCTTTCTTTGGCACCATTTACCTTAGCCTACATTACATCCCTTAAAAGTCCATTTTGATCAAATGTGAATACTCAATTTGAAAAATTATGAGTTGAATTAAGCCATATTTGTTATTAGATGGAGACTTTGATAAAAGTATCATTAATGAATAAAGGAGAAAAAGGTGTGAAAAAAAAGCAAAAAAAATAAAAAAGGAAAAAAATTGCAAAAAAAGTGAAAAAAAGAGAAAAAAAGAATACTTAAGCTGAAAACTCGAAAGTACAGTTTAAGTAAAAAATGAAAACTTGAAAAATAACTTCATGTGAAAATCCCAGGAATGAGGATGATGATTAGCTCAACGATTGAAGATAGTAATGTGTTTTTGACAAATGATCTTGAGTTTGAGTTACAAAATTGTCTAAGCAATCGTTATTTTGGATGTTAATGTCCTATTTGAATAATCAAAACATTTTGCTTTTATTCACCTTGGATTTGTCCTTGACAATATCTGTAGTTTTTTCAATAATAAAAACCCATTTTTCTTATCCTTCACCAAATGAGCACTCTTTGAATAAACTAAGAAAATGCATCATATTTGTCACTAATTTGAATGATGGCAAATAAATTAATGACATTTTTCATAAAGAGTTTTTCATTCTATCAAAAGAAATCTAAAATGAGATAAATAAAAGAAACACGAGAAAATTATTTATAAGGGGGCAAACAAGGTGACCCAATGATGAATCCAGTAATAGATTGGTTGACATGACCTATGAATTGTGATCAGATGAGAAGAATGACATGGATCAGCTGATAAAATTTACTCTGAGGCTATTAATACTAAGAAAGACTGGTGGACCTTTGAGAAATTTGTCACCACAACTAAAATTTCATGACATCAATATTACATACATTGTGACCATATAAGACATGCATTTGTATTGTTGCATTATTAATTATCACTCATTTTGATCTTGGTTCAGTCCATATCATTTTATTGACTTGCGATTTCATCTTAATCATTCATTTTCTACCTCGACTCATTCTTGGTCACTTTCAAACTTATGATTTTATCCCGATCATTCGATCTCGGCACAGTTTAGATTATTTTCTTGACATGCGATTTTGTCCCAATCATTCATCTTTGACCTCGACTCAGTCCTAGTTATTTTATTTTTTTGACTCGTGGTTTTGTTTCAATCATTCTATCTCGGTTCCATCCATATCATTTCCTAACTCATAGTTCCACCTCGATCAGCTATCTTCAACCTCAACTCGATTTTGGTCATTTTATTTTTTTGATTCATGGTTTCATCCTAATTATTCGATCTTGACTCAGTCTAGATTATTTCTTGACTCGTGGTTTCATTTCGGTTAACCATTTTCTACCTCGACTTGGTCCTGGCTATTTTATCTTTTTGACTCGTAGTTTCATCTCGATCATTTGATCTTGGCTTAGTCTATATCATTTTCTAACTTGCGATTTTATCTCGATTAGCCATCTTTGACCTTGACTCGATCTTGGTGGCTTTATCTTTTTGACTTGCAATTTCATCCCGCCCATTCGATCTCGACTTAGTCCAGATTATTTTCTGACTCGTGATTTCATCCTGGTCAGCCATCTTCGACCTTGACTCGGTCTTGGTCGCTTTTAGACTCGCGACATCATCCTAGTCATTTGATTATTTTTAAATTATTTTTAAATTTTTATATGTCGCGACATCGTCTTAGTCAGCCATCTTCAACCTTAACTCAATCTTGATCACTTCTAGACTTGTGGCATCATTTCAGTCATTCACTCGATTCAGCCCAAGTCATCTTCACAACTCGCGGTTCAATCTTGATCATTTTCACTCATTGTTTTGACTCGAATAGAGTAGGTGTCTAGGTCTTTGCATCATCTTTATTTAACATGGATGTGCAAAGAGGGGCAACTGTAGACACCCATTTGTATCCGAGGTCGATTTTCATTATTATTGTTTTTATTCTTTATTAGTATTACTATTTGTTATTACTATGGTTTTATATTATCATCATCATTATTATTATTATAGTATAGTGTATCATTATAATATAGTATTATATTGCATGCTATTATATTATTATTATTATAGTTATTGTTGTTGTTATTATTATTATTATTACTATTATTATTATTATTATTATTATTATTTTCCTTTCTTCTTGACCGGTGATCCACAAAACTGAAAATTAGAATGAATTCACATAGTTAAAGGTTTTAATTCATTTTTAGTTTTAATCTAGATAAATCAACAAAGAATTAGCCAAAAATCATACTCAGATAGAACCAACCTAGGCTTGAATCTTGGAACTGGATTTTACCTAATCTTTAAATTGATTGAGGACTGCCTATAAATTGAAGGAGAAAATTCCAGGGAAAAGAAAGGTTGATTCTTGGGGGGGAAAATTGATTTTTAGAGAAATAGTAGATTTTGATTACACAGTGAAAATTGAGAAAATTTTGGTCATTGTAACTCTGAAAATAAACATTTGGGCAGTAGGGTTCTAAATTTTGATCTGAAAAATTTTTGGGAATACTTGAGGATTTTGGATTTAGATTTGGGTTTTTGGGGTTTAGTTTTAGGTTTTTGGAGTTGGGATTGAAATTTTGGAAAAGTTTGGAAGAAATCTAGAAAATTTTGGAAGTTTCTGGGATTTTCTAGAAAAAACTGGGTTTTGGGATGAACATGAATTTTCTAGTTGAATTTTTTGATGAAGGTTGAAGTTTTTGTCAGGATTCCGGTGAAATTTCTAGAAACTGGTGAGTTTTCTAGTTTTTTGTTGAATTTTTCAATGACTTTAAAAATTGATCGATTTTTCAATTTTTGGTAGGTGTTCTTGTGGTTTCTAGAGAGAAGTCAGAGAGAATTAAAGCTAGAGAGAGAGAGTAAAAGGTTTCTGAGAGAAAACACTGAAACTTGGCTTATATAACGACCCAAAACAATAGCATTTTAACAACTTAGAATCCATGCGTTGACCCGTCGACCAGTGCGTCAACCCACTAATAACCCGACCCAAATCGTAGGTTTCCTTTTTCCATTTTCGTTTTATTTTTTTATTTGATTTGATTTCATTATTTTAAGTTTTTAATTTATTTTATTTTATTTTGTTTTTATTTATTTGCATTTAGTAATTCAATATCTATTTTTTTTTAAAAAAGAATTTTTTCTTTTTGGAAAACAAAAAGAATAATAAATAAATAATAAAAAACCATTTTCAAATAAGTTTAAAGGTAATAAATAAATAATAAATTTTAAAAAAAAACTTACAAAATAAATTCATGAATTTTACCAAACTATTGAAGAATTTTCATGGATTTAATTTTTAAAAATGGAATCCACCAAATTATTGAAAATTTTCAAAAAATCATTTTTTTCAAAAAAAAATAATGAGAGAAAAATAAAAAAATAATTTTTATCCTCCAAAATATTAGAGGATTGCTTCTCAAATTAAGTCTTACCAAACTATTGGGAAACTTAATGAATTTTTCCAAAAAAAAATAAATTTTTATAAATCTTTTTACAATAAAATCTCACCAAAACTATTGGGAGATTTGTTTTAAAGTAAGTCCTACCAAACTATTAGAAGACTTTACTGATTTTTTTTTAATAAAAAATAATAAATATTAATAAATCCGATGATATAGCCTCTTCAGAGTATGACACTAATCCCCATAAATACTCCTAAGGTGAGAGAATTATCTTAAATTGCTACCAAACTATTGGGATAATTTTAAGATTTATTTTCAATATTTAATATTTTGGCAAAAGTATAAACATTTTTTAAGGCTTGGATAATTTGGAATCAAATTGGTACCATCATTTGAATGGGCGTTGTAGGGGTGCCATAACCTTCTTCACGTGTAACCATACTCTCGAACCTAAACTCTGATTTCGTAGATCAAAATCCACTATTTAAAGACATCCAAGTCAATCTTGGGACTCTTATTTAAATAGAACAGATTCAATCAGGTGGTCAATAACACCTAAACTAAAAAGATTGGTAGCGACTCCTTTAATCCATGTCTAACGGTAGGTCCACAGATCTATATTTTATGACATATATCCTTAAAAAATATGTTATGCCCACCTATATCATACTCAAAATTATCACTAAAAAGATAATCAAAATAATGTCTCAATCTTTTCTTAATCTCCCTATCCTTCACTAAAATTCTTTCGTCATCACATTTGATGCATCTTATACCATTAAGATCCTTGCTCTTCTTATGCCTCATTTTAGCAATTTTAAACAACTCTTTTTCTCTATCTCTTGTCTCTAGTTTTTTGTATAATTTTTTATGGATCTTAATCTTTGAATCTCGAATAACCTTGTTGTTGTCTTATACTTCAAATAACTAGCCTTATCTCTATTGTTCCTTAAATTCCTATAACACTATCGCTTAGATTTAATTATCATTTTCAAATCTTCATTCTACCATCAAGATTCTTTTCCCAATAGTGCATAATGTTTAGATTCACCAAGTGTCTCTTTAGTAACTTTTTGAATTCTGATAGAAAATTTGTTCACATTACTTTTACATCCTCGTTAGACTTTCAATCAACCTCTTTTATTAGCTTATCTTTAAAAACTAACATTTTATTCCCTTTCAAGTTTCACCACTTAATACTTGGCTCAACATATCCTCTTTTAACTCCCAAATGTAAAAAAAAAAAGAATCATTTATCATACATTTAATAAAACAATATATAAATAGTATCACAATAAATTCAAATAATTAAATAAAAAATAATCTATATCTTAATAACATATTTCGTCATGTAATATGAGTGAATTTATAATAAATCTAAAATATTATACCGAATATATAATTTTTAACTTTTTAAAAATCTCAATAGCACAGATTTTTTTAAACTAAAAATTTTAATTACTTCATGAGAAAAAATAAGTATAAAAGTGAGAAATATATATATATATATATATATATATTTAAAAAAAACCGTGTTTGTGTTGGCCTTTAGTTATCATTTTTTAGTTCTAAAATAATTTTGTTTAATTTTGTCATTATAGTCGGTGACAAGAGAAGTCCGAGAAGATAAAAAAATGTGTGAGAAATGCAAATACGTAGGTCTAGTAGTCTAGGACGGTGGTCCCTACCAATTTTTTGGGGTCAGATTAATTTGAATCATATTAAATATTATTAAAAAATATTTAATATTCATTTAATAATATTAATATTAATTTAATAGATTGAATATTATTTTAATATTAAATATTAATATAATAGTATTTTAATATCATTTTAATATTATTATAATTGTAAATATTAATTCAATAATATAATAATATTATTTTAATATTAAATATTAATTTTATAAGTTTATAATACTTTATAGTATTTTAATATTATTTATATATTAAATATTAATTTATATATTTTAATACTTAATATTATCTTAAGAATATTTTGAATAATATTTTAATATTAAATACTGATTTAAAAATATTTTAATATGCTATATTATTTTACTATTAAATATTAGTTTGATGATTTAAAATAATAATTTAATAAACGTTAATATTAAATATTATTTAATAATTTTAATATGAGTTTAATAATATTAAATGCTAATTTAATAATATTATAATATTTAACATAATTCTATTTGAGCTTACAGTCTTCTAAAAATACACCACACGTCAAGTTTTTAGTACAATTTATTGAGAAAGATTTAGATGAAGTTCTTTAGGTAAAATTTGTGAAATTTCTTACTAAAAATGATTAAATAAAAATAAAAATAAAAATTAATAGATTGAAAGATCTCATTATATAGATTAGGTGTACAAAATTTAAAAAAATTTCAATAAATTTTGATATATATTTTTTATAGATATTTTTAGTAAAAATATTGACAAAATTTTTACCGTTAAATAAGTATCGATCAAATTGAAATTATAAATAATTTTTTTAATAATTTTTTTACATATTATTGATTTTTCATTGAACTTTATTAATTTATCAATTTAAATTTTTTATTAAAAGTTTTATTAAATTAGTTTTAAGAGAAAACTTCACAAACTTCACCTAAAGAACTTGATTTAAGTTTTGTTTCAATTTATTTGTGTTATGCTACAATTAAAGATATTTCTTTGACTTTTCATGTACAATTAAAGCCAAACAAATGGCTTTTTACTTACAAGGGAATGTTAACACCAAAAAGCATTGAATAATAGTAGTTTTTTTATTTGTTTGATAAAAAAAATTTTATATGGAATACCTTTACTCAGTAAACCCCAAACTTAGAAGATGCATTTCCCTTCCTTACCTAACCTTTCATCTGTTTTATTGATTATTACATTTTCTTCGTTTCACCTATCAATTGAAAGTGTTCTTCTAGAGGGATGTTCAAACCAAAGAGCATTTAATTACAGAAACCATTGCTTTTCTCAACAGATTTGTTTTTTTTTCCCTCATCATTATCATATTGCATCCTTCATGAAGAGAAACTGAAGAGTTTAACTCATTCATTCGAAGAAAATGACAAAATCCTTTCCCCTTCTTGATCCTGCCATTCTTCCATGTCTGTTGAATATCCATTTAATTCTGAATGCTTTTAATCTTCTAAAAGTGTATCTTAGAAAACGTTTAAAAAAACCCAATTTTTTTCCTTCATTTGCCATGCAGATTCGTCATTTTTGAAAAAGGAAATCGTCAATTTGTAAGCAATTTCTATCAATTTATTATTGCTGGTAGTTACTAATTGAAATATCCCTTCTGCAGAATCTGTTGATTTAAAGCCAGCGTAGAAATTTGAAAGGCATTGTTAAAATCAAATTGTGTATTTATTGATTTAACACGTAAAATTGACAACCTATTCCATTTCGTTGCTTCAAAATATTTGATGGATTAACTTATTATGGTTATATGTTAACAATTTGAAGTAGTAGTCAAATGTTAATGTTCCAATTTGGAAAAATATTTTAATGATTGTCCATTGTCACGACAGATCTTACAATTATTGTATACAAGATTGAATATTTGAAAGCTTGGCAAAATAGGTATGTCACTACTACAAACCTGTTTTTCCTTGCCCTTATAATATGAAAAATATTATATTATCTAAATTTTTGTTTATTGTTTGTTTATTATTATATGATATTATGGAAGCTATTCATTTTTTTATTTTAAATTGGTTTGCAGTTGTAATGGATGTTGATAGAATAGATGCTGCTAAGAAAAAAGAGCCATAAGATATTATATTTTAAAACTCAAACAAAAAATAAAAGAATTGTCTCAACAATTGGGTAGCACACCAACAAAGATATTGTATTTGCTGGATAATTAACATTGCCATAAATTTATACTTCACCCAACTGGGATCACCCAATTCATGTTCTTTGACAACCTAGAAAAATATTAGTACAAGAAACAATAATGAGCCTTATTACAATGACAAAAAGGGATCCTTTCAAGCTGCTAAAAACATTGAAAGCACTTGAGAATAAAAAAAACAAAATTCTAAGTGTCCATGAGAAAACAATCGTTTCAAAGTGGGCTTCTTCACTACTCGATCAATACTACTTTCATGCCAGATGAAATTCCAATCCAAACCTTCTAATGTTAGCTGCACTAGATAACAATGATGAAACAAGCAATGCAAGATTGGTTAAAAATCTCCAACAATCACCAACACATGTTCCTTGCCTCTAAAATTTGTTCAATGAAGAATCACTAACAAAGAAACAAAGGACAACGTAAAGGCTTTATTCTTACAAAATATAAATTATAATTAAACATAAAAATTTTTAACAAATATCTTTAAAAGTACAACAAGAAGGGAAAGAAACCATCTATAAAATAGAAACCATTAAACAAATATGAGAAAACATATTATTTAATCTCATTCCTTAAAAACATAATATTTGTTAAATAGATAAACATTATCACAATAAGATTCTATATATACATGCCTAACAACTAAAGTTTTTCTTTAATTTAATGCATGGGAAAACACATACAAATACTCTGATTGAAAAAGCCATATAAACTAGATTTTCATATATGAAATATTTTGTTATATATTTTACATAAAGTCCCAAACTTTGATAGAATGATAATGTTGAAGAATTGAATTGTTAAAGTTATTTGCATAACTTACAACATATACTTATATTACTTTATAGATGAATAATTGTCCCAAATATGTTATTCATTTAAAAAAAAAATTGTGAAAAATATATCATGAATCGCAGTGAGAATCTACCTTGTTTTATGTTATTTTAATATTGTTTATATATTAAATATTAATTTATCTGTTTTAATACTTAATATTATTTTAAGAATATTTAGAATAATATTTTAACATTAAATATTGATTTAATAATATTTTAATTTATTATATTGTTTTAGTATTAAGTATTAATAAAATAAAATAAATTAATAAATATTATTTTAATATTAAATATTATTTAATAATATTTATTATTAATTTAGTAATGTTAAATATTAATTTGATAATATTTCCATATTTAATAATATTTTAATATTATTTACATTAAATTTTAGTTTCATAATATTTTAATATTTAATATTATTTTCAAAATATGTAAATAATATTCAACATTAAATATTTATTTAAGAATATTTTAAAATATTATATTAATTTAATAATATTTTAGTATTAAGTATTAATTTAATAATATCCTAGTATTTAATATGATATTAATAATATTTTAATATTAAATATTAACTTAATAATATTTTATTTTATTTTAATAATATTTTAATATTTAACAATACTAAATATTAATTTCATAGTACTTTAATATTTAATATTATTTAATTATATTAAAGTATTATCAATTCATTATTAAATTAAATATTATAATTAATATGATTTAATTAATAAAAATAAAATATTATTAATTAATCATAATAATCAAAATTAATTAAATATGTAAGGATAAAATTAAAATTAATTAAATATATGAGGACAAAATTATCCGATAGATAGTATTCTCAATTCCTGATGAGGTAGGAATTGCAATTCTTAGAGGAGAATAAAGAATTGCGATTCCTTATTTTCAAGGAATTGACAATCCATAAAATTGTTGTTCTTTGCTAAAAAATTAACCAAATAACAAAATAAAAAGAACACAAGAAAACTAACTAACTGGAATAAAATTTTAATTTCATCCAACCAAACATGCAGTAAGTAGGATCAAGGGCGGAGCTCTTTAAGGTGAAGTCCCCGTTGAGGAAAAAAATTAAAGTCATGTATATATTAGATAAAGTTCTAAAATTATTTACTAATCTAATTTATTTTTTATTGAAATTAATATTGATTTTATTAGCCGGTTACCACTATCATAGTATAAAATATTTTTAATAATGAACACCTTGAAGATATATTTGCTTAATCAAATTGGAGATTAATTATGAAACAATATTTAAGTTGTGTACATTAAAAAAATATGTTTAAAAGTATTAATAAAGAATATATTGTGCAATGTTTTCAAAGTATAAAACCGCATTAAATAAAATTGTAAAATTTTTAAAAAGTATGACTAAATGTGAAAAAAAAAATTACTATTATATTATTATTGTTATTTTCTTTTTGTAGTTTAGCATATTTAAATTAAGCCTCCCTTAGATAAAATTTCTGGCTTCATCATTGGTGTAGATAAGTTTAACTTTTGTATGGGATTGCATGGCTTCTTTTATCCGATAAAATTACAAAGATGTCTTTAAATATAAACAAATAACTAAGATAATCAACGTTTTAATTTTTATGGGAACAAAAGTTAATTAACCCTAAAGTATCATTATGCCTACTATCAATTATAATTACATGATGTTATTTGAAAAAAAAGAGCGAGAAAACTTTTTAAAAAATTATATATTTTTTATTTTTAATTAAATTTTTATTTTTAAATATATTTTAAAAAATATATATCATTCACTTAACTCCGTTTATATAATCAAAATTTTACATTAATAATATATTAAATAATAACTTTGTTTATTATATATTATTATATTTTTACGTGTGATTCTGATTCCATTATAAAGAAAATAGGGATGACACATTTAGTCACGGATTTTTTTGTGATCGAACTAGAAAAGTTACATTGGACAAAAATAAACTTAAAAGAGTTACTATTTGATTACTAATATTTATGAAAAAAAAATTTTTTACTTAATTATTAGTCTATAATGACATGCGAATGTAAAAATGTCATATTATTTTTTTGAAATCATATGATATTATCATGTCAATTAACACACCACATACCATTGTGATATTCACTATAGGAAAGTATTTTTAGTGGAAAAAATAGTCACTAAAAAAATAAAGTTTAGCTATTATAGTTTATAATAATCAATTTTCAAGTAGTCGACTATTATCATAAATACTTCCGTCACAATTTTATTAGGGACAATCTAATAAATTGTCATAATAGCTCTTTTTTGTGACAAAAATTTTTGACTCAAAAATCATTAGAATATGCAAATAAATAGAAGTCATCACAAAAATTCACTTTATTGTGACAAATTTTTCAATTCTCCAAAAAAATTAAAATAGTAACAAAATAATTACCATAATAACTTGGCTTTCTTGTGTTGATAATACAACGTTAAAATGTATTGACAATAGTTACAAAAATTATTGTCACTGATATAATTTTTATTAGTAACGAATGTTTTCTCACTAATATTCATTGAAATAATGTGTCATAAATATTACAATTATTTCTTACAATAATCCTCATCAATAATAAATTAATTATTGTTACAACTAAAACTTATTAAATTATAAAAAATATCATCAGTGATTATAAAATACACATTATTATTAAAACAAATAAAAAACCAAAATATCTAACATGTTTTTAATTTCATAAATTCAGAAAATCTAAATAATATATGAAATACACTTATCAATCAAAACCATACTAATATCTTTCCCACAAAAAAACTAAATAATTACAAAAAAAAAGGTTTTAGTCCAAGTGGAAATCTCACCACTAGAAAATTGACTTTTATCGACAAAATTTTCTATCAATGATAGCATGTTTTCTATTAGTAATAGTATTATCGACAAAATTTTTCATTAGTAATAGACAAATCAAAAATACTATTCCGTCGATAATGTGTAAAATCCATTAGTAATTATCTACAGAATTTTTCATCGATAATAATTATGTCGATAATTTGATCAATAATTCATTGGTAAAAGTATTGATAATCTATTGGTAATATGTCGATAATCCATCAATAAACTGTCAGTAATCCATCAATTTATTATTTTAATAATTTTTTTTCAAAATTATGTGGTAATTTTGCAAAAAAATTCATTAGTAATAATTATTATTTCTGTCAGTAATATTTATTTTTCAATATTATTTAATTATATTTTATTTATAATTTTTTCATTTTATTTTACTTTCTTTAAATTTGTTTTTAAAGTAATTACATGGATATTAAAATATACTAGAAAAAAATAAAAAAACAAAATACTATTTTATTTATAAAAGAATATAATAACATTTTACAAAATTATTTATGAAGTCTAATTAAATAAAAATACAAAAAATATATAAATATTACAAATTTTGTATAGTACATCAAGTCAAATTATCAAGTCCATGAAGAAACCTTTGATCAACGTGTCAAACCCTTGAATATCCACCAAAGATGGAACATATAAGGCATCATTAAAAATAAATGAACAAGGTTTAATTATTATTACTCATTAAAACATATTACATATAAGGCATAAAAACAATAAAAGGTTCGAGGGAACTACAAGGAGAAGGGGGATGTACAAGAAAAACCAATAGGATAAAACAAAAGTCAACAACCTATATCATCTATTTAAAATGGCTTTCATGAAATTCAAAAGAATTTACAACTAAAATATTCAAAAAAGTAGATTATTAATATTGTTCTAAACCACATATATCTACATATTTTCATCCATATCATGTAATATGTTACTAGATAGCAAGTCATAGCCATAGATTCAACTAGTTAATTTTATTCTCACAAGAAGAAACTATTCATAGAAAGCTTCCTTTATTCATAACCTAGGACATGGTCCTAAATAAAGCATAACATGCTTTTGGCCATATGATTAAGTTCCAGTCATTATCAAACCCTTACTATGAGCTATATACTAATAGTGCATGATCAAATACATGAAGATGAAATCATGGTAACATACAACTAAGTAACACTTTTCACAAAATGAAAACTACAATAAATAGAAGTTTAGATTTGACCATGTCCTTTACCAACACTTCTTAATTGAGCCACATATTCTAACATTTTCTTGATGCCATCCACCTCCAAAGAAATCCAGTCAAGATCAAAACAATGAGAAATTATTTTTGTTGTTATGGTGCATATCTATTAAAAAAATGAATTTCTAAAAGTATACACACCAAAATTGTATTTTACCTACTCAGCTAAGAATTTGCCTTCAACAAAATCTATCAACTATGCGTCATGGGTTCACTCAACCACCTATTTGCCAAAGCCTTAACCATTAGTTCAAAGAAAATTGCTTGTTATCATCTTAGAAACTTTCAAAATGTAAAATAACTTGACTATTTAACATGGCTCTATCTAATGATTTCATAAACCTAATCAATGAGAGTATAGACCTTAGACCTATTTAGCACAATGAAAATCAATAGTTAAAAGTGCAAAGAGGAAAATAGTATAGCAAGAAGAGAGAAAAGGAACTCTTACTCTATGCAAGTTCAAAAGCTTTTCATTTGCTAGTTTCTCCAAGGACAAGGTAAGCTCCATTGCAGAAGTAAGGAATTAGATATAATCAACTTCAACCATATGTACCATACCAATAGATAAAGGGCATTTTTGCTGCTTTTGACTTATTCAACATTATCATGCACACCTTGTAATGGTATTGGCCAACATAGAAAATTTGTTTGACATATTGCTTTCAAAAATTCAATAAGATCATCAAATATGAGTATATTCAATAGATTCTCAAACAATCAACTCAGTAAAACACTTCTCTTTAAAAACTAACAATTTTGAAGTAAGGGAACTAACAATGGAATGAGCTTATCTAGAATTTGAAATAGGCATATTCATTACAGAATATACACCCACTTTAAACCCACATTCAATACACACATTCACGGATAGATTATGGAAAAGAAGAAAAAAAAATAGAAACATTGAAGCTCCCTTCAATGCCATAAATGTAATTGAACAATAAGAGTCGTGTTTTTATTTTCTTACAATCTTCTTTCATAAATTTCATTCACTTATTTTCATGTGATTAGGAGATCTAAATGTGTTATATTTTAATATGTACAAAAAAGTTTGTAAATTATGTGTAAGAATAAAAATAATTATGAAATATCAAATTTAATTTATTTAAATTTAAGTTTGATCAATCATTCATATTGATAGTTATATATAAAAAAAAATAAACCCAACTCTTGTACACTAACTCATAAATCATAACAACATTTAATTTAATTTTTTCTACCATTTAACTTTCACAATATTTTTTGATTCATCACCCTAAAATAAAAAGAATTCAAGTACATCAACTCATAATATTAGTGAATATTATAAATTTTACCAACTTTTTATCAATACAATAATTTTTTATTTCAATAATTATTTTTAAATTTTAAAAATATCAAATATAATTTTTTTAAAACAAATATAAATCTTAATACACATCAAACCCAAATTTAACATAAAATTAACATAAAGTTTTTTAATTTTGATAATTATTATTAAAATTTAAAAAATATCAAATATAAAAAATTTTCAAAACAAATATAAATCTTAATACACATCAAACCCAAATTTACCATAAAATTAACATAAATCTTATACATCTAAAAGTCAATAAATCTATAACAAAAAACCCAACAAATCAAAAAACAATACTCAACAAAAAAACCAAAAAACAGTACTCAATAAAAAAATAAAAATTAATAAAAAGTTAACCCAATAAAAACTCAACAAATCTATAACAAAAAAACCCTACTAATCTTAACAAATTTATAACATAAATTTAAACAATAAACTCAATAAATAAATAAAAAAAATTAAAAAATCAACAAGCTTATTACTGACGATAAATAAAGGGATGATTGGCTTGCTGACGATAAGAAGGAGACGGTCGGGAAAGGGGGATTTGTGGTGGAGGGGGGGACAGAAGGAAGAGTGAGAAAGATGGATGGAGATTTTAGGGATTATGATTTAGGGAGAATTTGGGGTTTCTCGAATTTGGGAATGCGAGTTTAAAATTTTTGACATTTTTTAAATGAATATTGATGAAATTTTCATCGGTAATTAAGAACCATTAAATTTTTAAAAAAAAAATTTTTTTTTACAAGTGGAATATTTTCGTCAATAATAATTTTACCAATGAATTACTGATAGAAAATTTTGTTAGTAATTTTTGCTATAATTTGCATCATATTTTTACTTATGGATTACCATCCATCGATGTTCCATCAATAATACCTGAATTTTTTACAATTATATTCCATTAGTAATTTATCGGTAATTACAAGCAAACATTTTTCATCAATAATAAAGACATTTTTTATAGTGTCTAGGCATCAAGTCCATTGATGCTCCAATAAAGTCAATTTTCATATTTTCTTACAAAACAAATAAAAATAAAAAAATAATATATCAATAAATATAAAAAAAACTCATATAATTACTAATATGTTATGAACTTAAAATATAATTAAGTAAATGTAATAAAATAAATGGACATGATATTTATCATAATTATTAAATGTATAAAACTCTTAAATTATATAAAATCCAACTATAATAATCCAATTAATAGTAAGTGTTACAGAGAATACCAAAGCAATATTTAACTAAAAAGGCCTACCTTAAAGTCATATAATCATTTAGCTTTTATTTAACAGAAAGGATGAAAAGGGAAAAAGATAAAAAATTTATTAATCTAATGATTAAAATTCATAATCACTTTCTTGTTTTGAGCTTAATTTATTAGATTAAGAAATTTTCTATCCTTATCCTTGTTCATCCTTTTTACCAAGAAAAGCCTTAGATTTTCCATTATCTATATGAAGAAAAAAAAAACTTAGTTAATACAATCTAACATTAAAACATCATAAAAATAATAATTAATAGAAACAAACACGTATCTAATATTAACAATATATGACACCAAAGATGCTTGTAGAGTAATAGAGAACTAACATGAACCTAAGTTACATATAAGTTTCATATTAGTTTAGGTAGAAGCATATGATCCTTCAAGGAAATGAGCTTGTTTGTGGTGGAATTGCAACAATACCAATCAATAAATTAGTTTTTGAAATAAAAGTTGAAATCTCAATCTAAATTTCAAATCACAAGCAGAAAATAAATATGAGATAAAAATAATAAATATTGAAATATTAAATATAAATACTATAGCCAAACAATCTATAATTACCTACACTTCTTTACATTCTACACATCCAATCTGAAACTTAAAATAAAAATAAAAAATAGAAACCAAAGTTAAAGAAACACAACATACATAGAGAAAACAATATTTGAAAGAGAAATGTGAGATATCAGGTTGGGGCTTAGTATTAGAAAATTAATGAAATAGATAGATGGGAGACAAAAGCCCTAGCAATACAAGAGGTGCAAGATTTTTTACATTTTTCCTTTGGCTCTTAATGTCCCAAATCTGAATGCTAAAATGAAAAATTTTCATTTTAACACTAGGTGACATTTAGTCCTCCTTATTGTTTTTTTTTTAATTTTAGTCTACTCTTAAACTCTCCTACCCTACTACATTATACAATAAGGAATACCATAATCAAACCACCAATAGTAGCAAAAAGAGTTAATTTCATTGCATAATGTAGTACTTAGATGGATACCTAATGTAAGTATTTATATTTATATTGATTAATAATGACTTAGCTAGGATATATTAATGTTGTCTAATCATCATGGTTTGTTATATTTAAAGGTTTAAGTTAGACAATAAATATATCATAGCAATCCATCATTAGGTACACAATGTTCACAAAGTGAAATATAAAGTACAATGCTAAATCCTACTCCTACTCTAGCTTCTAATAACGTAAATAATAAATTTGGTTTATGGTTGGCTTTAGGGTTACTACCATATTATATTCTTTTGCAATTTTTATCTTTGTGTGCAATTTATGGTTTAGCAACTATTTCACATAGTCCAAGAGCAATAAATATGCCAATACCTCCACAATCAAATCATTAGCAGAAAAGGAGGAAAGTTGCATCAAGGTATATGAAAACCTTGTTTAAAATGTTGCCTAGAAACATGTGGGCAAGCAACATGGTGTCTAGAACAAAATCCCCAAAAAGAAATGGCTACTATTTAATTGACTTCATATCCTGTTGTTAGAAGTTTGCATGGTGAGTGAAGCTTATGTTGTTTGAATGACTTTATAATAGTGTAGCTAGTTTACAACTTCAAATTTTGTGTCCATATAGTATTTTTTTTGTTAGAACATTGTATTTGATTTTGCTGGCAAATTTTAGTGTAGCAAATTTAGAATTTCTTTTTGCTAGCATTGAAGTTTAAGGTTTCAAAACTTATATTTTATTGCCATTGGAAAGGAAAATATGAACTTTATATTTTGTGTATGATATTTGCTAGCCAAGTGAAATTATAACAAACTTGTTATAAAATGCTATTTACTTGTTGTGTTCTATTCTATACAAAATTTCATACATCGCATTATGTTCTATATGTAAATCTTAAATCAGAAGTTCATTCAGTTATATAACATACAAAAAACATGTTAGGATCGATCCTTTGATTCTCTTATATAAAAAACATGTCAGGATCGATCCATTGATTCTACTGTGAACACAAATTTAAGGCTCACAATAAAAACCTTGATTTTTAGGGTACTCATAGTATTTCATAGATTAAAATACTATAATTATAACAACTTTCATTAATACCCAAACAAAACCATATTACACAAAATTTGCAAGTTTAGAAACATATCCAGCTTGCAATCGACAACAAACATATTATAAGCCAATTAATCTAAACTTTAGACTAAACTTTGTTTATTTTTTTCCAACAACAACATAAAAATAACAACAAGCAAACATTTTTTAATCCACTTTCATTTTCTATTCTTGTGATTGCAATTATTGTTGTTTGCATTCTCTGAAGGGGCTTGCTTTTAGTGTTCCATTATTTGTAGCTTTCTTAATAAACCTAAAATGACTTCATTGTTGTGTTTATCTATTAGAGGATCACACCATTGAAAAAACCCACATGCATCAAGTCGTTGAAAACTACCACCAAATTAAAGAATAAAACTAAACTAAATTAAAGAAATAAAAATCATATACACACTAATTTGCTACCCATTATTACTACTTGCTATCTATATTCAAAATCATACATACTAATTTGTTGTGTTCTTAAATATCTATAAAATTCCAAACCAATAGTTATATTCACATATCCAAAACCCATGCATATTCAAAATCCAAATACCATTTGTTGTGTTCTCAAAACCGTAATCTATCTACAAAACCCAAAATTCAATTAATGAAAATAAAATTTGTTGTGTTTTTACCTCGTAGTTGCTACAAACAAAAAAATATGACTTGGGTTAATGTCAATCCATGATGTCCTATTTCACACTTATTGACCATGATCACAAACAAGTAACAATCCTATATCTTCTATATGTTGACCTTTAGCTCCTCCCTCTCAACCCCTAGCTCTTTCCTTTCAAACTCTTTTTCTATTCTCTTCAAGACCTGAAAAATTGGTCTCTTGTTTTAATCTTTTTTGGTTCCCTTTTTTTATTCCCTTTTCTTTTTGAGGCCTAAAACAAATCTTTTGCAAATTAAAAGGGTATGTTTAAGGTGCTTTTTTCTTTTTAATTTTACATGTTTTAATTACACATGTCTTCTAACAACTTTAAAAAATTTCATGTATTTAAAATTTTAAAAGTTATGTGTCATGCCATATTGGATTTTCCTTCAATTTAGATGATATAGAAAATGAATGGACTATATTGGTACACGTTTGGGTAATTGAGGATTCAATTAAAACTTTTTAAAGTTTAGAGACCCAAGTGCTATTTACTTAAAATTTAATCACAATAAAGCTAATATTTATGATGAAATTGCTTATGGTCACAACAAAATCATCATTAAAAGCATCTAAATATTGTAGTGGTAGTATTTATAAATTTTGAAAAAAATTGAAAACTAAAAAATAAAGTAAAAGTAGACTTTTGATCAATTAAATTTTTAAAAAAATTATTTTGATTATTTAATTTTGATAATTTCATAATTTGATCATCAATAAATGTGAAATTATTAAAATTTTAATTTCACCATCGATGTAGCTTTGTAATGATTTAATAATCAATAGATTTGTGAAATTTAATATAATAAACTATTTTATTATTTTTGTTATCTATATTTTCTTTAATATTTGATTACATAAAATTTAAATTATAAAATTTCATTTTAATCAAACTTTGATATTATGAAATATAAAATATTTATTAGAATTTATTTAGATGAGCTGAATAACAGATATGTAAAGTAATGCTATTTTAGTAATTTAGGCAATTGAATAATAATTATTTATTTTTTAAATTTAAATAATATAATTACAACAAATTAAAGTTTATAGTTTAATTTCATACAATAAAATTATCAAATGATTGTTTCTATTTTTTATTAACTTAGGAAACTTATTTGAGTATTATTTCAATATATTTTACTATAGGTAACATAAATAATAAAATAATTTATTTTAGTAAGTTGCATAAATGTTTGTGATCAAATTATTAGAAATCCACGTTGATAAGAAGTCCTTGATAATGAAGAACAAAATGTTAATAAATTTCACCAAAATTAGTGATTAAACTGTGAAACTTTTAATTGAGTGGCAAAAATAAAAATTTTTGGAAACTTAAGTGACTAAAACTTTAATTTGCTTTTATTTTTTAATTTTTATTTTTTTTTAAATTTATAACATCACATCAATAATGTCACGTAATATATCAAATTACAGATCAATATCAGTATCATCTAATAGATAATGTGGTATTGCTATGTGATTATATTGTTAGAGTTTGACAATTGAACTATTTAAAAAACAAAATCATAAATGTCAGTGATTGAAGCATAATCTTTTAAAGTTGAATTACCAAAATAAAAAATAATCTAAAATTAAGTAGTTAATCATGTAATTTACCTCAAATTAATATTATTTTATCCTATAAATTTCATTTCTTTTTAATCTTTGCATGTTAACAGAAAAACTAAAAAATATAGTCAAATTCTAATATATCCATTTCGATGCCCATATGATAGCCAAAAGTGGAGCAAAATTTCATTTGTTTTGGTGCAAAATAATGTTTTTGGTTTGTGAAAGTAGAAAAATATTAACTATATGACATGAAAAAGAATGTATACTCGTTTGCATATAATTTGCATTATAAAGCGACAAATAACTACCCATAAAAAAATAACTAAAATACGTACTAAAAAATAATCATCTCACATTTTATAAATTTTATCGTTTTTATCTCAAAATTTGAGTGGAAAACTATAAAAATGTTACGTCAAATCCTAATATATTTAATTTATCTGATATTGGAAAATTGACAAAAAGTGCGTTTTGTAAAGCTCGGCGACAAGCAAGCTAGAAAGAGTTTGAGCAGAGCAGTCAAAGTGGGGACCAATGATAGTATTTTTACACATGAAATTTTGCTCCTTGTTTCGCCTTCATGTGAGCATGCCGTAATGGTAATCCACGTGTTAATTTAGAATTATCTTTTTTTTTTTAATTATTGCGTGGCTTAGTTGCTAGATCATGGAATATTTAAACGGCAAAAAGGTTTTTTTTTTTTTTTTGGATTTCACTTTTCAGATATCTCACGTCGCCGAGTCTCTCATCACCTTTATTACAACAGTAGTTTTACTAAGACGTTAACGCGTTTTGGCAGAAGCCCATTAAAGCTCTTTTACTTTATCCTGACGGGAATGATTCATTCGGTAATAAATAATAAATTTATCGAATTATCTATAATTAACTCTTTATTATTTTTTACTGCATTTGTTATTTCAGTTTTAGTTACACCATTTTATAGTAAATTTTGATTTTAAATTTTTAAGTATTGGTTTCATATTATCAATATTTCTTTTGATCAATCAAAGTTTAAAATAATTAAATAGATAAAATTATTCATTTAAAATAAAAATAAATTATAATATAAATCTTAAAATTTAAAAGTCAATCTTTTTTAATTCGAATTTCATTAATTATGTAGGGTTATATATCTTTTTTCAATTTTAAAATCTTAAAATTTGATATTTTTATTTTCATATTTTTTTAAACATTTTAAAATTTAAAAAGATAAATATCACTTATTATATTTTTTAAATTCAAAATATATTGGTCAATTTGAAAATTATCTGTAAAATTTAATTGTCATCCAATAAATCTATAAATAGTATGTGTTACACCATTATATGTGTTGCACCATTATTATTTTTTCAATTTGCAACTTTTCTTTGAAAGGTATAATATTTTATTCTTATAAAAAACTAATATTTATTTCAATTCAATTTTCTTTTTATACTCATTTACTAATTTTTTTTTTTCATATTTTGTTTAGGAGTTTTGATCAATTGTCCTAGAGTGATGTTTTATTCATAGATGTTTATTAAAATTCTTTTGTTTTCCAAAAAATTTTATATTAAACTATAACTTATTAGGATATCTTTTCCTTAAAATTGTATTTTTTTTTTTTATTCTTGGTGATTTTTCCTGATTTTAACTTATTATCAAGAAATATTGTTTTTTTACTTTTCACTTTTTATATATATTTCAATATTTCATAAGTAATTTGTTTTGTTATGAATTAGTTCTTTAGATCATACAATTTCGTTCAGATAAAATAAGTACTATTACTTCTAGAGAAACCAAAAAAAAAAAAAAAAAAACTCATTTTGTTGTTTGCTTCAATTTGTGAATAATTGTTTTGAGTCAATTGATAAGGTACTAATGATAGAAATTTTTTTTTTTTTTCTTCTACTTTAAACTAAATGACTCCAAAGATATTTAACTTGATTGTATTATATATCATCACCATTGGTTTAGATTTATAATTTTATACTTTCAATATTTTAAAGAATACTATAAGGTAATTCATAAATTAGACAATTTTATCTACCACTTTATATTTTTTTTAATTTTTATCTTGCAAAAATATTTTTATACTTTAAATATTTATTCAACCACTTTAGATAATTCATAATTCATGAATCAAACACTTTAGATTTTTTTTCATTTTATATCATGAATCAAATAGATTATACATATGTACATATATACGAATCCATTTTCCTTTTTTTCCGTAATCAATCTTCTTATTTACAATCAACATCTTTTGGATTCTTTCTTAAAAGAATTAATTTCTATGAAAAAATAAAGTATCTTGTAGAAGTCTTTTAAAATGATTTTCAGAACAATCTATGGTTGTTTAAAGACCCTTTTATACATTTTATTAGGTATCATGGAAAGACAATTCTGGCATTAAAAGATATGTTTCTTCTAATAAATAAGTGAAAATATTACTTTGTCGATATATAGCAATATTATCTTTACATGCGATCTCAATCCAAAAGCATTCATATAAATCAATTATCTAAATATTTTCTCGACCTTTTATATGCATTTTTAAAATAAAAACTTTAGGTTTAAAATATGATAAATTATTATTTTATAAATAAAAAAATAAAATATATATTCTTTTATTAAGAGAATATAAATTTTAGAATAAATTAAAAAATTAAAATTATAAAAATATAATAAAATTTTAATTTAATTCATTAAAAATTTACATAGAAATTTTTTAGATTTAAAATTTTGTTTTTATCACTAAATATTTGTATTATCTCTGTTTTCTATTTTTTATTAAATTTATATATTTAACATTAAAATCTTTGATTTGATTTTTATTTTCATAAATTGAAATTAAAAAAATTCTAAAATAAAAAAATATAATTTATCAACAAAATTTTTAAATAACTTTTTGACCTCCATGATCATTTAGAAAAGTATATTAGTAAATATTTAAGACACTTAAATTTTTAATTAAATTAATTTCATAAATTTGTTTAATTCGTAAAAAATAGAAAGCTGCCATATAAAAAAAGGTATGCATAAAATACTAATGCAATATGTATTTATAGATATTAGGAAATTATAAGAAAAACCGATAATTAAGATAAAGTGTAATTAAAATTTAATAACGAAGTTGATCAAAAGAATGGAAAATTTTGAAATTGAAGATAGAAATGTGATTTAGGAAGTCAAACCGAGAAAGTTCATCAGATTATAAACTATTCTTTAATCCCCTAAACATTTTATCTTCTTCATGCATATATGTATCCATGATTAGAAAGTTCCATTCATTACAAAAAAAAAAAAAAAAAAAAAAGAGAATGATAAGAAAACTCCAATTTAAAATTTTTATCACCATTACATAATAGAGTTTAGAGTAAGAGTAACATAAATGATATGCATTAACAAAAAATTACATGAAAATTAAGAAATGAAAACTTTTTAAAAAATAAATCACATACCTCAAGAAAATGAAAAAATACTTTTTTTTTTTTGAAAGTATCTATTATTTATTCTTATTGATTGTATAAATCATTGTAAAAAGAAAAAGAAAATAAGAATAGAAAATTTTAAGGGAAGAAATAGAGTTTTGAAAAAGAAATTTGAATGAAAAAAATACTTTTAGATGAAGAATTTGAAGAAATTTGAATAGAATGAGTAAAAAAAAGAGTATTAGATGGAATAGAATAGAAAAAAGCTATTATGTTTTCAATTCGACATCAAGTTTTTTAAAAATATAAATAATTAAACATGTTTTTATGTTAAAATATAAATAATTGAATATGTTTTCATCCATCTATTTAAATTGATATTTTTATTCACTTAGTTAACTGGAGATATAAAAAATGTATTAAGATGAATATTTTTAAGTCCCTAAACCAAAATTTTTAAATTGTAATCATGCATGCTCTTATCAATTTAAATAAATTCGAATATTTTAAATGAAATTGAATAATACTAAATAAAGTAAATAATCATATATCCTTTTATCTGTTTTTAAATTAATATTTGAATATTTATTATTATTCAAAGGTTTAGTTTAAAAAATCTTTTATATTTGATTATTTTGATAATATATTAGATAATTATTTATTATTATCCTATTTGTCATTCAAAAAAACTATCCACTTAAGTGTCTATGTAAGCAAACTTATCAAGTTTCTATATTTGTTGTAATATAATATCATATATGATTACACGTAATAACCACCAATAGTAGATATTTATAAAATATTAAATTTTTAATCATAATAATTAAATTCAAAACTTAAAAAAATATATATACTTAATATACTTGAAATCATATATTATATTATATTATATTATATATAGATATCATATAAGGTTTGTCATATGGACGTTTATGTGAACAAGTCTTTTCAATGACACATAAGATAATTTTTTAAAAGAGCAAGATAACTTTTTTTAATTACAAATTAAATAATTTTAAATTTATTCAAATATTTAAATTATTCAAATTATAATTAAAATCAAATCAATTTAGAGATATAATTTTTTAAAATTAAAAATTTGAAATATGAATTTGTCTTCCTAATGAGTAATTTTAGTCATTTATTAAATAAGTTTATTTAAGAAATTATTTAATTATCAAAATCTTTCAAACATGTTCAAAAATTACAAAAATTAAGTTCATTCAAATCTTTCAACAATCTTTTTTTTTTTTAATCTTGATTTGAATCAATAAAAAATTATCTTTTCAAAAATTTACAAAAAAATTGAAAATTCAAACAACTTTTCATATTAAATCTTTAAATAATAAGACCATCGAAATAATTATATCTATCTTAATTTTAATTATCAAATTTATATTTCAAATATATGCAAAAAATTTGATTTTATCTTTATCACTTATTATATCCACTTTAAATTAAAAAAAATTAATTTAAAAATTATCTGTTTAATTCTAATTGCCACTAAAGAATTCTTTTATAAATTTAAGATTATAACTATAATGTATTATATCAGCTTTTTATTTTTTTCAGTTTGCAACTTTTTCCTAATGTATATCCTATTATTATTACAATTTTTTTTGTTTATTACTTGTTTTCCAAGATATATTTTATTATTATTGCAATTTAATTCTTATGAAAACTAATTTATTTTTTTCATATATCTTCTAACATTTTTCATATTTTGTACAATAATTTAGTCAAGATTACAAAAGTGAAAGTATATTAATACTTCTTTTATTATTTAATTCATCATTTAATAATATATATATATTTAAAAGGACATAATTTATTTTTATTTGATATAATCTTAGAGCTGTACAAATATTATTGTAGACAAAAATGACCCAAAGGTAATGACAAGTCAATATATATGAATTTTATATATGTTATAAATTTTAAAAATTTAAGTATAATTTTGAAAAGAAACTAATTTGTATGTATATACTCATATTATATAAGTAAAATTATTTCATACATCATATATGTCTTAATCTAGTATAATATTATATTATAAAATACATTATTATCTGATAAGATTTACTTAAGTATAATTCTACGTGGACAATTTATATTATTGACATGTAATTGCTTACCAAATAGTCTTGTTTTTTTAATTTTAAAAATATTTCAAATCTTAAAAAAAATAGATTTTATTTAAATCTTTTTATGTTAAATAATTTATAATATTTATCTTCATTTAAATGAGATAAAGTTATTGTGATCATTCCAATGAAAAAATTAAAAATTAAATCTCATTTAAAATTAACCTAAATATTTTTTTATATAATATGTATATTTTTTTAATTTTGCATTTAAACTATGTAAGTAGGTTGTAGGACAATTTTGAATTTTTAGACTTCATTTATTTATTTATTTATTTATTATTATTATTATTATATGTAAAGTGTGAATATATTTAGATATTACGTTCTTATAATTATATTTGTAATTCATCTTAAATTAATAGATTTTTATGCAGTAGTAAGTACAATTGAATGGATGCACGAAATGTGTATTGTTATAAATTCTTAATGCACAGTAAATATATAACTAATTTTCACTTTAAATTATTTTTCAGTATATAAATTTAAGTAAAGTGTTACAAAAAGATTTTCTTTAATAAGTTAAATAAGACCATAGGTCCATAATATATTTATTGTTTTTTTTTTGTTTGCATTACAATAATCATTTTTTCAATGTTTCATATGTCTTAAAATAAAATTTTTTAAAAAATAACTAAGAATAAAATAGGTATAAAAAATATCTTTATATAGTGGTGAATTGAAATTTTGATATATGGTTAGATCGGCATGACGTAGATAAGAAGATAATAATATATGACAAAACATTCATTAATCAAGAAATTAATTTTTAATTAAAATAATGCTAAATTTAAAAACAAATTAAATCATTGATTTTTTTACTATAAATATACAAAAAGAAATAATTAAAAATAAAAATATTCTTGCTAAATTTAAAATCACACATTTCTCTTTGATCTTTTTCAATTTTCAAATACCTTATTATAAGTTTCTTTTTAAGTTCAAAAAACACATATCACTTTAAACCTATTAATAACATGAGAAATGCTATATCATTTTTTTCGGTCTTCAATTTTCCTTTGAAATTTATATTGCTTTTATGATTTTGTTGTTTATTTTACTTAGATGATTTCTTCTTTTAACATTATTTTTATTCAATTCCTTTTTGTTTGTCACGCATTTTTTAATTGATATCATATATATCATATTAAAATATATATTGATACCTTATAAGGTATGTCACATAGATGCCTATGTGAATAATTTATATTTTTTTTCATATAGGATCATATAAATTATTCCTAAATTTACATTATTTACAAAATAATTTTATCTCATCAAATTTTCAATACCAAATAATTATTCAATATTTCAAAATTACAGAAATTAACTTTATCCAAGTTTTTTAAACCTTATATGCTTTATCCTATTTGAATCAAATAAAGTTTATATTTCAATTCATTTTTTTTTAAATATGTATGATATTTAAAATTCAAATAACTTTTTCAAAGATATACCCCATTGAAATTCAAATAACTTTTTCAAAGATATACCCCATTGAAATTCAAATACTTAAAATTATCAATACATCATAATATTCATCCAAAATTATCTTACACTTTTAAGCCTATAAACAGTATGTGCTATTTCATTGTTTTCAATTTGTTAATTTTCGTTCCAAGTTATATTACTTTTTGTTTTTCCTCTATAACCATTATTTTTTTATCAAGTCGTTTTGTTTTCCCACATCTAACATATTTTCTTTTTTTTTTTTAGTAATTGATGAAGATCACTAAGTGAAGGTATATCAATTTTTTTAATAATTTAATTCATCATTCATTAATATATTATGAACTAACAATGTGTATAATTTGAGCTATTCATATTGAATATTTGTTCCTTGTGAAATGCATGAAATATGGAGTTCAAACGAAATTAAGGCTTGAGTGAGGCCAGCATAATTCACAATGCAAAGAATTTTTTGGAAGAATACCAAAATGTAAGAGTAGCATAAGGTGATCAATCATCATGAGTCAAGTTAAATGGAAGGCTCTACCAAGAACTCACTTCAAAGCTAACTTTGATGGTGCACTTGACTGTTAATGTAAACAAGAGTGAATAGGAGTAATTGTAACTTGGATCTTATGGGTAAGGTGATCAGAGCGGCAACAGCAAAAATTAAACTAGTGGTTGAGGTTGATGTTATAGAAGCTTTGACAATTGTCAATGCCTTGGAAGTGTCGTTTCAGTTGGGATGTAAGAAGATTATTGTAGAAGGAGACGCATTAATCATCATTAATAGTCTACAAGCGGAGGTACTCTCATGCATAGGACCAATTGTACAAGATGGTAAAATGTGGATACACGAACAATTTGATGAATGCTTAATTCAGCATACTCTCAGGGAAAGAAATGAAGCAGCACATAGTTTAGCAAGGATGGATTTGACATTAACAGAAGACATTTACTGGGTAGAGGAAGTTTCGGGTTTTATCAACTCAATTGTAATGATGTATTTCTAATATTTCAATATGAATAAAAGAACCTATTGTTTTAAAATGTCTAAATAATATGTATATCAATTTTTATTATTTTTCAGTTAAGAACTTAATTTCCTTTTCTTGCCCCAGTTAGATTAAATTTTAATACAAAATTTAAAATTTTAAAATATTTTTATTTCATTTAGATTTGACTAACCATGTAGATATATATCTCTTTTTAAATTTATTATCTCAACACGGATATTTACATAATCTACATCAAATAAGTTACAAAATATAAAAAATAAAAAAAAGTGAAAAAGACTTGAAAAAAATAATGTCAATAAATCATTTGGCATCAAAATAAATTATAATAAACTATTATCAAGGTCATATAAGAATTAATAGATACCATTTCATTTAAATAATCTAAGTCAACAAAACTATTTAGCATTAATTTTTCGTAAATGTGCGAATTTATTGATTTTAAGATGCATGGGAAGAGGTACATGATAAGAGCGTAGAATACTACTTGAACTTCATTAAAGAAAATAATTTAAGTTTAAAATCTATTAAATCCTGGCCAGTACAAGGGTTTGAGAAGTAGCTTGGAAACTTTGATTTCAATTTTTTAAGAACAAGTAATAAAAAGGTTTAAGTAATAGTTAATTTGGTTAGATATTGCAAAATTATTAATTCAACGATAATTAGGGGTGTTCAAAATTCGGTATTAACCAAACAACTGACCCAACCAATTTAATTCAATCAATAATCGGTCATTAAATTAATTTTGATCAGTTATTAAAAATTATTTTTAAAAATTTTTTGTACTTTTAATAATTTGATTTGAAAATCAATTTAATCAAAATTTTAATAGAAATATAATAAAACCTATATATAAAACTAAAAATATATGAAACTATCCATTTCATTCCAAGTTATTAAAGTTTTTAACTTAGTACTTTGATATTTTAATATTTTCATTGGAAGATTTTATTTATTTATTTTAAATATAAAAAATTATTAATTTAAAATATAATTTAACTTAATATATTCTATTATTCAGTTAACTGAAAAAATTAATTGAACCAACATAATTAATTTTGATTAGTTAATTTTTGAAATTAAGAAATTCGGTTTGATTAATGAAAATAAAATAACATAATTTGATTAATTTAGTTTAGGTAATTCGGTTCGAATTGAATGAATACCTCTAATGATAGTTTTAATGATGCTTGAAATTTTTTAAAATATTTAGAGAAACAATAATTTTATAATAAAAATTTTGGATATAATGTGTTAAAATCATTTTATATGTTTTAAAATTTTAATTGCTATATTTCTTTTCAAAGTGACTATTTGTGGGATCAATTATATTCCAAAAGAATTTTTTAGGATATAAGATAATTTCTTACCTATAAGCATTTCATTGCGAACATGTATTTTAATTTATTTTTTAGTTTATATGTAATAATAAATTTAAAATATTTTAATTAATAAATAAAATTAATTCATGTATAGCATGAATCACAAGTTAGTTGACTGATAAAATCAATTAATTATCCAAAACCACTTATTTTATCAATATCTAATTAATTCAATTAGATTAAAAAATTCAATTTAATTAATATAACATATATTTCCAAATGTATTTAAAAAAATGAGTGATAGCATCAATTTTTCAAACTAAACTTAATTAGGTGGTTTTTCGCACACTGCTGCAATTTAGATTGAGATTATCCATTAACTAAATTGATAGATAATAATACGATAGAAGTTCATAATCTATTAATAATATGATAAGCCATAAATGTTGTTTATATATAAAATTTGAAAATATGAATTAAACATAATAACATATGTCCCTTTGTTGAAATACTCAATTAAGCTTTTTTTTTTTTTTTTTTGGTATGGCATCTCACAAAGTTTTGAAATTAAATAACAAAGGTATTAGTCATATGCAAGGGTTCTAAATTGGAATTAATGTGTTGTGTGTGTTTTGTTTGTAAGTAATGTTCTTTTTTACCTGTTAAAGCACATTCATACTTTTGTTTTTTCCTTTCCTTTCTTATTAAAGTTTGTTGTAGACACCTAATTTGATCCAGGCCTAGATCAATTGGGCCTAGTCCAAATAGATAAGATGGACCTATTTTCTTTTTTAATTATTATTATTATTTATTTTGATTTATTTTTTTTGAATCTGATTTTAATTATTATTGTTTTGCCGTGAATTTGGGAGCTGATAGGGTTGAGATTGGATTTAAAGATTAAATCCTAATCACAGAAGGAGTTAAGATTGATCAGAAACTCTTCTGATCAATCCCTATAAATAAATGTTGAAACACACACCGAAGGACACAAAGAGAGATAACAAAAAAAAAAAAAAGGGCTTTTAGAAGGTTTAGGAGCTATTTCAAGATTTTTAGGATTTTTTTGGTGATTTGTTTTGGCAAATTTCTGAAACTTCCATATTCCGATTGAATTTTTCGATGACTTTTTCGACACCGATTGAATTTTTTGGCCAGTTACATAGTTTTCAGCATAACTTTCTAGAAATCGATCAACTTTCCAGTAAACTTTCGACAAATAATCTAGATTTTGGTAAAAATTTTCAGAATCCAATTAAAGCTCAATTAGTGTTCTTGAGGGGGTAGAGAGAGAGGGAGAGAAAAGAAGAAATAGAGAGAGATAGAGGAAGAGGATTCTATTGAAAAAGGCTAAAATTAGCCTTTTATAGTACCATAAAAACGACGTTGTTTTAGGCTTAATAAATCCAGGATCCACACGTTTTGTCAAGATCCGACTCGACCCGTAGCGTCACCCGAATTAGCGACCCGCCTCGCTGCCTGGGCTCGAGCCAAGTCGAGCTGTTTCCCGTTGAGTCGTACCTTTAAACAACTTCTGTTTCTCAAGCCGAGCCGAGTCGTTCCAAAAACTTGTATTTGATCCAATTCCCATGACTTATATGGAGTTATATCAAGAACTTTATAATAGCCACTTAATTGCCCCCAGCCGTGTGGAGCCGCTCAAGCCACCCTATCCTAAGTGGTATGATTCTATAACCCACTACGACTACCATTATGGAATTGCTGGCCATTCTACTAAAAATTACACTACTTTAAAGCATAAGTTGTAATGGTTAATCAATGATGGAATGGTAAGTTTTGATCAAGCAAGAGCAACAACAACTAATGTTAGTGGTAATCCATTACCAAATCATAATGCTCTGAGTGAAAATCAAGAACACATTGCTCAAAAAGGGTCCGCAGAGTCACAATGAATTGAGGGGCAAGATGTCAATAAAGATTCCTCACCTGATCGTAGAAGGAGACAATTTTGGAAAAAAACGATAAGGCTGGTTGGAATTTTCTTGTCATTTTAGGATTTTTTTTTCAAAGTAATGTGAGGATTTCTTTTAGGCAATAGGATTTCATTTGTTATCATTTTAATAAAAGGCAAGGATAATTTATTTCATTACATTTTCTCTTTCGTTATCCCATGCTTTGTTAACTTTCTTAAATTTTGAGTGATGAATGTTTAGACAATGATAGCAATAATTTTGAAATTTAATTTTGAGAACTCATTCACATCGATTTGAAGAGACTATTTAAGTAAAAGAAGTCAGCTACTGGCAGATGTGAAATTAATATATCTTAAAGATGTGCAGTCTTTTATACAGATCCATGAGCTTGTTTTTGTTTAATAGATGATGTTCAAGGAAAGCATTCACATTTAAGATGAAAAATGACCATTTTTCTTTTATCATTTGAAAAATCATTCATTGCTACCCCTTTGAGCCTGTTATGATTTTTTTTTTAAAAGAACCCCGACCAAGGATCACCCTCCACACTAAAGGGTAATTTTTGAGAAAGAAAATAGCCTAAAGATAAAAAAAAAAAAGGTCTAAAAAAAGCAAGAAGAAAAAAAAACAAAGAAAAATGCCACAAATGATTTGGGACAAAGAAATGAGAATCTTTTTATGAAGAATAGATAGAAAAAGGGAAAAGTAGTAAAATGATATAGAGTGGGTCAAAATGCCAAGCTGCATCAAGTGATAATCCTTTGGTTTTGAGCCCTTTAAACATATATATTGAGCCTATTTTATCCATTTCTTTCATTACCCCATACCCTGGCCTACATTATAACCTTGAAAAGTCTATTTGGATCAAGTGTGAATGCTTAAATTGAATAATCATATGTTAGGCAAAGGTGTGCTCATGATGGAATCATGTTATTGCCCTAAAGATTAATGTGTGAGAGATATCAACAATGGATGAAAGATGGAAAAAAAAATGATGAAAGGTGAAAGGTGAAAAAAAAAGAAAAAAAGAAGAAAAAGGGAAAATAAAAAGAAAAAAAGATGAAAGGAGGAAAAAAGAAGACTCAAATTAAAAACCTGAAAGGACAATTTGGGTAGACCAAATCTCTGAGCTGAAAGTTAGATGAATAGTTCAAATATATAGAAGATCAATGCATCTAAAGATCCTTCAAAGCTAGGGTAAAATTTGATAAGCTCAAAATGATTCTAACAATCAATGGAATGAGTTTTCGAAAAAAAATCTTGAATTAGTGTTCAAAATTGTTTGAATATTTATTTGTCCCAATATCATACATCCAACTTATTTCTTTCCCCGTTTGCTTTGGTATCAAGACTCACTTCTCATTCTCAATGCACTTTTCACTCTTTTGTTCTCACATCTCTAAAATGAATTGAGAAAATGCTTGATTGCATTGTATTTGTCAAGAATTAAAATGATAATGAATGAATGAATATGTGCTTAAAAGAGTCTTGCATTCATTTGAAAAAAATCCAAGATGATAAAGAAAAATGAAAAGATCGTAGAAGCTTGAGAAAGATGATTTGAAATAACACGTGGTGTGGTCAAATGATAAAAATGGTGATGGGTTGGCCAACAAATGAAGAGAATGCAAAAACTTAAAGAGGTGATATGACCAAGTGAAGACTTGGTCAACATGACTTATGAGTTATGATTGAATGATGAAAATAATATGGATCAGTGGATAAAATGGTCAGGGTTGAGAAACCTATGAGTGTAACCTAGTAACGGACGATGAAGTTTGTTCGAAATGGTTAATGTTGAGACACCTATGAGTAGTGACCTAGTGATGATGGATGAAACTTGTTCTGAAATTTATTAGTGCTGAAAAGCCCATGAATGATGGTCAAATGATGATCGATTGATGAAACTTATCCCAAAGTTTTGGGAAACTGAACAAGGAAGAAATGCGAAATTGTAGAGTTTTGAGAGCCATATTACCACAATTATTTAGGATTTCACGACACTATTAATATCCGCATTATATGTATCATGTTGGCATCATTGCTTGAATAGTACATGCACATAATTCGATGAATTAAACTTTGTTTAGACATGCATGGCACTATGAGAATCTAGGTTGTTGCATTTGCATCATTAAAAAGGCATTTGCATTTTTTTTCATAACATTCATTCATGCAAATTTTTGAGTCACTTGAAAAATAAATTGCGAATATTTTGATGAGAATTTTTGAGAACTCAAATAAGAATCTTTGAGTTTCAAAATGAGAATCTTTAAGGAGTGAAACCTTAAAGTTCATCAGATGTGAATCTTCGAACAAATGAAAAGTTTTGAACTTTTGGATGTGAATCTCCAAAATACAAAGCTTCAACTTTTTGGATATGAATTTCTAATGTTTTAAATGAGAACCTTTGAACTTAGATGTGAAACTCTAAGTTTTATTTCATGTGAGCTTTTGAACTCAAATGAGAAGCTTTGAATTTTTAGATGTGAATCTCCAAAATTCAAATGAAAAGCTTTAGATTTTTGGATATGAATTCCAAGTTTGCCAAATGGTAACATTTAAAAAGCCTTGAACTTTTGAATGTGAATCTTCAAAATTCAAATAAGGATCTTTAAATGTTAGATGCAAGTCTTGCAAGTTGCAAATATAAATCTTGAGATATTACAAATTTGAATAAAACTGAAATTTTGAGAATCAAATTTTAGTAAATTTTTATGAAGTTGAAAAGATTTTTGCGAATCTGAACCTCTGAATGTTGAACTCAAATTGTGAATCCTTGAGTTCCCATTACAAAATTCCTTCAGCCATGATCTATAACTTCTTTGGACATGATTGTTAAGGAGCAATTTATTTTTCAAAGTCATGGTGCCTCTGTTTAGAGGAGCAATTTATTTTTCAAAGTTGTAGTTGCCTCTATTTAGAGGAGCAATTTACTTTCAAAAGTTATGGTGCCTCTATTTAGAGGAGCAATTTACTTTTCAAAAGTTGAGGTGCCTCTATTTAAAGGAGCAATTTACTTTCAAAGTTGTGGTGCCTCTATTTAGAGGAGCAATTTACTTTTCCAAGTTGTGGTGCCTCTATTTAGAGGAGCAATTTGCTTTCCAAAGTCGTTGAGCCTTTGTTTGGAGGAGTTTTGTTTATTTTCAAAGTCATTAAGCCTCTATTTAGAGGAGCTTTATTTATTTTCAAAGTCATTGAGTCTCTATTTAGAGGAGCTTTGTTTATTTTCAAAAGTCATTGAGCCTCTATTTAGAGAAGCTTTGTTATTTTTTCTTTTTAACAAAAAAATGTCAAAGTGATTAGGTTGTCTACATCTTTGCACAATTTTTGTTTCACAGAAAATGCGCAAAGAGGGGCAGCTGTAGACACCCCAATCTGTTTGGGGGTCTATAAGATCAATTTTGACAATTAAAAAATTGAAAACAAAAAAACAAAAAAAAGTGTTTGAGTTTGCATAAAATTGGGCTGGTAGAGTTTGGATTGGATTCAAAGATTGAATCTCAATCACAAGAAAAAATTGGAATTGATCAGAAACTCCTCTGATCAATCCTTATAAATAAATGCTATAACACACAAGAAGGGGAGAAAAAAAATTGACAGCAGGTAAAGGAACGTGAAGCTGCTGGCACCAAAAGAAGGCAAAAAAAAAAGACGAGGAACCAAAAAATAGTGGAAGGCAATAGCGGAGGGGAACCACATGCGTGTGGATAGGGATGGCATCGGGTCAGGTTCGAGATGGGTTTTGCTCGCCCCGAACCCGACCCGATTTTATGGTTTATTAAATTTGAACCCGACCCTACCCGATTTTTTTAATACCCGAATTTGACCCAACCTGATACTACGTAAATCGTACCCGACTCGACCCGACCCAAAATTAATAAAATATTATTTTTTAAATATAAATATTTAAAAATATAATTATATAAATATATATAATTAATTAATTAATTAAAAAATAATTTTTTATATAATGTCGAGTCGGGTCGAGTTTTAGGCATACCCGAACCCGACTGCTCCCTAACTATACCCGACCCGACCCGACCCTAAACTCGAAATAAAAAAAAAAAACTCGACCCTATAGGATCAGGTCGGGCCGAAACCCATCGAAGACGGGTTTGATTGCCGTCCCTACGTGTGGAGCAAGTGCCTTAGTGTGCGTTGATGCCTTAGTGTCATGTGATAGGCTAGCACATTAATTTGGTAGAATTTCATCCCAAAGGCTCACGACAACTTTGGTACTTTTACTTGCTTTTATTTTTTTTTTTCAAATTCTTTAATTGTTTGGTACTTTTTTTTTCTCTTTATTTGATTGTTTATTCATTTGTTTTGTTTTATGCATAATTGTTTATTTATTCACTTTGTTTTATAGTTTTCATTATCTGATATTAAATTTAATAAAATAATAAAAAATAAAAATTTTGGGAATAAATATTAATCATCTAATGATGGAATTTATAAAAATTTCAAATGACAAATTTTTATGAAATTCTTAGGTGAGAAATTTTGTTTAAATTTATCCCAAATGGTGGAATAATTTAGATAAAATTTCAATAACAATAATTAATATTTATTTTCAAATGAAAAAAAAATAAAATATTAAAAATAATAAAAAACATAAAAATATAAATTTTTTGGAATTAAATACAAATTACCTAAGGATGATATTCTTAGAAATTTCAAATGGTAAATTTTTAAGAAATCTCTAGGTGAGAAATTTTCTCTAAATTTAGCCCAAATGGTGGAATGATTTAGATGAAATTTCAATACAAGTAATTGTATTCTTTTCTAAATAAAAATTTGGATTGAAAATATTTGATAATTATCTAAAAATGAGATTCTTAGAAATTTAAAATGGTAAATTTTTAATAAATCTCTAGGTGAGAAATTTTCTCTAAATTTGACTCAAATGGTAGAATAATTTAGATGAAATTTCAATACAAGTAATTGTATTCTTTTCTGAATAAAAATTTGGATTGAAAATATTTGATAATTATCTAAAGATGAGATTCTTAGAAATTTCAAATGGTAAATTTTTAATAAATCTCTGGGTGAGAAATTTTCTCTAAATTTGACCCAAATTGTGGAATAATTTAAATGAAATTTCAATAAAAATAATTGTCATATTATTTTCTTTCCAAGAAAAAAAAAAGAATTTCTAAATAGGCTCAAATGGTGGAAATTTTAGAAATTCAAAAGAAAAAATATTTCTAATTTGGCCCAAATGGTGGAATAATTAGATTTATTTTTGACGAAAATTGATAATAATAAATAATAATAAATAAATCATTTTTCGATGACAGAGGCTCTTCAAGAAATCAAATGGGATTTTTGAATACTTTTGAGGTGAGGAAGTATTTTTTAAGAGTTCTACCAGATTGATGGAGAATCTTAAAGATTGTTTTCAATATTTGAAACCATTAGACTTCGAACCTTAGGATAAATTTGAAATAATATGGTACCATCTCTTGGATGGGCATGTGGGGGTGCTATAACCTTCCTCATATGTAACCGAACTCTCGAACCCTGTTCTGGTTAATCAACCCGAACCTATTCTTTTAAAGACACTTAATCAAGCTTAAGAGTTCCTTAAAAGGATAGATTCCCTAGGTGACCAATCACACCTAATAAAAGATTGGTGACGACTCCATTCATTTGTTAAATCTAGCTATAGATTTTTGAATCTATATGTTATGACACCGCTAAGTGGTATGTCCAACTAGATAGAACTCGCATCCATTCTTAGAGCGATATAGTCCATGACTTCATCAATCAATATCGACATATTATGGATTTGGCTCTTGATCATTTATCTTTACAGAACCTGAAGAAAAAAGTGAATGAGTCTTTTAAGGAATACACCCAGAGATAGAGGGATATATCTTCTCAAGTGCAACCATCTCTAACTGAAAAGGAAACTATAGTACTATTCGTCAGCACTTTGAAATCTCCCTATTATGAAAAGATGATAGGGAATGCAACTAAGAATTTCACGGACATGATGATTTCAGAAGAAATTATTGAGAGTGCCATCAAGAATGGTAAGTTAGAAGCAGCAAAGGCATCAAGTAAAAGAGCCCCAAAGAAAAAGAGATAGAAGCTCAAGCTGTGAGCTTTGATAGGCAACAATTTAAGGGTTATCAACCCTACCAACCACAAGGAAACACTCCATATTATCCTACTGTAAATAACACTTGCCCTTATCCGTACCAACCATTCCCACAGTCATCTTATCCCCAAACATATCAACCATCTTTTAGGCCTCAAAATATCACCTATAGTCCTAACACTCAACCTGTCTCAAGACCTCAAACCCGTCCAGCTAGCCCAATAGGTGGATCATGGGAGCAATGAATTACTCATGGAAAGCCTATGTTTGATCCAATTCTCATGACCTATATAGAGTTATATCGTGAGCTTTATAATAGTCATCTGATTGCTCCTAGCAAATTAAAGCCACTCAAACCACCTTACCCTAAGTGGTATGATCCCACAGCCCATTGTGATTATCACTATGGGATTGCTGGTCATTCCACTGAAAATTGCACTACCTTGAAACACAAAATGCAGCGACTGATCAAGGATGGAATGAATAGCTTCGATACAGAAGAGGTAATTGCACCAAACATTGTGGCAATCCTTTGTCTAATCGTAATGTGAATACTTTGAGTGAGGAACAAAAGCGTCATTTGAAGAGAAAAGTGGTAGATATTAAAACACCTCTTAGTTAGCTGTTTGATGCTTTATGGAGAGCTAACATCATACAACTAGTGAGTTCGTATAGTTATCATTAAGCATATATAGCAGGCACTAGTTGTAAATATTATAATGGGGTAATTGGTCACTCTATCAAAACTTATGAGTAGTTTCACCAAGAGGTATAAAAGCTCTTGGATTCATACCAAATGAAAGTCTATGAAGAGGGAAAAGATTTAAAGAGTGTTGAAGTATCTATGACTAACAAGCTATACATCATTAGAGACTTGATGATTAAGTGATAAAAAAGATGATCTCAAAACATTTGTTACTAAAACATAACTTTTAATAATTAAATGATCAAAATATAAAATCGCCTAAAATTAAGTGATTAAATATGATTTACTCACTGTAAAATAATTATAATTAATGAATTTTATAATTAATTAACTATTCTTTACTAATATTTATAAATACTTGTTAATCTATTATAAAATTAAAATGTTACCAAATCTTAGAACCTTCACACCCTTCACTTTATGGATTGAAGGTTGAGAGTTTGGTTATTTCAAGCCCCATTAATGTCTCATACTCTGCCCCATGTTATGCAAATTTTATGAGTTTAATAAGTCATATTCCTATAATGAGGCCTTTTTTTAATCTAAAATGAAAAACAAAAGAAAATATAAATGTAAAAAAATTAGTGGAAGTTTTAAGTTTGCTCTGCAATCACAATGCACAGTAACAAAGAAAAAGATTGTCATCTCATTTAAATTTGGATTAATAATGGATAAAGTAAATTACAAGTAGCTTTCAAAATTTTTATAAAATCCAAGGACAACGTTTGAAACGCATAAGATGCATTCAAACTTAAAAATCAAAATCAATGTTGTTTTTTAGGGGATAAAATATAGTTAGCAAAAGAAGTCAACAAAATCAGTAAATATGCGTTTGTGTGATTGGTTGAGTTATTAAATATTAAATATTTTATTACTTAAAATAATACAAAATTTTGAATTTTATTATTTTATTTGGATTAATTTTTATATTTTTATTATAATAATAAATTTTTGACCTTTAATTTGCAGCCAAATTAACCTTTAACCTTTAATTTATATGTAAATAAACTCTTAATTTTTAATTTATAATTAAATAAACTTTTAAAATACATATATATTTATTTTATTTAGATAAAAATAAAAAATAAAAACTTATTTGAATACAATAAAAATATAAAAGTTTTATTTAAAACAAATAAAATAATTTAAGAGCCTTTTTAATATTTTAGCTTATTTTATTTGTAAACATTAAGTTTGATTTTCATTATTAATAATTTTTGAATGATTCATAAATCAAAAGTACTGTTTATTGAGACTTGTAATATATATTGATTCTGAAATAAGATAGCTTCTTATTACCTAAATTTTTTTATAAAAAAATTACTAAATCAACTAAAAATTTAAAAGTGTCAAATTTTAGATTTATCCCAATTACATGTTGCCTTTAAAATTTTAATTAATTCACAAACTAATTTACCATTGACAAAACAATTACTATTAGTAATAGATTTTTTTCATCAAATTATGCAAGAGGTTTTTGTACTATATATAAAGTTGAATTTTAGTTTCTCTATTATAATTTATACAAATTTAATTCTCTTACTATTTTGATTTAATAATTTCAGTCCAATTATAAATGATGTCAAATTTTTTTCACTAAAATTATTGACATGAAAATTGATTTATTGATGTGTATATTAACTTTATTGATGTGACACATTTATTTATTGAGATAATTTGTGATGATGATGTGGACATTAAAAATGCCATGTGCCATTAAAAAAACAAATTGAACCTAAATCTAGATACTATAAATCAAAGGAAATAAGAAAAGAGTTAAATATAAAAATGATTCATGTACTATATATTTTCTATCAATTTGATAGAAAATAAAATAAAATTCTTATTTTAGTATCCAAACTTTCAATCAGTCAAGCACCTTAATCTAGTTTAACCTTGTTAATGAACTTGCTGACTTGACATTACTACCCAATAAAATCATGACATGTGGCATAAATGTCTAATTATTTCCATATTATCTATTTTCATGTCAGCATTAAAATTAAAATTAAATTTTTTAAAAATATTTTTTAATTTAAAATTAAAAAAAAAAAGAAAAAATCAGGGGAGAGAAAAGAATAAATTTTTTTTGCTAACATAACGATAGATAAATATTTATGACATGTGGTATGATTTTATTATAAATATTTATGACACATGATATGATTTTATTAGACATTTGTGCCATTAGTTTCTTAACTAATAGTAATAGTGTGAAGTATTAAAGTGTTTAACAGAATAAAAGTTGAAGTACCAAAATAAGAATTTTATTTTATTTTTAGGATCAAATTGATAGAAACTATATAATACATGGGCTATTTTACAAATTAACCCTAAAAAAATAAAAATAAGTCTTGTAAAAATACTACATGATTTAAATTTTCTCAATTGACAGTAGGGAAGATCAACATTTGAACTTTTAAATCTAAAATCCAAATCCAAGAAAGCAATAGTAGAAGAAAACCCAATAAATGAACTTTGTTGGATCAAAAGATGTAACAGACCCAAATTAGAAAGGGAAAGACTTAAATGAGATTTGTTAAGTGAAGTATGTAAAAATCTTTATTAAAATCAATTAATTAAAATAAAAATAAAAATAAAAGTGATAAATTAAAAGTTTTTATTATAGAGATTAAGAATGCAAATTTTGAAAAATAATTTAATAAATTTTTATATGTTTTTTAAATAAGCATTTTTAGTAAAAATTTTGACATAATTTTTTCTCTTATATAATCGCTAATCAAATTTAATTATAAATGAGATTTTCAATAATTTTTTAACATGTTATTGATATTCTAATTAAACTCTATGAATACATCGGTTTGAATTTTAACTAAAATTTTGGTTAAATTTCATAATTGGTCACTAAACTATTGCAGTCTTTTTAAAATAGTCACTAAAGTATTAAAATTTAATATAGTAACTAATATTTGAATAAGTGTTTTTTTTTTAGTCACTGTACTGTTAAAATCGTAACTTTATCTAATATGGCTTAACTCATTAAAAAAGGTTTGCTTACATGGCAAATAAAAGATCAAGTGGAATGGTCAAGTCAAAAAACAATACACATAAGATTTAGAGATTTTGCTTAAGTGAAAACAAATTTAGGTTTGGGGATTTAAAAAGTGGGTTTTCTCTAAATGAGACAATAGAAAGTGGCAATAGAAATTAGGGTTGGGCTATATTGTGATTTATAAAGGAAATTGAGCATTTTACAATTTAGGGCAACTATTGGTGATTTAAAGAAAATTTAGGAAATTTAGGATTTTGCAATTTAGGGTAGTAATCAAGGGTTACATGGTCATGATTTAGAGAAGATTTAAGGTCTAGGTTATTTTATTATTTTGTTTTATGGTTTACGTTTCAGTTGGTGTGTTGAAGTTTATTTTATGTTTAGGAAAGTAATGGATAGAAAAAAATGTTGAGTGGCAGGGGACCATATGCTTTATTATAGTATGAATAGAAGTTGTTTATTTAAGTTTTTCCTTTTCTGGCCATACATGAATGAACTAATTTTGTTTTTAGTATTAAATATGGCTTTTATGAACAACTTTTTCTTATAGTTGTTTCCGCCTATGCATGAATGGACTGGTTTTGTTTGTTTGTTATTATTGTTGTGGATACCTTTTTCTGTCAAGTCATTTGTTATCATGCATTGTGTCATGTTGAGTGTGTTATATGGTTATTGTCTACTTGTTGTGTATTGGGAAGGTGGGTGGAGCCATATTTGGGTTTGAATGTTTTTTGAGGCATGTGAAGGCTATTATTGTATTATATATATAACTTTATGATATATTTTATTGCAGATTAAAGTATTTAAGCTATTAAGGTTTATGTCTAAATCAAAATAACCCTCTAATTAAAATTTTGAAATTTGATAATTTTTCAAAGCCTAACTTAGACTATTTTTCAACTATTATTCATCTTGGTTGTCAATTTTTGTATACTCCTAATATGATTTATATTGAAAAAAAGGTTGATTACTTTGATTTATGCTATGTAGATGCTATGTCAATGATTGAAATGAATGATATGATTGATGTATTAGGCTATACAGGTAATATGAGATGTTATTGGAAAATGTCTGTAGGGCCATTTAGTATTGATTCTGTTAAGCCATTTAAAATAGATGTTGATGTTGTCAATATAGTTGCGAGCATGCCTAGAAATTAGTATATCCATGTGCATTTAGAAGATGAGTCTTTCATTGATGAACATAATGTAAATGCTAGTTATGTTGAAGAAGTACAGTGGATATTGCTTTAGATACTGAAATTGAAGTGAAAACAGAAGTAAGATGTAATGTGAAGAAAGATAAAAATGATAGTGAAAGTTCTAATTCCAATTTTAATGAGAATGAGTATAACATGAAAGATGATGATAATCATGATTTTGAAGTCAAAGTAGATTTAGGAATTAAGAAAGATATGGGTTTAAATGATGAAGATATGGTTGGAGTGGATGATAGTTTAGGTGTAAGAGCAGGTGCAAAAGAAGAGGAATGTGAAAAATCAAATTCTTTGCACAGTGCACGTGAATCAGATTTAGAGGGTGTTAATAGATGGCTAAAATTCAATAGTGAAACAGATATGAAAAATCCTAACTTAGAAAAAGGTATGTTGTTTGTTAATATGAAGCTATTGCAGGAAGCCATAAGACAATATGAAAGGAAAAATAGCTATAATGTCAAGTTTGAAAGGAATGACAAGAAAAAGGTTAAGGTGGTTTATAATAAAAGTTATCCGTAAAAATTGTAGGGGGCAAAATTCAATGTAAAAGACCAATTGAACCATACTTGGTAGATTAAGACTTATATTTGTGAACATATGTCTTAAGGACATGAAAATAAAAACATGACTTCTAAGTGGATAGGTCAGCATTACATTGACAAGTTTACTATTGATCCAAAATACTCCTTGAGTTCTCTTCAACAAAATGTGATAATAGATTTGTCATTACTGTGTCATTAACAAAATATTTTTATTAGTGTGTCATTAACAAAATATTTTAGGACTAAGTCAAGAGCGCTTGAAATTGTATATGAAAATCACAAAGAACAGTATGCTAAGATTTATAGGTATTTAGAGGAGCTCAGGCAAAGCAATAAAGGAACCACTATAATCTATTTCCTAGATTGTAGATTATTTAAGAGAATGTATGTTTGTTTACAAGTATGCAAAGATAGGTTCAAAGTTGGTTGTATGTGTATTATCAGTCTTGATGATTACTTCCTAAAGGGGTATTATAATGGACATTTGTTGATAGCTGTTAGGATTGATGCAAATGATTGCATTTATCCATTGGCTTATGCAACTGTTAAAAGTAAAAACTATGACTCTTGGTATTAGTTCCTACTTTTGCTAAAAAATGACTTTGAAATTGCAAATTCTTATTGCTGAACTTTTATGCCAAACAAATAAAAGGTTTGCACTTTATCCTTTTTATTTTTTATTAGTTCCTTTAATTATGAAATTAAGGTTATGATATGTAACTTTAGTTTATATTTTTGTTGTTTTGGAAGGGATTTGTGGATGCACTTATGGATATTATGCCTAATGCTGAGCATAGAAACTGTGTTAGGCAATTATATACAAATTTTAAGTCAAACCTTGCAAACAAAAGAAAAACATTGAAAGATTATTTGTGGAAAGCTACTAAGGCTACCTACTTGAAGAAGTTTAAATATGCAATGAAGGAAATGAAAGCCTTGTCAATTGATGCATATAAATGGCTAAAGGGAAAAGATCTAGCTCAGTGATCTAAGTCTCACTTCTTAACAATGGTTAAGTGTGACATGCTTTTAAATAATTTAAGTGAGTTTTTTAAGTTTATTTTGGATACAAAGGATAAACCTATTCTGACAATGATGGAGACTATTAAGATAAAATTAACGCAAAGGATTATCTTTAATAGTACAATTGGTGAAAAGTATTCAAGATCACTTTGTCCCAAAATACAAAAAAAGTTGGATTAGATTATGTTACGTCAAATAGGTGCTAGCCAAAACATGCTAGTGGTCCAAGATACCAAGTAGCATGTGAGCCATCAAACTAGCACATGGTTGACCTTTAATTGCATACCTGTTCATATAAAAAATGGGATTTCATTGGGATTCCATGCATGTATGCTATTTAGACATATTATTGTCTAAAGAAAGGCCTGAAAATTATGTCAATCCATACTACAGCAAGATCGCATAAGTCAATATATATTTCAACTTCATTTGCCCTATCAGAAATGCAAATCAATAGATGATGAAACCTTTGAACCAATACTACCATCCATTTTAAAAAAGCCATCTGGAAGACCACATAAGAATATGAGGAAGGAAATCAATGAAATAAGTGAAAGTTAGTTCAAAATCAAAAAGATAAGTGAGAAACTCAGTTGTTGCAAATGTGAAAAATCAGGGCATAAAGCAAGGACATGTAGAGGAGAGATTGGTAATAATAGTAAGTTGAATGTAAATAAGGGATTGTCAGGTCAAGAAGAAGAAATGTGTCAAAGTTATCTATAAGTGTTTTGGTTTATTGATTTATATTTATTAATGATAATAATAGAGAAAATATACTAACTTATTTTCATTATTTCCATTTTACATAGGTGAAGAAAGCTATTAGGACTACTAACCAAAAGGCTAAAGATCCTACACTTAAAAGGTAATATATGATACAAATGTTTAAGATCATTTAATCTAAACACTTACCCTTTTAATGTATTTTAGGGTGTTCAGCCATATCCAACCACATTTGAAAGATTTGGAGAGTGACTTCAACCACCTTAAACCACAACTAGAAGATCTGGAAAGCCACCTCAAAACATAATTTAAAGATTTAGAAAACCACCTTAGCCATTTCAAACCACAACAACTGGAAGATTTGAAGGGCATGTTCAACTACCTCTAATCACTATTAGATGGATGCTTGATGTAAGTATTTATTTTATTTACTCTAAACTCGTCTTAAAAGAAACCCTTAATCATAAATATTGAATCATTTACTATATCGATGTGTATAGATCTAGTCAAGCTTTTCAATCATAATAGAATTCTTTTTTTCAACCAAATGGAGTTTCTAAACTTGTTAGAACTCCTATAAGTACTAAAGCCAGCCAAAAAAGAATGCAAGTGCAATGGAAGTACTTGATTAAGCATGCTGTTAAGAGAAAACTTCTTTCAGCCAATGTTCAACACAACATGAGAGGTACTAAAAGACTAACAAAGCTAAAACCATGTAATGAAAAATCAACAACAACTTGTAGAGGAGTTTTTATTTTGTGTTCATGATTGGGTTAGAGTATTTTATGAACATTTTATTTTTGGTATGTTGGATTAGCAATAAGTTTCTTTTTCATAAGGGTATAAATGTAAGGGTTCTTTTTTTAGATAAAAAATTTTTTTTTGTTGGTAAGGGTATACATGTAAAGAAGGTATACATGTAAAGAGAATACAAATGTATTGATGTTTAGAATTTGTTTCAGGTCCAACATACTTGTTGGAACTATATTTGACTAGGATTATATAAATGCCTTATAATTATCAATAAAGTCATGTTTTTGGATTTTTTATTGGTTTATTGGTTTTTGATTTATTGGTTTCTTTATTATCAATATAGGATATGTCTTTGGATCGATTATAGTTATCAATACCTTATTTGTTAAAGTTACAAGTTCATTAAAGTCAAATTTAAGGTAAAACAATAGATATGTACAGCAATAGCACTAAGTTCATTTACTACAATAGCATACTAAAATAACCAAATAATCTGAGTTCATTACATAATCTAATCCATTACATAGTATAACTACCACTTGATACAAAAATGATCACTTGATACAAAGATATTCTAAAACCCATCTAGTGGCTACCATCATTCACAAACACCAAATATGAAATACATAACAAACCCATACTCCTTCAATGTCATTGTGCCTAATGCTCCTAAAATATTACCCTAAAACCCATAATGCATAACATTAAACAATAAACAACCTAAAACTATTATATCAAAGCTTAATCAAAGTGAAAATCAAATAACAGGCCAACAACAAAATCCATAATACATGTTCTTCCTTCGTTGGCTTTCAACATTTTCACTTTTCTTAAAGCCTAATAAGCACAATTTTTGCACGATCTCTAATCGATGGATCATACCAATTGAAGAAATGACATCCGTATGAATACATATAATTCTTGCAACCCAAAAGCCTTCTTTTAAGATTGTCATTTGACCAAGAGGTCCTCAACTTTGCTAGTATTCTATAATGACAAAAAAGAATACTCATATTAAGGTTTTCCATTCTTAACTAGAAAAGAAGGAATAAAGAAGAAAAAGCAAAAAAAAAAAAAAAAAGAATGAATAGAAAAGATTAGGGAAAGAAAACAAGGAAGAGGGGAAACAAATAAAAAAAGAGGTTGTAATTTTGTGTATGACATGAAAAAAAATGGGCCATGTCAGCAAGCATTTCTAATAAGTTAAGATGTGTTAAATAAACATTACTATTTAAAAATATAGTGACCCTAAAAAAACACTTATTCAAATGTTAGTAACTATATTGAAAATTTTAATACTGTAGTGACCATTTTGAAAATACCATAATAGTTTAGTGACAAATTATTTAATTTATCCTAAAATTTTTATTAAATTTTTTTTGTATAAAAAAATCTTCACAAATTTCATCTAAAAAACTTCATATAAGTTCTTTTCAAATCATAATAACTAATAACACATAACTAAACTTATAAACTAGGTCAGATTCATAAAAAAATTATTTATTTAGCATATGTTACATATTTTCCTACTTTTCCAGCCAAACTAATCAACAATATAACGAGGTTGAAGGAAAAAATGAAAATGAAAATCTTTTTCAAGCATTTAAAAGAACCCATCAAGGAATTCAAGATTAAGAAAAGAACTTAACTAAAAAATTCCATACAAAAGTCAGAAAATGAAAGCAAAAGTTTAGATATGAAAGAAGCAAACATCTTTCAGAAGAAAATATTTGAAAAAAAGACCCTATCTTTTTCAATCTATTCTTTAAAACTCTAGCATATCTTCCATATTGTCATCTTCTTCATGAGCATTAAAAACTTCAACAGCTAATGGTTTCTCATTTATTTCCCTTTGCTTTTTTTTTACTTCTCCTCATTAACACTTGTTGATGGCCCTATTTCTACTTTATTACCATTCTTCATCTCTCTCTCTCTTTCTCTCTCTCTTTTGTTTCAATGAACAAAGTATACAAAACATAAAAAGGTACAAAATAATAAAATCCTTTTCAAGTTTTTCAAGAAAAAAAGGAAAAAATTTCAAATCAAAAGATTATTTAGATACTTAAAAGGTAGGATAGCTGAGATTAGGAAAGGAAAAAAAAAGGAATTTTTTTTATTTCTTTTAGTTTGCAGTATCAAATTTAGTTCAATCTTTTTTCATATAAAGGATTTAGGTTTGAGTTGATTTATTTATTTCAATTTTAGAATGTTTTTATTTTTTTAGTTAATCAAATATAATTTATAAATTAGGTTTAAGAAAAAAGAAATATTTTTTCTAACCAGGATTTATTTTTAATATGACATAGCACTTTTAATATTTGGAGAATTCTATTTACACCCCACTTCCTACTATATACATCCCACTTCTAAATATACCTCAAATTCAAAACTCAATTTTCTATTTCTACTAAATACACTCACACCCCCTCACTTTTTATTTACCATTAAAACCTTTTCTCTCTTCTTCTCTCTTCACTTTCTAAAATCAAGCTTCTTGAAAATAAATATTTGAGAAGTTTTGAAACTTCTTAGAAATGGATATCTGAAAAGTTTTAAAGATTCTCAAATATCAATTTTCGAGAAGTCTAAAAAATTCTTGGATATTCATATTTGAGAAGACTTAAAAACTTTTCGGATATATCGAAAATAGATATTCATATCGAGAAGCTTTAAGTCTTCTCAAATATTTATTTTTGAAAAACTCGATTTCACTTTTAATCACTAAAATCCTTAATCATGAACTTATAAACCTATTTACTTGATCATGTGTGCCAATGAAACAAAAATCAATGTTCTCAAGATGCATAGCATAAACTTATTCTTTTTCTTGAGACTCCAAAAAACAGAAAACACCATTTTCTGGTTTTGCATAGGGAAAAAAGTGTTCTTGATTTTTTTGTCTCAAGATAAAAACACTTTGATGCCCATGTATGCTTAAAAACTAACATGTCTCTTCCATTCACATATATGATCAAATAAGAATGAGTACATCGATGAATTATACGTCTGCATATATATTAGTCTAAACTTGAACACCCTATAGAACATTGATTCTAATAATGTCATAGTAGATTGACAAATCCGATAATAAGGACTTCTAATTTTTTGGCCACCAGTATCTTTCGACCACCAATATCTTGGTGGCCTAAAGACTAGAAAATCATTATTGTCGGAATTAAGCTATACCTTGGAAAAAATCATTATAGACGTTTGGAGATTTTAGCACATCAAATTTATTTATTTTAGTATTATTTATTTTAAGATTAAAAGTATTTATTTTATTTAAATTAAAATTAAACGTTATCAAGAGTTTATAATTAAATATATATTTAAATAAAATTTTTTGTATTTTCGAAAATAGATTTTTGAGAATATAAGATGACTCTCGAAAATCTATTTTCAAGAATTATATTTCTTTTTCAGAAATGGAATACTGATAATATAATATAACTATCAAAAATTTATTTTCAAAATTTACGAAGGTGGTTTTGGAATATATAAGCTATTGAGGATAATTTTATCATTTACTAAAGGTCAGAATGATATTTGTTATATTGATATTTTTTGAAAAAAATTTTGATAATGTATAGAAAAAATTTTGTGATATATTTAGAAGGTCCCTTAATATTCATGTCACCATCACAAATTATCTCAACAAATAAAAGCATCACATCAATAAAATTAAGGTATATATAATTAAGTTAACTGTTATATCAATATTTTTAATGAAAAAATTGACTTTATTTACGATTAATTGAAATAATAAAAAAACTAAATTTGTATACATTATAATAAAAAAATTCAAATTCAAATTTTGGTATAGTTCAAATTTTTGTATAGTATATGAATTTTTCACATAATTTGACTTTTAAAAAAAAAAAGATTAAGGAGTGGATGTAATAATAATAAAATAAAAGTGTAAATAGTAAAAAAAAAATTCAAATTTTGGGTAATACGAAAACTCGAATTCCCTCTAATCAAATAATATAGCAACAAAATCAATCTTGATGATTTTGCAAAAGGTTTTAATTCTTCTTGTTATGCAAGCCAAGCCATAGACTTAGTCCCGTTAAAAAAAGAAAAAAATTGAAAGAATAAAAAGATGAAGAAAAGAAAAATCCCACACAGAATTTTTTGAGAGTCTATGAGTGCCAATAAATATAAATATGAAAAAGTGGATGCCTAATTATTATTGGCTTTGGTATCTAAATTTTTTGAGAGTCTATGAGTGCGAATAAATATAAATATGAAAAAGTGGATGCCTAATTATTATTGGCTTTGGTATCTAAATTTTCTCTCTGTTTGTTGGTTCCTTCATGAAACTAAAGTTCTGCTACAATTGGATAAATTTGATACTTCTCTCTTCTCCTCCTCCTCTGTTTCTCTTATCCCTCTTTTTTTTTTTTCCTTTTTTCTGTGCTCTGCTTTCTTTCCTTTCTTTCCCGGGAAAGTTGATTCCTTTTTTCATTTTCGGTTAGAAAAGTGGTCTCGATCCAAGTAAAAAGACCCAAAACCATAAAATCTTTTACCCAGAAATCATGGGTTTCTGTTGAAACCAATAAAACTTGAAAATTTTCTGGCTTCTGTCATTAAAAAATTCCCCCCTTTAATTTTTTCTATCGTTTTCTCGAACTTCTTTTGTTTTTATTTCTATGTTGCCGTGAAATTTGGGTGTTTTCAACATAATTTGGCTGGTTTTGCGTAGTGCGTTTTTGGATTTAACTTGAAGAATTAAACGTTGAATGGTCGTGACTTTTTGCAAAGAGAGAACAAAAAATGTTTCTTCATTGTTGATCAAAGAAGAGTAGGCTTGAGTTTTCTTTAAGTTTAAAAGAAAAAACCCAAAAAAAAAAAAAAAAATAGTGTTATTTTCGCTTGTGTTCCATACTTTCACTTTTTGTTTTGGCTGAGAGAGGGTAGCTCAAATCCGCCGGTGCCGGAAAAGAGATGAATTAGACAACATTGTCCTCCACCGACGAAGACTTGGTTGAATAGAGAGATATATTTATTTATTTATTTATTTTCTCTACTTTTTCTGTTTCCTTAAATTTAGCCGTCCAAACGTCAAAATTTAGAATTTCTCTTCAGACACAAATTTGCATCATCTAACCAAATCGCGACAATCTCTCTCTTCCTCTCTCCTTGTGTTCGTCTCTCCCCTTCTCCTTCTCCTCTCTCTTTTTCTCTCTGTTTTTTTCTACTTCCTCTGTTTTCAGGGTTGAGGTAGAGAGAAACCAATCTCTCTCTCTCTCTCTCTCTCTCTCTCTCTCTCTCTCTCTTGTTGGAATCATGATTTTTGACACAGGGTTAACGCGATCAAACCTCGAGTGCTTTCTCCATTGCACAACACCAACAGCCAAATCCCAATTCCTTCCCAAGGTTAGCGATCTTTTTCTTTTTTTTTATGTAAACAAAATAAAGTTTTCATTATCTTGATTATGGTTTCATACTTTGTGATTATGATTATCACTTATGTTTATATTGCAGAGTGAGATGAGGAACCTTAATCGTTTATGGCACCCTTGGGAGAGAGAAAAGGTCGAATATTTCACATTGGGTGATCTTTGGAATTGTTATGGCGAATGGAGTGCGTATGGGGCTGGAGTTCCCATTGTTTTGAACAACAGCGAAACCTTAGTCCAGTACTATGTTCCTTATCTCTCTGCCGTTCAAATCTTTACCAGCAATTCTTCAATCAACGGCTTAAGGTAAATCTTTTTTTTTTCTTAATAAATATTTTGGCAGTTGAAATTTAGTTTTATCACATGAAGTTCATGGCAATCATTGAATTTTTTAAGTTGCTTCCCACTGGAAGTATGCAATTGAATGGTTTAATACCTTGATCGAGGTTATGCAATTAGATTGAGCGATTATAAAATTCTGCGGATCTGTGAATAAATTCATTGCAAGCAAATGTGATAAAATTTTGGGCTTGGAATTTTTATAGGGAAGAAACAGAATCAGGTGATGGCGAGAGGGAGTCATTTAGTGATTCATACAGTGATGAGAGCGAGAGTGACAAGTTATGGAGATGGGATGGATGCTCCTCGGAGGACGGAGGGTCCGATCAAGATAGCCTTTGGCATGTGAATAACAGGTTGGGTTACCTTTACTTTCAGTATTTCGAGAGATCAACTCCTTATGGAAGAGTCCCGCTCATGGATAAGGTACTTTTTTCTTACTCTTGTTCTTTATGTTCTTAGCCTTACTTATACTACTTATCTTTTTTATTTTTTATTTTACACTGATTACTTTGATTTGCATTTTATCTGCCTTCTGGCTTTTCCTCAATGGAACTGATTAGACCTTGAAAAGAATAGTCGTGGATTTGTCAGAATATAAGCATCTTATAAAAGATAAAATAAACTTTTGACCTCTGAATATGAAAAATTCTTCGCCTTTGTTTCTCTGCATATATTTTTTTCTCTTGTCCATGATCTCACTGTCTTCCTTTTCTTCAAGGATATTTATCAATTTATCATCCTTACCTGAGAGCATAAGTTGTTGTTTTTCATCTGAAATTGTCTTTTAACTTTAACTGTTGTCCCAAAGAAGAATAATTGATACGCTTTCAGCCTTTGTGGTTTAAAATTTGGGATGATTTGTGACCATTTGTTTTAGGCTTGAATTTGTTTCTTCAAGTCCCTTTACAGTATGATAGCATGTAGATTTTGTTGACGCGTTATTGCACTCTCCTTTCACAGATTAATGGATTATCTCGAAGAAACCCTGGTTTGATGTCATTGAGGAGCGTCGATCTTTCTCCAGCTAGTTGGATGGCAGTAGCCTGGTCTCTTTCTATCCTTTCCCTCTCTTTCACAAATAAATGCACACACGATAAGCAGTTTATAACCAAATAAAAGAAAGAAAAAAAAAGTTTATGCAAAATTAATGTAACTTCGATTGAATCTCTCTCTTTTCTTAACCTTTTGTACATTAGTTAATTAGCATTGGCACCTCTTTGAATATAGTCTGGTGATTATTTTTGTGCTCAACTTATTATAAAAGCTATATCGTTTCTGATTATTGACAGAGGATTATTGTTTGATATCGATAATATCAGGTACCCAATTTATCACATTCCCATGGGAAGGACCATAAAGGACTTGTCCACATGCTTCCTTACTTACCACACTCTATCCTCTTCTTTCCAAGGTGCACTTTCAGTTTATTTCTGTCAGCTTTTGTTAAAATCCCTTTCTTTCATTGGTTAAAATAATCATAATGATAAGAGGAATTTTAGAAAACTATTTTTTGTGTAAAAAAGAGAAGAGAGAGAGAGAGAGAGAGAGAGAGAGAGAGAGAGAGAGAGAGAGAGAATTGCTTGCTTCCAAGACCAAGATATATGTGCTTGTTTTGCTGATATTTGTTCTCGGTGCAGATATGGACCCCGAAGATGACATTGAGAATGCCGAAAGGAAGCGAAAGGAAGGGGAGGGCATCTCCCTTCGACCTTTTGGTTTGGCCACTTACAAGATGCAAGGAAATGTGTGGGTCTCGGGCAATTGTGGACGGGACCAAGATAGGCTAGTATCGCTTTTAAGCGTGGCAGATTCGTGGCTAAAGCAACTTAGGGTCCAACACCATGACTTCAACTACTTCACGGGGATTCGACGTGGCTAGACATAATTACTTGCAGTATTTTTCTCTGAGAACCCTGTGGAAGTGACTGATCCCTAATTATCAAGAAATAGAAAAAAAAGAAAACCTCTTTTCGGGTTTTTAGAATTTTGGTTTGTGCGTGGGAGATGTAGATCCTTGAGCTTGTGAGAATTGTGTTTGGCACGTGTGTTGTCTAAACCCATTTAACGGTCCATTCTGAGGCCAGCCTTACAGGATTTCAGCAGAGGGTATGGAGTTGAGTTTACCCTTATTTTTGCTATGTTTAAGCCTGTTTGTGGGCTTTATTGTAAAGAAATGGGTGAGGTCTGACAGGTGCAAAAGTAAGGCTCTTAAACTTTTGAAACTTTTTTGGTATTGTATGACATGTTCTCTTGACCATATGATAGCGCCAATTGAGATGAGCAAATTGCCGCCACAACTTCACAGTTTCCTTGCCACATATAATTGTTCGGTTCCTGTAGCGAATATGCAATCTGGACTATTTGTATCTTTTTCCCCACCCCACCCCCGCAAAAAAAAAAAAAAAAAAATCAAGTATGAGAGAAAAATGTTGACTTTGAGACCTTGGACTCTTGTGTGATTTTTAGTACTTTACATTGCATGTTACTATGTGACGACAGGCAGAGGAAGTAGTGGGAGTTCCTTGCTAGTCAAAAACATGAAGAGAACTGGTTGTGTGTCCAAAGTCCAAAGGTCTTCTGATCAAATGCCCCAAGTTTTACTTTTTTCAGTATCAATTACTGTCAACAAACTCCAGTCTACGACTTCCTTTTCATGGGTTGGGGGCCGGGGCCTGATACCGGTCTCGCTGTATTCCACTCCATTACTCTGTTATTGACTTCCTGCCTGTTGCCATTCCAAAACCATCTACAAACTTTTTACACAACACTTGGGCTACTGATACTACTCAGATATATCCTGATTTCAGGATAATTGGGACTAAATTAAATTAAATAAAATTGCCTTAACATTTTAGATGACTTGACTTGAAGGTTAGGCTGGTGTAGATTGCAATATTTGACTAAATTCTGTCTCTCTCTCGTACTCAACCTCAAAGCCATAGACAATGTTGAACGTGTCAAACTCTACAAGGCAAGTAAAAGCACCGACTGGATGACAGGCTTATTATAGCTTTTGTTTTCATCAGGGCACGTTAATTGGCTTCCCAACCACACAGAATTGCCACTAATGGCATGTTTCGTGCTCTTCTTTAAACGCTTTTTCTTCCAGCGTCTAGACATGAATCGGATTGATTTGAATCGTTGTGATATTTTGGATTTGGAATTGTAGAGATTCATTCTATTGCCTGTCTCAATTGAGCTCACACTTCTCGTTTTGAGACCGCTTTTGCGCACATAAAATAATTGAGTAATTTACACTGACAATAGACTTCAATCCATGGTATTGAATTAACGGTTTGAATGGATTAATTGATCTAAATCAATTGAATTTAATCAAATTGATTCGATTAATTTGATTTTGATAATTATCGATTAAATAAATTAATTTAATCGATTAATTAGATTGATTTTTTATTTTGAAAATTAATAATATAATCGATTAAATTAATTAATATTTTTAATATACTTTTAAATATATTATATAATATAAATATATATAATATTTTTTATTTATATTTTTAAGAATGAAAAATATGACATTAATGACAAAATTATAATGTTAGTTTATTGGGTGAAACTTATTGCAAAATTATTTTTCAAAATTGTTGATAAAAAATATAGTAAAAAATTCAATCCGAACCGAAAGTTATGTCGTTTTGATTATTTTTTATTATTCAAAATAGATCAATCGCTTCAATTATTTTTTAAAAAAATCAATTTTTAATTTTTAAAATCCAATTGATCAAACCACCGATTTTTCGTTCCTGCACCGAACTCCCAATGCACCGCACTAATATAAATACACTATGGTTTCAAATTAAAATGTATTTTCGGCCAAAAGTTGATTGAAGACAATCAATCTAGAAGACATTTGTTGATTCCAGATTTGCTCATGGCCTTCTAACATTAAAGTCAGCTAAATTTCCGTGTCTTCTTATGTTGACATCGAAAATGTATAGAATACTAGTTTGTAATAATAACCAGTCGCCGTGGCCACCTTAGAGAAAGAATTGACTTCACTAACTTTTTGAAAATAAACAATATTGAAACGACTCTATAAAGAATAAATGTTTTATCCTATCTTATTTGAGGCTATGATATGTATATTTATATTATAAGAAAGTACAAAAATATTTATATATAATTAAATGTATAATTATTGATAACATATTCTAACACGTCCCCTCAAATGATTGGGAAGAACTCTATAAAAATTTATTCTTAAATAGATAAAAAAAACTTGAGGAAGAAAGTCCATTGATAAATATACTGGGTAGTTGTGATTGAGAATGAACAAAAAGGACTTGAAGAAAATGCTTGCAAACAAGGTTTTGAACAAAGTGATAAGAGGTCTTTATATGTTTTGTGTGAGCATGAAAGATTGGATTGGCAGCAAGTTGAGTAGCACATATATTGTCAGAATATACAAAACAGGTAGTGCAAGAGGAAATTCAACCTCATTCAATATATAAGAAATCCAAAATGTATTCTGAGAAGCTATAGAAAGAACCATATACTCTACTTTAGTACTAGATTGAGCAACAAAAACTTGCTTTTTAGCACACCAGAAAACAGGATTGAAACCTAAGAAAACACAATGACCTATTGTAAAATGTTTAGGGTTTGGACAACCAACCCAATCAGCATCAACATAGCATACGAGATTCGGTGTAGTGTAAGGAAATAATCGAATACCTCAATTGATAGTTCTTTTAAGATATTTTAAGATTCGTTTTACAACCTAAAAGTGAATATCAATAGGCATATGCATAAATTGATATACTTATTGCACAGTATAAGTAATGTCAAGTCTAATAAAGGTAAGATATTGCAAAGCTCCAACAATTGTACAATATTGTGATAGGTCTAAAAGTAAAGTTCCATCATATAGAGAAAGCTTCTTTCTAGCAGTTACTGAAGTAGAAGTAGGTTTGCAGTTTTTCATACCTAAATGTGAAAGTAGAAACAACACATATTTTGTTTATGTCAACAACCAATGTTTAGGTGTACGATGTGCCTTTATTCCAAAAAAATAATGAAGATTATCAAGATCTTTCATTGCAAATTATGAAAAAAGTTGTGAAATAAATGAATGAATAACACTTAATGAAGAGCTAGTGAGAATGATATTATCCACATAAAATACAAGTAATATCATATCAGATAAAGAATGCCATATGAACATAGAAGGATTTGTTTGACTACTTTTGAAATCAAAAACATGAAGAGCAAAACTAAATCTCTAAAACTAAACTCTTAGAGCTTGACATGATGAGGATGATTAGGGTCCATAAACCCTAGTGGTTGTGCCATATAAACTTCTTCATGCAACTTGCCGTGTAAAAATGCATTTTTGACATCTAATTGCTTGATGGACCATCCTCTACTAACAGCAATAAAAAGAAGAATTTGAATAGTGGTGACTTTAACAACAGGGCCAAAGGTGGAGTCATAGTCAATACTTTTTAGTTATGTGAAGCCTTTAACCACTAATCTTGTTTTATACTGTTCAATGGTACCATTAGTTTGCTTTTTGATTTTATAGATCCAACTACTACCAACAACATTCATGGATGAATTATGTGGCACTAATGACCAAGTATTATTTTGCATCAAAGCAGAATATTCATCACTCATAGTTGAAATCTATTTTTCATCTTGACATGCTTCTTTGAAGGATTTTAGCTCAAGAGATGGATAATTTGTGGCATGTAAAGGGTATGGTACTTTGGGCCTTCAAGTACTATCTCAACTTTGTGTAACCATAGGATGTATGGTTTTAGAACCAGAAGAAGTGGAAAGCACAGATGATAGTTTAGCAGAAGGTGTCAACACAATTGTATCAAGTTAGAAATAGTTGTATTTGGGATTGAAGCATTTGGTAATGGTTCTGACACAATCATAGTCGGAGGTATAGGTAGAGATACCTCAGAACTAACCTCAAGAGACGTAAAAGAGTTAATGGGATGAGAAAGAATCCTAGGAGCTTTAGAACCAGAACATTTTACAAAAAAAAAGCTATTTTCATCAAAAACAACATGCTATGAGATATAAACCTAACCATTAGAGGGGTCTAACAATGATATCTTTTATGGACTAAACTATACCCTAAAAAGACACAGTGAGTGGATTTTAGGGAAAACTTATCTTTCTGATAAGGAACTAAATGAGGATAACAAGTACATCCAAAACTCTCAAATGATTGTAATCTTACACAAAGTTAAATAACACTTCAAAAGGAGAATGGTTACCCAAAACTAATATAGGAAGCCAATTGATAAAAGAAACAACTTTAGAAAATGCCTCAAGCCAAAAAGATCATGGTAAGGAAGCTTGAAACAATGAGTCAGGCCCATTTCCTCAATATGTCTATGTTTTTATTCTGCTAAACCATTCGGTTCATGGATATGTGGATAAAAAAATTTGAAAAAAAATACCATGGTGATCAAGAAGATTTTTAAAATCACCATTAACAAGCTCATTAGCTCCATCACATTGAAAAAATTTGATCTTATTGCCAAATTGATTTTTAACCATAGTTTTAAAATTCTTAAAACAAATAACACTATCAGAATGACACTTCAATGGATAAAACCAAGTTTAATGACTGAAATCATCTAAAAAAATAATATAATAACTAAAACCAGTAACAGTAGCAGTGGGTGATGGCCCCTAAAGATCACAATGAATTAATTCAAGAATATTAGAAGTTATCCTAGTAGATAAACCAAAAGGCAAACATTTACCTTTTCCTGCTTGACAAGCTGCACAAGTTATAAAATGAAAAATCCTTAAAACAAATAAACTTATTAGATTTTAACTATGTTGTAATCTTACTAGCTGGATGTCCAAGTTGTCAATGCCAAGTTATTCTAAAAATTAAAGAAGAATTATCATTGAACAAAGCTTGTTGGTCATATTGCCTCACACCAACGAATCGCTCCACATCTCTTGCAAAAATCACATAAAGGTTGCATTTAATTGGTCCATCCAAAAGTAACTTTCCCATGTGAAGATCTTTAATAAAAAAACACCAAGGAAACAAATAGAAACTACAATTATTATCTCTAGTTAGCTTAGCAATATACAATAAATTTTCCTTTAAAGTGGGAACAAATAGAATATTTTTCAATGCTAATTTTGTAGAACCAAGACATATAGTAGAATCACCAATACAAATGATGTCTAGAGAATTACCATCACCAATAAAAACACTTTCATTGCCAGCATAAGAAGTGGACTAATATATCAATGATAGATTAGAAGTCATATGACTATTAGCATTTAAATTTGCCAGCCAGTAGGCACCATTGTCATTGTCCATTAGAGCATTAAGTGGAGTATCATTTGAAACAGTAATAGAAAGATGAAGACTAGTAAAAAAATTACCCAGACTATGATCAGATTTATCATAGCGATATTAATATGTTACAGCAGTATGGTTAAATTGGTGTTAAATCTAACACTTTATGGAACGGTTTGCACGTTTAGAATGTGGAAAGTTCTTGTTATCACGGTTATTTGATTGAAAGTCTCATTAAGCCATATGGTTTGTACAAGAAAAAGATAAAAAAATCACAATTATTACACTCTTGATTAACCTATCCAATACACCTAAAATCATGGCGAGGATTATTGAAGTGCCGACCTCGATTGTTTGGGTGAGTTACCATGGCTGTCTTATGGGAACTAATAATAGCATTCATAGGTTGTGATGACAACACTTGCATTCTTTTCAAGTGTTGCTCATGAACTAATAATCGTGCTTTCAAATCATTAAAGAAAATGAGATTCTTTCTATTTTCAATAACAAAAACAAGTTGTTGATATTTAATGATATTTGGCTATCCATTCAAAGTACGAGTGACTAATTTTGAATCGGAGATAGGATGATTTATGGCCACTAAATTATCAGAAATATATTTGATCTTGGCAAGATATTCCTTAATAAACATAGTTCCTTTACTTAAACTCTATAACTCATCACATAACAGATCTAACTTTGCTTGACATTGTTGATGAAAAATAGTTTCTAAAATTATCTAAACCTAGTGAAAAGATGACAAGCCTAGGATCTGTGCTTGTACACTTGGCGACAATGTTACCTTCAGATAGGAGAAAACAAATTGATCTTTTTTCACCCACTTTGTATATGTAGGATTGGATGTGATTTCATTATCTTTAGTTATTGTTTTAGGAGGAGGTGCAATGGTGCCATCATCATGCCCTATTAAATCACTAAATAAAAAATGTGTTATCTGATCGCACCAAAGGAAATAATTTTTTGAGTTTAATTTAAAATAGATAACGCTAGAAATATTAAGGAAGAAAAAAGATGGTATGAAAGAGGATTGGTTGTTGGAAGCCATTAAAAGGTTTAAGAAATAATATATTTAAAGAAAGTTGTTGGAGTAAAATAATAAAAAGTAATTATTTTTAGATCTTAGAAAAAGACAAATACTTGGATCAGAATTGAAGATAAGGAAAGATATAAGGCAATCACTTTGATACCATGAAACGAATCTATAAAGAACAAATATTCTGTCCTATCCCATTTAGGGTTATGGTATGTATATTTATATCATAAGAAAGTATAAGCATATTTACACACAATTAGATATACAACTATTGACAACATATTCTAATAAATATATATATATATATAATTAGTATAAAAATTAGTTTTTTTTATATTAACACTTTTAAAATTTGTTAAAAATAATTTTTATTTTTATTTTTATATTTATCTTATTAAAAAAAATTTAATAATTTTCTTTCACTACAAGTATAAATTTAACTTAGGGATTTAAAAAAACTTTTTAACATGTGTTTCTATTAAGTTTTTATTAATCATATTTTTTACTTATTTTAATTTTGATTTGTTACTTGTTTCCTATTAAAATTTTGTCTTCACTTTGTCATCATCACACATATCAATTTTAGTTTTTTTTTTTTACTTATCTATATCTTACATATTATTTATGAGTTTTATCTAATTTATAAATGATTAATTTATTGTATGTAATTATTTTTTATGTAGTTAGTTATTCTATATTATAAAATGTAATCCCATTATAAAAACAAAAAACAAAAAACATGTTGTATCATGTATTTACTTACATTATTTTCTAACATTTTAATTAGTTTGAGAAAAATAAAAAAAAATCTTATACAGCATCACTAATGAAACCGTTGAGATAAATTTTCATTATGATTAAATTGTAAGAAAATATATAATTATTTAAATATTATATTATATTATGAGATATTTTTCTATATTTAATATGAGAGTATTTCACTTACAATTATTTTTAGTACAATACTATAATTATTTAATCACAATAAAAAATTATATAAAGGCCCACCACTTATAAATATGGGTCCAAATAAAATTTTGATGGTTCCTACACAATTTTAAATTGTGATTGATTAATTGTACTAAAATAATTGTACTTGTGAAAATGCACCCTTAATTTATTAATGCTATATTAAGTAATAAAATATTATAAATAAAATGGTTAATATTATAAGTAACCTATAATTAATAGTGAAATGTTCAGTGTGGTACCTAAATTTTAAAAATCTCTAATGTAGTGCCTAAAATATGAATTTATTAATTAATATGGTACTTGAAAAATTATTTGTTTGTCATTTGTCATCATTTGAAACTAATCACATTAGGGATGAGTACCAAATTAATTAATAGATTCTTAAGTATCATATTAGATATTTTTAAAGTTCAGGTATACATTGAATATTTCATTATAGTTTTGAAATTATTTATGACATAACTCATAAAAAATAATATTATAACATTGACCTCACTAACACAAATTCCTAGCTACACCGCTAATAATAACTTCGATGGACTGATATGTCACTATATGATTTATACACAAGCTTGAAATTGAAAAATTGCAAGCTTATACACAAATTTCATTTTGGTCTAAATAGCAAGTAGAAGGTAGGGGGTCAGAGATTGAGATTTGATTGAATGTATTTTATTTTAATTATGGCATATGATAAAGTTAGAATTCAAATTACAATATTTGAAATCCTTTTTTTCTCTTAAAGCTGAAATATTTTTTGTATAAAAAAAAAGTTAATTTTCCTTTTGAGATAAAAACGTTAATTTTATCGTTTTATTTGAAAAAGAGATTTAATTCATAACATGTATGTTAAGCAATCTTTCAACATAGTATGGTTGTTAAGTAGGTAGACATTGTGTTTTGTCAAGTAAATTTCAAATATTATTTCTTATTTATAAGAAAAAGATGGTGGTCTGCTATGAGCTTTTTTTGCTTCCCACAAGAATCCAACACTTTTATATTCTTGATCTCAGCCGTGTTATGATAGTGTATTATTGGTCATTCCAATAGAATTTGATAATAATTGACAACCCAATCTAGTTTCTACATTACTTTAATCTCATATATATATATCAATTACTAAATTATAAAAACAAGAAGATATGATAGAAAATTGACCTAATTAAAAAATGTTGTTACTATTACATATATACAATAATCAAAGTTTAAGAAATAAGGCTAAATATAAGTTAGTCAAGAGTTTTTGCTAATGCTCACTTCTAGCTTAATCTTAATCTATAATTTGAAAATCAATACATTAGATAACTTATTTAGCTCAGTCAACTAAGGATAAGTTTCTGTTGTTGTTAATTTTTAGTAGATACTAAGATTGTCTTTTAGCCTATTATAGTTTTGTTGTGGACTTGCAACTGTTACAACTGGGCTTGATGTGTTGGTGCTATTGTAGTGTTTTAATATGCTTTCGCGAAATTGTGGAACCATCAACTAAACTAGTCTTGAATCTAAGAAATAAAAAACATTGTTTGGCTAGTGTTTTGTAAGTCCATCAGCGAGTTGTTCATTTGAAGAAATGTTAAAAACTGTAAATGTTCTTGATTGGACTTGTTGCTTAACAAAATGATAGTCAAGAGCTAAGTGTTTCATCTTAGAGTAAAAAAAAAAATTTGCATTGAGGTAAGTGGCACCGATGTTATCACATAATAGCTGAGATTGTTTTTTACGTGAAAAGTTTAGTTTTGTCAGCAAATTTTAAACCAAAGTATTTTTGTAGCAATGATAGCAAAAGCTCTATCCTCAGCTTCAATAGATGATCTAACTATAGTTTTCTATTTGACCGACTTTCATAAGTGGATTTTTGCCAAGAAATAAAATGTAGCCTAAAGTGGAGGTCTTGTCATCCAAATTGCCAACCCAGCTAGCATCACTAAAGGCTATTAGATGTAGAAATGAAGTTTTGTGAAGAACCAAACCAGGATGCATTGTCCCTTTTAAGTATCAAAGCACTCTTTTAAATTTGTCTGGTGAAGTTGAAAGTGGAAGTGCAAAAACTATGACGATTTATGAATTGAAAAAGTAACATCAGGTCTAATTAAAGATAGATAATGTAATGACCTAACAAATTGTCTATATGTAATGGCATTGGCAAGACATGTGCCATCATAAATCTTTAATTGATTGTTGGAAGCTATAGGTGTATTTGTGCACTCACATATTAAATTTATCAAGCAATTCTCTGATGTATTTGTGCTATGACAAAAATAAGCTAGCTGAGAATGGAATGACTTTAATTCCAAGAAAAAAAAATATAGAGCACCAAGGTTTTTGAAGGAAAATATGTAAAATAGTTTGGCAATAAAATTGTTGAAGGTGCTGTGATTATTACCAATAATTATCAGATCATCAACATATACCAAAAAGTAAATAATGTCATAATGTTGAGCATAAATGAATAGCGAGATATTTTATATAGAGTTGATAAAGCCAAACTCAAGAAAAAACTTACTCAGCTCTTTATACCAAGCTCATGTAGCTTGTTTTAAACCATATATTACTTATTCAGCTTGCAGACATGGGTAGGATGATCCTTGTCAATAAATCCTGATGATGAAACATAAAGACATCTTTTGTTAAGGTTCCTTGCAAAAGTGCATTGTTTACATTTAGTTGTTTCAAAAGCCAACCATGATTTAAAGCAATACACAACCATTTTGCTGTTTTCATCACTAGACTAAAATTTTTTTTAAAACTCATGCTAGGTCTTTGCTGAAATCCTTTGGCCACTAATCGAGCCTTGTATCTATTAATAGTACTATCTACTTTTCATTTTGCATGAAACACCCATTTATTGCCAACTATATTCTAAGAAGAAATTTATGGAACTAGTGTCCATGTTCTATTAGCTAAAAAGGCATTAAATGCAACTGCCATTGCTGCTTTCCATTCTAGTAGTTTAGTGGATTGGGATGTAGTAGTAGGTTCAAATATGGCTAAAAGGCATGTTTATATGCAAGGTATAGCTCTTGGGTTTAAAATTATTATTTCGGAAATGTGTGTTCATGTGCATGTTCTGATAGGCTACAAGGGTAATTCTGCTTAAGTAATGGTTACTTAGATAATGATTCAGTATTTGGTAAGGAATATGATAAGGACTATAGTATTATGGTTAGCTGTATGTTACTAGTGGGAGTTATAGAAACATTACCTAATGGAGGATCATTTGCAGGAGTTGCACTGATGGGAGAGAATGTCATAGAAATAACATTTGAATTTAGTGCGGAAGAACAAGGTAGGAGTGTAATAGTTGAATCAATGTTATGTATATGGGATTGATCAACATCTGAAACTATTTTAAGAATGTAATTGTCTTTGGCAAATGGAAAAATAGATTCAATAAACTTGACATGTTGAGACATAACAACTTGTTTGTACATAAATCCATACATTTATATGCACTTTGGTTAGAAGAGTAGCTAGGAAACACATAAGGTCAAGACTCGAGTTCAAGTTTACTTTCAGTGTAAGGTTTTAGCCAAAGGTAACAAAGGCATCCAAAGGATTTTAGTTAGAGTAATTGGGTGAGTTGCAAAACATAATTTTATAAAGTGATTGGTTTTGAAAGATGGGTGTAGGCATTCGATTAATAAGATATAATATCATTCGGAATGTATGAGACCAATACTATTGAAGCATTAATGCTTGATTAAGGAGGATAAGATTAGTTTCTACAATATAGTGATGCTTTTTTTCAGAGGTTCAATTGTGTTTGATGTGTGAGGTGGTGTTTTTAAATGACAGATACCATTAGAAGCAAGCAATGATGACAAAACTTGATATTTACCTCCATTATTTGAGTAAATAGATAGAATATAAATGTTAAATTGCTTTTCAACATGTGCCTTAAAAGTTGGAAATATGTGCATAACATCATGTTAGCCTTAAATTGATATTTATTTTTAAAATAACAAAACATTAATGCTAAAATTTGGAATAAATTGCATTGAACTCAAAAAAAAATTTTGCCAGTAATTTTTTAATGAAAAGTGACTTGAGGCTAAAAAGAAACCTTTTTTTATTGAAAACATGTTTTATACAAAATTAAAAAAGAATGATCAATCCTTTGTGGACATGATTGATCCTCCATGCACAGAAACTAGAAGCATTGTTTGAAAACTCAGAAGTAATTGATCCATTCAAAAAATAGATCGATTGATTTTTTATACAAAAAGGTCCCAAACTTGAAAATTGCAAAAACGGATCGATCCCTTTTGAAAATGGAATTGGTTTCTTATATAGAAAACATCACTAATTTAAAACAATCAAAATAAATTCATCCACTTTGAAAATGGATTGTTCAATTTTTATGCAGAAAACTTCTTGAATTTGAAATTAGCAAAATGGATCGAACCCCTTCAAAATAGATCGATCAATTTTTTACAGAAACTTCAATCATTCAAAATTTTCTAAAATGGATCGATTCTAAAAAAGGATTGATCAATTTTTGTTCTGCAAAAATACGTTTTGGCTCAAAAGGCTAAAACTAATTAGCCCCTTCCAAAAATGAATCGATTGGTTCAATAGAGCATTTAAGACATTAAATGAAGGCAACAATTCTTTTCTCCTTTCTACATATATAAAGAGTTCTCCCACCAGATTATAAGCTATCAAAAGCTAAAAGAATTTATTACTATCCATCCTTAATCTCTTTTAAGCATTAAAGAGCAAATTAAAGTGTGAAAGAGCATAACTTCTTATCTTGTACTTAAATCCTCTTGTTATTGTTCATATCTTTTATTTATACTTTAAATTAGAAAACACTTAATCTTTGAGAGATTTTTAAGTTTGCAAAACACTTGTGTCTCATCTTGAGATTGTAAGCTTGAAAGGAATGTGACCCTTAAGAGTTATATGTATTGATTGTATCGAGTTTTGGAAAGGCTAGTTGTAATATTCAACATTTATATAATGGATTGAGCTCCTTGGCAAGGTTAAGGGAGAAGATGTTGGTGCCTTGTGGATGGAATGAACATCTATACTTTTTAGTGGTTGATTTTTCATCTTTACTCTTTTACTTTTCAAAGTATTTTACTGTGCATATATATTGTCTTGATTTGCTTGAAAACACATATTTGTGATCATTGTTTAATTTGATAATCAAATTGTTAAAATTTCTAATTAACCAATTCACCCCTTGGTTTATTCAATATTTTGAGCTAACAAATGGTATTAAAGCTAGTGCTCTATTTGGTAGGTCTAACAATCTTGGATTGATCCAAATGACTCAAAATGATGTTATGATAAGTGTAGGGAAATCATCAACAAGCTTCAATCAAAATGAAGATTAATAAAAGGTGTGTCTCTTAAAAATTAAAACGATTGCCACATCATTTGGTAATGAAGGTCATTCTATTATAAGATCTCATTTCTTTGTTAGTGACAACTATTTATATTGAAAGACTAGGATGAGACTATTCATTTAAGCTAATGACTATAAAGAATAAAAGGTAATTGTAAATGGTCCTCTTGTCCTAAAAAAATAGGTGAAAAATAAAGAAGTCATCATAGAAGAAAGTGAATGGGATGTAATAATTTTAAGATGGCTTAATTTAATGTTGAGGCAATGCATATACTTTTTTATGTATTAGGTCCTAGTGAATACAATAAAGTCTCCTTATGTGACAATGTGAAGAAAATTTGAGATAACTTGGCCATCGCTCATAAAGGTACAATCAAATGAAGAAAACCAAGATTGGCATGCTTATTCATGACTATGGACTCTTCAAGATAAAATCATAAGAGACCATCAATGAGATGTCAAATCATTTCATTGACATCATTAATGCATTGAAGGCTTTTGGGAAGACATATTCAGATATGGAAATAGTGAAAAAAATCTTAAATAATTTACTAAAGAGTTAGGAAGCAAATGTGACAACCATCGAAGAGTGAAAAGATCCTCATACATTCTCATTAGATGAACTTATTGGTTCTTTTTTAACCTATGAAATGAAGATCAAACATGGATAAAAATCAACCATGAAAGTTGTAATAGCCCCCAAATCATCTATTCAAGAAGAAGAAGAAAAGATTGAACAAAATGAGGTTGATGAGGATGAAAAAATGGCCATATTTGCAAAAAGATTCAAAAAATTCATGAAAATTTATAAGTTCTCAAATAAAAGAAGACCTGAAAAAGAAATAATCAACAAAAAATCTAGTAAAAGGGAAAAGGATCAAATTGTTTGCTATGAATGCAATAAACTAGGCCATATCAAATTGGATTACCCTTTGTGGAAGAAATAAAATGCAATGAAGCCAAAAAAAAAAAAAAGCAATAATTGTCCTATGGAGTGATAGTGATCACTCCAATTTTGAATTCAATGAGAAAAAAGTGGCCAACCTATGTCTCATGGCCCTTAATGCTCCTAAGGTAATTTTGAATTCCAATAATTTAAATTCATATACATTTCATCAATTGCAAGATTTTTTTGATGACTTAGCCATGAAATTTGAAAAAATAAACATGAAGTATAGGAAAACGATTCCCAAATTGAAAATAGAAAATAAGCTCTTTTGAAAATAAAAAATAAGCTCTTGACTAAGGCAAAGAATGAATTGGAAAAGGAAATTGAGATTTTGAAATTCAATGTTCATGATTTGACTAAAAAATGCAAATTTACAAAACTCTTTTTCTAGATTCAATATAGGACATCAAAAGCTAAATGACATGCTTTAAACTTAAAAAGTATTTTTTAACAAAGATGGATTAGGATATAATGGTAATGATAAAGAAACTCACTTGAAAAACTTTCTTGTTAAATCAAATTATTCAATTGAAGCATGTAGTATATATGCATATTGTCATAAATTGGGTCATTCCATGCAATGTTGTTTTTTGAAGAAAGTCATTCACAAAGGCAAACTCATTAGGAGTTTGTGGATTATAAAAGGAGTTAACACATTTTAAAATGAGACTATTGAGATGAAGTAGATTCCAAAAGGTACATAAATTGAGAATACTAATACTCAATGACCTAAGAAAATTTGGGTACCCAAAATAAAGGTTTGATTGTGTACTTGTAGATGGATAAGCATTGCTACAAGGTAAATTTAAGCAAGAACAATCTATGATATCTTGATAGTGGATGCTCAAAACATATGATAAAGGAAAAAAGTCAATTCAATGATTTAAAACCTAAAAGTGGATGAGATGTTACATTTAAAGATAACTTAAAGGGTCAAATTGAAGGAATTAGTTCCGTTGTTAACAATTTTTCTACTAATATTGAGAATGTCTTACTTGTTCAAGGACTTAAACATAACTTGCATAGTATTAGTCAATTGTGAGATAAAGGTCTTAAGGTTGTTTTTGAATCTATGTGTTATCAAGTGATTGATATCAAAATTAACAAACTTATTTTTATAGGACATTGCCAAGGAAATGTTTATGTGGTTCACTTGGATGACTTATCCTCTAAGAATGTTTGATTTATGGCTAAAACAAAAAAATGAAAAGCTGGATATGGTATAGAAGACTTGGACATGCAAGCGTACATGTGATTTCAAAACTTTCTTAAAATGATTTAGTAGTTGGCTTACTAAATTAAAGTTTAAAAATGATAAGGTTTATAATGCATGTGTTCAAGGAAAACATAGAAAAGTTTCTTTTAAACTTGAAAGTTGGGTTTCAACTACTAAATCACTTCAATTACTTCACATTGACCATTTTAGTCCTGCTAGGATAATGGGCCTTGGTGGTAAGCAATATAGGTTTGTTATTGATGATTTAACTAGATATACATAGGTTCTCTTTTTGCATTCCAAAAATAAAACTTTAGAAAAATTTATCACTTTTAGCAAACAAATACAAATGAAAAGGGACATTCAATTCTAGCATTAGAAAAGATCATGTAAAAGAATTGAAAAATCTTGGTTTTAATAACTTGTGTAGTAAAAATTGTATCAGCTATAATTTTTTAGCTTTTAAAACTCATCAACAAAATGGAGTAGTAGAAAGGAAAAATAGAACTTTAGAAGAAATGGCAAGAATTATGTTTCATGAAAATAATTTACTTAGATATTTTTAGATAGAAGCCATAAATTCTTCTTCTTATATTATAAATAGAGCTATGATTAGACCAATTTTGAAAAAAATCTCATATGAACTTTTTAAAGTCTAAAGGCCTAATAGAAGCTATTTTCACCCTTTTGATTGTAAATGCTTTGTTTCGAATTATGAAAAAGACAATCTTGGCAAATTTAATGCAAAAGTGATGAAAGTATTTTCCTAAGGTATTTTTTGAATTCAAAAGCCTTTAGAGTCTTTAATAAAATAACTTTGATTGTTAAGGAATCTATACATGTCATATTTAATGAATTTAACCCTCCTTTGAGAAATATTTTTCTTAAAGATGATATAGGTATATTTCAAAAAAATATTGATGATACATCTCATGACATTGAGAAGAACAATAAAAAAGAAGATGATGAGTTTTTAGAGTAACAACAAATTGAACAAGAACCTAATTTTCCTAGAAAAAAGAGGTATGTCAAAAATAATGAGATTATTGGTGATCCATTTTAAAGGGTAAAAACTATATATTCTTATAATGTATGTAATTATGTAGCTTTTCTTTAATAAATTGAATCAAGAACATAGATGAAGCCTTATGAAGTGATCACTGGATGTTGGTTATACAAAATAAATTGAACCAATTGGAAAAAAGTCAAATATCGAACTTAGAACCTAGATCTCATGATCATCCCACTATAGTTACCAAATGGGTCTTTAGAAAAAAAAAGGATAAAAATGGTAAAGTTGTTAGAAACAAGGCTACATTAGTAGCTGAAAGATATAGCCAAGAAAAAAGAATAAATTATGATGAAACCTATGTCCCAACTGCTAGATTATAAGCCATTAGGATGCTACTAGCATTTGTATATTTCAAAATTTTCAAACTTTTTTAAATGGATGTCAAGAGTGCCTTTCCAAATGGTTTTATAAATGAAGAGGTATATGTAGAACAATCTCCTAGTTTTGAAAATAGACACTTTTCAAATAATGTGTTTAAATCGACAAAAGATTTATATGGTTTAAAATAAGCTCCTATAGCTTGGTATGAAATATTGTCAAAGTTTTTGAATGAGAATATGTTCAATAGGAAGAAGGTCGATACTACTCTCTTTAGTAAAATGAAAGGTAAAGATATTCTCATAGTACAAGTATATGTTAATGATATTATTTTTGGTTTAACTAATGATTTCTTTGTCAAGAATTTGTTAAAACCATGCAAGGTGAATTTGAAAAGAACATGTTAAGAGAACTCATATTTTTTTGGAGCTATAAGTGAAACAAACAAAGATAGCACTTTCATCAACCAAGCTTAATATGTCAAAAACTTGCTTAAAAGGTTTAGAATGAAGAACTCAAAGCCATATTCAACTCTTATGAGCACTTCAATAAAGTTTTAAAAGGATGAGGAAGGTAAATATGTTGATTCCAAGTTATATAGGTTTATGATGGTTCATTATTTTATCTTACTATAAGTAAACCAGATATAATATTTAATGTGTGCTTATGTACTAGATTTCAACAATCCCCTAAAGAATCACACTTGCTTGCTGTTAAATGTATATTTAGATGCCTTAAAGACATCCTTAATCTAGGTTTATAGTATCTAAAAAAAATCATCATTTACTTTGCATAATTATTTCAATACAAATTTTGGTGGTTGTAAAATAGATAAAAAAAAAAAAACACTTCCAGTACATAATAATTATTTGAAAATATGCTCATATCATGGTTTTTCAAGAAACAAAATAATATTGCACAATCTACAATTAAAGCCAAATATATAGCCTCTGGTAATTGTTGTGCTTAAGTATTGTGGATTAAACAACAATGAGAGGATTTTGGAATGACCATAGATCACATTCTCATTAAATGTGACAATACTGTGCCATAAATCTAACAAAAAATCTAATTTAACACTCTAGAACCAAACATATTAAAATAAGGCATCACTTCATTAGAGATCATCTTAAAAAAGGTGATATTATGCTTGAATATATTGATGCCTTGCATCAATTGGCTAATATTTTTACCAAACTTCTTAATAGAGATAGATTTTGCACAATTAGAGATGAAATTAGGCTTAATGAATGAAGGAAATTGTGTCAATATACAAAGTATTAGCAGTGGGATATTAAAAATTTTTTAACTTTCTAGCAAGATCAATCAACAATATCATACAAATATAACAATTAATTTTTGCTAGTAATATATTACCTCTTATGCCGACTTCACTTTGTACCAAGCAAGAGATCACCAAATTTGTTTTAGCAAGCCTAGAGTTATCCAAACATCCAGCCTCTAATGATGATCCACAGGAATAAGGTGAAAGAACCTTCTCCAAAGGATGAGAAGAACTCAAAACCTAAATCTCTAGCTAGTGAGATTAGTTGATTACCTTTTTTGTGTTTTCTCTCAATTGTTCTTAATACATGAGATACCTATTCTCTTAGAATGCTACAAGAGAAGTGCACGGCTTAAGTTCTTTATATAGAAATAAGGAGTTAGTCAAAATCCTAGAATATTAGGGTTTCCTTATGCTTAATTTTATTTTTAATATAATAACCCCTTACCAAGTCACATTCTTAATAGGATTACTTACTTGGCTGGCCATACAATGTCCCATTTAGTATTAGACTTTTGATGTTTCTCTATATTGGATTTTAACTCAATAAATTAAATCCAATTTAATTTATCCTAATTTTAATCTTTCACAACATGTCTTATTATGTGTGACTTATTAAGTTCATTAGCCTGTTGTAATAAACATAAGTATTGTAATCCTTATAGTCGGACTTAAATGAATCAAACATTTTAACTTCATCACTAATTCTCTAATTAGCCTATCTCATGTTTATAGATCATGATCAATGCTAGCTATATTTTCATAACCCCTAATTGCTAAAGAAATTCAATGTGACTTGACAACCTATTCGTGCCTAGTCTTGATGTATAATTAATATCATTTCATTACTAAGCATTTCAACTTGAACATTGAGCTTGGTTTAGTGTTTACTCAATTTTTATTCAATCATTTTAAGTCTTGTCATTAGTATTAACTCACAAATAAGCTTTAGAATAATTCTAAACTCTTATTTCACTTTGGCTAAAAATGTCTCGAGTTAATTTAATCCAAACTAATTAAGATACTATTTTGATCACATAAGGTGATGAATCCCATCTAGATTATTTTATGCATCTTCATATGTCCATGTTGTCCAATAAGACTCAACTGGAGCATTCTTGGTTAGAACCATAAGTAAAGTAAAGTCAAAGTATAGTATTCATCATATAAGATCATAAGTAATCTCAAGTCAAACGATCACTTATACAACTATCACATGAGAATGCAGCTGTGGACAATATGTGAACTAACAGATAGCGTTATCATCTTGGGTCATATTCAGTGAACTTGTTCTTGTAACAAGTACCTATATGCTAGCTCAAGTTATGAGAAATGTTACTTGCTTCATAAGTAAGAGCATAACAATGTGTTGATATCAACAGCTTTTATCAATGTCCTTTCTTGACAAAGTATCAACTAGGAACAACTTACAAATAATGTTTTAATGTAGTGATGATCTCATAATTACAATCTCATTGTAATTCCCTTGCAAAGCATATTTATTCAAAGGGTTTTATATATAAGAAGTAAGTAATAGTAATTATGAGTATACAATCTCATAGATAAATAATGCCTTTGATAATAATAAAAATGCATCATATGACTTGTATCCCATAGCCAATCAAATTGGTTTTAGAGCATATTACCAACAATGAATGCTCTCTAAAATGCATATATGATGATTTCCTTAATTGTTAATCGCATGCTTGTGACTTGAACAAATTTGTTCATACTTGAATATACGTATTAGCTTGTTCAAATTATGATAGAATGAAAATTAATTCACAAATATTTGATGAAATCATGCATTTGATCATGTTTATATGTCATTTGAAACTTGCTAGCAGTGGTTGTCGTAACGGTTTTGGGACCGCCGACGTAAATGAGTTTTTAAAAATTGAAGTAAACGAGAGAGTCGCCACCAATCTTTGTTAGGGTGTGATTGGCCACCCAAAAGTTTATCTTTTCAATAAAACTATAAAAGTGGGTTTAAAGTTTATCGAAAAGATGAATTTTGATCGACGAAAATCAGGTTGGGTTCGGGAGTAGGTTACGCGTGGGGAAGGATTAGCACCCCTACAACGCCCATAAATTGGTACCATTTAATTATGCGCTATTTTTGGTATTTGATAAAATTTGTTTTAATTTGAAATTTAACACCAATTCCCTTCATTTGAAAAAAATAAAATTTTGCTAAAATATTTATTTAGAACTATTGAGAAAATCTTTAAGTTAAAGAATTATCTTAAAATTCTCCATCATCTAGGAAGAATTTAAAGTAACTCTTTTCGCCTAAGATTTAACACAATAATCCTTAAAATGAAATAACAATCTTTATAAAAAATAATTGTTAGTGACTCTCCAACATCTAGGCAGAGTACCAAGAATTATTTCTTTCAGAATGTTATTTTTAATTTATTTTATAATATCACAAAAAGATTTTTTTTTTAAAGAAAAGTATTATTCACTTTTTTTATTATAAAATATTTTATCATCGAACAACAAATTAAAGAGAGAATAATGCAGTCAATTATCGATGATGACATGCTAACGTATGTATGCTAATGAATGTCATTTACAATGAAATGCAATTTAAGAGTTGGATTCTTAAGTATAATGAGACCACCCCGACTTTCTAACATCTAGGCAGAGCTTAGGTGCGACTGTTTGTATTTAAGATCCCAATTTTGTTATACTTTTTATTTATTAATCCTATTATTAATGTGAATTAAGGACTCATGTGGAAAGACTTAAATCTCCTAAATACCCCATCATCTAGGGGGTATTCGAGAATAAATTACTTCAAATAGAATTTTCACACATGTCCTTTATGATTTTTAGGACTTTGGATTTTAAGAGGTTTTGAATTTTAGGGGATTTTGAATTTTTAGGGATTTTAAAAACCTAGGATTTTGAAAATTAAAAATTAGTGTTTAAGATTTAAGTAAAATGCGAACATCTCTAAAAATCTCCATCATCTAGGCGGACTTTCAGAGCAAGTTAAATTTTTTATAATTTTTGAAAACTAATTAAAAATTTCTTATGTGTTTTTTTTTTAAGAAAAATTATTCATAATAATTACCCAACATCTAGGCGAAATTATATGTTTGAAAAAATATTTTTAATTCCCTCCAACATCTATTATCTTATATTGTTTTCATTTTATTATTATTAAAAACAATTAGAAAACTTATCCTAACAAATTAAAAATTTATCATGCATAAATATAAAAAATATACTTAAAATAACAAAAATATATATATAAAAAATAAAAAAAATATTTTTTTTACTTGAACCGGACCGATCAACGGCAGTTCGGTTTGGCACGTAGTTCGATTCAGGAACAGTTCGAACCGGTTCAACTGGTTCACTGGTTGTTCGTGTGAATTGGCTGGAGTTGGCTGAGACGGGTCGACAAGTCAGTTTGCGTGGATCTCGGATCGGGTTCGATCCACGCGCGGATCTTTTTTACACTTGAAATGGCGCTGTTTTGGCCCTATGCTCAAAACGACATCGTTTTTGCTTTTATATTTTCTATAAAAGTGAGATTTTTTTTTTAGACTCAGTTTTCTATTTCAGAGGAAAAAAAAGGGAGAGAGGCCTCTGTCTCGCCGTCCGGCCCCTCGTCGTCCGGTCATTGGAGCACCATGCCGACCGCCTCCTGGTCCACCGTCGTCGGTGGTCAAAAATTTGAAAAGTGACCAGGACGTTTTGTTCAACCTCCTGAGCTCAGATCTGGTGCTCTTTTCATCGAAAGCGGCCTCGATTTGTGTAGATCGAGTTTTGAAGTTTTCGGTATCCTTTTCTTTCTTTTTTTTTTTTTTAAAACTAATTGATGCTTTTTTTCTTGGTACAAGTGGCTCGACGCTGGGTTCCTCCCTGCAGGGAGGACTATTTTTTTATTTTTTATTTTTACTTTTTTTTGGATTTTCGTAAATCTGTTTGGGTATTTTGAGAGGGGTGATTTTTTTGTCTGAGAGATTTATGGTAGGGAAGCGTGTTTTTGCTGATCTAGTGAGGCATCGAAGAGTTTCAGCTAGCTCTGAAATAAAGGAGAAGTTAGTGTTTTTATAAGGTTAAAACAGTGGTTGCCTGTGTTGATGGAGTGAAGGGACTGGACGAGGGGGTGTTATGATGGCTAGGGTAGTGGCAGGCGTGGGTGGCCAGCGGTGCCGTGCACGGCACCCACTAGCACTATCCATTTCTTCTTTTGTTTGGCTTTTCTGTTTGTCTTTTTTCTTTTTTTCTTTTTTTCTTTTTTTTTAATTTTTTAATTTTTAATCTTTTTTTAATTTTTAAATTAATTAATTTTTCAATTATAAAAATGTAGACCCGGATAAAATCCGGTGTCTACAGCTGTCCCTCTTTGCACATTACTGAAAATCAGTAATAGGGCATAGATAAAGATAACGATTTTGTCCGAAGCTAACTATCTAAATAAAAGCGATTGGAATTAAACCATGAGTTAAGAAACTATAAGAATGACTGGGATTAAACCGCAAGTCAGAAGATGACGTTAACTTGGATTGAATCACTAGTCTGAAATAAGAAAATCGGGATTGAACCACGAGTCAGAGGATAACAACAATCGAGATTAAACTACGATTTTAAATTACAGAGATCGAGATTGAACCACGAGTCAGAGGATAACAACAATCAAGATTAAACTACGATTTTAAATTAAAGAGATCGGGATTGAACCTTGAGTCGGAGGATAAAGAGACTAGGATTAAATGCGAGTCAGAAAATGACGTTAACTTGGATTGAATCATAAGTTTGAAATAAAAAAAAGATCGGGATTGAACCACGAGTCAGAGGATAACAACAATCGAGATTAAATTGTGATTTTACAATTAAAGAGATTGGGATTAAACCTCGAATCAGAGGATAAAGATACCGAGATTAAATCGTGAGTCAAAAAATGACGTTAACTTGGATTGAATCACAAGTCTGAAATAAGAAAAAAAAGATCAGGATTGAACCACGAGTTAGAGGATAACAACAATCAAGATTAAACTGTAATTTTAAAATTAAAGAGATTGGGATTGAACCACGGATCGAAGGATAACAACAATCGAGATTAAACTACGATTTTAAAATCAAAGAGATTGGGATTGAACCTCGAATCGAAAGATAAAGAGACCGAGATTAAACTGTGAGTCAAAAAATGACGTTAACTTTGATTGAATCATAAGTCTGAAATAAAAAAAAAAGATCGAGATTGAACCACGAGTCAGAAGACAACAACAATCGAGATTAAACTGTGATTTTAAAATTAAAGAGATTGGGATTGAATCGTGGATCGAAGGATAACAACAATCGAGATTAAACTACGACTTTGGATTAAAAAGATCGAGATTGAACCATAAATCAAAAATTAAAAAGATCAGGATTAAATCGAGAGTCAAAGGATAACAACAATCGAGATTGAACTGTGACTTTAAATTAAAGAGATCAGGATTAAACCACGAATCAGAGAGATAAAAGATCGGGATTAAATCATGAGTCAAAGGATAACAACAATCGAGATTAAACTGCGACTTTAAATTAAAGAGATAGGGATTAAACTGCGAGTCAAAGATTAAAGATGACTGGGATTGAATCGCAAGTCAGGGAAATATATATGAATGAGCTGTGAGTTGAGAAATAGGAGATTGGGTACTCCATAGACTAATAGTTTTGATTTTAAAATTATGCTAACATACCATCTTCAAGGCCATCATCTTTGTTTCGAGAAAGAAAATTGTTGATTCTTCCTGATGTCTCATAAAGAAATCTTCTATGCAACTTATCGAGAGGCATGTAATGCGTGCAATGATTGTGATGAATGAAAAGATAAAGATGCCATCAACGAATTATATCATGCATTTTATCCAAGTTAATTCAACTTTGGTTTAATTTTTTTCAAACTTTAAAAGTCACTTCTAGTAATCTCATCCTCTTAAATCTTTTAATTTTCGACCAGAAGTCTCTGTCTCATGACGGACCTATTTGGCTTTTAGTCGCTTAAAAATCTCTTTCTTTTTTTTTATATATTCTTTATCCCATTTCTCTTCTTTGTCTTCAGCAATCAATCAATTTCATTTCATTCTTTCTGCCCTCATATTACTATTTTTGTCATCCTCATATTGCATTCCCTTTTCGAGTGATGCATTGGTCTATTATGAACTTATTAGTCAATATCTTAATTTTAAATGACAAATGCAATGATTTCAGGTTCAAAATTGGGTGTGAAACAAAGTCAATAATGGGGTATTTTGGGTTTGGAAAGCTAAGGATAAGTTTTTTAGTACATAAAAAATAGTTAATTCAAAAGTATTTCAAGAACCAAATTATCAATTCTCTAGATAATGAACATTTGAATGACCTTAGCCTACTCAGACCAAGTCTTTTCCAAAAACTCGTTACATTTATGATCTTATCACTTGTGACTTCATATGACCAATCTTTGCCCCACATCTATGACTAATTAGAACTCGTCCCCTAAAAGTCATCTCTTTTAATTTTGGTGACAATTCATCCATTCAGTGCCATTCTTTCATTCTCTGAAAAATTTTCTTCGAGCTTCGCCTTCATTCAAGCTGCCTTTTCAGGTTTTCAGCTCAAATGACCCCTCTTTGATTCAAACTGCCCTTTTCGGGTTTTCAATTTGAATCACTTCCCTTTTTGTTTGCTTTTTTGTATTTTTTTTGTTCATTTGTTTTTTTAAGCAAAATATTTTTTGACAGTGTCCGAATTTACAAGATTTGGTAATTCACCTCCGTCCATTTCTGCAAGGATCAGAGCTCTACTACAAAAGCCTTTTTTACCACATATGGACCTTCCCAATTGGGGGTCCATTTTCTTCTATTGTCATGCTGACATGGAAAAATCCTTTTCAAAACCAATTCACCCTCGCGAAAGCATCGAGGTCGTATCTTGTTGTCATGTGCTCGCATGACTCTTCTTTGATACATTTGTCCATAACTAAATGCTGAGAGCCTTTTCTCTTCAATAAGATTCAATTGCTCGAAACAATCTTGAACCCATTCTGCCTCATCCAATTTTGTCTCCATAAACAACCTCAGAGAAGGAATTTCTACCTCAATTGGCAATACAGCTTCCATCCCATACACCAGTGAAAATGGGGTGGCCCTTATGGAAGTTCGGATTAATGTTCTATAGGCAAGCAGAGCAAAAGGTAACTTTTCATGTCAATCTTTATATGTGTCAATCATTTTTCCCAATATTCTCTTGATGTTCTTATTCGCAGCTTCCACTGCACCATTCATTTTTGGGCGATATGGTGCTGAATGATGATGCTTGATCTTAAACTGTGCACACAACTCTTTCATCATTTTATTGTATAAATTGCTAGCATTATCTGAGATGATCTTTTTCGAGAGCCCATAACGGCATATTATCTTTCTTTTTATAAATCTACACACCACTGATCGTGTAATACTAACGTACGAAGCTGCTTTTACCCATTTTGTAAAGTAGTCGATTATCACAAAGGTAAATCGATGTCCATTTGAAGCTTTTGAGGTTATGGGTCCGATCACATCCATTCCCCACATGGTGAAAGGCTATGACGGTGCCAAGACGTGCAGTAAGAATAGAGGAGAATGAATTTTATCTGCATAAATTTGGTATTTGTGGCACTTCTTAACATAACTGATGCAATCATTTTCCATTATAGACCAGTAGTAACCAGCTCTCATGATCTGTTTGGCCATCATATGCTTATTAGCATGTGTCCCACAAATTCCTTCGTGTACTTCTTCAAGTATCATTCTCGCTTCCATAGCATCAATGCACCTTAGCAAAATCTGATCTTGACTCTTTTTATACAAGATTTTTCCATCAAGCACAAAACCTGCTGCTAATCTTTGAATGATCCTCTTATCATTTTTTGAAGCTTGCTCTGGGTAGTTTTGACACTTGATATACTGTACAATATCATAATACCATGGTTGTCGATCTACCTCTTCTTCCACATTTGAACAGTGGGCTGGTAAAATTTTCATTTGTACTTTAATGGGTTGAATTCCTATACTATTATTTAACTTGAACATTGCTGCTAAAGTAGCCAAGGCATTCGCAATCTGGTTTTCTTTCCGAGGAATATGTTGAAATTGAATCTCTTAAAAATGCTTCCTCAAGCCAGCTATGTGCTTTTGGTATAACACTAGTTTCGAGTTCCTGGTTTCCCATTCACTTTCTAGTTGATAAATTACTAAGGCTGAATCCCCATATACTTCTAGTGTTTCAATTTTCTTTTCAATGGCCATTTGTAATCCCATGACACATGCCTCATATTCAACAACATTGTTCATGCAATTGAAGTCTAATCTTGTGGTACATGGGTAATAATTTCCTTCTGGGGATATTAGCACTGCCCCAATGCCATGCCCCATTATGTTGGATGCCCCGTCAAAAAATATTTTCCATACTTTTCTTACAGGCTTTTTATCTTCATCCTACACGATTACCATCAAATCTTTATCGGGAAACTCAAACTTCATAGGTTCATAATCTTCTGTAGTTCGATCAGCAAGAAAATCAGCAATTACACTCCTTTTTATAGATTTTTGTGTTACATATACAATATCATATTCTGAGAGCATGACCTGCCATGTTGCTAGCCTGTCTAATAAAGATGGTTTTTCAAAAATGTACTTGAAGGGATCCAATTTTGATATTAGCCACATCGTATGGTAGAGCATGTATTGCCTGGTCTACGAGCAGTCCAAGCCAAGGCACAACATATTTTTTCTATTTGGGGATACTTGGCTCGTACTCTGTAAACTTTTTACTCAAATAGTATATAGCATGCTCTTTTTTATCAGCTTCATCTCTTTGCCCCAATACACATCCCATCGATTTTTCTTGAACCGTTAGATATAAAATCCACGGCCTTCTTGTAACTGGTGGAACCAACACCGGTGGGCTTATTAAATACTCTTTAATCTTTTCAAAGGCATTCAGGCATTCTTCATCCCATTCACCAAGATTATTCTTACGAAGCAACCTGAAGATTGGATCACATTTTGAGGTAAGTTAGGATATGAAGCGAGAAATGTAATTCAATCACCCCAAAAAGCCTCTCACCTCCCTTTGCGTGCGTGGTGCTAACAATTCTTAAATGGCTCAAATTTTATCAGGGTCTACTTCTATACCTCTTTCACTAACTATAAACCCTAACAATTTTTCAAATTTAACAGTAAATGTGCATTTAGCTGGATTTAACTTTCAAAAAGCTTTATGAGATTAACAACATGATCTTCCCCTTCTTGAGACTTAGCTATCATATCATCAACATATACCTCTATCTTCTTATGCATCATATCATGAAAGAGAGTGACCATTACCTTTTGATATGTGGCACCAGCATTTTTTAGCCCAAAAGGCATAACTTTATAGCAAAACGTGACCTATATTGTCACAAATATAGTTTTCTCCATATCTTCACGAGCCATTTTGATCTGATTATAGCCAAAGAATCCATCCATGAATGAAAAAATGAAGTGCTTAGCAGTGTTATCCACAAGAGTATCAATATGTGACAATGGAAAATTATCTTTTGGACCAGTCTTATTTAAATCTCGATAGTCCACATACATTCTAACTTTTCCATCTTTCTTAGAAACTGAGACTATATTGGGTACCCATTCAGGGTATTTGGCTACTTCTAAGAAACCAGTGTCGAATTGCTTTTTTACTTCTTTTTTTATCTTCAATAACATTTCTGGCTTCATGCGTCTCAACTTCTATTGTACTGGTCGACATTCTGGTCTTAAAGGTAACTTATGCTCAACCACCTCTATGCTAAGTCCTGGCATATCTTGGTAAGACCATGCAAATACATCCATACTCTTGCAGTAGATTCACCAACTTTTGCTTCTCAATCCGTGATAGTGAAGTACTGATCCTAACTTTTTTCTTATTGTCATCATCTCCCAAATTTAATGGGTCAATTGATTCTTGGTGGGGTTCTATAATTTTCTTCTCTTGTTCCATCCATTTCAATAGATCATGAGGTAAATCATAGTCTTTTGAATCAACATCGTTATCAAGCTCACTAATATAAGTTGAATTTTTAAAATTAAACCCGATTTTATTACCTTGGTCTTTCATAATGTTCATTATTAAAAAACCTGAAAATAGGTATAATCACAAAGAAATATATATTGATCTTGGCAAGGGCAAAAAGAATGGAAGAAAGGAAAAATGAAAAATAGAGAACATGGTATAAGTGAAATGCATTACATTCATCATTTTATTAAGACAATGTAAAAAAAAAACTATACACTTAACCTCCACATGCTCTTGGGCAAAAGCTATTGGAATTTTTTTAATTTAAAGGTTCAAGGACAATAAAAATGGTACACCATTCTTTGAGTCTCCTAAAAAGAAAAAAAACTATCTTCATCTTGCATGACTCCTTCATCTACTTCCACTTGAAGTCATGAGAAAGCTTTCTCTAATCCCATTACCAGTCCTCCTTGTTTAACTCTTATCGACCCAGGATAAATATACCTAGTTGAATGAAAGATTTCATACAAATAAGGGAACATCATTTCCCCATCAATCGAATTTTATCCTTTGAGGCATGCCATTCTCTTTTCTTTCTTTTCCAGTATTACATTTTTTTATTAGCAGCTGTAGGTTTATAGCTTAACCTCTATCTTTCTTTATTTTCAATCGGGTATAGTGCTCTTGTGATTTCTTGTAGAGCTTTTACTAAACCTTGCTCGGCTCGCCAACCTTTACCAACAGTCTGCTTGATCATCATATTCGTAGCTTTTGACAATTGAAGGATCGGCATCCTTGACCCTTCTCTTACATAAGTAGCGTTTGTTACTTCAAAAGCTTTTAAAGAACATTCAATTGCTTCTTCTACTGTCTCAACGTAAGGAGTTGTTAAGGTCTTTGTTACCAATAAGTCCTCTTCACCATCCACATAGACTTGTTTTCCTTTCATGATAAATTTTATCTTCTGATATAGTGATGAAGGTACAGCTCCGATCGTGTGAATCCAAGGTCTTCCAAGTAGACAACTTATGCTGGAGTTATGTCTATTACTTGAAATATGACATTCAAGGTATAAGGACCAATCTGTAATGGGATCTCTATATCAGCAATTACCTCTCTTCATGCCCCATCAAATGCTCTTACAATCATATGGCCATTCCGCATGTAAGAGGGGTCTATTGGAAGTTTTGTCAATGTTGTCAGAGGCATAACATTAATAGACGATCCATTGTCAATCAGCATTTTGGCCATAGTGTAGGACTTACACTTGACAATAACATGTAAGGCCTTAACACTACCACGTCCCTCCAGAGGTATTTCATCATCATTGAACGTGATGAAATTAGGGTCTGTAATATTCCCAACCATGTGATCAACCTTTTCGATAGAAATGTTGTGCTCGACATAAGCTTGGTTGAGCACTTTTAACAAAGCATTCTTATACGGCTCAGAGTTCAGTAGTAGTGACAGTAAGGAAATACGAGCTGATAATTTATTCAACTGGTCAACCACACTGTACTCACTATGTTTGATGATCTTTAAAAATTCACAAGCTTCTTTTTCTGATATCGGTTTGTTAATTTGCACTTTGAGCTTACCACCGATTGAGAATCTTGGCTTTCCCTTATGTCTTCTTCTCTTATCTTGCCTTTCCCTTTCCTGGCCCTTTCTGACATTTCAGAAGTATAAATTCGACCACTTCGGGTCATTCTTCCTATTCTCGTTATGTTGGCAGTATTCTCCGTGTTTGGATTATTCGAGGTCATATTAGGCCCACGCATCACTACATCATAATCATATTGCCATGGGACTGCTTTTTTTATTTGATAAAGGAATGGACTAGGGACATGAATGGTCATTAGTCTCTTAGGAGAAAAGATAGTTTTCTCAGTTAGGGGCTCTGGTTTCTCATCATAGTAAACAGTGAGGGATTTGGGGATAAAAGACTTGCTAAAATGCTTGTCACCCACTGTATTCACACTATTTCCATCATATTCATTGTAGAATTCAATGATGGCCTCATCCATCAAGCTTTGCAATGTTTGCTTGAAGGTCTCACAACTTTGGATCGAATGTCCAATTGTTCTCCCATGGTATTTATAAAAATGGTCTGGGTCTTCATGACTGCCATTGTCATCCAAAAATAGTGGTTGAATCATGCCCGTCTCATACAAACGGTCATACACCCTTTCAAAAAGGGTCCTCACTTCATCCGTGCATCTTTTTATCTTTTCATATTTTTCCTTACCCACCATATTGATTTTTCCTTCGGTGTAATCCAGCAAGGGGTTTCCACTAACATTCTGCTTGAATTTAGTATCAAAAGATAAAAGCCCATCATTTATCAAACCTTGCACCTTATGTTTAAATGCTGTGCAATTCTCAATAGAGTGTCTTGTAACTCTGTAATGATAATCGCACTTGGCGTTAGGGTCATATCAACTTGGGTAAGGTGGTCTTAATGGTTTCACATAAGTAGGAGCGATAAGATGGCCTCTCATTAACTGGGGGTACAAATCGGTGTAAGACATGAAAATTAGGTCAAAATGAGGTTTTTCTCGATTGTCATTATTCTGTGAGTTTTTTTTATTGCTATTTGAGTAGGTTGGTCGAGTAAATGGTCGAGCTGGAGGTGCAGAGGTGTAATTAGATGGTTGAGGTCTAAAACTTGATCTGGATAGTGATTGTTGGGGTGCTCAATAATGGTACGATTATTGAGATATTTGGTTTATGGCAGGGTAGTAAGAGGGGTATGGATTATACGGGACAAAAGGATGGTGTGGAGGATTTCTGTGAATAACAGCATGTCTCTTGCTCTTTCTTCCTTAAAGTTACTGTTTTCTTCTCAGACCCTTCAATTTTATCACTTTTGATAACGTTCTTTATCATCTCCCTTGAGATTACCATGTCAGAGAAATTTTTCATGGCATTTTCTACCAATTTGTCATAATACGGAGCCTTCAGTGTATTGATAAATAGCACAGTTATCTCTTTTTCAGTCAGTGGTGGTTGGACCTGGGCTTTTACATCTCTTTATCGATGTATGTATTCTTTGAAAGTTTTCATCAATTTTTTCTCCATATTTTGTAATGACAGCCTATCAGGGGTTGTATCCAAGATATGCTTGTACTAGGTAAGAAAAACTTTAGCTAAGTCTTTCTACGAATGGATCTTGCTTCGATCTAACTGTATATACCATTTAACTGCTGAACCAGTCAAACTATCTTGGAAATAGTGTATCAATAGTTTATCGTTATGGGTATGACCCGTCATCTTTCTACAAAACATGGTGATATGAGAAGAATGACACTTTGTCCCATCATATTTCTCGAAATCTAAGGTCTTAAATTTTGGTGGGATAACCAAGTCAGGCACTAGGCTGAGCTCGTTGGCGTCAATAACCTCATAAATGTCATTACCTTCAACCGCTTTGAGCTTTTCTTCGAGTTGTTCATACTTGTCTCGAATTTTTGAATTTATAACAAGTTTTGACATTTCGTGAGACTTTTCTTGTTCAACAAGGTCGTCAAGATTTGGTACCATGATGGGATCGACTGGGATGGGTCTCGAATTGGTATTCAAGTGGGTCGGTTGCTAACTTGAAGAATGATTAACATAGGGGTATGGTTGTGCACTTGGTGGTTGTATATGTATACCCCGAGAAACTTGAACCTGAACCTGAGGTGGAGTAAATCCCGAAGGGTATAATGGCTCTTTCATATTAACCTCATCTCTTGTCCTTGATGTGCCAGCGACTCATTTTCTTTTCATTGATCCAATCAATAGTTGTCTTAATTCAACCATTTGTGCTTCAATGCTTTGTTCTATTTCCATCACTCTTTCTCGTATCTCTTTCGGTGCCCTTTCAACCCTTTCAAATCTAGCTATATTCTCTTCTTCCATGGCTTGAGTCTGAGAACGAGTATTATATCTATGCAAAATTGATGAATTTTGGTTCCTTGGCTTTGCTATCCTTGAACCTTAGTTTATTAACCATGAATTATATCACATAATATAATGTCGTTGATATTGTTGTTAATATGAAAATATATGCATGAAATGAATGAAATGCAAATTAGGGTATTGTCTTGGATCGATCGAAACAAAAAGAAACTTTCATTAACCATGAGAGTCTTTATACATTATCCAATCATTCTTGCATTAAAGCTATAAAAATATTTAATTTGAGCATATTACTCCTTAGCTTCATAAAAAAAGTGCAATAATCTTTGACTGTGGCCTTGGGTCGATACAATCTCCCATTCAAGTGCTTTCGCCTTTTCAACCATGTTGCTTACTTTTCGAACAGCCTTGTAGATTTGAGCAGTCAGATGTTTAATGTATTGTTGCCTCCCTAAACTTTCTGCTCTTCACATCTCTCGAGCATCTACCTCCATATTACAAGTGCGAGCCCAATAATCTTATCTCTCTTATCACTCAGTCAAAATCTTGTCTATGTGACTCTGATTGCTTGTTAATTGAAGCTCCAAGCTCATTAATTTATGCTCTAAGGCTTTTTTCTCACTTTCCAAATCAGAGTTCTTGTTTTGTTCCCTCCTTAATTTAGCTTTTACCATCTCACTTTCTTTTTGGTGCCTTGCTACCTTTTCAGAAGCTCCTGAAATTTTTTTTTCCATTCATGCTATTTTTTAGTGAGTGTGAAGATCATTTCTTTATTCTCTCGAGCTTTGTTCTTCCAATATTCCACCATATCTCGTAGTTCTTCCACATCTTTCTTGGATTCTTTCAAAAGTTTACTATCCAACCTCAATTTTTTATTTTCTTGATGCAGATTTTGTAGATTCTCTTTCAATATTTTTTGTTCTTTAGTCAACTTTTATACTGCATCATCTCTCATCATCAAATCATATCTTAGTTGGTTAACCTGATCTATCATAGCCATATTTTCTTTCTCTAACCTTTTTCTTTCAATCTCAAACTCTCGTTGAGCGATTTCAAAAGTCGATAATACCGGTACTGAAATAGGAGCTGGTAACTTCTCTGAAATGTCGGTTGGTAGAGGTTTAATTTCATTAACCCTTTTCATCCTCCAAGCAAGGTAACCTTCAGTAACATTATTTGTGCATCTAGCTGGGCTTATTCGGTTGATCTGTTTTTATACTTTGATGATTTCACGAACATTTTTCACATAACGGAGTGTTTTATAATCAAACTTGAGTGAACCGAGCCCATGAGTCATAGGGATGAACTGCCATGAATCATATTATCTTTGAACCATAAGAGGCGCATAACTCACTGCCCCCCATATTTCTAACAAAGGTACCCATGGCTCATCTCCATAACTATATAAGATGGCCATTGAAAGCATCCATGGTGCCCTCCATGTTACATCCTCGCTAGTGAGCTTCAAAAAGAATGCCAACCATTGACCTTTTGTCCAATCTTTCCTCCATTCTTTAGTAATAAACTCCTTGATAGGACTGAAATGAATGGAGAATGGCTGAAATGATGTCTTTTCTTTTCCCTAAAAATGCCTTCTGAGCCAGACAAAAAGTAATTGAGCACACCTCATAAATCGTCCTTCACCCTTTCTTCGACAAAAATTAAGTGATCTAATAGTCTCTGCCAAAATAGTTGGTGAAGGTTTTATACCTTTATCTAATTGCTCAAAAAAATCAACCACTGATGCTTCTATATGTCCTAAAACCTTAAGAAATATCATCAATCCATAGACGGCCAAAGCAAACACATCTAACCCCTAATCAGTATCAATATACTTTCTTATGTACTTGAGTAGAAAAACTGATGTAATAGTCTCAACCCCATTCTTATCTTTCTTGTGCTTGTCTATCTCTTCAACCTCCACTTGCATGATCTTGGCTAATTTTTTTCTATATCCGGTAGTCTTATGCTCTTTCCAATAGACCTTATCTTGATTAGTAGACTCAACCCGGAGTAAAAAAGAATATTCTTCGATCGTGGGGGCCAAGTCTTCTTGGTTGAATACAAAGCATTGATAAGATGGATCCCAAAATTGTATTACAGCTCTCATCAGCTGTTTATCAACCTTCACTGATATAAGTAGTGCTACATCTTCGTATTTCTTGGAAAAAGATTCTTTTCTCTCTATTCTCCACTGTTTCCAAATGGCTTCCAATTCTGATATATTATTCTGACTGAGATCCATATACACTGACTGTGGTAGCACCGACATGTGACTGTCTACTAAGCAATCTCTTTCTTTCCCCTTAGTACCTTTTGAATGGCTCTTGACCTCTAACTAGCTCTTACACGCAGACGACATCCTTTAGGTTTTTTGAAAGTTTTTCTTGAAGATTGGTCCAAAACAATACCCTCTAAAAATATGGTACCTATATGATGCATGCAACAAAATTGAAGACCATAAAACAAATCAATAATGTAAATAAAATAAATAAATAAAAAAGAGTAAATGAATGAACAAGTATAACAGAATATACATAGTGTCCTAATCTAGGTAATTTTTCGAAAAGGGGTAGTATGGCTCTATCTTAAAGTTGGATTTTACGGCTCACTATATGTCGGGTGAAGATTTACGTGTCTAAAGGTTCCCAGATTATTCTTCACATCATCGTCCAATATAGACTAGTAAGGCTCCCCGATCCTCACCATTACAGGCTACTAACGGAATGGGTTCAATCTGAGTGGAAGTGTTTCGCTAGCAAATACGAAGGTTATCACCTCACGAGAGCGTAGCTATTTCACTTCCTCCTAAAATGGATAGAGCCCGAGTCTAGAGCTCATGCATGAATATACAAAGTGTGTGCAAAATAATGTATTAATTAAAATAACATGAATAAATCATAACCATAAAATCAAAATAAATTAATAACTAAAATACAATTGGTTTTATTCATTAACATATATATTTTGAAAAATCAAAATAACGGACATTAAATGAAACGTCAAATAAAACTAATTAAATCCAACAATTCCTAATAGTGTATAATTAAAAGTTTTGGCTTGACTCTCGAATTTAATCCCCAGTTGAGTCACCAAGCTGTCGTAATGATTTTGGGACCACCAACGTAAATGAGTTTTTAAAAATTAAAGTAAACGAGGGAATCGCCACCAATCTTTGTTAAGGTGTGATTGGCCACCCAATAGTTTATCTTTTCAATAAAACTATAAAAACGGGTTTAAAGTTTATCGAAAAGATGAATTTTGGTCTATGAAAATCAGGTTGGGTTCGAAAGTCGATTACGCATGGGGAAGGATTAGCACCCCCACAACACCCATAAATTGGTACCATTTAATTACGTGCTATTTTCGGTGTTGGATATAAATTATTTTAATTTGAAAATTAACATTAATTCCCTTCATTTGAAAAAAATAAAATTTTACTAAAATATTTATTTAGAAATATTGAGAAAATCTTTAAGTTAAAGAATTATCTTAAAATTCTCCATCATCTAGGCAGAATTTAAAGTAACTTTTTTTGCCTAAGATTTAACACAATAATCCTTAAAATGAAATAATAATCTTTATAAAAAATAATTGTTAGTGACTCTCCAACATCTAGGCAGAGTACCAAGAATTATTTCTTTCGGAATGTTATTTTTAATTTATTTTATAATATCACAAAAAGATTTTTTTTTTTTAAAGAAAAGTATTATTCCTTTTTTTTACTATAAAATATTTATCATCGAACAGCAAATTAAAGAGAGAATAATACAGTCAAATCTTTATAAAAATGTATGTATGCTAATGAATGTCATTTACAATGAAATGCAATTTAAGAGTTGGATTCTTAAGTATAATGAGACCACCCCGACTCTCTGACATCTAGGCAAAGCTTAAGTGTGACTGTTTATATTTAAGATCCCAATTTTGTTATACTTTTTATTTATTAATCCCATTATTAATGTGAATTAAGAACTCGTGTGAAAAGACTTATCGAAGTAAAATCTCTTAAATACCCCATCATCTAGGCGGTATTCGGGAACAAATTACTTCAAATAGAATTTTCACACGTGTCCTTAGGATTTTTAGGACTTTGGATTTTAAGAGGTTTTGAATTTTAGGAGATTTTGGATTTTTAGGGATTTTAAAAACTTAAGATTTTGAAAATTAAAAATTAGTGTTTAAGATTTAAACAAATGCGAACATCTCTAAAAATCTCTATCATCTAGGTGGACTTTCGGAGCAAGTTCAATTTTTTATAATTTTTGAAAACTAATTAAAATTTTCTTATGTGTTTTTTTTATGAAAATTTATTCATAATAATTCTCCAACATCTAGGCGAAATTATTTGTTTGAAAAAATATTTTTTATTCCCTCAACATCTAGACAGGGAAAATAAAAAACTTATTCCATTATTATCACTATTTAAACATTTTAATACATATATTTTTTTGTTATTATCTTATATTGTTTTCATTTTATTATTATTAAAAACAATTAGAAAACTTATCCTAATAAATTTAAAATTTATCATGCATAAATATCAAAGATATACTTAAAATAACAAAAATATATATATAAAAAATAAAAAATATTTTTTTTTACTTGAATCAGACCGATCAACAGTCCAGTCAACGGCGGTTCGTGTGAGCCGGTTGAAATTGGCTGAGGTGGGTCGATGAATCGATTTGCGTGGATCTCAGGTCGGGTTCGGTCCACGCGCGGATCCTTCTTAAACTTGAAACGACGTCGTTTTGACCTATGCTCAAAACGAAGTCGTTTTTACTTTTATATTTTCTATAAAAATGAGATTTTTTTTTTTAGACTCAGTTTTCTATTTCAGAGGAAAAAAAAAAGAGAGAGAGAGGGCTTTGTCTCGCCGTCCAGCTGCCTTGTCGTCCGACCGTCGGAGCACCGTGCTGACCGTCGCCTGGTCCACCGTCGTCAGTGGTCAAAAATTTTAAAAGTGACCAGGAGGTTTCGTTCAACCTCCTGAGCTCAGATCTGGTGCTCCTTCATCGGAAGCGACCTCGATTCGTGTAGATCGAGTTTTGAAGTTTTCAGTATCTTTTTCTTTCTTTTTTTTTTTTTTGAAAACTAACTGATGCTTTTCTTTCTTAGTGTAGGTGGCTCGACGCTAGGTTCCTCCCTGCGGGAAGGACTATTTTTTTTATTTTTTTTTGCTTTTTTTTTTATTTTCGTAAATCTGTTTAAGTATTTTGAGGGGGATGAGTTTTTTTGTCTGAGAGATTTACGGTAAGGGAGCGTGTTTTTGTTGATCTGGTGAGGGGATCGGAGAGTTTCAGCTAGCTCTGAAATAAGGGAGAAGCTAGTGTTTTTATAAGGTTGAAATGGTGGTTGCGTGTGTTGATAGAGTAAAGGGATTGGACGAGAAGGTGTTATGATGGCTGGGGTGGTGGTAGGCATGAGTGGCTAGTGGTGCCGTGCACGACGCCCGCTGGCACTAGCCATTTCTTCTTCTGTTTGGCTTTTCTGTTTGTCTTTTTTCTTCTTTTTTTTTAATTTTTTAATTTTTAATCTTGTTAAAATTTTAAATTAATTAATTTTTAAATTATAAAAATGTAGACCCAGACAAAATTCGGTGTCTACAGTGGTCATATTGCATATATTTCTTAAAAAAATGTGTTCAAAAATTGTTTCTCCTATCATATATATATGTTTTTACTTGAAAAATTATATATATGTTTCTATTCGTTAAAAAAAATTACATCTTTAGCAAAAAACAACTAAACCGAAATATCCATTACTTTACCCAATCAATAGATTCTACATCCAAAAGTAAAAGTAATGTAAGAAAACCCAAAACTGATCGATCCCCTATGGGACCAGATAGATTGGTTTTTGTGGGGCAGTAGGTGATGAGCCTTTTTAATCATAAAAAACCATATTCCTTCTTATTCAACCTTAAACAACATCTTCCTCTCTCAAACCTTAAAAATTCAATCCTCTAATCCTTCCAAAATTCATCCTTTTTAACTCAAATTTCTTGAAAATTTCCTTTTACCCACTTGATTTCTTGCAATTACATCTTTAAATTTCTTCAAAACATGGCAAAATCTATCATTCTCTACAAATTGATCCCCTTCGTGCCATCACTCAAATCCTATCTTTCACTCATTATTTTTGGCTCTTTTTAACATATATTTTCCTTTATCACTCGTATTTGCATTTATCTCCTTACTCATATTTTAAAGGTTCTTCGATGGCATCCAAAACTAGACCACCTTCCATTGCTTCATTAAGTAAACATACAAAATCTTCCTAGGGAAGCTTCTAGCATACCCTCAAAACTCTCCTTCAACCAAAATTTTGAAAACTCTATGACTAAAATCATTATGAAGTGAATTTTGCTCACTATGACATCAATAGAAGAAGGGTAATCAATCTTGACTTTCTTCATTCAATTGAATTTCCATATATTAGTGCTTTTGAGAAATTTGGCTAGATTGATTATTTGAGCATGGAAGAAAGTGTATTTGAGAACCTAGTTAAGATATTTTATAGCAATGCTACTTGTATTGAGATTGATAGTCAAGGAAACAGATTTTATGTTGATAGATTTAGAACTTATAAGATGGAAAGAAAAGTTATTGTGAATAAACAACTTTTGGCTTAACCTTCCATGCCAGAAGATAAGGGAGACACAAACACTAGATATAATGTAATTGGCCTAGCACAAAATATCTTTGAAGATGATTCAATGATGGTTACCCCACTCAAGTCTTTAGGTTATCAAAGCAAAATAGGTTGTTACACTTTATTGTTACCCATGTGTTAACACTATTTGAAACCTAATACTCCACCATTAAGAAACAAGATTATTGGTGGATGCATAAAATCAAACATAGAGAACTACCCAACCTTATGTACTTTATATTCAATGATATAATGACAGTTGTTTAAAATAGAAATACACATTAGTTTATAAGATAGTGATTAACAATCTATTTAAGAAATTGGGTATCAATATTAGAAATGATTGTGAGATTATGTCCAATGATCCTTGTAGTGTTTTAGGAATACATACACTTTATAAAATGAGATATATACAAAATGTAAATGGCATATTGATTAGAAAGTATGAGGTTGCACTTGAGCAAGAAAAAAAAACATGAGAATAATGTTGACATCAAAACGATCCTTATAGTCCACCTTTAGGTATTTAAGGGGCTTTACAAGTTCTTATGGCACAAATAAATAGTTTACATTCAATGGTTGGGAACATGAACATTAGGCTTTAAAACATAAAGCTTACCCAAATGGGATCATCGATCAAAATAGCCATGTGGGAACTGTTTAAGACAACATGAAGCAATGCTTTCAACATTTCCTCATTTCCTCCTCTTTTATGACTAACTCTTACTACATAGCTAACTTGGATTTCCTACATATCATTTTTTAAGCATTAATTTTTCTTTTGGACATTTTGTTTAGTAACTCTTACTTTTGCACCTTGCGTTCTTTAAAATCAATTGGATGACTCTCTTTATTTTGTAGCTCCATTTATGTTTGGTTGTATGATATTATCCTAAATTGTTACTTTACATGTCTTATATGTTGCTAACATTATTCTAATTTTGAGATTATGTACCTTAAATTGATCCTTTTGCTATGATAAAAATAGGGAGAATTTATTGAAAATATGTTATTAATATGTATGCTCTTTATATGTGATGGATTTGCTAAAATGGATAAAACTTACCTATTAAGTGATTATTATGCTAAGAATGTGATGAACTTGTAGGTATGCTTGCACTAGAAATAAGGTGAAAATTGAGAAAAATGACTTTAGTGAAATTGCAATTGTGCTTATATTTAAGGGGAGTTTATATTTTCAAAGGGAGAAATTTTTTCAAAGAGTGTTTTTTTAAAAGTAAATTTATCTTAAGTTTTGTCATATCAAAAAAGGGAAATGGTTAGCCTTGAATTGATATTTATTTTGAAATTACAAAACCCTAATGCTAAAACTTGGAATAAATTGCTTTGAACTCAAAAAGAAATTTTTTTCAATCATTTTTTGACGAAAAATAACTTCAAACCGAAAAACAAACTTTTTTCTTCATTGAAAACTTGTTTATATACAAAATTAGGAAAGAAAGATCAATCCCCTTGTAAACAAAATCTATCATCCCTACACAAGAAAAAATAAAATGATTGATTTTTTATACATAAAAAGGTCTCAAACTTGAAGTTTTCAAAAAATGGATCGATCCCTTCTAAAATGGATTCATCGATTTTTCATACAAAAACTTCAATCATTCAAAATTTGCTAAAATAGATCAATCCCTTCAAAAAAGGGATCAATCAGTTTTTATTCTGCAGAAATACATTTTGGCTCAAAAGGCCAAAAACAATCAATTGATTATTGTTTTCAATAAAACCTGCAAGTGCGCAAATCATAATCAAGTAATAAAATGAGTAAATAAAGTATCATTCTTACATGAATTATATAACTGAATTGTTAGGTGACAATCAAGTACCAAAGGTGATAAGCTACTATCTTATATCTAAACTAATGGAAAGACTGGTTTGAAAACAATTGAAAATAATAAAAGAAACATTGTGTAGGCCTGGATCTACTTATACAACTATCACTTGGAAAGTATTAGATTGTAGCTAAATAGATCTATAACTAAAATAACTAAATGCCTTAAGAGAAAAGAAAGATTAATGAAGACAAAAAATTATAGAAGCATAAAAGAAAAAATGGAAACAAGATTGCATTACCAAAACTTAGGATGAAAGAAACTAATATGACCGAAACTATAAGAACAATAAAACAACTTGATCACCAAAATTTGTAAAGAAAGCTTTAAGAAAACTAGATCTTAAATGAAAGAATGCTTATATTAAGAAAAGAAATAATTTAGAACCATTAATCTATCACCTTAGTCAAACTATAAAAGAAAACTTAAAGAAACTAAAAAACTAAGAAAAACCAAAAAGAGAAGAAAATAGATGTATAACATGAGATGTTGAATACAAAAGAAAGCCTTGCTATTTATAATAACGGGTTCAACTATGGTGGTATTTGGATTACAAGAGTTCTTTTCATATCCAAATTCTAAGAGATAAAAGCTATCTTAATCTTCAAATGGTTGGCCGAATGTGGAGTCTTGGGTCTTAAAAAGTCTTAGCCGAATGGGTCATCTTGGGATTCAATCTTTTCCATCCAATTGTCTTGCATGATTGACCTTACATTCATCAAGTGTGGCTTGGTTAAACATGGTTTATCAAGTCCATGTAGCTGCATCTAATCCAAACTTTTTTAAATAAAAGATCAAATAGTCCTTCTTCCATAATAACTCTTACAGTGGTGATCAAAGAGTCCTTGTCTTTGTAAATCTCTCTTGGCTAAATACAATGAGGAGTCCTTCTTCAAATATAAGTATTCAATCTTCAACTGCATTCAGAAGTCTTGTAAATAAGATAACATAATGCATGTAAGAGTTTTAGTGCCATTAGGATTCCTTAATCCAAGTAAATTTACAAAACCAAATGCCAATAAGATTAAGCTAATCTTCATTTTAACATGGGTGAATAAGACAATGATTAGGCTTGTCCTAATCTTGCATGGATTTTGCATGAATTTCACGTTCAAGTACATAAAACCTAAATATCAAGAAAACAAACATTAAAGGCACCAAATTCTCTCAAATTTTAAAATTTTTCAAAAAGAACTTATAAAATACTATATTTTTAGTGCTATCATTAATCCCATCCAAAAATGGATCGATTGGTTTAGCAGAGCATTTAAGGCATTAAAAGAAAGCAATGACTCTTTTCTCCTTTCTACATATATAAAAAGGTCTCTCACCAGATTATAAGCTATTAAGAGCTAAGAGAATTTGTTACTATCCATCTTTAATCGTCTTCAAGCATTAAATAGCAAATTGATATGTGAAAGAGCATAACTTCTCATCTTGTACTCAAATCCTCTTGTTATTATTCATATATTTTATTTGCACTTCAAATTAGCAAACACCCAACCTTTGAAAGATTTTTAAATTTGTAAAACACTTGTTTATAGTCTTGAGATTAAAAGTTTGAAAGGAATGTAAACCTTGAGAATTGAATGTGCTGATTGTATCAAGTTTTGGAAGGGTTGGTTGTAACATTCAATATTTATATAGTGGATTGAGCTCCTTAGCAAGTGAGGCTAAAGAATGAGACATAGGGGCTTTGTGGAAAAACCAAACCTCTATAATTTTCAGTGTTTAATTCTCCATCTTTACTCCTTTACTTTTCAAATTATTTTACTATGCATATATATATATATATATATATTGTCTTTATTTGCTTGGAAATACATATTTGTGATCATTACTTAATTTGGTAATTAAATTGTCAGAATTTCACATTAACAAATTCATCCTCCCTCTTAGTCTGTTCAATACTTTGAGCTGACGCATCATATTTGTGTCTCATTGAAAAGAACCATGTAAACTTGGAATAATGGCCTACAAAAATAACATAGTAATTTTATCCACCATTTGAGTGAATATAGGGATTGGCCTAGACATCAGTGAACATTAACTGCAGTGGTTTGACACTGGAGAAGCTTTAATTATGAAAAGGTAGTTTATGGCTTTTATTGCATAAACAAAAGTTACATTCAGAATGCTGTCTAGAAAAGTCATGCTATAAACCGAAAGATTTGAGCATAAAGTTTAAAATCCTTGAAGATAAATGTCCTAAACTTCTATGCCAAAGATCAACTCCTGGCTTAGAAGTAAGTGCTGAACTTTTTGGTTTATTTGATGCAGTGAAAGTAACTGGAACATTATTAGCTGTAAAAAGTACCCGGAATATTATTAGCTGTAAGAAATTCATATATGCTATTTCTGTTGTATCCCTTCATCAGAGATGCCCCCGTGGCCAGATCCTTCTTAAGCAAATAATGCGAAAAGAATTCAACAGAGACTTGATTAGTTTTACAGATTTTTGAAACTAAAATAAGGTTTCTTTTTACTTTAGGAACATGCAAAACATTTGAAAGAAATAAAAGCTTTTACGAAGTGGTGATTTGTGTAGAACCAGTGTGATTGATGTTCAAACCTGAGCCACTGCCTACCAAAATCTCATCAAAACCTCCATAGTCAAATAGAATGATAAGCTACGGAGATCATTTGTAACATGATGGGATACGTTGAGTCCATCTCCCAGTTCTGTTTATTTGTTGAGTTTGAGACATGAACAAGGTTTGCTCTTGGTTTTGAAATAGATGAGATCTTGTAGTTCTTGCAAATTTTTGCATTATGGTCGAATTTCCACATAATTGACAAGTTGGTTTGCTACTGTTGTTATTGAAACTTTGCTAGCTGAATTTCTTTCATGATGAATTATAGGTAGTTCTTGGATTGCTGGAACCACCATTTCTGATATTATTGCCTCTTTGTTGGTTAAATTCATATCATTTCTCTCGTCTTGCCATGTTGGTCGTCATGATAGGTATAGTTACTACCTTTTCTTGTTTGATTACGGCTTTAAAATTTGTCAGCTCGTCATGCAATTCTTCCAAAGATATTGCACTTTCTTAAGCTCTTATGGCCGTTGATATCACTCTAAATTCTGTTCCAAGACCATTGAGAATGAAGATTATTAAATCATCTTTAGCTACTTGTGGCTGAGCTAAGGTTAGTTTATTTACAATGCTTTTCATTACTCACATGAATTATACTACTAACTTGTTCCCTTGTGTAGATAGGAACAGCTTTTTCTTAAAGAGACAATACTCTTGATCAGGTTTTGCTTGCAAATAAGTTTGTAAGCTTTGTCATTGCCTTATGAGATGATTTTGATGTGGCTATCCTAGGTATCACAGTTTTTGAAGTTCACGCAACAATGACATGTAGGATCCGTTTATCTCGTCTAATCCTCTTTAAATATTCCGGGTTTGTGGTTGTTTTGTCTAGAGTGGTTTTGGTTGAAAAAAGACATGGATATGAACCATTGACATAACCTACTAAATCAATACCAGTCAAAAGGGTGCCAAATTGGAGATACCCGGGAGGGAAGTTGTTGAGACTATCCCTTAGTTTGCTGTAGCTTTGTTGTAGACTTGCGACTGTTACAACTGAGGTTGATGTGCTGCTGCTACTGTGTTGTCTTAATATAAATAATAAATAACAATACAAAATATACATATGTGTTATGCATCTACCAAAATGCCAATGAATTTACAAAGCTCCCTGCTTTTCTTGAGTGCAATCAACATGTTTTCCACTAGGAAATTAGATGAGAAAAATGGGAACCTCCAATTCCACATCTTATCCAGACACATAACATCTGACTTGATCTTAAAAATACAACCACTAACCAAGTGTTATAAATTACTAGAGAAAAAACAACAATGACTTGGAGAGTGTATTATCCAACCAACATCACCTACATTACACATGCGCCTAAAGCTCTTTGGGTCCTTTTAAGTCAATGAGGACGTGGGTAGATTAGTTGTATGGCATTTGGATTTAGTTAGCAGTCATCAACTTCAACACCCATTCAGGCAGCTGGAAAGCCTCCCAGGTGTTGAATTTGGGACTCCTCTCTGTATCTTCATGATTGGTTGCATTACTATTTTCGAATATTGGAGTTTTGGCAGCTAGAAAGCCTCCCAAATGTTGAATTTTGGACTCCTCTCTGTATCTTCATGATTGGCTACATTTCTATTTTCCAAGCTTGGAGTTTTGTTTATCATATATATATATATATATATATATGTAAGTATCTTTCAACATTCAATGATGGTAGGAATAATTGGATATCCTTCCACTTTTGCAAGCATTTTGAAAAAGTTACTGTGGTTGTTTCCTTTTCCATGATAATTTTACACTCGGCTCGGGGGAATTAAAAAATTTTGGTTTATCATAATTTTTCATTAATTACTATCCTAAAAAAATATTTGTTAGGAAAGAAATGACAAGTTACAAAATTACTAAATAAAAAAGAAAAAATTATTAAAAATTAAATAAAAAAAAAAAACATCATTTAATTCATTTTTATTATTTTAGAAAAAAAAAAAAAAAAAAAAAAAAAAAAAAAAAAAAAACTGAGTTGGTTTGGATGGATCTATGCTATACCATTTGCTAATATAGGCGAATCTAAGTAAAAGTTGAGACTTGAATTATCAAACTAGGTCGTATTCGAATAAACATGTATACTAGATCTTAATCTTTCCTGATTCATAAATACCTTTGTTCTTTATTGTTAATAATCATCTCAATCAGGGATGGATCTTGAATTTATAATAAAAAAAAGGCAAATAAATAATATTTGTTTACAATAACTATTATAACAAAATAAATTTCATTAACATATAATGTCAAACACTTCTTGAAATATAAAATAACAAAATATTTATAAAAAAAAATTAAAATGTATAAAAATTCAATTTTATATGAAAAACTCTCGAAATGATTTTTCTAACATTTGTTCATATGTAGTTATTTTAGAAACAATTTTAGAAAGCTATGTTATCCAAGTTCACTTTTAGGATGCCGTCATTAAATAAATTAATTGTACAAGCCGTAATAAAAATATATCACCTAACTTCAAAAAATTAAAAAAAAATTAGATAACTTCAAAAATATATATTAAATCTTTATATTATGCTATCAAAATTAATCTAAGTCTAAAAACTTTTTAAAAAATTTAAATTATCAAAGAAGACTACTTGATCACACTAAAATGAAAACAATTCTCAACAAGTGTTTGTTTAGGTTTTATATTTGTAATAAATTAATTTGGATCTCATTTTACATAAGTTTTTTCTTTTTTGGTTCTTTTACTTTATTGTTTGATTCCTCATAAATAGTTGTTTTTCTTTTATCCATTATAATTTTTTTTTTTTTAGAATTTTTGAACTTTTTGAAAATTTTTTAAGAATTAATCTCAACTAATGTCAAAAGAAGTTATTATTTAACTAATAATAATAATAATTTTATATTTAAATCGTGAACCATTACTTTACTCAATGGTTTTTTTATTTTTGAGAATACATTCATATCCTTTAAATATTATAAAATACCTCTATTTAAATGTTTCTTTTACAATTTTGTGAAAAATTTTGTGGTGGCAAAAAACAAAAAATTAAAAATTTTGGATTTATTTTTATTAGTTATATTTATTTTTGAGATTTTAGTGGGGTAAATTATAAGAAATATTAAATTTTTGGATAACTTATTAATGGTAAAATTTATTTTTCAAGATTTTAGTTGAAGCAGTCACCTTTATTGCCTTCATCCTAGATTCATTCCTATCTCCACTCTAAATTCGTTCTTGATCTCAATACTAACCCTCATCGACAATCACACACAACTTAAAAATAATTTTTTTTTTATAAAAAAAGGTTGCACTATAAGAAAAGAAATTGCAAGTTTTGTGATTTGAATTTTAAACCTGTTATATATCACTTTTTAATAATAATTGTATAAACTAACTTAACTAAATTTTGAATTTAAAAAAATTTACGTTTTAATATTTTGAAGCAAAAACTTTTTTAAAATTATTTTTAATATATTTATTTAAGTATATATATGCTAATAATGGATTTTTATATGAGTTTATATTTGATATATTATAAATGTATAAATTCTATACATTATCAGTAAATCAAATTATATGGCTTCGTTAATGAATAAATATCAATCCTTAAAATAAATATACAAAAATTAATTTTTTTTAAAAAACTTACTTAATGAGATGATATTATCTAATTCACTTCATTAATAAAATGACATCATCTTATTCACTGATAGTATATAGAATCTATACATTAATAGTGCATTAAATATAAATCATTTTTATACTATGCTATGAGATATTCTTTTTTTATGAAATGTTATGAGACATTCGATTTGCTAATTTATATACAGCTCATAAGAGTAACCGAAATTGAAAAATAAATGTTGTATAAATAGCAAAACTCTTTTGATAAGTTAAAAATATATTTTTTATAGAAAAAATGTGTTTTTAGTAGTGTTTTTTATAAATGGCTTTAGACCATAATAAAATATTTAATATGATATTTGAATTTTAAAAATTTATAATATAGTATTTAAATTATAAATTTGTTAATTAATATGGTATTTGAAGGATTATTGTTTGTCATGTGTTATCATTTGAATCAGTTACTTCAGAAGTGAGTAACACATTAGTTAATATATTAATAGTTGAGCTAGCTTATTAAAGATTTTTAAAATTTAAGTACCACAAAAACACACTATAATTTAAGGTAGCATTTGATATAATTTTCATGATCACTATAATAATTTAATCACTGAGTTTATCTTATTATTAAAGTGATCTTATCATTTGTGATCTTGAATCATTTTGTTTTGTTAAAAATAATTAATTTTTAGTAAGTAAAAATAACTGTGTTTGGTATTATTAAAATCAAACATTATTTTGTTTGAAGTACTAAAACAACCATACACATTTTAATAGTTACACAAGTTAATGATTTCGAGGTAATTTAAAAATAATAATTTGTATACAAAATATTAGTAATATTTTATTTACTTCATAATAAATATAATTTAATTATTAAGTTAAAAATATATTTATGGATAGTAAATAGTATTTATAGTATAAATCATATAAAAAGTATTTGAATTAGAAAATAAAACTAATATATTAAAATTGAAAGATTATATTAATATATAAATTTAAAAATCACATAAAATAATTTTTAACTTGTTACAATGAATATTAATTTGAAAATATTAAAATTATAGTATAAAATAATTACTGCTAATTTTAAGAAGAAACAAATTTTTAATTCGCATATTAAATGAGTAATATTGAATAATATTAATTTTATATATAACCTCATCCCTATAATAAAATTTTTTCACCCTTTTGAATGTGAATTAGATTATCCTCTAAGGCAAGGATTTAATTACTCTCAATGAATTAATATCACTATCACGTAAGATCACAAAGGTAGTGTTTAATATTATTTTCAATATTACCACAATAATGTAATCGCCGAGGTGATCTTATCATTCATAATATGAAATAACTTTATTTGGTTAAAAATTATTAATTCATATGAATTAAAGATCAACGTATTTGGTATTATTAAAAATCAAATATTATTTTATTTAAAAATATGAAAATAATCATTCTTATTATAATAATTACACAAGTTAATAATTTAAATGTTGTTTAAAAATAATAATTTATAAAATGTAGCAATATTTTATTTATTTTATAATAAATATAATTAACTTATTAAATATATTTATTTATTAAGTAAAGTAATTTTTAAATATAATTACGTAAAAAAATTTTGAATTAGAAAATAAAACTAATTTATTAAAATCATAGTAAAAAAAACTAAAGACATTATATTATATATAAAAATTAGAAAAAGTGAAAAAAAATACAAACTATTTTTGAACTTGTTATTAATAAAATATTACTTTGAAAATAAAATTTTATAATATAAAATAATTATAATTTTAAGAGGAATCAAAATTTTAATTCACACATTAAATGGGTAATATTGACTATTATTAATTTTACATATTACTTTATTTCAGTGATAAAAATTTTTGAGAATGAGAATTAAATCATTCTTTAAAATAGTGATCTAATCACTCTCGGTGATCCAAAATCAGTACCATATAAGATCAACATGTGTTTACTAAATAAAGTGATCTAATCACTAGGTATAGATTATCATGATTTTTAGAATAATTATCTCATACTAAACACTATTTATGTGATTACCAAATATGATGATCTAATCATCATTTGTAAATCATCATAATTTTTTGAATGATCAACTAATACTAAACGGTATCTGAAGATTAGTAATGACATTAATCCATTTTAGCACTGAATATCTATATAATTAGCAAGTCGATGTCAAATAAAAAACAACTGGTTTTCGCTTCTACAAAAGTTGTAGAAATTATTTTCAAATTTCTCCAAAACATTACTCACCGATAGCCAGAGATAATGCACCCAAAAAGAAAAGCAAAAAAAAAAGACCAGAGAATCCCAACTTGAAATAATTACAAAACATAAATGTCTTATGCGTTTTTCAACTCCAACCTGGTTCAGAAAGGGTGAGACTCAGCAAATTTGGAACCATATAGTCATTACAGCAACAGCCTCGCGCTTCCAATGGTTAGCAGCTGATGATACCTAGGCATACAGCTGATGTTCACCGAATAAAAAAAAGAAAGAAAATATATTAAGATCTACTAAATTTTAACATTATTTTTTAAGTTTATATTTGATACATTATTAATGTGCAAATTTTATATAATATCAAAATCAAATAATATTATTTCATTAATAAACAAATATGAATTTTTACAAGTTCTTAAAATAAACACAAATTTTTTTTTAAAAAATAACTTTTATTAATAAAACGATATTATCTCTTTTATTGATAATATATAAAATTTATATATTAATTATGTATAAAATATAAATTCTTTATATATATATATATATATTTTACAATTTATCACATCGAAAAGATGTTTAAGTACTTAGCAATAGCATATTCAGTTAAAATTAAAAATATACCTTTAAGGGAAGACTCTTCCCAATAAAATCCCACTGAAAATAAGGGCACCAAACCATTTGTTGGACACAAACCTGACACCATGACAAGGAGATTTTAATTAGGAGTACTGACTAAACTGGAATCTGTATTTGACAAAATTTTACGTAAAAATGAATTGCTATCACTGCTAAAAGAAGCTTCCCTAACATTTATATCAATACCCATCAAAAGGTACTTTGTGCATAACAAGGAAATTTGACACATTTATTTGCAGGCAAAACCAGTAATTTCTCAGAGAGGTCTTTGGAAGTGTGATGGAAGAGATTCTCGTCGCACCACAACTGCGTTAGATGCGAGGAGGTAAGGAATCCCTCCCACCACGCTGCCAAAGGAAGCCTAAGATAAATACGCACTTTCTACCGGAATCCGCTGGGGATGACAGATTAACAGTCCCTATCTGCCAAGCTAATTGTCCAGATGCAGCAGCTAGAAACACATAATATGGCCACCCTGCTCAAAAACAGATTATGGAGATTTTAGCAAAATTAGAAAGAATTACAATAATCAAAGAAAATGTTGCTTGGTAGTTTCAATGTAAAGCAGTAAGTACCTATTGCAGCATTGTATCCCGTAAGAGCAAGACTACTAATGCATGTAATTGCAAACCCAGTAATCCACTCCTTGGATGAATCCCCAAATTTCAGGGCCGTGGACTTGACACCAATTTTGATATCATCTTTTTTATCCTGAATTAATTCATGGTTAGATCAACAACATCAAAGATAACAGTTTTTAGATGATTGCTCCGACATACCCCACTATTCCATGACACCGACAGATCTTGTTAAATAGAGAAAGTATCACGCAGCAGATGGGGAAGAAAACGCAAAAACAAGTCACGCAAGTCATTTTGAGTCTTTGACCCAGGAAAATTAAACAGCTACGAATGCCAAAAAAACTCTACATGCGTCACTTCTCACTTTGTATATACGCCTATCCAAGGACCGATCGGGTAAGTCCGTATCAGAGTTTTCAAATCCAAGATCGGTTTGAAATATTTTTCACTTAGTTTCAAATATGTTTGAGAATTTAAAATTAAATAAAAATTGATTTTTATTTAATCTTAATTTTAAAATATATTTAAAGTATTAATATTTTAATACTTTTTAATATATATTTTAAAAGTTTTTAGGCTGACAGGTTGGGCCTTCTACGGGGTTTTAAAAGGCCTACTAGCTTGGTTTATCCAATCTGTCTATGGAGCCATGATTTTTCAAATCCAGGATCGGCTTGGAAAATTATTCAACTTAATTTTAAATATATTTTAGAATTTAAAATGAATTCAAATTAATTTTATTTAATTTTAATTTTAAAATATATTTAAAATATTAATATTTTAATACTTTTTAATATATATTTTAAACAATTTTGGGGCTCTTGGGTCCGACGGGTGGGGCTTGTCTAGGGTTTTTTAAAAGACCAACCACACTGGTATCATGGTATGTCCAATCCGTCAATGGACATATCTAATTATATACAACTCGATATTGATTTTTAAAATTGTAATTAAATCTTTATTAGATTTTGTCACTAAGCTTTCAATTTTATTAATTAATTTTTTGAATTTTTATTATCCTTTAATTTATTAAATTTTACTGCTAAATTTTTTATTTTATTTAATTTATCTTTAAAATAATGAAATAGAATTATTTTAGGTAGTATTTTGTTAAAGCAAAAATAGAATTTCATTAAATTCGTTATTTATTGTTTAAAAAAAAAAAAAGAAAGAAAGAAAGTATAGTGCCAAGATTCAATGAAGTTAAAGTATAATAACAAAATTCATAAAGGAAAGAAAGTATAATGACAAAATTCCACGTATTAACATTATGAAAATTTTGGGTTTAATCTAAAAAATAACTGCTACTCTATGTCATAATCATCTCACAACACCATGACCCTGATAAGTTATAGAAGAGCTAAATCTGTCTCAATTGTGATTGCCAATATCTCAACTCCATGGCTAGTCTCAACCAGAATGAGGTTGTTGAAACTCGAAATTAACTTAATAAGTTGAGGGAAAACTTTTAACAACAAGGAACAAATTGTCGAGAGATAGTAAATTGTATTTACCTGATGAGCATATATGGTATCGTACAAAAGAGTCCAGAGAAAACCAGAAATGAACAATGGGAAGACAACAGATGGTTGTAAGCTTCCTTTAACTGCATGCCAGCCGAATAAGACTCCCCAGTTGATGGTCAAACCCAAATAGGCTTGGGGCTGCATCAATAATATTATAAAGGTGTATGAAAGATAAAATCAACAAAGACCCAACAGGGAAAAGAAAAGGTATATAGTCATCATTACCCAATATGTCATTCTCTTCATGAGAGGATAGGTAGAAATTAGGAAGATGAATAAAGCCTCATAGATCATGCTGTGATTAACATATAGTAAAACCAATATTAGATCGATATAAATATATATATATATAGCAAATCTAATGTCAAACAAGTGTAAAGCTTTGGAAAAAACTAAAAATTTGATCTCGTTCTTTTTTATAAAATTCTATTTGTAGCTGAAAATGATTTTAAACTTTTCACTTAAGTTCCCAAAGTTAGAAATACATAAAATCTTTTGTTATATTTGAGTAAACAAAGATCACTTTATGTCTCAGAAAATTTTATTATCATCCAGCTAGCGTTTTCCAATAAATATCGTTGAGTGAACTGATTTGGGTTAATAAGACAATTAATGGAGTAAAACGGTTCATGGATAGCAAATTAAGTTGAAATTTAAAATACTTTAAAAATGATACAAGAAATTTAAAGGTTTTCGTAGATCTAAATCCAGGAATAACAGTGACGGCAATGAACCCTTAATTTACTCCACTATTTACTCAATAACCTGGATTTTGTAGCCTATTTTTTGTAGATATAATCCTGGATTTTATAGCCGATTTTACATCAAGATCAAACATCCCGTCGTTGTCAAAGAAGAAAATTTAAAGATTTGAATACAGAATAAGGAATGGATCAAAGATCCTTATTCTATTTAGGATAAACTTAAACTTTACTAGCACACTGTGGATCAACTCAATTAAGGTTGTAAACCAAAGAACAAACCTCGCTTTAATTTGCCTAATGCTTTATGCAACTATGTACATTTGAAATGTCTTATGCTATGACAGATGCATAGAATGCCGAACAATAGTTTAAACGTTTTCGATTTAGGTACAAGTTTGAAAAAAAAAAAAAAAGTAGGTTTTTCAATCATTATGGAAAACAAAAAGCATTGAAGCAAGGAGAAGAGAATCAAGTGACTACCTATAGTTGGTGAGTTGGAGGAGAATTCCATGACTCAAAAGCAATTGAAACGCAAAAAAACAAAGTCCTTGAAATGGTGTGACAGCACCACTTGCAAATGGTCTCATTTTTGTACGCTCTACCTGCGCACAGAAGAAATGCCTTCACATGTAGGATAGTTGCATGGATAAAGAAACATGGTTGGTTTATAATTTTGAGGCCCTTTTATTTTGTAGGGAAAAGAATGTCAAGAAAAAAAAATTATAATCATTAATCTACGTAGAGCTTCATTTGAGAATACTTTTACTTCTACTTTCACTTTTGTTTTTTCTTTTAAAAAAAATGAATAGAAAAGAAAATAAATAAAATAAATAAAAAATCACAGACAAATAGGGAAAAAGAAAAGAAAAGAAAAGCAAAGAACAAAAATATCCACTAAATGAAACTCAAATTTGTTTTGTTTGCAGCTATGACTAGTTTAAATGCTTCTAAAAAAATTGAAATGTTGAACCGTGCCTTTAAAGAGATTATGCTTTATCATTGTTTTTGAGTGTTCTGTGCATTATTATCAAACAACAACCTGGCTTCTCAATTCTCATTATTTATCATTACGTACAATATTTTTATTGCATGCGGAAAACATGTTGGCAATGATATTATATATTAATCACATACTTAATTCTAACTGGCCGGGTTAGTTAAAAAAAAAATTTCCACCGTCAATAATGTTTTGGTTTATTGCTAAGAGGAAGTTTTAAAATTATGATATTTTAAGTTTTACAGTATATAAATTTAATTATTTAGTTATGTTTCAATTTATTAATTAATTACTTAATAATTAATACAATTTAATTACAATATAATAATTTATTATTTAATTATTTATATAATTTTAATATTTAATTATAATCGTAATTACCAAAAAAAAAAAAAAAGGGATTGGGTATTATATTTAGTGGGGCCAAGTATTGAGCCACAAAGGTGTAAAAAAGTTTTTTTGCCTCCCTGACCAGGTTAATAAGGATAATAAAATCATTTATATTTCGTTGGTTCAATTCGTTCTAATATGATAAAAATAGCTTTTTTTTTTTAAATTGAAAGTTGGGTAAGAGATGAATTGGGTTTTTTTTTTAAGTTGGCTTTAAGTTGAAAATTTTTTTTGTTATTTATTTAATTTATATTTATATTTATACAAATGAATTATATCAATAAAATTATAATTTAATTTTTTCAATTTAAAATATTAATTTAATAAAAATATTATATTTATGTATAATTAAAATATAATTTATATTAAAAAATAATATTTTGTAAATATTATGTTAAATTAAATTTATCAAATTAATTTAAATAGAATGGTTACAATTAGTAAATATATAAATAAGACCCAGTAAAAAAACATAATATTTTGAACTCAAAATTAAATTTTAATTTTTAAATCATAAATTAAAATTCAATTTTTTTTTAAATCTTAAAATTAAAATTCAAAATAAGTTTCAAATTCAACTCTCAAATTATTTCAATCGTTAAAGTTTTGTTAATGAAAAACATATAATATATCAATAGGGTCGGTAATCCAACCCGTCTTCAATGGGTTTTGATCCGATCCGATTTCATAGGATCGATTTTTTTTTTAGTCAGGTTTTCAGGTCGGGTTAGATATTGTTAAAAAAAAATCGAGATCGAGTTTTAGACAAACTCAATTTGACTTGACCTAACCCGATATTTATATATAAATTAATTTTTTAATTAATTATTTAATTTATTTATATATATTTATATGATTATATATTTAAATATTTATATTTTAAAAAATAATATTTTATTAATTTTAAGTCGGGATCGAGTCAAAATCAAGTATGAAAAAAATAAAAAAAAATTTGGGTCGAGTTCGGGGCGAGCAAAAACCCGCCCCAACTCGACCCGTTGCCAACCCTATATATCAATGGTAATTTAATTATGATCATATTTTTAAAATGATAATTTAATTATTAATATTTTAAATTTAGTTATTAAATTTTGAATAAATATTTTTTTTCTTTAAATTATTAGTCTTTAACAAGATATTAATTTGATAATGTCACGTTAGCAAAAAAAAATGGTGAGGCTCTTTGACCTTTTAATCAGATTTTATCCACTTACATTTATTTTTAGATTTAATATCCAAATAAACATTAGAATTTTATTTTAAAATACAAATAAATTTTCATTTTTTATGACATGAAATTAAGATTATAATTTTTATTTTATTATAATTATTTTCATTAAATCTTAAAATTGAATGAATAATGTTTAATTGATAGAATTTTTAAATTAATATTATTTCAAATATTTATCATTTAACTCATTTAAATAAATTTAAGTATTTTTACAAATTAAGTTATTTTTAGTTAAAAAATTGAAACAAAAAATTAAATATTTCATACCGTTAAGATTATAGTTTCGATAAAATAAAAATTTTTAACCTTAATTTCATACCATAAAAAATTAATACCTTATTTGCATTTTAAAATAAAGTTTAGGGTTTTCATTACAATCTATAATTTTGTAATTATAACAAAAATTATATTAAAATCCATTACTTATAACTGTGAATTTCATATAAAATTTTAAAAAATCTTACGTAATCATAATTTATAATTAATTAATTAATTATGGTATAATAATTGTAAGTAACGTGCTTCTAAATTATATCATATAGATATATACTTGATATTTAGTTAAATTTTTAATGATGATTGATGAGCTAGATGGATTGAAAAAAATTGAATTTTAAAAATTGTAAATAAGAGTATTGTAAAACATCACCATTAATTTTATTTTAACGAAAAATTACCATTTTATCAATATCACGGTCATGGAAATCATTAATGGTACAAGCAGCACCCCTCAGAAGTGGAGCCACAGAAGCAAATAGAGCTAAAATCTTGAAATCAGGAAGACTTCCACTGGATGCTGCCAACGTAGCTGACCTATAAGTAAATAGCAATTGCAGGGAATTCAGTTTAATAATTAATTAGAAGAATATGCATAAAAAGCCTGAATAATGCGACTATAATCTATATATAAACAGGCATATTTTCAAGTTTTCACCACCAAAAAATAAAATAAATGAACGAGCATACCATGCAAAGGGAAAAATCAATAACCATGTACCGATGGGCTTCTCCACGCGAGCAAGCTTTGCCAAAGGCTGAACTTTTTCGGGTAAGTAATCAATCCAAGATGAAACCTCCACAACTTTCTCATTTTGGCCACTTAGCCTTTCATTTTCTTTGCCGACTGGAGATGTGGTTGTTGACATGCAAGCAATTCGGGTTTTGTATTTTGAGGAAAGCAATAATGAGGAATTTTTCTGAGAAAAAGACGGAGTCGGGAATGGGCTGTTCAAAGCAGGATTCCTGAACAACCTTGTTGTTGGGAGTGTAGAAAAAAGAGAGGGAGTTAGGAGCCTGCATGAAGCGTGAGCGATTGAAAAAGATGCCATTTTTTTCTGTTTACAGCTGAGAATGAGATCAATGTTTGGCTGTTTGAGGCAGTTCTTCAATTTTGGAGTTCGGCCAGCTTGATCACAAAACTGGACTAAACCAAAATTGTGCTGAAGAAAGAATATCTGGAGTGAATTCAATCGTACTAGAGCATAGATGCTTCATGATTCTAGTTATGCTATTTAAAGACTAACGAATTTCAATCCAAAAGATGCCGGTCTTGCAAGGCAACGAAAGTTGTGGAAAAAAGAAAACAAACTAACAATCCACTTACCTCAAGTGCAACAATTTTTCAAATTTACGATTATTGAAATGTAGGATTTTCCATTCCCAAGTCTAGGTCGCCTGGGTATTTGACTTTGAATAAGAGCACCTACCACTACAGCCAGTCAAGGCGGCGTGCGGTCGAAAAATTAAGAGGATATTTAGATAATTGGTCAGTTTAATTTATGAGAGATTAAAAATAATGATGAAAGTAAAATTAGTTATTATAATAATAAAATTAAAATTAATAATAAAATATATGTTTAAATATAAATACGGCTGTGAAGGTGAAGTAAAATATAGTGATAAAAAATGATTATTAAGAATATTAAAGTAAAATTTGTATATAATAAAAATTTTGAATTATTTTTTATTTAATAGTATATCAAATAAATAATTAAAATTATTTGTTTATTATATAATTATAAATTTTATTTATTATATTAAATTAATAAAATTATTTCAAAATTTTTAAATAAAAAATTAAAAATTAAAAAGATTACAAAAAGCAAAAGTTAATTTCCAAGAACATTTCCAAGAACACTATAATCTTAAGGTTAAAATAAAAAAAATAAAAAGGTCAGAAATGAAAAAAACGAGTCCAGTGGAAACGGAGAATCTCCACTGAAACTTTCACCCTTCGATTGAAAATCTCATGCCACTGGGTGCAAACGCACTAAATCAGTGTTATCCAAATGTTTGTCAATGATATGAAATGGAATAAAAGCATTGTTTTCCTGCTACACCGGTGCTTCGTTCAAATTCAAACGAAAATTAAGAGTTCAATTTGAATGGACTATAAGATTAACCGATTAAAAATAACGACAAAAATAAAATTGATTACTGTTGTAAACGTTAAATTTATTCAAATTTTTTAAATTGGGACTGATTTCTATTTATTTGAGTCAAGATCCAATTTTATTTGTTGGGCCTGAGCCCATTAATTTAATTTTTATTTTTATTTTATTTTATTTTATTACTTAATTTTATAATTAAATATTAAAATACAATAACATTAAATAAATATTTAATTAATTTAAAAGAATGATGATAAATCAATCCTGCCAACCCACTCCCATGCCCTGGCCCAACTACCCCAGCCTACAACACAATCCCATCCCCATTTTTTTTTTTCAGCATTGTTTCCACTGAACCTACAAGGAGACACCATCAAAATTAAAAAAATATAAGCAAGCCCCCTACACCCAGCTCCCTCACCGCCCGCCAAACAACACACCCTACATCACCACAAATCACACCATCGCCGCCACTACCCACGCTACCCGCAGCCCCCTTAAAACCATCCACTTCCCCACCAGGCACACACCCCCAATCTAGCCAAAGAAAACCGCCCCCAGTAGAACCCCCTGTCACAACCAAGAGAGCAGCCCAAAACCATCATCTTCTTCAACAAAAAAAAAAAAAAAGAAACATATTTTTCAGATTCACAGCACCCATTTGCCCCCCGAAAAGCACCACTGTCAACACCCAAGAACACAACAAAAGAAAGCCATAAAAAAAAAAAAAAGAAACCCATTTACCCTCTATTTCCAAAATCACAAAAGAAAAAATCATAACATAAATATCCAGTGGAAAGGAAAGGGGAGTGGGAGATGAAGAAGAAAGAAAGAATGAAAAAGTGAAAGAGAGCTTAACAAGCAACGAAGAGGAAAGTTTTTTTCCTTATAAAAAAATATTGAAAGGAAATTGGGGGCAGGATTCAGTTAACTTAGGAAAGTTAAAAAAAAAAAAAGGAAAAAAAGCTTAAAAAAAAAATAGAAGCTTCGACATAAAAAGTTTTAAAATTTAAAAAAAAAAAAAAAAAAAGTAGCTTTGAAAAGTTAACAAAAAAGTTTTGAAAAGTCCAACAAATTTTGGAAAAGTTAAAAATGAAAATTGAAAAGTATTAAAAATATCTTTGAAAAGTCGAAAAAAAAATACTTTGAACCAAAAAAAAAAAAAAAGAGCCCTACCGGTGGTCAAATCGGTTCAAATGTTTCATTTTGGATTTAATTACAAAAACTTAGTTTTGTGGTATATTTTATTTTATTTTATTTTATTTAGTTTTTGTTTTATTTATTCATTTTATCATAGCTTTAATATTTTTATTCTTGTTAATGTTACTTTAAGATTTTTTAAATAATAATAATTACAGTAATAAATGAAATACATATATATATATATATGTTCATGAAAATTATTTTGTTATGAATATTTGATATTATGATATTATTACGAATTGTTTACAAATAAATGTTTATTTTATAAAAAATTATAATTTCAATTTTAAAATATTTTTTAAAAAGAGAGTTTTAGAAATTAAAATGAAATAATAGGTTTTTTTTTTTTTTAATGAAGTGAAATGCAATGACTTTGAAAATCCTACCTAAATGTTAAAGAAAATTCAAATTGTATTTTGAAAATTTTAATTCTACCTAGATGTTAGGAAATAAAATAAATAAATAAATAATTTTTTTTCACAAAATAGATAAATAATTTTTTTAATTTTTATTTTAGAAAGAAAATAAAAATGATATAGGATTAAATATGTACAAGATGAATTAAATCAGTCATTTCAATTTTTAGTTTGCATTTGCATCATTCATTTATCTTATGTCGTATTAAAAATAAAACTTTTAAGAAAAAACAGAGAACACGAAAATTGAATTTGTTTTGAAAGTTTACTTAGATATTGGAGATGATTGAGAAAATTTGAATTATCATTAATTCTCATTTTTCTCATAAGAAAAAATTTCGAAACCTTAAAATCTAAATCTTAAAACCCTTCAAATCCTAAAACTCTTAAAACCTTAAAACCTCAAACCCTTAAAACTCCAAAACTCTAAATACTCAAAACCTTAAACCTTCAAAACTCAAAACCCTAAAACTATAAACTCTGAAACCTCAAAATCCTAAAACCCAAAACCCTAAAATCTTAAAACCTGCAAATGAGACCCTAAATCTTAAAAATTCATTAAGATCCTAAATCTATCTTAAACCCTAAATTTGATGTGCAACCTCGAATTATCACTTGAAAATCATTCAAAATTTAAAACCTCGACTTAAGTTTTACCCAAAACTATTTCAAAATTCTAAGAATATGTGTGAAAATCTCACATAAAATAATTTGTTCTTAAATGCCATTTAGAAGATAGGCTATTTAGAAAATTTTATTTCATTAAGTTTTTCATACGAGTAATTAACTCGTGATTATAATAGGATTAAATAAAAAAAAATTAAAAATGAGATTTTAAATATAAATAGTCACACTTAAATTCTAGCTAGAGCTTAAAGAATCCAAGTGGTCTCATTATATTTAAAAACCTAAATTCAAAATGGTAAATCATCATCATACATATTATCTGTTGGCATATATGCATTTATGGATATATTACTTGCATGCATTCCACATGTTCATGTTTTTTACTATTGTTTCTTAGTTAATTGTAGCATTATCAATTTCTTTGCATAAAATGTTTTTTTGTGAAAAGTATTATTCAAAAAAATAGATTTTTAAATAAAACTAAATTAACATTCTAAGAAAAATAATTCTTGGTACTTTGCTTAGATGTTGGAGAGTCATCAATAATTTTCTTCTATAAAAAGTGTTATTTTCATTTTAAGAAATGTTGTGAAAAATCTGAAGTGAAAAAAATTATTTTGAATTTTGACTAGATATTGAAAAATTTTAAAGTAATTCTTTAATTTAATGATTTCATTGATATTACTAAATAAAGAACTTTAATAAGATTACTTTCTTTTTCAAAAAAATGAAGGTAATTATTATTAAATTACAAATTGAAACCATTTTATCCAAACATAAAAAATAATGCATGATTAATTGGTATAATTTTAGGCATTATGGGGGTGCTAATTTTTCCCACACATAATTGATTCTTGAACCCAATCTTATTTTTCGTAGATCAAAATTTAGCTTTTTGATAAACTTTAAACATGTTTTTATAGTTTTATTAAAAAGATAAACTTTTGGGTAGCCAATTAGACCTAATAAAAAAATTGGTGGTGACTCCCCCATTATTCATTGAAATTAAAATCTTAAATATCTAGCAGTCCCAAAATCGTTACGACAACTTGACGACTCCACTGAGAAATTTTTTAAAGTTAGGCTAAAAATTTTAATTATGCTATATTAACAGTTGTTGGATTTAATTGGTTTTATTTTAATTTTTCAAAAAAAAAGTTAATAAATAAAATAAATTGCATGTTAGTTATTACTTTGTTTTGATTTTGTGATTATGATTTATTTATGTTATTTTGATTAATATGTCACTTTGCATACTTTTGTATATACACTTACATATATGAGCTCTAGACCTAGGTTTCGTCTTTCTTAGAAGGAAGTGAAGTAGCTACACTTTCGTAAGGTGATAATCTTTATATTTACTAGTGAAAGGCTTACATTCTGATCGAACTCTTTTCGTTGTAACTTGTAATGAGTGAGGATTAGCGTGCCTTATTGGTCTATAATGGATGACGATATAAAGTTGATTTGAGAACATTTAGATAAATAAATCCTGACTCGACATATCGTGAGCCATAGGAAATATGGTTAGGGTAAAGCCATGATATCTTTTTAGAAAATCATCAAAAGTCAATACACTGTATATATTCTATTATATTATATGATTTTTTTGTTGTTTTTATTACTTGTTCATTTTGGTTAATTGATTCATTTTTATTTGTATAATCTTTGATTTGTTGCACACATTATATAGATATTATATTTTTAAGAAGGGGTGTTTGTTTTAGGTTGGTTATCAAAAAATTAAAAAAAAAAAAGGTTTCTTATAAAGCCATCAGTAGTGTCAACCCCATTAAGACCTATTTAAAGTTAAAAACCAGTCAGAAAAAAACGTAGCAAAAAAAGAACCAACCTTTTTTGTAAAAATTATTCAAAATATGATATATGGGCCATTATGATGCAAATTGTGTTTAAGGTAATACTATAAATAAAGTTAGGATAAAAAAGAAAAGTCTAAATAAAAAGAAAGAAAAAGTAAAAAAAGATTTAAGATCAGAGTTTGTCATCTTTTTTAAATTCAATTATTACATTCTACATTCATTGTTAAGGTGATTTGTATATTTTTAGTTATTCCATTTTTGTATATATCTTTACATCATTATCATATGCAAGCATTCATAGACATATTTTGTGTAGCATGCAAATTTGAAATTATGTCATTCATTCAATAAGAATAATAGCATAAGCATTTTTTGTTTAAACCCTTAAAATAAAACATTTGTTTTAATGGTATAAGAAGTCAAAAATATGAAAGATCAATTGGAAGACTAAATTAGTGCGTTAGACTACAATCAAAAAAAGTTTCATCATAACATTTAAGAGATGACAAAATAGCTCACTGAGTTAACGAAGCCTGTTGATAGACTCAAAAAATTTATTTTAGTGCCTTTACAAGAGTCCTTACCAATTTTAGCCCAAGTAAGTCCTATGAATTCATGGAGTCATGATCAACCAATTCTCATTGGGCCTAGTACACTTCCTGAGCATACTGAAGCATTTAATGGTTTAGGCAATAATAAAAGTCTAGACAAGATCAAGAAAGGGATCAATGTTTTGTGATTTGACCATTAAGTACTTGAACTTTATAATTTTATTTCCAGGATGGAGTTACCATGTTCTGTACAACCTTCACCAATCGTTTTGAACTTGAACTTGCATTCAAATCCTTCTTGTGTCTATTTTCAACCTCATTTCCAAGCATCAAAGATTAAGCCCTAAAATTTTATGCAATCTTCTGGAAGTCCACATCTAAACCAAAATATACGGCCTTCTATTCCCCAACCACCTATTCAGCCAATTGTTCAATTTTGAACCTTTGCACCACCACCAAATCCTCGACCTTCTAGTCAACTTGTTGCTTAAAAATTACTCAAAAAAAAGAAACAATTAAATCCTATCCCTATTTGATATGAAAAACCCTATCTTTATATGTTTGAGAGACTCTTTATTGCCCATGTGCATTCAGAGCCTTTAAAAGCCTCTATCCTCATATGTTTGAAAAATTCCTTGTTGCCTATATGCATTTAGAGCCTTTAAAACCTCTATATCCAAAATATTTTGACCAAATGCAAGATGCAAATAACAAGGTAGGATTATGAGACATTCATTTAAAAATTGTAAGGGTTTCAAACATAAGGAGCAATCACTCATAAATGCAAAATGATTCGATCCAAATATTATAGGGGATTAAAGATTTAGGAACAATAAGAAGATGATGACATGATGATGAACATGGATGAGATTTTTTATTAAAATGGGTCTTCAAGTGAATGGCTATTTGGGAAAATAAAATGCCTTATGAATGTTTGAAAAATGTTTCTTTTGATGTTGATATGATGTTGTTTTTTGAATTTAGATATGTGAATTATGGTTTCTCTTTAATTATTACCTTTTTTTCAATTTTTACATTTTTCATTAAAGTGCTTTGTCATTTGTACGTTCATTCATTCATCCATTTATGTATCAACTCAATATAATGCAATTCATGTGTGTTCTAAAAAAAAAAGAAAAAATTTTTTCGAGAATAATCTTTGTGATTTCTACGAAGGATCAAGAGAATATTGATTCGATAAGAGGGATGGAAAAGATCATTGAGGGACTTTGTACTCAAAGAAATAATCAACTTGAAAAACCTAGTTTATGAACATATGGGAGCAGTCAGTGAATCTAAATGAATGAAGAAGGTATAATCTTTTAGAAAAAAAGTTTAAGCTATTGAAAGTAAGGATGAACCTTGTTATGCAAATGAATATCAACTAGTTCTAGTTATGGTTATTTCTCCCAAGTTCAAGATTCTAGCATTTGAGAAGTATAATGAATCTAGATGTCCTAAGATAAATTTAGCTCAATACTATCACAAAATGGTTAGGTACGCCGATTAGGAAAAACTACTTATTCATACTTTTTAATAAGGAGCTAATTTCCCTATTTATGGATAATCTTTCATCTTTTTATTATGATAAGCTGATTGGTAATACGTTATCAGAATTTGTCAATTTGCTAATTGTTATAGGTAGAATTGATAATGAGATAAAAAAAAGGGATGAATTATGAATGTCAATGTGAAAATTCATAATGAAATACAGAGGAATATTTCTGATAAATTTGCCCAATAGATAATTGTTGAAGGGCGAAATGAGAGAAATCTTACCATGATATAGGAAGATTTAATGAATTACTATTCTCAATGGTCACCGTATTGTTCTAAACCGATATTTTAGATTGGTAATTTTCTCAACCACATCATCTATGTGTTCCATTTTTTTTACTACAAATAATTACAAAACAAATGATCAACCCAAGCCATTCACAAAGCCATAAGAGAAAAAAAGTCAAAGTATATCATTCACTCCCAATGCCATAAATAGAGCTTTTTACCTTACTTGTCAAAAATCATATAATCTATGTCTGCAAGATCCAGAAAATCTCCCTACCAAAAATGGTATGATCCCAATTCTAAGTGTGAATTTCATGATAGAGTCGAAGAGCATTCCATAGAAGATTGCACTGCCTTCAAAGATATAGTTTAAGCTTTAATTAATGCAAATTCAAAGTTTAAAGAAATAGTTGATGGTCTTAATGTTTGATAGAAGTAGAATTATGGGTCAATGATGCTAAAGTTGAAGCATCAAGTGAGGAACTTTTATTTATGTAACTTTGAATGTCATCTCAAGAGTACCATTGGGAATATAAATTTTTGGGTCAAGTTTGAATGCTTGCATTGCATGAGTGAACATTGTGCATCATAATGTTTTATGGTTATATTATCATCTGAGGTATTTTATTTTATTTAAGTTTTAGATATTGTAGGTTTTCTTTGAAAGAAAATGGTAAAAAGGGAAAAGATATAAGGTTTGAATAAAGCCCTACATAGTTAAGTACCAAGGCTATAGAAAGAGAAATGCCTTAAAGAAAAAGAGAAAAGAAAAAAGAAAAAAATGGCAAAGCAAAAAGACAAAAAAGAGAAAAAAAGATAGTTTTAAGTCTAGGATGAGTTGGTGATTATTATTAAAAATTTCTCAAATACCTAAACACCACTTTTCTTAAATCATCCAGTTGACTCATCTTCATCAGTCATAACCCTTTAATAGCCATGAATTTGAATTTGTGAACCTTGCTTTCACCTGATAATGTTATGATATCAAAGGATGATATTCTTTTTCAAGGCAATGAACAAATGAAACAATCAATGTAAAGAAAATGTGGTTCATAGAAAATGAAGTATATATGACATTTTTAAGGATTCAAATACGGTAATTTGATGTGTCAATGTTATGTTATAGTTCTAAAAATTTTCAAAATCAAAGCTACCCCAATTTTGTAAAATGACCTTAAACATAACGACCTTTAAGCTATTTACCTCAAAATTAGCCTGATCCATTGTCTTGGGGGCATGTTGGTAAAAAAAAAAAAAAAAAACCTCATTGCCTTTAAAACAACTTGAGTTATAATCAACCTTTTTGTTCTCTTTTTGTGAAGTGACTTAGATCATCTGATACCTTAAATGGGTTTATCCTACATGATCTTTTTCTTGTTCATTTCGCAGGATCATTTTCTTGTAATAAATTTAATTAAGGGTGATTTGTTAAAATAGGGCGTCTTCCATGAAATGCATTATTGGTAAAATGTATTTAGGTATAAGTTATGATAGGGCAAGTAAAAAAAACACAACAAAAAAAAAACAAAAAAAAAAAGAAAGAGAAAAAGAAAAAAGAATGAAATGAAATGAAAAATAGTTATGCATCATGTATTTAGGAATTTTGAATAAACCCAAACAAAGTCCTGATAAATTCAAAATTTTAGAAAAAGGACAAAGAGAAAAGCCAAAATTAAAAAAGACCAATAATTCAAAAAAAAAACACAAAAACTTTTAAAATGAAAACCTTTCTTTAAATTCATTTTTTTAAAAAGAACTGCTCTTCAATTTACATATTTATTTTTGAAATGACAAATGTACGTCTTTTCTTATCTCTTTACAAATGTAAAAAGTTATCCTTTGTTACTCCTTTAAGCTTGATTGAATTCTTTTAAAAAAATTTTAACTAAGGGTCATCTTTGATACTGAAGGGTAAAAAACAATGCGTTTAGGGGTTAAGAATGGGGGTATCCAAATGAAATCATGTGTGTTGAGGCAAAGGTCCAATATAAAAGTTCATAAAAGTTTTGAATCCACTTAGTGAAAGAATGCAAAAAAAAAAAGTGAGAAAAAAAAAGAAAAAAATGAAAGGAAATGAAGAATAAAAGAAAAAACAAGAAAAGAAAGAAATTGGTGAAAAGCATAAAAAAATAAAAAAAAATATACCTTAGAGTGTATCCATCAAATCAAAAAATGATCCTTGGTTTTAAACTCAACAAGTTTGGGTTAAAAGAATCAAAGTTTTAGTCAACACCTATAAGCACTTCAACAAAACTTGACAAGAATGAATGAGAAAAATAAATTGATTTTAAATTATATAGGTCTATGATTGGTTCATTAGTAGACTCGATATACTGTTTAATGTGTGCTTATGTGCTAGATTTCAATCATCACTTAGAGAATCACATTTACTTACTATTAAAAAAAATTTTAGGTACTTTAAGGACGTGCCTAATTTAGGATTATGATATCTAAAAGGCTCATCTTTTACTTTACATTCTTATTTTGATATGAATTTTTATGGTTGTAAAATTGATAGGAAAAAAACTTTTGGTACTTGTTAATTATTTAGAAATATGCTCATATCATGATTTTTTAATAAACAACATAATGTTGCTCAATCTACAACCAAAGCCAAATATATAACAATTGGCAGTTGTTGTGCTCAAGTTTTATGGATTAAACAATAATTAGAAGATTTTGGAATTATCATATATCACATTTTCATTAAATATGATAATACTATTGTCATTAATCTCACCAAAAATCCAATTCAACACTCAAGAACAAAGCAAATTGAAAATAGACATCATTTCATAAGAGATTATTTTTAAAAAGGTAATATTGTGCTCGAATATATTGATACATTATATCAATTAGCTGATATTTTCATAAAACTTCTTGATAGAGATAGATTTTATACAATTAGAGGTGAACTTGGAATGATGAATGCTCCTTGAAATGCCATTCTTGATTGTTTGATATACTTGTTTTTGTTTGAACAAATGGGTGCTCATTTTATATATGTTAGATGACTTGTTTATTATCATATTTGTGATTAATTATTGCATTTTTTAATAATCATATTACATGCATTCTATTTAAAAAATGTTTTCAAAATTCATTAAAAAAAGGCTACATGATGAATCGATCAATCCTATATAGGGACTCAATCGATTGGGTTTTTTTTTTCAATCGCTAAAATCAATTTGGAAAATTCACAAACGAATTGGTCCCTTAGGGAACCTAATCAATTAGGTAGGCTAGCAAACCACTAAAACACTCTGTTTTGGCTAAATTGTTAGGTTCTTTTTCAACAAAAATCCTGCTTAAGCCTCTTTATTTATCTTTCCTATTTCATTGCTTTTTTAAACCCTAACTCATCTTCTCTCAAATTCACCAAAACTTATCCTTTTCTAGTAAAATATCTTACAAAAACCATATTTGTTCATTGATTTCTGGCAAAATCTTCATTTATTTTCTTCAAAATATCCCAAAATCACAAAAAAATTCTCCCATACGTTTCTTTCTTTAAGTTTTTTTATCCCCATTTGAAAATCATTTATTCACTCAATATTTTTGCTCCTCACAAACATATATCACTTCCTATCATTTACATTATTAGTTCCCTTCATCAATTTCATAAAAGCTTACTTATTTTCTCATATCCAATATTTTAAAAACTTCATGGCACCTAAAACCAAAAAAAATGTTGGAATAAGAAGGAATCTTTCAAGAGAAGCTTTTAGCTCATCCATTAAGCCTTCATTCAATTAGAATTTTGAGAATCTTACTGTTAAGGAGAGGTATGAAGCAAACTTTGCTCATAAAGAGGTTAAACATGGAAGAGTAATTTTTTTTAAATTTTTTCAGTCTATTGAATTTCCTTATCTACATGTGTTTGAGGAATTTGGATGGATGAATTATTTATGCATGGATAGAATAGTATTTAAGAATTTAGTTAAGGTGTTTTATAGCAATGCAACATGTATTGAAATTGAAGAAAGTAGCAATAGATACTATTTTGATAGGTTTAGAATATTTGTGATAGAAAGAAAGATTGTTGTGAATAAGTAATTATTGGCTGAAATATTTTTGCTAAATGATGAAGGGGACATGAATACTAAGTGTGATATGCTAGATTTAGCTTAAGACATCTTTAGGAATAAGAATTTAAGAGTTGCTCCAACACAAGCCACAAAATTGTTTATGCGTCATAGATTGTTACATTTCATAGTTACACATGTTTTAACACCATTTAGCACTTAACATTCTAGAATTAGAAAGCAAGATTATTGGTGGATGTACAATATTAAATATAAAGAGAGACCTAATCTTGTGTATTTCATTTTTAATGATATGATGAGAGTGGTATAAAATGGGGATTATACTTTAGTTTATGGGTTTGTTATAAGCAATCTAATGGTTGATAATTGTGTTTAATGACCCACTCAGTATTCTTGATGTTCATACATTGCATAGCATGGGTTATACACAAAATGCTATTATTTTGTGGGTTAGAAAAAATGTACTTGTTAAAAATTTTTCATGCTTAAATTCAAGAAGAGCTTGTTTTCAAAAGGAAAAATATTTTTCAAAGCAAATTTTTTCATTTGGTTTTCATATCAAAAAGAGAGACATTACTAGCCTTGAATTGATTAATGTATTTTGAAATGATAAAACAAAATTTTGCTAAATTTGAACTAAATTGATCTAATCTCAAATTGAACATTTTTTAGCCTTTCATCTTGCCAAGAATGTTTTTGAACTAAAATAAAATTCAACACATGAAACAAAAAAAATTTGGTCATTTTGGGATGGAAGGGATTAATCACCCAAGCGAAAGAATCAATCTCCTCATTGACCCAATCAACATTCTAGGCAAAGAGATCAACTTATTTTTTGGCTAGAAGCTTATGTTGTGCAAAAATTTCAAGAATCAATTGATCCTTTCCCTGTAGGGATTGATTGATAAGGTTTTCAAAGTGACATGATCAATCTCCTTAGTTAAGGGATCAATCCATTTTTCATTCAGAAGCAAAAACATTTTTATTTTGGCCAAAAGAGATTGACCACCCAATCTAAAAAATCGATCACCTGGGTTTAAAGGATCGATCAGGTCCTTTACCTGATCAATTAAGTGGCTCATTTCATGCATAAATTGGCTTTGCAAAAATATGACCTAATCGATCCCCTTTAAAAAAAAAATCAATTTCCTCAAGCCTTGAAGGCCCCTAATAGTTATTTTTGTTTGAAATTTTATAAAGACTCCAAACATTTAATGCAACCAACGTCTATCTTTTACTCTTTACACATAAAAGTTGAGGTTTTCCACTATATTACAAACTATTAAGAGCCAAGAAAAACTTATTACTTCCATTTATCATCATCTCCAAGCATTAAAGAGCTTTTGTTGTGTGAAAAGTGTAAAAAATTCATCTTGTATTTATTTCTCTCTTAATATCCTTCATAATTTTGATTTGCACTTCAAATTAGCATACACCCACCTTAAAGAGGTTCTTTAAGTTTGTAAAATATTTTAAAACTTATATTATGAGGCTATGTGCTTAAGGGAGAGGATAACCCTTAAAAGATTGTGTTATTGATTGTATAGAGTTTTGAAGAGCTAGGTTGAAACATTCAACACATAATGGATTGGACTCATTGGCAAGTGAGTCTAAAAGAAAGGATATAGGTGCCTAAAAGAAATGTCAAACTTTTATAAATGTTGGTATTTGATTCTCTGTCTTTATCTTTTTACTTTCAAGATTATTATTGTGTCATATTTGTTGTATTTATTTGTTTAGAAATATTGATTGATGAATTTTGTGTTCATTGGATATTAAATGCAAAAATTCATAGTTAACCAATTCACATTTTCTTGGTTTAATTCAAGTATTTAAGCTAACACACATGTTGGCTCAAGTTTTCCCAAACTTCAATTTATGAGATCGGTTGCTTGCTTCATAAGTAATAATACAATCATATGTCAGTCTCAACAGTTTTTTTTTAATGTCTTTTCTTAACAAAGCATTGACTATGAATAATTTAAGAATAATGCTTTAATGTAATGATGGTCTTATCATTATAATCTCATTGTAATTCTCTTGAAAAACATATTTATTTTAGGAACTTTATCTATAAGAAGTAAAGAATATTAATTATGTGTATACAATTTCATACATAAAGAATGCCTTTGATAATAATAAAAATGCATAATATGACATGTATCCTATAACCAATCCAATTGGCCTTAGGGCATATAACTAACAAAACCTACCAACAACTGTTGCCAATAATCCTACAACCATATTACCTAGCATCATACCTAGCCTATAGCCACCATAGAAGCTGAATTTCAGCTACTAGCCACCTTTCTTTTTCCTAGCACCCTTTTTTCTCTATTGGATCACTGTTTGTTCCTCATGCTTTACCATGAACCCAAGTGCCTTTTAAAGGCTGAGCAAAAATCCAAACATGGAGGTAATTCATAAACAAAATTTTACAAAATAAATTTGTCTTAACACTCCAAACCGACCCCACTTCACCTTAAGGTAACCCTTGCCAAGATCTCTAACACTAATTTTCTTCATGCCCTATCCATCATTAACCTTCACACAAGGCCATTATCGCCACCATCCAACAACCTAAATTACCACCTCATTTCCACCTACTAAATACCTTAACCAGCATCAGTAGGCAACCCATGCATTCCCCAAACCAACATCTTATTGTCACAAAGAACCAACAATTACTCCACTTCTATCAGCCACTATTCTGCCCAAACCACCAAGATCTACCATTATCAAACACCTAAAACCCCACTTACCTGAGACCCACTTCCATAACTACACAAAAAAAACAACATAAATAAAAAAAAGCCATATTCATATAATATCAACCAAAAAGCAAAAATCACAAACACTAAAAAATGGGTTTCATTTGGGCATGTTCTAGAGGATTTTAAGTCTTGATTTTTTTTAAGAGAATAAATGCTAAGACTAGGTAAGGAACATACTAGATGGTGGTGGTTTTTGGCTGGTGAAAAAAGGTGTCTTAAGGTTTGAAACCACCAACTTTTAGCTTAGATCTAGGGGTTTAAAAGAGTTTTAGGGAAAAAATGAGATTGGAAATGGAAATAAGAGGTCAATAGCAGTTTATGATTGAAATTTGTGAAGAAACGACATCGTGTGTGGTGGCTAACGAAGGGTGACAATTTGATATGTGGCCAATCATCGATAACTAGGTTAAAAAGACTGTTGGTTTAGAGATTTGAAAGAGTTAGAGAAAGAGGTGTTATAGAAAGAAAGCAGAAAAGGAAAAAAAGTGAAAAAAAATGGTTTTATAATATTTAAAATAAAAAAAAATTAGGCCAACCCATGTCTCAACCTACCAATAGACCCAACCTGTGCGTCTGACCTGAAGCTTGCACCCGTTGATCACTTATTTGACCAATTTTGACTAGCCTATTTGATCAATCGTTGACCTGTGTTGACTGATTATTAATTGATTTTTAAAATTTTTTAATATATTTTAGGTCTATTTATTCGCTTCAATTAGTTGTTTTTTTATTCACTTGCATATTTAAAATTTTAAATTTTAAAAAGAAAATGATAATTTAAGGAATTTTGAAATTAATAAAAATTGAAAATATTTTTAAGGATGGAATACTTGGGAAATTTGAATAATAATTCCTTAGAAATCCTTAAGTGAGGAGATTTTCTTAAAATGCCATAAAAGTATTGTGGTATTTAGAAAAATATTCAATACAAAAGATTTTGATTTATTTATTGTCTTTATTTTATTTATTAAAAAAAAAAAAAGAAAAAATGATTTTTCTAAAAAGAATAAAATGTTATACATTAATGCATGAACATTTTAATCTTATCATTATACATATTAATTTGAAAATGAACATTGATTATTGTTTTTTATATAGCTTGCAAGTACTCAGATCGTATCAAGTAATAGTAGTAAATGAGTAAAGCATTATTCCTATGAGGATTATGATGATGTATTTGTTGGATGTGAAATCAAGTACCAAAGTTGATAATCTACTAGCTTTATATCTAAATGAATGAAAAAGAACGATTGATAAAAGTAAACAATGAAAAGAAAGAAATTGTAAAAAGCAATTACGTAGGCCAAAAACCAACTATCCAACTATCACTTGGTTGTTTCAATGATGGCTAAATATACTTGTAAACTAAGAGAATATAAAGCTTTTGTAAAGAATGAATGTTGGCTGGAAATAATAAAGCATAAAAGAATAATTTTGAAAACAAGATTATAAAGATTGTTTGTGAAAAACATCTTGAATGAAAATAAGAGAACTTGTATTAAAGAATGCTTCAAAAAACACTAGAATTGTTATGGCTAATTTTTCACCCTAGCCAAATTAAAGAAAACTATAAAAAAACTTAGAGAAAATTGAAAACTACGAGAAAGAAAAAAAGAGAAGAGAATTTAGTTGTGTGGGATATATTACAAGTGAATAGAGCCACCCTATTTATAGAGCTAGGTTTAGCTAAAAGGGATTAGGATTACAAAGTCCTTTTTGCAAATCAAACTCTTATAAGGTTAGACTTTATATTGATCTTGAAGTGGTATGGTTGATCATGGATTCTTCAATTGTGGAGTGCCTTGTCCAAATGGGGTTTCTTGGATTGATTTTTATTATACAAGTGTCATGCCATTCATCATCTTGCAATCTTGATGGGAGTTTCAGCTAGGCTTGATTATCCAAGAGCAATATTCTTTATATGGTTCTATTAGACACAAACTCTTGAGATAAATGTTCAAAAGTCCTTATTGAATGGAAATTCTAGTCTTTATCTTTGGTATAGTATTTGTCTTGCATAAAAACCCTTTCAAGATTATCAAAGAGTCCTTCCTTAACAAAATTCCTTTTGGTTGAATAGATGTAAGAGTCTTTATTCAAGTAGGATTCTTCATTAGCAAATTACTTGTAGGATTCCTATTACTAGTTGGATCTGGCTAAACTCCCTTCTTGCATGGTTGAATACTACTTGGTTTAGGATTGGCCTAATTTTGTATAAAATTGCATGGCATTACATGGCATTCATGTCCCATATGAAGTAAACCCTAAAGATCAAGAATTCACACATTAAATGCACCAAATTTAAGCAAATTTTTAAAATTTTAAACTAAATGGACTTGTACATCATTATAAATTTAACTGCTATCACACCTCACACTTAGCTTTTTGCTTATTTTCAAGCAAAATCTTCAAATTAAATATACTAAATAATCAATAAAAATGCACACAAAGTCAAAATTTCACAAGTCATCAATTATGTGCTACAATATAATACAAAAATAGTTATGAATATAATTAAACAAGAAACTTATTCAAAAATAAGCTTTCAATCTCATACAATTCTCATAAATGTGAAGTTAATCTAAGCAAAAAGTATGCAAAGTAAGCCATTACATACCAACTTAAAAATAAAGTACCTTCATATGTTTACTTTTCTCATTCCTTTCATATGTTTACTTTCTTCATTCTCTCTCTACTAATGTTTAGAAAAAATTGGTTAACGAAGGTCAACATAGGTTCTTGCAATTGTGATCTAGGTTTTAAGGTAATCAATTGAAAATTTTCAAATTAAAAAGAGAGAAGGATGGAGAAATGAAGTAAATAAAAAAATTATATTAAGAGTTAATGTATTAATACTACCTCAGCAACTTTAACAATGAAAATTTAATAAGATTAAAATTTGGATTAAAATTTTAAATCTCAACAAATAAACTTGATTTGGTCAAATTATTATATAAGAATTAAATTCACATTTTAAGAAGAGTATAGGGATGAATTACACAACTTAACCTTGTAAATTCGAGGCATAACTAAATTAATTTATACTAATTGATACAAGGATAATATGGTTTTAGTGAAGCTTTTATTATCATAAAGGAGAGTCACTAGGCTTGACAACGATGAATACACCAAAAAGATTCCTTACTCGGGAGGTAGTGTTAAAAAACCAAAAAACCCTGACCTAGTTGCGTTGTTTATCTAAAAGGGTAAAGCCCATGTCCATACATGCTACTCTCAAGTAAGAGGCAAATTAGCAGAACAATTCCAAGGAACGAAGATGGTGTTCATCGCAACCCCAAATTCCAAAACTATTTATCTAAATCTGAACCCTGAAACCACCACTCTCCTTTCTCTTCAACAATCCATTCAACGCCACACCCAAATCCCCATTTCCCACCAAAACCTTCTCCTCTCCCCAAATCCCCATTGCCACAATCTCGATTCTCTCCTCCTCTCCCACCTCCAAATCACCCCTTACTCTACCATATTCCTTCATGTCCCCCTCCGCGGCGGTACCCAACCTGGTCCCGGCGGTGCTGCCCCTCCCAAGCCACGCCTCGATTTTCTCAACTCCAAACCACCTCCTAACTATGTTGCTGGGCTGGGGCGTGGTGCCACCGGCTTCACCACCCGCTCCGATATTGGTCCTGCTCGTGCTGCTCCTGACTTACCTGACCGCTCCGCTACAACTATTGGTGGTGCTGCAGCGTCTTCCGGGCTTGGCCGTGGCCGCGGAAAGCCTGGTGAAGATGAAGACGACGATGAAGGGGAGGACAAGGGATACGATGAGAATCAGAAATTTGATGAATTTGAAGGGAATGATGTTGGTCTTTTCGCTTCTGCTGAGTATGATGAAGATGATAAAGAAGCTGATGCCGTTTGGGAAGCCATCGATAAGAGGATGGATTCGAGGAGAAAAGATCGAAGAGAGGCTAGGTTAAAGGAAGAAATTGAGAAATACCGAGCGTCTAATCCGAAAATTACAGAGCAGTTTGCAGATTTAAAGCGAAAGTTGCATACTTTGTCTGCCGAGGAGTGGGACAGTATTCCGGAAATTGGGGATTATTCTTTGAGGAATAAGAAAAGAAGGTTCGAGAGTTTCGTCCCCGTTCCTGATACTCTTTTAGAGAAGGCAAGGCAGGAGCAAGAGCATGTTACGGCTTTGGACCCCAAGAGCAGGGCTGCGGGTGGGACAGAGACCCCATGGGCTCAAACTCCTGTGACGGATTTAACTGCTGTTGGTGAAGGGAGAGGTACTGTGTTGTCGTTGAAGTTAGATAGATTATCTGATTCTGTTTCTGGTTTAACTGTTGTGGATCCAAAAGGGTACTTAACTGATTTGAAGAGTATGAAGATTACTAGCGATGCTGAGATCTCTGATATCAAGAAAGCCAGGTTGTTGTTGAAAAGTGTTACGCAGACAAATCCGAAACATCCTCCTGGCTGGATTGCTGCTGCAAGGTTGGAGGAAGTGGCTGGGAAGATCCAGACAGCTAGGCAGTTGATTCAAAAAGGGTGTGAGGAGTGCCCAAGGAATGAGGATGTTTGGTTAGAGGCTTGTAGGCTTGCAAGCCCGGATGAGGCCAAGGCTGTGATTGCTAGGGGAGTGAAGTCAATTCCTAATTCAGTGAAATTGTGGTTGCAAGCTGCAAAATTGGAGCATGATGATGTCAGTAAGAGCAGGGTTTTGAGAAGAGGTTTGGAGCATATACCAGATTCAGTGAGGTTATGGAAGGCAGTTGTCGAGCTTGCAAATGAGCAGGATGCGGTGACTTTACTTGAAAGGGCTGTGGAGTGTTGTCCCTTACATGTGGAATTGTGGTTGGCACTTGCCAGGTTGAAAGATTATGACAAAGCTAAGAAAGTGCTTAATAGAGCGAGGGAGAAGTTGCCTAAGGAGCCTGCTATATGGATTACAGCTGCAAAGTTAGAGGAGGCTAGTGGAAATAATGCTATGGTGGGAAAGATTATTGAGAGATGTATAAGGGCATTGCAAAGAGAAGGGTTTGTGATTGACAGGGAGGCTTGGATGAAGGAGGCTGAGGCTGCAGAGAGGGCTGGGTCTGTGGTGACATGCCAGGCAATTATTCGAAATACAATTGGGATTGGAGTGGAGGAAGAGGATAGGAAGAGAACTTGGGTGGCTGATGCTGAGGAATGCAAGAAGCGGGGTTCAATTGAGACTGCTAGAGCTATCTATGCTCATGCTCTTACTGTGTTTTTGACAAAGAAGAGCATTTGGCTGAAAGCAGCTCAGCTGGAGAAGAGCCATGGGACTAGGGAATCACTTGATGCTCTTCTTCGGAAAGCAGTCACTTATAGGCCACAGGCTGAGGTTCTTTGGCTTATGGGTGCGAAGGAGAAATGGCTTGCTGGTGATGTACCTGCTGCTCGAGCTATTCTTCAAGAAGCTTATGCTGCCATACCGAATTCAGAGGAGATATGGCTTGCTGCATTTAAGCTTGAATTTGAAAACCATGAGCCTGAGAGAGCAAGAATGCTTCTTGCCAAGGCTCGAGAAAGAGGAGGCACAGAGAGAGTATGGATGAAATCAGCCATTGTGGAGAGGGAATTAGGGAACACTGAGGAAGAGAGGAGGTTGCTTGATGAAGGATTGAAGCAATTCCCATCATTCTTTAAACTGTGGTTGATGCTTGGGCAGCTAGAGGAACGGCTTGGTAACTTGGAGAAAGCCAAGGGAGTTTATGAATCAGGTTTAAAGCACTGCCCAAGTAGCATACCTCTTTGGGTTTCTCTTGCCATTCTTGAAGAGAAAATGAATGGTGTAGCTAAGGCTCGAGCTGTACTCACACTGGCGAGGAAGAAGAATCCACAACAGCCTGAACTGTGGCTTGCTGCCATACGGGCTGAGTCAAGACATGGATACAAGAAGGAAGCTGATATCTTAATGGCAAAGGCATTGCAAGAGTGTCCAAGTAGTGGTATATTGTGGGCAGCGTCTATTGAGATGGTTCCTCGGCCTCAACGTAAAACCAAGAGCATGGATGCGCTCAAGAAATGTGATCATGATCCCCATGTCATTGCCGCTGTGGCGAAATTATTTTGGCATGATAGGAAGGTGGATAAAGCCAGGACTTGGCTCAACAGGGCTGTGACTCTTGCTCCAGATATTGGGGATTTCTGGGCACTGTACTTCAAATTTGAACTTCAGCATGGTAGCGAGGAGAACCAGAAAGATGTGATGAAAAGGTGCATTGCTGCAGAACCGAAGCATGGTGAGAAATGGCAAGCTATTTCAAAGGCTGTGGAGAACTCTCACCAGCCTACTGAAGCCATTTTGAAGAAAGTAGTGGTTGTGTTGGGTAAGGAAGAGACTGCTGCGGAGAACAATAGTAAACAGTAATTAGTTTTAAGGTAGTAGCTTCTGATAGTTACTCTGTTCTGGTTTTCTGTTATAGAATACTTTTACTAAGGGTATTGCCTTACTGGTCTCTCACTTGAATGAATTTTTTGTTTCTTCCATCGATGTGGATTATGGACTGCTGAATTAATGCTGAAGCGTGTTTACACATGAACATTGAAAATTTGTAATTTATCATGATGTTTGTTGCTGGATATTTTGTATTGTCGTTGCTTCTGCTATTCCTTTATTGTGTTATGAAGTTCTTTTACCATTCATGTTGGAGTTCGATTCCACGAATGCTTTGGTTGAAGCTGAAGTTAATTTACAAAAGCATCAATTCACGTATGTTTAGACTGATGGAAATGACAAATGACGGGTTTTTTTATTTGGTTGTGTTAAGCACAAAACTTTATGCATTTACAAAAGTGAACAATGGTAAAATATATTTGTAGTTGCTTGTTCTCATATTGGTGCCTATTTAAGCCAGACCAACAAGCTTCTCACTTATCTCCCACAACTTCCGTGCCTTCTCTTCATCACTTGCCTCTTTAGACAGCTGGTTTTCAAATGAATCTGAGTTCTTGTTCCAACTCCAGTAAACACCTGATTTTATCAGACTTGGATCACTCACAACCTGCAAATAGAAGGATTGTTTGGTTCGTGTGCAATGTAACATTTAACAACTGTACATATGAACATATACCGAAGACATGTTTTTTCAAATTATTTAAAGTAACCTGTGCGAGTCTGCTCCCAGCTTCTTCTTCCGAAACATAGCCTTTGGTAATGGACTTCTGAAATGGTGGGAAGAGAAACCTGAACAATGGAATATGCTCCCTGAACAGAGCTGTTGTTGCGATGCAATCAGGATAAAGAGAGGCAAAGGTAATTCCTGTTTCCTCATGGTAGCGCCTGTGGAACTCTTGCATGGTGAGCATATTACAAACTTTGCTGCCTTTATATGCCTTCGCACCATCAAAATCTCCTCCATCTATCATGGGCTAACTCTCTAGACCATTCAAGCCTCCCACAAGACCTCTAAGATCCCCAAGGTTAGCTTTTGGGGGCACATTTCCAGCCTAGGTGTTTGTGTTTCCCGGAATTACATTGAGAGGTAGTGGACAATTAGAAATTTTACTGCCTTGTATCGTTGCCATATCTTAATCTCTTGTACAACATTGTTAGTACACCTCACATTATCAATTATATGATTTATTGATTTGCAAAATATTCACTGATGGTAAGAGTTATGATGAATTTTTTCATCATTATCTATAAATGCTGCAATATGCTCAATTATCATGATTAAAATTCTGCAAGTTTAATAAGAATTGGCCCAATATTACCCTTAATTATGCATAGTGAGAGCTAGGTTGGTACCTGTGATGGAACCAACAATAATGAGACGCTTTGATGTGTAGTCTGACTGCTTCAGGTCATCTAGGAGTAGCCTTGCGAGGAGGAAGTGACCAAGATGGTTTGTTCCAACACTTAGTTCAAATCCTTCAGCGGTGTAAGTTGGTTCCTTAGCAGTAGGTAGGTATACAGCAGCATTACAAACCAGGACATCAAGTGGCCTGCCCGAGCGACGGACGTTATCCGCAAATTGCCTCACACTTTCAAGTGAGGCAAGGTCGAGATGCAATATGGTATAATTCTCCCTAGTAATGCCAACTGATTTAGCTGCTTTCTCGGCCTTGAGAAAATTTCTGCATGCCATTATTACATGCCATTTCCCTGTTTCAGTGAGAGCCTTGGCTGTGGCCAGGCCCAAGCCAGAGGAGGCACCAGTAATTATCACAATACCTTTTCTCAATGTCTTCCTTTCCTTCTGCTGCAGCCTGATCGACTGCTGGAGTTGTAGCAGCTGTTTGGGCTCGAATAAGTCCAGTAGGTACTTCCTTTTTCTTAAGCTCCTGCAAGCGGAGTCCATTAAGTGTACCAAACGCTAAAAACTGACAGTTCAAGTGGGGGAAACATGCAACGGTTGTCAATGTTTAATTTTTCAATTTTATAATTGAGATTACCAAGATTTTAAATCTCACGAGAGATTTGATTTGGAATTAATTAAATATTACTTGGTTGATAAAAAAAGGTTGCAAGAAAAAAATTTTAAGAGGAAATAGATTTATAATAAATAAGTTTGTATTTATAAGGTTACATATGAAAAAAAAAATATAAGAAAATTATAAGATTGTATAAAATAGATATCGCATAAGACTAGAGGAAATTAAAAAGTTTCTTATGGGTCTATGTTTGAATGTTTGTAGTAAACTAAAAAAGAATGAGAAGATGCACATAGTTATGATGATTGTTATATTTGTTTAGATGGATTGAAAAAGACTGAAATAATTCACATAAATATGGGTATATATAAAAATATGTTTGTTTAAATTGAAAATATTCTATAAGATTAAAGGAGAATAATAGGATTCAAGGTATTAATTGTGAGTGAGTGTTGATTGTTTTAATGTGGTTATAATTTTTTATAACTAGTAGATTTTTTTTTATTTGTAGATATATGCTCGTTAAATTGAATTATATTAAATTATTATTTTTTATATAATTAATTAATTAATTAATTATATTTTCATTGACTTAATTATTTAATTGGATTGGATATTTGTGTCTAACAATTGGAATTCGAACCGATGTGATCTTAACAACTAATATAAGAATTACATTCGAAACTTATGGATGAAATTTTTAACCGTTCATTCCACCATTTCTAAAAGAGTCTGAATTAGTATTATAGGATTAATTATGTAGCTGAATTCATTTACTTCAACTTATACAGCAATTGACTTAAGACGCATCTTTTTATCTGCTATTAACTGCATTTGGGTTTGGGAAAATAAAATGCCTCGGCGGCCCTGTGGATGTCATGGTATAAGTCGTCCAAAAATTTTCATGCCTTGATTTTGCAATGAATCAATTTTGAAAAGCAAGATGAAACATGTGATTATGAAATTGTGTGAATAAGGCTAAAAACCTGTCCCTTAATAGTGTGCTCGGATGTGTGATGTTTGTCGGCAATAATTTCATCCCTCACTGTCAACAAGAAAATCATATATTCTGGAGACACAAAGATATTTGCTTGTTACCTGACTTGTTGCCAGAGGAGAGCTGAGTTCGGTTTTGAAATGGGTTGAGAACGAAACACCAAAAAGACTTGTCTCCTTAAGACAAGCATCGGATTTGGCCTGTCAATATAACATGTCAGGATGAATCAAATATCAAATGACAGCCATAATCTAATTGAGCTTGTCGAGTATCCCTACTTTCTAGCAACTGACCTCTTTGCGGATGGAGATGGTAGCTGGGAGTAATGAGGCTGCTCGGAGAGCCATGAACCTGCCAAAGCTAATTTGCGGTGCTCTTCGAGATATTGAATATGTGCCAAATAGACTGACCGGTAATAGTTGTTCCTTACGTAGAAAGTCTGGAGACAGATAAGATTAGTTTACAGCATCTTGACAGAACACGCCACGTCAGCTTCTAACGTCCAATGAGATTTCGAGTTTTGGATTTGTTTAGATTTCTCTTCCGCTTTTCATTGGTCCAAAGCGCCTTTGGCATTGCCGTCTGAAATCTTGTGTAAACAGTTATTCTATGGGCCTTTTCGGCCTACTGTTTATATGCAACAACCCAGTCCACAGGGATTAAAGTAGATGTGACATTATTATTAATCAATCAATTAGGTTTTTTTTATTTTTTTAAATATCTCCAAGTGCAGCCTAAATATCTTCCCAAAGATATTGGAGAAGCATGGCAGGCTGAATCAAAAACTAGAAATTGTAAATTCAGCTAAAACTCATTAGTGGTGCTAACGCACTCATACCAAATCCAAATTTGTCATTTACTTGCACATCCTTTTAATCATCAGGAGTTCCACGCCCGTCCAACCAAAAAAAAAAAAAAATTTTACCCATTCCACTGAATTTAATAATTGTTTATGTGAAAAAAGAAAAAAAGAAAAAGATTGCAGCAGCCGCATAGGGACATCAAAGTTGGGTTTGTTTAAAAGAAATGTCAGCAAATATACTAATCACCCGACCCAAAACAAGCTAAGATATTTTCAATTTTCTTTTTGAGTTAACAGCATGATTTCTAATTATATTAGGTTCTTTATCTTTGGTTCATCATTATCGTGCCGTCACAAATAAGAAATATATGGATGAGCTCATGGGCCGGTGACTGGTCCCACCTTTCAGCATCATCCCAAGTCGATATATTACCTATCTCCATATGCTTTGATTCCGTAATTAATGTGGAGTTAAAAGTATGTTGCTTTGCTTTTAACAATAAGATTAAGATGTGATAAACGGTATATGCTTTCATCGGTTGGATTCCCATAGGCCATACACTAAAAAACTATAAGCATTTCTTGGATTTTGAAGATAGAAAGTTATCCCATTTTTAATCGTTGAATATTCCTTTTAAAGCTTTCGGTTGAGTAGTTTTTCTTTGTTTGGATCCTACTCTATTGAGTAAAAAAATTTGTTAACTCATGTGTAAATATGATAATTTTAAACATAATATGAAAATAGAAGTTAAACGGTTTAAATTTTAATAAAAATTATATATATTTAAAAAATTTAAAATAAATTTCATATTTGATAAATAAACATAAATTATAATATAATAATTTTTATATTATACATATTTTTTATAAAATAAATATGATATTAATATATGAATTTCATATAAACTAAGATTCTCTAGTTGGTGAATTTAAAATATTAAGAAACGTGAATTTTTGTTTTTTTTTGTTTTTTAACTCTTCTATTTCATCCCATCACATTGAGTAGAAAACGTGTTAATTGTGATTCTACCAAACAATGTATTTTGAAAACTGAAAAAGCAAAGAGCTGGTAATTATATCATGTCAAAATTTTATTATTGGCATTCGGCATTCAATTTAAAATAAATTGATTGATGGAATGTCTCTTTTGTTTATAAAATTTCAACGTTAGTTTTTGAATTACCACTCAAAACAAATTTAGGCCGTTCCAGCTCCGCTCTTAGCATTTAAGCATATGATTTTTAAAGTCTGGTTTCTTGGACTAAAAAGTTGTGGCCTGCACCCGTCAAGCACTGGAGTTGAAAAGTTTTACGATATTTTTAAGTAGGCCAAGGCTTAGCAATCTAAATCTCCCTTGGTATTGGTTAAAGCATTTACCTTGAAGTTTGGCATTTCACAACGCAATAACAAGAGTTTTACCCAATGAAAACATTATTTTATCAAAAGCAACAAAAAGACAACAAGAGTATTACTGAAGAAGAGAACAAACTACCATGATTTATGACTAACAGTAATGCTGCAAATTTGCTTAATTCATCATTCATCTACTGTTACAAGGGGTAAAAGAGAAAAAAAAAAAAAAAACCAAACAAACTGCAAAATCTACATAATCCGATATTTAATTCCATGCTCCCAGCAGAAAAATAAAGCTGGAGATGGATGGGCCAATTGAGAAGGAGATCACCAAACTGTCTCCTGAACTCAAATTGGATTATAACTAAAATCTGCAACATTACTTAACAGACAAGAAAAACTACAAAAATGCTTGCTTATTAACATGAAATGACACTATCTAGTGATATAGTGCAAGATCAAAAGCTGAAAGACATGAGCAAACATAAGTTGTCACTGCTAAAAGGCCTGAAAAATACTCAACCTTCTTGCAGGTGTGATGAAGTGGGGAGAGAATGAGGGAAAAGACTCGGAAATTTTGAATGATTTGAAAAAGAAACAAGGTGGAGATAAGAAAGCTACTAAAGGAAGCACAGGTTTGTTTGATGAAAAATCTGCAACCAGCGAGGAATGAAAGGATATGAAAAAAGAAAAATTAAAAATCTCCTAACCTAAGCCTAGGGGAAAAAAGGGGAGTGAAAAGTCAGAGACTGGTTTCCTGAAAAATCTGCAACCAGTGATAGAAAATCTAAGGGTGGTTGATCTAAATACCTCCTCAGCAAGAACACAAAATAGAAACACGCACACAACGACAAGGAGAAGTAAGGTAGAAGCAGATAGGTCTGTCCTGTAACGCCATACCACTAAAAAGCTGGATTCTACTGATCACCTATCAATCTTGATCTTTCCAAAAGAAGGGTTTCACTGGGCAAGAAGCAGAAGAAGAAGCAGAATTGTCTTGTTGTTGTTTTTGGATGTCAGAATCACTAAATTCCTGCTGATTTTGATTGCCGAAGGGAAGATTTGAGGGCAAAAGAAGATTGTTTGTGGTATCTAAATCATCCCACACTGGACTACCAGGACCCCAACCTGCTGGAATTGCATTGAACCAAGCCTCTGCCATATCTCCCCACACCAATTCCTGAGAACCAGAAACACCTTCCCCTGTTCCAGAACCCTCTGCTGTCAGCTGCACCTCGTCACTAGCTGTTGCCTCACTGGAACCCAGACCTGAATCACTGTCCGGATTTTCTCCTTGAGGCTGTGGTGGTGGTGGCATCATTTCCATTTTTGCAGACTGCAAATTTAGGCCTTCCTGTTCTGGTTGTGGGAGATTCTGATTCTGATTTGGCTTTGAACTTTCATGGGGAGTCTGTGGAGAGGAAACTGTTGAACTTGGGGCTGTGGACGTATCTTTATCCTTATTGAGGAAAAGCTCAGGGAAATTGAGCCTTGCATTCTCTCCCCTCAATTTGAATGCCTCGCGATCATAGGCTAAGGCAGCATCTTCAGCCGTGTCAAATGTGCCAAGCCAAAGGCGAGTCCTGTTTCGAGGAAGACGAATTTCAGCTACCCATTTGCCCCAATGCCTCTGCCTCACACCTCGATAAAGCTTGGTAGTATTTATAGGCTGCACTGGCGGCCTAAACAATTGTCTACCATCCTGCCCCAATCTGCTCATCATCATCATCCTCCCTCTTGGACTCAAATTCAATGTATCACTCCAATATTGAAGAAGTTGCTGCTGCTGCTGAGGTGGTAGGGATGATTCTCCAGCGAAAAAGGGCCGATAAACAAAACCATGTTGCTGCTGCAGCTGAGGACTAAAGGAAATCATGTGTTGCTGATTTTGAAGGGATGGACGGAACATTGGCATGAGAGTTGGAGTATTTCCATATTGTTGAGGTAAGTAGATTGGCTGCTGAGATGCATCAAAAGCAAAAGGAAAAAGAAGTCTGGAAGATGGCAAAGAAGCATTGGAAGAAGAAGAAGAAGGCGGGAAAAGAGTTAGAGAAGAAGGCAAGCTTGTAGAAACAGAGGAGGGAGCAGAAAACGAAGGCGACTGATGAGCCAAAGAAGTCGAGGATTGAACAGGGGCTTGACGTTCAGGGCTACATATCTTCTTGAGAGGTCTTTGTGACATTGAAGCTTCATCTAAAACTGGCTTCCATTGCCGCCTCTCCAACCCAAAATCAAGATCCTTGCCTTTGTCAATCTCCCAATCTTGGCCTGTTATCATCTTCTCTGTCTCATCAACAACACCCTTCTTGGATTTGCCACTATTCTTTGCTGCAGCCATTGATACTGATAAGCACTGGCTCGCTCTCTCTATATAAATAAAACTTTGATAAATTGAGATGGGACGATAAAAAAAAAAAAAAAAAACTACTACGGAAATATTCAAATCAAATGTATATGTCAAGAGGAAAAAAGAAGGTGGACAAAGATAATCTTGAGTACCCCAGATTCGAATTGGGTCAGCAGATTAAAAAAAGAAAAAGACCGAATTTTAGAATCTGGAAGAAAAATTTAATGGCTAAAACATATGGAAGCAAAACAACAGAACCAGATACGATTTCAGGACTCTTGAACCCATCCCAAAATTCCCAACACAGAGAGAGCGAGCTCAACTTGCATGATGCAACAAGCAAATCCAACAATAGCGAGTTGATTTGGTTGGAGAAGCGATAAGTTGAGAAAAGAAAATCGTAAAAGCAGGGGGAGAGTCTGTTGTTTGAGAAAGGTAGAAGAAATGCAGGGGAGCAGGGGGGGGAGTCGAACCAGAAAAGATTTATAGACAGGAGTGGAGAATTTGTACAAGTCTCCCTTGTTCTTGGTTGGTTGGTTGGTTTTTCTGGGACCCCACACGGGATGGTCCTTTGCTAATTTCGTTTCCACCCAATTTGTCTCTGCTCTTCTTCCCCACTAACACTCTCGTCTCATTTTTTTTTCCTTATATTTAATAATAAGACTTTCATTTCACTATGGTATTTTTATGTGAGTTTTGATGTTTTATTTTCCGAATTTGTGTTCAATTGCCTGATCAGTGGCTTTGTAAAATCTCAACAGCGTAGCTGTGGTACCCTGCATCTCGTTCTAGGGACAACCTCCAAATCCAATCTCACTTCTCAACTCAACTTTTATTTTTTTCAAAAACTAATTAATTTTAAATAATGTATAGCACAAATAATACTATATAATTTAATACATTTGTCATCATAATAATTCGCGTAGATAACTTTTCATTTTCGAATGAGCAAAATACAAATATCACTTGGTTATTATTTAGTGATTCAAGTATTGCCGACTTACATCTTCAATGTATGTAAATTATAAAGAAGATTGAATATTTATTTACACCACTGGCAAATTTAACTCGACACTCTTTTATAAATTTTTATAAGATTTATATTTATTTATTTCGTATGTAAATTATATAAGCTAAATTTTAAATTAACTAAAATATTTGATATAAAAATTTAATCATTAAATATATTAAAAATATAAAATTCTCATTGAAATACAAAAAAAAAAAATTAATTTAATTTAAAATTTTAGGTGCATGATAAATACAATTATATTATCAAATTCAATGATTGATTTGTTAAATTATTAATAATATATAAAATAAGTTAAAACTATCAAGTTTACGCTTACGTAACTTAATCTCTCCCCTACAAAAAAAATCAAAAAAGAAGAAATTATTTACGGAGGCAAAGGGAGGGGGGATGCGACAGAATATCAAATATCAAAAACAGTTACTTTTAATTTGAATGTTGCCGTACACTGGCGTGGCAGCGTGTGGTTGAATGTTGATGGTGGACGGTGGACGGTGGCCTTAAGAAGACTATGGTGCGCCTGGCGTTGCAATGCGCGGCTAATTCTAAATTTTGGTAATTGACCAGGACCAGTTCTGTTGGTGTTGCTCGATGCTCCTTTCTCGATGCTACGAGATTACATTATTTAAGGTCAGGCTGAGGCAGTCAAGCCCGAGATTCCAACACGTGAACTTTAGGACGGTTCCCTTTCCAGAAAGTTTCTACTCCAATGATATTTTTATTTTATTTTATTTTATTTTGTTGAAAAGGATGCCGCTGTCCTCTGCAGTTTTTAGATACGTTTCTTTTTTTGGCCAAAAGTTTTTAGATATTTTTAGTTTAGTTTATATCAATATCATTATTTATAATTAATTTTTTAAAAAATAATAAAAACTTTACTAGGTTAATACAATCAAAATAATAAATAATATTTTTAATGTAATATAATGTATATAGATAATTATTATATTAAATAATTAAATTAATTTAACGTTATTTTGTACAAAAAATCACTCAAGTCCATTAACATTGGAGGTTTTAAACAGTAATAAATCTTGATATTTGATTTTGAGACGATAAATTAATACTATAAATTAAATATTATATTAATTTATTTTTTTATAAGATATAATCTGTTATACTTATTAATATATTAAGTATTCTATGATACAAAAAATATATTAACAAAAAATAACAAGTTTATAAAATTATAAAAGAAAAATGTTACTATGACAACATTAAAACTTTAAGAATACGATAACTTTTAAATCAATGGTAGAATTACTAATTACATGATCTTTTAGAATTACTAATTACATAATCTTTTTATAAAGTATGGAATTTTTTTATTCTTTTTGACAATTTAAATTTGAAATAAAAACATGCACAAATCTATCATTTTTATAGGCATAAATTGGTTGGTAAAATTTTTACACAAATAAGAAAAATAAATATTATTTTAAAAAATAAGTTGAAAATATTTTAGATTAAAATCTACGGTGTTTTTTGTTACAAATATTTTTAAAATAATGAAAATAGTGATTAAGTAAATTTAAATAATCAAAAGAGAAATCATGTTAAGTTATTTAACTTGATAATGGTTCCAAGATATAATTCTAAATACTTAAAAGAATTATATTGAAAAGACTTTACATGAAAATAGTTGATTGTCATACTTGAAAGAGTCTACTAACTTAAGCTTCCAAGAAGAGCAATCAACTCCCTAAGACATGGAGTCAATTGCTTTAACAAACATAGGCTAAACAAAGTTTCTATATGAGATAACAAACAGCTACCTTCATAAAATAATTGATTGCTACTATTGAAAATTAGTGGAATTAAGTCTTAACCCTCAAGAAATCAACTACCAAATATATAAAAGTCTTCTGAAAATTAATCAAGGCCATGGCAATTGACTACTCTTGAATAGAAATCAATTGCTTAAAGAATGCTAAATGTGGAATCTCTTCTAAAGATTGAAAGGAGTCGACTGCTCACACATAAGATATATTCGGACTACATTAAAAAATGTGAAAATAGTCTGCTGTTCTAATGAAAAGTTGACTACCTTGTTCTTAAAAGCATTTTGAAAATTGTATTTTCAAAGGGGTAATGGACTACCTAGTTGGAACCATTGACTACTCTACGTGAAAAGTTATAATTTCTAAAAATGTAAAAAATAATCTCTCTTTGTTTGATTAGTTTTATTATTCAAATGAATAAATATATTTATAATTTTTTAAAGAGACATATTTATAACTAAAAGAAAGTGATTTTTTTATTAAAATAACACAATTAAAGAGTCACAACTTAAGGATTAAATCTCTATAAATAGAGATTAATGTAAGTTCATTTACACATCAAAGTTAATTCCTAAATTCTTTTCTTTTCTCTCATTTCTCTCAAATAAAGGCTAGTTTCTTTAGCATTATTTGCTGTAAAAAACCTTGTTAAAAATAACATATTTCCATATCTTATTAAGGAGTGTTTAATGGTTTAGTTCTTTTAGTGCAAAGTAAACTAAACATAAGTTTTGTTGTATCTTTGAGGCTATTCAATCCAATCTCTTTTGCATATCGTAATTGATAGAAACCGAAATAACTGTTAAGGAAAGTGGCATTTATAGCACGTTTTGGAAACATTTTCATTCGTGATTGAATATTTCTTTTGTTCAACAAGAGATACAATAAGAAGATTATAAAAAGATCACATATTGAACAATCTAGTACATTTTATATTATGTTCTCAAACATTGTATTTTTCTAACACTTTTAAAGCTTAATTTGCAACATGGATAACTTCAATTACATAAAGAAGATGGCAACCAATTACCAATTTTGGAAAGGTTTGATGGCAACAACTTCCTAAGGTGACAACAAAATATGCATATCCTCATGTCTTCACTAAAGATTGCATATGTTCTCACTATTCCAAGGTTGGAAAAGAGATGATGAATCTTGTAATGAAACTTACAAAAAGAAAAAGAAGGAAAACAATGACTACACATGCATGGGCTATATTTTAAATGGTATGTCAAACTTTTTATTTGATACCTACATTTCATGCACTTCAACAAAAAAATAAGATGAGTTGGATGTAAGGTATACAAAAGAAAATGCTATATCAAAAAAGTTTTTAGTTTCAAGATGGAACATGTATAAAATGACTAATTCTAAGTCGGTCATGAATCAATTTCTTGAAATTTAGACTACCTCGAATAAATTCAAACAATATAATATAGAAATGGATGAGCCATTTGTTGTGTTTTCCATTATTGACAAACTTCTTCCATCATGAAAAGACTTTAAGAAAATATTGAAACACACAACAAAAAGATGTTAATCTTGAAAATCATGCATGTTATCTTCACCTAAAAAAGCAATATCATAAGGAGAATGAAAAAAAAAAAGGAATGTTAGTTCTTCTAAGGCAATATATTGGAAGATGTCAAGCCATCTATATCCACAATGAGAAAGAAACTCTCACCAAAGGCCATAAAATTTAAAAAACAAACATGTTGCTATTGCAAAAAGCAATGTCACTTCAATAAAAATTATCCAATAATAAAAAAGAATAAAGATGTACCTTATGCAACTAAAGATAATTTTGTTGAAATGAATTTTGAAATCAATGTCATTGAAGACAAAGAGGCATGGTGAAAAGATTTTGGCACCATTAAGTTTGTATGTACCAACAAAGCAATGTTCAAAACTTTCTTAAAAGAAAAAGGCAATGTGCTATACATGAAAAATTCATCTACAACTAAAATTAAAGGTAAAGGATCCATTGATTTGAAATTTACATTTGTAAAGACATTAACAATTACAAATGTTTAGTATGTTATAGAAGTTATGAAAAATTTTGTATCCGCTAGTGTCCTTAATAAGCATGGTTTTAAGTTAGTGTTTAAAGCAAACAAGTTTATCTTGTCTAAGGGTGGTATATTTGTGAAAAATGCTTATACCTATAATGGCATGTTCAAACTCAATGTACTTGCTATTATTATTAACAATAAAAAGAAGAATGTTTTTTTTTTACTTAATTCTTTTGATTTTTAGCATTATAGATTAAGACATGCTCATTATATTAGAATGGATGCAATGTCTAAGTCTTGTTTATTTTCGAGTATTAAAAGAAATGATGAAAAATATAAAACATGCATGCTAACAAAGATTACTAGAAAACATTTTCATAAAGCTAAAAGAAGTTTTAAAATCCAAGAACTAATACATAGTGATATATGTGATTTGCATAGTACTCCATCAATTAGTGGTAAAAGATATTTTGTAACTTTAATTGATGATTATTTAAGATATTGTTATGTTTGCTTGATGCATTCTAAAAATCAAACATTGGATAAGTTCAAAACTTATATAAAATTGCATGTTAAAAAGACTTAGTCTAAATACCTACTATCGCCACACCCAATCTAAAGTTGATTCAAAGAAGTATACAAAAATAAACTAGCAACAACAATAATGGAAAACCAAAAACTAGTAATGCAAATAACAGAAAGCAAGTTCACTAAATGTAAAATAAGCATTCATGAAAAAGTTATCAAAACAATAGCTAAAGTACTTTGAATTGAATCTAACATACTTTGAATGTAAATCTAAACTAAAAAACTAAAAATTAAAAGCTCAAATGTTAACCAAATAGCAATTAACAAATAGCAGTCGAAAGTAACTAACTTTTTCACCGAAACTTCTTAACCGAAATCAACTACCTAATAACTTCTAAAGGAAATATGCTTTTGAAACTACCTAAAAATGATCTAAGCAATTTATAAATTGAGAAAAGAGTAAGATAACATGAATCAAAACACAATTGAAAAGTAATTGAAAAAGTAACTCACAAGAATCAATAAGAAAAACTAGCTAAAATTGCATATTTGGAAATTTGATCTGAGCTTGGAAAAAAATTTAGATCTACAATTCTATAGATCAATTTAAATTAGATCTATATTATCAAATTCAACAACAGAATTGAAAAAAAAGATAAAAAATTTAGCTCAATGAATTTGATAAAAAATCACGTTTTTAAAAGAACAAAAACAGAGTAATTAAACAAAATTTAGCCAAACAGAATTGAAAAACATGAAATTAAGAGCAAGCAATTGAATCTAAGAAAGTAAACACATGAATTAAAAAATACAAAGTGAAAAAAGATTGGACTGATCACCCAGTTAGGAGAGAAAAGTCTTCAAGTGCTGTCATTCACCAAGCTTCAACTCTGCTATTGAATATAACCGAACCTTTCTGGATTTTTTAAAAAATTTTATGGATTGAGTTTGAATGTGATCTTTTCCAAAATTAAAAAAACATGATTAAGAATTCACAAAAGAATATTTGGATTGAAACTTGCAAGATTTGAATGATATCAAGCATAAAAACCATAACTAGCTCTAAAATTCACCTGGAGGATTACTGTTTAGTTTCCCTCACTTGACAATAATCTAATTGTTCTTTAAAGCTCTTAGAAGTTGAGGTGAGACAGTATTATTTAAATGTTAAATAGACAATGAATATAACATTTGCAAGTCTTGCATCTCTTTGTTTAATATTTTTTTTTTTAGTTCTTACTTTTTATTAATTCAACTTCTTAGAAATGAAGGATGTTATATGCTATATGAAAAAGTAGAAAACATGTCTCTTTTTATGCTTTGAGATCGATCATTTGTCATCACAAACATATATAAAGGATTAATATTCATGAACTTCTTGAGTGGTTTTTAGCAATTATATCAACACCATAAAATGGAAATGTGAATGTTAATAGATAAATCTCTAGTGTTTCATTGACTTTTTTTATGGTACTAGTTTTATTTGATATAGAATTACAAGCATAATGGAATTTCTTGGTTGAGCTAGCTATTAGAGATTGTTGTGAGATTACCTAAAATTACATTCTTTTAAATCAATTTTGCATTTTGCATTTTCCCTTTTTTTATGCTTGAAAGATGTGTAAAATAACATATACCCATAAACCTTGTCAAGATATGAGCATGGTTTACATAGATATCATAACCCATGAATTGAAATATGAAAAAGATGATACATAGTGTATTAAATGACAGAACAAGTGTAATTGTCAAAAATAACAAAAACATTTTGTAAACTTTGATTGGAAAAAACTATAAAATGCTTTAGATGATTGTGTTAAGCACATTGCAACATCATTGTAATTTATTATGAATGTCAATTCCTATGACAAAAGTAATTAGTTATCTTGGCACTTTTTCTTCTTACTTGCCATTGTTCTAGAAAGTACTATCAATGTTGCAATACTTGATTATTGTAAAAGATAGTATTGATTATAGTAATGAAGCAATTGGTTTTGAAAGGGGAGAAAATCCTTGTTTTGTGGCTTGAATTCATTATGATAAACCAAACTTTACTTTTTTTTTAAATCGGGCAACCTTCTTTATTTATTCTATTTGACTTGCTATTTCTTCTTACAGTATTTCAACTATATTAGAATGGTTGCTATTTAAGGTTCCTACGATAAGATGTAAGCTCTTTTGAACTAAAACATTCACCCAATTGACATCTTGTTGATGCTAGTTGACTCGGAAGGTGACAAGTTGAAAATTGAAAAGTTGTTGAGAGTTGGAGCAAGTTATAATGTTAAGGATGCAAATGGGCATGCTACACTTGATATGGTTGTCAACGAAGAAATAAAAGACTTCATTCTTGGTTTTTCTATGCAAAAGACTTGATTTGGATTACTAAATCTCTTTTAAACAGTACATTTGATTTTTCTCCTAATTTTTTTATAATGTTATGCCCATTATATTATGTAATGTTTATGTTTTGAGTGTTTTACATACTTAGTTAAGTTCTCTTAAAGCAATTTACGTTATTTATAAAGATGCAGATATTAAACACATTTTCATAATTTTCATTTTTGAAAATAATTTTTCATTTTTGTGTACCAAACATGTTTTTCAAATTTTTGAAAATAAAGAATGAAAATTACTTTTAAAAAATAAAAGTAAAAAAAATAAAATAAAAGATATCTTCTATAAGCAATCAGAGCTTTAGTTTCTCAAAATATATGTATAGTTCTACAATTCCAATCTTTGCATAAAAGCAGTTTACACTTATCAATCACATTATACAAATTAAGAATCTTTGTCATGCAAAACTAATGTATGATTTATATCTAGATGTTTTAGGTTAAACCAATGAAATGAGTTTTAAAGGAATTTTTAAGAAATCTGTTAGTATTTTCTTTTTAGTATATGCAATTCATTATTGTATACTTTATTCTCTTTTCATAAATCTATGTATTTTGTTTTTTAGCTTTGAATTTCAATTATATATAAAAAAAAATATGTAAAAGTAATTAGGAAAACAACATTTTTTTATAAAAAGCAAATGTATAATCAAATTTTTATGTGTAGTTTGACCTTAGGCTTAGTTTATTAATATACTTAATTCAATAATCAAGTTAGTAGATCAAGTTTTTCAATCTCCAATAGTTAACATTTTAAGATTCCTTAAAAAAAAATTAAGATGGATGATATGTCTAAAACAATTTTTTATTGGAATTAATATATTTCATATCAAATTTTAATAAGTAAATGATGATGAGAGCCCTAAATAACTTAAACATCAATCAAAACTAATTTTAGCTTAAAAGAAAAAAAAATTGACATAAATATTTTTATCAACCAATAGCTACTTAATTAGTTACATAATAAAAAAGCTTACAAGTCAATATTTAATTATCCTTTAAGCCATACCATCAATTAATTAATTAAACATTATAACTCTTGAGTCCTAACTTTTAACTAAATAGTTAAAATTAAATTTATAAGAACATTTTAGAAAAGATGTGCAGCAATTAAGGAGCAAAAAAAGATTTGTTCAAATCAACTTGGTTTTAACATTGAACTGCATTTAATCAATACCTCTATCTATACAAAATATAAAAGTTATCCTGAACACCCCAAATTTCAATTTATTGTCACATCAGCAATTTTTCTGTTCATTTGAGTGTAAATTAACGAATAACTAGCATTTGATTGTTCATCTACTTCCAGTGGCGATGGTTTTCCCAATTAACATTCAAGCGACATAGAATTAGAAGCAAGCAATAGACAATTCAGTAAACAAACCCAATTTTCAATGCCACACACACACAACAATCAAAGATAATAGACAACATTGAACACCAACCAATAGTAAAAATCACAAAAAAGAAAAAGTGGAATCGACGAGAATGGAAAGATGGAAGTTTGTTTGGGTTTTCTGATTTTGCAAGCCCCAATCAGGTTAAAAATGCAACAAATTTATTGGAAAGCAATCATACTAAAAAAAATCATAATCTAAAACTTATAAAAAAACAAAAAAACAAAAATCATGAAAAAAAGTCAGTTGCCGAAAAATTTTTAAAAATTATAATAATCACATAATTAAATATCACCATTAAATAAAAAAATGAAATTCTTAAAAAAAAAAAAAACTAAATCCCCACAGAAAAATACAACTAGTAAATTCTTCACAAAAAAATATATTTTCAATAGTTTTCAAAATCATAAATACAAGTAAAAGTATAAAAAAAAAATAAAAAAATCACATCCAAAAAAAGAAAGAGAGGATTCTAGACAATGAAAAAGCCTTTTTTTTTTTTTTGCCAAAACCACCTCTTGGTCTAAAAATAATTATTTAAAATTTTTTTTTTTAGATCTCTCTCAAAATAAGGGATTTGATAGTAGAGTGAAGGCTTTTCAAATGAAATAAAAGAAAAGAAATGGAGCAAAGAGGGAAAAAGAATTTGAAAATAAAAAACGATGCCAAAAAAGAAAAAAGGAATGAACAAGAGCACTGCTATCGGCAAAGGTTAGATTGGATGGTGAGTATGGAGGTTGGTGAGGTGAAAAAGAAAAGAAAGAGACATAAACGACTGAGATGAAAAAAAAAGATAAAAGAAAAAGGATTTTGAGGGCATAAGGTTAGGGTTTTAACATGAGAATGTATTCGATGCAAAATGAAGCCATTTCTAAAAATAAGCAAATTTAAGCTCTTTTTATTTTATTAATAATTAATTAAAATTAATTAAATTTGACCCTAATCCCTTTTTATTATCATTTTTTTTTTGTTTAAACCCAATTTCAAGATAGATTTTAAAACCAGATAAATTGAAGCTTTTCTATTATTATTAGATGCAACTTAATTAGATGCAATTTAGAAATAGGCAAACTTAAGCTCTTTTTGTTTTATTATTAGTTAATTAAAATTAAGGATATGACAGATAGGGGTGTAAATGATACATTAGTACTCGTAAGCTATTCGAGTTCGATTCGAAAAAAACTCGAATTCGGTTCGATTATTATCGAGTCGAGCTCGAGCTCGAGTAACTCGACTTATCGATCGAGTCGAATTCGAGTATTCTTATATCTGACTCGAGTAGCTCGCGAGCCTAATCGAGCTTTTATATTTAAATATATTTTTATTATTTTAATTAATAAAATATTTCGAGTCCGATTTCGAGTTCGAGTATGAATAATCGAACTCTTGTCAAGTATACGAATCGAGCTTATTTTTACATATTAATCGAGCTTAATCAAACGAGCTCGAGTAGCTCGAATTCGATCACGAATCGAGCTCGAGCTTGAAAAATAAAACTCGATCGAACTCGAACCGAGTATCGAGCCCCGAGTTATGAGTCGAGCTCGAGCTCGAGCTATTCGACTCGGCTCGGCTCGTTTACAGCCCTAATGACAAATTGTATAATAGGGAAATCAATAAATAAAAAATTGATTTTAAAGATATTTTTTATCCTAAAGGTAAAGGTAAAATAAAGAAAAAAGGAAAGAAAAGAAAAAAATTGAGAAAGAGGGCAAGAAAACCAAAAAAAAAAAAAAAATGGAGAATAAAAATTTAAAAATATAGGTTTTTGGATTTTTAAATTTTTTTAACATTATGCTATTCATTTATATTTAATTTTTTCTTTTAAAACATCTTCAAAAAATATATAATTTAGTATAATTAAAGAAAAAATTATTAAGCATATATATTTAGTGACTGATTTTTTTTTTTAAATTGAGGATAAACTTTGGAACTCTTTTTTTTAAGAGAGAAATGAGAAAGAAGAATACTATTATTTAAAAAGAAAAATAGTAAATGAAAATACAGATTTATTTCTTTATTTTAATTTGTTTTCTCATTGTTCATTTTCACACTTTTTTGTTTTGTTTTCTTTATATTTTTTCAAGAAATTAGAGCCTAAAAAATTTAAAAATATATCAAATAATAAAAATTTATGAACAAATTTATATATTTTTAAAATTTTATAAAAATGACTTATATTTTGAGCTTTTCATGGTTTTAATATTTAAAACAAGTTTGGGGCTTTTTCTTTGTTATTTCCTTTTCTTTTCTTGATCTCTATTTTTTAAAATTTAAACTAAAGCAAAAAGTTTTTACATCTTTGGTAAAAGAAAAATAAGGATAAAATAAAAATAGTACGAAACCTTTTTACTATATATTTTTTATTTTAGTTTTTCCTTCTTTATTTATTTATTTTTTGTCTTCAACACTTTTTTTTAGAAAATTTATCATATGATACGTGCCAAAATATATACAGTATAAAAAAATCATCAATTTATATTATTCTCAAGCATAAAAAATAACATCTATTAATACAGAAAAATACAATTCTGTATTGTTGCTTTACCTCTTTACCAAAGTAAAGCTTAATTCAGTAAATTCTAGCTAGGATAGCAGCCACGTATAGCCGTGTAGGCAGCAGTGGACCATTGGCCATTGGGTTTGGACTAGGTTTTGATTTTAACGAAGCTGTCCCATCACCTTTTGCTTTTTCATTCATCAATGCTAATGAAAATAGGTTTGGGGGGAATTCTTTGACCAACGAAAACCGACCTTTTTTTATGTTGACTTCTTCACATAACTTAAAATATCCTACACTACCACGTATGCTAATGCATCTTAACCACAAAGCAATAAAAAAGACTATCAATAAATTATTATTAATTGGCGTCACATTTTGCCTATTATTGTAGAATTTTTTAAAAAATATTTTAATATTAAAATACAAATTAATAAATTAAAGTATAATAATAAATTATAATTTTTAAATTATAATAACATAAGAAATTATGTTTAAATAAATACTATAATAAAAAAAAAGTGTGGTATATTATTGACTTATAATTTATCTTGTTTTTTGTTTTTAGATTCTTCATATAATAATATAGAGGTAACATTATTTGTATTGGTGAGTCAAGTAAGTTATCATCATGATAATTCATGTGTATTTATATTATTTAATAAATATGTTAAACTTAAATTACATTAAACACTAAATATATTTATTCACAATTAATTGAATTCATGAATATTATAAATTGATAAATGATTAAATTCAAGAATAGTTCATTTTTTTTTTATTTTGAATTTGATTCATAATTAATTAAAAGTAAATATGAATTTAAACTCAAAATTTTAAATGACACAAAACATGAAATACATTATTCATAATTAATTAAATTTATTAATATCATAAATTCATAAATAGTCAAAGTAAAAATTAATATTATATTATATATTAGTAAATTTTTTTAAATAATTATATTAATTAATTGAATTTAAATTAAATCTTAATTTATATATTTTCAAATGTTCAAAATAAACTCTAAAAATTACTTACTAAAAAAGAAAAATGAACCTTATAAAGTGGGCGCCAAAAGAGAAGCATTTAGCAGCTTAACTTGAGAGTGAAAGTAGTGGTGTACATAAAATGTGCGCAGTAAAATATGCAAGTCTTCCACGTTAGGGTTTCACTTTCGGTGGACACACCAACCCCCCCAAAAAAAACGAAAAACAAAAAGAAAAAAGAAATGATAATTGTGAGGGTCGACCAGTTTCATTGTCACAATGTCAACAGCTTAACGGTGTCTTCGAAAAGTCGGTGCAAATCGGCACGTGTCGGTGGTCCACCCAATCAATTCTTCCCCCACCATCATTTGCCTTATTCGACAGCAACAACAACCAAAGTTTATTGAATTTGTAACTTCAGTCTAACAAAAATATCTTACTCTAATCTTTCCTTTGAGGCCAAGCTTATTCCACAAAAGGACATACTCATTGGCTATCCGCCATGCAAGCCAAATTAACGCTAAACCCTCAATCTTTTAATTTTTCCTTTTTTTTTTCTTCAATTGAGGATTATATTTTGCTTTATTCGAATTTAAGATATTCACTTTTGCTGATTAAAAAAGAAACAGATATACATTTATTTTGTGTTTTAATATTTGATTCAATAATAATTGTATATTATTCTATCCATTAGGCTTCAAATTTAAATTCTCTAAATAAATTATGATTACATATATATTTACAAACTAAAATAATTATTTTTTAGAATTTTAGTGTAATTATTTATTACATTAAAAATGAAAATAATTTTCTAATATTTATGAAAAAGCCACTTATTTAGTAAAATAAAAGGAAAGAAAAGATAAAGAAATTAAGCTACATCATCAATTATTCTCACGTTTGGCTGACCATGGAAATAGAATCCAACAAACAGTTTTTTTTTTTTTTTTTTCATTTGAGAATATAAAGAATTCAACTTGGTTATTGAAACTTAAAAATCCAACAATTTATCTATAGATTACACACTATTGACAACAAATGATGTTAAGTCACCAAGGTTAATCTAGAAAAATAAATTTTTGAAAAATGAAGACCATATCAAAATTTGTTACACAATTTAAATATTCAAAATTTTATTTGTTGGCCTATTTAGAAGCTTAAAAGCAAAGTTGTTTTTGAAAAGGGTTTTCGATGGTCTTCAAATGATAGTGCCATTATAGCGCATAGCCTGAGAGATTATATGAAGCATAAGGCTGTTGCAACAGGTAGGTGGTTGAAACAACAAAGGTTGATAAGTAGGGATAAGGCACCAGATGCCTTTGTCACGTTCAATGTTGATGAGGCTGCAACTATAAATCCCGTTGAACTTACGGTGGGAGGCATTTGTCAATATATTGGAGGATTGAGGTTATTTGGCTTTATGTTGAAACTTGGCAGAAATTGTATTCTAAAGGCTAAGTTGCATACTATTTTAGAAACTTTGAAATTGGCTTGAAACAAATGTGTTAAGGAAGATTATTATAGAATCAAATTCATTGGTAGCTGTTAACAAAGTTGTAAGACCATTGGAAGACAATTATCCTTTTAGCCAAATTATTTTACAATATACGGATATTGCATTTATAGATATCTTAATTTGTCCGATTTTTTTTCTACATGTAATGGGTTTTGAATTTTATTTTGATGATGGATCGTGCAAGTGAGCTTTAATTGTAAAGTTGAATTTTAGTTTCAAAATCAAAAAGCTCAAAATTAATTTTTTACTTTAATCCATTATTATTGTTATTATTTATTATTTATTAATTTCTATTTTAGTTTTTTATTATTACTTTATTTCCAGCATGTGATTAAAAGAAGAAGATAATAATAATAAAAAAGTTAGGCAGATTCAGTCTTTGCAAAGATCCAAGAATATTGAACATAGGTTAATTTTGGAAAACTTGGGCTCCAATTCATTGAAAAAGAAAAGACAATTTTTTTAAGAATTAAATTCTAATTTTGTCAAAATTCTAATTTTGTCAAGATTCAGTTGAATTTGAAGTTTTTCAAATTAAAAGGGATTTGATCCCTATATAGGGAACCTAAATCTGCAATCAGAAAGACAACAAGCAATGAGCAAACAACAAGCAAACAAGAAATTAGCATATAATGCATAGTAGCTAAAGCAAAAAAAAATTTATGAGTTTCAATTTTATTTTTTGGAAATTTGGTTCAATCTTTTGGTGTTTTTGTGATTGATCTTTTGGAAATTTATTGAAAAGTTAGGAATTCATTCAAGTTTTTTGGATTTTTGGAATTTAAGTTGAATTTTTTGGGATTTTTGGAGTTGTACTCAATTTTTGGTTTTTGGGAATTTCTAGGATTTCTTAAGGGGAATGTTTGGGTTCTTTCCTAGGTTATTCTAGGTTTTCTTTGAATTTTTCAATGAAAGTTTGATTTTTCTAGTAAGTTTCACGTGGTCAAAGGAAAAGATGATGGCTGGATTCTTTTAGGGACTTTCTAGGTTTCATTTGAATTTTCTTGCATTGTTTGAATTTTTCATTGCTAGATTTTGGAATTGGTGGTCATTTTCTGAGATTATTGAATTTCTCGGTGGTTGTTTTTAGAGAGAGGTCAAAGTAATTTTGCACTAGAGAGAGAAGGAAGATGGGAGATCTGAGGAAAGAGACTTATTTTTGGCTTTTATACTAAGCTTGGATGATGTTGTTTTGTAGATTTGGATCTGTGCCTAAACCTGATGACCCACATGCCAACTCACCTCACAACCCGCCCCTGTTGTAATTTTTATTTTTTTTATTTTTTGTTTTCTGTTTTATTTTACTTTCTATTATATATATATATATATATTTGTTATCATTTTCTTTATTCATTATTAATTGTGACTTAATTAAAAGTGACAAGGAAAAATGAAAGAAAGAAACTTTTGCATGATTTTTATTATGATATTTTTTGCATGATTTTAATTATGATACTTATTGCATGATTTTTATTATGATACTTATTGCATGATTTGTATTATGATATATGATACTTTGCATGGATTTTATTTATTTTTGCATAATTATGATATTTTTGCATAGATTTCATTTATATGCATGATGTTTGTGCATGTTTTCTTATTTTTACCTATTTTAATTATGATATTATTGTATGATATTTTTTATAGTATTTTTGTATACATTATTTTGTGAATAAATAAATAAATAAGAATTTGATTTTTCATAAGATGTTTAATGAATCCAAAGATAAAACCTTTTCAAGTGAACAATGAGTTTACCTTGAATACTCTTGAGATTAGAAAAAAAAAATTTTGGTTAAAAGTCTGAAGAATTTTTTCAATATTTAAATATAAAAATTAATAAAAAAAATCATCTTTGATTAAGGTTTAAACAAAATAACATGTAATTAACTTGACACCAATTTTAAGCGCTATAAGATGTTAAAACCTTTTCTACATGTAATTGATTTCCAAACTTAGTTTTGTTAATGTAGACTAGAACCTAATTCTTTTTAGAGACTTTTAGTCAAGCCTAAGGTAACCTTAAAAAGTATAGATTCACATAGGTGACTAATCACACCTAGATAAAAAAAAATTGTTGGTGACTCCATATTTTTGTGTTAAATGGGTAAGTTCTTAGACTTGAACGTTATGATAGTTTGGTGACTCCATTAGAGATATTAGAGATTCAAGCCATTAGTTAGTTATGTGTTATCTTAAGTCTTGCTTTGATGATTTTATTATGTGATTATTTATGATTTTTCATGTGCATTAACCTATCTTTTTTTTTTTATAGCTTATGATTTTTATGTGTACTAATTTATTTCTCTATTTTATAGATTTTTATTTTTCATGTGTACCAAGTTATTTGATTATTTGGGCTATATGTTCTTTTATACACACTACATATACATTCATGTATAAGCTCTAGATCTAAGTTTTATTTTTTTTTAGGAGGGAGCAAGTACCTACACTCTTATGAGGTGATAATCTCTGTATGAACTAGCCAAAACTCTCATTTGAATTGAGCCGTCTCGTTTGAGGCTATAATGGTGGGTGAAGATTAATGTACCTTACTAATATATAATAGATCATGATGTAACGTACAATTTGAGAGCCTTTAAATTGTCAAACCTTTGAACCCAGTATGTACATAAACCATAAGAATCTAAACCTAAGTTCGAGCCCTACCTTTTTTTATATTAAAAATTCTAAATAAGGCATATGAAGGAATATTTCTTACTATTTTACTTGTAAAATTGTATTTTGCTCCTTGTATGTATTATATTTACTAATGTTTTTTCTTTCATTGTATGTTCATGCATTTACATCATCAAATTTATCATAATGAGTGATTGTCACAAAATAATTTTAATAAAAAAATCTTAATTACATCCATAGAAAGCCTAACAAAGTCCTCTATTGACCTGAAAATAAAGTTTAAGAAAGCTTACCTTAAGGGAGGTGATTGCTTGCTGGCTGATTATGTGTTTGCTCTCCCAACTAGAATCCATCGCAATCTCAAATGGAATAATCTCAGTGATTTGGATAACATTTGGAATCGATAGGATGTTACTATCAGTGAAGCCTTCTAAAAAAAGTTTTGGGATCTTTCACTACTCTTAGTCACTGTCGATGATAAGTTTATTAAAGCCATGATGCAATTTTGAAACCCCTCATATCATTACTTTGTGTTCAATGAAGTTGATATATTACAAACCTTTGAAGAATATTAAACTCTACTTCACTTGGACTTTTTTAATCCTAACAAGATATATTAGAAAAATAAAAAGATAGGTTATTGAAAAAAGCTTGCTCAGTTGATGGTAATTGATGTCTAAACTATTGATGCCTAGGTAAAAGGAAAGGGTGAAAGTACTGGCATACCTTGATCTATTGTTCATGATCTTACATACAAGCATTGGGGTGTTGAAAAAGTAATGGATTTGATGGCATTGACTATTTATGGGATGGTGATATTTCCAAAAGCAATAGGGTATATTGATGTCAGAATAGTAGATTTCCTTGATTAGCTTGGTTATCAAATCAATCCTTTTCCTACAATATTGGCTGAAACCATAAAATTATTGAACTATTGTCGATGATGTGGAAAAAGGCATTTTACTAGATGTGCATAAGTGCTAACCATTTGGATGAAAAAAAATATTGAGAGCAATTAAGGTAATTTCGTAAGCCATACTTTACTTCAAACACTTTTATCAAGGAATTTTGTGAGAATGAATGGGTTGCACAAAAATAAAAAAAGCATGGATCTCATTTTTAAGTAATCTCATCGACGAAGATGTGATATGGAGAGCACTTTGGATGCCCTATAGACTAGTACTATATGGTTGTAAAGATAAGTTTTGAGTTCCTCTTTTAGGCCTTTAGGATATAGGGACTTATTCTTCAATCATAATGTAAAGATAATATAGATATGAGTAGTTTATCCTAGCCACTTTTGGACTTAGCAAGATGGAATTCTTATATGCTAAAATTGATGCCTTTATGAAGATAACAAAGGCCATGCAAGCATAAAAGCTACCTCGAAGAGAAGACAAAAAAAGGTGATTAAATGAGGTTACCCCTGATACCCTGAGTGGCATATTAGGTGAGGTAAAAACTTTACACTCGTTGAAGAAATAGCATTAAGTGGCCCAATCAAATTAACACCCTTAATCCACTAGTGGTAGTTTAAATTGTTAAAAGAAAGCTCCAAGCTGAAAAGGATGAATCAGAGCTTGAAAACAAAAGGCTTAAAAGGAAATTAAAAGGGAAGATGGATAAAAAGGTTTAAACAATCAAACATGAAAAGGATGAATGGAAGAGTTTTTTTGTTGAACTTAACATAACACATTTGTCCACTACTCGTGAACTAGCACAACTTTTAAAAAAATGAAGAATTGCAAGAAAAATTGCAAGAAAATGAATAAGCACTCTTAGAAGCATAAAAACACATACAAATTTTGAATGGGGTTGTTGTTGAAACTAGACCATAAATGGCGACCTTGAATGAGGCATTTGAGCAAGTAAAAAAAGCATATGTGATGAAGCATGACTAGGTGGAGTGCCTACTTGATCACATCACTGTAGTTATTTATAAAGACAAAGACATAATAGAAAAGATTGAGAAGTGGAAGACAAGAGTGCCATCAGTTGAAACATATAGTCAATGATTGCTAGATTTTTTTAATGAAGTACAAAGCCAATATTGACAAATTAGAGATTTCTTTCCACAAGAAACTTTAGACCTTTTATAGATGCAATTTAGATTTGGTTAAAAATAACTTTTAATTTAATAGATTTTCTTGTTAACAACTATTATGTGGTAAATCCTTCTTATTGCATTCATGCGTTCATTCATACATTTATTCATTCTCTTACATAACTTATTTGAAGTTGGGATGGTTTCATAAATATTTTTCTAAATATATATGATAACATGTCATCCTAATTGCTAAATTAAAGTTTCAGGATAAATTAATCTTTGAATAATCTAAGGTGCTACAACACTCAATATCAAGTAAGGATTTTGTAAAAAGAGCACACTTTTCGTTTCCAAAACTTAGAAAAGGCATAAGAGGAGCTGAAGGGATAATTGGAAACTATCACTGAATTGCTAAAAATTTTGAATAAAGGAAAGAAAGTGGTGGAAGATATGGTTGTCCAAAATAAAAGTGATCTATTGTATTCTTCAGGTTTTGGCCCATACCCAGCATAAGCATATCAAGAGGCCTAATATCAAATGTCATTTACTAGAAGTTACTCCTATATGCATATCAACATGACTTCAATTGTTGCTCTTCATGTCACTCCTATTCTTGATGCCAAAATATTTGATCTAACTCAAGTTCCTAATCTGAATGATCCAAAAGAACAAAAGAAGTGAAGATAAGCACAATAAAGACCATAAAAGGCTCTAGATCACAATAAAAGATAGATCTTATAAAGGAAAGGCTCAGAGTTATTAAAAGGACATATTTTTATGTAATAATGGATGTTGCCAAACAGTGCTTAGTTTTTTATATGGTAACTCCACCAAAATTCAAAGTGTTTGAGTTTAAGAAATATGATGGAACTAAGTGTCCTATAGCACATGTCATAATGTATTACTTTAAAATGGCTATTGGTGTATATGATGAGAAGCTGATCATTTATGTCTTTTAAGATAGTCTTATTGGTTATATTGCTAAATGATATGTACAATTGGATAGATCTAGTATTTGTGGTCAAAGAGAATTAGCAAGAGCTTTTATTGTGCAATATAAGCATATCATAGATTTGATCTCAAATCATATATTTTTGCAAAGTATAGAAAAAAAGGCTAGTGAAAACTTTAAAGAATATGCTTAAAGATGAAAAGATGTAGTTGCTTAAGTTCAACCCCTATTCACTAAAAAAAAAAAAAGTAGAGTCTTATTTCTTAACATTTTCAAGGCTCCCTATTATAATAAGATGATTGGTAATGCTACAAAAAATTTTGCTGACATGTAAATTTTAGGAAAATCATTAAAAATGTTATTAAGAATAAGAAGCTTGAAGGAGGTGACACATCCAACATAAAGAAAAGAGTTGCACTAAAAAAGAAAGAGATTGAAGCTTAGGTTGTATTTCGTGAAGGGCAACAATTCAAAGAATATCATTCATATCCTTAATAGCCAATGTACTAGGACCCTTACCAATCCACATGTAATTTATTGCCAAACATTGACCCTTACCATCCCAAACCATTTGTTTATCAACCTATTTTTTAACTTTAAATGATAACTCCTATACATAGTCCTACACCACTCTCATACCCAAACTAATACACAAACCATTTATTCAAGAAGGCCTCGAAGTGCTCAAAAAAGAATCTAAATTGACCATATTCTTATGACTTACAGTGAGTTATTCCCTCAATTGGTAAAGAGCCACCTCATAGCACTTGTCTATTTAAAATATTTGAAGCCACCTTACCCCAAATGGTATGATGCTAATGCTAAATGTGACTACCATTATAAGAATATAGGTCACTCAATCGAGAATTGCCTTACTTTAAAATAAAAGGTGTAACATTTGATCAACGTTGGTTTGTTGAATTTTGATACTTTAGGAATCCAAACATCAATGAAAATTTTTTGCCAAATCATGCTGGAGGAACGACCAATGCTATAAATGATTATAAAGCTTGTTACATTAATAAAAGTGTTGAAGATGTCAAGACTCCATTGGATCAACCCTTTAATGCTTTGATTAAAGCTGACATAATTTATCCAATACCTTTAGGTCATAAGGTTTATTGTGACAAGCTTGATTAGAGCTAGTCTTGCAAGTATCACATAGGGGCCATAAGACACTCTATTTAGAATTGTGATGTTTTTCACCAAGAATTGCAAAAGATGATGGATGTCTTTTAAATTGAGTTTTATGAAAAGCTAAAAAAAACTATAGTGAATGCAATAGTAGAAGAATCTCATAAAGTTTTAGTCAAACCTCTTATAATTTTTTATAAGCCAATTCAAAGCCAAGCAACACCTGTTCCAAAGTCAGTTGTGACAATCAAAGTCTCAAGTTTTTTTCCATATCAAAATATCGATTTGGATACTATAAATATAATTAGAGTAGGAGGCATGACTAAGAGTGGGCGATGCTACTCGCTTGATATGGTTAAAAAGGTTAAAAAGATAAGGCCAAGAAAAAAGAAAAATGTGATAAAAGTAATTCTATAAAGGTTCTTGATGTGGGATACCAAAAACCAGTCACTGAAAAAGAACCATGCAAATTCTTAAAACTAATTAAATACAACAAATACAACGTAATGAAATAGTTAAATAAAATGCTTGCAAAGATTCCATTTTTTTCACTATTTTTTTATTCTGAATCACATATGAATGCTTTACTGAAAGTATTAAATTAAGCATATGTGTTTCACAACATATTTGTAGAATAAGTTGGTAATATTACTAAAAATCATGTGGTTAAAAACTTTATAGCCTTAAATGATGATAAGATACCACCCAAAAGATGAGAACCACAAAAGCTCTTTATATTACTACTATGTGTAAGAGTCATATCATTGTCAAGATTCTTATCGATAATGGTTTTTCAATCGATGTTATGCCTATTAGTACTTTGGCTAAGCTACCCATTATGGCATCTTATATGAAAGTAGCCACATGATAATGAGAGTATTTGATGGTTCTTGAAGGGAAGTGATGGGAGCTATTGAAATACCACAGTTAATTGGTCCTTGCACCTTTAATGTTAAATTTCAAGTCATGGACATCTCTCCAACATATAATTGCCTGTTGCGAAGACTATGGATTTGTATGGCAAGCCATGTCCCTTCATCTTTGCCTTAAAAAATTAAATTCATTGTTAATGCTATATTTTTTGCATTTCTGGAGAAAAAGACTTGATGGTGATATAGCCATTATCCATTTTATATGTACAAACAGTTGATGAAGTACTAGAGTGTTCTTATAAATACTTTAAACTAATCAATGCAACGTAAGGGATACAACATATGCAAAAAAAGAATTTAAACTTTATGTTCCTCAATTGTTTGTAAACACTGACATGATCATTAAATCAGTAATTGAAAAAGGATGGCATCCTAGGATGGTACTAAAAGGGGTCTTCAAAGAATAAAAAGACCTTTAATGATACCAAACAATAAGGATAAAAGTGGCCCAAGATACAAATTGATAAGGGCAAACGAGATAAAGATGATGAACATTAAGAAGAAGAAAATAATGGCTAATCTTATGGGATATGAACCTAAAGATGAGAAATTGGTTATTCTTATATGTATAAAACCTTTCATTCTAGAAGATGCATCCATTTTGAGTTATCTGAAGCTCCTAAAAGATATATGCATAAAATTTAGGAAAGATCTTTTCTAGACTCTATTATGATAGTAAATGATGAAGTAACTAAAAAACAAGAAGAAAAGCCATTTGTTTACCTATTTCTGCTAGGCAATGAGTTCAAGAATTGAAAGATGATAAAATTGCTTACTATCTTTAAACCTTTGAAAAGGTAAAATAGTGAGTCAAACTCTAATAGCTTAAGCCCAAACATTAAAGGTATCTTTTATGTATGGGCTAATTTATCCATTATTATTCCAATAAAATGATTTGCATAATTCATTATCATTACATTTCCTTTTTCAATATTTATTCTTTCATTTATTTGCATATACACTTACCTATATCCTTTCCATTGGACTCATTTTTAGGTTTCTAAATAATGAATGTAAAGGTAATTATGACAATAATTCAAGATTTGATTTTGAAAATTCTATTCATATTGATGAATTTGATAATGAAAAAGCTTCAAATGATTATACTTTACCTCATGAGTTAATAAGATTAATGAAACAAGAGAAAAAACCAATTAAACAACATAAAAAAACTTTAAAAATAGTTAATTTGAGGGATAGAGATAATAAAAAAGAAGTTAAAATTGGCATAACACTATTACCAAATGATAGAAAAAGATTAATAGAACTATTTCATGAGTATGTAGATGTATTGGCATGGTTCTATGAAAAAATGCCAGGATTCCATATTGATATTATAGAGCACAAGTTGTCATTCAAAATTTGAATGTAAGCTAGTGCAACAAAGGCTAAGATGCATGAGCCTGAGATGTTGTTAAAGATCAAGAAAGAAGTGAAAATGCAATATGATGCTGGTTTTCTCGAAATAGCCCAGTATCTTGAATAGGTGGCTAACATAGTCCCAATCCCTAAAAAGGATGGCAAGGTTAGAATATGTGTAGATTATTAAGATTTGAATAGAACAATTCCTAAAGATAATTTTCAACCACCCTATATTGACAGACTTATGGATGACACTACCAAACATTCTATATTCTTATTCATGGATGGTTTTTTGAGCTACAACCAAATTAAGATGGCTCATGAAGTTATTGAAAAAACCACATTGTAACAATGCAGGGGACTTTCTACTAGAGCTATATAACAAAAGCCAATGGTAACTCTTTTTCATGACATGATGCATAAAGAGATCGATGTATATATTGATGATAAGATTGTCAAATCTCGTAAATGAGAGGATTTTGTCACTAATCTTATAAAGTTATTTAAAAAATTAAGAAAGTTCAACTCAAGCTTAATCCCTCAAAATGCACATTTGGTGTAAATTTTAAAAAACTATTGGGATGCATAGTAAGCGAAAGAAAAATAGAGGTGGATCCAAATAAGGTGCAATTTATTCAAAATCTATCTCTTCCTCAAACACAAAAAAAGAAATTTTCTAGGAATATTGAATTACATTACTCACTTTGTCTCTCAACTTACATTGAAATGTGATCCCATTTTCAAATTGCTTCGTAAATATAATGCAAGTGAGTGGAATGACGAATGCCAAGTGGCTTTCAAAAATATCAAAAAAAAATTGTCAAGTTCACTGGTATTGGTATTTCTAGTCCCTAAGAAACCTTTGATATTGTATCTAACGATGAATGAAAATTTCATTGGAAGCGTATTGGGGTAACATGATGAAATAGGTAAAAAAAAAAAGCCATTTATTATTTGAGCAAGAAATTTACTAACTATGAGTCAAGATAGATGCTTTTGGGAAAAATGTGTTATGCACTAGCTTGGATAACTTGAAGACTCAAGCAATATATGCTATATCACACAACTTGGCTTATTGTAAAACTGAATCCTTTCAAGTATATTTTTTATTAACCTTCACTATCAGGGAAACTCACTAGATAACAAGCCATGCTTTCAGAATATGATATTATCTATGTAACTCAAAAAGCAATTAAAGAAAACATAATAGTAAAATTTGAGTACATCGAGCTGTTAATGATTATGAGCCAATGTAGCTTAATTTTTTTATAAAGATTTAATGACTGTTGAAGATGAGAGATCCATAGATAAGTCATGAAAAATGTTTTTTGATAAGCTTCAAATGCTTTTGGACATGAAATTGAGGTAATCTTGTTATCTTAAGATGACCATTATTATCTAATCATTGTTAAGTTGAATTTTAGTTGTACAAATAATGTGGCTGAATATGAAGTATGTATTATAGGACTATAAGTTGCAATTGAAAAGAAAATTGAAATATTAGATCTGTATGGAAATTCAACTTTGGTAATTCATTAGTTGCAAGCCAAATAAAAAATAAAAAATGCTAAGCTAGTTCGATCTCAGGAATACATCTCCAAAATGATCAAGCAATTTGAAAAGATTCAATTTAAGCACTTGCTTAGAAAAGAAAATTAAATTATTGATGCCTTGGTTATTCTAGCTGCCATGATGAAAGTAAATAAGAATTTTGAAATCCTACCCATCAAGTTAGAAGTAAAATACTTACTAACGCATTGTTCATGTATTAAAGAGAAAGTTACTAGGCAACCTTAGTACCATGACATTATATAGTATATCAAGTGGCAACTTTATTTTAAGCACACAACAAAAAATTGACAAAAAAATCATTAGAAGAATGGCTGTGGGATTTTTTCTTGATGAAGGAGTGTTATACAATAAAGTCAAGATCAAGTGCTTTTAAAATGTATAAATGCCACTGAAACAAAAAGGATACTTGAAGAAGTGTATGATGAAACTTGTGAGGCCTATGCAAATGATCATATGATAGCCCAACAAATAATGAGGGCATGATATTACTAGCAATAATAAGAGAATGATTATATCAATTATGCTAAAAAATGCCATAATATCATATTTATATAGATAAGATTAATGCTCATCTAACTAATTTGCATGTTCTAACACCTCCATCGCCATTCTCAATGTGGGGCATGGATGTGATTGAACCTATTACTCTAAAGGCTTCAAGTGAGCATCGATTATCTAAGGCTTCAATGGGCATCAATTATCTTTGTGATGATAGATTATTTTACAAAATGAGTGAAAGCAACCTCATATGCTAGTGTCATAAAGGCAATGGTGTGCAAATTCTTGAAGAAAGAGATAATATATCGATATGGATTTTTAAAAAGAATTATCTCTGATAATGCTAAAAATTTGAATAGCAAGATAATGAATGAAACAATATCAAGCACCATAATTTTACACCCTAACAACCAAAGATGAAAACAGTTTAGGCTGCTAATAAGAACATAAAAAGGATTTTGGAAAAGATGAATAACTCTTACAAAGATTGGCATGATAAGATGCCTTTTGCTTAATTTAATCTAATAGCCATCCCATTTCCTCCTCATAGGTTTTCACAGGTGATGCTAAGAAACTTTTAAAACTAAATAAATGCTTCACTCCTACCAAATTTTGTAAAGAAAATATTGTATAAAGTTGCCTAACCAAAAATTTATGTCAATGAGGTTAATATTATAAAATTATTTTTTATTTACTATATTTTTTACTTAATACAGCATTGAAATAAAATTAAATATAAAAAAAAATCTCATTATATAATACAATTTTTAACAAATACAAACTTTCTTACCATTCATCTAATAGAAGTTTATCTGAATGATTTCATTAGTGGTGCTATATAATTTTTTCTTTTTTCATTTTTCTCTCACACCAATCAAATTATTAAAAATAATGCAAATAGCTAGATACAATATTTTTTGTTTCTTTTATAATGAGATTATATTTGTATTATGAATAATTAACTACATATAAAAAAATACAATAAACCAATCATTTATAAATTGAGTTAAATTTATATATAATATGTATTGTAGAGATAATTAAGAAAAAAAAAAAAACTATAGTTCTAAGTGTGATAACAACAAAAAGAAAGAAAAAATTTTAACCAAAAAAAAAATGAAAAATGTGATTAATAAAAAGTCAATAAAAATACATGCTAAAATTTTTTTAAATTCACGAATTAAACTTATATTTGCAAAGAAAGAAAATTATTAGAATTTCAAATTAAAATGAATGTAAAAGTGAAAATGAAATTTATTTTTAACCCCTTTTTAATGAATTTTGATAAATTTTAATGGCATAAAAGGAAAAAAACACTAATTCTTTCTATTAATTATATATTATTTATTTTTAAAAATTGAGTGAGTTTTTAATATTTTAATATTTCAAGATCATTCCAAATATAACAAAGAATTCTATAACAAACTCGTATAATAAAAAGCACAAACACTTGGTGTGCAATTGGACAAGCAATACACTAAAATCAAATGGAATAAACAATAGCTAGCCACGCCCAAAAGTAGCGGCCAACTAGTATACACTTGCAAACACCAAAAAATAGAAAAAAAGAGAGTAAAAGAAACAACTAGCAACAGTCTAAATAGTTCCTAATAATATTAATAAGTATTAAAATTATTTGTTAATATTTTAATTATAAATCTTGATTAAACACGCCTAAATAGGCTCTAATGAGATGGTCTAATTGAATCTTGAGCAAGCTTTCAGAGGTATCAATTGAGTCCAATCCGACTTATGAACTCCACTATTTTAATAACCGAATCGGAGAACAAATTGATTTTGTATTTGGTTCTCGGCTCAACTTGTCCAATTGGCTCGATTGACAGTCCAACATGGTAGGATCGTTAAGTTTCTATAAAATACAATGATTTAATTATTATCATGTAAGATCATTAAGTTTCTATAAAATACAATGATTTAATTACAAAATGCATATTATAATAGATTCATTATATGATGATCGTCTCATATCAAGCATCATTATAAAGTGAAAGATGATTAAAAAATTTTAAATTTTAATACTTTGAAAATTAAAATAAAGTTTTAATAAAAAATAGGATAAAACTTTAAACAAAAAATTTTCCTCTATGATATTATTTAACATATACAAATAGCATGCTTAAACTAATAATTGATTAATATAATATATTATCAATTTTTTTAATACTTAAAATTATTATAAATTAAATATTGATCATTAAAATTAAAAATTCAATACATTATCTATAACCCATACAATTATTGCCTTTTATTACCATTATTGATTTATTTACACTTTTCCCTTTCCACAATAGTTGGTGCAACTGCATACCTTTAGAAGGAGAAATATCAACAACCCGAATGGTGAGATCATAAGAAGCCAAAGAAGTTTCCTTTAAACGTGATGATCCGATGAGATTAACACGTGTTATCCAATCCTGAATTTATATATCTATCTCGGAAAAACATGTCTCTTCTTTGAGGTATTCAACTACACACAATGCGGACATCCTTTTTCCCTTTGACCCCAAACATGCAAATCAGCCATCAACATCTCTTAATTACTTCCTCCGACACAGTTTTGGGGGGCAACATGCATGAGTGTGTCGTACAATTACAAGACTCTTCGGACATCAACAGTTGCTAGCAAATTGAAACATGCATAAGTGTGTCCCCAAATTATAGGGCTGTTTTCACATCTTTTGATTCAGCATAGTGATCATGCTTACTTTGACAAGGGAACAGCTATGTCTCGTTTGATTGATTTTCCATCTTGTTTTTGAGACATTGGAAAATGGTTTAAGGGATTTTCAGCATGTCCACCAATTTGGAGCACTGTACCAAATTATGAATGTCCGGTAATCCTTGTAATTTGTAATTTGTAGGTACATGTATAGTGGAATCAAATGAAAGGAATCCTTTTCCTTGAAATCTTCAGTTTCTTTATCAAATATAAGATTTTATAGGTAGGGGTCGTTAAGGAAATATGGGACACACACGTATCAGACTGTTGGAAAAACGAGTACACAAGATCTTGGATTTGGATGGGTTGAGGAAATGAAAGGTTATTCCATTATGTATATATATTTATTATAAGACTTTTTTTAAAAAATAATATTTATTATAGGACTTAGTTATTGATTAAACCAGAAAAAAATAGGGAAAAGATTGTAGGTTGAACCGGGTGAATGCAAGTTATAAGGCTCATTTATTTGGACACCACAAAAATATTTTTGGACATTTTTAAAATTTTTAATTTTTTATTGAATGATTGTTTATTTATTACATATATTGAGAAGAATAAATTTGATATTATTAATAATGATGCAATGAATTTTTTTTCAATATATGAGATTCGTTGTGGGCAATTGTAATAATATAGGGATATATCATTTTAATTTTTTGTTTACAATTTTTTATATTAGTAGACATTCCAAAAAATATTCTTGATCCGCCACTGAAGTTGAAAAAATAATATTGTATCACTGTCATGGAAGAATTAGATTGCACCACTTTAGTAAGAGAGCCTGAGCTAATGACAGGCAGGACGATATTTTGAATTGGTCAACTTGATGGACCTAACATGCAAACATTCAGATTAGATGAATTTTCATTTTGAATTAATTAATTTTCAATTTTCAATAGGTAGAGTGTTGAACTCATTGAGATAAGGTGAATTATATACCATTTTCCAGAAACCTACAACTAAGACCCCCTTATAGTTTGATTATCTTATTAATTAATCTTGGTCTCAAGCGATGGATATCCTCCAATGAATCTTCAACAACTATGTATCACCTTGATACCGCTTACCTCATTAATCATATGCACCAACAGCACCCAATTTAGGTAATCAAAATGCTTATGCAAAGAAATTTGCCCGAAAACAAAGTGGTGGCATGCTATTATTGGTAGCCGAAACATAGGTTTTCTCGAAATCAATCAATATGTTAGGCTAATCAATTCAAACTTTACCAATATTGGAATTAGAAATTGATAAAAATATGGAAGTTGGAAGTGTTTATGTTAAAATGTTGGTAGGTTTTGGATTTTTTAAAAATGAAAGTCAACCCCCAAATGGGGTGAGAATGTGTTTGTCTTAGATGGCAACGTTATCATAAACTTCCTATTGGTCCATTTATGTGTAATGCCTTCGATTCAAATAAAATTGCATTCCACTCTCAGCATATATATTAAGCATTGAGCAGGCTATGGAGATGGTCCACACGCTTCTTCATTGTATAAGTATGAAAGATCAGTGCATTATACATTTTAATTGAATTTTCTCAGTGCTATTGCAGACATAGTCCTTTCCACCTTTGTCAGCATTTTTTGTACTTTTTTTTAAAATAGGATGTCTGCATTTTCATACTTGAGTGTGCTCCATGAGCTTAAAACAAAGAGGTGGCAAGTCTACATGATAGAACTGTTTGGTATGCCCAGCTAGATATAAATAAGAGATCATGTATGCATTTTCCAATAAAAGATCTGCACTAAGTGGGTGTAAGTTGACCCATCTTATGAAACATTTTTTTGTTTGATTAATGAATCCTTTTCTTATTCTCAAATATTAAAAAGTTAGTAAAGTCTCGCACTATATGACTGAGTCAAAAGGATAGAAATATGTAGAAAGCTGTCCTTAAAGAAAGAGGAGTAATGGAATCTTAGTGATTTCGTACCTGACTTGGAGCAATTACTTGTATTTTGTTGATTGGAGCAATGCATAACTTCAAGTTTTAGGGTTTTGTTTTGATGTGACAAATGTGACAAATGTGACCACTGAATTGTCCAAGGCCTTTTTAACAAAAAAACAAATGTAATTCTCTCTTCATTGGTGTGGTGGGGTGCAATTATCCTTGGACTCGAAAACAGGATGGGATCGTAGCCGCCGATTCAGTAATGTTAAATATCTTTCCCAAACATATTGCACTACCCTTTATTTTTATTGGATTGGATTCTATCAACTTGAGTTATGGGCAAGTTGGACTCAATCCAGGAAAGCCCAAATATAGTGCCAGCCAGTTGACAAGCGACGACTGCTGTGTATAGCGTAATATTGAATGCAATGCCTGATAAATCGACTAAATTTGACAAATTATTAGCTTCATTCTCAGTACTTGCACCCTACTCTAAGAACAAATGACTGTTTCCAGGTTGAAAACTTGTAATCGAAACAGATAATTCTCCATATGATCGTATAATATAACTGGAGGATAGAAGAATACAAGAGAACCTTCAAAGGAGAACAAAAAAATAACTAGTCTTGTGCGCTGTGCATGCCAATGTTATTGTTGGTTTCTTCATCACTGCTTATGCAGCAGATGCTCCTTCTTGAGAGCTATAAATTTAGCTGCTATGTCATCATACTCTGGCAGCTTAGGATGGACGTGATTAGGGTTGTGAAAAGACAATGAATTCGATCGCAGATTGCTGTACCTGTGAATCTCTCTAGGCCTTTCTTGGGGCATTGTCATGGCCCTCGAATAAGGAGCTATTTCATTTCTTGTCTGGGAACTAACCACACTAGGGAAGGAACTGTTACAAGAAACATGACTACCAGCGTCAGATTCCTTCACTTTCCCTGTGGTTTTCTCCTTTTGTATTTTAGGCAAGGTGAAAAGTTCATACACATTTGCACCATTGTCGTAGCTTCTTATCCTCAGATTCTGCGTAAGAGTACTCTCTTTCATTGTAATACGCCCAGTTTCGTCATTAGATGCTCCATTTGAAGAACATTGGCTATGGCAAAACTTGTCATCCAAATTTTCTTCTACATCACAAATTGGAAACTGCCCTGAGTTTCTGAGCCCTCTCTTTCCATTTCTTGGAGGAAACTTTTCTTCCCTGTCATCAAAAGTACAAATATAACCTTGATTTTCCAAGCTGGAGGTGTTTACTTCACTGTTGAAGCTGCAGTCGCAGGATGATCTCGTAGTATTATATTTGAAATTATTAGCCTGAATGTCGGCCCCCAATCCAATGCAGCAAGGTTGCTTCGGTCTCTTCAGCTCACAAGTTGATACTTTACTTTCTGCTACTGTTGTCTTCTTCTGGAGCTTTCTATAGTGATTTGAAGAACTCTTGCACGGCTTCTCATAATAAATTTCGTGGGCGGTATCCTTCATGCTTGAAGTTTCAAGAGAGAATGACCTCCGCCTTGATTTTTTTCCATTTGAATTGCTACTCTTACTAAAGGTCTTTGAGCTTGACTTCTCATCCTGTACTTCATGATCCATAAAATTTTCATCATAACCGTCAGTGCCATAGACAACTGCTCCTCTCTCAGGCATGATGGGTGACTTGAACTTGAATAGTCTCTGATCCTGGCAGTCTCCTTTTCTCTGGGAAGATTGTAACTCCTCTATGTCATCAAGATAGACAACTACTTCCTCAGAAAACTGAGGCAAACTTTCTGAGGAAGATGGTGCTTTTATTCTTTCATCCGTTTGTTTGAAAGTTGTCGTACAAATCCAGCTGATGCTCTGGCTTTCTCCACCACCCGGAGAATCTGCTGTCAATTGAAATGGAGAATCCATTTGGCGTGCTTTTATCTGATCTGGCGACTCTATCTCCATCTTATCTGGTGAAGGTCGTTGAGAAGAACTAAGGGAAGTACAAATTGCATCAGAATTAGGATAGGAGTAAGACTGACATTGGCTGATCAAAAGACTCGCACTCATTGCCAATGGATCAACTTGCACAGATTTTCCTTCGATTTCACTAGAATCTGAATTCCGCATTTGGGGGGGTCCTTCAGTTTTTCTTTTATTTCTGTCCATTTCTTTATCTCCACTAGTTTCCTTTACCTATGGTTACATTAGCATATAGGACTTCACTTAGTTGGCAATAAAACATCAAAATCTGATTACAAGACAGTAATTAAACGAATATATCTAGTTACCTGTCGTTGCATTTCCGGAATGTATTCAAGTGCCAAAATTTCAGGTTGTAGGCGGTAATCTCGAGCTATTTCATCAATCAATCTATACTTCACATCATCTGAAACAGATTTTATGGACAGCTTTTCTTTTATCTGTAATAGAAATTTTATCAAAATGCTTTGTGTTAATTGATGATAAAAACCTTATCACAAAGGAAAAAAATCAACAGTTAGCACTACAATGGACAACCAACCTCACGGTTCACCAGATTCCCAGGAAGTAATTCAACAGCAGCTGTTGCAAACCTCTGACCATAACGCTCCCCAAAGAGCTTCCGAATTGCAGAAAGCTCAGGAAGATCTGCACATCTTGCAGAGGCGAATATCAGGCTTGAAACTGCTTCGTTGATATCGTTAGGGCAGTCCCTAAAATAGCATAATTACAGGACAGCTATTTCAGTTCATAGTCAGAAACTTAATGTGAAGAAAAGAAGAAAAGTGTTGTTAAGAGGGAAAATACTTGTGTCTGCGGATATATGATAGTTGAATGTTGACAAATTCACAGAAATGATCCAGCATGTCATAGACTGCGATCATGCTTTCATCTTTAAGCAGCTGTTCAGCCTGAAAATTGAGAGTTAAAGGCCAGAGCTAAATGAGAGCCAAAAAATGCTTATCCAAAGTTTGATAACGCTTGAAATATGCAAAACGGATTCTAATCACCTACCAGAACTGTGGCACGGATAGTTACAAAATTTAATCAAATGAGGAAACCTATTAATAACATGAAACATTAACCAGAAGGATAAAATCAAGAAGAAGATATCCCCAATTGATAATGATTGTTGTTTAGTATATTTAAATCTCACCACCTGTTTCAGAAGTATGCTTCTAAAGATTCAGATAGAGAGGTTGCCGGGCCTTTTCTGTGTGATGGCCTTGGTTAGTAGAACGGGAACAGGGAGATTTATGATTCTAAATTGCAATACTCCTGAGTCCTGAGGCTAAAGGCCACAGTGTTGCCTTCCTACTAAGCTTAAATACATACAGGTCACACTAGGCTACTTGAAAGTAATTTTTATAATCAGAAAGTTCTCCACGTGAAATCTGATACGAACTGTAATATTTTATTCTTCAGTGTTTAATGGATAGCTGAAAATGTTACTCCAATTCTTTATGTACCTGAAGCTGAAATCAGAAATCTTCAGCTGGTATAAAAACTATAAGGAAAAACTGTACAAAGAAAATAGCATCTCATTGAATTCAATGTCTAAATGTCCTACAAGCGCTTTTATTTTATTTTATTTTAAAGCCAATCCCAATGCCATATTTAATATCAAAAGATTATGCAAACAGCGCGAAGAAAACAATCAACAGCATCAATTAATTACTCAAATCTCTACTTGCTTTGTATGACAACTAGAAGATTCACAGAAAGTAGGGGAAACAGCAGAGGAGACTTTGAGTTAATAAAAGAGTCTAGAATTTAATGAGAGGATTTTTAATTTCATTCCAACCCGGTTAAAGGCAGTTTCTTCATATCCAAGTTTGATGAGCTCTGCCACATCCTCCCGCAGCTGTTTCGCTATTGTATGCCTTTTGTTCTTTAGCAGCTTCAGACGGCACTGAACACGCTTGATCAGCTTTTTACTGCAACATAACAACACACATAAACCAAAACAGAACATAACATAAACAGCACATCCAATAAGCTTCCCTCAAGGCACTAGACACAGTACCATTTTGAAGCTTTTCTCCACCCGAAAAAGATATCAAACATGCTTCAAAGTATATCGTGTTCTTCTAGCTTCAGCAGTGACAGTGCAACCTCTAAACTAAAGCTTGAGTTTCAGCTTCATGATTCAACAGGATTAGATAGAACTTGAAAACGGTGTCATCCTTTGTGTTCTAGCCATGGGAATTGGGAGGAGAAAAGTGGGGAACGAAAGCTGAGAGCAACTGAACGAAGAGGGCTTGATAGTCGGGCTTCCTTTTGATTGGTGTTATATTTACGAGTGGGTTTGAAAAACGAAGGAAGTGGCACCAGACAGTTCTAGTCTCTTGGAAAAACTGCCCCCACCACTCCCTTAATCACAACACTTGGCAAGACAGTATCAAGCCTCATATATAGGCGAAGAAAAGGGAAGGAATTTTTACTTACTGCCATTATTATTCAGTTATTTGGACACTGATCATTTACATTACCGCTGTTTCATTGATGCTGAATTCAATCATCCTCTGGTTTATGTTGGAAAATGGCAAAGTGGAAACTGAGCATTTGGGTGTAGCCATCAATGACATTGACATCCAGAACGTTTTCCTCCAATTAAAAGAGATTCTTATGATAGTGCTTTGAAGAGTACTCGTCAGGCCGTGTTATTTCAAAAGAACACTCAAATAATCTTGTCCTTTCATCTAAGATCTAATGGAGACAAGTTGGTTCTATCATTGAGTCAATTTTCATGAAAATTTATTCCCAATTTGATCATTAAATTTATACTTAAAATTCACCTTTCAAAATAACTTTAGTTGAGGCACCTTGCCTTCTATTGTTTCGGTAAACCATGGGATATGGAAAATGACGAATCGTATATAAACTCATGAAAAAGAAAAGTTGTTCATTAGTTTTCTTTTTCTTTTTAATACGAATTTTATATTAATTTTAATATATGTACTAAATTGAAATTAACCAAAAAATAATAAAATATTGGAACTGCATCTGATAAAGTGCCTTGGAATAAAGTAAATATAGATGAACTTGGATTTATTTACTTCAAATAATATATCGGCCACTGACAATTTTTTATGGTGGCCTATAAGTAAGTGGCTAGAATTATGATTAAAAAAAAAGTAGTTAGAATTAGTAAACCAATTTGAGGAAAGACTCAGCCTGATGAGTCCTGATCCTCAATGCTCTAATCTGATTGGTCCAAACAAGGAGAAGTCAAGATAACAAGAACACTAAAAAAAAACAAAAAAACTTGCATGGGTAAACAAATTTGGTCCTAGATAAACTGAAACCTCAATCCACACGCTCCAACCCAATTCGCCCCCCCTTAACCAATTCTCATTCTTGTGGGACAAAGCTGAAAGTACAAAAAAGAACAAAACAGCAAAGTGATTCGGGAAACCAAAGGACCGTGCGTGGTTGTGGTTGTTAGCACATGGCGCTGCAGTCAAAGAAATAGGTAATCGAACCCACCATAACTAGTATACGATAAGCTATATTTGCGTTGGTGACCAACTGGTACTGGCAAAGCATTCAACTGTTCTGCAGAAGGGAGGTGGGGTCATTGCTTAAGCACGGAGGAAAGATTAGAGGCTAATGATGGTGACTCCAAGGCCCAAAGCTGACTCCTTGACACTGACATCATTTTTATAATATTGCTTTTTCTCGGGCACCAAAAAGAAAAAAAGGATATATGTAATAAGAAGTCCACATTAATCAGCCCCCACTGATTTGTTGACAAGGTTACTGGTTAGATTGATGTCAATTGAAAAATTTTTTTTGTATGAGGAAGTGGTCAAAAAACTGTGGCACTTTTATGTGGTTTGTTACGATGTTTCTGATGGTTGCATGTGTAAACTAGGCACGCACATGCTTTGGATGCACGCTGCCATGCGCATGGCTTTAACATATGGCAAAGCAAGCAAAAATGCATTGGGTCAAGCTGATCTGTGGGTCCAACTAGGAATGTGATCAAGCATCATTCTTCCTTTCTGTGCAAAGGCAGCAATGGTTACCAGGGACGGGTCTAAAATTCCTCATCAATGGGAGTAAATATTTTAATTTAATTTATTAAATTTTTTATTGAAATACAAATTAATATAAAAATTTCCAAACAAAATTATCATGTATAAAAAATTTTTATGTCATATATAAATATAATATTTGCATAACTAAAATTAATTATTTGATTATTGGTGAATGTAGCTTAAACATTGCAAACTCATACAAACACTATATATATATATATATTAATTTAATATACTTATAAAATTCTTAAAAATAGATGTAATATGTAAAAAATAAAAATTATTATATTCAGTTTTATCATTTGTTTTCATTTCTTAATTATGTGGAGAATAAAAAATACCTATATCCTTATACATAATGAAAATAATAATTTCTTAATATTCAATGAAAACAAAGAAGGCATGTTAGTTCAAGATTTATTTTTTATTTTTTATTTTTATTAATTTATATTTTTTTTTATTGCAAAGGAGGGTTAGTGCCCTTAAAGGGAAATGGGGATGATGGGATCGAACTCACGTCTATATGACTTTTAATCATTTTTTAACCATTAAGTTAAGAGGAGAAAGTCCTTAATTTACACTTTATATATTATCTATATGAACTCTATAAGTTTTTTTATTTATTTTCCTAAAAAATTACTATCTATTATAATGAAAATGCTTTTTGCCTAAAATATAAATGTTCAATTACTTTTTTTTTAAAAAATAAAATGTTCAATTATTAGATAAATAATAAAAAAGTTTCTTTTATGAGTCTCAATTTAACGGAGGCAAATATGATAAAAAAAAAATTAGTGGGAGCAAAGATTAAGTTTTCTAAAATTTATAAAATTTTTTTATAATTAACTTAAAAAATTTTTAAATCTTAATGGGGGCATCTGCCCCCTCAACATCACATGTAGATCCGTTCCTAGTTGCCACTCTTTATTAACAAAGATCTCTAGCTTGACAAGCGTGGCGAATAAAGAATTATACTATTCCAAGTATTTGATAATAAAGCATAGGTTCTTTGTGTTCCAAGTACTTGTAAATGCTTTATTTTGTGTTATTAAAATAATTTGGATTAATTAATTTGAGTTGCATTATTAGATCAATTCCTTGAGACACTAAAAAATTCTTAATTTCAGTGGTATTAAAATTTTTAAGGTTCATAAAAGTATCAATAATTTTTTATTTTTTATTTTATTGGTTTAATAAAATTGCCTATAATAACTTAATTTTTAAGAGCACTTTTAACCCTCACATGATACTCTTATCTGTCTCACTTAACAAAACTAAAATCTCTCTCACGTGACTTAAAGAGACTATTTTTTTTTTTTTAATCTGTCTCACTCTCACTCTCACTCTCACCGCTCTCTTCGGTGAATACAGACTACCATCTCTGCAACAAACTTCGATTTCCTCTATGCTGAAACTTTGATTTCTTCTACTTGTAGCTATGTATACATGATTTTCTCTGCATTTCTTCGATTTCTAGTTAATCACTCTCTGCAAATCACTTTTTTCATCTATTGTTTTTCAAATCTAACGAATCTTTCCTTAATTTTTTAAAATCCCTAATTTTTTCTTCTCTAGTTTCAACTCAATCATTGTGCTAAAGTTCGTCAATGCCATTTCGAAACAGGTGCTTCCTCTCTCTCCTCATTTTTGGTTATGATTTTGTAATGAACGAAATGGTTAACAATATTTTTTTGTATATATGTTGATTGAGTTATTTGGTTATTGTGTCTGAGTTGTGAGAAAAGCATTTGGCTTGTGCTGCACTAATGGAAATTATGTATATCGTGTTTTGAGCAAAACCTTTTAGCTAAAGAAATCTGGAAGAAAACAATATAGTAATTTCTAAGATTAGATTCTTTAGAATCACAAAGCTCAACTTATTGAAAGTTTAATGCTATTACAACAAATTCAGTGTAAAGAGAAGGCTTCTTTGAAGAACAAATGACCTTTAACACTATTAATGTGCTCACATTTTCCTAATTTTAAGTCTATAGAAAATAAGTATTTGTTTTTTACTCTAATGTTGTTGCCATAGTTAACCTTTTCATGGGAATATCGTTTTTATTTTGTGTGTAAAACATGCATCCGGGCTTAATAAATTTATTTCATGGTAGTTACAAATTTACTGGCCATATGAAATGCCAGACATTTCTGCAGTGAACATAGCTGGGTCATGTACCCTTCTATGTTATATTTTATTTTTGTGAAGTGGTGTTAAGGTCAGCTATTAGACTAAAGTTGTTTGGTCTATTTTGATTTACGCTTCTGGACTTTTATTAAATTAACTTGGATTACAACTTTTGTGCATGTACGTAATTCTGTATGTTCTAATACTTGCACCTTAGTTAAATATTTTCATGAGGTTAATGTTTAATGGACAGTTTCTTTATGCTAAATAATGTTTTGCATTATGATTATTTTTTCCATGTGTAGCATAACATATGATGTCTGCTATGGATGCTTGGTTTAAATATCTATTTTGATAGTATAATTACTTTTGCTATGTGACTTTGAGGAGTCTGCTTCTCCAACATTTAAGTTGTTACTCAAATACATGATGTTAAATAGTTAATTAACAAGTTCCATTCATAAAAAATACCAATAATTTGAATAAACAGTTCTGTGCCTAGATTCCTGCCACTGTGAAGAGAGTATGTGCTGTACATAATTTTATTGGGAAAATAAGTTGATAATTTCTTTAAGGACTCTTTTTTAATCATATTAAAAAATTGCTATTTCATGGGTGTGCAATTGCAATAATAGCTCATGGAAGATCTGTCAGATTTTTGATGAAATTGATAGATTCAGAAAGGTTCTTGGAACATGTTGAATTCTTTGTCAAAACTGGGTGTGGACAGGTATGGATGTTTCTTTGCTTGGTGGTAGGTTGTTAGATCTTTAAGATACTGTGGTTCTATAAGAAGTTTCCCCTATTTATACTCGAAATCTATATCCCTGTTTTATAGACTGTTGTAACAGTTTCTTTGCATTAATGAAAGTCTTTTTATGGCTACAAAAAATTTTTGTCAAAAAAAAAAGAACTAATAATAATAATAATAATCGAATAAGGTCTTGTTTCAATTGCAAGGAGAAAGTTTCCTTAGATGTGTATTCCATCCAATTATTTATTGGTTTGATGGTTTGTTGATTGGTAGTTTGGTTTTTTCATTCATGTTTATGAAAAGTTATTAGATTATATTATAATTTTTTACAATTATAATTTGATTATTAAATTTGTATTCTATGACGATAATATTTTTATGCAATGATTTCTATTGATATCAATCTTAAGTATATAAAAAAGAGTTTTATACTTTTATTATTGTAATAGAAATTAGTCTTTCTTGCTTCATTGGAACAACTTGATAAACAAAGCTCAATAACTTTTTCTCTTTTTCCTTTTCTGATGAAACTTATAAATCATAAATTACGAATCAAACTTCATACATTTTAGAGATAGGGAATTCCATATTGCTTGTTATTGATTCAAAACTATTGCTTAGCACTATGGCTAATTGTAGGTGAATGAGATTTATTGTTAAGCATTTTTTTTTTTTATCATTGAATAGATTACTATGATGAAATTGTTGTGAGTTTTGGAGATTAAATCTTTTGGCTCCATGTAAGGTTTTGTTTAACAAATTTGTGTTTTGAAGTTGATACTCTTCAATTCCCATCATAACATTTTTTTTCCATTCTGTTTGTGCACAGAGAAGAGAGAATGATACTCATCCATATTTAATTTAACCCCATCCCAGGTAATGTTAATGTGCATATAACTTTTTAGAATAAATTTGATTTCTATTATGTTATTCTTAAATTTGTTTTATTTTCTTGGTTGTGTCCTCATTCGTCCTTGCTTGCTTTTTTTTTTTCCCCATAAATATTACAACCATGGATAAGAGTTGGATTAAAAAGTCTTGGTTTAGTAGTGAATATATTGAAGGGAGCCAATTTTTAAGATTTGCATTTGAGAATGCATGCCGAGATGGTTTTTGTTTGGTTATACTAATTAGATTTGTCATGGTGAAACTTCATTGCCTGTTTATGAGTTTCATTTACCGGAAGGGTTTTTTTTAGTTTGAAAGCTTTTAAGAACTTAGATTTTCTATTGTTGAAGAGAGTTTAGGAGTTGACGAAAATGAAAATATGACTGATTTTTCTTAATTTTTGGTGGAAGGAGTGTTAGTATACAATCCCAAGAAGAGCTAAATATTGAAATGGTTAAGTTTTATAAATTGTTAGAGGATTATAACCGAGAATTATATCTGATATTTAGAAAATAATCTAGATTATTTGTTATCTTAGAATTGTTTCAGATAAAGGTTTCTGGTAGGATGAGTAACGAGTCATTCAATTCACTCCTTTCACTAATGGAAAAAATTCTTCCCAAGGTTGAAACCTTGCCTAATTCCTTTTATGAAACTAAGAAAATGATTAAGGAATTAGGTTTTGGGTATGAAAAGATTCATGCTTGTCTAAATGATTGCATGTTATACCTAGATGAAAGAGCAAATGAAGACTTGTGTTATGTGTGTGGTGCTTCTAGTTGGGTGCAAAGTGATAATATTGATTTTGAAGGCAATTTTTGTGGTTAAAAAGAAGACCTATGAAGGTGTTACGTCATTTTCCCTTGAAACCCAGACTCCAAAAATTGTTTATGTCTCCAAAAATGGCTTTGCCATGGTAAGGCATGATAAGGGTTGTAAAAAAGATAGAAATGCTAGGCAGCTAGCTGACTCATTTGCATGGAACTCTTTTGATTTGCAATATCCTGATTTTGCCTCAGACACTCATAATGTGAGGTTAGGCTTGGCTATTGATGAATTTAATCCATTTAGGACAATGAATAATAAGTATAGTGTTTGGCCTATTATGGTGATACCATATAATTTGCCCCCTTGGTTGTCCATAAAAGAGTCAAGTTTTATTCTTTCTTTAGTGATTCCAAGTAAAAGTGGACCTAGAAACGATATTGATGTTTACTTACAACCTCTAGTAAAAGAATTAAAAGAATTGTGGGAGGTTGGTGTAAACACCTTTGATGCTTTTGTTAGAGATAATTTTTAGTTACGGGTTGCTTTAATGTGGACTATAAATGACTTTCTTACATATGGTGATTTGTCTGGTTGGAATGTTAAAAGTCAATTTACGTGTCCTCATTGTTCTAAGGATACATGCAATTTATGGCTAGATTTTAAGTCCAGTAGAAAACATGCATGTTACTTTTGGAAAGATAAATCCAGTTTATTTTGGTACTTGAAAAAAAAAAAAAGAGCATTATTTTTAGTTTGCCGTATTGGAAGCACAATTTGTTGCATCATAATCTAGATGTAATACATGTAGAAAAAATGTGTGTGATAATGTTTTGGGGACTTTATTAAATATCGAAGGGAACTAAGGATAATTTTAAGGCATGTTAGCATTAGGGATACTTGATTAGATTCTTTATAGAGAATTTGAGAAAAGTGTAAAAGGGAAATAAAGGCGTAGTTGGGCTCATTCAATTGAAATAAATGATATGATGAATTCTACATTTTGCGAATGCTTCATGATCGGGTTAGTACTTTTCTAATTTATCATTTTTTTTTTTTTCTAATTTAGGGTCAAAGTAACAAGTTTTATACATTTCAATGTTAAATTAGGTTGCAAAAATGGATCCTTTGGAAACTACAAAAGACATTAGGTATCTTTCTCAAGGTCCTAATAGGGTGGCAACAAGATATATAGGTTATATTATCCACGTGATTTGGTTTAATACCAAAAGTCGTAAGAGGGATAGAAAAACTCAAAATAGTATAGTAGCTATGATTGCAAAAACCACTCATTATCCAAATGTTCATAGTGGAGCTCCTGTTGTTAGGGAAGATACTTATTATGTAGTATTAATGGATATAATAGAAATTAATTACTTTGATAGATTTAAGGTTGTATTGTTTAGATGTGATTGGATTAGCCTTACTGAAGGTAAGGGCATTAAAAAGGATCGATATAGGTTTACCCTTGTGAATTTTTCAAATTTAATTCATATGGGTAAGGATATAAAAGATGAACCTTTTGTGTTTTCATCCCAAGCAAAACAAGTATTTTATGTACAAGATCCTTGGTATGAGAACTGGAAAATTGTATTGAATGCAATACCAACAGATTTGTATGATATGGGTGTGAAATCAAATAAGGAAAAAGGTTGAATCTACTATGATCTTGTTTTCTTGTAATTAAGAGGTTTCTTTGATGATCAAATGGTAAGTCTTGAATTTGTTTTTTCCTCTTCACTTTATCTTTATATATGTATTCCATCTAACCTGTTTTTTCTCTTTTATGCACATCTTATTAGTGCAAAGGCCTTTTCTAAGGTGACCGCTCCCTACCTGTTTTCCTTGATTTTAGTTTTCATAGTTCACCTAAATTCCTAATTTTCTAATTGTTTATGTTCACATGTCAACAAAGTTTTCAAGGCTTATTCTTTCTTTGTTATTGTTTGAACCTAAATTTTAAGTTCTAAATAGGCCTCTATCTAGTTTAAGTGTATTGTTTATAAATGTCCTACATCACAAATCTCTTTAATTGGTAGAAAAATCGCTTAAACCTTTTAAAGATATTTTGTAGACACCTGAAAATGTAGTTTGTGTCTGTACATGTAGAAGAATTGATTGTGTATAGCTTGTGGCCTTTTAAATAAGACTTAACTCCTAAAAAAATCACTTATGGTGTTAAACAAGATTTTAAAAGCAACCATCCCCTTTTCTATGAACTGATAATATGCCAGACTTAAGTGCCTGCCATCAGACAACATCAACGACGCAAAGAAACCTAATAAACACAATAAAATACTTACCATAACTTATGGTCCATAAGCAGCCGTCCCATGAGTTTCATTACCTCCTGATCAGGTGAAAAAATAGCATGCACAAGTAGTCTTGTTTTTAGTGGATTCAATGCTGATATAGGTTTTTTCTTCACTTCTATTTAAATTTGCTAATGATAACCTTTTCTTTTGCCAAGTTTTCTAAATTACGTTCGAGCAGGATGGCCATATTATGCATTTCTGGTAGCTGCATCTAGACAATTAGGCAGGCAGATATTGGACTGTAAATTTCACATGCTGTGCTGATTGCAATAGAAATTGCTAATAAGTTTAAGAAGTTAGTTTGATTGCAGTGCTTGTCAAATTTAATCTAATTTGCCTGCAATTTTGTATATTAAACTTGTTTTTACGCCTGCTAGTAGAGAATCTGGAGATTTGGTTATGTTAAGGTTCAATGGGATTTTATTTGGAAGAGTCTTCCTTTTCCTTAAGATTTAAAGAAAAGCTTGACAATTGTGTTCATTTGATGACTAGCTTAAAACTAGTTGGTAAAGACCTTGTTGCCTTGAAGCTGGTATTATTTATGGTTTCAAATATGTTTGTCGAATCTCAAATTGGTTGAAATAATAGGTTTTGTAGATCTGGTTTACTAAAATTTCGCATTTTATTATTCGTTATTTAAGATTGTATTAGTCTGATTTGTTTGCAATTGACTTTGGTAATGCTGTTTCTAAAGAAAAGAATATCTATTGAGAATTTATGCTAAAGTTCAAAGGTTCAACTTACCTGTTGCATTTTAGTTTTTGCTCTTCTCTTGAACAAGGTTTAGTGCTTTACTTATTACAATCATTTTAAATTTCAAGATAAGTACATGCAGAATAGATTTGTGCGACTTGTATGTGTTTTCTTACAAAGTTTAATCAGAAACAGAATACTTTTTTGCATCCATATGAGTGCGTGCATAAGTGCATGTGTGTGTGAATAATGGCTATTGACTTGTTTCATCATGGAAGTGACTGCATAGTTGTACATGGTTATGGCTTCCTTGGTCATGATTATGTAACCTCTTTTTTTTTTTTTTTTTTTGAAAGTTTAGTTCATTAGTTATCATGGTGAAAACTAGAAGCATGCAAAATTGTGTAATTGTGACTGAAGATACTCAAGAAGAACAATGCCACAAGAATGCTTCACAACAACATCAAGCTCAACAAGATGCTATTGAATAAAGTAGTGCATAACTTATTTTTTTTGTGAGTTGATTAAATTTTTATGTTTAGTTTTCTTATTGACTTTTCTCCTTTTAACTATTATTGAAAAGATCCTACTAGGAAGCACGGCACTCATGGTCATAACAAGATGGTTGATGTATGGAATCCTCTTTCCAGACAACGAATTAAAGTATGGTTTAACAGTAAAGGTTAGCCCATTGGATGTGAAGCCCGTGTCCTATTATCTTGTCTTGCGATCTTAGCAAGAAATTGCTATTTATTCCCTTTGAACTACAAGACTTGGAAAAAGGTGCCTCGAATGTAAAAAACGGACACCTTAAACCATATTAAGGTACAATTACATAATCTATAAATACACACACTGTGTGATTTTTCTGCCTCCTTTGAATTTATTTTATCTTCTAGCTTCTTAAAGAACTTCCTTATTTTGATTAGATATCCTAATAATTTTTGCTTGTTCGTAGGAAAAATTTTTGTTTCCTGAATGTTGCACCGGTTGGTTATTCAAGTCATTAGGAAAGAAATGCAAGAACTGTAAGGTTGAGCTAAAAGCCAAGTACCTCAATAACGAAGATGACTTGTTGCAGAACAAACCTCCCGATGTCTTAAGAGATCAATGGGCATTTCTTATAGCATATTGGTTTTCACTTGAAGGAAAGGTAAGGTTTACATAAGAAATTGTCAAAATTGATCATGTTTGAATTTCACTATTTATTGTTTCTTGTTTTTTTTTTTTTTCGTAATTGTAGACTCTTGCTGAATTGAATAGTGATCGATGAGCCAAACAAGTTATGCTTCACATTACAGGCTCAAAAAGCTTTGCAACTCTTGAGGACAAGAAGGTATTTTGTTTCATTACTTTATTTTTAACTCTTTTCTGTTTTCTTGGATCTTGATAAGATTTTAATCTGATATTTGATGGTAGAAAAAAATGGTACTCCAAAATTTTCAACAATGAAGTTTTAAAAGGAATTTTGGAAGCAATTGTTATTTAAATGTAAGAACAGTTAGTTACTTGTGGTTAGATTAGATGTAGCAAGAGAGAAACTCATCATAAACTGAAGGGAATCAGAAATAACTTCCTACTATTGATAACTATATATGAATGGTTGAACATTTCTTTGAGATGGTAGAGTTAAATTCAGTTTTTGGTTTCAAGCCCATAAATTTGATTTCATTCTCTTGTTGCCTGATTTTAACTACTAAATGGCAGTTAAATGAAAACCACCTAGTTGGATTTTTTTATAAGGAGAATAGTTACCGTTCATGGAGCTATCACATATCAGACCCTGAGATAATGGTCAGGATCTGGTCAGTTCATTCTAAATTTAAACTGAATAGGCTTAGATATTAACTAAATAGTCCAGTTAATGATGTCTTAAATGTGCAGCATTTTCTAGTTCCATGAGTGTATAGACTGCATTTGCTATCTCACTTTGTAATATAAACAGTAGCGGATCTTGACATATAAACTTGAGGGGGGCCAATTAATAATATATTATATATTTTTTATTAGACTTATATATATATATATATATATATATACATACATATATATGTGTGTGTGTACACACACATAATATGTAAACAATATATTCATAAAAGATAACTGATTTATAAAATTATGACATAAAAATATTAGTATTATAGCATTAAACCTTTAAGGATAACAAGAGTTTTAAATTAATGGTAAAATTACTAATTACACTATCTTTCCATGATTTATTAGAATTTTTTTATTTATTTAGAAATTTAAAATTGAAATGAAATAATATAAATAAATCAATCATTAAATAATATATTTTTATCAAAATAAAAAATAAATATATTAAAAAAATGAAGTTGAAACTTTGAGACTAGAAGTTATGATTTTCTTTTCTTAAACATCTATAGAGTGGTTCCAATCTTCTTTTTTGTTGAAAAATGATTTAAGATAATATGAGATAAAGATCTAGAGTAAAATTAAAATAAAAATTTTATGTAGAAAGATATTTTAATAAGTTAGGAAAAAAAAAAAAAGAAAACACATATTTAATACTTTGTTGAAGATTTGGAGTCTTGCTAAGGAAGTTAGAAAGTTAGTTTAATTTTTGTTAATTTTACATGATTGTTATTTAAAACTTATTATAAATCTCTAACTTAATTTTAATAATATATAAATATCGATTTATGAATATAGTAATTAGACACTTAGTAATGTTATTTTAATTCCTTTTAAATTGCAATAACATATAAAATTTAAATTTAAAATCACAAAAAAATAAATTAATAATTTTAATTTAAAGAGTTAAATTTATTTAATATTAATATATACAAACCACATTTTTAAAAACTTTTTTTTTGGGGGGGGGGGTGGGAGGGGCTTGGTCCCCTCTGGTTCCAATGAAGAAGTGCCATTGAATATAAGTCTCTGAATTTAGTCTACAAGATTATTTCTTGACAATGACGTATATACCTAGTGGAGAAGTTGACATTGAGTTAGCTGGACATTTTGGCGATAAAAGATGGATATGTAAAAGTTATCTCAAGAATCATGGTCAGATTGAAATAAATTACTGTGTGGAAATCAATCATAAAACTATATTCTTCTGACTTATTTGTGAAATGCATAATTTGAACCAGTTTTTGTTATCTCTTGATTATTATACTGAGATATTTATTGCCATGTGCTCAGTTCCCTCTATCTAATTGTTTGAAATTATTGAGAAGCTCTCAATTTTTTTTTTTCTTGATTGAGTTTAAGAGTGTAGTTAGTTAAGATAGTTGACTATTTCTGTTATTTTTGTTGGTTATTTGTATACAAAAGAAATGTTGCTTTAAGCCAATCCATCTCTGGAATCATAGGTAAATAGAACAAGAAAAGAGAGTGACAATACATTCCAAACCTAATATTTATCTTTGTGGTAATAGAAATAAAGTAGTGGGGAGGACCGAATAGAATAGAATTGTTTGTGATCATTTGTCAACATAAAGATGGAAGCTTTGTGGATGCTGCTACTGCATAAGCTGCTGTAAGTGGCTATTTGATTATAAAATTGTATTTACTGGTTGAATATCCATTGCTGCCCTCACTTATTGGTTGAATATTTTATGGGAGAAGTTAAAGGAGTTGTTATCTCAATGTTCTAACAACGTGGAGCAATCACAAGCTATAACTTCTTCAGTGAATGAGGTCGTGTACAAGGCTTGGGATTAGGCCTTACACTTATAGAGATTTGGGGTTTGTCTTCTTGCCACTTCCAAACCTTGAATGAGGTTGAAAATAGTATAGATGAAAAAGTACTTAGGCTACAAGAGAAGTTAGAAGCTATGACAGGTAAAGTTACCAATTTGGAAGAAAAAGTAGCTAAAGTGTCCAAGTTGGAAGAAAAAGTTTCAAAAGTGAGCGAACTTGAGGTCACGATAGCTTCACTTAAAAAGGTGAATGCTGAGTTAGTTAAATTTGTAATTGCCATGCAAAGGAGATTTCCACATGCAGCATGGACTTAAGTATTATTAATTAGTAAATAATAGTTATTTACTAATCCAAAAAATTATATTATATCGTCGATTTCAGATGCATTGAGTTCATTGGGATCAGTACGTGCAAATAACTAAGGAAAGATGGGAGCTTTTTGGATGATGCTATTGCATCATTGTTGAATTGGTATTTTGTTAAGTTTTTGGTAATTTGATAGCTTTGAGGATCAATAACTTAGTTTTGTTATATTTTAGAATGATGTTCACTGTTATACTTTGAGGATGATACTACTGCATTATTGTAGATAATTGGTATTTTGATAACTTTTTGGTGTTTTGATAGTTTCAATATTTGTAATAGGATTGGTATCAGGTTGCAATTTGCCTTTGATAGTTGTATGATATTCTTAATAGCTTGTAGACATTGAAAAATGACACTACTATTGAATTTTGTTGATTTTAATACTTATAAATCATAAGTATTCTTGACATTAAGAGCCTTTTTCTTACTAAAAAAATAAAATTTAGTCTGCTTCACCAGATACCCTTTTTCCCTTTGCTTTTGACTCATTTTTGCTTGTTTTGGTAGAACTGTTCATGTATAAACTTAATGTTCTTGTTCTCCGTTATTCTTAAAACTTCATCTCCATATCTGTTTTCCTCAATTATACAGATTGTTGATGCACATAAGGAACATGTAACTTTTTCATTTATAATTCTTTTGTTTTGTTCTAGTTTCATCTCCATCTTCTATTCAATTATTCTTCTTCCATTCCTCTATATAAATCTATAGTCAAAGCCTGTGAACTCCCATAATTTGTTTTGTGTTGAATTCTAATATCAAGTACTGAAAATAAGGATGTTTAATATTGTGTTTTTGGTTGTGCTCTCACTGGCTCTGGTTCTCGGTTCAATGTGATCAAGCAAAATGTTATGCATGTGCACAACAGTAACAATAAGGACAGAACTTATAAATTGAAGCTAAACAAGTTTGCAACATAACAATAACAACTCAAAGGGATCTAGCAATTTTTTTTTTTGTTTGGATATTTGGAAATTATTTAACAAAAATAAAATAAGACTTTTAAGGGCAGTTTTAATTATTAATACAGCTCACTTAGTAAATATAAAAATTGAGTAAAATGTGACTTTTACTTGTACTATGAAATGCTTTTAAAAGGTCGTTTATTTATAATGACAATTTAAAGTGTCAGAAAAATTATATCATCAGATACATGTGTCACTCAGACACTCTGAAATTGGTGGCTTGACTGTCAAAAAGTTTTCACTCACCTAGCTGGCGGTTTACTGGTTGTTAAAAAACTGTAGGCAATAATAATATAAACACTTTTTTAATCTTTTACTGAAACTTATAAGTGCAATGTAAAAATGACTTCTCTTGTCGTGAGTTTAATTAGATTAGGGTTTTGATTTGAATATGTATGTGGCAAGCTTTCTCTCTAGGTTCATACAAAATCCTAGCGAGTTACATTTCAAGGGTGCTGAGATATGTCAAAGGATCTTATTCTTATGAACTTGGAATTAGGCACGAGAAGACTAAAGGCTCAAGACTTACTGATTTTGCTGATAGTGACTGGGCTGGTTCTCATGAAGACATGAAGAGCACCTCAGCATGTGTTTTCAATCGGATCAAGTGTGTTTAGTTGGAGTTCAAGGAAGGTAGATACTCTTTTTACAACCAACAGCAGAAGCAGATTATATAGCTGTTGCAGTTGCAGTAAATCAAGCAATTTGTTTAATGAAAGTTTTGTTGGATTTGAATGAAAAGCAAACCAGTCAGCTGTTGCAATGGCAAAAAATCCTGTGTTCCATGAAAAACTAATCATATAAAGATAAAGTACCGCTTTATCAGAGAAGCTGAAGCAGAAAACGAAGTGAGGCTGATCCATTCCAGTTCTGTAGTTCAAATTGCAGACATTCTGACCAAGGCCTTGCACAAAGCAAGGTTTGAAACATTAAGGGGCGTGTTTCCTGCAAAAATGCGAAGGAGGAGTGTTAGCAGTTCTGGTATTTTTGCTGTCAAAATGCATTTTGTTATATTTTGTTGATTTCTTAAGCTCCAGCAAATCTTTTTGGAAGATATGAATATGATTGCTGTCATGCAAAGTTGTGGATCTCCTTAATGTCAGGAAAATCAGACAGACACTTTATAAAGCAGTTAAAGTAGCTTAAAACTTTGTATTTTGAATATTTAATGAAATGAAAGTTTCTGCTGTTGTTTATCAGTGTTTCTAGAACAACTTCTTCATTCTTCTTTGATTTTTAAGGCTTCAGTTTCCTTGAGTCCCACTCTGTTTCATTGCCGAATATATATCAGATTATGAAGAGAAATATATTACTGGTCAGCTTAGGAATTAATACAACAAAATCCAGACAAAATATTCAATGGAAACTTGTCCATGAAAGAAATAAAGAGAAAGCTGGCTTGCAGAAAAGGATTATGTTGTGTAAAGCTTAAGATACTGAACAGAAGTCGTATTCATTCATCATATGCATCAGCAGCCGGTGCAAATGGTTGTAACAAGAAATCACTAGCTTGTTGGAGAGTATGAAGGTTTTAACTTATATTGCTCGGCTGTTGTTTGAGAAGTTAAGTTCCTGTATAACAGGAAATCACCTGGTTAGAATGTGTGACCATTTAATTTGTACTACTGGCTCGTTTCTTGAATTGATTTAAGATATCTGATTACAGTATTGATCCAAATATTGCGAATTCTCGGTTATGTTTTCTTTTACCATCAGATTGCTTGGTAGCAAAAGCAAAATGGAAACAAACAAAAGAACATAAAATTTCCCTTTTCCATTCTTTAGCGTTAATGTAACAATTTTCAGAGTATATTGGTTAAATTTAGATTATAAGAAATTGAGATTGGAGGACAAAGAACCTCATTTCACTTTCAAAACCAACTACAAAAAATGAAAAAAAAAAAAGAGCCTATGTAACAAAAAAATCTACATCTTTAATTCTGTTTACAGTTTTCTTGGAAGCATACGCATCCTGGGAAAGGTTAATCGGACTGTTGCATTAATCGCTATGCTTCCGCTAATCTTCTTCTCTCATTTAGCCGGAAAGAGTCAGGTATAAATAAAGAAGAGAGAAAATCTGGCTGAGGAGATATGGCACCTAGAGGGCAATGTCATAAGCATAGTCACTAGACAAAATCCCAATTTTTTGGTTTGGCGACACATTGTCAACAACTAAAGAGCAGTTAATTGAAACAACAACCTGTCTTAACGGGAAGCCTGCAATGACAACGCTTACGGGCGCCTTTACCGTTATGAGTAAAGGAATTTTCCCCTTCTTCTGGTTTTGAAGGAGAGTTTCTTGAAGACCTGAACCAAACTCATTCTTTCCTTTCAATAGAATATTCATCGAAGTAATGTTATTCCCGGGTTGATGAAAAGCTGGGAGCTTGCCTGAACAAAGGGTTGCCCCTGTGTATAAAACAGCAACAGAGCTTTCCTTCCCATAAATGAAGCCTATATGATCATTGGGATTATCGGCCTTTACGGAAACAGAGAATTCTGTGTAGAGGCTAAGATCTGTCTGGATATTGAAAGCCTTGACCTCAACATGGCCAACATTATAGGAAGGCTTTTGGGGTTTATAAACCGTAAAAAGAAAGAAGGCTGTGCCAAAGAGAACAAGAATCAGCACAAAAAGGAAGCAATAGCAACAACATATACACTTTAGGCAACATCTCCCTCCTGAACCATGATTATGTGAATGGTAACGGGGAATGTGGCGTCTATGGGGAGGGTGCCTGGGGTTCCCTTGATCATTGAGCATGACATATTTTGGTGGATAAGGGGGTCCAGAGTCCATGGTGTGCGGTTGACTATCCTACTTATCAGCCCTTTGGAGGGGCACAGTCCATAGAGAAAGAGAAGAAGAAAGAGAGGATCTTCTTCTTCTTCCACAGAGAAATCTGGGAAAAAGATGGAGGAGGAGGTGGTGTTGGGTTTGCTCCCTTGATTTAGGACATTGTTGCATAAGGGTGGATGTGGAGAATTTGAGACCTGGCTTTGATGTTACTTAAACCGGATTTTGTGGATGTCATTTCAAACTGAATTCAAATGTTGCCTTCTGTTTGTCTATTTTAGATACCAACCATTTGAGGTTGCTCTTTATATAGGACTAAAATGATGATTAATTGAAAAAACTTATCTACGAGTTGGATTTCTCTCCAACCAAACCAAGCTGACATATTCTAATTCTGGAAGATCTAAATTACACCAATTTTTCATGGAGACCAACTTGACGTTTTGTCCAAACCTTTTGATTCGGTACAATATATTAGATTATAAGTATTATCATGGGTGAATTTTGAACATTTTCAAATTAAGTGATCTTGGCCAGAATTTGATTGAATAACATGATCAAACAACCATTATTCAGGAATAAGATTGGTAATTGTGGTATATTCAAGAAAATGTGGAATAAGAAATTCATGCAATGCCAAAGTCAATACATTTTGCTTCAACATTGACAAAAGCAAAGTAAAATTGATCATCAACATATAAGCACCTTTTTGGCCCAATGATATCTCATTCCTCTAGCTGATGTGTTATATTTAATTCTGACATCTAGATAGCCTGGGTGGATGGATGGAATAAAGTTAGTTTAGGACATTGTATAACCCAACCAAGAAAATATGAATCATGCACTTTAACTACATTCAGATGACTGAATAGCCATCGCTGTATCATCTCCTAGCCAGTGCTAAAATGCAAAGTTTAAGTTAATAGTTGCTGTTGTTATTCTCCTCAGCATAATAGTCAAGTTAAAGCTCAGAGAAAATGAACAAGAGAAAAAGGCTTACAGCTTAACCAAATTTAACTCCTTAAACATTCAACAACACTTCTTAATCGAGATAGGAGCAGCTGCACAAATTGCTGATCGACAATTACAAGATTTTAACGAACCAATACGCATAAACGACACTACTGATACCACGACGGTCTTAACCTTGAGCACCATCTTCTTTAGTTTCGTTGACTTTGTCTTAGGTTGTTCCCAATTATTGTCCACTGCTGATAACTTGTATGATCTCAGGAAAATCTGCCTTTTCTTGGCCCGGTCTCGCCTGTAAGTTAAGGAAGCCACCATACTTCCAGCTCCTCTCTTGGAAAACGTCCTAAATTGACCAATATTTTCTTCCCTTGTTTCTTTGTTTTGATCCAAGAGCTCGTAGCCATCAACTCTATGACTAAAATTAGATGTGGCATTTCGGACAAGAGTGTTCATGGCTACCAAACTAGCAACTCTGCAACTGCGAGATAGTGTATGGAAGATGATCAATCTTGATGGTATCGTCATATATAGGAAAGGGTCGTTTTCAATGCGTAATTTAGTTTATAAAATCAAATTTCAATTTGATGCTAATAAACTTGTTGAAATCAACCTTTGACACTAGAGAAGGCGGCTACAATGCTATGAACTGATTAAATTTGTACAACCAGTCAATTGACCAAATAGCATTCTGTATGTTAGGTAACATCACAATCAAGTACCTCATGTACTACACGTGGCAGTTTCCACAGAAGGAACGGTTAAGATCTGTCTGAACAAGGTTCAGTTCAAAGATGGGCAGTAAGAAAGTCTACTACTAATAAAAGTTATCAAAGGAACAATTAATAGGATTTAATTTTTTCTTCCCTATTGGTTGTTGTTGACACTTGACCAAAAGTGATTAATTAAGTGGTTGTGTGTGAATAAACTTTGAGTAATATGAAAGTTGGAAACTTAGCTAAGTTAATTATGTAATTATTGTAGTATTTTATAGGGTTAAAATTCAAATATCAATTTATATATATTATTTTATATCTACAATTAAAAAAAAAACGAGTAAAATGAGTAGATTCAACCATTATAAAAAAATAAATAAATTTTATTTATACAAACCATGCATGTATCTATTTACTCATATTTTTTTTAATGAAATTATTTAATTAGTCACATTCTATTTCTTTAAAAAAAAAAAAAATTCATCAGATTTTAACCATATCTAATAATGTTAATTTTATCTAAATTTAATGAAAATTTTGATTTTTTACTAGAATTGAATAAGATTAGGTATTAAATTTGGAGATGGAGATGAAAATATATATCATTTTAAATTTTTTGAAATATAGATACAGAGGTAGATAATATAACATACATTTCGTACTTATATTCGTACCATATATTTATATTTATATATTTAGTAAATAAAATTTTATTTTAAATTAATTAGAACTAATATATTTTTATTTAAATTTATATATTTCTAAAAAATTATATAATGTATAAAATAAAAATTAAAAAAGATAAAAAATTATTTCTTATTTTTTATTTTTTAAAAAGATGTGTATAAAATTACTTGTACCTATTAAATATTCATGAAAAAGGGGATAAAATTAAAATACCCATTGATTACCAATAAAGATATTGATATCATATAAAAAATAAAAGTAAAGAATACTGTATTCGTCTCATTCCCTACGTCAATCCTCAACCGATTTTAATGATGTCGATTCCTTAATCAATTAATTTATAATATTATTGAAATTCCTACAACTTGAATTAAGAAATTCCCAAATATTTCTCACCTAACCTAGCAAGTATTTGTTAAGTGAAGTGGGAAAAACTTTTATCTATTAAGACAAGTACTAAACCTAACGCTTACATCCAAAATGAGACCAGTACTAAATCTAACATTTACATAAAAAATTTCACTTTGGGATAATTACGATGTTCAAAAAATTCGTAAAAAAAAAGGATATATGTGACAAATTATTGATAATCAAATGTCACCCTCTAATTCTAAAAGGCTAAAATTACTATACTTTTAAACCTATACACGGCAGTTTTCAATTTAATGCCGTAAGCTGGGCAGTCTAGTCCAATTGTTTGACCAAGGAAAATAAATCCAAGGGTTCATTGGTTGTCATGACTTCAATTTTTAGATTTGTTGGTGTAACTTTCCATTGGACTTAGTCTATAGACTAAGGATATTAAGCAGAAAATGCTAAGATCGAATGATAGAATCGAGGAAGAAGGAATTATTATTTAAGTTAAGAAACAAAAATATATTTGGGGATTAAAATAAGGGTCGTTTGCAAATTGCTAACATGAAAAGAAAATGAGAAACTTCTAACTCCATTTTCCTTTTCCTCGGTATGCAACCTAATCCCTTTTTTGGCAAAGAAAATAAAAACCCTAATCTCTCCTTCTTTTTCCCTTTTAAGAAAACATCACCTCACAGTCAAATAACCACCAAAACACCCACTTAGGAATCACCCTCACACTCTAAACAACCAACATAGACAAAATAGTACAATCAGTAATAGAGAAGAACACATTAGGAGAGCAATACACCACAAAAAAAAATTAGAGACAGAATAAAAGAGTGTCTTTAAGATTTTGGTTTGGGTTTTCGAAACTTGATTTTTGGAGAAAAAGAAAGTCACAGGGAGCAGAACATATTTATAGAAAAAAAAAAAAAAAGGTTTTTTGAGTGATAAAAGATGGCTTTTTGGGACTTTGAAACCGATAGCTTCAAGTTCAGTCTACGAAGATATACAGGTTTTTAGGAAAATCTAATATGATAAAAGTGTCTGGGAGGGAAAGAGAAATTTTGGATGCAATTTGGTGCTGAACGGTGATAATAATCAATATTTTGCCAAAAAGTGGTTTCAATAACATTTTAAAGTTATTATATAAAATAATATTTTAATCCTAATATATTGAAAATCATAAATAAAATTGTTAATGGTTACATTTAATACAATCTCATTATTATAGTAAATAATAAATTAATTATTTTTTTATAGTTAATATTAATAGCATTTGAATTTGAACACTAAAATTAAGAGTTTGAACACTCAATCAATAAATCAATTACTATTAACATATCAAGGACATGGGGCTACAAACTATTATTTAAATGTATCATTATTGCTTGACATGACACGAATAATGTCGTGTCTTAACTGTATCGATACAATTAAGACACAAAACATGATTATACTAAACTTATACACAATTTTTTTTGTCATTTTTATGTCATATGTAAAATTATAAGATCTAATTATTAGAGATAATTCTGTTATTATTAAAAAAGATTCATTCATTCATTCATAATTTTTTAATCCTTTTTATTTATCTTTTTATTATTCTATTTTTATGAAAACTTTTGTATTGAACATTAACACTCTATTACTTTGACAGTATTTTGGAAAAATATTTTCACCTAGAGATTTTAAGGACTTGTTACTCGAACATTTTTAATATTTCTTCCTTAGAAATTTTCATTCATATTATTTTACTTTATATATGTATTTTTTATTTTTTTTGAAAAATTAATTTACCATATTTTTAACTATAGTTTTTTATTTTAAAAAATGTATTTATTATAGGAATGTATCGATAAACAAGTAAATAACTTAATAAAAATATATAAAAATAAATAATAATAAAAACAAAGAAGAAATTACCTAAAAATAACTACTCAACATCAATCAAATGATCCAAAAAACGGTTTGGTCTGGTTTAAACAATTTAACTTTATTTTTTGAGGTCTAAAGCAGTTTTATGGCAGTGGGTGGTTCAGCTCAGTGATGGTTTGAGCATCTTTTGTGTGTCAAGGTTTTAACCATTCTAGAATTGGTTCAACTAGATCAGTTTAGATTATTGGGTTTTTTTTAGGCTATAAAAGTCAAAAATATTTTTTTCTTTCATTTTTTTCCTTTTTTTTTTTTCTCTCTAAAAGAGATAGCTTCTCTTTTTATAAGCTAAAGACCTATCGACGAATTCAAGGCCACTCGAAAATCGGCCAATCACCACCATTGGCCACAATGCACTATAGTTCACCATCAGTCACCAATGTTAAAATTTTTTTTAAAAATCCCCAAAAAATTTCTTTTGATCACCTTTTCCTTATTTTGGCCTTAGTTTTACCAAAAAAATCCACCAAAATACCAAATCCAAGTTGAAAGTCGAGGCTTCAATACCTTAAAAAACCTCATTTCATCACTCTGTTCGTCGTCAGCTTTTTTATGTTTCTCCTATTTCCTTGCTTATCATTCTCACCAAATTTTAGGCCTCAAAATCTTTGAAAATCCCCTAAATTGAAGCCTTCTCCCTTTTTTTTTTGGTGATTTTGTCTTTTTTTTCTTTTGTTGCTTTCAAAGCTGCTTCTCTCTACTTTCAGGGGATGTGTTTGATTTTTTTTTTTTTGGGTTTTCAATTTTGAGAATGGTGGTGTATAATGGTTCATAAGGGGTTAGGTTTTTGGTCACTAGGAAGGTTTAGGAAATGGTTAATAGTGGCAAGAGGTTCGGTGCAATGTGGTTTTTAGATATATGGCTATTTGGCTATAAATGAGGTTTTTTGGTTGGTAAAAGGGTTTTGGTGGTAATAGCAGTAGAAGAGGGTTTAGGCTTTTGGTTCTAGTATGGCAGGTGTTAATAGAGGGTCATTTGGAGAAGCTATTCGACTGATGGTATTTGAGGGTGGTAGGGGCCTTTAGTGGCAAGGTTGGCTTTTGATGGAGGTTGGCCTTGATTGAGTCCTAAGATTTTGGTAGGGATATGAAGAACTAGATTCAGCTGGCCTTTTTAGGGTTTTGGCAAAGTTGATTCTAATGATTGTTGGTAGTTTCTGTGGTTGAAGATAAAATAATAGTTGCAATAGAGGTTTTGGTGGTGGTCTATGGGGATTGTTTTAGCTTTGTGAATTAGGAATAAGAATGGTATGTTTTTGGTTCTCTAGGGTAAAAATTGGTTGTGGCTTTCTTGCTTGTGCTTTAGCTATTAAAGTTGATGATGGTTAATTATGGATTTAGTGGTGTAGGAATTATAGTAATTCAATAGTGATGAGGAGAGGTTTGAGTGATAGGAGATACGTAATGGATCTTGTAGACACTCATTTTGTCTAGGAAAAAGTAGAAGTTATTTCGAATTGATTCCCAATTCTATTTGGATACATTAGGCCTAATTAAGTTTTAATCCAAATAATTTTATTTATTTATTTATTACTTTATTATTATTTTTTTGGTTCTTTTTCTTTTTTGGTCTTTTTGGCCAAAAGTCTTAGTGCATTAAATGCAACACATGTACCACCACCTCTAAGTCTCAAATTTTAGTCGATTGGTTACACTGCCACCTATCAACTGTTGGTAGCCACCTTAACAACTAGCCTAACTCTAGGCAAGCAAATTTCAACAAAAAAATCCCAGATTATATGGCATTTTGGATTTTATTTGACTTTATAAATAAAGCATCCCACCAAAGAGGATGACAAAGAGAAAAAACTTAAAAGAGAAATTCTACCAAACCAAAGTTTCCTAAAAAAAAAAAAAGAGAGAAAGCTCTACTAGACAAAATTTTTTTCAAAGCTGAAGCCCTTTTCGAGCCCCTTCCCAAACAAAAAAAAGACTAACAAAAAAAAAAAAAAACATAGCTCATAGTAGTAGGGAACCATAACACTAAAAACAAAATTTTTAGCTAAAACTTTTAGTCTTGCTCTAGACCATTCAAGGTTGTTTCTTGCGAAAATGAGGCCAGATCGAAACTCAAAGGGCTGAGAGGAATCTTTTGTCATTTTTTGAAAAATTTTTGGTTATCGATGATTGGGCTAGTGATGAAGGGGTGGTGGCCAACATGGCAATTGGTCATCGAAATCTAAAAAGAGTGATGGTTGGCTGAGATTTTTTTTTTAAAGAGAAAAAATCTTTTTTTAGAGAGAAAGAACGCAAAAATAAATGAAATAATTTTTTTTGGATTTTTATATAGCAAAAAAAAAAAAATGAAACAACGCTATTTTGCCTCAAGAGGAAAATTGCATGTCGACCCAACCTTGACTTGGAGTTTATATACCAAATCATGAGCCAGTTTACTGTTACCTTCCCTAGACCAATCCAATTGAATTGGATTTGAACCATAAAGAATCGAATTAGACTGGGCTAGAGTGCTACTGAATTAGGTTGAACCATTTCTAAATCAAGATATGACTGTTTACCTTTGATTGACAATGACCTATGTTGACTTGCATTAACTTCGACGTTGACTCATTGTTGAACGATCAAAATTTTGTATTTTTAAAAAATATTTTTATCCTATTTTGATTTTTTAGGGCTATTTAGTATTTTTATTATTTAATTTACAATTAGTGATATTTTAAAATAAATATAATAAAATAATAAATTTAAATTTTAGAATAATGAATGAATAAAAATAAATAATGAAAAATGAATAAAATATGATAAAATAACAATAAAGTCACAAGTGTTGATTTTATTAAAAATATTCATGCTAAGAAATTTTTTAAAATATTCTAAAAGTGTTAGAAATATTTTAAAATTAAAAAAAATACTAATAAAATAAAATCACAAGTGATGATTTTATCAAGAGATTTTCTTGAAAATTTACCAAGAGTGTTGGGAATATTTTTGAGAATTTTTCTACTAAAATAAATAAAATGATAAAACAACAATAAAATCATAAGTTGTGATTTTATTGAAAATAGTTATACAAAGAAAATTTCGAAAATATTATAAAAGTGTTGAAAATATTTTAGAATTTTTTCAAATATAAAATAATAACAATAATATTCACTTCAAATAAATAGCTAGAATTAAATAAATACATAATAATAATAATAATAATAATAATAATAATAATAATAATAATAATAATAATAATACAATTGGTGATTTTTATTTCAAAATTTTGCCAAAAGTATTAGTAAGATTTTTAAAGATCTTTTCAATAAAAAAATAAAAAATAAAAAATATTTAAATTGTTAAGGTAAGTAAAATTTTACAAGAATAAAAGTCACGATTAGTGATTTTATCAAAATTTTCTAGGCAAATAATTTTCTCAAAATATTCCAAAAGTTTTTGAAATATTTTGGGAATTTGATCAATAAAATTCTTACTTCCCTTAATAATAATATAAATAATAAATAAATATTTCAAAGTTGATTAAAATTTTCATCGACAATAAACTTAAGAGGAAGTCACAAGTTGTGATTTTTTTCTGAATTTTTTAAAATTAGAAAAAAAGGTTGGTGTAAGAGAATTGTGATTTATTTTGAAAGTATTAAAATGAATATGAAGGTGGAGCCCTTTCAAGGAAATAAGTGATTTCGTTGAATACTCTTGACGTAAAGAGATTTCTTAAGTTATACCAAAAGTGTCGGGAGTAGCTCAAAAAATTTTCAATAATAATAAAATAATAAATAATAAAATATTAAGTAAAAAGCTATTTAAACAAGACTATTTTAGGATTTTATAAAATTAATTGGTACTATTTTTGGATGGGCACTGTGAAGGTACTATAACTTTCTCTATGCGTAACTATACTTTTGAACCTAACCTTGAATTCATAGACAAAAAGATAAGATTGGTGGCCAATAACACCACAACAAAAAAGATTGATGGCGACTCCTGATTTTTATGTCTAATGATTGAGTTCTCAAACCAATACGTTATGATAGCTTGGTGACTCCACTGAAAACTGAGAGAGTCAAACCAAAAAATAATTTTATATGATCCTAGGTCTTGGTTGAATAGTCTAGTTTTCTTTATTCATCATTTTATTGATTCATTTGACTAATTTCTCCTTTATTTGTTTATGTATTTGTTTGAAAGATGTTTAATAATCTATTCCTTAACACACTGTATGTGCATATCATAATATGAACTCTAGAGCCAGGCTCTATCTTTTTTAGGAAAAGATAGAGTACTTATACTTTCGTAAGGTGTTAACCTCTATAATGGTTAGCGAAATACCTCTACTAAAATTGAATCCTTACTATTTAAAGCTTGTAATGGGTAAAGATTGAAGTGCTTTATTAGTTTAGTGTGGTTGACAATGAGGAACAATTTAGGAACCTCTAGCTTGTTATCCTAACCTAGCATATAAATGACCTTGGAAGCCTATCTTAGGATAGAGCCATAACTACTTATAATTTAGAATTGTCCTAAACACATAAGGACACATGAAGGAACAAACTGTAATTGTTCAAATATCTTATTATTTGTTTCATGCATCATCACATCTTCATACATGGAGTTATTTGCCATATACGAATTTTGACAAAAAGAATCTTAATTACATTAATGGAAAGCTTAGAGAAGTTTCAATTTGTATCGATCCAACATGATGCCTTGAAAATCGATCAAAAAATTCATAAAGTAAAGAAGAAGACTATTTATCAGTAGATTATGTGTCCACTCTTTATAAGAAGATATTTGAAGCAAAATGACCTTTCCAATCTGGCTTTGATTTGGAAGCAATGGAACAACACTGTGTGAGAAAAATTTCAAGAGAAATATGGAAACTTAGCATCACTTCACTTGGTAAAGGTAGATGAACAGCTTATTAGAGCCATGATTTAGTTTTGGAATCCTTTATACAGATACTTCATGTTCAATGAGGTAGATATGGTGCCCATAATTGATGAGTATTCCATGTTGCTTTACCTATGCCCTTCATATCTCAACAAAGTTTATCAACAAAATAAAAACATAGGCTACTATAAAAAACTTGTTGTGATAATGAAAATCAATGTGGAAGAGGTTGAAAAACATATTAAAGGAAAAAGCGAGAATGCATATATTACATATAATTTCTTACACAATTAACTCATCAAAACTACAAATGACAAACGACACATGACTTTGTTTGTTCTAGCTATGTATGGGATGGTGGTACTCCGAAAAAGACTTGGATATATAAACATAGTAGTGTTGGATTTTTTAGAGCAAATTGAGAACAACATCAATTTGGCACCAATTATTTTGGCAAAAACCATCAAATCCTTGCATTTCTTTCAACAAAAAAGAAAGGGTCATTTTATAGGGTGTATATAACTCTTATATGTGTAGATAAAAAGTCACTTTGAAACCAAAGAGTGCAAATTTCATAAACCTTATCTGGCCTCTAGCATTCTCTTTAAGAAATTTTATGAGATCAAATGGCTGGAACTAAAGTCTGAGAAATAATGAATTTCTTATTTAGGAGACTTAATGAGCCTTGGGCACCCTGGATGCCAAATGATTCAATACTTCAAAACTATGGGGACAAACATTGGGTTCCGTTTTTAAGCGTTTAGGGTGTGATCAGTTACGCCCCACTTATGGTGTTAAGATGGTTTGGATATGAATAGTTTGTTCCCATGACACATGGACTTAATTTGTTAGGTTTTATCTATGATGAACCGTATTCCATAAAAATGGCTAGAAAGATTGTCCAAGGATGGAAACAGACGAAAAGAATTGATCGAGTCAAACACACTGACAAAATCAACCTAGAATATTTTGTGTGGCACGTTAGATGGGCTAAATATGTTGTGATTCCAGAAGAAGATAGTCCAAGTAGCCTATCTTGTCTAGTTTTTCCAAAGCCTCAAGATTTGTTGCTAGAAGCAAAAATTGCAAAGTGAAAGTTACAGGAAGAAAATAAAGAATTAAAACACAAAAAAAAATGGCTCAAAAAGAGATGGATGAAAGTATGCAGCGACAAGACAAAAAAATATAATAGCTTAGTCAAGATAGAAATGGATGGAAAAATTTATTCTTTGATTTAAATAAGACATATTCATCTACCATTCCTGAACAAGCTCGACTCCTAAAAGAGAATGAACAATTACAAGCAAAAATACAAGAAAAGAAAGATGCATTCTTAGAGATTCAAAGGTATAATTCGATGCTTCAGAAAGTTGTCAATAAGGTCAAAGCTTAGGTTTCCATTCTAGAATAAAAGTGCCAATAATACCTCAATAAAGGAGAACAGTGAAAGAATGCATACATGGCAAATAAGAACACTTAAAGCATTTGTTTGAACAAATCAGTATGACTTCGCATAATGCAGCAAAAATGAAAGATAGGGTTAAAGAATTAAAAATAACAGTACAACTAGTTGGGAAACAGGGCTTGAATCTATTAAACTTTCTTAATAAGGCATAAAATCAATATCAGTAGATAATGAAGTTCCTTTGATAAGTAGTAGACTTTGAGCTTTTGTGGATGTAACTTCGAATCAAAAAATAAGAATTGTTTGTTATTAGTTGATGTGTGGCAAACTCTCTTTAATGCATAATGTTTATTTTATTTATTTCTGTCCATTTTCCGTATAGGCATTCATTCATACACTTGTTTGAATAAGTAATCAAAATATAAAATCCTAATTCACAACAATTGTGGTAATAGAGGTTCAAGAATAGCTTGCTCACTAAAAATTTTGATTTAGCCTACTCGTCGTTTGTACAATACTGGAGCTTAAACAAGAATCATGAAACAAGAACTAACCTATCAATTCGAGAAGATTGAAAGGGCACAATAAGAATGAAAAGGGGATCTTGACAAGATAATGGACGTGCTTAAGAATCTTGATAAAAAAAAAATGGTACAAAGAAATCTTAGTTTTTAATAGCGATCACCAAACATGGTAGATCTTATATACCCTCTACGATTTGAGCCTCGACAACCTCAAACTTCTCAAAGGGTCAAGATGTAAATTCTTATTCATAAAGTATATCAATACACTTATCCAAGAATGACATCCACATCTGTTCCAAGACAATTGCTAATTTAGTTATTGTAGAAAAACCATCCGGGCCAATCCTAATTCTTGATTTAAATGATCATAAGGAGATAGAAAAGCTAGGAATGAAAGCACCTAAGATAGTAGAGGACTTAAGTTCCTAGCAAAACATGAAATTGCTAGTAGAAAGACATAGAGCTATAGAAAGAATGTATTTTTATGGCTCTAAGGACACGACTAGGCTTTGTTTGGTTCCAGATATGATCATCCCACCTAAATTGAAAGTTCTTGAGTTTGAAAAGTATGACAGCATAAAATGTTCAGTGACCCATGTCATTATGTATTGCTATAAGATACCTATGCATGCTTGTGATGAAAAACTACTAATGCACATATTCCAGGATAGCCTTATGGGTTTTGCATAGTATATTCAATTAGACAAGACTCGTATCCACTCTTGAAAAGAGCTTACGAAGGCATTTATTACTCAATACCTACATGTTATAGATTTGGCTTCAAATCATTTATCTTTACAAAGCATGAAAAAGAAAACAATCGAGAGCTTTAAGAAATATGCATAAAAGTGAAAAGATATGGCTGCACAAGTACAAACTCTCCTCACAGAGAAAAAATAATTGTCTTATTTGTTAATACCCTAAAAGCATTATATTTGAAAGATTGATCGAAATTGTAACAAAAAATTTTACAGACATGATGATCTCAGATAAGATTATTGAAAATACCATAAAAAGTGGCAAGCTTGACATAAGGAGACAAATGGAGCAAAAAAAGGTAGAGCTCCTGAAAAAAAGTAAAGCACAGTAGTCAACTATGTAGGACAATACATTAGAGGTTTTACTCCATACCCTACACCAATATACCAAACCTAGTACCCTTTAATAAACAATGTAACATCCATCTCTCATCTGTATCAATCAGTTCAACAATTAGCTTATCCTCCCCTTTTTCAACCATTTTTTTAAACACCCATATATATGTACAAATATTCTACTGCACCTACTAGACCATAATAGAGACCCAATTAGGATAGTGGTTTACAAGCCCTCAGAAATACCTTAGAAAAAGCCTCTTTTGACCTTATTTCCATGACATACACTAACTTATTCCCTCAACTTGCGAAGAATCATTTGTTAGCCCTAGTTCTTCATGAACCATTGAAACCTCAATATTTCAAATGGTATAATCCTAAAGCACATTGTGATTACCATTATGAAAATGTAAGCCATTCTACGGAGAACTACACTGCTTTAAAATGTAAAGTGCATGTGTTAATCAAGGAAGGAGTGTTAAACTTTGATACTAGCCAGCAAGAGGCTCCAAATATTAACGAAAATCTTTTACCAACTCATACTAGATCAATAACAAATATTTTGATTGACGGGTAGGAATGCTATGTTAAAAAAATGATAGATGAAGTCAAAACTTTGATGGTGAAAGTTTTTGAAGTTTTGGTTAAGACTGATATATTGGAACCATTAAAGCTTTATAATTGCCATGAGATGGTCAAATTAGCTGAGAGTTATAACTATCACAAAGGCGTTCTAGGCCATTTTATCAAAATAGCTATCAATTCCATTAAAAGATATAGAGGTTGATGAATATAGGTTAGATAGAATTTTATGAAGAGGAAGAAAATTTACCAAAAGCTAAAGTATCTACCATTGATGCAAGGACAAAATTTATGCATTGACCAATGACTATCTATTACGAAGAAAAGCTAACCCCAATGCGAAAAAGGCCTAGCTCCCAACCAATAGTGACTATTAAAGTCCCTAACCCTCTTCCATACCAGAGCGACAAAGCAATACCATGAAAGTATGATTGTGATGTTATGGTCAACTTAGATATTATAAACATAACAGACGTAAGAGGTATGACCCGAAGTGGGCAATGTTACATTTTGAAAATTTTAGAGAAGGCTAAGAAAAAAAAAGCCAAGGTCAAAAAAAAAAGAGAAATCAGGGTAACCTTGTGGCAATCCTTGATAAAGAATATCAAAAGTCAATCTTTGAAAATATAGCTTGTGAAATTTTAAAGTTGATAAAGCAAAGTGAGTATAGTGTGGTAGAATAGTTGAATAAGATTCCAGTAATAATTTAACTACTGTCACTCTTGCTAAGTTCAGAATCCTACCATAATGCTTTACTGAAAGTATTGAATCAAGCATATGTATCCTATAATATATCCGCTGACTATATAGAATGGCTTGTGGGTAATCTAGTGGTCTCAAACTAAATTTCTTTCTATGATGAAAAGATTCCTCTAAAAGGTCTAAGAAGTACTAAGCTCTTCACATCATTGTTAAATGCAAAAGTCCTATAATGGCTAAGGTTCTAATCGACAACGGCTTTTCAATTAATGCCATGCCTATGACTACATTAGCAAGACTACTTGTTGATGTATCTTACAAAAAGCCCAATCATATGGTTGTTTAGGCTTTTGATTGAACCTAACGAGAGGTGCTTAGAGACATAAAAATGTCATTGTAGATTGGTCTTTACACTTTTAATGTGAAAATTTATGTTATTGATATCTTGCCCTTACACAACTACTTGTTGGGTAAGCCATGGATTCATATTATAGGTGTTGTTCCATCTTTACTGCACCAAAAAGTTAAATTCATTATTGATGAAAAGCTTACATGTGTAGCAGGAGAAGAAGATTTATTAATAACTTGACATGTGAATACACTTTATGTAAAAGCTATAGATGAAGCTTTAGAATGCTCTTATAGATCTTTTAAGATTGCTAATGCTACATATATGGTTGAAGGATCTAAATTCTATTCACCACAGTTGTCTACGGTTGCTAAGATGGTCATCAAGTAGTTTACTAGAATAAAATGGCAACCTAGAATGGAACTTGGAAAGAATTTACAAAGAATCTCTAATAATATACGATAAGAAAGATAGATTTGACTTGGGGTTTAAGCTAATAAGAGGGGATAGAATGAACATGATAAATAAGAAGAAAGAAAAAGGTGTGGCTAATCTCAAAGGTTGTGAGCTAGAGTTAGATGGTTATTCCTTACTTTTATGATTCTTTTCGTTTAGGAAGATATATCTATCTACATTCACTTGAAGCCTTAAATACAAAATTTTAAAAATTTTTTAAGCTAGCCATTCAAATGGTGGATGATGAAAAAAAGAAAATTAGGATGAAGATCTATTCGTGCACCCTTGTCATCTAGATTTTGTGTTAAATAATTGAAAAGTCATAGAACTACCTCTTTTTTTTATATATACTTCTAAAAAGTAATGTGAAACTTTATGTCCCTAATTGCTAGTTCCATTTAGAAGATCTTTTATGATGTGTTTTAAGTTTTTCAGTTTAATAAAAAACTTAGAAAACATATTTGTATTTTTTTTTATTGTTTTCGTTCATTCTTCTACATGCTAGTGTTGCATGCCAATATTCTCTTGATTTTAACTATTTGTAGTTCCCAAATAATGAATATGAAAATAATCATGACAATAATCTTGAATTTGATTTTGAAGACCCAATTAATGTTGATGAATTTGATAATGAAAAGGACTCAGATGATTACACTATGCCTCTTAATTTGTTAAAACTAATAGAACCTAAAGATAAGCTAATTAAGCCCTATAAGAGGTTATTGAATTACTAAAGATAAGCTAATTGATCTCTATAAGAGGTTATTGAATTAGTAAATTTGAAAGATGATTAAAATAAAAAAAAACTTAAGATTGGTACATCTCTTTTACTAGCTGATAGGTAAAGGTTAGAAGAATTACTTCAGAAATTTATGGATGTATTTGCATAGTCTTAGTAGGATATGTCATGACTTAGCACTGATATTGTAAAATACAAATTACCTTTGAAACCAAAATGCAAACTAGTATAGCAAAAGTTAAGAGCATGAAACAAAAAATGCTATTGAAAAATTTGAAGAAATGAGGAAGCAATTTGATGCTAGATTTTTAGAGGTAGCAAAATATCCCTAATGGATAGCCAACATAATGCTAGTTCCTAAGAAAAATGGAAAAGTGAGAATATACGTTGATTATCAGGATCTTAATATGATAAGTCCTAAGGATAATTTTCTTCTACCCCATATTGATATTTTAGTGGATAACATTACTCGGCATTTCATATTTTCCTTTATGGATGGCTTCTTTGGCAACAATTAGATTAAGATGGCTTAAGATGATGTGCAGAAGGCAACATTTGTAACAATGTAGGACATATTTTGCTATAAAGTTATGTCTTTTAGATTAAAAAATACTGGTGCTACTTATCAAAGATTAATAGTGACTTTCTTTTATAACATGATACATAAAGAGATAAAAGTATATATGGATGATATGATTGTAAAATCTTGTGAATGAGAGGATCATGTAGTTAATCTCAAAAAGTTATTTAATAAGTTGAGAAAATTTTTGTTGAGTTGAATCCTGCTAAGTGTACATTCACTGTTAAATCAAAAAAATTGTTAGGCTTTATGGTTAATGAAAGGGGAATCGAAATGGATTCGAATAAGATATATGCCATTAAGAACTTATCCCCTCATTGTACTCTAAAAGAAGTGTAAGGCTTTTTGAGAAAATTGAACTATATTACTTGTTTCATCTTTCAACTCATTTATAAATGTGATCCCATTTACAAGCTTTTCAGAAAACATGATCAAGGAGAATGGGATGATGAATGTCAAGAAGAATTTGATAAAGTCAAAAAGTATTTGTCAAATTCACCTATGTTGGTACCACCAATTTTAGGAAAACCCTTAATTTATACTTAACAATACATGAAAATTCAATGGGATGTATACTAGGGCAAAGAGATGAAACCAATAAGAAAGAATGAGTGATCTATTATTTGAGCAAGCAATTCATTGATTATGAGTCAAGCGTTCACCATTGACGGAGATATGTTGTGTATTGGTTGGGATAGCTCGAAGGTCAGGCAATATATGCTTTATCACACCATTTGGCTCATAGCAAAGTTGGATCCCATTAAGTAAATCTTCGAGAATCTTTCATTGACAAAGAGGATAACGAAATGGTAAGTTATGTTTTCAGAATATAATATTATCTATATAACTCAAAAAGTAATTAAAGAAAATGCAATAGTCAAGTTCATTGCCAATTGTGGAGCTAAAGATTATGAACCAATGAAGTTGAATTTTTACGATAAAGATGTGATGGTTGTTTTTCAAATTAAAAAGAATGAATATATTGAAGATGTATTTTGATGAAGCTGCTAATGCTTTAGGTCATCATATTAGGGTAATTTTAATATCTTTCGATGATACTATTATCCCATTATAGCTAGATTGAATTTTAATTGCACAAATAATGTAGCTAAATACGAGGCTTTTGCTATGAGTTTACAAGTAACAATTGAAAAGAATATTAAAATGTTGGATGTATTTAGAGATTTAGCTCTAGTCATATATCAGTCACAAGGAGAATGAAAAATAAGAGACCTAAAGTTGATTCAGTGTCATGAGTATATTTTTGAGCTGGTCAAACAATTCAAAGAAATTCAATTAGAACCTTTGCCTAGAGAGAAAAGCCAGATTGTTGATGCTCTAGCCACTTTAGTTGGAATGATAAAAATATATGCAAATATTGAGATCCAACCCATCAAGTTAGAGGTGAAAGACACACCAGCACATTGCTTAGGTATTAAAAAAGAAGTTAATGGAAAACCATCGTATCATGATATTCTATAATACATCAAAAGTCAATAATACCCAGAACATGCACTAGAAAATGATAAAAGAATTATCAGAGGACTGGCTATGTATCTCTTCTTTGATGGGGACATCTTTTATAAAAAAAGTTAAGACTAGGTGCTTTTAAGATGTGTGGATGCAATAAAAGCAAAAATGACTCTTGAAGAAGTACATGATGGGATTTGTGAGGCAAATATGAATGGTCATATGATGGGACAAATTATAAGGGTTAGCTATTGTTGGTGAACAATAAAGAGTAACTATTTTGATTGTACTAAAAGATGCCGTAAGTGTTAGATTTATGCTAATAAGATTCATGCTCTTACATCTGCTTTACATGTTTTGGCACTTCTATGGCCATTCTCTATGTGAGGCATGGATGTCATTAGTCCTATCACCCTGAATGCTTTAAATAAGCATAGATTCATTTTTATGATAATTGATTATTTCATGAAATGGGTGGAAGCTGTATTGTATACTAGTATGACCCGATCAGTGGTATGTAAGTTCATAAAAAAAGAGATAATATGTAGATATGAGCTTTTAGAGAGGATTATTTCTGACAATGCCAAAAATTTGAATAGCAAAATGATTAATGAAATGTGCATATAGTTCAAGATCCATTATCATAATTCGACATCATATTGTTCGAAGATGAATGAGATAGTAGAGACTGCAGATAAGAATATTAAGAGGATTTTGAAAAAAGTAACTAATACTTACAAAGATTAGTATGAAAAATTACTTTTTGTCTTGCATACTTATAGAATATCAGTTCTAACATCCACTGGGGCCACCCCATTTTCATTGGTTTATGGAATGAAAACTATGTTGCCAATTGAAGTGAAGATTCCTTCATTAAGAGTTCTAATAGAAGTTAAGCTAGAAAAAGTAGAATAGGTCTAAAATCACTACAAGTAGTTAAAAATCATTTAAAAAAAAAAAACTCACTGCATTTTGCCATGGTCAATTGAATTAGAAGAGGATGATGAGAGCATATGATAAGAAAATCCTCCTTCGTTGCTTTTGCAAAAGAGACTTAGTGCTGAAAAAGATCTTTTTAAATCAATATGACAATCAAGAAAAATAGACACCAAATTAGGGGGTCCATATGTAGTGAAAAAAGCTTTTTTTGATGGGACATTGATTTTGGCATAAATAGATAAAAATGATTTGTCTAATTCGATAACTCAGATGCTATAAAAAATACTTTGCTTAAAAAAAAGAAAAAAAGGAGACAAAAAGGAATATACCTAAGTTGAAAATCTAAAAAAGTGGCATGGATATAAAAGAAAGGTAGCATCATAAGATAACCTCACAACACAGGGGAAAATGTGGTTTGGCGAGCTTTAAAGGATAAAAGGTGTTATTTGGTTGAGTTTAGGAAAAAGAATTTGGAAATAACTTGTTCATTATTATCTTGTAATCATTCTTAGGGTGTTTTTGTTCTTGCCCAAACATTTTTATTGCTATGCTTTTGTTATTTGTTTGATAAAATATATTCTCTCTTTGAAAAATAAAAATAATAAATATTTATTCCTTTATCTCATTTGATATCCTTGTCCACCCTACAAATGAATAGAAAAAATATATGATGCATTTTATTTGTCTTGAAATTAAAATGATGAAAAGACTATCGAATAGTATGGAAGATCCCAACATTACTTTTTAAAAGTTGATAAAAGTAGGTAGAAAATGATAAGAAAAGCATGATAAGACATTGGTATTGCCAACTTTTACAAAAGGGAAAAAGATATTGTTAGAAAAAATTGCAATGATTAGACATTAAGGATAGGTAAGTCATATGCCAATTGTTGAGAATTTTGAAAAGGCGAGAGATTTTAAGAACCTCTTATCACAATTGAAAGTAAATAATTTTGATTCCTTACATGCATTGCATTTAGAGCATTTAGTGTGGATCCATGAAAAGTTAGGATTCCAAATTGTTGCAAAAAAAGACAAAGATTTTTCATTCCCTAATAAAAAAAAATGATTTGGCCTTCATGTGAGGATAGTGATCAAATAAGAGACTTTAGTCCTCAAAAGAGAGAAATTTGCTTTTTCAAAAATGAGATTTCAATTTTAAGAAAAGATGAGAATTTCAAAAGTTGTTACATTTCTACTTAGAGGAGCTTTCAAGTTTTTTTTTTTAAATTGTTGAGTCTTTACTTAAATGAGCATTCATTATCAAGATTCATAAGTCCTTCAGGTAGAATATTTTAAATTTTCAAAAGTTGTGGAGCTTTTACTTAAAGGAACTTTTTAAAGTTGTTGAGCCTTTACTTAGAGAAGCATTCATTATCAAGATTCATAAGTTCTCCAGGCAAAATATTTTAAATTTTTAAAAGTTGTCGAGCCTCTGCTTAGAGGAGCTTTTTCAGTTTTTTTAAAAATTGTTGAGCCTTTATTTAGAGGAGTGTTTTAAATTTTTTAAAATTATTGAGCTTCTATTTAGAGAAACCTTTTAAATTTTTAAAAGTTATTAAGCCTTTACTTAAAAGAGCCTTTTTAAATCTTTAAAAGTTATCAAGCCTCTACTTAGAGGAGCTTTTTAAAAGTTTCAAAAGTTGTTAAGCCTCTATTTAGAGAAGCATTTTTAAATTTCAAATGTTGTCAATTTTTTTTTTTTAGAAGAGCCTTTTTAAATTTTTTGCTTAGAAAAGCCTTTTAAAATTTTCAAACATTATTGAGCCTTGACTTAGATGAGTCATTTAAAATTTTAAAGTTATTGAGTCTCAACTTATAAAAGCCTTTTAAATTTCTTTAAGTTATTGAGCCTCTGATGAAGAGAGCTTTTAGTTTGTTCTTTAAAATTGTCGAGCCTTTGATGAGAAGAGCATTTTAGTTTAATTTTTAAAGATGTTGAGCCTTTAATGAAGGGGGCTATTATATTCGCTTCATAAAAAAAAAAAAAACCAAAATTGTATGGGTCACTGAGCTTGGACAAAATTGTTAGCTATATTTTTGCCATATTCTTGATTCTCAGCAATGTGTAAAAAAGGATAACTATAGACACCCATTTTGTTTGGGAAAAAATAGACATTATTTTGAATCAATTCTGGATTCTATTTGGATCCATTAAGTTCAATTAAGTTTTAATCCAAATAATTTTGTTTATCTTATTATTATTATTATTATTATTATTATTATTATTATTATTATTATTATTGTTATTATTATTATTATAGTTTCTTCTCTTTTTTGATCCTTTTGTCCAAAAGTTTTAGTGCATTAAATGCACAATTGTACCACCACCTCCAGGTTTCAAATTTTAACTGACCAGTCGTGCTGTCACATTGCTAATAAGGAAGATAAAAACAAAAGACCCAAAAAAGAAATTCTTCCAACTAGAAGTTCCCCCCCTAAAAAAAAGAGAGAGAGCTTCACTAAACAAAAAGTTTCTCAAAGCCAAAGCCCTTTTTGAGCCCTTTTTGAGCCCTTTTCAAAAAAAAAAAAAATAACAAAACAAAAAAAAAAGCAAAACAAAAATTAAGCCCTTAGTAGAGAGGAACGATAGCGCCAAACAAAAAAAAAGAGTTTTAGTACAAATTTTTAGCCTCAATCTAGACTATTCAAGGCTGTTTTTTATGAAAAGAATGCCAGATTGGAACTCAAAGGGTTGAGAGGAATCTTTTGTGATTTTTTAAAAAAATTTTGGTTATCGATGATGGTGGTCGACAGTAAGGGGGTGATGGTCAGCACGGTTGCATGTCGTTGGAATCTTAAAAAGAAAATAGTTGGTTGAGATTTTTTCTTTTAGAGAAAGAAAGCAAAAAAAAATGAAATAAAAAAAATTTTGGGTTTATATATAACAAAAAAAAGTAAAAAAAAAATGAAACAATGCCATTTTGCCTCAAAAGGATCCATGTCTCGACCCAACCTAGACTCGGGTTCTGCATACCCAATACATGACTTGATTTGTTGCTGCCTCCCTCAGACCATGATCCAACTGAACTAGATCTGAACCTTAAAGAACCAAATTAGATCGAGGTGGAACCCTACTAAATCTAGCTAGCCTGTTTATGAATCGAGATTAGACCACTTGTCGTTGATTAGCATTGACTCGTGTTGACTAGCATTGACTTTGGTGTTGACTCACTATTGATTGACAAAATTTTGATAATTTTTGTTATATTTTTATTCTATATTTATTTTTTGGTACTATTTAGTATTTTCAATATTTTTAATTTACAATTAGAAATATCTTAAAATAAATAAAATAATAAATATAAAATTTTGGACTTAAATCTTAGCTAAATTAGGTTTAAATCTTATCCTATATCGTATTTCATTTTTTATTCATTTTTCAATAGCCTTTTCTTTTTTTGCATATCTTTTTCGACTCTTCAAACTCTTTTGACATTTTGGCCTCTTGTCAAACTATTTTTTTCTTTTTATTATTTTTTTTTCATAATAGACTTCTTTCTCTTTTGTTTTTTCTTTAACAAACCTTTTTCCTTGATAATTTCCTTTCTCTTTTTTTTTTTTACTTTTATTTTTTCCAAAACTCAAAAAATGTCCACATTTCTTATTTATTCAATATTTACAAAATTGACAAATTCAATATGATGCAAGTGTATAATTTCAAAATAAATGGTAAAAATATGGATGTTTCTGCTCCATCATAAATGATCACAGATGAGAAATTCTTTTCTAGTGTTTGCAATGCAATAGACTTTTCATGATGCAAATGTACCTTACAAAGATGCATACGTAAAACTTATCCCTATGATGTAAATGTCAATATTTTTTCCATATCATTGCCCTTATAACGATGCAAATGCAAATTTCAATTTTCATGATGCAAATGTATCCAACAAAGATGTAATTACAAAATTTTTACCAACAAATTTCCTTTACATGATGAAAATGCCTTTCACAATGCAAACACCAATTTTCAAACACGGTATAGATGCCTTAAAGGTCTAAATGAAATTTGCAAATTCAATTATTTTTTCAATGATGCAAATGCTTGTTGTAATTACAAAATTCAGTTTAAAAAATGACAATACCAATGCAAAAAATTTTATAATGAATATGCCTAGCATAGATGCAAACACAAATATTTAAAATGGTGACGCATATGTGTATCAAAAGTGCAAATGCTACAAATATCTTTTTTTAAAATTTGTCCTAATTCTACTTACTCCCTGTTACCCATTAAGTCTTCCAACATATTTCCAAAAGGATTCCAACTTATCCCTTTCTTATTCATCCACTTCTCTTGTTTCTCATCGATTTATGCTTTCTTTGCTTTTCAAACAGGTTTTCTTGGTTTTTTTTTTGTCATTTTTCAACAATTTTCTTTGTTATTTCCATTTTCATACAATATGCAACATAAATTTTGGACTTGATTGCAAAATCAAGAAAACAAACCATCATGTTCCTCTTAAAAAGAATCTTGGTCTTTTTTTTAATTTTTCATTGAAAAACATTTTTTTCTTGAATCCTAACCAGTCTAAAGGTTTTCACAACATAGTTTCCTTATTTTTCATAAAAATATGTGATCGGTTATTCAAAATTTTTCAAAATGATCAACAAATTTTCCCACATAATTAAATTTTATGGTAAAAGACAATTAAATATCCAAACAAATGTGACTTTGGAACCTCTTGAAAATTGGCAATCCTTAAGAGAAATGAAGTGACAACAGATTGAATGGTTTAGTATGTTCAAGTTTCAATTTATTCAGAAAGGCTTCGCCACTTAAAGGGGATAAAAGAGGTTATACTTTTTTATATAGGCTAACAAATGAAACCATTTTTTTTTAAAGCATGAATCCCTTCACAACCAAATATGTTTGACACTTTTGTAGTCTCCAACTATGGCATTTTAATAGATGTCATGATTAGCTATGATAGGCTCAAAATTTTTGAAAGTAATTTTAGAACGAAAAAAAGGCCCAAATTTTCAATATCAATCCCTTTAATGGATTTTAAACTTTTAGGGCATCAACATTTTTAGATCTTTCTAAAGTCCAGGTGGCTTTATACTACATTCATTTACTTTTCATGCTCACGATTGGCTTCAATATTTTCAAATTTGCCCTACACTGCCCTTTTTGGAGTTTTCACCTTAGACCTACATTCTTCTTTAATTTTTTTTCTTGATTGTTTCATCATGCATTTAATAATCTAAGTTTTATCCAAAATGGGTTAATAGTTCAAATAGGCAGTTGAATAGTGAAACAAGACAAAAGACTCATAGGTTATATGGTGATTCCATGAAGAAAAACTCTTTAAATTAAGCATATATGCTTTATCAAAATGGACTTTTCATAGCACGTGATGTAAGTCAAGTTCAAGTTTAGAAAGAAATGGATAGATAGGCAAAAAGTATGTGTTTAAGGGTGATTAAACCAAGAATCCTTTCTTCTGAAGGATTTTTTTGGGGAACATTTGTCATTTTTTCCTTAAATATTACCATTCCATTATAATATTCATCTTTTTTTTATTTTTTTTTGTTTTTTTCCTTCTTTTTTTTCTTCTTTACCTATGATGAACACAAACTTAAAAAAATTTATCTAACATTTAGCCCTAAAAATAAAATGTTCCTTTTGTGTTCTTGAAATTAGGGCTTCATCATGCATGATTCTTGAATACATCTTTGTTGCCCCCTAATATGGAGGATGATCCTTGATTAAGATTTATTGAGAAAGAATTCATCTGACTTAAAGGGAGTAGCAAATGGATAATTTTCTTATTTTGAAAGGATAATGGAAGATGGCCATTTGTCATTTCAAACATAACCATTTAAATCAAAAAGTAATCTTTTTAAGAAAATGAGTTAAAAAAAAAGGCTTTTCAAAATTTCTTTTGAGATTTTCTTGGTTTTCTTGTATTTTCTTTTCATTTTGAATTCTCTATTTTACTTCCTGGATTTTTTCAAAGAATTTTTTTTTCAAGTTTTTTCTTGGATTTATTCAAAATTTCCAATGCATGATGTCACAATCATTTTTTTTATTTTTTTATATTTTTTCTCTTTTTTTTACATGCCTCCATAACTAATACGTTAATCTGCTTCACTGGAAACACCATGCATCCCATTTTTAGTGTCACTCCAAATGGAAGCCTGTATGACAATGATAATCATATTAATGAACTCACTTGAGGTCTTAAATTGTTTATGTCATTCAATCAAAATGAAAGGAAATGGCACAAATTAATCAAGGGCAATGAGTTAACTTTGTTTTTTAGGATGATTTGCCCCAAGACATGGAATCAAGAGTGAGAATAGGGCATTTATGTGTTAGTGTTCATTTGATGGAATTTGGGTATTTTGATTTTGGCATATTTGAGACTATAACATAGTCTTGACACATTAAATTATCAACACTCGAATTCTTTAAAAAACATTTGGATACAAACCATGTGAATGTATATGCATGAAATACAATGTCCTATTTCATGAGGGATGATGTGTTTACATGAAATGCAATGTGTGTATAATGCTAGTTTAAAATCATGTCATTTGTTAATGCATATGCATGAAACACAATGACATACTACATGAGTAATGGTACTTATATGAATGATGAAACATACTTATGTGAAATGCTTTATAGTATATGCACGATAAGGTATGTTTACCTGAAATGCAATGCATGTACTATACAAATTGAATAAAATTGATACTACCATTTAGATGTGCACATAATGAAATGTATGTACAACCTCATTATTTCCACTCCATATGTGAAAAATAATGAAATGAAAAGGTACAATAACATTCAAAATCAATTTTTTTATGAAATTAACATTATCAATCAAATATTTGTACATGAAATGAAGTGTATGTACAACTTTATTATTTTCAAATGTAAAAAATAATGAAATGTGAAAGGTACAATAACATTCAAAATAAAATTTTTATGAAATTGACACTACCATTCAAATATTTGTACATGAAATGAAGTGTATGTACAATTTTATTATTTCTAAATATGAAAAATAATGAAATACAAAAGGTACAATAACATTTAAAATCAAAATTTTACAAAATTGACACTACCATTAAAATATTTGTACATGAAATGAAGTGTATGTAAAACTTTATTATTTCCAAATGTGGAAAATGATGAAAGGAATGTAAAAATAATCGAACGTAATGCGAAAGGTACCATAACATTCAATATCTAAAATTTTCCTTCCTTTTTTGCCTTTTATTTATAGAAAGAAATAAGAATTTAAGAAAACATTTCTTATGAAAAATACAAGCACATAAAATGACCAAAATTTAAAGTTTTTTTAAAATATCTTTGTTTTTATTATTTGGCCAATAATAAAGAAAAAAATTTTCTCCTTTTTTTGTGTTTAAAAAATATATTTATTTTTTTAATATGCAAATTCTAGACAAACACTAGACAAACCAAATGGTATGTCAAAAGAAAATTTTATTCGAGGAATATATATTGTAATATTTTCTTTTCTTTTTCAATGCTTTAATTTTTTTGTATCATTATTACCCTATAAATACGATTATATCATAATATTCCCTATGTGTCCTTGTTTAGGTATTCTCTACAAAAAGGTTGGCATGGTTATACCTAAATTTGGTTCCCTAAGGTTCATTATATGTTGAATGAAGATTTATACATCCAAAGCTTTCTAAATTGTTCTTCGTTAGCGTCCATGTAGGACTAGTAAGGCACTCCAAACCTTACCCATTATAGGCTGTAAATAGAAAGGGTTCAATTTAAATAAAAGTATTTCACTTGTCATTGCGGAGGTTATCACCTCATGAGAGCATAGGTATTTTGCTTCATCCTAAAACGATTAGTGCCCAGGTATAGAACTTGTGCATAATATGAATGTATCGTGTGTGAAAAAGAGAATAGAGTATCATAATTCTTATTCTATATGCCTCATAATAAAAATAATAATAGATAGGAAACATAAAATAAATGAGTAGATAATAAATAACTGACATGGTTAAAATGAGTTGCAAGTTTTTTTTTTTTTTGTTTTCCTTTTATTATTGTTGTTGTTTAAAAAAAAAAAAATTAAGTTTAAATACCAATTAAGACCATTAAATCAAAATTATGGATCATACATGATTAATTTTTGCCTTAACTTTCTAAAAAATGAGGTCCTTAATGAAATCGTCAAACTATAATAACGGTTTTAGGGACCACTTCATGAAAATTAAAAAAAAAGAAACAAAAAAAAATCACCACCTATCCTTTTTGGTTAGGTATGGTTGGCCACCTATCAAAACTTATCTTTTTAATAAAATCTTAAAATTAATTAAAATTTATTAAAAAGATAATTTTAGAGTCTACAAAACAAGTTAGGTTTATGAGTTGGTTATGCGTAGAGAATAATGATTAGCACCCCGCAATGCCCGTTTAAAATGATACCAATTAATTATGTATTTTCCCTTAATTTTTGACAACAATGGTATTAAGTTTGATATTTATCCATAATTTCCTTGATTTCCCTTATTTACCTTTTTTATTATTTATTATTTTTGTTTTGATTTTTTTATTATTCTATTTTATTAGAGAAAAACAAATTAGAACCTTGTTATTGAAAAAACTTTTAAAATGTTTCAATATGTTGGTAACATTGGAAGAATTTTTTCTCATCTAAATATTTATTAGGCATTGCTACTCGAAATACCTTAGAATCTCATCCTCGGATTACTTTAGCAGTGTTTTAGAAAAATGTCCTTACTTAGAGATTTTAAAGACTCGTTACTCGGACATCCTTAATATTTTCTCGTCAAAAATTTTCATTCTTATTATTTTACTTTATATATATATATTTTTTATTATATTTTTAAAAAAATTAATTTACTAGAGTTTTAACAATAGTATTTTATTTTAAAAATGTATTTATTCTAGGAATGCACAGATAAACAGGTAAATAACTCAATAATAATATATAAAATAATAATAATAATAAAAACAAAGAAGAAATTACCTAAAAATAGTTGGTCAACTTCGATCAACAATCTAAAAGGCGGGTCGGTCCAATTCAAGCAACTTAAATCGATGTTTTTTAAGGTTGTTTTAACCATTCCAAAATTGATTCAACTAGACTAGTTCAAACCATTGGGTTTTTTTTTTTTTAGGCTATAAAAGCCAAAAATATTATTTCTTTCATTTCTCTTCTTTTTCTCTCTTTAAAAGAGAGAGCTTTTCTTTCTAAAAGCCAAAGACCTAAAATGAATTTTAGGCCACCCAAAAACTAGCTAGTCACCATCATTGACTGCCATCCACTATCATTTATTACTGGTTGCCAACGTAAAAAAATTCTTAAAAAATACCAAAAATTTCTTTTAATCACTTCATTCTTATTTTGGCATTAGTTTTGCTAGAAAATCCACCAAAATCCCCAAATCCAAGCCGAAAGTCACAATTTCAATACCTTGAAAAACCCTTTTTCGTCGCTCATTTCGCTGTTGGTTTCTCTTATGTTTCTCCCATTTCCTTACTGGTCTTTTTCACCAAAATTTTAGCCCTAAAACCTTTTAAAATGCCCTAAACCAAAGCCTCATTCCTTTTGTTTTGGTGATTTTATCTTTTATCTTTTGTTATTTTTGACTTTACTTCTCCCTGCCCCCTAGGGATATGTTTTTTTTCGATGCTGAGGCTCCCTAAACGGGATGTGGCTATTTGTTTGGTTTTGTTTTTTTGTTTTTAGTTCTGGGAGTGATGGTATGCAATGGTTTATATGGGCTAGGTTTTTGGTCACTTGGTGGTTTAAAAAATGGTTGATAGTAGCAAGATGTTAGGTGGAACTTGGTTTTTGGATGTATGGCTATTTGGCCGTAAAGGTGGCTTTTTAGTTAGCAAAAAGGTCTCAATGGTAATGTTAGTAGAAAGGAGCTTGGGGCTTTTAGTTCTAGTGTGTGATTTGTTGGTAGGTGTTGATATAGGGTGGTTTGAATGAGCTGTTTAACTAATGGTGTTTGGGGGTGGTAGGGGCATTGATGGCAAGGATGGCTTTTGGTGGAGTTTGGCCTCAACTGAGGCATAGGATTTTGGTAGGGATAGGAAAAGCTAGATTTGGCCGACCTTTTTGGGGTTTTAACAAAGCCGATTCTAGATCATTGGTAGTGTTTACAATTAAAGGTAAAATAGAGGTTACAATGGAAGTTTCAGTGGTGGTCTATGAGTTTGTTTAGGTTTTATGAATTAGCCATAGGAATGGTTTGTATTTAGTTTTGTTGGGTAAAAATTGGTTATGGGTTTCTTGCTTGTGCTTTGGCTATTAAAGTTAATAATGGTTAATTGTGGATTTCGTGGTGTAGGAATTATAGTGATTCAGTGGTGATGAGGCAAGATTTGGATAAAGAGAGATAGGTAATGGGTCTCAGCAATAGAGAGGGGCTGTGTGGTGAGATGGCTATGGACTAGGGTTTGTTTTGACCCTTTTCCTTTTGTTGGTTGAAATGGCGTCCCCCTTATTTTTTTTCCTCATAATCATAATCTTTTTTTTTTCTATCTAATTGCATTAATCCTTACATTTGGGGTAAAAAGAAAGTGAAAACTTTAGAGTTAGATCTTTTGGATGCTTGTTGCAATAATGGATGCTATATTTTGGGTTAATAGGTTTGTCATTAATTTGTACTAGAAATCTGTGTGTGAAATAAGTAAAACATGAAGGCAAATTTTGGAAGTTGGAAATAGGGAGATAAATTGGGGAGAGGAAAAGTAACTCTAGGAAAAGTGCTTTAGTAGACAAGCTTCTATCTTTTTATTTTTATTTCTTTAAAATTTTCAATTAATTCAAGTAATTAATTTTTAATAAAATGAAATTAGGCCTTTAGAGTTGAATTTGGACTCACAAAAATTGAATTTAGACTTTTATTAGGCTTTGAAATTCTTGTGACATTGGCCTAAGTTTTAATTGGATTTGGCTTTATAAAAGGAATTTGAAATCATTGTAGTTTAAGCTCGTAAGCCCAAATAATTAAATTTTAAATTGATCCAAATTAAATTAGGTCAGATCTTAACCTATACAAAATTATTCGAAAACAATTAATTCATAATGAAACCCAAATGAGTTCAATTAAGTGAATTCAATTAAAGTGCTCAAATAAGCTCAAATCGAGATGTTCAAAATTAAGCATAAAAAATCAATGAATTCAAATTATCTCAAACAAAATTGAGTGTCTATAGTTACAAATTACAATTTTTCTTAAAATAAAAAAATTGATGGGTGACTATGACTAGGAGTGAAGCAACAACAAATTGTCATTAATGCCTTCCATTGCTATTTCAGTTGCAGAGATGAAAATGGTAATGATAAAATATAGGTAAGTGCGATTGGGATTGAATTTTTAAAATAATCTAATGATAACAAAATTAAAAAAAAAAAACTTGTCTCTCAAATTCAAAATAGTAAAAGACAAATCTAATCAATTTTAATGGAGATACCCATTCAAAATTTATGATGCATATATATATATATATATACATATGTATATATATTCTTAAAATTTAACTAAATTTAAGAAAGAAAGAGAAATTCAGAATTTGACACTTTTGAATTCAAAATTTATACAAATTTTTCAATCTTTGATATATTTTTGTTTTGAATTTAAATAATTTATTAAATATAATTATTTTATAAATCAATTGTAAAGGATATTGTATCGCTAAGATTTTGAAATTTCAAAAGATATACATTTAGATTATTAGAAAATTCATTTTTAAAAAATAATATATCTAAATTAGATTTTGTTGTTAACAATTTAAAAATTATCCGTGTAGATATATATTTGGATAGCTAAATAATATATACGAAATGGTCATTCATTTAAAATTTGAAAGTTTTGGATAATTAAATAAAATTTTAAATATTTTGTTTGATAAATAGCTTAAAATTAGGAAATATCTTATATGTCAATATAGAAAAATTTTATGAATTTTCTTACATATGAAAAAAATGAAAGCATCCACTTAAACATTCACATAAGTAATTTTTATCATGCAACATTATATGTTGTAATATATATATATATATATATATATATACATTATAAGATGAGACTTCTTTTTGCTTATATTTCTTAGGGTTTGAGAGTTTGAAAAATTAAACTGGGAATTTGAAATTGGGGGCTATAATTGGATTAATCCCCTATATGTGCGTAAACACCCTCTTTTATTTTAGGAAAAATAACATGTTAATTGTTATTATTTGGAGTTGAAGCTTATGAGAGAAAAACCAAGAAAAATTATAAAATCTTTCATTAATCTTTAGGATCTATTTGGGTAAACTATTGGGCATTGTTTTTCTTCATAGTCTTAAGATTTAATAATGATTATTGAGTGAATTTTAAAGGCTAAAAGTGGGGATTTAAGTTTTTAAAGATTGAATGAGAAATTTATTTTTGGATGAGATGTTATTATTTGCAATAATGAATTAAAATGAAATTATGCATTAATGTATAAATTATTACTATAAGTATTATATATCATTAGAAAGCTTATTGAATCTATTTTTTAATGAAATAAACAAAAATAGATACTAAATTTTGTATGAAGAGTTGTTTAATTTTTACTTAAAAATGTGTAGGATGTCGAGCAGTAGCAACAGCAAGGAAGAATTACAAAAATTCTCTTAATTTTTAAACAATGAATTATGAATTGAGCCATACATGTTTGGAAAGCTTATTGAGTTTATTTTCCAATGAAAAAGTAGAACTAAATTTTGAGTCTCTAATGAATAAATATTTTAATTTTTTCTATAAGCTATACATGCTATTTACAGTAGCATATAATGTGGATTGCAAAACTTATTACTATTAATCTACAAGAAATTACAAGGTGGGTATGGTTAGAAAACTTATTGAGTCTAATTTCTAACGCAATAAAAATATCTTAATTTTGAGTTGTATATCTTGAGATACGATCATTTTAGCAAAAGGACCTCATGCTACCAGCATTAGTTAATTGAATTAACTTTTTCTATAATTTAGTTATTTTAGTATAAATAGCCTCAAAAAGGGTTGATTAATATCTAATATGTTAAAATGATCTTGAATAGGCCATTAATTATTTTTGAAGAAATAGATTTATGCTTAAGGAATGATTTTATGATAACTATGAATAAATCCCTAGAAATAGGATCATCAAGACCAAAACTAGTTCTACGATCCTAGCTAATAGGTTATAATAGTTAGCAATAATCATGAAGGTGAAATTATCGATATGACTATTATCACGGATTATAGTAGTGACCATAGCTAATGATGAACTAATAAGAATGATAATTAATGATGATGAATTCGTGATTTTGAAGATTGATCCATGATTTGTAAAAAGCAAGTATTTGAACATGATTAATGATTGTTTTAATATGATATCAATCCTTTGAAGCATAATTTAAATGATGTTTCTAAATAATCTATATGTATGTATGAAAACGATTCTTGATCCGATAAAGTGTATAAGCTTATACTTTCTAAGCTATAGTTTGCTCATTCTACTTTTATTTTCTGTTTACAAATAAATAAATGATAAGTTTGCTTAGTCATATGAGAGGCTAAAAAATCAAATTGTAAATATTAGTTGGGTATTAGAGATATTATTGGCCAATGAGATCTTACAAAATGGTTTTTTGTATTTATCTATTTACATTTAGATATATATTGATTTATCATTAGTTGGATTAAAAATATGAATTTTGCTTGGGCAGATTATTTTATTGAAGAATTTAAAATGATTAAAAATGAAAGCTTTATATTACTTTGGGGGGTTTTACTTTAATGTAATATGGTCATGTTACATTTCAATTTTGAAGCATGACAAGAATTATGCTAGCTAGCATTATTTTTTAACATGTAGTGTTAGTGTAATGGTCCGTAAGTTGGTCTAGGCCCAGAGGTTTTCTCTAAGTTGGGTGATAGTTCATGTTTTAGCAGGATAGAGTCTAACAGCGAAGAGGACCAGGCCTTAAGGCGCACTGGAGGTCTAGGTTACCGAAAACCAGCCTAGAACAATGGTGCAGGCAGTGATCAAGGTTCCAGTGGCTCTATTGCAGGGAGTTCTCGAAGCTGTTGCTATTGGTCATAAGCATAAGCCAAGCAGAGGCTCTATTTTACTTTCTAGAAAGACTGAAGCTGTGGGTAAAGTTTGAATTACAGTGAAAATGTGTGTGAGAATTGAGTCGGGCCATTGCAATTGCAGAATCATTGATAAAGTTTTAGAGCATTGTGTTTCCATGGTCAAGCCATAAAGGTAGCAGTAGGGGAGACATAGATAGTAGTTCCTTATCTAATGAAAGGGTTGGTGACAAGCCTAGACTTAGCAAGGCCAAGATCAACAAAGCCACTTCGGACAAAGGTAAGGAGCAAAAGCCCTTAAATTGCTATTTGTATGATGTTCCTCATAAGGCTAGGGAATGCTTTATGTATGCGAGGTTTGCAGCCATCAAAAGGGTAGAAAGGCTGTTTGAAGGTAAAAGTTGCAGTAGCGAGGATGAACAGCCCGAGGTGATACGACTGGGTGCTATTTGATATTATAGAGGGGTTGAAACCTCTCAAGGAGTTGGCGAAGGCAAATCGGTGGCAACCGAGTGCCACAGTATGAGTCTCAGAGTGTAGCTAGATTTTTCATGAAACAGTGTGCTACTGGCAACTCAAAGAAAGCACAAAAAGCATTGGTAGCGTGGGCGAAAAAGACCATTGTAGTAGAATGCTAAGAAATTTTAGATCAAGAGCAATAAAAGCCAATAGAATACATGTTCGAGTATGGGACCAAAATGTTGAAAAATAGATCGCAGGGCAAGAGTCAGAATCGACGTGCAAAGCAGGTGCATCATCCCTTTAGCAACGAAGGCATTGCTAGAATGAGAGTGGAAGAATGTCACGATCCCCAAGCTAGTCCAGGCCTAGAGGTTCTCTTTGAGTTAGGTGACAGTTTAAGTTCTAGCAAGACAGAGTCTAATAGCAAAGGGGACCAATCTTTGAGGCACACTGGAGGTCTAGGTTGCGAAAAACCAGCCTAGAATAATAGTGTGGGCAATGATCAAGGCTCCAATGGCTCAAGTAGGGTGTTCAAGTTTGACACTGTCAAGCTATGCCTAAATGCAGGTAGTGCAGGCTCACAGGTGGACACATGCGCGGGCACCTAGTTAGACCTTGGCGGGAGCACTAATGATTGAGGTGCGAGTGCACAGTCGAGCCCAGGTACGAGCATGCCTAAACACATACTTGAGACAATCAAAGTTGGCAACACTAAATCGGGCCCCGATGTGGGCATGGGTACAAGCCCAAACGCGGGCGATGCTGAGCACAGGCCTAGAATCGACCATGATAGATTTTCACTTAGATTGAATAAAAAATGCTAAAAATATGTTGCAACATCATATCCCCTAAAATCAAGAACTGTATCATATCTCTTAGAATTATGATATTTAAACTATTGTAATCCCTAGAGTTTAGGCATGTATTTTGGAACTAATTGTAAGGGGCTTTTAATTATAAATAGAGAATCTCCCACCCTCATGTACACAAGGGAAGAAACCATAACTATTGAGTAATAAGATCCTTACTCTTGCCTTAATCCTTTTTTGTTTTTGTTTTTGTTAGCCTTTTTCAGGCATTTGTTGTGCCTTTTTTGTTTGGCAGCGTATTGGGCAGCCAAGCACCACAATCTTGTGTGTTCATGCACCGTTTCTTGTGTTAGGCTGATCTGGGATGCGAAAGAGTCTATCCCCACGTCCTAGAGCCATGTGAGCCTAAAGCTTGAGTCTCAATCCGTAACATTAGCATAACTTATGAAGGCTAAAGGTAACGTCTAGCATGACACATAACTCATAACTTTCATGGGTCGTGTTGTGCCAAGCACGACATTGATTTTTGTGTCATGATAGGCTAAGTACAAACCATTAATAGTTTTTTAAAATTTAATTTTCTTAAAAAAATCTATTATTAAAAATAACATTTAGAGATAAATAAAAGTAAAATGAAACAAAAATAACATATAAGTTATGTTGTTCGATAAAATGCCTATATCTACGAAGAAGGATAATAAAATCACTAAATAATTACAATCTTAATATTTAAAGAAAAATACAACATACACAAACATATAAAAGATATTATAAAATACAATATTATTATTTTATTTTTCATTCTCTTCATTTGATAATTCACTCATATTATGTGTTGTCTTGTGCATTTATTTTATACCTTTCATCCTATAGTAATTTACTTTATTAATTGAATTTGTGCTTAAAGTCTTAATTTATTTTTATCATTTTATTTTTGCTAATCACTAACTAAATATAATTTATCTATTAATAATTTAAATATTTAGTAAATAATTCTAATATAATTTTATTTTATAAATTACTCATAAAATATTAAAAATAAGTATAATTTCATTACAATAAAAAATTAATATAAATACACTCAAAAGCTGAGAGTCCACTTATTATAATTATGAACTAATATGACACAACTAAAATGTATGTCATGCCACACTAAATCATGTGTCACATGCTTACGGTAGCTTTTAACGAGTAGTACCATACCAATTCATGATTTTAAAATCTTTTAACATGACACAATATATATATATATATATATCATATTTGGCCCAACCCAATTATTTAACATCAAACATATCAAATATCATGCATATCATATCGAATTATGTTGTGTCATGTGATGTTGTATCTAATCATAAATGCCGTACACATTTGACACCTCTAATATCTTGTTTTTAGCTGGCCTTGTCCAATTTTACCCTGTAAAGTAGGCTTGGCTTCCTTTTTTGTAATCAATAGAGAATAATTTCTTTTGATTTTTGCAATCGCCTTCAATCGCTGACGTAACTTGGAGAGGAGAAAGAGGAAGAAGCCCTCCCTTCAACCTTACTATGTGAGATTCTATCGAGTTTTCTTTTATTCGTAGGAATGAAACTTGGAACATTTAGTCCACATTTGATTTTTGATGCAATGAAAAAAAAAAAAAAAGGAACCATTGTAAACAATACGCATCACATTCTGTCAATCTCTCAAAGCTTTTGTGCAAGAAGCAATCTTTACTCTAGTTCCTCGTTCATGGATTGAATTAAAAGAAACGCATTGTTTATAAAGTTTGATTTTCTTTAAGTTTTTTTTTTTTTTCGTTTCAAAAAATTTAAAGATAAATAGACTGTTAAATCTTTCAAATCAAAATAAAATGTGTTGTACTTAATAATTTAAAATAAATAATTATAAATCGTATGTTCGATATGATTCTAATAAATCATTATCGAAAAAACTCGATTTCAAAAATTTTTTATAAAAAAAAATAATTTTAACTTATTAAACAAATCACTTATTTAAAAAAAAAATTTAAACTAATATTCTAACAAATTTAGGCTAATAATAACTCCAATTAGATTCAATCTATCTTGGTCAAGCATTGATTTGATTCTTGAGACCTAGTACGCCTACTAAGCACAGGTACGAGGTACCTAATCCAAATATATAAGTATCCATGTGACATGTTGATATTCCAAAGATAAAGCACTCAAGCATTGATTTGATTTCTGTCGGCCTACCCCAGGCTGAATGTGCCAAGTTAGGCGAAGAAGACTAAAGCCTAGAAAACCTGAGGGTCGGGGACATAGAAACAATTGTAAAAATATGTAATGCCCCACCCAAGTGCTACGATGAAGGCAAGTAATCAGGGAACTGAATGGCCTCAATTTCCGTACTAGGCGGAAAGAAACAAAAACAACAAAGACTGCTTCCACCTCTTCCCCCCCCCCCCCCCCCCCCCCCCCCAACAACAACACACACACACACGCACACGCCCAAACGAGCCAAGTATTGTTTCCATGCAAATTCTATCTGACAACAACATGCAGCCATTCTTCACCTTCTCTTTCTCTTCCTCCTCCTCTACCATTTCTGGCCCCACCCTTTTGCCCAACCGGGCCTCTCAAGGAACTAATCACCAAAATTTGTTCGCAACACATGCAATAACAGGTAGAGAAACCCTTCCGAAGTAAAAGGTTTTACTCTTTCTCTATTCCTTATGCGTGTGCATCCGTTGGGGGGGGGGGGGGGGTGTGAGTTTTGTCTTGCATTGCATGTCAATGTTTTCCATAGAAGAGACATATGCTATTTCCTTTTACGACTTTTCCTCGTTTCATTTCTTTCTTTTGCATTGCAAGCTTTACCTGGAATTTGTTCTTTTGGGATGCAAAAAAACTTTCTTACAGTATAAAGTTATGCAAAAAGTGACCTTTGATTGCGCTCTTAATGTTTTGCTCTCAACAAAAAGTTTACATCTTTTCATTTCCTGGGTATCTTTGTATTTGTGTCATCATTCCATTCCTGGACTCTTTCTCTCTCTTTCAGAGAGATGGAATGATGAGAGGGTTGAATGGGATGGAGCATGAGTTTACTGCAATCATTTGCCACCCATTTGCAATCTTTATTTTTTATTTTTTATTTTTATTTTTCATTTGCTCTTCCTTTTGCTTTCGGTTAAAAAGAATGTATGAATCTAATCTTTTATTTTTGGTCCCCTCATGAGATTAAGGAAGCGTCGACAATGCTTTCCTTCTTGCTCTTCTCTTCACAGAGTAATCCTCCCCCCAACCCCCTTTTTCTGTCTCTCCCTAATTTTGATCCGTGTAGCTATTGCAAGGTTGTTAATTAAATATGCCTGTTAGCTTACTTGTTTGTTATTAATCTTTTGTAAATGTAATATTTCAATTGAATCAACTGATGATAATGATATTTGATAATTTCCTTCTTTCTTTTCTGTGCTTGCCTCATTATTTTTTTGTAACCCTTTTTTTATTAGAAATTTCTTCCATTTCTGCAGTTTATTATGTCTCTTGTTCTTCATTGTGTCAGAATGAAAGCATTACAGCATATATTGAATAGTTAGGATTTTAATTATCAATATAGCAATCTATGTACAGGCACAATGTATTTTAGCTTCCAAATTTGAACCTTCAACCATGCGAAAAGGGATCATGTGTTTTGCAGCCTAGTATTCTTTGCCAGGTGAATGGCACTTTTATTCTATGCAACTAATTGGTACTGAAAGGTGCGCTGAAAATTCAAATGTAGGTTGATGAGGATGAAGTTTACTGGAGACAAAAGAAGGGCGATGAAGAGTTGGAATGGCCGAGCAGTTCCACTCACGTAATATCACAGTTGGCTCAATGTTTTAGTGAGTAGATTTTCCTGATAAATGCTTTCGTCATTCCTATCTTTGGATGAATTTCTCTTTAAAGATTGCCATACCGGGATAGTCTTAATTGTCTTAGTATGTTTGTCATGAAAATGTATTTTTGTTCAGTTCCTACTTTTCATTGACATACAAACAAAGTTTAGTGAATTTCAGCTGTGTCAACCAATTTCAACATTGAAAACACTTTGACTAGCAAATCATTTTATTTACAACTCATTCTCTAATGTCTGATCAGTCTTTTATGGTTGTAGCTAATGCTATGGTTGGATCACGATCATGGATAGGAGGGCTCTTTAATCGCTCAAGCAACAAGCGAAATGAGAAGTTTCTTGACTACCCTTTGACTCCTGTTCAGGTAATTGGGAATTTGTGGCATTTGTCCTCTAATAATGAAAAATTGTTAACAGTATAGTATTGATTTTCTTAGGATGATTTGTTTTAATATACTTATATATATATATATATATTCCATTCTCAGCCTCAGTAATAATAAAATTGATTTAGTTTCTTTAACTTCTGACCAGGAACAAAGACTTAAAAAGCTTCAAGAACGATTACGGACACCTTTTGACGAGACTTGTCCTGATCATCAGGTACTTTCCTCAATCTTTTTAACATCCATATTTTTTCTATCTTTCTAACTGTGACCAGACATGACTTAGGCAATCGGGTTTTCTCAATTCTTTTTTCTTTTAAATCTTAAGATTAGTTTATATAAATACATAAACATATATTTTGGGGTGGGTTAGAGGGAGTAATATTTGAGAGTTCCTGCAAACCCATCTCTAAGTATTTTTATCTGTCATAATTTCTACAACTTGTAAATAGTTATGGTTTCTGTTTTTCTGGCTTCATCATGTTTCGTTTTATTCAGTTTTAATGACATACAAATTAGTAGACAGTTGATCTCAGGATCCTTTGGTGTGACAGGAGGCTCTCAGAGCATTGTGGCACGTTGCCTTTCCTAATGTTGTTCTAAAAGGCTTGATCTCTGAACAGTGGAAGGAAATGGGGTGGCAAGGCCCTAATCCATCAACTGACTTTCGGTACAGTTCTTTTTTCCGACTTTTTAACGCACGATGCATCCCTTGCCAACAATGAATCATGGTAAAAGGGGAAGAAACATATTGCTTTAGAGGTTATAATCATTTCTTCTCTAATCATTCACTTGATTTTTTAACACAATTCTCTCCTTAGGGGTTGCGGTTTTATTTCACTCGAAAACTTGCTGTTTTTTGGCCGAACTTATCCTGTAAGCCCTCTCTTCCATTTTAGTTTAACTTTTACGAGTCTTTGATTTCTGCAAGAAAATTGGCATATTTACTAATTATATAACAACACAAAAATGAAGGCATCTTTTCGTAGGTTATTATTTAAGCAAGATGGAATTAGAGCAACTTGGGAATACCCATTTGCGGTTGCTGGCATCAATGTGTCTTTTATGTTGATTCAGATGTTGGATTTATGTTCAGGTTTGTCTATTTCCTATTTTTACGTCAAAATAGTAGTGAGTGAAAAACATTTCTGTTTTGAAATAAAGCTGTTCTATGTCTGTTTCTGTCAACAGTTTTCATTGTCCAGTAATTCTTGAGTGTCCTCTGCTCTACTTATGAAAAAGACCATGGAATTCTTTTGTTGTAGATTCAATGGACTATCCATGTTTTAAGACAATCTTTTCATCATAATATATTTTCGTTGATCAGATCCTACAAATAATACAAGTTTCTGAATGTTCTTCTATGTTTAGAGGATCTGTTGAGATAGAATGCAAACATCTTTTATGGTTTAAGATCCATAGAAAAAATGTGTTAGCTGTTCTGTAACCTATCCCCTCTCTCTCTTTTTGCAGCAAAACCAAAAAATCTATCAGGATTCAATTTCCTGAAACTATTAGGAGGTAATAGAACTGTGGATCTGAAGCACTGTTGGATCAATGAAAGTGATTTTTGTTTCCTGCTTCTCTGTATTCAGTCTCACGATCTGAAATTTTGAAATTGCAGAAGATGAAGATGCCTTTGATGTACTATATTGTATAGCTTTTGAAATGATGGACGCTCAGTGGCTTGCTATGCATGCTTCCTACATGGAGTTCAATGTACTTTCTCTCTCTTCCTTACACTTAATTCTCACATTCGCATTTTGACAAACTTTCTTCCTCCTATGGACTTCCAAACTATGGATTCGTTTTGCTATTTTAATTTCGTTCCATTGCTGCTCTAAGTGAAATCCCAAACCATCTAAATTGTCCATCTATTTCTACCCTTTCCATTTCCTCTATGGTTACTGGACAGAAAAAGATGCTGTGTTGATTTATGTGGAAGTCAGTTTTAAACATAAAAGCTCATGAAAGGATTTATAAGCAATCATTCATCTAGTCAGGTATCATTATGCTCCTCGGCCATTACAGTTGGCTAGGCATTCACAGTATCTAACAGCATTTTGTATTAGTATAAATTGCAACAGCATTCGTGATCTTTGTGCAATATTTTATTTTCATATGCAATTTTCAAAACTCAACTTTTGGATTCCTGACCTTTTTAAAAATATTTCAAACTCATCTATTCCACCAAACCCCAATGTAATCTATCTCATCAATGACACATCAATGTCCACGTTGGAAAATGGTGTGGGCCTTCTTGACTCTTGGGGCAAGATTTATGCCACATGCTAATCCATGTGATATTGAGGTGGCATATTCATTGAATTTTTAAGAATGGTTGATGGTATGAATGCATTTGAAATATTTTTCAATGTTGTGGATTCAAGAATTGAATTTTAAAAGTTGTGGATAAAAATGAAACAGTGCACAAAAGGTATGGATGATGGATGCATTTTACTCCTTGTATCATGTTCCAATATCATAAAGATATCTGACCTCATGAGTCAACATAAGAATGCACCTTTTAATACATCAAAACAACCAGGGTCCAGACTCCAGAACAACAATCAACTGCAATGCCCCTGTTAGGGTGGAGTGGAGCTTAATTATCTAGAAGAATATACATTTTTGGCCTATAATTTTATATCTAAAGGAGAAAAAAAAAGATATTGTAAATATTTTGAGAATTTTCGGTTTGTTTCCCGCCCGTGTTACCTATTGTGCTTTGACCCCTCGGCCCTTATTTTTCCCGTGATGATGGCTCCATGAAAATTCCTTTCTAGAATCTTAATATATTGCTTGGTTGATGTCAATTGTTAGTTTAATTCTAGTATTTTTAAATCCTGCAGGAGGTTTTACAAGCAACACGCACACAACTGCAGAGAGAACTGTCTTTGGATGATGTGCATAGAATACAGGATTTACCAGCGTACAACCTGTTATACCGGTAGCTCTGCTATCTGCCCCAACAGTTCTTTGGAGCCTCCAAAAATGCTAGTCATTCTTGGACAATTTTGCCAAATTTGATGGCTATTAACTGCCTTGCTAAAGACTTTAACAACTTATTCTAGGGCAACTTTTTAGGCTTAATTTACAGCTGAGATTTGCACGCTAAAACGGACACTACAGAAGCGAAGGCACCTGATCGACACTAGGTATTATTATCAGATTGGGATAGATGAAGTGCTACTCAATGCATTACGTTGTAGCATTCACCGCTTTCTAAATTTTCTAGCCACCAGCAGCAGCCATGAGGATTGTAAGGGTCTCAAGCTATGGAATTAATTAATTTGGCATAATGCTGCTGGTTCTTTTCATGAATTCGCAGAAAGCTTCAACAATTTGGATTCCTGAAGCCTCTCACTCTCTCAGGTATGGTGTCCTATTGGAAAGGAAGTAATTCTTTCTCTGTTTCATTTGAAATATTTGAATGCCCTTCCTGTTCCAGTTGGTGGCTTTGTAATTTTCAAGCACAATAGTCATTGAGGCTGTCATTCTGGTAATGCAAATCAGTTAGGTTAATCGATGTACGCCGTGCATCTGTTTTCAACCCCGGTCCCCAGCTTGGAAACATAATCATCAACCCTGAAAATATTTTTCAATGCAAATCTGCAAATTTACTGAAGTATGTTTACGCCAATTTCAACATATTTTTACTGAAGGATGCCACTTTATATCATTTGTTCATAATTTCAGCATATTTACAAATATTAAAAAATTCTTAAAATATAAATATCTGGAGAATCTAAGTTATGCAACATGTTTAATTTTATAACCTTAGTTGAAACTTGCAGAAGGTTTTCCAATCAATTTCTTTATTCAACTCAAAATAAAATACTAATGAATTACGTACGTGTACAACCGTACCACAAGCGACTAATTGACAATTGCAATGCCAGTCATGCTTAAAAAAACTAGTTCGAGCTTAATTTTCTCCTAAAAGAGAGCATGCCTTTTTTTTTTAATTAATTCAAACTTGATAACGGCAACAAATTGGTTAGGGCAGCTAAGGTCTCTTAGTCTTGGTCCTAATTTCTACATATATATATATATATATATATATATTATCAAATAGACTTCCTAGCTATCTCTGATCATTTTCACAACTTCTCCGAAGGAATCATAAATTTTGGAGTAATTTTCTTTAATTACGGGAAGTAAAAATATTAAAAACACTTGAAATTAACATACAATAAACAATTTTATTAATCTGACAAACTGTCAATTAACAAATTCATCTTCTAAAGGCTACCACACAAACACATAATTTTTTTGTTAAATTCAATTCGGTTGCATAGATATTCTTTGAGCTACTCTCAATCATTCTGAGCCTCATACCTTCTTTTTGTCTCTTAGCCTTTTACAAACCTTAAAACAAAATAACATATTTATTCTAAAACTCTAAAATCACCCACTACTAAAATAACTCCTAATAAATATTAATCACTTTGAGAATGTGAACTAGGATTTGACATGAATATTTGAATTGAATGAATGAGTTTAAAACACCATGAATCACTTCATGAATTTTGCCATTTGAAGTTTTTGATTTTTTTTATTAAATTTTGTTTTTATAGGATTTTTCAAGAAAAAAAATGAGAAAAATAAAAAGATTATATTTTTAAATTTTGTTTGAACATAAATTCTTGCATAACTTATTTTTCAAGTGTATATATGAAAATATTTTTTAATAAAAGAGTGAAAATAATTTTTTAATAGTGTTTGGTATCATTTTCAAGATTATTGCGGTAATTTAATTACCATAGTGATTTTATTATTAAGCTTGTCACTTGTAATCTGAAATGATTTTGTTTGGTTAAGAATCATTAATTCCTAATAATTAAATATAATTGTGTTTTGTATTACTAAAAATCAAATATTATTTTATTTGAAAGTATCAAAATAACCATACACTTTAGAATAGCTACACAAGTTAATGAGTTCAATATTATTTAAAGATAACAACTTGTATATAAAATTTAATAATATTTTATTTACTTCATTATAAATATAATTAAATTATTAAATTAAAAATATATTTATTGATAGTAAATTAGTTTTTATAGTATAAATTATGTAAAAAATATTTGAATTAGACAAAAAATAATATATTAAAATCAAAAGATTATATTATAAGTAAATTTAAATAAAAATTAAAAAATCACACAAAATATTTTTGAACTTATTACAATAAATATTAATTTTAAAATGTAAAAATTATAATATAAAATAATTACAATTAAATTTTAAAAAATAAGTTTTTAATTCATATATGGATAAGATTGACTATGGTTAATTTTACATATCACTTTACTTATGTAGTAAAAGTTTCTCATCCCTTTGAATAAGAATTAAATCATCCTCTAAGATTGTGATCTAATTACTCTTGGTGATTCAAGATCACTAAGCGATTACCAAATAGGGTGATTTAATCACCACGTGTAGATCATCATGATTTTTTGAATGATCATCATATATCAAACGCTATCTAAGAGAATTAATGATTATTATCAAGAATGAATATCCCCAACCATATCACTAATCACTTCATGTTTCATTTCAATTGAGAACCAGATCATTCAAAAGCTTGAATCCTTAAAGATACATAAGTTGGAGTTTTATAAACCTTATTTCCACTTAATCATAGTAGGATTTCAAAGTTAATGATTTTTATTAGGGTTATAAGTAAAGAAATAACCAATAAATTTGTAAACATTTTTATAAAAAATTTTTTATAAGCCAATACATGAGGCACATTTTTAAAAATTCTAAATTTTGGTGATTCAATATCAAGGCTATCAGCACTCAAATTTCCTTTGTAACCAAAAGCTCTTTAATTCTTTTCCCTAAAGCTATCATTTGCCCACTTCTTGGGGCAAACTTACAAGAAGAACCAAAGTACCTTATGTTCCTAATATCCTTTTATACAAAATCTTGACTTGTGCGATATGCTTTTCCTCTTTCATTGAATAGATATTACATGAATAATCTGAGTGGATTATAAAAATGATGATTGTTATATTGAGTCTTCACTCGAGTAGTAAATTGAGATGATGCATTTGGAACATAAGTTACAAAAGAGAAAAAAGAAAGAAAAAAACAACAAAAGAAAAAAATGACAATAATTGATTGTAATACGTGCATTTGAGATGTTCTAATAATTCCAAAGATAAAAGAAAAGAAAAAAACTTCCCCTAGGAGCATTCTTCAATGGAAGTATACATATTTGGTTTTGGATAAATTTTGAATTGTCAAATAAAACAATTAATAAAAATGAAAAAAGAAGAATAAAGCTCTAGGTAAAAACCCTAGTTAAATTATTTCAAATTTTGAATATTTTATTTATTTGAAAAGGTGTTTCAATATAAACAATGATGTAAAACAAGAAAAATCAGTGCGGTCATTTTTCAACTTCCGTTAAATAAACACAATATTTTTATATATTATATTACTAAAGAAAATTTTTTTATGTCGAATCAAAAAGTTTGAAATTTACAAAAATATAAAACTATATTATCTCTTTACTTCATTAAAAAATTAATATAATGACAATGAAATATCATCTCTTAATTATGATAAAATCATCCATGAACTTCATAAGGAGTTAAATTGGGTTTCACCTTACTCTTATTTTATTATTATTTATCTTTTTTCTTAAAAAAGCGATAGGCAAAAAAATGTGTTTAAACAAAAGAGAAATAATAATTTTTTTTGAATAAGTTAAAGACCAAACTTTGTTATAGTAATTGTATGCTACCTTTCACATTTAATCAAAACTTTTATTATTGTGTTGAACCTAGAGGTGTAACGAGTTAAAGTCAAATTGAAACAATAAAAAATTTGAGCTCATAGGGTTCATAACTCAATTTAAAACTCAATTCAAATTCAACCAAAATTTTATTTTTATTTCATATTCGACTCAATATATATAAAAATCGAGTTATTTAAACTCATTTAATTAAGTTCGTAATTAAGTAAAAATTTACAAATTCAAATAATAAGTTCAATTTTAAATTTGATTATTTCATTCTCGAGCTTAAACTTGAGTTTAATTTGAAAAAAAATTATTATTATTTTAAATATATAGTGAAGATAAAGTTATAAATAGATAATTAAAACTTATTTATATAATATATTAATATTATAAATATATTAAAAATAAAAACTTAAATAAACTCGTGAGCTATTCAAGTTAAGTATTAAATATTCAAATTAGACATTAAAATAATTGAATTTAGCGTGCTCAAAGCTAACCCGATTCGAGTTCGAATAATTGTTGAGTCGAGTTCATGTAGTTCAAGAGTATATAAACTCATTTACATGCTTAAATTGTAACAAATTAAAAGTTTATAGTCATATTTATTACCTAAATATAAAGGTTTTCCAGTTTTCTTTGATTAAATTGTATATTACTGATTTTCATTATAAAAGTTGATGAGAATTTTATTTTTTTATCTCTTTCTTCATTTAGGTTATTATTTTTTTATCAGATTTGGGTTATTAATTAATTTCATTGAATCAATAAATGACAATTACACAAATATTTACAATTAGACTTATATAATCTTAATTTTTCTATATTGTACATAGCCATGCCACCATCAAAATTTAACAAAATATGCCACTTCAATTCAAGTGGATGTTCATATCTTATATATAAAATTTGCTCATGTACGATGTGCAAAAGTTTGTGCCACGTGTAAGTTTCAAGTTTTCTCCTTTTTCTTGTGTTTTTAGTTTTTTATTTTTTTAATATTAAAAAACTTTTTAAATTTAAATATATTTTTAAAAACTTTTATTTTTTATATGTGCGACTCATTTATACGAAACTTTTAATTTTTATTGCATTTTGTCTTTTATCTTTTTTTCTTTTTACTTTGTAAAAATGTTTAAAAAATATTTTTTGGATTTTATTTTTTCTCTTTTTTATATCTAATAAATGTTTTTTAATCGTTTTCTTTTAAGGGATCCATTTAATATTATTGATTACAAATATATATTTTTCATACTTTTTTCTTCTTTTTTTAAATTAGTTAATATGTAAGAAAATAATATTAACAAAAATGTTTACTAGTATCTAGTAAAGGTTGTGCCACATGCCATTTTCAAGTTTTTTTTTTTTTTTTTTGCTTTTTCAATTTGTCTTTTTTAATATTTCATAAAGATTTTTTAATTGAAAAATATATAATTTAAAAAAAATTTTCTGCGAAACCCACTTATACCAAAATTTTTATTTTATTAGTTATCTTTTTTCCTTTTTCTTTTTTTAAAAATATTTAATAAATATTTTTATATTTTTTGAATGGGACCCATTTGATACCAAAAGTATGCCACATGTTTTTCTTTTTTTTCTTTTTACTCTTTCCTTATCATTAATTTTTATGTAGTTAATAAATAATTTTTTAGATTTAATTTTTTTATAAAACCCACTTAATATTGTAGACATTACATTTAGTCTCAGATTGATATTTTTGTTTTACTTTTTTTATTTTAGTTTTTTTATTTTTCTTTGAATATTTGTTTATTAAAAAAGATAGAATTTGTCTAAAATTACAAAAATGGGAATTCGAAAAGGATTAAAATCCTCAAAAGTATTTTGGATTGAAACTGTTATGTTAAGTAAGACTGAAATGCTTGACTAATGTATTTAGCTTAGTTTCTAGGAAATGGCCGAATAATAGTTAGATATAAAGTTAGAAGATTGAAACCTTATGGAATTGAACAAGAAATTTTATTTTGATTTCAAGCTATATCTGAATTAGGATTTAATTGCCTATTTAAGAACACACAATTGAGCAACAATCAATAATCAAGATTTGAGTGATAGATAGCAAAAAATAAAAAAAGAAAGCAACATTGGCAAGCATGAAAAAATATAGAGTTTTGGCAGTGTTCTATTTTGTTGGATTCTAGTTGTAAAATTCTTAGGATTGCTGTTAGATTTAAGCTTGAGTTTAGACATTTAGAGATTTAGATTTAAGGAAAATTAAAAAGAAATAAAAATTTTAGTAGTGCTTTTCTTTTTCTTTCTTTTTTTCGAAAAATTCTAGAAAACTTTGCATTTTTCATTCAGTTTCCCAGTGAAACATTGAAGATTATGGCACTTGTTTGAAGCTTCAACCGATATTCAAGCTATTTTAGAGAGAGAATGAGACGAATCATAAGAAAGAGAGGCAAAAAGGGAAAATTGAAGAGCAAAAGAATAATTTTTTATTTTTTCTTATCCTATATGACGTCGATGGTGTTAATATTAGTTGACCCAATGAAAATTCGCACGTTGCCCCAACTTGCTTCGATGACCCACGCGCCCGACTAGTCTTTACTGAGCCAACTTTAGCTCCTGAGCCGTTGATCTCGACCAAGTTGAGCCACCATTTTTTCCTAGAATTAAGCCAAGCTAAGCCGAATTTTGAGAGCCAATCCCTGGCAAATTTTTTTAAAATTTAACTAATTTTGTTTATTTAAATTAAGTATTTTTTAGATATAAATTTTTAAAATATTTTAAAATTAATTTTATTAAATTATTGAAGAATTTGAATCTTGCAAGTAAATTTTATCAAATTATTGAAAGGTTTAATAATTTTTTGTGCATTAATTAATTTTTTTATTTAATCTTACCAAATTATTAGAGAATTTAAATTTCATAATTATGTCTTATTAAATTATTAAAAGATTTAATGATTTAAAAAAATTAATTAATTCTACTAAATTATTGAAAGATTTAAATCTTAAAATTAAATCTTATAAACTATTAGAAGGTTTAACGATTCTTTGAAAAAATTATGGAAATTCAATCCTATCAAATATTGGAATATTCAAATTTAAAATAAGATCTTTCTAAACTATTAGAAGATATTATTGATTTTTAAAAACTATATAATTTTTTTTAATAAAAATTTTAATGAATGTAACGATAGAGCCTATTCAAAAAGTGGCAATAGTCTCATTGAATACACTTGAGATGAAAAAATATTTTAAATTGCTACAAAATTATTATACTAATTTTTAAAATAATTTTTAATATTAAATTATTTAGTAAACTTTTTAAGAGGATTTTTAAGGTTTTGGCTAATACGAAATCAATTGATATTTTCTTTTGGATGGCATTGTGGGGATGTTATAACCTTTCACATATATAATCGTACTACCAAACTTAATTCTATTTTATGGATTACAACTTATTATTTTCAAGAAAATTGAGTCAATTTAAGGACCTCTTTAAAAAGGATAGATTCATTAAGTAATCAATCAAACATAAATAAAAAAAAATTAGTGGCGACTCTAAAGTTTGTGTCTAAGTGATAATTTTATAAGCTTACACATTATGACAGTTTGACAACTCCATTGAGGACAGTTAAAAGTTAGGCAAGTAATAGATTTTGTATTATACAAGCCTAACTTAATAAATTTAAAACTTTTCTTTAAATATTTTTTAATGTTTTATTTATTTTCAAACATCAATTGTCCAGTCATTCATGTGTATATACATAACATAAGCTCTATACACGGGCTTCATCCTTTTACGAAGGATAAAATACTTATGCTTTTATGAGATTTCTTACCTCCACATAGGCTAGCGAAATACTTTCACTTAAATTAAATCATTTTCGCTTGTAGTATGTGATGGGTAAGGATTGGAATGCCTTATTAATCCATCATGAAAAATAGTGAAAAACAATTTGAGAACCTGTAGATTGTGAATCCAAACCACATATAGTGAATCATAAGGAACCAACCTTAGGTTAGAGCCATATCCACCTATTGTTAGCATGTAACCTAATTTAGGAGACATGAAAAGACTTTTCTAGTTTCATTTGTATAAATTTCATGATAAATTTGAAAAAATTTTGTGGTTGTTCTGTCAAATACTTAATGCAAGAATTCATTCAATCTCTCATAATATGGCAAACATTAACACATGCATTTGCTTATTAATTCATGCATCATTAAATTGTTGTGTCAGATATTAACACTTGCATTTATTCATCCATGCATTATAATGTGGAAACATTAACACATGCATGCATTTATTCATTCATACATTATTATGTATGCATTCATTTATTCATACATTATAAATTGTTATGTCTTAAATATTTAGTACATGTATTCATTCATGCATATAAGGAACTTTTAGAACAAGTTAGGATGATCTTGTAAAATTCTTTGCATAAACATCTAGTAACATATCATTCTAAATTATGATAACAAAGGTTCAAAGATAGCTCGATCTTTAGAGAATCTCGGGTAGCCTACTCATTGTCCATATAATATCCAAACCCAAGCAAAAATTATAGAGCAAGAACAAGCTGGCTATTTTGAAAGGATGGAGAAAACCTAAGAAGAATTGAAAGGAGAATTGGAAAAAAAATAATAAACATGCTAAAGAACATAGGCATAAAAAAAGCTGTGGAAATTGCAAGAGCATCCATTGTAAAATGTAGTAGACCTTTTGTATCCTTTTGGGTTCGGTCTTTACCATGGTCAGACTTTACAAAGGGCGTAAGCTTAACTTCTTTTCCCTAAGGCATATCTATACACTTATCCAAAAATGTCATATACAAATGCTTAGGGTCAATTTTAAGGTTTTATTAATCTTATTTTTGTAGAAAAGACATTAGATCCAGTCTAAGTTCTTGATTAAAATGATCCCAAAGAATAGAAAAAGTTAAAGATAAGCTCAAAAGATGAATCTCATTGAAGAATGGTTTTAAGCTATAAAAAAGATGGATTTTTATGGATCAATGGAGGCATCTAAACTATGCTTAGTGCCTGATGCAATGATCCACCTAAGTTTAAAATACACATGATAATTCATGTATTCATATCATGTAAAATACTAAAATTCATGTATTCATGTTGTGTTTTATACAAAAATTACATGTCACAATTTATGTTGACATGAAAACATAAAAAATATTTTTTGGTTTTGTTAAACCCATATATAGTTATTGTTAAAATTTTAAACCGTGTCTATTTTATGTCATTTTTTATATCGTGTTCATGTTATGTCATCATTCATATTTTAGATTGTTAGGTCTAGTTTAAACTTCTTGAGTTTGAAAAGTATGAGAGGACTAAATGCTCTATGACTTATGTCACAATGTATTGTAGGAAATGGCTAATCATATAAATAACAAAAAGTTGCTTACCATTGTCTTCCAAGACAATCTCACAAGCTTTGTTGCTAGATGGTATGTTTAACTAGATAAGACTCGCAACACCTCATGAAAAGAATTAGCAATAAGATCATTACTCAGTACTGACACATTATAGAACTAGCCCCTGACTACTTATCATTGCAAAGCATGGAAAAAAAGGCTATAAAAGCTTTCAAAAAATATGCATAGAGGTGAAGAAACATGACTACTCAAGTTTAACTACTTCTTATTGAGAAAGAAATCATTATCCTGCTTGTTAACATCTTAAAGGTTTCATACTATGAGAGAATGATTGAAAATATCACTAAACATTTTGCTAACATGGTAATCTCTAGCAAGATTATTGAAAACATCATAAAAATGACAAGTTAAATAAATGAGAGACACACAGGTGCAAGAAAAAATGGAACACCCAATAAGAATGAAAATAAAGGTCAAAACGTAAGCTATGAGGAGTAGTTATTTGGAAATCTTTCTCATGTCTTCAACTGATGTTCCAAGTCCATTACCCTACTACAAGTAATGTAGTATCCATTCCTTATTATTACTAGCCAATCCAATAACTAGTTGAGCAGTTATGTGGCATCAAGTATTAGTATCATAAGAGTATTCATGTTTGAGATAAGAAATGACCATCTTTCTTTTATTTTTCACGTAAAGAGTAAAATTATCTATTTCTCTCCCCATCTGAGCTTATTAAGTTCTTTCTAAAAAAACTCAACTAAGGATCACCCTTTTCCACTTAGGGTAATTTTTAAAGAAAAAACTTGTTTGCAAAAAGAAAAAAAAAAAAGGTCATAAAAGCTCTTAATGATAAATTTTAAAAAAATCTTATTTGTAAAAAACATAAAGTAAAGGGCACAAATGATCTCAAGGGCAAAAAAGAAATATCCCTTTTGAATTTTAACTCTTCTTGAAAAAATGTGAAAATAAAAAATATAAAAAGATAAAATAAGAAATGAAAAGTTGTAAAGTGGGGCAAAATGTTAATGTGTTCATATGATGACAAATGATCCTTTGGTTTATGACCCTTCAAACATATTTTGGGCATATTTTATATATTTTTTCATAACCTCTCACATTAACATATGATATGTGCTTTAAAAGTTCATTTTGATCAAATGTGAATGATTGAATTGAAAAATCATATATTGAATAAAGGCATGCATGTGGTGTAATCAAAGAACAATAAGATTATAATCCTTTCTTATATTTTGGGATTGATTTGGAGTCCATGGGAAGGTTTGTGGTGAACGAAGAAAAAAATGAAGGAAAAAAGATGAAAAATGGTGAAAATGAAAAGAAAAATTATGAAAAAAAAAAAGGAAAAGGAAAACTTAAATTAAAACTCGAAAAGGTAATTTAAGTAAAATAATATAATTGGGCTAAAAACATGAAAAGACAACTTGGGATTAAGATGACCAATATCATTTAAGAATCTTATGGTATAGGGGCAAGATTTGGTTTAATGAGCTTAAAAAGATAAAAGGTGTCAATGAAATGAGTTTTTGAGAAAGAACTTTGAATTAAAGTTATAAAATTGTTTGAATATTCACAATTTGGATATTGTTATAATATCCAAACATTTATTCTAGTGATATGTTTTAAAACTGTCCATATGCCTATTTGTTCTTTTCAAACTTCTTCTTGTATTGACTATCCATTTCTTTCAAATTATCTCATCCTTCGACCTATGTGCTTTTCCATATTGAATTAAAGAAATATGTGATAAATTATATTTTTCATAAAATTAGAATTATAAGAAATAAATGATAAAAGATCTCTCTACATTACTACAAAAGGAAAATTAAGAGTAACATGGGTAGAATGAACTCGATGTGACAAAAGAAACTTATGAAAATATAGATCATCGAGCTTTTAAAAGAAAGAAAAAGCATTTTGGAAAACTTCAAATTTAGTGATTAAATGATGAAATTGACAGAAGGACATGTTGGTTCATAATGCAGTTGATAGGACTTATGAAGATACTAGTTCTAAAGTTATAGATGCTTAAAAAAAAAATTAAAGATTAAAAGCTAGAAGGAAAAGAAAGAAAATAAAAAAAAAGGTCTGTAAAACCTTTGCACTACAATTACATCCATAACATTGCATTTTATGCATTTTATTTCATTCACATTGCAGTTGCAGCATTTGAAATGCATTGCATGTTATTCCTATTGCATATGTAGCATTGCATATCATGCGTTGCATTCGTGCCATTTATTGCATGCATTCCAAACAAGAAATTTTGTCTTTGCATTTTGAAATTGAAATTAGCAAAAAGCTTAAAATTTTTATGGAAAAAAACTTTTAAACTTGTTACTCCTCGGTTGAGGAAAGTTCTTCAAGAATAAGATTTTAATCCTTGAATGAGGAATATTTTGAAAGAATTAATGACATTTTCTTTCCTCAATTGAGAAAAATTTTTTTAAGTTAAGATTTTTATTCTGGATTAAGGAAAATTTTTAAAGAAAAATGTAAGAAAATTTTCAAAAATAAGATCTTCATTCCTCTATAGAGAAAACCTTTTCAAAGAATGAAGCTTGATCTTTGATTGAGGAGAATTTTACAAAGATGGATTTCAATCCTCATTTTAGGAAAAGTTTCAAAAACATGGTTTTAGCCTTCATATGATGGAAGAATAGAGCTTTTAAATTTTCCAAAGTCATTTGCCTCTATTTAGAGGAAATATTCCAAAAGAAAAGCAAGATTCGTATGGCGTTCGACATAATCTTTAAAACATCCAAATATTAGTTTTAAGATCTTTCATTTCATTCTTATGACTTCAATTCAATCCAAGTCATTTGATTTTAAACTTTGATTTAATCCAAGTCATCTTATTTTTTTACTTTGATTCAATCCAAGTCATTTTGTTCCAAGACTTTGGCTTAGTCCAAGTAATTTCTTTTTCTGACTTTAGTTTAATCCAGATCATTGCATTTTTTAACTTCAGTTCAATCCAAGTCATTATATTTTCTGACTTCTATTCAATTTAGATTGTTGCATTTTTAGACGTCAGTTTAATCCAAGTCATGTCATTTTAAGACTTTGACTCAGTTCAGGTCATTTAATTTTTCAAATTCAGTCCAGTCTAAGTCATTTCATTTTTAGACTTAGGCTTAATCTAAGTCTTTTCATTTTAAGACTTTGACTCAATCCAAATCATTTTATTTTTTGACTTTAGTTAAGTCTAAGTCATTTCATTTTCAGACTTAGAATTTGACCAAAGTCATTTTATTTCCAACCTTAGGCTCATTCCAAGTCATTTCATTTTTTGACTTCGCTTCAATCTAAATCATTTCATTTTTCGGCTTCGGCTCAATCTAGTTATTGCATTTTCAAACTTCAATTTAATCCATGTCATCATATTATTAAACTTCAGTTCAACCCAAGTTATTTTATTTTCAAAATTTTGGTTTAGTTCAAGTTATTTCATTTTAAAACTTTGGCTCAATCCAAGTTATTTTCAAATTTTAGTAAGATTTTTTTAATTGTTAATTCTCTCATTAGAAGACATTCTAAAAGAAATCTTTCAATAGTTGACTTAAATGTAATGGTTTTTTTTTTTTTTTGCACAATTTCTATTTCACAAAAAAATAACAAAGAGGGACAATTGTAGATATCCTATTTAGTTTTAATTTTTTTTTGTTTTACCTTGTTTTATTTTAGTTTAGTTTTTATTTTCCTTTAAATATTTGTTTATTAAAAAAAAGGAATTTGCCCAAAATTACAATAAGGAGGAATTGGAAAAAGATTAAAATCCTCAAAAGTACATTGAATTAAAGCTATTATGTTAAGTAGGATTGAAATACTTGGCTAATTCTTCAGAAGTAGTCAAATAAAACTTGGACTTCAAGTTGAAGATTGAAACTTTGTGGAATTGAACTAGGAACTTTATTTTGATTTGGAGTTATATATTTAATTGCCTATTTTAAAACACATAATTGAGCAACAATCAACAATCAAGATTTAAGTGATAGGTAGCAAAGAATCAAGAAAGAAAGCAAGTTCGATAAGCAAAAATGTACATAAAAAGTTTTGGTAGTGTTTTCTTTTGTTAGATTCTAGTTGTGAAATTCTTAGGATTGTTGTTAAATTTAGGCTTGGGTTTAGAAATTCAAAATTTAGATTTAAGGAAAACAAAAAAGAAATGAATATCTGAGTTGTGTTTTTTTTTTTTAGAAAATTGAGTTTTTTGTTGAGTTTTTTGATGAAACATTGAAGAATTTAATGCTTGTTTGAAGCTTCTAGTCGATATTCAAGCTATTCTAGAGAAAAAAGGAAAGAGAAAAATAAATATTTTTTATTTTATATTTATCCTATACGACGTCATTTGGTGCTAGTTGACCTGGGAATGACTAACATGTTGCCTTGTCCTACTTTGACAACCTATGTGCCCGACCTGTCTTAACCAAGCTGACTTCAACTTCTAAGCCATTGATCGTAGCCAAGCCAAGTAGTCATTTATTCCCAAAGCCAAGTTAAGCTAAGCCGAACTAATCCCACTTGGTAATTTTTTTAAAATTTAATTTAATTTTGTTTATTTAAATTAATTAGTTTTTAGATAAAAATTTCAAAATATTTTAAAATTAATCCTACCAAATTATTGAAAATTTTAAATCTTACAATTAAATCTTACCAAACTATTAAAAAGTTTAATAATTTTTTATGAATTAATTAAAATATTATTATTTAATTTTACTAAACTATTAAAGGATTTCAATCTTATAATTAAATCTTATTAGACTATTAAAAGATTTAATGATTTTTAAAAAAAATTTAATTAATCCTACCAAACTATTAGATGATTTAAATATTAAAATTAAATCTTACCAAACTATCGAAAAGTTTAATAATTCTTTAAAAAAATTGTAAAAATTCAGTTTTACTAAACTATTGAAAGATTTAAATCTTAAAATAAAATCTTACTAAACTATTGAAAATTTTATTAATTTTTAAGAAAACATAATAAAATCTTAAAAAAATCTTAATAAATTCATTGACAAAGCTTCTTCCAAGAATGATAATAGTCTCCTTGAATACTCTTGAGGTAAAAAAATATTCTTAAATTGCTATCAAGCTATTAGTGTAATTTAAAAATAATTTTCAATATTAAATTAGTTGGTAAAATTTTTAATATGATAATTGAAGCTTTCGATAACTTGAAATCAACTAGTACCATTCTTTAAATAGGCATTATGAGAATGCTACAACCCTTTTTACATGTAACCGTACTTCAAATCCAGTTCTGTTTTGTGGATCAAAACTTACTTTCTAGGGAATCTAAGTTAAGTTTAGGACCTCTTTAAGAAAAATAGATTCATTAGGTGATCAATCACACCTAAATAAAAAAAAATGATGGTAACCTTTAAACTTGTGCTTAACCGATAAATTTACTGACTTGTACGTTATGGCCGATATTAAGAGTCTACCACATTTCAAGCCATCTAATTCCTTTTTTTATTTTTTTATCATTTTCTCTATTTACTTTTTCTTTCTTCCCTTTCCAAATATCCACTAATAAATCTTACAAAATTTTACTTTATACATGCCAATTCTTTGCCTTTTTTTTACCTTTTTACTTTTTTACTTTTTTTTTTTTCCTATTTCCTATTTGTATATTTAATAAATATTTTTATATTTTAATTTTTATGTGTAGGGCATTTTTGGGTGCCATATGTCAAGCCCTCCTTTTTTATTTTTTCTTTATTTTATTTTATTTTTTATATTTAATAACTTTTTTTTTATAATTTAATTTTTTTCTTTTGTGGAAACCATTTTCATATTATGTGTTAATTGGGTCAATCCGTAAGTGCACAGGCCGTACAATTAACAATAGTTACCTTTCAATTAAGATATCATCTCATAAAAATTAGGTAAAGAAATTCTTAAGTTAAGTACCTATTATCACCTTACCCTTTTATAATTGACTTGATCAACAAATGATCATGAAAATTAACTACGAAAATAAAGTCAATAAAGCATTAAAAAAATAAAGCTAAGTGAATAAGAAAATGAACAAGAAAAAAAAAAGTAAACGCATGCTATAAAATGTAAAATATAGCAGCTAAATCAAGGTAAAAACAAATTTAAAGTAAAATTAAAATGATAAAAATGCAAGATACAAATAACATTGCAAAATCAAAATTTCTCAACTAACTTAGACTAAATTGTAACTTGCAACATAATATGGAATCTAAATGGCAACAAGGTAATGAATTAAAGCTAAAAAATTGCAAAATCAAGTAAAGGACTATAGCAAAGAAAAGTGTGAAATTCAAATAATAAAAAAAATGTAAGATTTAACATGGAAGGTGCAAACCAAAAGCTAATGCTAAAATCTAGAAATTCAAATGCATTGATGGGAAATGGAACTAAATCACATAAAACTAAATGGATACAAGCTGTAAAGAACACTCAATGAACATCATGAAATTTCAAATTGAAGACTAAAAATTGAAGAACAAATGCAAGACTAATGAAATCAAGCTAGAATCGCACATCATGAAAAATTTGGTATTGAATTTTAAAGCTACTATTTTAGATTAATTAATACAAATTGAACTAAGCATGAACTGAATATTTAAAGTTCAATTAAAGAACAGTATCAGATATTAAAGAAAAGATCAAAAACTAAGAAAAACTGTAGGAAGGAACTGAAATTTTTGTAAACAAAAATTGTTCTAAAGTAGAATTTAAACAAATCACAAGAGGAAAATACAGATTTGGAAATTTCTAAAGAACATGAACTTAAACTGAACTAAAGTAAGATTTAACAACAAGTTTTTTATAGATTTCAAAAAAAAATTTCGTAGCAAAATAAAGGAAAAATAGCTTAATGAGCTAGCAAACTAAACAACACTAAAAAACATAGAAAACATAGCATGTAGTACAAATACGATCCAATCAGCAATCAAATGTAAGGAAATAAATTGGATCAAGCAAGAATAAAAAAGTAAACAAGTAAAACTAAGAATTTAGAGTAGAAAAGAAGCAAACAAATTGCCTAAAGGAGAGAAGAACTAAGCTCTAACTTGAATTGCATACTTGATCTTCACTACCTCCAGGATTTCAACCTTAACTTGAAAGAACTAACTATTCTTATTAGGAATGAATTTGATGCTAATTTTTTACTATGTTGAATCTTAATGATTTACAAAACTGTGAAAAAAAATTGATGCAAAAACAAGTATGAAATGATTAAGTTTTACTTAAAACATTGCAACTAGGTCAAGTGCAAAAATGTAGAAATAGATTTGAGATCAGCGAGAAAACTTGAAGATTTGAGCTGAAAATCAAAAAATTTTCAAGTTAAGAACACTAAAAAATTAATTGAGAAAATGTAAAGGTGCAATCAAAATCAATAGAAAAACATGAAGATCAAGGGCTATTTTGTTGTTAAGAAAGTAAAATGCAGTAAAAGAAATTAATAAAATTATAGAACAAGAAAAATAAAATCCTAAGCTAAAGTCTCCCTAAAATGGTTGGTTCCCCTCTTATTTATTGCAAGTGAGTGGTAAATTTAGCTCCAAAAAATCTCCCAAAAATATTTGAAAATAATATGTCTTCTAGAGACTTCTTTCTTCCTAGTTCATTTGGTGCAAAGCTAGCTATAGGCTTATTTGTTCTTCCTCAATAGCAAGCCATCTTTTCATGAATTATGCTACTCTAAAAAGTCCACATTATAACCAATAGGAGCTCTCCATAATGCCATGCCATCACCCCAATTTGGCTTTCTTCAAATCACCAAAGGTTACCACCAAACAAATGGTTGCATGAACCATGCACTTTAACGACAAGCTTGGTCTTTCCTTCTCTTTTGATGCCAACATCATGTTTTTATTTTGCTACAAAATTCAAGCCATAAAATGAGTATATTTTTCATTAAAAATTGCTAGAAAAATTATGGAGATAAACTTAAGAAATTCATAGAAAAAATTTAAGAAACTCTTATAAAAGGCAATAGTGGCTTAATGACACTAGTTTAGGCCGTTTCCACAATTTGCACTAAACATCCTCCAAAATGTATCCAAATTGACCAAAATTCCTTATTTTTCTCATTTTCTCCATTTTTACCTACATATGAGAAAAATGAACATTTATGAGTTTTTTTGCTGCAAATATCAAGGAGTTTTTGCACTAAAATGAGCATAAAAATACTAAAATTTTAGTGCAATCAAACCCACAAACTTAAGCTTTTGCTTGTTCTCTTTCACATGAATATTGTCATAATGCATTAGTTTAAGGGCTCGATTGCTAGATATAAAAAGTTAGGAGTCACGATCAATATTTTTTGTTTAGGTATGATTGGCCACCATTACTATCTTCTGGTCTACGAATTTAAGGTTAGGTTAATAAGTACATATACGTGTGGAAAAGATTATAATAACCCCACAATGACCATCCAAAGATGGTACCAATTAATTTTACATAATTCTAAATAGGTCTTGTTTAGATAGTCTTTTATTAATTTATCATTTTTTATATATTTTTATTGAAATTTTTTAAAATTATTTTTGACATTTTCAATCTAATTTAAAAATCTCCTCACCTCAAGAATATTAAAAGAAATCACTTATTTCCCTGAAGAGGCTCCATCGTTGGATTTATTTTAATATTTTCAAAGTAAATCATAATTGTTTATACTAACACTTTTGATATAATTCTAAGAAATTTGGAAAAAAAAAATCATCACATGTGACTTCCTTTTAATTTTATTATCAACAAGAATTTTAATCTACTTTGAAAAGTTTATTTGTTATTTATATTATTACTAAGGCAAGTAAGAATTTTATTAGTTAAATTATCAAAATATTTGCAACACTTATGGAATATTATGAGAAAATTCCTTGTCTAGAAAATTTTAATAAAATCACTAATCCTGACTTTTATTCTTGTTTACCTTGACAATTTAAGTATTTTACATTTTATTATTTTTTATTGAAAAGATTCTTCAAAAATCTTATCAATATTTTTGGCAAAATTTTGAAAGATACTTTTCTAAAAATCATCACTTGTGATTTTATTATTTTTTATTATTTTTTTCTTTATGTATTTATTTAATTTTCCTATTTATTCAAAATGAATGTTATTATTATTATTTTTATGAAAAATTCTAAAATATTTTCAACATTTTTAGAATATTTTAGAAATTTTCTTTGTATGAATATTTTAAATAAAATCACCACTTGTCACTTTATTATTACTTTACCATTTTATTTATTTTATTAGAAAGATTCTAAAAAATATTCCCAATAGTTTTGTTAAATTTTTTAAAAATCTCTTGATAAAATCACAGCTTGTAATTTTATTCTTATGCCATTATTTATTTAATTTTATTCCAAGTAAATATTTACTAGGACATTTTATTTTCCTAACTATTTTTTTATTTATTTTATTTTTCTTATCAAAGTTCACACAAAAATACAATAAAAAACCTTTAAAAAATATAAATAAAAATAATAAAAATACTTAAAACTTTCAGCTAAAAAAATAAAGAAAACAAATAAATTATGAAAGAAATATAAAAAATACTCCTAGTCAAAATGGTCAACAACAACTCAACTAAATAAGTGGCTCAAAATCGACTTGTAAGAGGGAACGACTTGCCTCAGGAATGACTTAGATTAGCTTTGCCTAAGTGACTCAAGACTTAGAAAATAGGTCAGGTTGCGTGGGTTCCAGGTCAGATTTTAAATAAACATGTAGATCTTGCCTTAGCGGAAACTACATCATTTTGTTGGGCTATAAATGGCCCACATCTGATTTTTTTTTATTTTTTCTATTTTTCCTCTCCTTTTCCCTTAAATTCTTTCTCTTTCTTTCTCTAAGTTGATTGAAAAATTCAACCAAACTTAGATTCTAACGGCTTTTTTTAGAAATAGGTAGTTAGAAAATTCAATGGTTGCCAAAAAATTAAAAAAAAAAACCCAAATTCCAGCTTAAAACCTAGATTCTAGTGCTATAAAAATCATATGGCCACCAAAAAATTCAAAATTTTCAAAAGCTGAAGATGCCAAAATATTTTTTTTAAATCTAAAAAATTCCCAAAATGATCCTCTTAACCTCTTCCACAATGTTCCTAAAACGATTTTTTCAAAAAAAAAATCACAGATTTCCAAAATCAAGGTTTTTATTTTCAGTTGAAAACTTTTGTTTTACTGATTGTGATATATATATTTTTAATGTTGGTGCATGGCTCTGGTGGGTGTGTCGAATGATAATTTTTTTAAAAACGTTTCCCTTTCTAATAATGATTTCTTTATGCCTCCTCCCCAATGAATTTTTTTTTTGGCATAATTTAAAGAACCAATTTGGGAAGAAATCCTAGATTTCCTGGGATTTGGATAAAACTTTTCTCCCTTGATTTATGCTGCAAATTTTGGCATGGCATGGTTGGCAATCAAGTGGCAACTGAAATGCTTGAATTCGACTATTCCAAGTTTTTGGCTTACTCAAGCTTTTGTCTATTTATTTGACTATTGTGGAATTTTTTTAAAAAGTTTTTTTTTAGATTTTTTTATTTATTAAAGATAATTAAAACTTAACAAACCTGGGCTTAAAAACTTTAGGCCTCACAAATATATTTTTGGGCTAGGACTATTATTTGGGCTTGAGAAATTGAATTTAGGCCTTTGCCTGATTGACATATACATTAGGCCCCAAATACAAAATATCCCATTTAACAAAATTTGGGCCTTAGCCCACGCAATTTTGAATCAGATTTTGACTTACATAATTAAACCCAGTACAGCCCAATGAATTTAAGGTCCAATGGAAATCGAAGTCTATTTTAGACAATTCGGACAAAATTAAGTGTCTATAAATGCCTTATGGATTGATCAATGGATATAACCAAAGAAAAATCATTAGCAAATGCTAATATACAATGATCAACCTAAGCTAAGATCATTTCTAACTATAGTTCCACAAGCAAGCAATACTTCTCATGTATCCTTATATGAAATCTAGTAATGTTATGCAAAACATGAAACTTTAATAAAAAGAATCAATAAAGTATGCTCATGTCCAATAAGTTTGCTTATCATATCTTTCTCTACTAATGTAAATAAACACATGACCAAAGATCATTTATGACTTTAATAAACTTCTAATGTAAGGCTAAGGTCAAGGTATGATAAAAGTTATTTATGCTCAAGTACGTTGACAATACATCACATATCTAAGATCATCCATAATTGAGCTTTCAAGGTAAGAAAGATAAGCTTGACTAAAGAATCAACCCCCCAAACTTTGATTTTGCCATTTTTTTCTCTATTTTTTCACCACTTTATTGTTTTTGGTTCTTTTCTTTTCTTTTTTCTTTTGCAAGCTAGCTTGACTTTTTCTTCTTTTTTTTTCAATTTCCCATTCTTTTTCCAAGCTCCACCCTTTCTCTTTAATAATGCATATCTCATAAATAATGAATGAATGTCCTAATCCATATAAGGCAATGGACTAAAAAGATAGGAAATATACAAAATAGATTATAGGCTTTTAATGTGGTTTCAAAACAAAGAAAAACACCATAAGATTCAAATAGGGTGACTATGGAAGTATTGTATCAAGGATGAATCGAAAGGCTCAAACAATCCAAAAAGGCTTATACCATTTCCCTAATCATGTGTCATCTAGGATTTCACCTCAAGAATTTATCAAAACAAACTCTAGAACATGAAACACAACTTTAAAGGCCAATGAAAAAAAAAATATTTCATGCTCACATAATCAATGACTTAAAAAAAAAAGTGCTATTCAATGTTCAAAGCATCAACTCATAAATAAAAGTAAAAATTAAAGAAATTTTTTTTTTTTTAATTTTCCAACATCCAAGTGGAATTAAATTCTCCAAAATATGATTTGAATTCCCTCCAATATCTAAGCAAGGTTTTCAAAATCATTGCATTTCATTTCTTTAAAAAAAACTATTATTCCTTTTTAATTTCCAAAACTCTCTTTTTAAAAAAATTTTTAAACTAAAATTATCTTTCCCCTTTTTTTCAAAAACAAATATTTATTTGCAAGCAATTCATAATAATATCATAATATCAAACATTCATATACAAATTAATTTCCACGAATATATATATACATATATTTCATTTGTTATTGTAATTATTATTTAAAAAATCCCAAAGCAACATTAACAACAATAAAAATATCAAAGCTATGATAAAATGAATAAATGAAACAAAAAATAAATAAAATAAAATAAAACAAAATGTACCTCAAAATAAAGTTTTTGGATTTAAGCCCAAAATGAAATCCACTGTCTGAAAGACCTTTGAATCAGTTGACTGCAGGTAAGGCTAATTTGCTTATTTTATTTTTATCTTCAAAACACCTTTTTTTTTGGACTTTTCAAACCTTCTTTTTTTTTTTTACTTTTCAAATTTCTTTTCTTTCTTACTTGTCAAAACTTTTTTTTGTTCACTTTTCAAAGCCTTTTTCTATTGACTTTTCAAAGATATTCTTTTTTTATGTTTTAAACTTTTTTTTTCAAAGCTTTTTTTTTTGTTTTGTTTTGACTTTTCAAAGCTTTCTTTGAGTTTTTTTTTAGCTTTTTGAAGTTTTTTTGACTTTTCAAAAGCCAACTTTTTTTTTTCATTTCATGTTTTTTTTTTTTTTTTACTTTCCTAAGCTAATAGAATCCCACCCCCTCAATTTCCTTTTCATTTTTTTATAAAAGAAAAAAAATCTCCCCTTTGTTAACTTTTTAAAATCTCTATCCTTTTCTTTTTTCTTTTTCTCTTTTCTCCCTTCCCTTTCCTGTTTCTCTTTTCTTTCTTTTCTTTTTCTCTTTTTTCCTTCCCACTTCCCATATGCCAAAAATGACTCTTCTTTTTTTTTTCTTCTCTCATCTTCTCTTTTTCTTTCTTTTACTTCTCTTCTTTTCTTTTATTTCCTTCTCAAACACTGAAACTGACCTTTTTTTTAGAAAACAACCAAATCTAACCTCTTGTTCCTTCTTTTTTAAGAATGAGCCTTAGTGCTAGGTTCCTTACACATGTAGGACTGTAGATATTTTTGTTTTGATTTTTATTTTATGATTTTTAAAATAAAGGGTAAATATGTTTTTTTTTTTAGCTTTCTTTTATTGTGTTCTTGGGTGTTGAAAATGGTAGTTTTCAGAGGGGAATGGGTGTTGTGAATTTGAATTTTTTTTTATTGAAGAAGATAATGGTTTTAAGCTGCCTTTTTGGTTGTAACAGGGAGTTCTACTAGGGGTGGTTTTCTTTGGCTAGATTGGGGGTATGTGCTCGATAGGGAATTCGATGGTTTTAAGGGGGCTATGGGTACCATAGGTAGTGGCAACGATGGTGTGGTTTTTGGTGGTGTGAGGTGTATTGTTTGGCAAATGGTGAGAGAGTTTGGTGTAGGGGGCTTGTTTATATTTTTTCAGTTTTATTGGTATCTCCTTGTAGGTTTAGTGGAAACAATGCTGAAAAAAATAAGGATGGGGGTTATGTTGTAATCTAAGGTAGTTGGGACAGGGCATGGGAGTGGGTTGGTAGGGTGTCAGTGGTGCCGTGCACAGCATCTTAGCACCCTTGATTTTTTGCTTTTGTGTTTTTTCTTTTCATCATCATTTTTTTGTTTAATTAATTAAATATTTTATTTAACTTTATTGTATTTTAATATTTAATTATAAAACCAAACAATAAAATAAAAGTAAAAGTAAAAATAAAAATGAAAATAAAAGCAGTGGGCTCAGGCCTAACAAATGAAGTTGGGCCTTAACCTAAATAAATCGAAATCGAGCCCGACTCAGGGAACCTAAACAAATTTGGTGTCTGCAGCTACTTCTCTTTGTGCATTTATAAGAATCAAGAATAGAGTAAAGACATGACAATAATATTGTCTAAAGCCAACTCGAGGATTCTTCAAACATTTTTTTATATAAAAAACATATGACATAAAAAATGATCTGAATAGACATGAGTTGAAAAATAGAATCATCAGAATTGAACCATGAGTTTGAAAATAAAGATGATTGAGATTGAATCGTAAGTCAGGAATAGAGATGTTTGGGATTGCACCGTAATTTAAGAAATGAAAATGACATGGACTAAACTGCAAGTTGAGAGATGAAAATGATAGGGATTGAGCCATAAGTCAGGAAATGAAAATGATCGAGACTAAAAGCAAGTCAGAAAGTAAAGATGACTGGAACTAAGCCATGAGTCAGAAAATAAAGGATGATCAAGATTGAATCACAAGTCAAAGGATAGAAATGACCAGGACTGAACTGCGAGTCAGAAAATAAAGATGACTAAGACTAAGCCATAGGTTAAATAAGGTGATTGAGATTAAACTGTAGGTTAAATGAAGTGACTTCTAATCTAAGCTTGTATACCAGTTAATTTTAGGTTTTTGTGCCAACTAATCTAGGCTTACATGCCAACAAAATTGAGCTTAAATTTAGGTGACAGATAATCTGGCTTAAATTGTCATCGAGTGCCAGTTACATTAGGCTTAAAACCTCATTGGTGCCAGATAAACAAAGCTTAAATTTGGGTCCAACTAAGTTTGGGTTTAAAATCTTTTTATGGTGTGCCAGATAATCTAGGCTTAAATTTGGTTGCTAGCTAAGCGAGGCTTAAAATTTTTTCATGGTGTGCTAGATAAGCTAGGCTTAAAATTTTTTCATGATGTGATTGATAATCTTAGCTTAAATATTTCTTTGGTGCCAGTTAAACTAGGTTTAAGATTTTGTGTAGACTTAAATTTTTTTAATGAATTAACAATTCCTATTAGAAGTGAAAAATCTCTCTCTCAATGGATTGAATGATTCTGCACCTATATATTCCTGTTGATTCAAAAAGACTTCACCACTTAAAAGAACTAAAAAATGTGTATACTTTTTCAGCTAATTTGGGCTTATGTGCTAGTTAAATTAGGCTTATGTGCCAGTTAATATAGGCTTATGTGCTAACTAATCTTGGCTTATGGCTTCTCGATGCCAGCTAATACTTGGCTTTACATGCCAACTAATCTAGGCTTAAATCTTCATTAATGCCAACTAAACTGCGCTTAAGACTTCATTGGTGCTGGATAATCTAGGCTTAAAACCTAGGTGTCAGTTAAATTATGCTTAAATTTTTTAGAATTGACAATCCTTATCAAAATGAAAGAGGTAAAAATTTTCTTTCCAAATGATTGAATGGTTTTATATATCGAGATTTATGTTTATTCAAAAGGGTTTCAATACCTAAAGGGAATAAAAAAGGCATAATTTTCCATACAAGCTCACAGATGAAACATAAGTTTTTCTAAAAAAATAAATTCCTTGAAAACCAAACATATTCAACATTTTTCTTAGTCTCCAAATGTGACATTTTGATATATATCAAGGTTAGCTGTAAAGGCTTGAGATTTTGAAAGGTTATTTGAGAATGGACAAAAGTTGAGATTTTCGAAATCAACCCATCTCAAACTCTTGAGACTTTACTATTTCAAATCTTTCAAAAATGTTTGGTTTCCCTTGCTCAGCATCCATCATATTTAGCATTAGGAGGGGCCTTCAAGGTTTGCTCTAGACTATGCTTTTAAAGTTTCCACCCTAGAGCCATATTTATTCTTCTATTTATTTTTTTTACTCTTTTTTTACCTTTTTTATTATTATACCATGCACTTAAAAATTTGACCTTATCCGAAAAAGGAAAAAAATTCTTTCGAAATTGGTTAATGATCCAAATAAAAAATTAAAAAATAAGCGAGAACCCAAAAGATTCATGGACATTTTTTCAAAAGAAACTCTTCAATTTTAAGCCTCCATGCATGATCCAATATAGACTTTTCACAGGATGTAACGTAGATTTAGGTTTAAGATTATAAAAAAAAAGGATAAAATGGCCCAAAATAAGTATTTAAGGGTACTTAAAACAAAGGATTGTTTTCCTATTTGATGGATACACTCTGAGGTATATTCCTTTTTATTTTCTTATGTTTTGCACCCATTCATTTCTTTTTTCTTCCTTTTTTTATTCTTTCTTTCCTTTCCTTTTTTCTTTTTTTTTCTCACCTTTCCTTTTGCATTCATTCACTGAATGGATTCAAAACTTCTATGAATTTTTATATTGAGCCTTTGCCCTAACACACGGGATTCCATTTGAATACCCCTATTCTTAACCCCTAAACATGTTCTTTTTTGCCCCTTAGTGTAGAGTGTAACCCTTAGTTAAAGTTTATTTTGAAAGAATTTAATCAGGTTCAAAAAGATAATAAAGGATAAATTTTTATATTTATAAAAAGATAATGCAAGACGTACATTTGTTATTTCAAGCATAAACACTTAAATTGTAAAGCATTTCCCTTTAGGAAAATGAAATTAAAGAAAGGTTTTCATTTCAAAAGTTTTTATTTTTTTTTAATTATTAGCCTTTCCTATTTTGGGCTTTTTCCTTGTTTTTTTTTCAAAACTTTGAATTTATCAGGATTTTATTTGGATTTATTCAAAATTTTAAGTGCATGATGTCATAACCATTTTTCTTTTCATTTCATTTCATTCTTTTTTTCTCTTTTTTTTTGTTTTGTTTTGTTTTTTTTACTTGCCCCCCATAACATACCTAAATTTATTTTGCTAGTAATGCATTTCATGGAATATGCCATATTTTAACAAACCACCCTTAATGAAAGTTATTACAAGAATCAAGCACCAAAATTTATAAAAGTTTGGCCTTTCTTTTAGGCACCTACATCATCTTCCTTAGCCTCACTTGCCAAAGAGTCTAATCCTTGAATATTATAATCTAGCTCTTCAAAGCTCTATACAATCAACAATACAATCTCTTAAGGGTTATCCTCCCCTTTAAGCTCACAAGCTCACATTATATGTTTTGAAGTGTTTTGCAAACTCAAAGAACCTCTCTAAGGTGGTTGTTTGCTAATTTAAAGTACAAATAAAAATTATGAAGGATATTAGGAGAGAAATAAATACAAGATGAAGTTTTTACACTTTTCACACAATGAATGCTCTTTAATGCTTGGAGAAGATGATAGATGAAGCAATAAGTTCTTCTCGGCTCTTAATAGCTTGTAATGTGATGGAAGGCTTTTTTTTTTTGTGTAGAAAGTGGAAGATAGACATTGGTTGAATTAAATGCTTGGAGCCTATACAAAATTTCAGACAAAAATAACCATTAGGGCCCTTTTAGGCTCAAAGGGATTGATTTTTTTTAAAGGGAATCAATTGGGTCATGTTTTTATGAAGCCAATTCATGCATGAAATGAGCCACTCAATCGATCAAGTAAAAGACCTAATCTATCTTTTAAATTAAGGTGATCGATCTTCTGGATTGAGTGATCTATCTTTTTTAGCCAAAATAAAAATATTTTTACTTCTAAATGAAAAATGGATCAATCCCTTAACTAGGGGGATTGATCATGTCATTTTGTAAACCTAACCAATTGATCCCTATAGCGAGAGGATCGGTTGATTATTGAAATTTTTGTATAACACAAGCTTCTGGCCAAAAAATCAATCAATCCTTTTGCCTAGAAGATCAATTAGGTCAATGAGAAGATTGATCCCTTCCCTTGGGTGATCGATCCCTCCATCCCAAAATGACCAAAACTTTTTTTGTTTCATGTGATGAGTTTTGTTTTGTTCAAAAACATTTTTGGCAAGATGAAAGGCTAGAAAAATGTTCAATTTGAGATTAAATCAATTCAGTTCAAGTTTAGCAAATTTTTGTTTTGTCATTTTAAAATACATTGATTAATTCAAGGCTAACAATTTCTCCCTTTTTGATATGATAAAACCAAATGAAAAAATTTGTTTTGAAAAACATTTTCCCTTTAAAAAACAAGCTCCCATTGAATTTAAGCGTGAAAATTTTTTAACAAGTTCATTCTTTCTAACCTACAAACCAATATCATTATGTGTATAACCCATGCTATGCAATGTATGAACATGAACATCAAGAATACTAAATAGACCAAAGTATAATCTCTGTTTTACACCACTCTCATCTTGTCATTAAAAATGAAATGCATAAGATTATATCTCTCCTTATGTTTAATCTTGTACATCTACCAATAATCTTGCTTTCTAATTGTAGAATATTGAGTTCCAAATGGTGTTAAAACATGTGTAACTATGCGATGCAACAATCTATCATGCATAGATAATTTTATGGCTTACATTGGAGCAACTCTCCAATTCCCATTCCCAAAGATGCCTTGAGCTAAATCCAGTATATCACACTAGTATTTGTGCCCCCTTAATCATCTAGCACAAATGTCTTAGCTAGTAATTGCTTATTCATAACAATCTCTCTTCCCATATAAATATTCTAAACCTATCAAGATAGTACCTATTGCTACTTCAATTTCAATACATGTTGCATTACTATAAAATATCTTAACTAAATTCTCAAATACTATTTCATCCATCCAAATTCCTTAAATACATGTAGATAAAGAAATTCAATAGATTGGAGGAATTCAAAAGAAATTACCCTTTCATATTTAACCTTCCTATAAGCAAATTTTGCTTCATACCTCTCCTTAGTAGTAAGATTATCAAGATTTTGATTGAATGAAAGCTTAATGGATGAGGTAAAAGCCTCCCTTTGAGGATTTATTCCTAGCCCAACATTTTCTTTGGTTTTAAGTGCCATGGAATTTTTGGAATATTGGATATGAAAAATAGGTAACGATTTATGAAATTGATAAAGGGAACTAACAATGTAGACAATAGGAAGTGATATATGTTTGTGAAGAGCAAATATATTGAATGAATGAGTGATTTTCAAATGGGGATAAAAACTTAAAGAAAAAACATATGGGAAAATTTTTGTGTGATTTTAGGATATTTTGAAGAAAATAGATGAAGATTTTGCAAGAAATCAATGAACAAAGATGGTTTTTGCAAGATATTTTACTTGAAAATGATAAGTTTTAGTGAACTTGAGAGAAAGGGAGTTATTGTTTGAAGAAGCAATGAAATAGGGAAGATGAATGAAGAGGCTCAGGTAGGTTTTTGTTGAATAAAAGCAAAAAAACATTAGCCAAAATGGAGCATTTTAGTGGTTTTCCAACCTACCCGATCGATTGGTTCCCTAGGGGATCAATCGTTTTGTGAATTTTTTAAACTGATTTTAGCTACTACAAGAAAAACCAATCGATTGGGTCCTTATACAAGATTTATCGATTTGTCATGTAGCCTTTTTTTACTGAATTTTGAAAACATTTTTGAAATAGAATGTGTGCAAGATGATCATTCAAAAATGCAACAATTAATTACAAATATGATTACAAACAAGTTATCGAAAATATATCGAAATAAGCACCCATTTGTTCAAACAAAAACAAATATATAAAACAATCAAGAATGGCATTTCAATGAGCATTCATCATTCCAAGTTAGATTTTAATTGTATAAAATCTATCTCTATCAAGAGATTTTATGAAAATATCAGCTAATTGATACAAGATATCAACATATTCAAGCATGATATCAACATATTCAAGCATAATATCACTTTTTTGAACATAATCTCTATTGAAATGATGTCTAATTTCAATATGCTTTGTTTTGGAGTGTTGAATTGAATTTTTGGTAAGATTAATGGCACTAGTATTATCATATTTAATGGAAATATGATCCATGATAATTCCAAAATCCTTCAATTGTTATTTAATCCATAAAACTTGAGCACAACAACTACTGGTTGCTATATATTCAGCTTTAGTTATAGATTGAGCAACATTATTTTATTTTTTGGAAAACCATGATATGAGCATATTCCTAAACAATTGACAAGTACTAGAGTGTTTTTTCTATCAATTTTACAACCACAAAAATTTGTATCAGAATAAGTATGCAAAGTAAAAGATGAACATTTTGGATACCATAATCCTAAATTATGAGTGTCTTTAAGGGATCTAAAAATTCTTTTAATAGCAAATAAATGTGATTCTCTTGGTGATGATTGAAATCTAGTATATAAACACTCACTAAATATTATATCGAGTCTATTTATAGTAAGATATAACAATGGACCAATCATAGACCTATATAATTTAGAATCGATATATTTACCTCCTTCATCCTTGTCAAGTTTTGTTAAAGTACTTGTAGATGTTGAGTAAGGCTTTGATTCCTCCAATCCAAACCTATTAAGCCAAGTCTTTGATCTATTTGGTTTAATTAATAGAGGTATCATCTTTGTTTACTTTACTTGTAATTCAAAGAAAAATGTAATCTCTCATATCATGCTCATTTCAAATTCACCTTGCATAGCCTTGGCAAACTCTTGACAAAGAGATTCATTAGTAGCACCAAATATAATATCATCAACATAAACTTGCAAAATGAAAATGTCATTTCCTTTTGTTTTAATAATAAGTGTAGTATCAACCTTCCCTCTATTGAAACCATTTTCAATTAAAAACTTTGACAATCTTTCATACTAAGCTCTAAGAGCTTGTTTTAAACTGTATAAAACTTTTGTCAATTTATAAACATGATTTGAAATTTAATAATTTTTAAAATCAAGAGGTTGCTCTACATATTCCTCTTTATTTATAAAATCATTTAGAAATGCACTCTTGACATCCATTTGAAAAGGCTTGAAATGTTTAAAACATGCAAATGCAAGCAATATCCTAATGGCTTCTAACCTTGCAACCGAGGCATAGTTTTCATCATAATCAATTCTTTTTTCTTGATTATGCCCTTGAGCTACTAACCTAGCTTTATTTCTAACAACATTTCCATGCTTATCCATTTTATTCCCAAAAACTCTTTTGGGGCCAATAATAGGATGATTATTAGGTTTAGGTGCAAGGTTTCAAGCTTAGCTTTTTTCAAATTGGTTTAATTCTTTTTGCATAGCCGATATCCAATGATTATCTCTTAAGGCTTCATCTATATTCTTAGGTTCAATATGAGAGAGAAAAATAACATAATTACACACATTGTAAGAAAATCTAGTTTTTACCCCTCGAGTTGGATCACTGATAATCTCACTATCTTTGACATACCTTTTTTCTTTATAGAGATTTGGTTTTTGCTCCATTTGTTGAGGTTCCTTAGAAACTCATCATCCTCCTTTTGAATGTTCTCTTCAATGTCATGTGATGCATCATTAATATTTTATTGAAGTATACCTATATCATCATCATCAAAAGAAACCTTTCTCGAAAGTGGATTAGATTCATCAAAGATAATATGTATAGACTTTTCAATAACCAAAATTATTTTATTAAAGACTCTTTAAGCTTTTGAATTCAAAAAATATCTTAAGAAAATAGCTTCATCACTTTTAGCATTAAATTTTCCAAGATTATCTTTTCCATTGTTCAAAAATAAAATATTTGCGACCAAAAGGATGAAAATAGCTTATATTAGGCCTTTTTTCTTTAAAAAGTTGAAATGGAGTTTTATTCAAAATTGGCATAATCATAGCTTTATTTATAATATAACAAAAGGTATTTATTGCTTCTGTCCAAAAATATCTAGGTAAATTATTTTCACAAAGCATAGTTCTAACCATTTTTTCTAAAGTTCTATTTCTCCTTTTTATTATCCCATTTTGTTGAAAAGTTCTAGAAGCACAAAAATTATGGCTAATACCATTTTTACTACAAAACTCACTAAAGCCAAGGTTTTCAAATTCTTTTACAAGGATCGCTTTTAATACTAAAAATTAAATAGCCTTTTTATTTTGTATTTGTTTGCTTAAAGTGATGAATTTTTCAAAGTTTCATTCTTTGAATGTAAGAAAAGAACCAATGTATATCTAGTAAAATCATCAACAACAACAAACCCATATTGTTTACCACCAAGGCTCATTGTCCTAGTAGGATAAAAAAGATCAATATGAAGTGGTTGAAATGGTCTAGTAGTTGAAATACAATTTTTTGGTTTGAAAGAGATTTTTCTAAGTTTTCCTTAAGCACATGCATCACAAACCTTGTTATTTTCAAATCTCAATTTTGGTACCAAATCATTTTTGAAAAAAGTTTTGAAGTTACATGCATACTTGCATGACCAAGTTTTCTATGCCAAATCAAACTTTCATTTTCTTTTTGAGCCATAAAACAAATAGTTTTAGAAGATAGATAATCCAAATATAGCACATAAAATTTCCTTAATGATGTCTAGTAAAAACTAGTTTGTTAGACTTGACATCAATCACTTGACAACACATGGATTCAAACACAACTTTAAGTCTTTTATCTCACAATTGGCTAATACTAAGTAAATTATACTTGAGTTCTATCACAAGTAAAACATTTTCAATAGTAGTAGAAAAATTGTTATCAATGGAGCCAATTCCTTCAATTTGGCCTTTAGAGTTGTCTACAAATGTAACATCTCCTATACTTTTGGCCTTTAAATCCTTAAATTGAGCCTTGTCTCCAATTATGTGCTTTAAGCATCCACTATCAAGGTATCATGGATTGTTCTTATTTGAATTTGCCTTGTAGCAATGTTCATCCACCTATAATTACACAATCAAACATTTGTTTTAGGTACCCAAACTTTCTTAGGTCCTTGAGTGTTACTATTTACAATTCTTGTGCTTTTTGGAATCTACTTCATCCTAGTAATCTTATCTTGATATGTGCTAACTTTTTTTGGAATCCACACAACCTCTATGATTGACTTTCTTCAAATAACAATATTACATAGAATAACCCAATTTATAACAATATACATATATACTAGATGAATCATTTAGTTTAACAAGAAAATTCTTCAAATGAGTTTCTTTGTCATGACCATTATAGCCTAATCCATCTTTATCAAATAATGCTTTTTGAGTTTCAAGCATATCATTTAGCTTTTGATATCCATATGGAATCTAATAAAAAATTTTTGTAAATTCACATTTTTCTTAGTCAAATCATCAACATTCAATTTCAAAAGCTCAATTTCCTTTTCTAAGTCATTCTTTGCCTTAGTCAAGAGCTCATTCTCTACTTTTAACTTAGAAATTATTTTTCTATACCTCATGTTCATGCTTTCAAATTCTATAGCTAATTCATCAAAAGTATCTTGCAACTCATCAAATATGTATGAATTTAAATCATTTGAATTAGAAATTACTTTTGGCTCATCAAAAGCCATAAAACATCGGTTGGCTACTTCCTCCTCATTTGATTCATTATCAAAGAAGTCATAATCACTCAATGTTGCAACCATAGACTTTTTCTTTGGCTTCATTGCATTTTGCTTCTTCCACATAGGATAATCAAATTCAATATGTCCCGATTTGTTGCATTCATAGTAAACAACTTGGTACCTTTCTCTTCAACTTGATTATCCTTTCATCATTTCCTTTTGTGGTCTATTCCTATTTAAGAACTTGCTTATTTTTTTGAACCTTTTTGCAAACATGGCCATTTCTTCATCCTCATCAACCTCATCTTCTTTAATCTTTTTTTTTTGAATGGTTGATTTGAGAGCAACTCCACCTTGCTTGATTAGTTCTTATTCCCATTTGAGCTTCATCTCATAAGTAAGAAGAGAACTTATAAGTTCATCTAAAAAAAGTGTATGAGGATCTTTGAATTTCTCAATTGTTGTCACTTTTGCCTCCCAACTATTTGGTACTATTTAAGATTTTCTTCACCATATTCATATTCTAATATGTTTTTCCAAAAGCCTTCAAATCATTTATGATGTTGGTGAAGCAATTGAACATCTCACTAATAGTTTCCTCCAATTTCATTTTGAAAAGCTTATATTCATAGTAAGTATGTCAATTTTTGTCTCCTTATCTTGATTAGTACTTTCATGAGTAATAGCCAATTTATCTTAAATTTTCTTTGTATTTTCACACAAGGAAACCTATTATACTCACTAGGTCCCAATGCATAAAAATGTATATGCATTACCTTGGTATAGAATTGAAATATCTTCCTATTATTAGCATCCCATTCACTTTCTTGCTTGATCACATCTTTATAATCCATCTATTTCATTGGAATTTGAAGACCATCGAAATAATTCTCCATACTTCATAGTCATTGGCTTAAATGAATAATTTTATCATTGTTTTCCAATATGAGTAGTTGTCACCAACAAAGATAGGGGGTCTCACAATTGATCAACCTTCACCACCAAGAGATATGGCAACCATTTCAATTGCCATTAGGACACATTTCTTGTTGTTCTTCATAAATATTGTAACTTATAGATGGTTGTTATTCCTTCATCATCATGTTTCTTTAAACTATTTGGGATCACATTTAGGTTGTTAGACCTATAAAAAAAAATTATGGCTCTGATACCAATTGTTAGCTCAAAAACTTAAATTAAACCAAGAATGGGTGAATTAGTTGATTATGAAATTTTGCATTATAATATCCAATGAACATAAAATTCATAAATCAATATTTCTAAGAAAATAAATAAAACAAATATGAGCACAATAATAATCATAAAAGTAAAAAGATATAGACAAAGAATCAAACATTGAAATTTATAGAGGTTCAACCCTTCTTTAAGTACCTATGTCATCTTCTTAACCTTACTTGCTAAAAAATCCAATCCATTATGTGTTGAATGTTACAACCTAGCTCTTTAAAGCTTTATGCAATCAACAACACAATATTTTAAAGGTTATCCTCCCTCTTAAGTTCATAACCTCACAATATAAGTTTTGAAGTGTTTTGCAAACTTAAAAAACCTATCTAAGGTAGATGTTTGCTAATTTGAAGTACAAATCAAAATTATGAAGGATATCAGGAGAAAAATAAATAAAAGATGAATTTTTTACACTTTTCACACAACAAATGCTCTTTAATGCTTAGAAAAGATGGTAAATGGAACCAATAAGTTTTTCTTGGCTCTTGATAGCTTATAATGTAGTGGGTGACCTCCTTTTATGTGTAAAAAATGGAAGATAGCTACTAATTGCATTAAATGTTTGAAACTTCTACAAAAATTTTAGACAAAAATAACCATTGGGGGTCTTCTAGGCTTGAAGGGATCGATTCCTTCTTAGAATGGATCAATTGGGTTATATTTTTGCAAAGTCAATTCATACTTGAAATAGGCCACTCGATCAAGTAAGGCACCTAATCGATCTCTTAAACCCAGGTGATCAATCCTTTAGCTTGGGTGATCGTTCCCTTTTGGCCAAAATAAAAATGTTTTTACTTATGGATGAAAAACATATCAATCCCTTAATTGAGGGGATCAATCATATCACTTTGAAAACTTAACCAATCGATCCCTACATGGAAAAGATCGATTGATTCTTGAAATTTTTGCACAACAAAAGCTTCTGCCTAAGAAAATCAATCGATCATTTTGCTTAGGGGATCGATCCCTCAATCCCTTCTACCTTAAAATGCCCAAAACTTTTTTTCTTTTTTGCTTTATGTGCTGAGTTTTGTTTGGGTTCAAAAACATTTTTGTCAAAATGAAAGGCTGAAAAATGTTCAATTTGAGATTAAATCAATTTAGTTCAAGTTTAGCAAATTTTTATGTCATTTCAAAATACATTGATCAATTTAAGGTTAACAATGTAGGCGTTTGTTATAAGAACAAGTTGACTAAACTTGACTCGAGATGAGAATGTTATATGATAGTTCATATAGTGTCAATAGCTACATTCTCATATGATGATTATATAAGTGATCTTTTTACTTGAGATTACTTATGATTTTATATGATGAATGTTATACTTTGACTTTACTTTCCTTATGGTTCTAAGCAAAAAAGCTCCAGTCAAGTATTATTGGGTATAACATAAGGTATATGAAGATGCATGAAGTATTCAATATAGGATTCATCACCTTGTGTAATCAAGAGAGTATCTCAACTAGTCTTGATTGAATTAACATGAACAATCTTTTGCTAAAGTGAAACAAAAGGTTAGAATTATTTTAAAGCTTATTTCTGAGTTAATGTTAAGAACAAGATTTAACATAGTTGAACAAGATTTAATAGACATTAAATCATACTCAATGTTCAAGCCAAAATACTAAGTGATGAAAGGATATTAATTATACATTAATACTATTCATGGATAGGTTGTCAAGCCATATTGACATTCTTTAGCAATTGGGGATGATTAAAATGTAGCTATATTGATCATGATCTATAAACATAAGATTGGTTAATTAAAAAATTAGTGATAAAGTTAAAAAGTTTGACTCATCTAAGTCTGAATATAAGGATTACAATGCATAAATTTATTGCCAACATTTTAAAGAACCTAATGGGTTACACACAATAAGACTTGTTGTGAAAGATTAAAATTACAATAAATTATGTTGTACTTAAATTTATTGGGTTAAATCTAATATAAAGAAACATATAAAAGTCCAATACTAAATGGGATATTATATGGCCGGCCAAAGTAATCCTATTGAGAATAGGACTTGGTCAAGGGGTTATTCTATTGAGAATAAAATTAAGCATAAGAAAGCCTTAATACCCTAGGGTTTTGACTTACCCTTTGTCTCTATGTAAAGAACTTAAACCACCCCTTCTCTTATAGCATTCTAAGAGAATAGACATCTCATGTATTCAGAACATTAAGAGAAAATATAAAGAGGCAATCTATTAATCTTACTAGCTAGAGTTTCAATTTTAAGTTCTTTCCATTCTTTAATGAAAGTTCTTTACCTTATTCATATAGATCATTATTAGAGGCTGAACGTTTGGATGGCTTTAGGCTTGCTAAAACAAATTCGATAAACTCTTACTTAGTGCAAAGTGAAGTCATCATAAGAGGTAACATATTACTAGCCGAAACTAATTATTGTGTTTATATGATCTTGTTGATTAATCTTGGCTTTAGAGAGTTAAAAAATTTTAAAATTCCATTGCTAATACTTTATATATTGATACACAATTCCCTTCAAGTGGTATTAGAGCCTTGTCAATATAGATTATACAATTTGGAACCTTGTTTGGTTATTCTTGGTATCAAAATGATTTTGATTACAATTTGTCTATTGTGATTAAAAGGCTAGAAAAATGAGTTTTTCGATTTTGTTTTGATTTAATTCTTTTAGAATATCAAAATATAATGTCTTAGAATGATTGGGATTAAATTTCATGATTTATGGACATGGTTTACTCACCAAGATTGAATTTACTTCATGATCAATAAATTGTTCTAGATTCTTATAGCTTGTTGTGTGCATGAAAAAAATTTTGGTTCTTTCTTTAGTGATATTTGATTGATCTGTAATTTCAACCCATGATTCTATACTGATAGGGAATCTTTGGTTTAAAATTTGAGAAATTTTGGATGAGATTTACCTAGCCAAATTGGAGTCAGTTTGAAAACTATCCATAGCTTCTACAAAACCAGTGATGTTGGAGAAGAAAAATTAATTGTCTTTGTAGGTTCATTAGTTTCCTACAAACTTTTTAACACAAGATAGTAGACATCTTGAAGGTCATTGTGTTAAATTTTCAAATTTTTTGGATTTGATTTGGTCATTCAAATGTGGATGACAAAATCTACCTAGAAAACTTCAATAGCTATTACTTGGAAATGACCAAACTTCCATTCCATTTTCTAGCTTAATGAACTGGAAAGCAATCTGCCTTAGTTGCAACAACTTTCTAGAACTCCAATTGATGTTTAGTTAGATTGGAATGTACTAAATACTTCTCTTCTTTGAAAGATAAGCATCAAGCCATGCAATTTATAATGAACCTACCTTGATGAAAATAAACCATACGTTCTTCAAAAGATAAGCTTGATTCCATGACATTAAGTCTTTGAGTCCTAATCCTCCTTCAAACTTAGGATTATAGATTGTTTTCCAACTAACTTTAGTTCCCTTGGCTATATCTACTTTCCCTTTCTAAAAATAAGCTAAATGATTGATACCGTAAATGCATGGATTGTAACAAGTAATAAAATGATAAGAAGATTCATTCCCTCAAAAATTATAAATAGAGTTAGGACTAAGTATGAAAATTAGAACACCCTAATTATATTCAAACTAATTGAAAATAGTAATTAACTAATCTACTTATGCAAATCAAACTTAAATAACTAAAACAGCAACTTAAAATTAAAGTAAAACATGCAAAGTAACTAAATGCAATAATAGCTAAATATAATCAAAATAGAAACTAAAGAGTAGAATAAAGCATGCAAATAACAACTAAAACTTAAAACAACAACTAAGAATAACTTGAAACTAAAAGTAGCAAATAAATTATAAAGTAATAAACTTCAAACTAAATTAAACCCTAAGATCATATAATTAATTTAAACTAATGCAAGAATTAAGAATAATAAGACTTAAAAGTAAACAAAATTTAAACCTAAATCTAAAGCAAAGAATTGAAACAATGCATAATGATGAATTAAAATTAAAAGCAATACTAACAGCAACTAGTCTAAAGCAAATTAAATTCATGTAGTTAAAACTCTAAATTAAAATGTAAATATGAAATTATAAAGCATGGAATCTAAACTAGAGTAGAAACCTTTAAAAGAATTTAAATATGAAATTAAAGATTGCAAAAAAAAAAAAAAAAACTAGAAATAGAAACTTAAAACTAAAATGTAAAAGTAGCAAATACATATTTGAAATTGAATTTTAAATGAACTTGAACATGAAATGAAAGAACTTAAATGTAAAGAATAGAAAGTAAATATTAAGAACTGAATTTAAAAGAACTAAATTGAAAAATCAAAATTAAGAATAAGAAATAAGAACAAGATTAGCCTGTCATCCTAATCAAAACTGATTTAAAGAAAACTAAAAAGAAATTAAAAAACTAAAGTACAATGAAAGAAAACCTAAGACTAGGAATTGGTATGTCACCCAAGTGCATGCCTCTTTCCTTAAGCTAAGTTAGCCTATTTATAGTAAAAGATTAGAAAGAAAAATAAATAGAATAAGTGCTTGAATAGAGATGGGCAGTTGGACTATTTCTTGAATGACCAAATTAAACTTGAATTCTTAACTCTTGAATAAAAGAGAACTTTTTTCTTTCTTAAATGTTTTTAATCTCTTAGAAGAACCAAAATTGAATTCTATTTTATTCTCTTTATTACCACCCATCGAACTCTACTTAGCTTGAAGAATTTTAGAAAGTTTGCCTTAAAGACTCGTTCTTGAATAAAAACTCTCTCAAGCAATTCTAAAGATCCTAACTTTGAGCAATATACAAACTCCTTATTAACCTAGAATTCTAGTCCTAATTTAGGTAAGACTTTTTAAAGAATAAGAATAAAATCTGTTTGTATCTTCTTTTTTTGTAGAACCTATGACTTTTATAGTACTTGAATTCTAGCAATCCTACTTCAATTAGGACTTCTTCAACAACCTTTATATCCTATCAATCCTAGTTGAATGAAGAGTCTTTTAGATAAAGTCAAATCCTTCTTGTATAATGACTCTTACTTAGAATAGAATTCCCACTTGAAATAGGACTTCAACTTGCACCAAGACTTTCATAAAATTTAGATTTGAACTTTAACTCTTCAATTCTCTTATCACAAGCAAACTCAGAATTCCTACTTCAAGTGAGAAAACTTCAAAATTATTTTACACTCTTTAAAAGGAATTTTAAGTTCTAATGCTATGTTATCATGCCACATCAACATCTATGTCATCTTGCTTAGCCAGTGAGATATAATTTGCTACCATGTCATCCCACAATAATTTCATGCTTGTGCACTTACATAGAACACTATGGATTTGCACTAAAATTCTATAACTAAAATCTACAACCAAATTTATCCTTGAACATTGCAATACTTGCATGAGAAATCATCAACTCCTCCAACAAATAAGTGTGGCAAAGCTAAATTAGAACAATCCTTGCATTTTCTCATCCCAATCTTGTCCAAATCACCAAGAATTCATCAAATTACATCTTTCCTTTGACTTTTCCTACATATTAGTAATTCTAGCATGTTAGAGGTGAAAATGAAGTTATTTTATAAAGTTATCATTAGGCAAAACTGATTGATCTTCTTAAGCACATGTTTGGGCAAAATAAAATGCCTACACTAATAATTCTATGTATTGAAAATCATTGACCATATAAGTTGTAATCTACTCGCATATTAAAGTTATTTTGTAGCCTAGCTTTTAATTCTAGCTTTAATCTTCTCTATTAATGATGGCTTTCTTATTTCTTTTCTTTCATCTCACCCAAAAACCTCACTAAACTTCCTTCAATCGAAACCCTAAAACTTACTTTTTCATTTCTTATTGTGATATTTTGCTATCTATTGTGTTTTTCTATTATTGTTATTTTTCTTTAATGAAAATATGCTTTAGTTTTTGGTAGGTTTCAGGTTTTAGTGGTTGTGATATGGTTTTGGCAATGGTTCTTTATTGAAGATGGGTAGGTTTTTGGTAAAACTTAATGGAGGTTTTTTTGCATAATATTTTTAGTTTTAGCATTTGATTGTGGTGTAGTGGATGTAGGATTCTTTATTGCAGAATATTTATTTGTAAAAGAAAAGTTAAACTTTGGGTTTCGATTTTAGGTCAATTTAAGTGTTTTATTTTAATGAGTTCATTTTGCACCATTTGAGTGTATATTTCATAACGAGCAAGGATTAATGGGTTTTGAGCATTCAAATTCAATGAGCAAAATGAAAGCCTATGTTGATAAATAAAATGCGAAAAAAAACTTCAAAAAAGTGTTTTATTTGAATAAGATGCCTTACTTTTGTATTAAAGTTGTAATTAATATAGTATTATAAAAAAATTTGGAAAATAATGATGGGACTAATCCAAAACATTTCACATGGCCACTAAAAAAGTCACATGACATTTTTAAACTTAAAAATTTTGACTAAGCATTGATAATTATGATTAATGTCACGTCAACAATATTAATGATAAAATTTTTAAAAAAAGCTAATAATTGAATTAAAATTTCAAATTAAAAAAATGATTAGATTTGATTTAATCAAATAATAATTTAAGAACTAAATTCATATTTTAATCAAAGTACAAGAACAAATCACATAATTTGATCATTTATTGATTGGTTTAATTTGTAATTGGTAGTGTAACAAGCTCAGTGTATGTCATTACAACCTAATAATCACAAATTTGTGTTTACTTTCATAGATTGATAGATATTTCCAAGGATAGTCATATATAAAAATTAAGTATCAATAATGAAGCCTTGTTTTAGTGGCAATGAGGAAATTTTAGAACTTTGCACTATGTTTGGATGGATATTAATAAAGGAAAAGAAAAGAAAAGAAAGGAAAGGAAAGTTTTTTAAAAGAAAGGAAAGGGAACTTGTACCTCTTATTTAGATAGTTAAAATTAATAAATAAAAATGAATGAAAAGAATTCTAACAACCATTGTTTGGATAAATAGTGAAAATGAAAGGAAATAATTCATTATACTATATTTTTTCACTTATAACTTTTTTTAATAAAGTAACATATAATATACAAATATATCTTTATACTACCTAATTTGTATAAACAAATCTTTTTAAACAAAATTGAGCAAGTTTATTATAGTAAGATATATTAACTAGCTATTGATTTACTCTTAATTTTACGTTTAATTTAGCCTTTTAATATATTCTGACAATAATTTGACTTGTTTTGTTGTTAAAACTTGAAAAATCATAAAATATTTATAAACTATGATGTTATATAAAATATTCATAAAAAGAAATTATTTTTGTAGGAAATATCAATTATATAATCAAATCTAATGTCATAATAAAAATATAGATATAATAGTCTTTTTATAAAAATAAAAGTTTTTCAACTTTTCTTTCTTTAGTTTTTTCCCCCAAATTAAGAGCATGTTTGGATTGAGATAAGGGGAAAGAAAGGAAAGGAATGGAAAAGAAACAAAAGGAAATGGGGAATCCTTTTCTTTATTTGTATATGACATAAATAAAAATAAAGGAAAGGAATGTATGCTTAGCTTCCATTGGTTTCCCCCAACTTTCTTTATTTTTTAATTACGAGGGAAGGGAAAGAAAAGGAATAAAATTTTTAAAATATAAAATGACTATTATATCCTTATTAATTTTTCTAAATTAAAAATATATGATTTTGAACTCCAAAATTAAATTGAGAATATAAAACATCATTTACCAATAGATTTATTATCTTCAATTTTTTCTCTTATTTTTAAGAATTCCATAAATTTCATTGATGATTATTTTTGTGAAGAAATAAAGGAAAATTGAAAACATGGAATACATTAACATAAACATGTAAATATTATAGTAAAAACAAAGATTATCAAAGGTTATAATTGAAAAAAATATATAAATCATTTCCTTCCCTCTCCATTATTTAACCAAATAATGGTTGTTAGGATTCTTTTATTTTCATTTACTTTATTACTTTTAGCTATCCAAACAAATGGTACATATATCATTTCCTTCCATTACTTTACTTTCCTTTCATTTCTTTTACTAATGTTTATCCAAACATATTTCTTTTACTAATGTTTATCCAAACATTGCGTAAGGTATTAGAAAAGTGAGGATTACAAGAAAAATCAAAGTTTATTGAGTTTTCACCTATTTTCTTTCTTTTAAATTAAAAGCTTATCCAAACAAATGAAGAGTTTTTCTGTTTCCATTACTTTTCTTTATTTTCCTTTATTTTTCTTACCCTCCCCTCAATTCACACATAGTGTTAAAGTTATAAGATCAAGTCTCACTATATGTGGATTTGATTGTTTAGTTATATTATAATTTGTTAATTGATTATTTTATAATCTTGACTTGATTATGAATTAATAGTTAATTATTCAATTGCAATAAAATAATATGAATGTAATATTTGATTATGAGTGTGATTTAAAAAACAATTAACTCAAAATCTATTAATCTACAAAAAGAAATATAAAATAATTCATTTATAAAAAAGTGTAGTAAAAAATTAGAAAAAAATAACAAATTAACACAACATTGTTAAAGTTATGATGAGACCAAAAGTAATCCACAAGTCAGAAGAAGGGATTTAGCCAATAAAATGGATTAATGCCGAATCCAATTTAAAGTAACTAATGAATAAATTAGGTTGAAAATGTATTAACTAAAAGTCAATCCGTCAATTAAAAAATGAGCTTAAAATAAGTCCAAAATTCAAAAGGTTGGACTAAACTAAGCATAGAGAACCCCATAGATCTCGTCCAAGTCGATTAAAAAATCCAAGGTTAGTGGGTAGTTAACAACGTTCAGACGGAGAGAAATTCAGTAAATGGAGGAGATGATATAACTTTAATCCGGAACATTTAACAACGTTCAGGCAAAGAGAAACTCGGCTTGGTCACAAGAAATCCAGGAGTGGTTGAAGTAAATACTAAATTAATAGTTGCACAAGGTGGAAGACTTAATGTGGTGTCATTTATTATACATGATCAAAGTCGTGAAGGCAAAGAAAAAGTTTGCAACCTTGGAAATGTTAAGATACCACGAATATAAATTCTATTATGTAAACTTTTCAAGTATTTTATTATTATATATCATGCATTTAGATGTGGCGTCTTTTCTTGTTTACTATAAGTATCAAGAGTAAAATTCTTTTAATCTTTTAAATAATCAAATCAATCATATTCTTTTTTTATAAAAAAAAATATCAACGTATAAAAAACAGTATTCGTATACTTTTATAGATTACCATATTCGTAATAGACAAAATAATGGAAGGAAATTTTGGTAGAAACCTCTCTAAAAAGTTTAGTAGAATTAACAAGCTAGAGAAAAGGAAAATTCAAAACTGAAGTTACACGGAAAATGTCCAACCAATGATTCTTATCTTTGACCAGAAGAACAAAAAAAAAAAAAAGGAGAAGAAACGAAAAGGTGCAAGCTGGAGCTGGACCCTATTGATATTCGATATGACAAAAAGGAAAAAGGAAAAAAAAATATAATAGTAATGCAAAAGAATGAAAATTTAATCGTTGAACAAATTAAAAATATTTTTATAATTATGCCTTTTAGATGTAAATTGGGTTCTCATATTCGAATTATTATATTTGATAAATTGAAATGCTAGAGAAAGTTTATACGCTCAGAAGAATTTAGAAATCTAGTAAAATATTTTTGTTTATAATTTTATTTATTTATTTAATAATGTTATGGATGAGTCCTAAGTTTTTCACCTCCTATGAAATTCATGGCTAGACATGTAAAGCGATAAAAGGGCTGTCGGTGAGACAAAACCGTACTAAATATTGTAATAGCCAAATGTTTAAAACAAATATAAATAGAAATAAAACCTTCATAATAGATTATCTTTTTTTTTTTTTGGGGTCTTTTACCTTGGAGTGCTGAGGGCTGGCCATGTCTAATTTGGCAATCACTGTCGTGGAGCCAACGAGGGGGGTTTGTACACACGAACTCGCACCGTCTCCTTGCGTAATTGGCTTGGAAAATTCTCATGGCCAACCCTAACGCTGAAGTGACGACTTCATTATTCCACTACAATTTAAGGCGAATTTGGACTTAATTTACGCTCAAATTTAAGTCGTTCAAACAGTCATCATCCTGTTCAAATTCAGAGGGTTGAATTTTAAAGCCTAGCTGTTTCCTCAAAAGGGGGACCAAGTAAAAGTACATCTCCACCAAAACGAGTATATTTTCCCCAAACCCCCCATGTTGCTCAAACCTAAAAACCAAGATGAATAAAGCAAATACTCAAAGGTATACTGCCATTTCTATTCAACTCGTAATAGAAGTTGAGAAAAGCCAACCAAAAAATTGACAAAAATTATAGGAATCTTCGCATATTTTACACACTATTACCTTGAAACTTCATAAATTCTTTGTTTCCACCTTGTGATTTTAACTACTTGTACGTTTGTAAATGTTACCAACTGGCCTGCTTGTGTGATAAAAAGATAGCATCCGCTTGCTTATTGGACTTTCTTTTTCTTCCTTTCTGCTTTAGATCTAAAAACCCAACTCGTGGATTAATTCTTGTTGTTAGCCAGAAAGGAATTTCAGAGTCTGCTGTATTCTTTTTCCTGTTTTGTGAGTTAAAACAGTCAGCGGAGGAAACAAAAGAAGGAGATCTATGGGGTTGGTGGGTGTCCAAGAAAATGGTAATGGGGAAATGGCTTTGTCTTTGGGGAACAAGAATAAGTACAAGAGAATGGATTCTAAGTTATCAGATGATTTTGATGATGATGCTTCTCATCATCGTCATCAACTAGAGAGGAAGAGAAGTATCAGGAAATATGTTCTTGCTTGTGCCATTTTTGCATCTCTCAACAATGTTCTTCTTGGCTATGGTAAGTTTTTCTCTCTTCATCTCTCATATTTTGGTTTGCTTGGTTGCTTCGCAAGGCAGGACTGCACTTTTTTCTTTCTGGAAATATTGGAAATTTGATAGTTTTTCCTTTCTTTTTACCCTCGTTGACCTGCACAAATTTAGCAGGAAAAGAATTGTTAACTTCAAAACATTGGAATGTTATAACATTCAATCCATAGCATTATAAAGTTCACTGATATTGTTTTAAATAGAACCAGATAATATAGGCATAAAACATCTGCAATATTCTTTTTTTCTTGTGAGTAAAATTGGTAATTTAGAAACTTTAACCCGGGTGAGTGGTTGATTGCCGTCTTTGCAGCTGTTAAGCTCCTTGGGATGCTTAAAATTCACCATTTTTGCTCAAAATATTATCATAAGGGGATCTTAGGTTGTGTATCCTGGACATCTTATTATTGCTCATCTTCATTGAGGATCAATTTTGGAGCTTGCAAATCGATAATGGAGATCATGCAGTTGAACATTCAGGAAAAAATTGCTTTCATGTATTTCTTCTTTTCTTCCTTTCCCACGTCTAGGAATCTATTTTGATCGTCCATCCTTGGGTTAGAGATTTCTCCTACTTTTCTTTTTTTAATCTTGAGCTTGATCTAGTTGATTTGTTTCCATAGATTCTATATCTATTTCTTCTTTTTTTCGGTAGAAGAAGATTCATATGTTTTATCTACTGGATTAATAATTAAAATCTTGTTATCTTTTTTGGTATCACTACTACTATTTTCATCTATACTACTTTCCTTATCACCATTACTTTTATCATTAGTTCCATAATTTAACATGATAATTAAATTTTGTACAAAGATTTATGTGTATGATAGAGTTCCTCTATAATATTTAAGTATTTTATCCTTTCTTTAGAAGTATCTACTTCTTTTAGCTTAGTTTTAAGATGTTATATAAGTCTTTTATAAGCTTGAAATTCTCCTTTTTCATATTTAAAAAGTCACTTTTTCATGTTTCTTTGAAAAAGATGATTCTTTATCACTTAAAATTAATCTCCTTACCAAAGCATAAAGGACCATAATTGGTTTTTGTACTATTATTCTCTATAATAGTTTCTAACCTTTGTCTATCGAAGTTTTTTTAGTCTATAATTATCTTCTAATAATAGTTGTTTAGACTCAGGATTTAAGTCTGACTTAGTTGCCTTATATTTTTTATTTGGTTTTCTATTCTATCTACTTTACTAAATAGTTTTTTAAACAGAGATTTAGATAAATCTACAAGTCTATTAATACTATGACTAATAGTTGGTAAACTATTTTCAAATACGGGTTTTACATGTATACTATGATTATAAGTTTCATTATGATATATAGACTCTGTTAACTTCTTTTCATTGCTCATTAATATCTTAAACTGTTTGAATACATAAATCTTTACAAGGTTTAGCTAAAGATGATGCTTTTATGGCCTGACGCTAAAAGAGAAGGTAAACAAATATATGAACTTTAGAGTAATAAGTGGAAATTAAAAGAGATACAATATGAGAAAGAAAACTTACAAAATAGATACTGATAACTTTGATTGAAATTGAAGATAATCTACAAATAGCAAAGCATTTTGTTTTCAATCTTGCTATGATACCAGTAATAATAATCATAAAACAAAAGAGATATAGATGAGAAAGAGTTGACATAATGGATGCCTCTTTTTTACAAGAGAAACTATATTTATAGACTAATTTTTTTTCATTTGTTTGCTTCAGATTCCTTCTTATCTCTTCAGAATTTGCTTTTTACATCTTTAACTGCTGCTGCTTGCAGGAAATCTTTTGTTTCTTATCACCAAAATTGGTTTTTCGTTTTCTACAGTTTTAGCCACAAGCTTGCTATATTCAGAGAATTTTTTTTTCAAAAATGGTCCTGTTTGTCTAGTCATAAATGATCCTGTTTGTCAAGTCTTTCATCCTTCTTGAACACTATCCAAGTTCAAGCACTCTTCATTTTTGCTGGCATATTTGTTTTGTAGTAACCTTAGACTTAATCTACAGAGACCAAAATGCTGTTACAGTTAACCTGCATGAATAATGAATCTCGAATTTAACTGGGGATTCTATCTTTCCATTAGTTGATGGAACTATTTAATTATATTTTTACACTAATGGATGCTTCTATATATCCCAATTTTTTGGAAATAGACTATTTATTTGGTGTGTAATAATTCTCTTAAGTATTCTAAAACTCATTTTTCCTTTTTTTTTCTTTTAGTCAATACAGAATGTACAACTTAAGGTTATTGAAATAGATTTTCAAATTCAGTGTAAAAGTGCTCACATGAGAGCTTCATGCTCAGTCCACTGAATTCGCCACAAAGAACAACAACAATAATAAATTAAGTCTTATATCCCATAAGTCTAGGTTTGTCTATATGAAAGGCAAAGAAAATGAGTACTGTAGATCGTAATTTTGAATTTTTTTATGCCACTCATTTCTATAGAAAGTAATCTTTTCATCTACTTTCTTAATCCTATCATCTCTTATTACTTGCCTTCACTTTTTTTATGGTCGACCTTTAAAGGTTTTAGTCTCTCCCAAATCTCTAAGCTCATTTCTCCTAATTGGTGCATAAATATGCTTATATTTCACATGTTAAAACAATTTCAAACGGCTCTCTCTCATCTTTTCTGCAATTCGGATTATCCTTAATTTTTTTCAAATCTCTTCATTTATGATTTTGTCTCTTTTAATCTTATCACACATCCATCTAAGCATCCTTATCTCCGTTACACACATTTTCTTCTCATGTTATTTCTTAACAATCCACTGAATTCTCTAAATAAAAGTTATCCATGAGCTTAGGAACATTGCCAAGAAGTGTTGTTGGTTGTAGTCATTTTCTTCATTACTCCATTCCTAAAGGTGTCAAATGGAACATGTTGGGTTGACATAGCCCATTTAAATATTAGTCCATGCGTTAATGGATCGGGTCAGTCCAACACTATTTTTTAACATGTCGTACTAGCATAGCCCTTGAGGATTAAGGATATGGCCCAGTACGATACATGACTCATAATCTTTATGAGTCGTACTATGCTAGGCACAACACTATTTTTCATGCTAAGCTGGGCCAAGCACAACCCATTAATACTTTTCAAATTTTAATAATTTAAAAAAAAATCAACTATTATTATTAAAAACAACATGTGGGAGATAAACAAACATAGAATGAAATAAAAAGGACACATAATTTATGTGGTTTGACAAAATATCTACATCCACAAAGATGGTTAATAAAATCCACTAAATAAAGATATTGAATTTACAATCCTAATATTTAAAACACACACATACACACACACACACACACACACACATTATTTATCCAATGCCCAATAATACGCATATAACTAAGGACTAGTCCATATATCAGAAAAAGGTATCTAGAGGAAATTTTTTATAAACTAGATATTAAATGTTTTTTATAAGAAAAAAATATTTAAAAAGTATTTGATCTTATGGAATTTCTTGAAATTGTTTTATAATTGGGTAGTATACCAATACTAATAAAATAATTAGAATGTTCATCATCTACAAAAACAAACGGTTGCTCAAACCGCACTATAAATTTAGCTAATTGATTACGCCAATTATCTTGTGAAAAATGAAATGCACCTAAAGATTCATTAGGATGATGACTAAGTATAGATTTTGTGGGATCATTAGAAGCAGTAAATGTACTTTCGTGTTTTTTCTTATGCTTTTTTAGATGACCAGTCCCTTTTTTTTTTTAACAACTAAAATCTTATATATATATATATATATATATATATATATATATAACTTTGAAAAGAATGGTAATTTGTTTTTATACACACAAATTTAAAGAAATAAAAATAATCCGTGCATTGAACCATTCGCAAACTAGTTAGATATACTTTATTTATAATAATGTAAATATTTAAAAAAATTTTGTTTAATATAATTTTATTTTATAAATTAATGAAAAATAAATATAATTTCATTAGAATGTAACAAGTAACAAGAATACGCTCAAAGGCTAAAAGCTCTTTTATAACAATTATAGGCCAATATGGCACGGCACATTTGGGCTTGTGTATTGTACCGCGCTAGCCTACATGCCATGTGTTGTCATTTACCCTTAACGGGTCTTACCGTGTTGACCCTTTGGTTTAAAAGCTTCTAATCTAGCATGACACACATATATGTATCGTGCTTAGTCCAATCCAACTATTTAATAGCAAGCGGTGTTCAGCACAACTGATACCATGTTGAACTGTGTCGTGTCATGAGCCATCCAACCCATTTGACACCTCTTTCCTTCTGTAGAAGCTCTAGCTTTGATCTTAAACTTTATCATAGATCCTCATGACGTGCACCTGCAAAAAATCTGCTACTATTGTCCAGAGTAAATTCATTCTGAACTACTTCCTTTGATAGAGTTCCACCTAACAACCAGTTTTAGAACACTTGCAGCTAAGAATTTATCTATCATGTGCAGATGTAGGCGTCATGAGTGGAGCAATTATATTTATACAGGAAGATCTGAAGATAACTGAGGTACAAGAAGAAGTTCTCGTTGGGATTTTGAGCATCATTTCACTTTTGGGTAGCTTAGCAGGTGGAAGGACATCAGATATTATTGGTAGAAAGTGGACAATGGCCTTTGCTGCCGTTGTATTTCAAATTGGTGCAGCTATAATGACACTTGCACCTTCATTCCAAGTACTAATGATAGGACGAGTTTTGGCTGGGATTGGCATAGGCTTTGGGGTCATGATTGCTCCAGTCTATATTGCTGAGATATCACCAACCGTTGATAGAGGCTCTCTTACCTCCTTCCCAGAGATTTTCATAAATGTAGGAATTTTGCTTGGTTATGTCTCAAATTATGCATTCTCTGGTCTTTCAGTACACACAAACTGGAGGGTAATGCTGGCTGTTGGAATTTTGCCTTCAATCTTCATAGGGTTTGCACTTTTCATTATCCCTGAATCACCAAGGTGGTTGGTCATGCAGAACAGAGTTGAAGAAGCAAGATCTGTGCTATTAAAAACAAATGAAATTGAGAAAGAGGTGGATGAGAGGCTCTCAGAAATAGTGGCTGCAGCTGGAATGTCTAATGGAGAGAAGAATGAAGATAAAGCTGTGTGGCGTGAACTGTTAAGCCCTTCTCCTTCACTTCGTCGGATGCTGATCACTGGCTTCGGAATCCAGTGTTTCCAACAAATCACTGGAATAGATGCGACTGTGTATTATAGCCCCGAAATCTTGAAGGATGCTGGGATTGAGAGTAATTCTAAGCTTCTTGCTGCAACAGTTGCTGTGGGTGTCACAAAGACTGCTTTTATATTGATTGCTACATTTCTTGTTGATAGAGTAGGGAGGAAGCCCTTGCTCTATGTGAGCACAATTGGAATGACTGTCTGTTTGTTTACCTTAAGCCTTAGCCTTGCCTTACTGGGGAATGGGCAGCTCGGAATTGCACTGGCTGTGTTGTGTGTTTGTGGAAATGTATCTTTTTTTTCTGTGGGAATGGGTCCTATTTGCTGGATTTTGACATCCGAAATCTTTCCTTTGAGGTTGCGAGCTCAAGCATCTGCTCTTGGGGCTGTTGGTAACAGGGTATGCAGTGGCTTTGTTGCCATGTCGTTCCTTTCTCTCTCCCGTACAATTACAGAGGCTGGAACCTTTTTCCTCTTTTCACTTTTGTCAGCTCTTTCTGTTCTCTTTGTTTACACACTTGTTCCAGAGACAAAGGGGAAGTCATTGGAACAGATTGAGTTGCTTTTTCAAGATCAAAATGAATGGCAAGGAAGTGAAGTGGAGCTGGGAGACTCTGAGCATCTAGTACAGAAAGCATGAGTAATTGGGGATTGGCAGGTGCATTTTTCAAGGTGGAATCTTGCAATTTTTGGTTTAATGATTGAAGAGGAAAAGGAAGGAACGATATGAAAATTTACATTATTCACGGAGCTGTCATTGTGCATCAGCTAAAGAGAATTTTTCCTAACACCCTGGGTATCTGCAACTGAAAGCTCTAAGAGTTGGTAACCAAAAGGAGGTCTTATGATACTTGAGGTGCATTATTAAGTATGCCTGAAGCTATTTTTGTTCTCCATGTCTTCTTATACGGTTTATTTATCTTGTGATCTATGAGAAAATAGTATTCATGTTAGAAGTATAGCTTGGATTCTAGCCAAATACTTCCCTGTATCAGTATTTGATTTCCTCATACAAATCCTTAGAAAGTTTGCCATACAATTGATGGAAACTAACATGGCTGCGCTTCTTCATGTTTGCACCTTTTAGGCAAGTCATGTCATGTTTAGTTCAATGAGTATGGGAATCATTTTAAATCAGACTTTGAATTTGCAACCTCTCCCAAACTTAAATTTATAATGTAAAAGATAAGTGGTTAGCGTCGTCTGTTTTCTTGTCTTTTTTTTTTCTTGGTTAAGATATGCTTTCTGGATCTTGGAATCCTGCAGATGTTAAATTCAGCTTGCTTGGTTCCTCAGGTTTGACTCTGTGATGGTTAACTTGTTTGGCTAATATCATTTGACAACATGTTGGTGGCAGCATTCTTAAAAAAAAAAAAAAAAGGTAGTCAAACAATCTTAGTAGGTAGAATGGAAACAACCCCCCCCCCCCCCGAAAAGTAAATATGCATTGCCATCTTCAGAAAGTCTCCGACACTACACTCAAGAACCAGGACAATTATGATCTTAAAGGGGTGACTTAGACAATAAACCAGTTTAAAAATACCCCGAACATCTCCAAGAAGATATAATAACCAGTGCCTCAAAATGAGAAAATACTACAGTGATAATATAGCCAAAGAATCAACACAGCTCAGCTCAAGAGAAAACCCCGACTCTAACCTTTTATCACCTTTAGTTCTCTGCTTTAGAACTTCTACTAACAAGCCGAAACGGAGCAGATCCAATAAAATGTTGATAGATCAGAGATTGATCGCGTACATCAACTCTATGTGCTCGAACGTTAATATTAAAAGGTTCGACTTGAATGCAATGAGTCTATGATAATATGCAAAAGCGAAACACTCAAGTAAATGATGTGTTAAGTCAATCTGGAGTGTAAGTTTAAGAGAGCATTGAGATAACCTAGGCAGCTAGGTTGAGTGCTATACTTTGGTCCAAAAGCACACTAGAAATGTGAAGTTACCTGGCTTAAAGGAGATGTTGATAAACTTACTTGCACAGGGGAGTCAAGGTGAGACTTGACAAGAACTTACAAGTGAACAAGAAAAATTGTTAGGATATGGTTGACATGTGAGTAAAAAATCTCACATCATTAGGAAATCTAAATGAGATGTCCTATATATGTATGAAGGATCCAAGAACCTAATAGCTTAAGCTTTTGGACTCAAGTGGTGTCCAACATGTATGTATAGGCTCTCTGGTATACTCCCATAGGCTTCAAGTGTAGTTTATCTCTCCAACAAGTAGTATCAGAGCCAAGGTTATGACGGGTTCGAATCCCACTAGTGTTGCTAGGGGGAAGATTGTTTGGTAGATTGGAGGTTGACTGCGTCCATCAACTCCATGTGCTTGAACACCGATATTAAAAGGTTTGACTTGGATGCAGCGAGTCTATGATAATATGTAGAAGCGGAACACCTAAGTGGGCGATATGTTGAGTCAATTTGGAGTATAAGCTTGAAAGAGCATTAAGACAACCTAGGTAGCCAGGTTAAATGTTGTGCCCTGGCCCAAAAGGGCACTAGAAATGTGAAGTTGTCTAGCCTAAAGGAGGAGGTTGCCTGACTGAAAAGAGATGTTGATAGGACTTACTTGCACAGGTGAGTCGATGTGGGATTTGATTAGAACTCACAAGTGAACAGCCCAAAATCGCATTAGAAATGTGAGGTTGCTTGACCAAAATGAGGTATTGATAGGACTTACTTGCACGGGGGAGCCAATGTGAGACTTCATTAGAGCTCACAATTGAACGAGGAAGATTATTGGGATACGGTTCACATGTGAGTAAAGAATCCCACATCATTAGAAAATTTGAATGAGATGTCTTATATATGTATGAAGGACCTAAGAACTTAATAGCTCAAGATTTTTTGGCTCAAATGGTGTCCAAAATGTATGTATAGGCTTTCTGGTGTACTCTCATGGGCTTCAAGTGTGGTTTATCTCCCCAACACACAAGAATGTCTAATGGAGGGCTTAAGCTTCATGTATTGAGATTCCAACAAACTTGACGTTTATATCAATTAGTTTTTAGCACATGCATGATACAAGTATAATTTTATCTTTACAAATTCAATCTAATAAAGAATTTTTTAGACTAAAAAAAATGATAAATATTAACAATTGAATTTTGATTTGGTATGATATAAGTAAAATTTGACTTTTTTTATGTATAATTTTTATTTTGATAATACTTAACATGTTTTGGTAACTTTTGTTAAAAGATTGAGAATTTTCGATAAAATTTTGGTAACTTTTGACATAATTTTAGTAATTTTTTATATTATTTTAATAACTTATGATATAATTTTTGTAACCATTAATATAATTTTTTCAATATTTTTAAAGTTTTAACAGCTCTTAATATAATTTTGATAACTTTTCATATAATTTTGATAACTTATATATTTTAGCTCCTTAATTAGTTAACAAATTCATAATTCAGTTATTAAATTAAAGATTTTTAAAATTCAGGTATCATATTGAACATTTTATTATAATTCAAGAGCATCTAACATTAACCTTATATTAAATTATTTTTGATTTATTATTAAGTTATCATTAATTAACTATTAAGTTATCAATAATTTATTATTAAATTATACTAATTTACTCATAAGTTTTTAATTATTAATTACTAAATTAGCAATTATTTACTATTAAGGTATCATTGATTTATCACTAAGTTATTTATAATTTACTATAATTAATTAATATTAAATCAAAACTAATTTACTATTAAATTATCGTTAAGTTATTATTAAGTTATCATTTACTTATTACTAATTTATCAATAATTAACAACTAAGTTATCATTTTTTTTAATAAGTTATCATTGATTTATTGCTATATTGTTATGCATTTAAAATTTATTTATTACTAAGTTATTATACATATACTATTATATTATTACTGGTTACTACTAAATTATCAATTATTGACTATTAAATTACTATTCATTTACTATTAAGATTCCATTTGGTAACTATGAAAATGGTTTAATATTTTTCAAATTTTCTCATGTTTGGAATATGCAAAATGACTTGGTCAACTAAAACCAATATTAAGTCAAAGAAAACCTAAAGGGAAAATACAAAAATTGTTTTCCATTCTTTTTAGGCGAAATATAATTTCTATGAAGAAAAAACTCATTCTTGCTTTCATCTCCCTAAACAACCCATGATGAGTTCCAAATCTTTATCTTTTCTCTCCTAACTCTTTCATTTTCCTTCAATTCCATTTTTTCATAGCCACCATAAAACCTACAAATCTCCCATAAATTTTCGTCTTTCTTTTTGTTTTTTATTGGTGTCAAGCTTCAACCTAAGAGTATTCTTGTAAATGCAGAAAGAAATGATAGTTAGAGGAAAAAGTAAGGGATGTTCTTTACATTTGTACTTTGATGGGCAAGTCAATAAGGATCAGATCGAAAATGAAGTGAGAAAGTAGGAAGGAAAAAAAGAGATGAATAATATGAACTTGGCTTCATGGTGCTTGGGTCTTCATATTTTTAGGTAAGCTGAAGGAGACCATAAAAAGACAATTAGAATAGGACCGAGTTGAGATGGCACTAACTATATCAGGTCGACTTGACATGCTAGGTTAGTACAAATGACAACAATATACTTGGTTGCCTGCCGAAGGCTTTAAGAGAGGAAAAGACATTATACCCTTTTGACCATCAAATGCCCCTAATACTCGATCCCCCTATCAAGCGATCTAAGTATCAGATCACCAAATTTATTATTGACATCCTTGATGTGGGGCAGATTGACTACATAGTACGTCAAAGGTTGGCATTTCGAAGGAGGTCGATTTTGGATGATGACTAGCTTTGAGCTACAGTCCAACTTGGAGATTATCCGATCTCGCACATGTGTTTTGGATTGAGTGCATAATCGATTTGGAGGTTACCAAAGTGATAATTGTTTGGTGTGATTCGAGGTCATTGCTGGATTTCGTCAAGCCATGGTAAGACTTGTGTTTTCTTTCAAAAATTTGGATTTGAGTTTCTATTTTAGACCTTAAAGGTGAATCAAGCTCTTGGTTGAACCTTGACAGTTATCTGGTTCAACCAGTTTAATTTGGGGTTCATCAATTTAGGATAGTTTGATAGCATTAAATAAGAAAAGAGGTAGTTTGAATGGGAAGATTTAAAATAGAAAGACTGAAATATGCCTACCTGCCTTTGCTCCAACACATGGCATGGATTGTGTCGTTCATCTGGTCTACAATACATCCATATATATGGGTTAGTAGGGCTTCAACCTTCCACTTTTACTTTTTTTACTCTCAGTCTGACCTAAAATTGTCAATCTCAACAACTTTTCAAGCTTTCAAGTTTTTTCTACACCATGTTGATATGTATTTCTAACCATGTCTTCTAGTATGAGTTTTAAAGGGACTGAGAGTTATAGGCTAGAGCCAAAGGGAGGTCAATGAGAGCAATGGGATAACGACTTGATCCCCCCATTATTAGGGGCCTTAACTATGAAAGGATAGTTTATTGGTTCAATCCAATGTTCGAGGAAGGGCAGCAACGCAATGAAGAGAATGGTTAGGCAAGAGGTGAGCGAGTTTTGAGCACAAAAGAGCTGTGTGCTCAGATTGACTTTAAACTTTAAAATCCACCTATTTTCCCCATCTTCGAGGTTGATCCATTTTCTATGGTTAACCTTCCTTCTTTTTTGGTTGTTTTTCTTTTTGAGGTTCAATCTTTTCCACTTCTTACCACTTTTACTTTCCTCTCTCAATTAGTTTTTCTTGATATCTTGTCCTTTCTTAAAGGGTCTTCACTTCATTTTTTTTTTGGGATCAAGTTACTTTTATCCATTATTTTTTCTCGGGATTCGTTTCCCACCAATAATCAGATTCTTTTGACGAGGGAGGTTCTAAAGAGGAATAAAAGGAAGGCAGCACATTGGCTGAAAAAAGTGATGACGAAGGGGAGAGCTCTGTAAAGCAAGACAAACTCACTGAGGTTCTTGTATAAACTCCATGTGACCTCGACATAATCCCTAAGGATGTGATGAGCGAGCTAAAAGTCAAAGCAAATCTCAAAGATTGTCCTAACATGTGCTCTACTCATCACATTTGAGCTCTGGGTACTAGTTTTTTTTTTCCAAAGAGCGGTATATTATAATAATGCCAAACTCCTCAAATCGGGTTACTAATAGACTAAAGCCACATCGACTCTACGTATATTACGATTCATTAGTGGTTGGTCTGAGGTTTTTATTTCATCTTTATTCATTTTAATTTTTAATTCTTATAATTTAACCATCACTTAACTCACCACAAATTCTATTCCATACATAGTTGCTTTTATTATTCTTTATCAACAACTAAATATTATTCCTTCTTTCCCTCTATTCAAGGATTCCTTTTCTCTTAAAAAATATCCTAGTGATAGTAGGTGGATTTATATCATGACTCAACCAAATAAAAAGATTCTTGTCGATTGCCTAAGCTCAATAAAGAATTGAAAGCTACTCTTCCTATACCTTGAGAAATAAAAGGCTAATAAAGATGATGAGCCCGAGGTTGAGGCTTGGAAAATAAGGAGTACACCTGACTCCTTTGTAGAAGCACCGATGGCCTTTTCCATCTCTAATATGTCAAATCGAGATAAAATTTTAGATTTTACACATGGGAGAGCTCGTTATCGATGCTCACAGATTGACCTTCCAAAAAATAAACAGGACAAAGTATTAGGGTAGGTTTGAGGTAATCTCGTAGGTTTTTATTTTAAGATAATTTTTCATCTAACTGTTAGCTTGTTTTTGTATATACGACTAAAGTAGAGAAGGACTTTGATGTCTCGTTATATCAACATGCCCCGAGGACTAGAAAGGGAAAAAAGAAAATCCAGCTCGAGACCCCATTGTATGGGAAAGATAAGGTGATTAAGATAGCTATACCTTATACTTTCTCAATTCGAAAGTTAAAATCTAGGGTAAGTCAAGACCTGTCCTCTACATCAACACTGACACCACCTCTTTCAGCCAAAAAACTATGGGTGGAGATCTTGTCCTCTGCTCTTAAAAACCTCGAAGCTAGGGTGCTGCAGCCTAGCTTGAAAAAAATATTTGTGGGGTTGAGGTTTGCTCCAATGGATGATCTTGTCTATAACCTCAATGTTACTAGAAGGTTTTGCAAGGTTACGATTTCTCTTCTTGGTGAGTATCTCCAGTTCTCTGTTTGGTTTCTTGTTATTATTTTGTTTTTATTTTTTTAAGGTCTTTTTGTGTAATCCAAAACAAGTTTCCTCCTCAACTTGTGGAGAATAGCAGCTAGGCCTTTCATCATGTTTATCTTGTCATAGGGTATATGCTGAGGGTTGAGAAAGATATGGTTGCCCTTGTTGAGGAGCATAAGAAGAGCTTGGAGATATTGGGTAATGTCAAATTAAGCCTTAATACGTCCTACAAGAAGAAGGCTAAGCTTAATAGAAAGTTAGATAAGCTAAAAGCAAAGTTAAAAGTCATCTTAGTGGACAAGGCCTCAGTTAAATTGATAAAAGAATAGGTCAAGCTAAAACTAAATGATGCTCACATTGAAACTGTGAGGTTGAGGTTTGAGTTAAAGGCTCAAGACAAAAGGGAGAATCAGTTAGAGATAAAGGCTATAGAGAAGTATAAAGCCTCCAATGAGTGTCTCTGAGTAAAGGTAGAATTCTAAAAAAAGAATATTTTTTATCTCTTCCAGCTAGCTAACTATGAGATACAGTTCAAATTCTTCTCTTTCAACTTCGATCTCTCTTATATTGATATCAACAATATCATATCGAGGCTTTGTCAAAATCAACCTGAAAAGGATGAGAAAGAAAAATATGAAGATAAGGCCATGGAGGAAAAGCTAGAGCCAATCATAAGGACAGAGGAAGAAGATGTAAAGGTCATTAAAGCTAAGGTCATCCCTTATGCTCCTGTTGATGAGAGTATTCCTTCCATTGCTGCTACTACCAATGAATGAATATTATAATTTTTTATTTTTGGCTTTGTAACTTTTTGCCTTTGAGGTCAGTTTTTTGTAAAGACCTCACATCCTCTAACTGATATATTTTGTTATAATAAAATAGAAAAGAGAATTTTCTAAGTTTTAGCTCAAATTTTTTGTTATTTTTTTTATTTGCATAAGTTTAAGATTGGGTAACTGATCTAAGGGTAAATAATTAACTGAAACTTACATAATTACTTATATCAGATGAACATAATTACAACTTGTAGGTCAAATTTCTTTAAATCACTTAAAGGCAAATTTACTGAAGATGTTTTAATTTATGTGTTCATATGTAAAATAATGCAAGTATGAACTCAGTTTGTACCAATCTACAGGTAATAGGCTTGATTTGCATTTCACATACTTAAGATGGCGGTGCCATTCACAAAACAATACAAGTATGAGCTCGATTTATGGCGAGCTATTGATAATAAATCTTTAAGTTGTCTATGTTCCACCTCTTTGAGATGATGTTACCGTTTAGATTCTGTAATTTATAGGTCCCATCATGGACGACCTCCTTAACAATATAAGACCCTTTCTATGTCGGGGGCAATTGTCACCTCAGTCATCCACCTTTGAAGCTTTAACATTTTTGAGTATCAGGTCACCTTTCTTGATGTTTTTACATTAGACCCTTTTTATTATAATAATTGGCTACATTTTACTGGTAGCTTGGAATCCAGGTCAAGGCTATATCTTTTTGTTCTTTAGCGAGGTCGAGGTCAACCCTAAGCACTTTTTTGTTATTTTTCTTTCGACATCAATTCAACTCTTAAACTCAACAGGTCAATCTAAACCAACATTACAGCCTCTATTCCAAATGTCAAGTGAAAATGGGTTTCATTAGTGGGCACCTTCGTAGTCGTTTTCAAGGCCCACAAAACTTTCAATAGTTCATCGACCTACTTTTTCTTTTGTTGCATTAAGCCTATTTTTCAGAGCTTCTAATATTGTCTTATTTGCATCTTCAACCTACTTGTTAGACTGAGAGTGAGCAACAGATGTGAACTTGAGGTCGATATAAAGGTTTAAATACCATTCCTTAAATGTCGGATCATCAAATTGTTTGCTATTATCCATTATTATAGATTGAGGTAATTTGAATCTGCAAACTATATTTTTCACACAAACTTTTTAACTTGTGCTAGTGGTGACTAAGACTTCGACTTCCAACCATTTTGTGAAGTAATCTACTGCCACTAAGATGAATCTTCTTTGACTTATGGCTGAGATGAATGGTCCTAGAATATCTATTCTCCACTACATGAATGGCCATGGACTGATGATAGGAGTGAGTTCAATTGAGAAGAGATGTTGCACATGGGTAAATCTTTGACATTTGACACATTTTTTCACTAATGCATTGCATGCCTCATATAGTGGGCTAATAATAGCCCTGCCTCAACACTTTATAAGCCAAAAGTCGAGGTTTAAGGTGACTTTCACATATTCTTTCGTAGATTTCTCGCAGGACATACTCTGCCTCTTCTTGATTAATACATTTCAGGTAAAGTAGGCTAAAACATCTTTTGTAAAATTTCTCTTTGATTATTATGTACCGAAAGGCTTTTCTCATTAGTGCCTTAGCCTGAACTCTTTCATTGAGAACACTACCATGGTCAGGTATGCTTTAATTGGCATCATCCAAGTTTCTTTCTCTGTGACCTATCCTATGAGCTTATCCTAAGTGCTTTTATACACTAGTTCTTCTACTAGAACTTGGTTTAAGATTTCTATTACTACACCTGAAAGCAACTTAGATAGGAAGTCTACTATTAAATTTTGTAACCTTGATATTTTTTTCACTTTGACTTTCTTGAAACCAGTAACCCAGGGTAGTGTTTTGTTGAGATACTTTTGAATTCCATCTTTCTAAGCTCCGAACTCCCTATTTATCTTATTGACCACTAGTTGGGAGTTGTTATAAGTTGTTAAGTGTTGAACATTTAGCTCGGTTGCCAACCTTAGGATAGCTATTAACGTCACATATTCTGTTTCATTGTTAGAGCCTTGAACTTAAATTTCAAGGCATATGGTTACTGTAACCCTTTTAGACTTATCAGAATGAGATTGGCTCATCGGCTTTGGCTTGTAGCATATCTATTGACATATAGCTTCCAATCATCTTTATCTTGAGGTTTTTTTTTCTCAAATTATCCTTCTAGTAGTACCGAAGTGCGCTCTACTACAAAGTCTACCAACATCGTGATTTTAATGTCAATCTAGGTACAAAGTGTAGATCAAATTCACTAAGCTCTAATAACCATTTAATTAGCCTTCCTAACATTTCAAGCTTCTATAAGACTTGCCTCAGTGGCTGATCAGTTAGGACGTGATTGTGTGGGCTTGAAATTATGACCAGAGTTTCCTCGCTGAGGTGACAATAGCATAAGCCAATTTTTCTATATTGCTATAGTTAACTTCAAGCCTTGTCAATACTTTACATACAAAATAGATTGATCATTGTTTCCCCTCTCTTTCTCAAACTATGATCAAGCTGACAGCTTGATCTTGCTAGCCAAATATAAGTATAATATCTTACTAGTCTTCAGTTTAGACAGGACAAGTAGGGAAGATAAAACTTTTTGAGTTCATTAAAAGCTTTTCGGCATTGGGAAGTCCACACGAAGTCAGAGATATTTTTAAAAATTTTGAAGAACTGTAAACATTGTTCTACCGATCTAGACATGAATCAGTTGAGTGCAGTTATTCTACGTGTTAACCTTTGCACCTATTTTATCGAAGTTGGTGCCTTTATTTATAGGATCACCTAAACCTTCTTAGGTTTACCTCTATCCTCCTTTGGTTGATCATGTAATTGAGAAACTTGTCCAATGGAATCCCAAAAGCATATTTACTAGGGTTAAGCCTTATATTATACTTTCTCAAAGTGTTGAAGGTTTCTCTAAAGTCTTTCAGATGCTTGGTCAAATTCTTACTCTTGATTATCATGTCATCTACAGATACTTCCATAGTATAATCGATTTGGTCTCTGAATACCTTGTTCACCAATCTTTGGTAGGTCACCCCTGCATTCTTCAATTTGAAAGGCATGACCTTGTAATAGTAAAAGCCTTTCTCAGTAATAAAGGTTGTTTTATCATTGTCCTCTTTTAACATTTTGATCTAATTGTAGCCGAAATAAGCATCCATGAAGCTGAGGAGGCCATACTCGACATTATCATCTATAGTCGATCTATGCTAAGGAAGGAAAAGTTATCTTTTGGATAAGTTTTATTCAGGTCGTTAAAGTCTATACACATTCTTCATTTTTTACTGTGCTTTTTAACCATGACTACATTGGTTATCTACTCAAGGTAGTAGACCTCTTTGATAAAGTTAGCTCACAATAATTTGTCAACCTCTTCCTAAATGGCTTATTATCTTTTGAGGATAAAAGTTCTTTTCTTTTATCGAACTGGTTTGATCTTGAGATTAGTGTGTAGTTTGTGGACCATCACTTCGATATCAATTTTGAGCATATCTGATAGTGTCCTAGTAAATAGATTGGCATTATCTTTTATGAGTTGTATCAATTGGTCTTTATGCTAGAGCTTGGCTCAGATTTGCATGTATTTCTGAGGAATTTTGTTTCAAAACAAAATTATCATGAGGTCCTCAATCGGTTCAAGTCAGTTTATATCCGAGTTTGATCTTTGATCGATTATTTTTTTTTCATTAAGTTGGGATCAACTCTTACAAAAATAGATCTTGACGTGATAATTAGTATATTGAACAACTTATTGAACGTATTAGTATAAATTAAGTATATTTTTTATTTAATGCTGTGTTTTGGTCAACATGCTAGCTCAGTTCAAGTGACATCAAATTTTCACACCAGCTTAAAAGCTTGATCATTTCTACTATTGTCTCATAAATTTAAAAAAAAGAACAAAATTAAAGTTTTTTAGAACTTAGGAGCTCAGAGTGGCTTAAGAACGCATTCTCCCCGGTTAGCCTTATGTTTTATGCTTTTGTTGACAGTTTCTTATTTTTTGTTAGTTTTTTTATGTCAATTCCTTTTTGCTATCAACCTTAGTATCAATTGAGCTACCTATTTGCTTCTCAGTCTTACCTTTCAGTGTTGTGGTGTAATACTATCATGTCGTGGACTGGTCTTTTCAAACTTTTTCAACCCTTATAAGTGTAAGGAATTTCACTTTCAAATGAGGAGATGAGCTTATGAGTAGTTTAACAGACTGGTTAGGTCGACCTAATTTCATATTATAGGTAGATAGGACATCCACTACTATGAATTCTATAACCAAGGTGATTGTCTTTGGTTCTATCCCTAAGAAGATAGAAAGCTTGATAATTCTTCTTACAAGCACCTGTTCATTTCTAAACCCCATTAATGTAGTGGTGATCGACTTCAACTAATCTTCACCAATCCTCATTTTTTTGAAACAGTTGTAATACATAATGTCGATCAAACTCTTATTATCAAATAGGATTCTTTTGACTATATAGTTGTACATCAAGGCTGTGATCACTATGGCATCATCTTGTGGGTGTTAAATTTTCGTTAAATCTTTCAAGTTGAATAAGATCAGTTCATCTGTCCAATCTTTTTTTTCTTAGCTGAAGTGCCTACTATCATCACCATACTTGGATTAAACTTTTTCTTTCTCAAGGTGGAGTTACCTCTTATGATCACAGTAATTACCTCGATAATTGGCTTGTTATTATTAGCTTGTCCCTCTTCTTAATTCGGCTTTTCTTCTCGAGCATCCCTTTTTCATTGATTTACTCTTCCCTCTTTACCCCAGATGGGTGTTTTGTAATTATGTCTATAGTCCCTTCTAAACTGGTCTTGTCTTTTCTATATCACAAATCTCTTTAACTGACTTCACCTTATAAGAGCTTCAATTTCATTTTTTAGGTCAACATAATCTTTGGTATTATGGCTGATGTCTTTATGAAAAGCACATTTTTTCGTCAGATCCCACTTTGTGTTCTTTTTCAGTGGCTTAGGCCATCTGAGGTCAAGATTTCTTTCAATTTACATTAGAATCCTCTTAAGGAGGTATTTAGTGTAGTGTAGCTTTTTTCTCCACTAGGGCTTCTAGCCCTATGTTGTCTCCCTTTAGAGGGAGGATCATAGAATTCTTTACTTTTTTTACAACTAAAGAGGGAATATGAGCCTTTCTCACCTTGGTTTGTTTTCATTATAGCTTCAACACTAATACATTTCTCTATTATTGGCATAACATCAGCTAGAGTCTTTGGTGGCTTTAGTGACAATGTTAACTTTAAATGGTACTCATTATCATTGAGTCCACTAGTCAGTGAGGCAACAACAACCGTTTGCTGCAAGTCTTTAACTTGTAGAGCTTTTGTGCTAAAACATGTGACATAGCTTTCTAGGGTTTTATTCTGCCTTTGGTGAATTGACATTAAGCTTAAATTCATTTTCTTAGCTCTTCAGCTACTTACAAATTGTGACATGAATAAGTGGCTGAGCTCATTGAATGTAATGATTGATCTTGGATCTAGACTGCTACACTAAGATCGAACTACACTTTTCAACGTAGTGGCCAAACCTTTGCACATTAGAGCCTCGTTTGCCCATTTTATTATCATGTTATTCTATAAAGTTTCAAATGATCAAAAGGGTAAGAAATACCATCATATGTCTCTAAGGTTGGCATTTTAAATCATTTAGAAAGTATGGCTCTATCAATCTTTTCAATAAAGGGTGAGGTTTCCAAGAATTTAAGCTCATCCTCAAATGTCACTATTTTCATTTTTAGCTCTTTCTCTATTACTTGCATCGGAGCTTCCAAATCTTTGTTCGATTGAAGTTCATGGTCTATTTGTTTGAATTTTTAGGTTATGGCATATGTGGAATTATGGCTAGGGCGATGAAGAGTTGGGTTTATGTGTTCTTTTTTGGAAGCCGAGGAGGCTTCAGCCTTTTCATAGCTCAATTGTCCAACAATAGCTTTTTAGCTTGGTGTGACTAAGTTTGGCACTTTGGAAACTTGTGGTGTAGTCATAGTTTGTAGCTTCTATTTGAGAGCTTGTATTTGTTCGGTGAGGGCTTGAAATTACTGCATGGTTGGTCCCGCCTATGATTGAGCTGGGCGGACCAAATTTTAGCTTAGGTGAGTTTCTGTTCCAGCCAGGTCAGCTACCTCTCTTTCTTTTTAGGTTCTTTTTTTTTTAGGATTATTTTGTACTCAACTAATATAAGATGTTTTTTCTCCTACTTCGTACATCAAATGTTAGTGTCGAACTTCGACCTAAGAGTGTTCCTGTAAATGCAAAAGGGAAAGGTAGTTAAAAGCAAACACAAGAGGTGTTCCCTATGTTTGCACTCTGATGCGTAAATCAGTAAGGATCAGATCGAAAATAAAGTGAGAAAGTAGGAAAGAAAAAAAGATATGAATGGGATGAACCTGGTTTCATGGTGCCTGAGTCTTTATATTTATAGATAAGTTGAGAGGGACCGTAAGGAGACAATTAAGACAAGGTCAAGCTGAGGTGAACTAACTATGTCAAGCTGACCTGGCATGTCAAGTTGACACAAATGATATAGATAACCATAGTTATCTACTGAAGGCTTTGAAAGGGGAAAAAACCACTATACATTTTTTACGATCGTATGCCTTTAATATTTTTCAATCTTTCTTTAATTATTCTTCAATTTCCCATAAAACCTATAAATCTCCCACTATCTTCAATCCTCATTCACCTTTTTCATTTCTTTCCATCATCATCATTTTCCTTTATCAACCACCATATGTAATGATGTAAGCAATTTTTTTTTCCATATTTCTTGAAGTTGTAAACAAGACCTAGAATTTTGATGCCTCTAAAACTTAAAAAAGTATTTGAATTTGATGAAAATCCTTCAGCCAAGATTTACCCACATGTGTCTTTGGGCAAATATTTGCTCCAGTTACTTCCAATTTAAAGATTTTGATTGGATTTTTGATCAATTTGAAATGGGTATCAAGAACTATTATGATTTTGTATGGGTTTCAATTTGAATTTTTATTATTATGTATAGGTTTGAGTTTTGAGTTAATGAACTTGTATGGGTATTATAAATATTGACAATTTTATTTTTGTTAAAATTATGAAAAACTTTGATGAAAGACATTGATGAATATTGGCAAAATGTCATCCAAACATAGAAAAATATTTTCCTTTAAAGTCTTCAAACAATTGAAAATGTTATGTTTTCTAGAAAACTTTTTTCATAAAAAAATTTTATTTGCGAAAACTAATTTCAAGTTAGCAAATAAAGTCTAAGTTATCACTAATTTACTATTAACATTATTAGATATTAGGGTATCACTAACGGAATTTTATGTCGGTATAAGATTAATTTTCATCGGTAAAACATTTACCAACAAAATTTACTGATGGAAATTCTTGTCAGTACTAAACAAGTCGGTAATAGCATTTTGTCTATAATTACAAATTCTGACGATAATATAATTATTTTGTCGATAAATATAATTAAATAAATCCATAAAATTTAATTGAAAAGGGTAAAATTTCATTGGTAATCCGTCAACAATCTGTCTATAATCCATCAATAATTCATCAAAAAAAGCTATATTCCATCGACTAATGTAACTAAAAAAGCAAAAAACTCAAATTAAAAGTACACAACATTTGTCAGTAAAGGCTAATTTCTATTGATAAAAAAAGAAAGTCCATTAATAATATAATTAATTCTATTGATAAGATTCATCGGTAAAATCTAAATTTCATTGGTAATTATTTAATAAATCTTTAAATTAAAAATAGAATATGTGTAATTCATTAAAAGTTTATTATTCGTTGGTAAGAATTTGATATTTATTCAAATGGGTAAATATTAAATTTTGGCATCTATTTTTTTTATAAAATAATAAATTCATAAAATTTCAAATACAAGTATAAAGATCAAATCCATATATTATAAAGTTAAATTCATATCATAAAGTCCAAATCCACAGAAATTCAAAAACAATCTAAGTTATAAAGTTGAAATCCATAAAAAAAAAGTATTTGAAAACAACCTAAATTATCATAATACAAATCTTGAAAAACATGTCTTTGTCTTGCACCTCTTGACCTAAAATCTACGTTGCCATCATCAAGTCTATAAGGTACCTCTGATTATGTTGGAGGAAATTGTCTAGACCACATCAATTGCATCATCCAATCCATGAAAGGCCTAAGCTCAGCCATAAACTCAATTTTTAATTCATCCATTTGTTGTTGTAACTAAGGTTAAAGAGCTATAGATGACAAACCACAAACTCAGTTAGATGTTGTTGCAGCATTGGACTAATTAAAGTAAAGTAGCTCCTTAAATCCATTTATAGATCCAAAGCCATATACATGAAAACGTGTAGCTTTAACCCTTTTAATAGTTTCAGTTAATGCCTGTGGATTGAAATCTAGATGATCAGAAGAGTTTTCACCATATTTTTAAGATAATACAGCAACATAGTTCTGTTACAAGAAGTTTAAAACAATTACCATTCCATTTTGTATGTATAGCTTAAGCTATCTAGTTCAATAAAGTAAGACAACTTGAAACAATTCACAACGTCAAGATTTACTGAAAAGAGAAAAAAATCTAGACAAGTCATGATTGAATAGCAACGGTTTTCACCTTTTACAAAGTCAATGTATCCATAAAATATTATCAAGTTCAATAAGAATTTCTCACAAATTTTATGTTTTGAATTACTATAAAAGTAGTTCATCAACAAGCATAATACACAACAAGAATCACAAAACAAAATAGGCAATAGTTTTTATTTTTCATAAAGTCATTGCATCTCAGGACATATAATACACTATCTAGTTCAATAAAGAATTTCCAACAAAGTCTTGGCCTTGAATTACTACAAAAGTAGTTCATCAACAAGCATAATACACAATAAGAATCACAAAATAAAATACGCAACAGTTTTTATCTTTCACAAAGTCATTGCATCTCAAGACATGTAATACACTATCTAGTTCAATGAAGTAAGGCAACTTGAAAGCATCATAAAGTCATTGCAAAGTCATATACATTGATAACTTTGGACTTATTGTCAATGAAATCACTACATCTTCTTAAACATCTATAAGTGCAATTAAACCATTCTTTAAATGTAGGTTGATGTTACATCTCAATTGGCTGCATTCATTTAGAATAATATTCAATGAAATATGTAACAATGCAATTAACATAAAATTCAAATGTGATGATAAAAATAATTCATGAAAAAACATCATATCGTTCTTTTTCTATGAGCAATAAATGCAATCAAATTGTTAATATACTTCGTAATACATCTTTCTTTTTGTGTTCGATGGTTTGCTTTTGCTTTGGCGGATATGTTTGGCCATTTTGGAGTGTTTCATACATTTTCAATAAAAGCATCCCAAATCGAAACAGTGATCCACCTCCATTTCATCCCTCTATAGTGTATAATATTATCAACTCCATGCTTTTCATCGCTAATTCACTCTCTTCTGACAACAAGTCTTTCAATTGATTTTTGAAAATATTGTTTCATGCAAATTGAACTAGAGCATCTTCTGACTTAACCCACTAACAAATTTCTTAACATAATAGATAAGTACACAATAAGTCATTAACATGAATATGAACTTTTCATTGAAATTAAATAAATATATACAAAAAATAAATGTTTTAATTACTACCTTAATTTTATTAAACAATAAATTCTTCATTGCCGTAGGAATTTTATCCTCCATTGGCCAAAGACCAATAAAATTCTCTTGAAATTATACCTAAAATTATTGAGCTAAATAGTGATTGCTCAAAACAACTATCAAGATCCACTTGTTAATAAGATTAGTTAAACTACATAAATTATTTACAAATCAAATAACAATAAGCAAAAATTAATAGTAAAAAGTATAACTCATGCTTATCTTCTAGCGGAATAATTTACACTCGCTTGTCTAGATCTATAGGTGTTGGTAAGCCTTTGTTTGCCCTCTAATCTTTTGCTTTGCTATCTTCCCTTCTTCATTAAGACTATCAATTGTCAAGTATCCAATAAGTGATTCATCAACAAAATGATGGATTGACATGAGGCTCTGTAGATGGATCATCTATCATTGTCTTAAAAATAATTCGATAGGTGGATCATCTCTCATTGGTGCTAAAAATGACTCGACAGTGTTTCACCTCTCATCAATCCGGTTACAAATCTATCTCAAGTGTTATATCTCTTTCTACTAGTCCCATTATAATTATCATATAAAACAAAAACATTTCACAAATATTTTATAAGTAGAAAAAAAAATCAAGCATATATCCCTATAAAAAAAATGAGTTTTAGTGAGGAATTTAATGAAGATCGCACACGGACCTTCACTAAAAATTTTGTTCTAGTGAAATTTACTTATAACCCTTATTGAAAGTAATTTTTAGTGTAAACTTAGTTTTGATCCTCACTAATTATTATTTATATATGAGTCACTGCTAACACTAACTAAACAAAAATTTTTAGAATTAAAAAGATAGCACCCCTAACTTCTCCTTCTAAACAACCTCCCTAAAAACGTCACCCAAAAACGCACAATGAAGCTAACTGACGCAAAAGAAAGAAAGAGAAAAAAAAAAAAAGGTAATTTCATTTCTAATTACCTTTTATGCCTTTATTTTTAAACATCAAATTTTCCCAATCTTCTTTGTTTCAACCGGAAACACTGCTTCACTTTCACCAACTGGCATCTCTTCTCTAAGGATCTGATTGTTCAAACCTAATGTTCCTTTCTCTCTCTCACTCTTTTCAATTTTCCAGGTCTATTGATTTGCTTTCTACTTGGTTTCGCGGCATTTGTTTTGGATTTCGTCTTATTATTTTGATAAATTGATTGAATCCTTCACAGTAATAACTATAAGCTACGAATCAAATGTGCTCTGTGGATTTGAATCTGATTTACAATTTACGCTTACTCTGTTTCGTTAAAATGCAAGTAAATTTAGTGGGGATTCTATCAAAATCTAAAGAGAGAGAACAAGGACGTCTGTTTCTTTCTCTAAATATTATGCCTGGAATACATACAGGCATACATAGGCTTCTCTTTCAGGCATCAGAGGAGGAAAAATAAAAGCAACAAATTTGTGATAATCCGTCGGCGACGATATTGAACAAGGTGGGCTCCTATTGGGTGGGCCAGAAGGCCAACAACGAGATCAACTTTGTTGGCGATGATATCAACGTATGCTTTCCTTCTCTCTAAATCTTTTTCTTCACCTCTCCATTTACTTCCTCTTCGATATCGACCCCTGATCTGCTCAAGAATTTGGTGAACTTGTTAATTCGCATAGGGTTTCTTGAGAAAATGTTTCAATATTAATCTGTGTGGATTACTTTATTATTATGTAATTGTAACGATTAATTTGATTTAAAAAATAGGGTTAATCTGTGTACTTATTAAGCTATCATTTACGACGCGGTGTTTGTTTGTTGTAATTAGCAAAGACAGTTTTTTTCCCCTTTTTGTTTCTGAAAATTTTAAATCTAGGAATGATTGGAAATAAATTTTTTGTTTTGATGTCCTTTTTTTTTTTTTAATTCCTTTAATTTTTATTTCAAGATAAAAATAATAATTTATTATTACTTTTTAATTTTTCCTGTCATCATCACTGATGCCTGGGCCCACTAAGAAGGGGCGTTGACTCTTCTCTAAATCCTCTGTTTTATTTGCGTGGCTATTTTTTGATGCGTGAACAAACATTATGCTTAATTGAGTTATTCGAAGGTTTTGGTTCGAGTTACGGGATTATTTGTTAAAATTATTTTAAATATATAATTTATAATTATTTATTTTAAATTATTAAATATAATGTATTTTATTTTGATTTGAAAGATTGAATAATTTATTTATTTTTTAATTTTTTCTTAAAAAAAAAAAATTTATCCAATCTAGTTTATAGACTTTGGTTATTAGGTTACTTTATTTGGTATTATTGGAATTCACCAAAAATAATCTGATGGTAACATATAGTAGTATAATTATCTAAAAACGTGTATGTTTCTATCTTCACTTGATATTAAAATTATAGAGACAAGTTTTTGGAAAGGAGTACTTTTTAGGTCATAGATCAACATATGCTTTAATGATTTAATCCGATATATTGCACATTATCAAATGAACTATGGCATTATATATCTAAAACTGCTTCTTTCCAAGTATTCAGCTTGATCTACCCTCTGGTTTCTTATACTTGAGACATTAATGTTCTTTTTTTTTTTAAATCCAATTTTCTTTTGATTGTGATTTATTGTTCTTATGATGTGGAATTTCAAATTCAAATGGGAAGTTTTGTCCGTGATTGCAGACTTTGGAGATTGAGGGGGATGTTCTTGACAAAGTGAAATGCTATGAAGGAGTATTCTTTAATTACTTTAGCATAGGTATGGTATACGGTTTAACTTCTAAATTTTGTTAGTTTTAATTTTTGTATTTGGAAATTCACATGGTGAGGAGCTGTAGCTTGAGAATCTTAATTTGGATTATATTTGCAAGACCAAATAAGCTTTTGGTAAAATGGAAAACAGTGTAAAATTTGAGACTTAGGCAAAGTTTAGAAATCATATATTAAGTTTCTTTGTTACAAATGATGTCATATTACTCATTCTTGCCTATGATGTTTTTCTGTTTACTATTATTATTGTTATTACTATTTCTGGTTCTTAAGAATCTTATTATTTTCATTTTAAATTCAGGAATGGATGCACAAGTTGCTTATGGATTCCATCATTTATGTAATGAGAAACCTTACCTTGCAAAAGTTCCTATCACGAATAAGGTATTTATATTATTTTACTTTGACTGTAAGTCGAAGAATGTTTTGTTGCGAATCTTTTGATGTTATACTGTCTGTCAAATGTGTGTGTGTGTATATATATATATATTATTTTGAAGCTGCTTAATGGTAATACTGCCATCTGCCAAACATATATGGATCATCGGTTTATATGTCCTGATGATATTAGTGACTATACATGGCATAACCAAAAGGAAGGATAGGAAGCGATTTTCTTATAAAAATTAAAGTTTTTCCTCATTCTGTTCTTTTTGAGACTAAATATTCTGCACTTCAGTTTTAATACTATATTTTAATATTTTCTGCCCATCATTCTTTGACAAAGAATGAGGAGGATGCATGAAAAGCTAGAAATAAAATTAATCTACAACATAAAACTGGTAGGAAAGTCTTGTACGTTTTTCTATATAGAAGCATTTCATGTTGTCCCAGTTTTAAGCATGTGCTCTCCTAGCAAATAGAAGTGTTATGAAGTTACGGTGCTGATGTATCAAATATCAGTGCATATGCTTGGATGTTTAAATTTATTTTTTTCTCTACTGATATATCTGAAACAGCTTAAATGCAATTTTGATATATGCTGGACTTTTTCTTGTTTCTCCCATTATTTTTGTTAGGATTTGTGCAAAAGATGATACTAATCTCACTAAAGTTAAGTTAAATTGCAGTGTGCTGCTTTGCATTCAAAATTCAAATTATTAGTTTCTCTGCCCTGGTTATTGATTTGCTTTGGTAAAACTAATATTAGATTGTAATTGGTCCAACTCTTGTGGCAGATTATCTACTCCAGTTACGGCTGCACTCAGAATTGGTTTCTCACACCTTGCATAGTATCTAATTTGCATTATGGCCAATAGAAACCATTCTCATAATCAATGTTTTTCCTGTCATGACAGTGCAGAAAAGCCCGTAGAGGTTGATCATCATGAGTATGAATTTGGCTCCGTTGAATACCGCATTAAGGTTTAATTAATTTTCCAACAAGCTCTGATCTTTTATAATAGATAAATGGTCTGGTCCTATATTACTTGAACTGAGGAGGTTAGTGTCAGATCTAAATATTTATCCGACATGGATACATTCAATTTTTTAAAAAACTTTTTCATATATTTAGAGGATTGGACCTCCCAATGCACATGTGTATCTATGTCAAAGTTTATATCCATGTCTAAGCATATATATAGGTCTCCGACAGTGTTGATGCATATGCACATATGACAGAATTGAAGCCATGTACAATGTATACTGAACCTAAACGACGGAAGTCATGCTTGACAATCATCTTTTTTAACTTCTAATATTCTTCAACATCTGATCCACAACTTACCTACTTGTCAATATCAACACGTCTATTGACCCAAGGGGTATTACCCTTTGCATTGGCTTCCGAATTTAACAACACTTGATCTTGGCATATATCCGATGCTTTCCTTCTATCATTAATGCTTTGGTATGTAAACTTATAACCATTTCATAGTTTCTTAATCCATGAATTTTATTGCTGTTAGTGATGTCCATTACATAGTTTGGTTTGTCATTGGCAGGAATTGAGTGGAGTCTTGACAATGATGCATCAGTCCTGGTTGCTAGTGAGGCACATGCTATTTCTTTGGTAATTGAAGGTTTGTTGGTGTTGTCTTTACTATAACTTCACGTACTGATGAAGCAATAGATGCCGGGGAGATGAATGGGAACATGGCCTGTGTTTATATGATGCTATATGCTTTAAAATTTTTAGCAAATTTTATATTCTCTTGGTACAAGCAACTTGAATCCCTTAGATGTGATTATGTCCCTTCAGCAAAGCATACTGGAAAAACTGCAATTCTCTGCATTTTCATCCCTACATGCAGCACCAACAAGCTCAACAGGTGACGCCACAATCATTTATGTCTGCACGGTCCTTCATGTTGTATGCTCAGCAACCATTTTCATCCCTGCAGCAGCAACAACAACAAGAACAAGGTTTGCACAGTCAGTTTGGCATGAGCTCTGGTGGAAGCAAATGCCTTCACATGCTGCAAAGTGAGGCTAGCACTGCAGGTGGCAGTGGAACACTTAGGGTAGGAAGAGATTCCTGTTGATTTTGACTGTTTATTGCTTAATTATCTTGCTAACCTGTCTTAAGTTTTTTAGATAAAAAACTATAGAATAGTTAAAAAGAGTTTATATGTCCAAAAGATATTTGTATGTTATTTGGAGTTTAAATATGTGGATGCTTATTTGGTTTTATTTATTTATGTTTTGTTTGGAGTAAGAATTATAAAATATAAAAAAATATATATACGTTAATTAACAAATTAAATAAAAATACATAAATAAGTATTTTTCATAAGGATCTCAAATCTTTTCACTAAATGATATAAAGTACTATAATGAAAGTCACAACTCAGTAAAAGTAATTTTAAATGAGGATCAATACAAACTTTCACTAAAAGTAAAATCTTTAAATGAAGGTTAATAAAAGCTTTCATTAAATGCAAAAAATATAGTGAGTGTCAAAATTGATTTACTATAAGTTTTATATTTAGTGATAACTGAAATTAACTTTCACTAATTATTTACATTTAGTTAACGTCTTTTAATCCTCACTAAATGATAGATATAACAAAGGTCTTATTTATCTCTTATCATATATTATTAATGAGACTTACAACGAGAGTCTGTTGGAGTCACATTGACTCTTGCTAAAAAAATGAGTCAGGATTATATGGACTTTTAGTAAGAGTTGTAACTCTCACTAAAAGACTTTATTCTTTTAGTTTATAATATTATGTTAGTATTAGAACATTAGATGAATTAAGCAATAAATATAAAATAAGCATATAAAATATTATAATTAAAATAGGCAAATCAAGTAAATATTATATTTAAAGTTACATATATTGGCTAAATCAAATAAACATTATATATAATATTAAAAGTCATGCTAAATACATCAATTACTACTAGAATAAACAAGCTCATGTTTCATCATCATTGTTATAATCATCATCGTCGTCATCATCATCTGTAGCTTTTTCTTGTTCTTATCCTTGTTCTTCATCTTTATCTTATTCATCAACTTCTTCATCTTTTTCTTCTTGAATCGGTTATAATAAATTTATCTCTTCACAATCACCAACAACAAGAATTGTAGGATTATCAAGTTTTTCTAAGATAATAACATTTCGTGGAATAGAAACTTTAACTTCTTAGCACACATCTTCATTTAAATCAATTGTTTTTTCTTCATCTCCATGAATATTACTAAGTTGATATGTACTTCTAACATTTGTTTAGAACACTAACCACCAGTCATTTAGAACACAGCCTATTAATCATTTTGATATCTTTTTCTATAAAGGTAGCTTGTATAGGAAACTTGATGTACTTGTTCAGCTAAAACAAATGATTCATTGCTAGTACATATTAAATTGTGTTTAATTTCAATAAGACCATGATAGGGGATCTACCTTTACACCATTTTTTGTGTCAAACTAATAACATTTTAAAAGTACAATCTTATCCATGCTTCAAAGTATTTTAACTCAATGATATCTTCCAAGATACCATAAAAGTTATGTTCACAATTATTGTAACAACTTCGTTTCACACTAGCCAATAATTCATGATATTTCAAGTTTGACAATAGTTAGCTCTATGAAACTTAAAGCCATTCATAAAGTAACTTTGAACCTGCGCCATAAGCTATCTCAACTAAATGATGATCGATTTCGTCATTTTGCTCTTCAATCTATCCATTTGAAAAATATTAAAATTGATCATTCTTTAAATTTATATGAAAATATATTCTATTCATATATAATATTATGCTTTAAACTTACAAATTGTCTTAACCGTTACGAAAATCTTTTCTCATGTGCTTTCTCTAATTTTGCAATACTTATATTCACATATTCTCTTTTCATTAAGTCATCAAATATTTTATCATTGTGAATTACAAATTAGAAAAAACTATCAACCTAACAATATACATTGTAGAGTTGACATAATACTTACTCAATGTACGAATTTATGTCTCGCAATTCAATAAAACATTTAAATGTGTCATGATATGCTCATCCATTAATAGCCATTAAGACTTATCTTATGGGCCAAATGCTTAGCCATAATGTGTGAAAATAAAAGAACTTTCTCTAGATTCCACGACTCTCCCATCATTATTACATGAAACTTAAGTCAATCTTGTTAACATATTTGGATCAAAATAGAATGAGCAAAAAAGAGATATCTCCTCAATAACATATGCATTGCTTATAAATGCTTCAATAAATGCTCAATTAGTATATTTTTTCTTGACATAATGAAGAAATCTAGTCATCATCATAGCACAATGTAAATGTTATTGAAGGAAAATTGAATTAATCGATATTAATGACTAACAATTGAATTATATTACCTTTCAAATGGATATATCCATTGATAATGAATAGATCCCCTAGTTTTTGGCTCATTAGGCAAGTGAATTGGTAAATGCTCTATAAAATCAAAGAAACCTAAATGAAAAATAATTTTTAATTTGTAGATTGTTTCTAGAATTTTTTTTAACACTTTCATATGATCTACATGTATTTCAGTAGAACATAAATCTTTTTAAAAAAATGAGATAGCTTAGTAATTGCATCCTAATAAAGTTAGGCATCAAATCATGAAAAGCAATTGGAAGCAATCATTTCATAAAGAATGACAATCATAACTTTACATCCCATAAACTTGCAATCAATCATGCTTACACATTGAGCTATAGTAGATACAAAATCATAAGAAAATCTTAATTGTTTAACCCATGCACAAACATCTCTTCTCTGTTTTTTGCTTAAAATGTAAGAAGCTTTAGATGTAAAAACTTTTCCATTCCTTTCAACCAATTCTAACTCGAGTTACTTGCAATACACCTTTAGATATGTTGTCTTCAGGTTTGCCCTTAACATCTATCATTATGTTGAAGACATTATCAAAGACATTATGCTCAATATGCATCACATCAAGATTGTGCAAAATAAGATTGATATATCAATATTGCAACTTGTAAAAATATATTTTTTTTCACCTAATTATAACTTTCACCAAAACCATCTTACTTCTAATCACTACATTTAGTGTCAAATATGATATCACGAAAGCTATTAATCAAGCCAAAATTTCTTCACCTGATAACGAAACAATAAGAAAGTCATGTTTAATTTTTGTTTGAAATTTATCTTTTTACCTTCTAAAAGGATGATCATAAGGCAAAAACTAATAATTACAATAAAAAAAGCAAGGCTTTTTACCATAATCCAATCAAAAAGACTTTTCTTGTCTCATGCAATAAAGACATGATAAATTTTCATAAATGCTTAATCCGAACAATATATCATATGTAGAAAAATCATTAATTGTCCATAAAAAGGCTACTCTCAAGCATAAATTTTGTTTTTTTTTTTTATAAGCATTATATGTTACAATACCATTTGATCATAATATTTTAAACTCATCTATTAAAGTTTTCAAGAAAATATCTATATTTTATCTCAAACTACTCTTTTTTGGAATGACTATATTCAACAAAATATATTTTTGCTTCATACATAACCTTAAACACAAATTGTATTCCCCATAAGCATTATTGGCCAACAAGAGTATGGTTTCCTACTTGGATCAAATAAACAAAAACATTCACACATAACCCTAGTCTTATATTTTGAAGTTAAGTGCAAACCATTCATGGTTGTGATTAAAATGTTTTCAAGCTTCACTATCAACAGAATGTTAAAGCACACAATCATGACTTTGGTTATAGGAATGACATATTATATATTCAATAGTTTTAGTTGACATATAAAGTTTTTGAAGTCTCAGTATCAGGGGTATATAATATAAGATTTTATAAAAAAATTTATTTTTTATCTTACCACCGACTTATTCCTTAAATATCGAAGATGACCACATAAGCAACAATATGTTAAATTTGTCGCTTCATTATAAAACATGTAATTATTTTTGCATCCATGAATTTTTATAACCAATTCCAACTTTTATCATTTTTTTTTCTCATTTTATAGAAGTTTTCTAGTAATTTTGCATTCACCTACAACATATCTTTTATTATACTCATCAGACAATCAAAACATGATTTACTCATATTAAACTCTAATTTATAATTTAAAAGTTGCAATATAGTAGAAAGGATTGTGTGCTTTGTACATTCTAACCACAATGTTTTGTTCTCACATTAGGCATAAGGAACCTAATCTTCCTATTATTTACAAAGCACAAGGCACTTAATCTTCTCGTTATTTATAAAGTATAGTTGAAAAAAAGCATATCCAATAAATTTTTTCATACCATTGTAAAAATTTTGATTTAATATATCCATTTACATCTAAACGAGAATACACTTAAGGGCGATCTTTGTCTATTTTTTTCAACCATAATTAAAATCATTATAAAAGTTTTAAAAATATATCACTCTTTAGTATCTTAAATTAAAATATAAGCAATTAAAGTCTTATAAAGTATTTAACATTTTTATTAGTTGATCATATGCGTAATTATTGGTATACTATACAAAATTATTTAAATGATAAAATGATGTAATTATTAGTTTATTTTACAAAATAGTCTATCAATGACATAAAAAATCTTAAAAAAATCAATCATGTGTATTACAAAAATATTATTTAATTAACCAATAACAATTTAAGAGTTTGAACAACTTTTAAATAATTAACTTAAGCTATCTCGATGACTATATTAATAATTATTGGTTTATACTATAATATTACCCTTGTAAGATATTAAAAAGTTTTACAAATTTTATTATACACTAACATCTTCACGATCAAGTCTAACAATGACATTTTAAAACTTTTAATAACTTCTAAATGATTAACTTATGCTATCTAAAGGATAACATGAGCAATAATTGGTCTATTTTACATAATATTCCATCAATAGCACAAAAAATCTTAAAAAATCTAGCATGCAAACTATAAAAGTAACATACTTGTAAACAATAACAATTTAAAAGTATGAACAACTTTTAAATGATTAACTTAAGTTATCCAAATGACCATATTAGTAATTATTGGTATACATTACAAATTACCCTTGTAAGACATAAAAAAATGTCTAATAAATTCCATTATACACTAACACTTTCATAACCAAGTCCAATGTTTAGCATAAACATAATATATTTTTTATATTAATGACCAAAGAATACCTCAAATACTTGACTTCTTAGTGCAATTTGAGGCGATATAGAAGATTTTCTTTGAGACACTTTTACGGAGTTTATTTTACTTTCAAAGTCAATGGAATGAAAAATAATAAAAGTATTATGAAAATGAATAAAAAAAGTATGTTCATTAAAAAGAAAAGAATGAAAAGCATGCATGGTCATCTTAAATATATGAATTTGAAAGAGAGAATCAAAGAGGAAATGTATGTCTTTCACGTGTATAAATAGATATATAAAGAAAAGTATTGAAAGCAAGCTTTCCCTTATTAAATAAGTTTATATTTCTGAAAATGATATCAATATATTAATTAGTTTAAGAAGTTTCAATATTTTAAATTTAGTTAAACTTAGAAACTATACCATATTTGCACATAAGTCCCCTACAAGTGCATAGTTTTCATTGAACAGAAAGGATCTTTAAGTAAAGGGAAAATAAAAAACAAAAACAATAGCCTTAACCACAAGTATAACACATGTTGCATGAAGAAAAATCATACTATTACACAGTTCAAAGAAGACTAAAGAAAATACAATATGGCAGCTAACTTCTCAGTATATTTTATTCTGAACATGGGTTTCACAACTAAGCATTCAAATTCAAGGTTAGCCAATTGTTAGGGTGTCATGGGATTTTGACCCATCATTTCTATATTTCTTGTTACTTGAGAAAAGAAAAGATGCCTTAATCTAAATCCCCGATATATGTTATACTACTATTATTACATGAATGTATGAATCATTGGTCCCTTTAATCTTTTTTATCGACTACATTTTTTCACCCTTATAAAATTATTTTTGTAACCAAAGAGTAATTAATTAATCTTAAACATATATAAGAGTAAAATTTAATTTTCATGAATAAATTGACAAATAAGCCCCACCCCTAAAATATGCCTACATCAATAATCTAATCAAAGATGCAATACATGCATTGCTTATGTATGCAAAGAGATACGAATCTCGTCAATTAGTTATTATAATTTTAGTTATATTCTTTGATTAAATTTCTTGACGTTTAATATATATTATTTAAAATGTATGTTGTTAATTTATAGTTAATTAGCTGAGCATCAATTCTAAAACATCACTTGTTTTGAAGGATATAAGGGATAAGTTTATATTATGTACACATGTTACTTGAACTGACTACACTTTTTGCATTATTTCCTTCATTTTTAACTTTTTCTTAATGGCTACTTATCTTTGTCTTGATTGAAACCATGCATATAAGAAATTATGAAAGAAACGGGAATTATAAAATTAGTAAAGTTATTAAGAATATTCTTCCAAACTAACAAGAACAAAATGAATATGAAGCTTGACAGTTACTAGGCATTCGTATCCAATCATACACCCCCAAATTTGCCCATTCCTCCAAATTGAAAATTAACTACCATAACCCTACCCTATCTTTTTTACCAAGTTCCAACCTTTTTCATTATCCATTCAACTTTAATTTCCATAATATTCAACTTCAATTAGATAGTAATTTAGTATAGTATTTTTAGACACCTTGTTTCTAATCAACCTCATTTATCCATAGTCAGCCATTTGAAAATTAATGAGATAATAAAGATGAATACGAAGACTACTAACTTCTAATTGAAAACTAAAATCACATTAAAGAATAAAAAAATTTTCTAAATTGAAATAGCATCAAACGCATGCAAGAAGGGAAGAGAAACAATATACATGCTGCAAGGAGCTAATGATAGGAAGATAATAAAAGATGACGATTAATAGTACCTATTGAAACTTTGATGGTCTTTTGGCAATGGGAACGCGATGCAATATAGATGAGGGCAGAATGGCAGGGGTTGAGGAAAGAGAAAATGGTTTGGGTTTAAAGATTCTAAGGGAGAAAATAATAGAGAGATTTAGGGATTTTAATTTTATACTAGTTATTGACGTATTATCGATGGAAATTTTGTCGGTAAAGACATTTTGTTTTTTGCAAATTTATTTATTTGTTAACAACTTTAATTTATTTTAATTTTATTTTTTATCAAAATTTTTTACCAACAAAATAATTCGTCGGTAAATATGTTATTAATGAATTATCCTTTCGATGACTCCTACACCAATTTTTCTCAATCCTACTAAATATTTACCTACGATATATCAACAAAAGTATTTCTATCAACAAATTCTTTTGGCATTCTGCCAATATGCTGTCAATAATTATCGAATTCTTTTATAATTATGGTCTGTCGATAATCCTTTTGTAAGTAGTCAGTAATTACCAATAGAAGTATTTTGTCAAAAAATTTTATCGATGATACCTTAATTTTTGGTTATCCATAATTCATTATTAAGTTATCAATAGCTAACTATTAAGTTATACCAATTACATTTAAGTTTTTAATGATTAATTACTAAGTTATAAATTATCAAATACTATGTTGTTATTAATTTGCATATATTCAGAAAGAAAGTAACCATAATATATGCTATATTATATAATTTGTAAAGTAAAGAAAGTAAGAAAAAGTTTAAGTGTAGACAATTTAAAAAACAATGAGTAAATGCTCTTAATTTGCTATCTATAGTTTAACATGTAATAATAAGTTAAAATCATAAGTTTTATTATAATACAAGTACCAAATAATATTCTTAAGATATTTTTAAAATTTTTTAGTTCATGGTAAAATAGTAAATATTAAGATAAGTTTTATAGAAATAAAATTTCTAAAAATAAACTGATAATAATTTTAAAAAAATTATATTCACAATAATTACATTCAATTCTTCTTCAAAAATTTTTGTATTAAACGAAAAGATGGTATACTCCCAATTATTGCTTTACTCTTATTACATGGGTCTGCTTTGTTGTGTCTTTTTAAAACTTTGCAAGCTCTTTTTTCTTGCGAAATTGATGATTCAAGAAGTCAATTTAATATCCAATCATAGCTCTTTAAATTGCCATATCAGCCCTTAGCCTTGATGAACTCCAACTAGCTTGTTACGTCCAAAAGCCTGATCACTCTCCTATGCACCCATGCACCCATACACTTCTAACGTATTCTTTCACCTTTCATATATCTTTTTTATTTTTTCAACACAAATTTCAAACATTCTATGAATTTTTTTAAAAAACAATTCACTAAAAAAACCTACGACAATACTAATAAAAAATCATGAAAAAAATAAGCAACTCCCTCAATGTCAATTTTACTTATTAACACTAATTTAGGTCATTTTCTCAAATACACCAAAAATTCCTTCAAATTGTATCAAAATTGTCTAAAATTCCTCAATTTGATTATTTGTACCTACACATGAAATAAATGTGTAGTTAGGAGTAATTTTGCCAAAAATCCTAAAGAACAAGCCAAAATATGATTTAAATTGCACTAAAAATGAACATGAAAAAAATTAAAATTCAAGTGCGATCAAACCCCTAAACTTAAGCTTTTGTTTGTTCTCAAGCAAGACAAGATTGAGCAAGAATCATCATATATTCTTAATGCTTCATTCAACATGAATACCTCATGGATTGATCAATGGATATCACTAAAGTAAAATTATGAATAAGTGCTAATATACAAGAATCTACCTAGGCTAAGATCATTTATAACCATGGTTCCATAAGCAAACAACACCTCTCATATATCTTTATATGAAATTTAGTAATATTATGTAAAACATGAAACTTTAATAACAAGGATCAATAAAGTATGCTCATATTCTATAAGTTTTTTTTATCATATCTTTCCTCATTAATGTAGATAAACACATGACTAAGGATCATTTAGGGCTTTAATAAGCTTGTAATGTAAAGCCAAGGTCAGAGTATGATAAAAGTTATTTAGGCTTAAGTATCCTAACAATGCATCACATGTTTAAGATTATCCATAGTTGAGCTTTCAAGGTAAGAAAGGTAAGCTTGACTAAAAAATCACCTCCCAAACTTTGATTGTACCCATTTTTTTTTTATTTTTTTTGCTTTTCAACACTTTATTGTTTTTGTTTTTTTTTTTTTCCTTTTACAAGCTAGCTTAACATTTTTTTTTTCAATTTCTCATTCTTTATCCAAGCTCCACCCTTTCTTCCTAATGATGCATAGTTCATAAATGGTGCATGAATGTCCTAATGTATATAAGGCAAGAGACTAAAAAGATAAGAAATATCAAAATAAAGCTATAGACTTGTAATGTAATTTCAAAACAAAAAAAAAGATATCATAAGGTTTAAAAGAGGTGACTATGAAAGAATTATATCAATGTTGGCTTGAAAGGCTCAAACGATCTAAAAATGACTTATATTATTTTCCTAATCATGTGTGTTTTAGGATTTAACCTTGAGAAATTATCAAAACAAATTATAGAATCATGAAGCAAAACTCTAAAGACCAATGCATAAACAATCTCATGTTCACATAATCAATACTAGATAAAAAAATACAATTCAATGTTCAAAAACATTAATTGTCAAATGAAAATCATATTCAAGATTTCACTAAATCTAAGCATTATCTCATATTTCACACAATATTTATTTTTTTTCCTAAAGCTATTTTAATCACTACCCATCACTTGCTTCATAAAGAACTAATCAAAGAAAGTACAATAATAATTCAAGTTACCACATGTTAAGCTCATTTCAAGGCAAAATCAAGAAAAATTATTTTTTTTTTTAATTTTTGAACAATTTTTCCATACCCCCAAACTTAAACAACATATTATACTCAATGAGGAACCATCAAGTAATAAAGCATAAGAGATAGGAACAAGGAAACTCTCCTATCAACATGGAGACATGGTGACCAAACTTTCATCAATGGTTGGCCAAAACTAGTGCATCATCTTTAAGCTCTAATTCAACCTACAAAACAAAGAAACAACTATATAAAGAAACTACGTCAATATGTACAAAGAAAAACATAACCAAAAAAAAAAAAAAAGAAATGAACACATGAATAAGTAAATATAACCTAACCGAAAGAACAAAGTAACAACTATGTACAAATGAGAAAAAATTGAATGTGCAAAAGAAAACAATCATGAAAACGCATATGTACACAAGCATGCACAAAAAGAAATAGCATGAAAAGTAAATCTTGAGTTGTCTCCCAAAAAGTGCTTTATTTAAAGTCAAAAGCTAGACTATCAGAATAAGCTTAACCATATAACTTCATAGTAATCACGTTACATTTAATTCTCGATTTCAACCATTTCAAAACTTCTCATTTTACTATTTCATCACAAATGTGGTTTAATGGTGGATCATGTGGGCAAGCAACAAAAGTAACATTGACTTTTTTGACAAAACCCTCAAACTTACACCTAGAAAGACTAAGGTAAGTGGTTATGATTTTTGAATCCAATCAACTTGCCTATCATCAATAGTAACCTTATCATATCCTTCTTGCATTATATCTACACCTTTCCTCCAAGAAAGACTATGACAGGTATGATTAAATTGAAATTGCTCATAGATCTGTAAATCAAATAACAATGTTATTCCATCAATAATAACTAGACCATCACTTTTATACTTCATTAGACTTCGATAAGCATCATCAAAATAAAATATCTCATAATCTGATGAATCTAAATTTAAAGGTCTAATCATTATAGAAAGAATGTTAGGATCAACTAAAGGCTTACCACTAGAAGGTAATACAAATAAAAAAGTAGAGGCTATCAATATCTCATTATCATCTTTACTTAAAACCATGTCTTCTATTTCATCGACTACAGAGAAGTCTTCAAAATACAAAACAAGATGGTTTAGGTGTAAAACATCATGAGTCACATCACTAAAAACCTCTACCTTTGAACACACATTAAAATCATCAAAGATTAACAAAGTTTTAAAAACATGAAAAGTGACCTTTTGATCTTGAACTTACATGATCAATTTCTCTTTTTTTACATCAATCAAAGTCCTAGTAGTGACTAAAAAGAGTTTCTTGAAAATAATTAAAATTTCATAATTCACCTCCATCTTTATAACCATAAAGTCAAGAGGTAAAATGAATTTTTCTACCCTAACAAAGACATCATTTATAATCCCTCTAGGATATTTTAGTGACCTATCGACAAATTGTATAGTAACTAAGGTAGGTTTAGCCTTTTCTATGCCTACTTTCTAAAAAATAAACTAAGGTATTAGGTTAATGCTAGCACCTAGGTCATATAAGACTCTATCAAAGGACATATTACTTATAGTATATGGGATGGTAAAACTATCAAGATCTTTAAGCTTTATACGTAGTCCTCTTTAAATCATAAATGTACACTCACTAGTGAATGCAAGTGTCTCATAATCCTCTAATTTCTTTTTTGAGAGATAATATCTTTCATAAATTTTATATTAGTAGGTATTTGCTTAAGTGCATTACAAATGGGATATTAATAAGTAGCTTCTTAAACACTTCAAGAAATTTGGAGAATTGCTTCTTTTCTTTTTGTTTCTCAAACCTTTAAGGGAAGTGAATATAAGGTCTATGTGACTCAACTCTAGGAGGAACAAGGCTAAATGAATTGGGTAAAGTAATATGTGATGGTGTTTGTGGTAACTGGGTAGGAACAAATACTACACCATCATCTTTTTTCTTACCTTTTTTTTTTCCATCATGAATTAGGTCTCTATCAGGCTCATAATCATCAGACTCTTCATTTGCCACATCTTGAGAACCTATCAAGTCCTACCACTAGTAACTACTTTCCATTCCTAAGTGTGATTACCTTGCAATGCTCTTTATCCTCTCTCTTAAGGTCACTTTTATGTTACTGGATAAGGTACCTTAAAATCGGGTACTAATGAGGCTTGCTAACTGACCAATCTAGGATTTTAAGTTCTTTATGGATAGAAACTGGTTTTGAAACATGGTGTTCTGGGTTGTATGAATGAAATTTAAGTTCTAATCATAATACTTAAGAGATCCTTGATTGAAGGTTTCTTCTCAGGGGTTAGCATAGATAGACATGTAGGTATGTGCTATAAGTGCTGCTATTATTAATATGATAGCTGCTGAAACTTGGAGGGTGAGGTGGTCTAGTGTATTAAGGTTGTTGTGGTGCTTGAATGAACTAGACTGAAACAAAATTATTCCTCTAACCTGGGTCATATGTGGGAACATAAGGTTATTGGGTTGTCTAGGGATTTATACTAAATAATGGATACTCTATAGATGGGTGTTCGGACATGACTCCCTTGGGTGACCTACTTCGCATAAATCACAAATAGCTAAGGAACTATAGGTATGAGTAAACCTAGAATGACTAAGACTCAACTCTGAAGGTGTAAGCTTACTATGTAAACACTTTGCAAATTTGGCTAAAAAATTTACTTTAGCTCTAAACGTTATAAGCTCACTAACCTCATACACCCATAAGGCTCTCTTCGAATGCTATCTCTCATTAGGCCATTAACAATTATTAGTCATCATATCCTTAATAAGCTTATAAGCTATATCAGAAGTCTTACTTAACAAAGCACCTCTTGATGCAACATCTAAAACAATCCTCATATTAGGCATAACCCATTATAGAAAATTTAAATCTTCAATCATTTTGATAGTCCATGGTCTAGATACCACTTTAGGTGCTCCTTGTATCTTTCCCATGCTTCATAAAAGGTCTCTAAGTTGTTCTAGGCAAATGTAGTAATCTTAACCCGAAGCTTAGCCATAAGAAAAAATTTAACTATGAACTTCTGCACTAAATCATCCCAAGTGGTGATGAAATCTAGTGGCATCAAGACTAAAAACTCTTGGCTCTATCTCTAAAGGAAAATGGAAATAGTCTAAGCATAATGGCATCCTCAATAACACCATTTTATTTAAATGTATCACAAATCTTTAAGAAATCTTAAATATGAGCATTAGGATCCTTACTTGAATGATCACTAAATTACACCAACTACTGTATCATCTGGATGATTGTAGGTTTAATCTCAAAATTGTTCGTTTGAATTGTTGGCCTCCAAATGCTAGGTTGAAAACTATGAAGAGTAGGTATAACATAATCCTTAAAGGTTTTAGTGTCTTGTTCAGTTATGGTAATGGTAGGATCAATTTGTCTTTCTTTCTTAATCATCCTATGAGTACCCTTAAGCTCAAAATCTAAAAAGATCAACTCACGATTTCTAATTGAATGCATATATGGGCCACAAGAACATTAGACATAAAGATCAACCTATAAATGGAAACCCAAGTATATACAGCTAAAGAATACAAATGATCTACAAAGGGAATCTAGGATATATATACCTAAAATTGAAGCAAGCTTAAGTTCTAGCTTAAGGTATGTACATTACAGGGAACCAATTTATAAAAGAGTATGATGAAAATTGATATTAACCTAGAACTCTTAAATCTTAATCCTTGCTAATGGTTGCAAAAACTTAAATTGAAAATTTATAAGTGTACAGGTTGAACAAGTAGTAAAAGTGACCTTTAGGTCAGAATGCCAATCCTATAGGGATTAGGTAGAACTTCTAAAGCTAAGTATTGATTATCACCCTCTTCTTACTAAAGTTGGCTCAATCAAAGAATAAGCATGAAAATTTAACTAAAACAAAATTAACAAATATAGAAAAACTAATATGAAAAATAATGAAAATTCAAAATGCAAACAACAAGCTAAAACTTCATAAAGAAACAATTCATGAAAACAGTTCATTGTTTATATGAAATTCAAATGTATAAACCATAACATGAAATAAAATCAACCCATATCTAAGTGCAACTAATTTCAATAAAACTAATCCTAAAATGTAAAAATGAGTAAAAGCTAAACTAAAATGGAAAATGGAAAATAAAGCTTGAATTACATGTATAATAGTGACATAAAGCTGAAAAATCTAGAAATCATATCTAAACTGGAAATTAACGCCTAAACATGATCAAGATATGAAAGCTAAAATGTGCAACATGTAAACAAAGGTAAACACACAATTCTTGCTAAACCTAAATTAGAAGTTATCCAATCATTAAGTTGCCTATGCAAACACATGATCTAAAGAGGAATACATGAACTGAATGCAAAAAAAAAAAAAAATCCACCATATAAATGCGATAAACTAGAAACAAGGAAGCTGGAAATTGATTTTTATACTTCACAAAATGACATAAATAAAACTAAACCTAAATTGAAATTTTTATGATAAAGTAAAGGACTAAGTGCAAAATTAAAATTGTAGAAGAAAACATGCAAAAAATTATAGCAACACATGAACAAAACTCCAATTCTAATATGTGCTGGAAACACATGAAGAGTGCAAAAGAAATTTTCAATATGCAATTATTTAATGAAAATGAACTTCATCTAAACTAGAACAACATAGATATATGAATTAAATACCTAAATCAACAAGAAAATAGCATGAATTAACCAAAAAATTAGCTCAATAAACTCAAAATTCAAAACAGTGCAAAATCTAAAAAAATAAAACATTTTCAACAAAAATTAACCAAACAACAATTAAAAGCATAAAATAAATTGCATAAAATTAAACTAAGTAAGGTAACTCATAGAACTAAAAATATAAAGAAGAAAAAAGCCAAACATATCACCAACGTGGAGAGAAGATCCATGCCAAAATTGATCTTTATGTCTAGCCTACACCTATCACCTACATTCATACATAATTTCTAATCTTGATCTAGATTGATGTGCTATGAATTTGAAGTTGGAATTCAACTATGTTGTAGCTCTATGAATTAGGAACTATGAAAAAAACTAAAGAAAAAACAAGCAAGATTTGACACAGATATGATTCAAAAAAAACAAATAGGTTAAAGTAGACAAATTTAAAAATAAATTTGAACATTAATGAAAAATCAGTAGATTTGAGCTGAAAAACAAATGTAAATCTAAATTTTATTTAAAGATTCTGAAAAAGCACTAAAAAACATATAAGAAATGATAAAATTGCAATGAAATGCAAAGGGAAAATGCTGGAAATAAAATGTTTGGCAACTAAGAAAATATAAATTATAAAAAAAAATATAAGAAAGTAAAGAAATAAAAATTTAAATCCTAAACTAACTCTCCCCAAACGGCCAGCCCTCACCTCCTATTAATAGGCAAAGAGAAGGGGCATAAGGTCCTAAAATTTTCTAGAAAAATCTTCAAGCAATTGGTCTTCTAAAGCTTTTAGGCTCTTTTTTGGTACAAGGTTGGTGCACATGGGTTTGCTTTATTGTTCATTCTCAACATTTTACGAGCTCTTCTTTCACGTGGAATTAATGATTCAAGAAGTCAATTTAGTATTTAATCATAGCTCTTTAAATTGCCATATCAGCCCATAGCCTTGATGCATTCCAACTAACTTGTTACATCTAAAAGCCAAATCATTCTCCCATGCACCTATACACTTCTAATGTGTTCTTGCACGTTTTATATTTCTTTTTTTTTTGCAAAAATTTTTGAACATTCTATGAATATTTTTAACAAAAAATTCATCAACAAAAAAACTATGAAAATCTTATTAAAAAATCATGAAAAAATCAAGCAACTCTTCTAACAATTTTGTTTATTGACATTAATTTAGGCCATTTGCTCAAATTACACCAAAAATTCCTCCAAATTGAATAAAAAATGTCCAAAGTTCCTCAATTTTATTATTTGTACCTACACATGAGATAAATGTGCATTTAGAAGTAATTTTGTCAAAAATCCTAACTTAAAATATGATTCAAATTACACTAAAAATAAACATGAAAAAGCTAAATTCAAGTGCATTCATGAAGATGTAGGTGCAATGATGTGAGGTGTGGTGGTGCTTTGATTAGGACTTGAAAAAAGTTTCAAATCAAGTTTAGGTAACAATTCTACCCTGAGTATACCAATAATGAGGTGCAAGCAAAGTTGTGAAGCTTTTTCAATAGGAAGAGATTCAAGAGTATATTCAGAAGTTTTCGAAATTGATGCTACAGATTTCAGTTTTAAGCAAGATCAAAGCTCTCTTCTATTTCATGGATGGACTCAAGCTGTGGATAAAGCATGAGCTACAATGGAAAGGAGTCATGATTTAGCCAAGGCCATAACGGCTGGTAAGTCCCTGGTAGAGTTTAAGCCATAAAACAGGTTTGAGTCTTTTAAAATAAGGGCAATAATAGGTGCAAGAGAGATCGAGAATGACAATCTAATGATGAAGACTGTGATAGGCAAGCCAATAATAGAGATCAAAATCATTTGCCCAAGGATGGCCAAGGGAAGCCACCATCAATGAAGTGGAAGCCTAGAGAGTAGAGGAAAGACTGTGAGCGACTTTTTTGCTTTTTATGTGATGGACTGCGCAAAGCACAAAACTACCTCGAACAAACCAAGCTATCAACCGTAATAAAAAAAGTCAGATAAAGAGCTAGAGAAGAAAACTGGGAAACTTAGTTTGATTAGGAAAGGGTAAATGTCATAACAACTACTGAGTCATTGATGGAGTTTAAACCACAAAACAAGTTTGGGTTTTCCAAGCCTAAAGGCAAAGGTAAGGGCATGAGAGATCAAGAATGATAGTCTAAGGATGGAGATTGTGACTGATAGGCTAAAGATGAAGATCGAGATTGCTCATCCAAAGATGGCTAAGGGTAGCCACTACCAAGGAAGTGGAAGCCTAAAAGATAAAGGAAATACTGTGAGCCATTTTCTTACTTCTTATGTGATGGATCGTACAAAGCATGAGATTGTTTCAAATGAACCAAGCTATCAATCATTATCAAAAAGTCAGATAGGGAGCCAAAGAAAGAGATTACAAAACTTGGTTCGATTGTGCTCAATTCAATCAAAGCAAAGCAGTGCCATAAGCATAAAAGATTTATGTTCATGGATTTGATAGTTATGAGTAAGTGGATAAATGCTATGGTAGACACATGAGCATCCTATTTGTTCATTTCTGGTGATGTAGCCCAAAAACTCAACTTAAATATTCATAGAAAAATTGGTATAATCAAGACAATTAACTTTAATAAGGTCTCTACCATTGGAGTAGCATATAAAAGAGAGCTTTAGCTTAGAGACAGGAAAGGCAAGGAAACATTAGAGGTAATTTCACTTGATGACTATGTATTTATGGTTAGTATGGATTTCTTTAAACATATTAATGCTTTACTTGTGTCTTTTGCCAATAGCATGTGCATATTGGATTTTTAATGTCGATGCCTTGTACCAATAAGATGTGCATCTAAGTCTGGGACTTTGATAGTATTTACCATATTGTTTGCTAAGGATGTGAGTAAGAATGAAGACATCTTTTTGGTCATGCAAAAGTTGAATAAGCCTAATGAGCCATGATTTAATACCTCATTGAAAGTGCTAAAGGTGTTGAAGTTTTTTCATGAAATGATACCCATATAATTGCCAAAAAGGCTACCACCAAAAAGAAATGTGGACCATAAGATTGAACAGGTGTCCAATGCTGAGCCACCAGCTAAAGCACCCTATCAAATATCAACCCCAAAGTTAGAAAAGTTGAGAAAGTTACTCAAGGAGTTAATTAATACTAACTACATCAAGCCTTTTATGGTGCCTCAGTTCTTTTCCAACACAAGCATTATGGGTCATTGCAATTGTGTATTGATTATCGTGCACTTAACAAGCTAATCGTGAAGAATAAGTATCCTATCCCATTCATTACTAACTTATTCAACCAACTTGGAAGTATAAAGGGATTCACTATGTTGGATTTGTGGTCATGGAACTACTAGGTCAAGATAGATAAGGAAATGAGCCAAAAACAACTTGTGTTATCCGTTATGGCTCATACAAGTTTTTGCTCATGCCATTCGGACTCACCAATGCACTAGCAATATTTTGTACTCTCATGAATAAGGTATTATAACCATTCTTTAATCATTTTATTATAGTTTATCTTGGTGACATTATGATATATAGTCTATCATTGTTGGAGCATATGGACTATTTAAGGAAATGTTTCTAGTTTTGTGAGAAAATGAACTTTTTGTAAAGAAAGAAAAATGCTCATTTGCCTAGCAAGAGGTACTGTTTCTAAGCCACATAGTGAGAGGTGGCAAGATCACATGAATACAAATAAGGTGTAAGCCACTCTTGATTGGAAACTGCTAACTAAGGTCATAGAGCTATGATCATTCTTTGTGTTGTTAAACTACTACAAGTGATTCATCAAAGGCCATTAGACCATCACCACACTATCGATTGACATGCTTAAAAAATAGAACGTGTGAGACTAGAGTTCTAAGTGCCAATAGACTTTTAAATGGCTAAAACGTGTAGTGATTAAGGAACTTATCCTAGCCTTGTCGAATCATACAAAGTTGTATGAAGTGCATACATACTCATCAGACTTTGCTATTAATGGTGCGTTAATGCAAGATAACCATCTGATTGCATTCAAGAGCAAAAAGCTTAATGAGATCGAGCCTTGATACATGATCCAAGAGAATGAGATAACAATAATGGTACACTACTTGTGCACATAGTAACACTACCTATTGGGGTTGAAGTTCATAGTTAGAACTAATAATGTTACTACAAGTTACTTTCAAACACAGAATAAGTTATTCTTCAAGTAGGCTTGATGGTAAGATTTTCTTGCAAAGTTTGATTTTAGTATGGAGTAAAAGCCTAAGAAGGTGAACATAGCGGTTGATGCTTTCAACAGAAAGATGAACATAGCTACCATTAGCCAACTTGAAGGATCCTTGGTGCCTTACATTAGAGAAAGGTTATCCCATAATCCTACAGTAAAACCCTTCACCAAATATGCCAAATAAGGTAAGACTAGAAGGTTTTGGCTATAAGATGATCTACTTTACATCAAAGGTAACAAGTTATTTTTTTTATAGTATAAGAAGCTTCGCAGAGAAGTTATTCAAGAATGCCATGATTTAATGTGGGCTGGCCACCTAGGCGTGCACCATACCTTATCTTTATTGGAAGATTGATACTAGTAGCCTCACATACGAGATGACATTGAGGTCTATGTGAAGACTTACCTTTGTGCCAATAAGACAAAGTGGGGTTCAAGCCACCAACTGGTCTCTTAGAGCCATTACCCATACTAGAGAGCCTATAAGAGAGTGTCTCATTAGATTTCATAGTCAGTTTACCCAAGGCTAATGGGTTTGGGAACATCATGGTAGTGGTGGATAAATTCTCAAAGTATGGGACTTTTATTCTAGCAACCAAGGAGTGCCTAATGAGAATGCAGCCTATTTGTTCTTAAATAACATGGTGAAATACTGATGAGTACAATAGATTATTGTTAGTAATCAGGACAAACAGTTTAGAAGATAACTCTGGGTTGAGTTGTTCAAGCTGTTAGGGTCAGACTTAAACTTTTTCACTAGTATGTATACCTAAATTGATAGGCAAACTGAAAAAGTTAATGGATTGTTAAAGGTCTACCTCAGGCACTATGTAAATGGCATACAATAAGACTAGCCCAAACCATTTGATGTTGCCCAGTTCTCATACAACTTATAGTGAAGCAAGGTAATGAATTAGAGTCCATTTGAGATAGTGATAGGCAGCATCCACTCACATTAGCTTTAGTTGCAATAGGTTACATAGGGTCCAATCCAGTAAATACAAGTTTGCTAAAGCTTGATAGGAGCAAGTAAACCTTGTTAAGGTTTGTTTACACAAGGCATCAAAGAAGTCTAAAAAGTAGGCAAACTAGAAGAAAAAAGACGTGCAGTTTCAAGTGAATGACTTGCCTTGGTAAAGCTACACCTTATCATGCGTAATAAAGGTTTGCACAAAGGCCTAGTTTAAAGGTACGATAGACCTTTTAAAGTTCTTAAGAAAGTAGGCAAGGTTGCCTACAAGCTAGATATGCCATCAAAATTGAAGGTACATTTAATTTTTTATGTCATCATGCTTAAGCCTTCCATAAAAACGAAAAGGATCCAAGACAAGTAAAGTCACGGCGTGCATAATTGGGAGCCAAAGGCTCATATGATAAGAAAGTCCAATACATACTTGCTAACTAGGTTGTAAGGTAGCAAAGTTACAAACCAACACAGAAGTACTAGGTGCAATGAAGAGATTTCTTGATAAGGTTAGTTGGGAACCAGTCAAAGATCTATTATAGTTTGAGGACTTGATCAAACAGTTCCATACAAAAGACACGATGAAGGTATTGTGAAATCATATGGGTGAAGAATGTTATACACTGTGTAGGTGCACCAAAAGCTAAAGCTTGCTCACTAGGGGTTAAAGCTTGTGCACCAAGGGGAGGTCATAAGGTTTAGGCAATAATTAGGTAATAGACATCAAGGCTACCTGCATAACAACATCCAGATCCAAATTTGCCTGCACCATAGCATTAGGGCTGAAACCATGTTAGCATAATTTCTAGAAAGGCCTAGGAAAGGGGTACCAATTCAGAATGTTCTAACAGAGTCAATGCCCAAGCATATTCATATGTGATGTTAGCTAGACATATCCCTTAAATCATGGGATTTAATACGAAAATCTGGTTAATCCCTTAAAATCATGGAGATATAATGTAATCTTGTGTTTTAATGTAATCCCATAAATTTAAGATTAGCTATAGATATACTAGGGTTTCAAGTATAAATAGAGGATCACCCCACCCTTATTTGTATCTATCCATACATTTGTGTGATAGAGTTATCAGAGTATCCTAGCTTATCTTTTTATGTTTTTACTTTCTTATTCGTATTACTTTTTAGTGTTCTTTGAGTGGTTCACTCTTTTTAAGTGTTTGTAGGCTGACTTAGGTATACGAAGTCAATTTCCTATTTAAGGCCACACAGAACTTAAGCTTAAGATCGAAACCCATGACAATTGGACTCAACAGAATGCTGTTCTTTGATTCTTTTGATGCTTTATTGCAATTATTTTTCTTTTTAAGAGAGAGAGTTCTATTTTCATCCCGAAAAGTTTTTAAGGTACCATCTATGATTTATAGGCATTTTTTTTTTACCGTAAACATAAATACTAATAAAATTATTCAGTTAATACCACAAATGGAACAAGAGATTAATACATGTTTTATTTTTTAATTACATTTTATTTTTTAAATATATTTTAAAAGTACATATTATTTGACTAATCTCTTTTGTGAAATTTTGAAAACTCTAGTAAGAGTAAATGAAGTCATTTTTTTCTTTTCATAATCGATGAGTTTCAATGACTTTTACATTAACCTAAAAAGATATGGTGGGTGAAAATATAGAATGATGTTTTTCTTAATTAATAAATGACATTTTCCTCTACAAGAATGCTTATTGGAGGAATTTAGTGTTTGAATTGATTTTTGGAAATTACGTTTGTTGATTTCTTCAATTTTTTCCTTTGCATTAATGATTGGGTAAATAGTATAAAAAAATTAGACTTTACTAAAGAATTTGGAAAAGTTAAGAGTGGTAATAAAAAAAAAAATAAGAGAAGACTTTTCCATTCTAAACTATCTTAAATCTACCATTTAAGCCAATAAACTCCCCTTTCCCTTTCTCAATCTGAACACAATGATTTTTGTATCAAAAGCTAAAACCTACCACAAAAGCCCACTAAGGTAACAAAAGCTTTTTGTACCTCTCTTTTAACCATGGCATCCTTCTACAAAATGAGCAATGACGAAAGAGAAGACATTAATTCATCTTACCCTTTTAACAACAATTCCTACATGAGCCACAACATCTCTTCATTCCCTCATCCCTATGCTTTTGCTTCAAATGATCTCACCATTAATCCTTCTTATAATGATAATAACAATGATTATATTAATACTACCAATAATAACAACAACCACAATAATGAGCTACTTTCTTCAGATGTTTATAGGTTTGGGATGTCCATGCCCAACCCTGACTACATGACTCTTTTTAAGATGATTGTGATGGATAAAGGTGGAGATATCAATGGTACTAGTATTGATGGTGGTAGTGGTGATGGTGATGATGATGATGATGATGAGATTTTTACCTCTGATGGGCTGTTGTTGCCTCTGCCTAAACAAATGCGAGAGGAAGGCTCTATACGATGTGAATGGTGTTGGTTCATTTTCTTTACATTATTTTTGTTTTTTTTCAATGTATAATGTAATTACAAAAAAAATATAAGTACATCTTTTTTTACTAGCATTTGCATGTAAGATCTATATATAGTTGAAATTTGATATAACCATTATATGTGTTAGGAATAATAACTCAAATCCCATAACAAATTTATTTGAAATTGGCTTGATATTACTTTATAGATAAAAAGACTTGCAAAAAAAAATTTTTAAGAGGAAAGAGATTCTTGATGGGCAAGTTTATATACTTATAAATAGGAGAAGTCTTTATAGGATTAGGTATGAGAAAAAAATGTAAGAGAGTTGTAAGGTTTATAGGATAAACACTCCATAAGACTAGAAGAAATTAACATCTTTATAGGTGTGTATATTGGAGTGGATTACAAAAGACTAAGAAGGTCCACATAGGTATAGGTATGAATGTTGGAGTAGACTATAAGAGATTGAGATGGTCCATATAGATAATGGTGCATGAGTATATATGGGTATGTATTTGTTTGGGTTGAGAATATTTCATAAGACTGAAAAGATTGAGAGGATTTTATGAGTATTGTTTGTTGAGTGCTGATTTATATAAATTATATATTTGTAATTCTCTACAATTAGTGGATCTTTTTTCTTATCGTAGACGTAGGTTATTTAGGTTGAACAACGTTAAATTGTTATCTTTTATGTACTTGATTGATTATTTGACTTTACTTTGGTTGGCTTGATTAATTGAAAGCTTTTTGCCTAACAAGTAGTATCATCCTTAACAAGTGGTATCAAAGCTATTGTGATCTTAACAAATGATATCAAAACTGAAGGTTTGAGAAATGCGAAGAGGTAAACCTAGAAGAGCTTGATTCAAAAGAAGACTTTGAGTTCGTGTTTTGAGGATTGAAGATCAATTTACGTAAAACGTGAAGAAACAAGAAAAAATAATTATGAGACTTTCATTGCAGATGGAACCAAGCATGTCTTGCATAAAAATAGATGATTTGATGGAATTTGACTCAAGGTGGAGATTGTTAGAAATAATGACTCAAAGGCCATAAGAGATTTTATTTGGGATTAGCTAGATATTACTTGATGGATAAGAAGACTTGCAAAAGAAGAATTCTAAGAGGAAAGAGATTCTTGATAGGCAAGTTTGTATACTTATAATAAATAAGTGAAGTCTCTATAAGGTTAGGTATGAGAAAAAGATGTAACAAAGTCATAGGGTTTTATAGGATAGACACTCTATAGGACTAGAAGAAATTACTGTCTTTATGGTTGTGTATGTTAGAGTGGATTACAAGAGACTGAAAAAGTCCATATAGGTATATATATGTATGTTACCTAGACCATAGGAGATTGAGAAGGTCTACATTAGTAATGGTGCATGAGTGTATATAGGTATATGTTTATTTTGGTTAAAAATACTTTATAAGACTATAAGAGATTAAGAGGGTTTTATGAGTATTGATTATTGAGTGTTGATTTATATGAATTGTATGTTTGTAATTCTTTACACTTAATGGATCTTTTTTCTCATCCGTTGACATAGGTCAATTAGGTCGAATCATGTTAAATTATTATCTTTTGTGTGTTTGATCGATTGTTTGATTTTACTTCGGCTGGCGTGATTGATTGGAGGCTTTTTGTCCAATAAGATGCACATAAGCTTGAGGATACTAAAATTAGTGGGATTTATGTGTGATTTAAAGAACGGCTATATATAATAGTACATGAAACATCTTTTGAGACGCTAGCGTAAAATATAATAGCACGTGAACAGTGCTTACATTCGCAATGCATTAATCTGAATTTTTAGTCTTATATAATATGACGACTTTGAAATTTATATACATGGATGTTTCATGTTTCCTTTTTTGTTATTTATTCCCTAAACCTAGGTTGATATAAACTTAGGTTTCCATCTTTCTAATTTCATTCATGATCATGTAATTGGTTGTTTTAATCCTTTTCAAAGATCCATTGCTCCACCATTCTCTTCCTTCCCGTCTGCATACTTCCCTTAATTTCCAATATAAAAGATGCTTTCCCTGCTTCTAGATTAAGCACATGAGAAAATGAAAACTTGCATTTTATGGTACGTACACTGCGCATGATATCTTTATCAATTGATTTAAAACTTCAGTGGTTTGTATGATTCTGGGGTTGTATGGAAAATGAAATCTGTTGATTCTGGTCTTTTAAATTCCTTTGACAGCCTCAATGCCACTCATCTTGAGGAAAAGGAGAAAAGAGAGGAGGTGCGGAACAATATAATTGCTGAAGCGGAAGAATACAGACGATCCTTTTATGAGAAGAGGAATCAAAATTGTGAAACTAACAAGGCTAACGACAGAGAAAGAGAGAAGGTAGAAACTCGAAAGTTTGGAAACTAATCAGCATTATGATTTCTGGTTTAGCCTTCCAGCCTTTCTTTTCTCTTCTCTTTACCAGACTAAACTAAATCAATTTTGTACTGTTATGCAGCTATACTCGGCTAATCAAGAAAAGTTCAACAAAGAAGCTCACCAGCAGTACCGGAAAGCAATTGCTCAGCTCATTCCTTGTGAGGTTGCTAATATTGAGAAGAAAGAGGAAGAAAAGATACTGACAAGAAACCTTCAGTTTTCATCATTCAAGGTCCAAAGCCTGGGAAGCCTTCTGATCTTTCAAGAATGATGCAAATTTTCCTGAAGCTGAAACAAAACCCTACACCTCATATGATGCCTCCACCGAAAGATGGCAAAGATGGAAAGGAAAGCAAAGATGGCAAGAAAGACAAGAATGGAAAAGATGCAAAGGAAGGGAAGGCCGCCAAGAATGGCAAAATTTCAACTCCAACTGATTCCGGCACCGCTGCTGAAAATGCACCTGCTTCACCAAGTAAAGATGCTGGCGTGCTGCTGCTAATGGTGCTCCCGAACAACCAAAACCACAGACTGCAGCTTCAGTTGAGACTGCTGATAAGACAGCTAAATCCGATCCTGATGCTTCCAAGTGATAACAACAATTTATATATATTTATATATATATATATATATATATATTCGTTTTCTCGTGTTTATAACTTCTTTTCTTTATTTTCAAGCTTTCGCTTAACAATTCTTAACGGAGACTAAGAGCAGAGACCTTGGAATTCGGATGGCTTTCAAGGCTGTAGCATGAGCTGCAGAGAGCTTTCCTCTGATTTTGAAAATTGTGGGCAATATGTAAAGGGAAGATTTTCTAGTGCTTCTTGTTAGGAAATTAATTATATAGCAAGGTGTTTTTTTTCCTTGGCACTACATTCATCTATTCTGTGTGCCACTGTGCCCTTGTCTTGACTCTTGGTTGAGGTTTTCCCCAATAATTATATGATTTTACTGAATTACGAGCTTTGACATCGAATAAGTAAATGAGCACATCGAATAAGTGCTCAAGAAATTCATTAACAAGATTCTATGATAATTTCCAGGTGTGAAATTCAAATTATTCCAAAAAATACGGTTAAAGCAAGCATAGGCTGAAAGAACCAAAAGGTAAAGTTGAATCAGTTTTCTACAAGTAGTTCGACAATGCATTTTAGTTTACATTATGGAACTTTAGAGATTCGAATTTTTTTTCTTCTTTTTATAAGTGGTCTCCCACATGACAATAAATTTCCGAATAAGATTCCTCTTTTTTTTTTTTTGGTTTTTCTTTTTCAATGACAAGAGTCTTTCAATGAGGATTCGAAGGGATCTCCTCCACGTGTGTGGGGTCACATATATACCTCGTGTCAGCACTCACCATTACCCATTTCACGGAGCTACTTTGCTGCGGCATTAGAACACTACATTGCATGTGAATAGATTAGTGTGATCCACCTCACCATTAAAATAGTACTACTACGATGGGTCTTTGAGAGATTTAATGTAAAAAAAAAAAATAACTTGGTAGTGATCTCATTTCTTATTTTGACAATCCTGCTGATTAATATTCAACCGTCTTATATTCTCATTCGCAAGAGTTAACTTCAATCGACTAATTGTAAGTATATTGGAGGTTTTTTGCAATAACATCATGGGAGGAAAGTTCGTGCACAAACTGACAACACAATTAATATTTTACATTCAATAATGCTTCAAATTTCATTAAAATCCAACAAGACCACAAATTACATTCAAACATGAATGGCAGCAACAATAGTAATTAAACGCACTCTCTCCTTTGGAGAGGGCTACATTGATCTGCAAGCACTTGCACACTACAAAAGTAGGGAAAACTATTTAAGATAAATAAAAAAAGGAATAGAAAGAGCCCTTGGATGCCATTATGCCGCCCAATGGGCTAGCTCTTTTTTTTAAAAAAAAAAAAAAAAAGACAAGGAATACTTTTTCTGTCATGGGGACTAGCAAGGGAGCCTTTTGACATAAAAAGAAGGGGCTTAGTTCCCTCTTTGTCGTGGACCAGTTGTTACTTTCACATTTAGAAGAAGTTAAGGCGAGAGGTGTAAGTCGCTTTTGGCGACCAATTTCTTGGAATGACATCCCTTGCAGAGAGTGCTCTTCCTGTTGATAGTGTTGTTAGTTTCACTGAGAATGGTCCTTTCAAGGGTCCCCTAATAATACACCAATTTGCTCCCCATAGATGATTCATCTCTAGCCACTCACTAGAACTTACCTGCCAACATCCAAATTTCAAAAGCTATTAATTAATAGCATTTTAGAATATAATAACCACAGCAAATATAACCTTCTTTCATCTCTTAATTTAGTTTTGTGGATTTCGAGTCTCTGTACTTCTCTAAGTTTGTTCAAGCAATTCCATTTATGCATGTTGCATTTTTTTCACCTTCAAACTTGGGAAGAAAAGGGTAAGAAACAATAACAAGATGTAGCTGAAATTTTGGTTTAAATAAGATTATTTGTCCATAGTTGGTGGATACTCTGATCACATTTTGGTAGTTAAAAGAAACTCACATGCTAATGTCATAATGTCCAAATGATATTCTTTTGACTTATGGGTTTGGAGGGAAAACAAAAGAAATGACAGGAAAATATAATGTTGAACATGCTGTATGGGACTTTTTTACTGTGGCCTGGCCCCTATATCATCATCACATGCATGGAGTCAACATTCAATAAATGGTTAAACATTATTCAACTGAAGAAAAAGTAACAGCCGAAAAAGTGCCTTCGAGCACTTTGCATGTTGGCGCCATTAGGAAAACCAAGGCAATGTTTTCTTAATAAAGTGTCCATATGTTTGCCTAATGGAACCTGATTAAGCAGACAAATCCAGGATAATAGGAAGAGGCTACCTTGAAACAAGGGTTAATAATAAAAAAATATTTTCGAAGCATTCTACCATTACCTTTTTTAAGGTATGGACACTGTATGGATTTTAATTTTTTGAACAAGAGTTACGTAGCTTTTTCCCATGTAAATGTGAAAGTGCTTTGTGTTTTGAAGATGCAGGCATGCCTTTTGCACTTTTATTGATGTAGCACTTACGAATTTTCCTAAAGTCAAGTCATATCTGAATTTTGTGGAGCCTAAAGAGGGCTTTTTTACTTCTGATTTTGCCTTTATATTGGGCCATGGAAGTCACAATGATTTTTTGCATTTAAATAAAATTAACTATTTTTTTCTATAATTTTTTTCTAACCATATGAACAGTAGAATTTATGGAAAAGAGAAGATAGCTTACTTCTCTTATATGCATTGACCCAACATCTCCGTCTCCATCCTCAAACTCCACCAGAAGAGATAGCCAATAATCAGTTGAACCTTCATTAACATGGAAAGCAATGTTCTTCCCAGGATATTTACATGGGGTCCTAAAATTTTAAAAAACAGTGTCAACGGCTAAGTTTAGAAAATCAGTTTCCACCCAAAAACAAAAAAATAAAATAAAATAAAATCAATAATATGGAGACGAGAAAAAAGATTGAAGCAAAATGTAACAAATCTACTGAATGTATTTTGATTTTGGGCCTTGAATCAATTGCCTTAGAAGCCCAAACAGGACTCGGCTCCTGTCCTTTCCTCATTTATGTGTGGTAAAAGGTTAAACTGCGGTCAATGGTCAATCCATTTATGTGTGAATTGTGAAATCGAGATGTACAGTCGTAATTATTTACGACTCAAGTCTTTTATATATATATATATATATATATATAATTCCCTCACAAAGAAACCAAGCAAACAAAGCTATAGAGATATAGTCATAAAAAATATACATTGTCATAAGATTTCATTCTTTTTCCTTAAAATATGAAACATACTCCAATGTTATGGTGCGATAGGATGATGGTAATTTCCACATGGTAAAGCCATCCTATTAAAAAAGGTAGTAAATAATAAACATGAAAGAAAAAAGTGACAAAATAGAAGTGACAATGAAAAAGAAAGACCGTTGAAGGAACCGATGAATAACAACATAGTACAGAGCTAGCCAGTTCAAGAGCACATACCTTCTATAAATCACCGGGAGTTCGCCTCGGTTCCTGAGCTGTGCACTCTCACCGTTTATAGCCATGCGGCCAAAGGCTGCACCACTTAGGTCGAAGTGGGTGCGCCCATTGGCGCAGTACCCTCCGGGGCACTCATCAGTTACAATGATGGTCACGGCCCTCCTAGAGCATATGCTCTTGTCTAGGCACCTAACTTTGAAGCATGCCCCACACCCTTCCCCGTTCTTGAACAGTACTGGGCTCACCGCTCCCACTCTGGCCCTCAGCGGCTTAACGTCAACTAATGACCCGTACCCACATGCTCCCCCTGCACAAAAATCACATACACAACAAACTTCACTTCTTGAAGAAAAAAAATTGACATAGTTCAACCTAGAAAAATAAAATTGAGCACGACATTTAACATTTTAATTTGATTAACTTGAGTTGACTCAAACAAAATCTACTATGGAAAGAGAAAAACCGTAAATCAGCTAATATAAAACCCCTGTTACAGATCTAAAATACATAAAAAAAAAATGTGACATTACGGAAATAGAAGCCACGCTGGTGGGCACTTACCGTCGCTACCATCACCGTCAGGACTGCCGTACCAAGTGGCAGTGGCAGGACGCCAATGTAGGTCAGAAACCTTGCGCGGCACTGGGATCTCACCAGACACCTTTAAACACACCAACAACACTAGACAACATAATGTACCATTCCCAATGAATCCACGGCAGCGCTGCATTTTGTCAACTGGCGGCGCCACCTCTTGTTCAGCCTTGGACGGAGCAAATTAAGTTGAAAAGAAAAGTGAAAGAAAAAGTAGCTAGGAAAATGCAGGTAATATAGCTAACTAGTTCTGCCGACAGTTTTTATTTGCATTGAATATTGATGAACTTGAAAACAGTGTACAGAGCTCCATACATATATAGCAGCAGAAGAAGTAGGGAAAAAGTTCAATGTGACTATGGGATCCACTACTTTTGGAATTATTTACGAATGTGCCATTGGGGCTGGAGGGTCCACCGACAGTTAAGGCGTTAAATCCGCGTGATAATTCCTGGAGAGAGGCTGAGAGGTGTTTTGGTCATTTTGGTATTCGACCGTTAATGTTGTTTTGTTGTTGTGGCTGTCTTTTTTTTTTTTTTTTTTTTTAATTCAGGGCCATGTGATGGTTAGTCGTTAGGGTATTATTGATGTGGTTGAAACTATGTCGTATTGGCAATTCAACATGCCAAAAGTGGGTTCGTTTGCCTTTGTACCATAAGCAACAATGTTTTACTTGGGAACCTGTTTTCTTTTTAGTATTGTGTCCTGAACTGTGAAAGTGTTTAGCCTGATTTTGTTAACCTATTTGTCTTTGAGAATTCAAGAATTTAACCTGTAAAATTCATAAATTGTAAGAAATGAAAATATTCTCCGCCAAAGGCAATATTGGATTTGCTTGTACCGAAATAGTTCCAATTACAACGACGACAACAAAGCAATTGTATTTTTGGGCAAATTGGGTCATTTCTGTTATCTCTGTTATCCATATTTATGCAGTAACTCTTTGTCAAATATTAACTTCAATCTCAAAGAATATTTTGTTTATTAATTCTCAAAACGTGCCCTCAAGCTAGAGTAGATAGACATTCAACGCACTAGTCTTTAAAGAGATTTTTTTTTTTTTTTAACAAACAAAAAGAAATATATTCTACTTTTGTAACAGAAGAAATAATTTCTATATTACAAGCTCTTAAAAACCAGAGATGTATCAGAGACTTGAGAGGGAGTTGTGGCATGCGAAAGTCTTGAATTATTGGTGGCCCTATCAACCAAAAACAATGTCTAGAGTTTGTGTGAATACCTTATCTTGTTACACAAGTATGGACCACTGAACTGATCATGTGGGGATCGATGCCCAACTATTAAATTAGTTTGTAACGAAAATAATGATGCGAACCCCATATGCTACACACTGTAATGACTCTGACTCATTTCCTTACGACACAGTGCATCTCCAGACTCCAGTCAATGTAGTTAGAAATTGCCAATGCTGTGGAATTGTAAACTGCATGATGGTTTCTAATCGAAATGCCGCTGGGTAAATCAAAGATTAGAAATCAGATCAAGTACTTATATTCCAATTCTATAATTTTATATACTATTGTTTCTCATTTTTAAAAGTTTTAAAGGGGCTAGGCATTATTTGCCCTCTACTGGAGTTACATGTAATTTAGTGGATTAATCAACTTTTATTTGTTTGAAAAAGCAGCTTCCGCCTTCCAATCGCTTTGAGTTTAAAAAAGTAAAAAAAAAAAAGTTTTAAACTCTTTTGTTTGTAAGTGTTGTTTGAGTGAGGGTTGTTTGGGGGCTGATCCAAGACCCAACAATTCAGGAACAGAAAAAATCTCCGCAAATTTCAAGGGCTGGGTGGGGAGGAAAACTGAACTTGAGTTACTCCACAAATTTCTCTAAAACACAAATAGGTACAAAAAAAGATCTCATGAAATTTCAAAAGAGGATTATATTTTGCATAAAAATTCTTCTTTCTCAGCAAGCTTAGACATTGCATGTGACCTCTTGCCGGGTACGTCTTATTCACAGGGATCGTCTGCTGACTCTGCTCTGTTCACTCATTTTGAACTCTAGTGCTACGATCTTCTTGTCTAGTACCTAGTAGATTTTTTATTTTTTTTTAAAGGCAGATATATTAATAGAACAAAAGGCAAGGTAAAAAGTTTGTAAAAGAAACAGGGAAACCATAGCACGCAGAAATGATAATGGAGTAGATAATCAAATTAAAAGAAAGCGGAAATTTCTTGGAATTTTTTAGCACCATTCTTAGCCAAGCCATCCACAAAGGAGTTATTTGTTAGAACAAGGGACTGAAAAACTTAATTTTAAAAGTCTTCAAGGCTAACATCAATTTCATCTATATTTGTCTCTATCATAGTATTTAGTAAGTGTGAAAAAGAGTTGTATGCAATAAATTTTAAAAATATAATAAAATCGATTGTGTTTTGAATTAATGAAATCAATTCATTAAATATTTACTGACGGAAAAATAGAATTATCTAAATCGATTATGAAAAACTTGAAGGGAACTTTTTTGGTTTTGTTCCATATACACAACCTTATTCAATGTTAATTTTGTCTCTTTAGTTATAGTTGATTTTGGTTATTTAGTTATATTATAATTTGTTAGTTAACTATTAATGATTGTAACTTGAATATGATATAATAATTGATTATATGGATTAATATTTTATCATTATTGTAACTTTAAAAAATTTAAGTCTCTTTGCAAGAGACATTTCAAGAAACACAACTCTTAATAAATAATTTTATCTTTTAAAAAGGCACAACTTTTCACCACGTAAGTCATAGACTTATTATTTTGAAAATATTCTAATAAACCCTTATCATTTTCAAAATAAACCAAATTTTTAATAATTTTGAAAATCTTTTGCATAAACAAAGGTGTTTTAAGAATGAATCTTTATTTAGTTAAAACATGTTAAAGTTAACTAAAATTACATGACAAATTATGCTTTGAACCAACTATTCATTTGAATAATCAAACACATCTCACGCAAAAGATTTCTACGCTTAAAAAATGCATAGAATTTGGGGATACTATTTTGGTCATGTGTCTATATCTATCTTTTTCTCATGTGCTATTAGAATCAAGCCCTTAAATTTCTAAAAACCGTCACACTTCGTACTCATATAAATAGATCCCATCTAAGGATGTCAATGGATAAAGTATAGGGAGGATAAAACATTTCTCATCTCTATCCTTAAAATTTTGTATTGTACTCATTCTGTATTTATACCTAAGGGGTATTTTAAATTTATCTCAATATTTATCCCTATAGGTATTTAATTGATATAAATAATTTTCATACTCATAACTTTTTTAAAAAATAAAAATCATTTTTTTATTTTTTTTATTTTTATCTTATATATTTAGATAATTTTTTATAAATATATATTAATATATTTTTTTTCAATAAAAATATATTTATTTTAATTAATCTAAAATAATAATTTATTTTATTTAATAAAAAACTTTATTTATTAAATATATATAAATATATATATGTAGGTTATGAGTATGAGACATGTGTTATATTACCTATCCCTATCCCATACCTAATAAAAATTTAAATTCATACCCACAATATAATATACATTCTCATCTCCATTTGGGTAAAAAGTTAGATTCCTCATTGGATATGAGTAAGATTGATATTCCTAATCCCATTGAAAGTATTCTCATAATTATCACTTTAACATATTTATATTATGAGCTCTAACATATTTATATTATGAGTCTATTAAGAATATATTACTTATTGTTTCTTTATCATTATGAGTACCAAACACATTATGTGGGATGAAAATATTTTATTAGTCACATATCGATAATGTATTTTGTTTCATTGAATTCAAAACCTGACTTGTTTTGACTTTATACCAAATGATAAGTCAAGTTTCATCATAGGTGATTTTGTATTATGAGCTTGAATCTCATCCAGAGATTTACAGCATAGCTAGATTAATTTTTCATATCACATATTAAAACTTTTATTCGTATTTGCATATTGAAGGTTCACAAGATTTACATGTGAAATTTGCACTCAACTTATAAAATATTGTTCATTTTGACCTGAAAATATCATAGTTGAATTTAAATCTCTACTTATATATCATAGTAAATCCTCAAAATCTCTCCATCGATGTAAGATTTGATAGAATTATAATCGTATCAGATATTAAGATTCTAAAAGTAAATCTTACCATGTAACACTTAGCTTCCTCGAAATTCTAAAGGTAACTCCCATGATATAACACTTAGTTTCTATTCGATTGATAATTGTTCTGAACGTCATTTATGGAGATTCAAACCCAATTTTTAAGATATTGTCTGCTTTAACTTGAAGATCTCATAATTTTATCTTAAAAAAGCTCTTCATAAATTTGAGTTTAAAATTTTATTTATATATCATAACAAATCCTCAAAATCTTTCAATATAAAATCAAAATCTCTCAATATAAGATTAAAACATCACACTACACTCCTATCATGTATGTACATTATTCTATTGTTAAAGAACACTCTTTAAATAGTAATTCTAACCATGAAATATATCCTTTGTACAATTGTTACAAATTGTTTTATTTTATAATATCTATAATGATCACTTTACTTTGTTTTTTTCGTGATAGTTTCACTCTTCATCTTGTTCATATATTTTTTATGAACACAGTCATAGTCTCAGAACCAGATGAGCTGTCAGAGAGGTTCTGATTCCAAGAGGAAGAGACCATCAATTGAAATTTGTCATATCCATCCAATGATTGAAGAAGATAAAAGGTTTTGGGCCCCGATTTTGATTATCTTGAGATAGACAAACAGGATTGTGATCGGAGACAGATTTTGGAAACAGCTGTGATGTAGGAATGGCATGATATTAGTAAACTTCAGAAATCAAAAATTGATCCAACCTATTCATATATAGAACTGTTGTTGCACCAAATAAACTTACCCCGAAGGAGAGGTTAATCATTGAAGTTATTAACAGAGATAAACTCTGAAATCACATCCATGGCCGATAATTGAATGTTTTCAACATCAGCATACTATTTTTTTTCTCTGATTACTCCGACAATTTTGCAAAGATTTTCAAATGGGTTATGCTATTTTAAAAGAAAAAAAAAGTTCCATCTACTTTGAAGATTAATGTGAACCTGACAACAAACTATAGAAGGAAAAATAACTTCTGAAATGTTTATTTGACAAAATCATACCAATATTATTCTCTAGTTAATTTACAATATGAATTTTCATAAAATGGCTTATCGTTTATTGAATTGCAAGTGCAATCATAATTTCTTAAGCTCACGCAAAACACGAATTAATAAACAGTGATTGACTCCATGTAGAGCTTTTGATAATATGTTCATGTTCAAACTTCAAACTCAATCAAGCAATTAAATTTTTTCTTTCAAATTAAAACTTATATTTTGTTAATTAATTGAGAAATAATGCTCTATGTGATCGTGCTTAAATTCCAATGATAAGTTATTTTAAGTCATTGATAATCGTCATTTGACTGTTGGTGCATTGGAATTAATACTGTAATGTAAAGAATAAAAAGCAATTTGCAGGTAACTAATTAAATAAAGGGTTATTAGCGCTCTCAAAAGAAGTATGAATCTTTATAAAAGAAATAAAAAGAAAAAGAAAAAAAAAAGAATGAAAAGCATTCTTTGACTCTCCCGGAGAGAAACTTTTTTTTTTATTATTATGAAATCTTTTGAACAGAAGAGCACACATAACATTATGGTCAGAAAATATGGCGATGTTAACGCTCCATCTTCTGCAATCTTCACTCCTCTGGGTTTAAACCCAAGTTTGCTTTTATATAAATGAAATATAATTTCAATTATGCTTTAATAAAGAATGATTATTTGGTAGTTAAAGCAGCTCCTACCGTTGAATGTGAATCCTCGATTTACTAGTATTTTATTCAAGAATAAAGCATGGGTGTCCAGAGAATAAGAACTCGAACCATGCTTTTGAAAAGGCAAAAATGTAAATGTATATATCCACGGAGCTGGTCCTGGGGGAAGGGAAAAGCTCAAATAAATGCTTGCTTCAATTACTTTTAATATTTTACATTTTGTTTCATGTTTTTTCTAAAGCCTGTTTACGGGTTGTATGAAAAATTGATAGTGGATGGGCCGGTGTTACTGATTGTGTATGTCTTTGTTATGAGTTGTTTAGCACATGCCAGTAATTTTTAATGATTTATAAATGATTATCCAAATGTAATAGCTGTGTAAGAACCAGTGATTGTTCTTTAATTATGAACGCAACAAATTTAAAGATATGATTTCTGATTCAATCTTCACTTAATGAACAAACTAATTGATTAGATCAATGAAATCGAAATCTCCAGTTATTCATTGAAAATTTATTGGGCCTTCTCGAGTAGGGCATTTACTAAAATCATTAGTTAAAGCTTCAAAGATGCAAACAGACTTTCGTCTTTTAAATTTTTATTTTTATTTTTATTTTTTATTATTTGGGGAAAAAGAGCCACCTTTAATTTTGAGAAGAGTTTATTTTCACATTTTTCCCGTTTATGATTGGTGTGGCCTTTGGGTTCTCTCAATAATTTTTTATTTTCAAATTTTTAAATCAACGACAATATTTCACAAGCCATCTTCGATTTAGAACAAATTACAAACTTGAACTGGGCAATTAGATGCATAGCTTCAGGCCCTTTGCATTTAAAGAACAGCCTAACTAATTGTGAAACAGCGAAAATCGGCCTTGTTGGAGAAGGTATGGTAGCTGCTTTGAGAAGAATGTTTCACCTGTAAATTTTTTATTATAATTTTATAATTATTTAATTGTAATAAAAATATGTACAAATTCTTCACTGACAAATATGAATTTCATGCAATATTTTTATAAACTAGAATGATTACTTGCGTGTTACCACAGATTAAAAAAAATAATTTTTTGTCCTCTTTATTTATTAATTTTTTATCATAAATTTTATCTAATTAAAAAAATAAATAATAATAAATAAAGATGACACGTGGATAATTCAATTATCTCTTTTTCTTATAAATTTTATCTAATTCAAAAAATAAAAAACGAAAACATTGAAAAAAAAAATTGAAAAGATAAAAACGAAGGAAAAGTAAAAATAAAAATAAGAGAGTGTCAAATTGACACTATTGAATTTAAAATATTAATTTTTTAAATTAATATAATCAATAATAATTTTATTGATATATAATATATAATATAATTAATAATAAAATATATATTTTTATACATACCTCGAAATGAATCAATAGAAAGCACTCTAAATGTGTTTTTATCCTGATTTTGTTTCTTTAAAAAAATTGATACGTCCTAATTTAATCTCAATTTTAAAAGGTATCCTCCATCAAATTGAAATAAATCAAAATTCATTGTGTATAAATTATTTTGATATCTCTATCAATTGACATCTTTTGTTACAAAATTATCCAATTAAAAAATTAAAAAAAAATTAAATGAGGTGCCATGCAAAATTATCACATTCTTTACGTAATATTCTTTAAAATATTTATTAATTTTAAAAAAATATAATTAATAAAAAATAAGAAAAAAAAACCATATATGTCAGTATTAAGTAGGTTCCACACAAAAAGAAATTTAAAATCTTAAAAAAATGCTTATAAAAAAGTTGCAAAAGAAAAAAATTTTAGAAACCAAAAAAAAAAAAAGAAATATTAGTATGAAACGTATCCCACCTTTAAAAATTTTAAATAAAAAAATTTATTAGATATAAAAAAGTAAAAACAGAAATAAAAAACAATAAAAAGTAAAAAGGAATTTAAAACACAAAAAAACAAAAAAAAATAAAATTTAGAGATGCGCACATAGCACTCAAGTTAAACTCCGTACAGAGTAAATTTTATTTAATAGGTGAATTCTAAAAAAAAGGAAAAAGAAAATGAAAAAAAAAAAAGATAAAGTGGTTCTCACCTTTAAAAATTTTAAATCTTTAAAAAATATTTCATAGAAATTTTTAAAAAAATCTGTAAAAAATTTTTTAAAAAGTTTGGCAAAAATGCTTAAAATTTCAATAAGCAAAAAAAATTATTATTTTATACGTTATCAAGTTTAAATTTTACAAATGGGTGTAAAATATTAAGACATATTCTTTTGTTTATTATTAATTTACTATTCTTTTAAATATATCAAAATTTGAGCCTAAATTTAATATTTAACCCTTTTTTATCTTTTTTTTTAAATAGAAGTATAAACGTTAAATTGCATGAGTAATCAACTAATTTTTCAAAAATTTTTATTTTAGTCATCCGTCAACTACAAAAAATAACAATTTAAACACTTATATTAAAGATATTATATTTTTGTTGTCCAATCGTTTAAAAGCAACAAAATAATAACATTAACACGCAAATCAACTAACAATGCCACGTGACATTGCCTCGTAAGTCACGTGGTAACACTAATGCAATGATGATAATAATTTGAGTTTGATTCGATTTAATTTTTTTAAATAATGTATAATATTATAAATTTTTAAAATTCGATTTGAATTTGAACTATTTTTCATTTGAAATCGATTCGAATTAAATTCTATCAATTCGGTTCGATTTATTAATTTTAAAATTTTAAAATTTTTATATATTATTTTAGTAAGACTTTTAATATATTTAAATAGATTTATATATAAAATAATTTTTTATTTTATAAAAGTTTAAAATATTTATAAAAACTAATAAAAATATATAATTTTATTTTTTTTTCGATTTTTCACATTTCAATCTAAAATCTTATCTGAACTTAATATATATATAATATTCGACTTTAATTCGAACCAAATAAAAAAAATCAAACTAAATTAAATCGAATACTACAATTTTGAATTGTTTTTATATTTTTTCTATTTTTTTCACCCCTACACTAATGTAGCATGTACTACTAATCTATAAATCATAAAGGGACGTTTACTTCATGAAATTTTAAATACTAAAAAAAAGTGTGATCCCTAAGAAAAGTACGATACGCAAGATTTTTTTCTATTTTCAGGGCATTCCGTATTCAAATTCATTTATTTAGTTAGAGGAATCCACGTATATTAATTCTTGAATAATTATCATAATCTCTTTGACATATACAATAACAATTTTTCATTAGCTTTTATTAATAATAAATATCCAAAATACAAATGATGCCTTTAGCAACAAATGAAGATAAAATATTTTATTTAATCACTGTTTTTATTTATAAAATATCATCAATTGAGGCGTTTAGCACTTTTTTTAATAATAAAAATTGGTAAGGAAAATTGTTATAGAAAAAAGATTAATTAATGCCTTTGCCACTTTTTTTATATCATGGAACAAATAATAAATGTTCATTTTATTTATTTATAAAATGATTATTAAAGGCGTTTTTTGTATACTCTTTAAATAATTTTTTTATAAAAAATTTAAAAGATTATTTAAGACATTTTTTATTGAAAAACACCTTAAATAATTATTTTTTAAAGATGATTATTTAAAGCATTTTTTAAATTAAAATGCCTTACATTATCCTGTTATTTATTTTAAAAGAAATTATTTAAGGTATTTTTCAACTAAAAATGCATTCAATAATCATATTCTATTTTTTTAAAGGGGATTATTTAAGCCGTTTTCTAACAAGAAATACCTTAAATAATCCTGCTATATTTTTTATTAGGAATTATTTAAAGCATTTCTAGTTGAAAAATGCCGTAAACAATAGCATTTTTGAATTAGAAACGCCTTAAATAATCTTATTCTATTTTTTTATTAAAGATTATTTAAAGCATTTCTAGTGAAAAAATGTCTTAAATAATTATGTTATATTTTTTTAAAAGGGATTAGTTAAGGCATTTTTCAATAAAAATGTTTTAAATAATCCTATTCTATTTTTTTTAAATGAATTATTTAAGATGTTTCTGGTTGGAAAACATCTTAAATAATCATATTATATTTTTTTAAAGGAGATTATTTAAAGCGTTTTCTTATCAGAAATGCCTTAAATAATCTTATGATATTTTTTAAAGGGGATTATTTAAGGCATAACGAAAAATGCCTTAAATAATCCTATTATATTTTTTAAAAAATGATTATTTAAGGTGTTTTCCAACCAGAAACGCCTTAAATAATCCTATAATATTTTTTGTAAGGGATTATTTATGATATTTCTAGTTAAAAAATGACTTAAATAATCCTTTTATATTTTTATAAATGGATTATTTAAGGCATTTCTGAATGCCTTGAATACTCCATTTATCAAAATATAAAAGAATTATTTAAGGCGTTATCCATACAGAAACACCTTAAATAATCATTTTATTAAAATATAAATGGATCATTTAAGGTTTTTCTATAAACCAACGCCTTAAATGATCATTTTTAAAGGTTCATTCCCCGTTATTAAACCTTAAAAACCAAATGGCTAATATAATGAACGATAAAAAGGTGTATTACGTGTAAACCCCTAAACCATCAACCCATTTAGTTTGCCTTTTGGTTTCTTCATCTCTCTCATCACTGTCGTTCATCAATCACTCAACACTATCGCACCTCTTTTTTACTGGTATGTACGTTTTTTTTTTGTACCATTTATATTCTTTGATATAAGTATTTTTTCCTTACTATATATATTTGTATTTTTATGCATATTCCATCGTCACCTACGTGGTCCAACCTCCTTCCATTTCATGTATGGTATTTCTTCATTGTTTGGTTTAAGTATTGTGGTTTGTTTAGATGTTTTTGTAGAAATTAGTTGTTATATTTGTACTCATCATTTATTTTGCATAGAACTTTTATTTAAGATGGGAATCACAGTATGACTTGTACATATAAAATATTATTGGTTGTAGGATGCTTATGTATATTGGTCTAGTAACTGTGATGGATATTGGTTGTTTACTATGTGATATTTAGAAAGATAGTTTGGTGTATTTCATATAATTATGATCAAAATCGCAAGTATTATAAAATTTGAAAAACATGTCTCCTGCTACTAAACATAAAAAAGACAAACCCGTAATGAAAAAAAAAAAAAGCAAAGGGATGTGGTAAACAAATTAAAGCGACTAATATAAAAATTCATGTTGACTTAATCAAAATAGGCAGCTTGTGTTGGATGAAACTGCCAAGTTGGCTAATCACATTGGAGCAATTGTTCGTAGTAGTATTTCTATTACATACCATAAATAGTGATGAGTTTCTGATGATCAAAAGGATCATATATGAAAGTTGGTTTATGGTATGTTTATTCAACAATACCAAAAAATTTGTTAATTTGGAATTTTAATTGAAATAATGTGTTCATACTAATTGTTTTAAATTTATTAGGAACGGTTTGACGTCTCAAATAAGTATAAAAAAGCTTGTGTTACAATTAACTAGGAAAACATTCAAAAACTTTTAAAAGCATATTGACAACTTAATATATTTTACGTCGCTGATAATAGTGATTTGTTGACTAATCCTCCATCGTCATATGCAAATGTTATCAATTATCAAGAGTGGACGCATTTTGTTTGAGATTGTCTATCAAAAGAATTTTTTATATGCATACCCATTATATTAATTATTTATAATATTTTGTGTAATATATTTGATATCTTAATATGTGATTTACCTTATTCTTTTTTTTTTCAAAAAATCAAAGAACAACAATTGAACATTCAGGGCAAAATAAGTATATCACCATTAAACATCGAAAAAATTATGCAAATGTCAAACATAATCTTGTAAGTATTCACACACTTGTTTATCAGCTTATAATATTATTGCTTATATGAGGTTAACTCATTAATTAATTTAAATATTCAAAGTCAATATCTATTATAAGTCATATTAGGGTGTATTATTAACTGGTACTATTATTAACTGGTACTATTGAGTGTTATCATGCAGTTCTTATATAGAGAGATTAAGGTGAGACAAATGACCCATAGATTTAGATTCGTTGACCCAAATGTGATTTGTCAAGATAGTGGCATTGTCGTTATTAGTGATTGTCATGTGGGTCAATGCATGCTAAAATGGACTGATTATTTTCTGATGCTTTATAATGTTGTGTAAGTTCTATTCGTACAACTAAAATTCCAACCTTTATAACATCTAAGATGATGTCTATATAGAGAGATCAAGACAAGACAAATGACCCATAGATTCAGATTCGTTTACCCAAATGTGATTAGTCAAGAGAGTGACATTGTCATTATTCATGATCGTCATGTGGGTCAGTACATGCAAAAATGGGCTAATTATTTTCTGGTGCCTTATAATGTTGTATAAGTTTTATTCGTACAACTAAAATTCCAACTTTTATGATATCTAAGATGATGTCTAATATTTGTATATCATGCCTATTATTTTGCAAGTATCATTGGTAGCTTATTGCAATTGATACCAATTCCTAGACGTCACACTTATTTAACTCTGCTAAACCAATAGCGATGCCTAACCTTGATATTAATAATTTAATAAAGAGGTATTACATGTTATTAATAAGAGGTAATTAGATTATATTGTGTTTCTTCATAATTACTTTTATTTTTGCATTTACTATTGTTTTTCTATTCAATTTAAGGGAACGGTTGTAATTGATAAGAAAAGAAAGATAAATTGGGTGTTATTATCAGTAAATGTGAAATATTTTTTTTTATACTGAGTTTGTTTAGATAAATGTTTCTTAAACCCATTAAATTCTATTTTTCAAATACATCATCAACTCGGGGTTACCAAATGTGAATATTATGTCTTTCATTTTATGATGAAGATAGTTTTATATGATTTTTTGAGCACATTATTCAAGGTTAGCATTAATTTCATACAATAAGAATATCTTTCAATAAAAAAAGCTAAACTTTGTACTCGTTTAATAACATTGACTTCTGATTTTTAGTTTATAGTAAGGGAGTAAAGGAAGCTTTCATGAAAGATGAATATGATAAAGTCCATAAAGAGTGGTCTGACTATGTTTTATCATTTGCTACACCTTGAGGTTGGAGAATGTTGATTGGCTGTAAATATATGCATTACATTGATTCTAATTTTTTTGCAAAGGCATGTTAGTTGGATTTTTTAAATTTTTGATTGGAGTATTAATTTATTATTATTGATATATATATATATATTTGTTTATCAATCACATTATATAAAGACATATACAACGATAAACACCAATTTGTAAAAAGTATTTTTATACGTCAATGTTATAGTTATAAATTCAAATTGTGGCATAATATTGAAGTATTATAATGTTCGTAATTTAAATACAAAAATAAAATTCATAGTATTACAAATATATATATTTGATTCATACAAGTATAATATCCGTTATAAATAAACCTATGTTTAACGTGCCACATAATTTGCATATTTACAATATTTTTCTTTTTGCATTAATTAAATAAATAGGTTTACAAAATTATACAATGAATCTGTATATAAAATGTAATGCGATCTATATGTGTTTTAAAAGAGAAAAGTCAAATGATGGTCCATATGTATTACATTCGTTTAACTGTTTCCTAACGTAATTACTTTTCAATATAGCTGACAATGTAAAGAAAAACTCAACTTTGTGATTTTTTTTCAATATATACTCACCAACAACAAGTATTTCATTAGACGTGAATTCTTCGAATTGCATTATTTCATTGAAAAGTGATTTTCTTCTATCCATATTTTTTACTTATGTTTGAAAGTAAGCTGAAATACCCTCCATCACATTCACAGCCCTATTATATGAAGCACCAATATTGACAATATGATGCACCAACTTAACGATTGGTCCATCTTCGCTTTTGAACACTTTTTACCTAACAACGTCGTCCTAGCATTGCTTAGAGTAGCAAAACCAATTTCTTCATTATTGTCTCCTCTCTCTGCATTTCCTTCAGCATTGATATCAAACTCATAAGAGAAATAAGCATCCTCTTTGACATTCAATAATTTAACCACATCGATTGCTATTTCAGCTCGTTGACTGATTGCTTTATAAGATCCCAATCACTTTAAAATCATCAAAAAATGAAAAAGATTTGTTTTTTAACCTTTTAAATGTAGGTGTGATTGGCATAAATTAAAGCAAATACGAATCAAATGAAACCCATAAAAAAATCATAAAAAAGATAGATAAGCCATAATATAATCTTAAAAAACTTATTCATACTCACTCATCAAATACTTTTTTCTTAGTTGTGATACATTTTTCTTGATCATTTCACCCAAATTCGCTAGAATTTTTCATATAACAAATTACGTGATATTGTCTTTTAAGCAACTTAACCTTGGATTCGATAAAGGGATAGTTTTAAGTTGTAAAGTAAGAATGAGTTGCTTTAGTATTCGTTCAATATAACATAGATATCTAACATGAAATATCCCATTATCCACTCTCCATCTAGAATCTTCAGTCGAGTGTAAACATTAAACCAAATTGGAATCTTCCTCTCGAGCTCATAAATAGTTACCAATGCCCAAACTGTCCAATCTTTTTCAGAATATGCCTCGAACAGATTGAGATAGATTGACATGCGATGAAGACATGTTCAATTTCTAACCACAAGGTTAAACATTATGAAACAATATCAATATAATAAATAAAAAAAATCAAGAGAATGAAATAAACAAATACACATGAAAAGAAAGCAAAAAAATATGTACTTCAAAATTTAATATTATTGGACACTCAAGAATGCCTTATTGTAAACATATATTCAACATTGATATAAAGCAAATTCTACACTCAACCATATGATACATACAATAAAAATCATGAGGGAAACAAATAATAAAATACAAAACATATCTATAATGTTATTATCCTTAGGATTGTAACCAATGGATGAATATCTTATTAGCTAGATTATCTCTAAACTGAGTCCAACAATCAGATGCTCAACATGCATAATCAAATCTTGATGTTCAGATTCATCTAGTTAGAAAATATTTCATTCAGCAATATGCCCTTCAATAGGGTCAAAAATCATCTCAAAATTAATAAAATTATAAAGAAGGCAACAAGCAAAAATTATTTTACACTGTGCCTTAATTGAATAAAATGACTTTTCTTTTAAAATTGCCCATCCAACTTTCAATAAATCAAAACATCTCTCGATACAATTTCTTGTTTGAGAATGTTTCATATTGAAATATTATGTGGATTCGACAATTGGAATCTTGCCCTCCAGTCACTAAGATAGTATCGTTGACCTCTATAAAGTGTCAAAAATCTTTTCTCATTTGTGTATCTGGTATCACACAAATAGTAATTACCTATTAGAACGCTTAACAACATTAATAATATGAAAATAAGGTGTTTCGTTATTAACATTACACGAACATAATAAAAATAATACTTTGTGGGATCTTCAATCCATTCCTACATGTAATGGTATCTTTTAACACTCTGCCATCTGCTGTAGAACCTTTCCATCCCGGTAGAACATATATCTGCTGTAGAACCTTTTCATCCTGGTAGAACATATATGAATTACATATTTAGAGTGTAAACACTAAGGACATTGGTAGCAATTTCATTTTTCGTAATCCTGTATCTAGACCTGTCAATTGCGTCTATATTGACTATGATGTATGTCTTATCTAAGACACATAAACAACCCTTGAACTATTTTTATCTAATATTTGTTGAATTGTTTGGTACGGGTTTGGGTTGTTTAAACAACAGCATATGCAATTTTAAAATAGAATTCAACACAGAATGGAATTGTCTACTAATCATCTCTCTAAATTTGACCACTTAAAGCTTCATAACCCCAATTTTTTGTCTGATAAACAATGATGTGGACAAAAATAATTATTAGTTCTTTTATTGATGTATGTCTAGATGATTATAATCCATCTTCTGTTTTAAACAAATAACATAATTTTGTAAAAACTTTTTTATCCATTCTAGTATTATCTAAACACTATATCGTATCAAAGATCATTACATTTAAGTTTCACTCTATAATACGTAGCCTATCATAAGATGTTCCATCATAAGATAGTTTACGTCGTTTTCCTACGTTAATATTTAATAAAGTTATAGCAACAAAATATAACATATGCAACAAAATCTCCATATGGTTCAAGTGCATTATAAGCAATGTAACCAATTGCATTTTCTTTCTTAATGGTAAACTAGTCATAACTATTTAGAAGATAGAATATCGTTAAAGTTCAAATACATAATGAAAAGTAAATCTTGGCATATGGTAAATGGAATCTATCAAACATCATCAAATAAAATATAAATCACAAACAAAACATTGAAAGAGTAGAAGGAGTTAAAACAAATTAACTACAAAACAAGGCGTTTATATCAAAAACATAAATCCAAATCTAAACGACATCTAAAAAAATGAAAAATAAGTTCATTAGAAGGCAACATCAATTATACAATATAAATAAGAAAGCATTCACACCGTTTTGTATAAAAAACAAAGACAAACTTAACAGGATAAAGATTAAATGACGGATGAGGAAGTTGAAATTTTTTCAAAGAGAAAAGTAAATGCTATAAGCTAAGATCTGTTGAAATATAAATTAGAAACGTATTAGTTATTTAAATATGATGAAGACATCAAATAAGGCGTTCCATATATATAAACACCATATTTGATATATATATATATATATAAATTGTAAGCTCTTCTGCTTCATGATTAGATGTTAGAATGTTCATATTGTTAGAACACAATCATCAAGAGGGAAAAAATTTAATATGGGGCAATTAAGGTAGTTGTAAGAAGAAACGCCTCAATTGATAATCAATTAAGGAGTTTTTCCATACAAATGCCTTAATTATTTGTTTATAGACGTGTCTAAAAGATGATCATGTCATAACACTCTTATCTATGAAAATAAAAAGATTTAAATTATCAATCAAGGTGTTTCAGTTGGGAAAACGCCTTAAATAATTTACATAAGGATTATTTGGGGTGTTTAAAGAAGAAAACGCCATATTTGATGATCATTTAAAGTGTTTTTGAGGGGAAAACACTTTAAATGATCATCATTTATTGCGTTTATTCAACCCAAATGCCTTAAATGATGAATTATTTAAGGCGTTTCTTCATGCCAAATGCCATTAATTGCAATAATTTTTTTTTTTAGTAGCAAAAATCTACAACTGAGTTGTAGTTATTTCTAGAAATACTTTTTAAAAGGGTAACGTCTATTTCATAATTTTTTATTCATGTCAAATTTGAAAATAACGTAACTTTTTTTTTCAGGAATCCTAGAATACCATAGGAAGAGGTGGGTTTGTGATTCTAGGACTTTGGGTATTGTTGAGAATCTGTCATTTTCCCCTGTAATTGGATTATCTTGAACCAAACGTGAGAATCAAATACTCACCATCAAGATTTCAAAAAAAAAAATGTGGATTCCCCTTAACCAAATGTCCCCTAATAGTAAAATGATTTTTTTTCTTTCACTAGCCCCTCTTCCCTTCTCTAGCCTAATTGTAAAATTATTTTAATATATATTGTTCTACAACTCAATTACTTGAAAAAGCAACAAGAAATCAAACACCTCTTCGACTAATTCAACAACTCGATCAACTAATATCAAGGTTAAAAACCAAAAAAGCAGCCATAAATCAATAGAAACCGCATAAGCAACGTGAGTGAGAAAGAAAAGAAAAAGTAAGCAAAGAAGTAGAACCTAGAAGCAATGCCCAAACCCAAGTAAATAAGAACCCAAACAAGAAACGCAAACAAGTTTTCACTTTCAAATATAACAAAATCTATTACGACTATAGAACAAATTATTCTTTTTTTTTTTTTATTCTTTCCGGGCGGCAGCTAAAGTGACCTTAGGGAATTTGGATTTGGTGGTGGCTGGTTTAATTGAAGAAAGGGGTAGAAAGGGAGAGGAAGATGTGCTAATGAAAGAAGAAAAAAAAAAGAAAGTTAAAAGAAAAATCATTTTATAATTTGGGTTTATACATTATGTATATATTAATCAAAGTTGTAATGTCAATTATGAGCTGACATGAGAATGCCAAGTGCTAAAGTTTGTTAATGTGTCCAGCCATATCATTATTTTGTTTGCTCTTAAGGTTGACAAAAAATATATAATATTATTAATGCGAGTAATTAAATCACTACCTTTTTATAATTAATAATCAAAATAATAATTATAAAAAATTTAAGTGATTACCCCAACATAAATATTGATACTTAGGTGCAAAGCAGTAAGTAGCAACGGGAAATAAGAAAGAGGCAAGAGGGAGGGAGGCTTTGAAAACAATACTGCACAGAAGAAAACAAACCATGAAAATATAAACCCTCAACTGCACCCGAAGCATACGATTCCGACTCATTTTCCAACTTAACAAAAAGCATTTAGGAAATTGCTTCTATCAGTGAAACAGCATCGATAAAGTTAAGAACACTCTTGGAGTAACACGTTAATTGTCTATGTGACATACAGGCCAATTATAGACATTTCAAATCATTTGCAAGGCAATAACCAAACAGCATATTTAAACCCTGCAACCCAACATACTAATGTCACTTTAGTTATAGGTGAACTGCAGTGTATATTTACCATCGCTTTGATTCCAAGAAAGAGACATACCTGTACAGACATGATAGACAAGCCTATCCACTTGCAAAAATCAAAGTTTGACCTGACGAAATCTTTAAACCTGTTAAAACCCCCACTTGGATCCACTGGAAATTCCTGGTATAAAATTAGCATATAAACCACATTAAGTGTTGTGTACGTATGTAGTAAGCAGTACCTTTGTAAGACGTGTAAAAGTTATAAAATTATAAGCTTTAGTATGTCGAGCTATTTTTTAATATAGTGACAGTGCAATTTTTTAAGTCCACAAGTGAAATTAAAAAAATACCAAATGTTTAATTTTTTTAATTAACTCTTTTTTAATATACCCTTAAAAGGTACTCCTATTCGTTACCCTACTAACCCTATTTGTGACGTGTAAAAACTCCACCGACAGTGGATTAGATAATTTCTCGTGTATGTGACACAACACTTCCCAGTAATACATAAGTGGTCACTGCAGCCTCCAGCATAAGAAGCAAAAAGATGAATGCCATATACTAATTGCATTTAAGGTCAACAACAAACTTACCATCCCATTAACTTGTGATTTGAGTTTGTGAAACAGTACAACAGATTCACTATCCGTAGTAGCAAATAACAAAAACATTGAGAAGGGATAGTTAGATACAATAATAAGTAACTGTATGCCCTGAATAAAACACTCCGCAATAATATTGATTTTCAGAACAAAATTTCAGTAAGATTGATCATAAGAAGGGGACAGTGATATCTAGTTTAACTGACTCAAGAAAGAGGATACGAAATAAAGGCAATAGCCATTTGCAGTTTCAGCAGAAACATGCCCAGAACATGTGATCACACACAAAGTAACACCAAGGCCAAGGACAGTGTGGATAAACCTGCAATTCACCCAAACGAATGTAGTTTCTTTTTAGCAGTAAAATCCAATTGTGGTCTGTCCAAAACAAGAGATAATTAAAAGAAAACTAACTGAATAACTAAAAGTTTCTGTTTATATTTTTTACTTACATTCATTTTCCCATCAACCAAACAGAAAATGGAAACAAGTAATAATTCAAAAACAAAGCAAACAACCAAACATTCATCAAGTCAAATGCAAAACACATTCCTTAGGAAAACCCAAAATTTTGCCTTTCCAAAATCCCAGGCTTCCCCATTAACCCCAAGAAAGAGAAACATACCATGGAGCTGCATAATCAGAGCCTTCAAAAGGCCAATCCCCAATTTCTCTTTGCCAAGCCCTAATTAACCAAATTGCGTACAGAATCATAGCCATACCAACCTTTCCTATAACTGAATCCACCAGCTTCAATATTGATTATATGCATCTCCTTACCACTTTCACCATTTTTTATGCTTTGCTGAAAAAAGATTATGCCCAATTTCGATCTAATTGATAAAAAATCTACAGTATCTAGGGCTTATGCGCGTGAGAAGCACGCTAAAAAGGAAAATTTGATTGCACGGGCGGTTTTTGTTTGCGGTGGTTTGCCACCGGTTTGGGAAGATGCTTACGAGTCATTATGACGGTTTTATATACATAGATTAATAAGAGCCGGGTTCCTAAGCTTTTTTAACTAAATTTTCTTTTAGTTTCTTTTTTTTTTAAAATTTTAATTAGATCTTAATTTTCCAAATAATATTATTTTTATTTTTTTGTCTACGACATTTTTTAAATTGATAATAAATATCAACTGATTTTATATGAATAGCATCAACTAGTTTTTTCACAACACACGGAGGGATTAATCTAAAATTTGGCTCAAAGTTTAAAAATTAAATATAACACAATTTCAAAGTTTTTATGTTTAAGATATATTTTATAAAATATTAAATTTAGAAAAATATTTTCTGTTCTTTATATTAATACAATTAATTAGTTAAATGCCTTTTGTTTTCAATAAAAAATAAAATTTAAGAAATTAGAATTAAGTTAAAATTTTCAAAATCTTTTTGAAAAAATCCATATCATTTTAAAAAATTAAGTAAAAATTTTTATAATGATTTTCAAAAGTAAATAAAAAACTCAATATCATTTTAAAATATTAAATAAAAATTTTCATATCATTTAAGAAAATCAATTTATTAATCTATTTATAACAAATTTTATAGATCAATTTATTAATCTATTTATAACAAATTTTATAGATCTATTCTTTATTAACCAATTTTAAATATATTCTTTATTTAAATTTTATATTTATAATAAATGAAAAAAAAATTATAACTGCTCGTACCTTCGTCAATCCGGTAAGGGGAACAAATCAAATAATTCAAAATAATATTTTTTGTTTTATATAAATAGAGATTTTTTAATTGAAAATAAATTCAAAATTGATTTTTTTTCTATAAAAAGAAGATTAATAAATCTATTTTTTAAAATAATATGAAAATTGTACTTAATATTTTTAAGCAATATTAATTTTTTATTTAATTCTTTAAATTGATATAAACACTTTTACTTAATTTTTAAACATGATAAGGACATTTTTTTAAAAAGGATTTTTAAATTTTTAACTTAATTTTAATTTTTCAAAAATTTATTTTCTTTTAAAATATTATTGATAAATCATCTCATAATGAAAATAAAATATTATTTTAAATTGTAATATTTTAAAATATAAAAAATTAAAATTTTCTTTAATTATTTTTATTTTTCTTTTTGTTTTCCTTTTTTTATAAAATAAATTTGAAAGGGAAAAAGGAAAAGATATTTAATATTTTTGATAGAAAATAGATTTTTCGGTAGACAATAATTTTTTATTATGATTTATTAGTAAAATGTTTTGATATGAAATAGATTTTTTAAAATGATACGAAAGTTTTTAAAAAAAGATTTTAAAATGTTTCACTTAATTTTACTTTTGAAAATCTATTTTCTATTAAAAATAAAAAATTAACTAAAAAATTATATTACCATAAAATATAAAAATATTATTTTAAATTTAATATTTAAAATATATCTAATGTAGAAATATCATGATTTTTTGTTAAAAAATATAAATTGTTAAATAGTTACATATTTTTATTTTTAGGTAATTAGGTTGTTATTTAGTTTCTAGAATTATGCTCAAGTAAAAAAGGAGTTAAATTTTAAAATTTAAATTCTAGTCTATTTAAATCTTTATAACTTTTATATTAATCAATAAGAAGTTATCTTCTCTTATTCATTTGTTTTGTTCACATGATATCAAAGCATGTGAATCAATATCTTCTAATTGTGAGTCAAAAGCATTTCAAATAGGTGTCGATGAGCAAGTTAATCTGAATGGTTCCAGAGGAATCACAAAGGTATTTTTTTTTTAGTAAGGAACAATTAGACTAACTGTATAAACTATTTCAATCCACAATTCTTAAAGAATGTGTCTTCCTCTTATACTTTAGCTTAAAAAGGTAATCATCTTCAAGTTATTACTTTTGATGTGTCCTCCATTACTAGTTGTCCATGGATCATTGATTTTGGTGCAACAGATCATATGATAGGTAGTTTTAAATTATTTTCTTCTTATAGCTCATGTGCTGAAAATAAAAAAACTAAAATTGTCTATGGTTCCCTTTTGGCAATTGTTGGAAAAGGATCAATAGCTATTTTAAAAACTCTTATTTTTCATAATGATTTCCATGTTCCAAACCTATATTGTAATTTGCTATCTATTAGCAAATTAACTCATGATTTAAAATGTTGTGCTAAATTCTTCTCAACCCAATATGAATTTCAAGAATTGGACTCCAGAAAAATGATTGGCAGTACTAAGGAAAGTGATAGACTATATTATTTTTAAGATGGAAGTACCATGTGTGGAAAAACTCAAATGACTTCTCTTTGGCCAATCTCTGTCTCTAGTAACAATGACATAATGTTGTGGCATCTTAGGTTAAGTCATCCTAACTTTCATTATTTAAGGTACTTTTTTCTAGATTTATTTAAGAATAAAAATCTATCATTGTGATATTTGTCAAATTGTTAAGCATCATCATGCACATTTCTTATTTAGCATTATAAGTCTTCTAAGCCATTTGCTCTTTTTCGTAATGATGTCTGGGATCCATGTAAAATAACAAGAACTTTTAGAAAAAGATGGTTTCTAACATTAATTAATGATCATACAAGGATTTATTAAGTTATTTACTCAAAGAAAAATAAAATGTTTAACATGTTTTCAAAACTTTTTATAATATGGTTGAAAGACAATTTCAAGAAAAAATTTTAAGTGTTTTTGGAAAATAAGAAGGAATACTTTAATCAAATTCTTAGAACATAGTTTTTAGAAAAAAGGATTATTCATCAAAGCTCTTCTATTGACACTCCATAATAGAATGAAGTAGCAAAAAGAATAAATAAACATATTTTAGAAGTAGCTAGGTCTTTAATATTTATAAATAGAGTACCTAAATATTTATGGGGGAAGCTACTTTTACTGCTACTTACTTGTTTAACAGAATGCCATCAAGAGTTTTAAACTTTCAAACACCATTAAAAATATTTAAAAAAAGTTTTCCAATGTCACGTTTATTATTTGATTTATCTCTTAAAGTATTTGAAATTGTTGCTTTCATGTATATGCATGACCATAATCTCTGTAAATTTGACCACCAAGCTATAAAACATATTTCTCTTGAATACTGTTTAACACAACAAGGGTATCATTATTTTCATCCTTAAACAAAAAAGTTCTTTATAACTATAAATGTAATTTTTTTTTTTAATCTTAAAGTTTATTTGACACTCTTCTTCAGAGATAGAATAGTTATGAAGACTTGTTGTTTGAATTTGAAGGTAAAAACACAAATTTTGTCCTACAACAAAATACTTTAATGAGTTTAGATTTTAGAGTTTCAAATATGGAAATGCGATAACCTACTTAATTACCTAAAAATGAAATAGAAAATAGAATAGAGAATAATTCAAGAACTAAATAAAGGTTTTAAACTTATTGTCTATTTAAGAAAAAATCAAATTAAAAAAAAATGACATCACAACCTTACAAAGCCAAACATGTAATACGAAGCCATATTCAAATAATATAGTTTTGTCAAGTCCAAGTAGCTCTTATGAATTTGATCTTTCAAAAATTAACATTCTTAATTCTGTAGATATTGTGATTGCTCTTAAGAAATGTGATAAAACAAGTATTAAGCATTCAATTTCCAAGTATGTGTCATAAAAATCTATCACCCTTATTATTTGTTTTTACCTCACAGTTATCTAGTTTGGATATTCCAAAGAATATATAGGAGGCTCTAATTGTTTCTGAATAGAGGGAGGTTATCTTTGAGAAGGTGAAGGCTTTAGAGAAGAATGACACATGGAAAAAGTTTAGTTTGCCGAAAGAAAAGATGCCTATGGGATGTAAATGAGTGTTCATAGTAAAATCCAAATCAATTAGGACTTTAAAGCATTACAAAGTAAGGTTGGTAGCTAAAGGTTTTACATAGACATATCGAATTGATTACTCAAAAATGTTTACTCCAGTTGCAAAATTAAATATAATGTATGTGCTTTTGTCCATGGTTGTGAACTTGGAATAGTTATTACAACAATTAGATGTTAAGAATGTGCTTGTTAATGGTAACTTAGAATAAAAGGTCTTTATGGATGCTCCACCAAGATTTGAAGACAATTTTAGTCTAAAGTATGAAAGTTTAAAAAGTTCTTATAAGATTTAAAATAATCTCTAAGGACATAGTTTAAGCGATTTACAAGGTCAGTCAAGAATCAAGGCTATAGTCAAGGACAACAAATCATACAATGTTCATGAAACATACTAATGGTAGGAAGATTGCAATTTTGATTGTCTATGTAGATGACATAATCTTTATACAAAGTGATGAAGTTGAGATAGCTAGATTAAAGATATGCCTTGCAATAAATTTTGAGATCAAAGATTTGGCACCATTACGGTGCTTTTGAGAAATGGAAGTTGTTAGATCATAAAAGGGAATTGTTGTACCATAAAGGAAGTACATCTTAAACTTGCTAAAAAAGATTGGAATTAGTGGTTGTAGGCCAAATGATACACTAATAGACTCGAACCAAAAGTTAAAAAGAAAGATTGAGAGAGTGTTGTTGAAAAAAGAAGGTACCAACATCTTGTAGAAAAACTAATATATCTTTCCTACACAAGGCTAGACATTCATAGTCAATGTTGTAAGCCAATTTATGCATTCACCATTTGAAGAACATTTTAAGACAGTACAAAAAATTTTCAGATATCTTAAGAATACACCCAGAAAAGGATTTTTGTTCAAGAAAAATCATATAAAAAATGTGAAAGTTTCATAGATACAGATTGGGTAGGCATAATCACTAGTAGAAGATCAACTTTGTGTTGTTGTACATTTTTTTGGGTAATCTAGTCACTCAGAAGAGTAAAAAGCAAAATATTGTTGCCCTAAGCAATGTAAAGGTAAAATTTCGAGCTATGGTTAATGAAGTATGTAAGATGATGTGGCTAAGTGGCTAAAAAGAGTTCTTGAACAACTAAAGCTAGAATCAGAACCTCTTATGAAGTTGTTTTGTGATAATAAAGCAGTAATTAGCATAGGTAATAATTTAGTTCAGCATGATTGTATGAAACATATCGATATTGATAGGCATTTCATTAAGGAGAAGTTAGAAGTGGATTAATCTACATGCCATTTGTCCTTAAAGCAACAAGCAATGGAGATTCTAACTAATAGTTTGTCTAGACCTAGTTTTAAAGCACTAGTCAATGTGATTAATATCTATACACCAACTTGAAAGGGAGTGTTGAAGAATCAAGATTTTTTACTATATAATCTAAACTATTAAATATTAATGGATTTGGATTTTTAGGTGATTAGGTTGTTATTTAGTTCCTAGAATTATACTCAGGTAGATAGGAAGTTAAATTTTAGTAATTTTGTGTTTGTTTTAGTAATTTTGTGTTATATTTAGTAATTTTGTGTTTGTTTTAAGTTTAATTTGTGTCAAATATAAAAAATTATTATGTTATAATTTGTTTAAAATATCAAATAAAATTTTTTTTTATCTTTATCAAATTTATAAACTATTTTGTTAAAATTTTAAATTATGTAGATATGTATTTTTTTTCATATGATATTACTATAGTGTTTAAAATTATTAAATTAAGTTTTTAATTTTTTTTTGTTTTATAATGCTCTTCAACACCTACTTCTTTTTTCTTTTTACAAAGGCTCATTGTACTCATTTTGAAACTTAGAATCATTTGGTTGACAAGCTCGTGTGAAAATTGAGCTTTGAATTTGAAGGTCGTGATTGAGTTAATGCACATTTACAATTAACAAGATTACAAATCATTTACAATTTGGAGGTTTTGATTAGACGTTTCAACTAAATAAAGTTCAAAAATGAACACACAAAATTACTCTAAAAATCATTCAACCTTGAAGTTTAGAAATAAACTTTCATAAGCATTCGAGTGTAATCGAGTCAAACAAAATTGATACAATTTGAGCTTGAACTCGAGCTCAACTTGAAATTTGACTTGAGCTTGATCAAGTTTTAATTTTTAAGTTCAAGATCGACTCGAGATAAAAATTAAGTTACTCGAGTTCGTTTGATTAGGTTTATTTATTAAATAAAAAATGAGCTCAATTCTGATGCTTGACTTCAAACTCAATTATTTGTGTTTGAACTTGAACTTTAGTTAGAATTGATATATGAGGTTAAAATAATAATTTTCTAATTAAAATAATAAATATATATGAAACTATAAAAGTTCAATTAGGTTCGTGAGTTACTCGAATCGAGCATTAAGATGCTCAAACTCAGCTTGCTTGATAAGTTAAGCTATTTGAATTTTAGCTCAATTTGACAATGATTGAGTTGAATTTGAGTTTTATTCGAACTAAACCTAAGTAACTCGCGAACATCAATGTATCATTTACAACCCTAAGCATTCCATCTAATAGTTGGTATGCAAACTCTAAACTTAAAACTTATTCCAAGTTAAATTAAAAATAAATAATTAAATTGTGTTGAATGTTATGTCATCTTGAGCAAAGCATACTAGTATATGGTAACCAAAAACCAAAATAAATTGCAAACCTACCATTACACAACTGTTTAAATGTCTTAAGTTTATTACTTTTGAAGATATTTGAATGATGTAAATAAATGTAGACAAATTAAAATAGTGAGGCTTAAGCATGAAAGAGTACGACGATGGAACTTTAAAAACCCAACTAGGAGAATGTGTAAAATAAGTGACTTTGTCGAGATGGCATCTGAGCTAGAGAGAAATTGATTGCAAAAAATACTATTTAATATCGATTAGTTTTACTGATAAAAAATAAATGCAAAGTTCATTATACTTTTAAAGCATTGGGGTAATAGAAGGATGGGCAGTGGGCACCATTATCCATCCTCCGAGGAACAAATTCAAAATGGTCAAGAGTAAAGATAGAATATGGAAGAATTTAGAGATTGTAATTATAATGATATCATTTATATAGAAAAGGGTGAACTTTAAAAGTACTAAAAGTGATCGATCAAAATATCCTTATGAATTTTTAAATTAACAAATATATCTTTAAATAGTTAACTTTTATTAAATTATTTAAGTTTAATTTAAATCAACTAAAATTAAAATAGTCTATGTGAAATTAAATTACTTAAAATTTTAATTCTAAAAGTGTTAAAAATGATTGACTAAAATACCTTAAGTAATTTTTTTTATATAAAATTTAATTTAAATGAAATTTCTTTTTTATTATTATACTATTTTTATAATTAGATTCAAAAGTGCTAAAATGATTTACTAAAATACATTTAATAAAATTTTAATTTAAAATTTGTTAAAAGTGATTGATTAAAATACCATTAGTAAATTTTTTTTTTATAATTAGACTCACATTAAGACCCAAAAAATATAAATTTAACATCTGTTAACTCAAACGTAGATAATAATCCAATAGGGGGTGAATTAGATTGTCTCCAAATTCTTTCTCAAATATTTATTTTCATGTAAATGTAAATGAGAAATTGAAAATATAAGAAATATATGAAATTGAAGCATAAATAAACAACAATGAAAATAAAAGAGTAGGGATAGAGAAATCAAACATAAAAATTTATAGAAGTTTGGTCGTTTTCCAAAGGCGTGTATGTTCTCTTTTTAGCCCCACTTGCCAAAAAGTCCAATCCACTAACTGAAAATCTCTTTCAATAAACAATTCCTATCTTTTAAGGCTAAAATAGCAATCTTTTCCCATTTTAGGATTCTACCCAATCATTTACAAAACTCCCAAGAGGATATCACACCTCTTACTCTTTAATCTCAAGAGGATACCACACCTTTTGCTCACCAAGTCTTCTTGAATACAAAGGCTTTTTGCAAACTATGAAATACCTTTCAAAGGTTAAGTGTTTACCTAATTTAAGTACAAAAAATGATAAATGAATAACAAATATAACTGATACAAGAATGGGAAGAATTAAAACTCTAATTTTAAGGATGCTCTTCAATTCTTGAAAGAATGAATGTAAAGTTTGTTGGTGCTTACTCTCCTATTTATCTTAACTTCAATGATGTGTTGGAATACCCAATTTATAGAGAAAATGAGTTTTATAGCTGTTGGAGAAGTTTAGACAATGGAAATAGCCATTGTTCTTTTGAAAAACTAGTTATTTGGGGTTATCTAGGCAAAAATTGATCAATCCATTTTGCCAGGAGATTAATCTATTTTGTAATTTTTGAAATCTTGTGGCTTTTTGTATAAAAAAATTGATTGATTTATTTTTCAAATCATAAAACCAATCGATACTTTTCATAAGGGATCAATCCATTTTTCCATTTTTCAAACTTGGAAACTTTTTGCCTAAAAAAATCAATCGATCCATTTTTTAAGAGATTGATTCATTTTCCAAGGGATGATCCTATCTACAAGGGGATCGATCATTTCTTTCCAAAATTGTATAAAACGTGTTTCAACAAAGGAAAACAGTTTGTTTTTTTATCATAAAACATTTTTCATTTGAAAAAATTGCTGAAATTTTTTTTTAATTCAAAGCAATTTATTCCAAGTTTTAGCAAATCAAATATTATTTTGAAAAACATATTATTTATTAAATGCCAAAATAATAAATCATAAGAACCATGTACTAAATAAATCTTTTTCAAAGTCCAAAATCATTTTCCAAAATATTTTTTATTTCAAATATATTATTTATTTAGTACAAACACAACAAATTATAAGAACCATGTACTAAATAATTTTTTTTCAAATTCTAAAATCATTTTCCAAAATATTTTTCATTTCAAATGTATCTAGTATTTATTTAGTACTAAAAATAATATAATTTAGGAATATATACTAAACAAACCTTTTTCAAAATTTTAATAAAGCTTATTTAGCTTAATGTTTTGTTATTTCAAAATAATGATCAATTCAAGGCTAACAACATCAAATGAAAAATACTATAATGATATCAAAACTTATTAATGTGTGTAGGAATAAGACAATTATATCGAGTTTGTTTCTTTATTGTTATAAAACAATTGTAGATGTAGTTTATGTTGATAAATAAATTCATTAAAAACAATCATAATTAAGTTATTAAAGCATATTTATTTCTTTTCTATTTTTTGCCTTTCAATTTTTTTAATTGATTTACTAATTATATATGTATGTTAATGATTTTATTGCTTGTATGTTTTATAAGTTGACCATTTGATCATTGATAACATAATTAAATCATTTTTAAGCACTTGAAATAATTCTTTAGTATATATCATTCTTATAGTTTGAAATAACCTCTATAATTAATTTCTCATTTGTAATTTTTTCTTTAAAATTTTATAATTGTTATTTTTATAAACAAAATATCAAATACAAATCAATTGCAAAGCTTCCATCGACAATTAACACTATGTGATTAATTTAACACTTTGAATACTTCAATTGGACTCCTCACTTAGAAAATTAGATAATTCAAGAGTGATAGAGCTAACAGTAGGTCAGGACTAAATTGTCATAAGAATTGTTGACTTTGACTACTTTTTATCTCAAGATAATTTAATTTTTTTCAATTGTATTAAATTACTTACTTCTTTATCATCTAGGTGATTGAATAACCTAACGTGAATTATTTTAAGTAGATAATTATAAAATGAAGTAAGATTAAATGTTTTTGGTGAATTTTTCAACGTGTGAAAATTTTAGGTTAATTATCTTTTGAATGTGTTTATGCCACAATTATATTCATTCTAGAAAATTAGTATTATTAATGTTGAAAATGAAATCATTATAAATTGTATATGTTAGCTTTATAGGTTAGATGGTGATCCAAGAGGGGGTGAATTGGATTTCTCCAAATTCTTTCCAAACAAATGATTTCAATATAGTTGAATGAAAATTAAAAAAATAAGCACGTTTGATGAAAATGTAATGCAAACAATAATAATTAATGAATCTAAAATCAAATATAAACAACAATAAATTGGAAGGAGATAGGGATAGAGAAATCAAACACAATGATTTATAGAGGTTTGGTTCTTCTCCACAAGGCACTTACGTCCTCTCTTCTTGGTTGTCCACACCAAGGCTTCAATCCACTATTCTTGAATTGAAAATACAACTTATCTTTTTCTTTCTAAGGCTTAAGATAGAAGCCTCTACCCTTTGTAGTATTTTACCCAATCTCACTACAAAGCTCTCAAGAGGATATCTCACCTCTTGTTCTCTTCCACCCTTATATATCAAAGATAATTTTGCAAACAATAGAACAACCTCTCTAAGGCTAAGTGTTTGCTAAGTTTAAGTACAAGAAAATGATGAATGAACAAAAAATACAAATTGGATACAATAAATACAAAGATATGGACTTTGAAGCTCTAAAAACTCTTGATTCTTTGAGAGAATGAAAATGTGGCTTATTGGCTCTTGCTCTCTTGATTCATCTATCTTCTTGGTGTGTTGGAGTGCTCAATTTATAGAAAATTTGAAGAGGTAGCTTGTGGAAGTGTTTGGGAGAAGAAAATAACCGTTGGAAGCACCAAAAAGTAACCGTTGGAGTGTTTTCGCCTAGAACCGATCGATCCCTTCCTTGAGAGGTCGATTGGTTCATTTTTTGAACTAATTTTCCTTTGAAAATCATGAGCCGATCAATCCCTTCCATGAGGGGATCGATCCTGTCAGTGATTGGCTGGTTATATTCTATTATGCACTCTACTTACTAATTTGAATATATCTTATGTTTTACAAATCCAAATCACAAACATTTCAATATTTAAAAACTAGACTTAAAGGGCTTTCTATCCATATAAAGTTCATCACCTAATTCATTGTGTACGAATTATAGTGAATTTTCAAAATTACACCTTATGCAATTTTTTTAACAACTACAGAGTGTCTAGTAAAAATTCAAAATCTTTTCTTAGAAAATTTGGATTTTGATTTTGCTTAATCCAGTAGAAAGTAGACTCAAAGTGCTTTCCAACCATACAAAATTCAAATATTAAGACTTTGTGAATTAATACAGAAAAATAAAACAAGTTCAATGTTGAAAAATTTTATTATTGTAAAACAGTTTTCTTAAGTTAATCTATTTCTCAAAACCAATATTATCAAAATAGTATTAAGTCCAAAATTAATAAGTTCACCTTAAAAACAACAATTGAACTTTCATTTAAGCTCAAATAAATAATCTTTAAAGTTAGATTTGGTTTGAGAAATATGAAAACAAAGAAAGGTTTGTTTAAGCTTTGAAAATCATATTATTTATTTAGTACCAAAATATAAAACTTAAAAAACATGTACTAAATAAATCCTTTTTGAAAATCTTGATCAAGTTTATTTAGCTTTAATGTTTTGTCATTTCAAAATAAGGATCAATTCAAGGCTAACAATATAAATACTTAAAAAACAAGTTCGTTATTATGAGAATTGGAATTTTCTTAAGAAAAAAATGTGACAAGTAGTAGGGTTAGGAATTTATTTTATTTAAAAATTTTAAAATTGTAGTTTTAATATTTTATATAATAAAAATTTATGTATAATAAAAAATTTCAAATAAAAAAATTAAACTATCAGTAGGTAGAATATAGTTACAATGAATTGGTGAAAGCACATGAATGAAATATTATCCTAAACAAAAAAAAAAAGGGATAAAAGATTAATTAGTTATACATAACTCTATTTTCTCCATATGACAAAAAATGTTAGTGATACATAGTATTTCAATGAAAAATATACAAATATATTGATTTCAAATATTTTTAGGATTAATATGAAACTCTTTTATTAGGAAAAACTTTACATAATCCTTTATTTTCTCTATTATATTAGTTAAAAAATTTTCATTATTGTATCTAAATTTTTAATGTTACCATATCACATAATAGTTGTTCAAAAGTATTAAAATTCATCAAATTAATTATCATTATCACATTTAATATAAAAACATTATTATAAATTATAATTTTATTAAATTTAAAAGTGATTTAAAGGCATTCATTAGCAAATTTCATTTAATAAATTTTTATTTACTTCTCTATTTAGTATTTCAATCATTTTGTATTTTGAATTTTATAATTTTAAGTAGGGTTTTAAACTTAGAATCAATGATCAATTAAGTTAAGTTTTAACATTTACTTCCATTTATAGTATATAGTCAATTATTTACTTATGCACTTGAACAAATTTAACTTAAGACTTAGAGCATGCTTTTTTTTGTTTAAAAGGATGGATTTAAATCATCTTAAATCAAATAAAAAAAAGAAAGATACTTAATTACTTATAATTGTAATTTTAGTTAAAAAATATTATTAAAAATTAATTAACTTGTTAATTCAAGTATAGATAACAATCAATAAAGGGTTGAATTATATTGTGTTCAAATTCTTTCCTAAAAAAAATTCTCAAATAAAAGTAAATGAAAATTTAAAATATAAAGACGCCTAATTTCCTAAAGATGGAAAGGGGCATTAAATTAATGCTAGCACCTAAATCATAGAGTGCTTTATCGAATAAGAGATTACTTATGGTGCAAGGTATAGTGAAACTACCAAAGTCTTTAAGTTTAGAAGGAATGCTGCATTGGATAATGGCCCTGTATTCCTTGGTAAATGCAATGGTCTTATAATCTTTTCAACCTCTTTTTTCTTAAAATTATTTTCTTCATGAACTTTGTATATCTAGGCATTTGCTCGAGCGCATTCGTAAAAGGGATATTGATATGTAATTTTTTAAAAATCTCCAAAATTTTCACAAATTGCTTTTCATTATTCTAATTTTGAAATCTTTAGGGAAATGGTATCACAAGTCGATAGGTGTCTGGTTTATTAGGTGAAAGAACAGACACACTACTCTGTAGAGAAATCTAAAGAATCACACCATCACCCATATTATCTTTTTTCTTTGATTATCCTTTCTTCTTTTGCTCATTCTCATCAACAATGATAGGCTGGATAGGTGAATTAGAAGATGCTATAGTAGTGGTAGTGTGATCAGTTAAGTGCTTACCATTTTCGAGGGTAATTACCTTGTAATGTTCTTTTTTTTCCCTTATTGGATTGGTTTTTGTGTTACTGGGAAAACTACACTAAGGGCGAGTGTTAAGGGCATTAGCAATCCACCCCTTTTGCACCCTAAGTTTTTCATGGCAATTGCCTAACTCTCGAGTGTAGCGGCTTGCCCTTGGATGAGATTAGCTTAATTCATCAACATGTTGTTTTGGTTTTGAAGAATGGAAGAGAACATGTTTTCAAAGGAATTTTTCTTTTCTTAAGGTAGGGAAGGATATGGTGGGTACTAGGGCACTAGGAGTTGGGAAAAACTATGAGGGTATTGGAGTTTAAAACTAGAGGATTGACCCTAAGTATTTGACCATAAAAGGTTCAGGTGATTCTTCCAACTAGCGTTATATGTGTTGAAGTACAGATTATTTTGTTGCCTACTAGGTTGAGCGAAAGAATTGATAAGCTTTATCCTAATAGGACAATGATCCACTAAATGGTCGCTTCTACTCATCTCATAGCTTGAGAATGGACTAATGGATTGAATTGGGTTGACAGAATGGACTGAATTTTGAGTATGGTTAGATCTTAAAGTGTCTATTTCTTAGTAAGAGCTATTATTTGAGCAATCAAAGAAGTAATGGCATTAATCTCATACATGCCAATAGGGTTTTAAGGATTCTGCCTCTGGGATGTCCACTAATAGTGGTTCGCAGTCATCTCCTCAAATCAACACATAAGCTTTTTCAATGGATTTGCTCATTAAGCTTTTTCGATAGCAGCATCTACGATGGATCAATGGTGTCTCAAAAAATCATTGTAAAAAATATGAATCTCAAGCCATGGTGGAAGCCCATGATAAGGACACTTTTTGAGCAACTCATTATACCTCTCTCATGCCTTATATAGAGGTTCAAACTCTTACTGAGAGAAAGTAGTAATGTCGTTCCTCATTTTTACTATCTTTGTAGGGGAAAATTTTACCATGAATTTATGCCCCAAATCATCCTATGTGGTGATTGATCCAAGAGGCATAGAGATAAGCCAGTTCTTAGTCCTATCTCTTAAGGAAAATGGAAACAACCTAAAATGAATGGCATCATCAGAAACACCATTGTACTTAAAGGTGTCACAGATTTCAAAGAAGTTCCCAAGATGGTCGTTTGGGTCCTAACTAGCTAAATCCCCAAATTGGACAAAGCTTTGGATCATCTAGATGATGGCATGCTTAATTTCAAAAGTATTTGCTTGGATTGTTGGCCTTTTAATACTAGCTTGGAATCCATCAATGTTGGGCCCTATATAATCTTGCAAAGTTCTATGATCAGATGGGTTGGCCATGGGTTGTTTAGGGATAGGGTTGCCAAATTTTTTTTTCTTAAGGTTTTTAGGAGTCTTTTCTATTTCTAGGTCCAAAGGTAGAAGATTGAGACTCCTAGACTTACGCATGTACCAATCATGGGGTTACAGGGCAACAAAAAAAATACACGAAAAATTAAAATATTTAAAAAATATTTAAAAAATACCAAACTACACCTTAACATGTCTCTACCGATATTAACCCTAGCCTAAATGTACGGTAAAAGTGCCAAAAACTTGCTGCTACCCATGAAGAGTACCATAAGTGTACAAGTTACAAAAGTAATAAAAATTGAAAGTATTTCGGATATCATCTTTTCAAGGATCTGGGAGTTTTAAACATAGGGGTAATTACCAATTCAACCTTTTAGGTAAATTTGATCCTATGAAATTTTTTTAATTATTTTTAAAGATTTAATTAACCTAATAAAATTACTAAATAATTAAAACCTAAATTTAACTACAAATTATGGAGGTTAAAGATCTCTAAGGAAAATTACAAAAAAAAATAATTTCCTAAAATGGTAGGTCACTAAAACTGGAAAGTAACAAAATTGAAATTTAAATTAAACATAATTAAAAGTATAATTTAAATTTGAAATTTAAGAGCAAAGGGATGGAAAACAGAACTTGAAATTAGCAATAAAAAGTAAAATTAACCTAACAAAATATAAAAAGTATAATTAGCATTTTAATTTACAAATGAACTTATTTAAAAATCTTAATTTAGCCTATAATGCATGCAATGTATGGAACAAAAATTAAATATGAAAATAGCATGGAAATGCATGGAATGATGTGCTCAAAATAAAAATTAAAGGTTACCTAAAAGCTAAACTAAAATCATAAATGAAATGGCTATCAATTTTGATTAAGGCATTTCATCGAACACCTAGTATACTATATATGAGGCATTTCATCAAAGACTTAGTATACTATATGCAAACTTTTTAATTAACTAACCTAAATCCTAAAAAATATAACCAGAATTAAATTTAAGCTAATCTTTAATGAAAATGACATATAAAAATGTAAAACAACAAATAAAATAAATAAAAATTGCTAAACGCCTTAATTAAAACTAAGATGTAACCTGACTTACTTTACCGAATGAAAATTACTAAGATATAATCTATATGGCACTATAAAACTAAGATGTAATCTATATGGCACTATAAAAACTAATTGAACTAAATAAAAATTGACCTAAAATGAACAAAAAATGATGTACGAAAGCTAGTTGGAAGACCAACAAAAAATGTAAAACTAAACCAAAAAATGCACATTACATGTAATTTATGGCCTAAAATGCACACTGCATACATCCTATGGCCTAAAATGGTATGCAAATTTGACCATACCTAAGAAATTTGCAAAAAACATTTTTCTACCTTAAAATAGACTAAAAAATGAACCAAAAAGATGTATGTGACCCTTCTTTAAAATAGAACACAAAATGCAGAAAATTAAATACAAACGAAAATACTAGAATGCATGGACGCTAAGACCTATAAACTAAAATGCTTGGCAAATGTAATCTTACTTAAGGAATTTATAGAATTGTTTTAATACCTTAAAATAGACATTAAAACAAGCAAACAAGATGTAGGAAAGCTTTGCCTAAAATTGACCAAAAAATGAGCATAGCAATTTTCAAACTGAAAGCAAACTAAAGGCCTAAAATGAAAATCTAATAAGCTAAATGCTACCCAAAATTTAAAAAAAAATGCATAAATGTAATAGGAAATCTAAGCTTAAAATCTTAAAATAAACAAGAAAATGAACAAAAAATATGCAAGAGAACTTCTTCAAAAACAAAACCAAAAATGAATTCAAAACAATTTTGAAACTAGTAAAGCAAAATGCATGAAAATGCATGGAAACCAAAACTACACCCTAACCATTTCACCAAACATAAACCAATAATTTTTTTATCATCTTATCAATGAAAAAACATTATAAAAACATGCACCAAAAACCACAAGGCAAAACATAAAACAAAAAGAAAAATGGGCAGAAATTAATACAAAGTGAAAGAGCATGAATTGAAAATAAAAAGAAAGAATCAAGTCTCTTAGGCCCCTATGAGAATTTTCTGAAGCCAAGGATATCTTGAACTATCCTCTTCCTTTACTTTAAAGCTCAAATATAAAACAAACTCAAGTAGAAAATAGAAAGAACCAAAACTAGAAAAAACTAAAAATGAAAGCTGAAAAGTCATTGCCAAAAGGGTCAAGAAAATAATAGCAAAATGTCAAAAATTCAAAGCTTCCTCCCAAGTCCCCTTTAAAGCTTAAGTAAAGCTCAAAATAAATACATGAAAACAAGCTAAAATGATCCCTTAAAAGTCAAGACAAGGTTCACAAAGGCTGCCTACCAATCACGTTGAAGTAAGAAAATGCCAACAGAAAAATCATTTTCCAAGCAATGACAAGTTTGACCCTTCCATTTGTCTCCTCAAAATGTCCTATTTTCCAGCCCTATCCTAGGTCCTTTCTTAGCTCATAATGGTTTCTTGAGCTATGCAAACTAGCAACCATGCTTGACTTTTATTATTTATTATGTTTCTACTTGTTGACTTGCACTTTGTTCATTTTACTCTTTCTCCTTTTTTATCGATTCTTCTTGGTATAAAATGAACATTTAAATGTCATCCAATGTGGCTTAATTTTAGCTCTAATTCAACTCATTTAATAGCTTCAAGTCTTGCAAGAATCAACCCAAAAACCAATCCACAAGTGATGCCACTTGATGCTTTGTTTAAACTTGAATTTCTAGCTAGCTTTTGCACCATGTTTGCTTCCAAAATTAACTCATCAAATCAGCAACTTAAACTAGAAAATAACATTTCAAATGCAGCTCCAACTTAGCTCAAAACCAGCCTTGAACTCAAGGCAAATATCATTACAAATGGCCTTCAAAATTAGTCTTCAATTCTATCCAATGTTGATACCACTTGATGCTTTATTTTCTTCAAGTCTTTGGCTAGTATTTTGCATCCCATTTGGCCTCCACATTTAGCTCTTTAATTCAACACTTCACCTTGAATTTACCCTTTCAAGTGTATTTTTAATTTAATTTCCTTAATCATTCATTTTACCTACATTTAGGACAATTAACATATTTAGGTAGAAAAAGGATTAATTCAATCAAAAATCAAGTATAAAAGTGTTATAATTTAACAAAAAAAAAAACCTTATGATAATTCTATGAAGAATAAAATTATCACACCATCAAACTTGAACTTTTGCTTGTCCTCAAGCAAAATCAACTTATTCTAAAAGTCCACTTTCATTTCCTTTGATTAATTAAAAATTGTTTCCTCAAAAATTGCATAATGATTATAGCTTAAGGTAAATCCTAAATAAGGGCTAGTTTCATTGTTTGTAACATTCATCACATATCACATGCCATCTAGCTATGAGTGTGCAATCATAAAATTAACACAACATAATCAAAGTGTACATACATTCCATAGGTTTGCCTTTCACACTTTACTCCACTAATGTTGGCCAACACTAAACTTAAGGTCCTTAGGTCTTTGCTAGTTTGTAATATTAGGCTAGCGTAGAGGTAGGATAGAAAACAATGTTTAAGTTCAAGTACCTTAATCATGCACTACAATCTTAGAATCAATTAAAGAGCTATTTAACACTAATAGTATCCCCAAACTTGATCTTTTTTCACTTTCTTTATTTTGAACACTTTTTTTCTTTATTTTTTTTTTTTTTAATCCCAAATATGATATAACTTTCTAATTATAACATGTGTGGTCCTTATGCACGTAGGGTAGGTACAACGAGCATGAAAATGCAAAATAAGGTATCATCTTGTTAATGTAGGTGCTTAACAAAAAAAGGGTACTATACTGCTCAAAAGGGGTGACTACGAATATATACATTAAGGTCAACTTGAAAGGCTCAATCATCCAAGGATGGCCTAGGTCATGTCTTTAATTTATAGTAGCTTAGAATTTCACCTCGAGAAGTGATTAGAAAAATTCTAGAACATTAGCACAATTTCAAAAATAAAATGCAATTTCTATGATTAACATAATAATTGCTAAATGAAATGTAATTCAATGATAAACAAATTCAAAAAATTCATTTCATACTTTACCCAAGTTTATTCTTTTCCTAAAGCTATAATCAAGGTTAATCATGGTTTCTATCATAGGATCAATAACAATCAACCAAGGGAAACATACCAAAAACTCAAAGCAATAGTTAACTAAGCCTAAGCCTAAAATTTGTTTTTTTGAAAATTTTTGAAATTTTGGCTCAATTTTTTTTTCACCCTCAAACTTAAAATGCACATTGTCCTTGATGTGTAGGCAAATATAAATTTAAGCACATGAAATGAAAAATACTCCTCTAGTTGGCCAAGGCTTTTCTTGAAGTTCCAATGATCAATTTTTATTTTTGCTACAAACAAAACACAACAACCTAACAGAACATCAAACAAAGCAACAAGTAAAAACATAATGTAAATTGCAAAAACTTAAAAACCCCTCTCTAATGTTTTGGATATGATCATGTGAGTCCAAAAGGTGTTTTTATTCATGTCTACAAGGCACAGAAAATAAGGGATCAATGAACATAAACTAAAAAAAAATCATGAAAAAATGAAAACAAATGATAGAAAACTTGGGTTGCCTCTCAAAAATAGTTGAAATCAAGTCTACAGCTTAACATTTTTTAAAAGCTCAAGATAGGTCAGAAAGTAGAATTACAGACTTGAGGTAATCAATAGCTTTAGCAAAATAATGCTTCAATTTCTGCCCATTCACCTTAAATGGCTCATTTGCATTCTTATCCATAACCTTAATGCTCTCATAAGGAAATACACGGGTGACCACGTAAGGACTTGACCATCTAGATTTTAGCTTATCTAGAAAAAGTTTCAATTAAGAATTAAAAAGCAAAACTTGTTGGCCAAGTTCAAACACTATAGGGGTTTAGGTTTTTAGTGACATTTTTTTTTAACGTTTAATGATGTTTATAAATGTCATTAAAAGATTTACGGTATTTACGAAAAATATCAATTAGAGTGCTGGCTATACAAGTGTCACGAAAAATAATAACGTTTTCTATAAAATGCTACTATATTAGCGGTGTTTATATGTGGAAAATGCCACTAATATTAGTGGCATTTGTATTTGAAAAACGTCACTATATTAGCGGCATTTGTATTTGGAAAACGTCGTTATTTTAGCAGCATTTGTATCTTTGAGACACCATTAATTTAGTAATTTTTTTTTAGAAAAATACCATTATTTTGGTGGCGTTTGTATCAAAAAATTGTCACTAATTTAGCAATATTTTCTAATAAGAACGCCATTACTTTTAATGGCATTTTATGGTACAAACGCCACTAAATTATTTATTTAGCGACATTTTTGAACGTAAACGCCATGAAAGTAAGAAATTATTTTTTAAAATAAAAAATTTTTGTTAATATTTATTATTTTCATAAATGAGCTTAAATTCAAAAACTAAAATAAATATAAACTTAATTTATGTTCAAATATGCATTTAATTAACACAAAGTTTAATAATTAGTATAATAACATTCAAAATTTTTAATACATTAACAAAATAAAAATTAAAATGTATGAAATTGATGACTGCATAGATTTTGAAGGTTGCCAATTGATGAAGGAATTTTTTCACCTTAGTCACTAGCGTGCTCATGAACCTACTGAATAATACCATACAATTTTTAACACTTCATTATAAGTTTTTTTTATATTAAAAAATATAAATATTTACTAAATATAATACCTGAGTTGGTGGACCACTAAGATCAGTTCTTGAAAATTATTGTTGCAAAAAATTCATAAGATGATCAAATCGATCATGCAACTGTTAAATTTTGCACGCTCTTGCTCTATTCTAGCATGTTCTTCCTCAATTTTGGCATGCTCCTATTCTGTTTCTGCTTTTATTTGCTAGAAACATTGTTGTATTATTTGTAACTCCTCTCTCAATATTGAAATGTCTTGCAAAGACTGACTTGTTAAAAATGTAAATTGCTTAGAGCTACTCTATAGTAGGTAGATGGTGTTAGATCCAATCCAAAGTCTCGGACCCGTCTATGCCTTTCTTTTCTAGCAACTTTTATGAATATCTGATTTTCCAATTCTTACATATTGAGAGAATCATCATATGCTATTTTAATCTCAACAGCCATTTTCTCTTTCGCTTTTTCTTGTAAATTAGTCCTATACAACTACAAGTTTAATGATTAATTGATAATATGTTAAAAAGAGTAAATATTTACTTTTTATTAAAATAGATGTTACAAATTACTTTAATTTCTTGTGTTTCGACATTCATATAAGATCCATCTTTTTTTGTATGTGTTAAGCGAAAAAGTTTCACACGTCTAATTTTACTACCCATCTCAATCTCTTATACACAAACATATGTTATTTGATAGAATACATATGAACTGTAACTTATTCATGCATATCAAACTTGTCAATCAAGTTCAAAATTTTCAAATAATTTTAATATCATGTATTTGTATTTTGGCCCCTTAACAACATAATAGTCTTAAATAGACGCAAACAATAAAAGTATTTTGGCCTTTCACACATATCGACTATGAAAACCAAATTCAATTATTTGGACAAGTTTAATATTATGAATTGAAGCCATTTAAACTATTGAAAGCCATCCAAAAGTTTAATTTGTATTTTTGCCTTTTAAAGGCAAAAGGCAAAAATAGTTCTAAATAGATATAAACGATAACTTTTTCACTCATATCAACCATAGAAACCAAGTTCAATCAATCAGACAAGTTTAATATCAAGTATTAAAGTTATCTAAACTATTAAAATACAACAATAACAACAAATTTGTATTTTTACCTAAATAGATGTAAACAATAACTTTTTCATACATATCATCCGTGTCAACAAAGTTCAAAACTTTTCATAAGTTTAATATCATGTATTGAAACTATCAAAACTATTAAAATAGAACAATAATTGTTAATTTGCATATTTACCTTTTAATGGCACAAAAAGTTCATTCATTGGAATAAGTTTAAAATCATAAACTTACTATTTCTTTTTGTTTTCTTACAAAACTTTTTAATCCACTTATATGGCTATATTTCAGTTGCTTTCTACTACCAATCCTAATTTGTTCACTTTCCTATCATAAAAAATAATTACGTATATAATAAAAATATAAATATTACCAACTTAAAGCATAAAACACTTTCATTATTTCATTCTACTATATAAAGTTATAAATTAGTACCTCTCATCTTTTTAAGAACCAAAATCTAATTCATTGTTCATATTACCATCTAATCACATTACGGGATAGATTTTTCATCATCGCCTCTACAATAATATTTTAATTAAAATACTTATTCTTCAAATTATGCTTATAATCTTTTCATTTCTTTCCCAATGACTTAAGCACAAATAAAGTTGGTATTTTAAGTACAAATCTTGACTGTAATAATATAATAAGAAAAGTTTGAATAAGTAAACAAAATGTATAATAATTATATTTTTATATGTAATTAATTATACCAATACCTCAATAAAGTTTAAAGCATCGGCCTTAACTTTTGCTAAAACTTTATGCCATGTTTCATAATGAATAGGTAATTTTATTCCATTATGGGCAAGCATGCCTAGAAATCCAGCCAACAATTGAGCCTCTTCACCAATTGGTTGCCTATCAGAATTTGCAGATACTACAATACACTCATTTAGAGGTAGTGCAAATAATTCTTTCAAAGTTGTCTGGCCTTTGGTCTTTGTTGATCGTTGCTATCAACTACAAAAAATAAAAAATAAATTTGTAAAATGGCAATACTTTTATCATTATAATTAAATTCTAAATATGGGTTATATGATACCTGTATTCAAATTTAAAGCATAATCAATTGACGGGATATTATCTAAACCTAGACCTCCCGTATTGCTAGATCCAATATTAGTTGAAGGGTTAGAAGTGATTGAGTTAGATTCAACAATATGTTCATTTCCCTCTAAAAGATTTAGTCTATAGTCGATATCAGTAGGTGCTGTAGACGGATCTGAACTAATATCTCTTATATGTATTTCTTTTAATCTACTCCTCCGCATTATAGCTTACCTGCATAATAAAAGTGAATATATAAAAGATATTAGTTTAGAACATATATAAAGACATTAAGAAGTTAAGAAATCATAACCTACAATATATAAAAACCATATTGATTTAATTACATCAAAAGATAATATATGATTTACAATATAATAAATATACAATAACAATGCGACATTAATTACATACAATCATTTACTACATTATGTCTAAATATTTGAATTACAAAATATAGATGTTCTATCATGGTTCACAAATGTCTTCATTAACATCTTCGTGGACTCACTGAACGTAGAAACTAGAGATATTTTCATCCAAGTTTTGTTTAGCAAAAGGATAACATTCAGTTCCATGTTTAACACCATCTCTGGTATCTAACCCTATACCAAATAAGTCTTTAGGTTTGTTTTGAAGAACAATAAACCAACCCAATTCTTTGGGATCTTCAGAATAAAAAACTTGTTTGACTTGAGATGAAAAAACATAAGGTTTATCGATGAGTTGTTGTCTAGTGTGAATTAATTGAAAAAAATTCACAAGTGTAAATCCATATTGATCTTTCTTAATACCATTTGCACATCCATATTAGCCCAATCACATCGAAATAAGATAACTTTCTACTTGCCATAATAATCCAACTCAATGATGTCATTAATATGCCATAATAGTCAATATTTTTCTTTAAAAGGTTTATGTCCTTAGCGCTAGCATGACTTGTAGTTGATGAAGTAACAACAACTTCTGAATTTTATGTACTTCTAAATCTTTCACGGGATTTAGTGTGAAATCTAAATTCATTGATGATGAAACCTTTGTATCATTTCACAATCCTGTTTAGACCTTGTGAAAGACACTTCACCTCTTCACTAATAAGCCTTCCATTCTAAACCTATAAAATTGAAATAAATATATATATGTTATTAATGCTAGTTATACTGTAAGCATTCTATATAGATTTCTCATAATGTGAAGTATGGCATTACTTAAAAGTTTTTGGTGAACAACTTATCAAACTCTCAAAGATTTGATCGTCAATAATGTGCAAGAGCTCTTAAATTTCTATACTCATTATAAAGCATCATGATAAAGTATTAACAATAAAAAAAATACAATAAATTATGCTTAATGTAATGAATAATTTTTTTGCTAAAAAACTTACGTGTGAAACAATTCAATAGAGTCATGATGAAGAAGAACATATCGATGTGCTTGTGTCTAAGATTTATCATCTTACTCTATTTCAGCTTTGTCTATTGGTTGGCCAAAACTTTAAAAAGATAACTGTAGGCAGAGTTAGCATACTGTATACCAACATTTCTCAATGGTCTATTAAATATTGTTTTAACATCTTCCAAATAATGAGAACAAAATGTCATACACTGTTTTGCTAAATATCCTTTAGCAATAGAACCTTTCGGATAGCATTTGTTGTGACAATAAGACTTTAACCTCTCCAAAAACCTATTGCATAAAATATTAGTCATATATATTTTTAACTAGAGTGGCATGATCATCAATAAAAACCTAATCAATCTATTAAATAATAATACTTTTTGATAGGATACATCCATCGATAATAAATTGACCCATCGACTTTTGCTTCATATGGAAGGTAAATAATCAAATGCATCATAATAGTGAAGAAGTTTGGAGGAAAAATCTTCTCTAAATGGCATAAAGTAACTGCAGCTCGATCTTGAAGTTTGTCAAGCTCTTCCACATTTATACATTTCTCACATAGAGATTTAAATATGTTACTCAATTCAATTACCACAGAAGTGACTTACTTTGACATTGATGAACGTAAAGCAATCGAAAGTAAGTCTTGCATCAAAATATGATAATCATGTGACTTCAATAAAAAAAAGTTTACATTCTTTCAGATTCACACATCTCGATATATTTGATGCATAGCCATATGAAACTTTGATATATTTCAAAACCTTGTAAAACACATCTTTTTTAGCTTTAGAAATCCAAAAACAAGCAGCAGACAATCAATATTTACCATTAGAAAGCAACTTTGGATGAAGGTCAGGTAAATCCCCATATCAACTAGGTTAAGCCGACTCTTTAAGTCATCCGTTGATCTTCTATTCACATTGTGAATTGTCCTAATAAAATTTTTGCAAACATTCTTCTCTATGTGCATTAAATTAAGGTTATGGCATAATAAATTATATTTTCAATAAGACAACTAAAAAAAGATACTTTTTTTTCATAACTCAAACTCATTTGGGTCATCTTCTTTATCTCATTTTCATCATTTTGAACATCGAGATCACCAACTTAAGTATCAATATCACCAACTTGTGTAATATGAGGTCAGACACCATCAAATATGTCCCTCACTCTTTTTTTTAATGGAGTCATTTTTTCATAAGTAAATTTGATATGTTTTAACTTTAACAAGATATTAGACCAACTAATTAGTAAAGACAATTTTCTCAACTCTTTAGTTCCATCAAAAAGATATTTTGAAAATCTAAATCGATGATTATCATCTAACCATTGACGATGTCCCATATAACAGAACTTCTCATCATTACGTAACTATTTTGAACATGTCTGTATAGCACAACATGGACAAGCATAATGACCTTTTGTACTCCAACCAGATAAATTCGCATAAGCAAAAAAATCGTTGATAGTTTATAATAAAATAGCACACATATTGAAGTTCTCTTTTTTTGATGCATCATAGGTTTCAACTCATTTTCATAATTGCTTTAACTTTTTCATAAGAGATTTTAAGTAAATGTCTATGCCATTACCCAGACTTTTTTTCTCGAGAATTATCATACACAATATAAATGATTGTTGCTTCATAACAATCCATGGTGGCAAATTATAAGGAATTAATACAACTGATCAAGTACTATAAGAAGTACTCATCATTTTGATCAGGTTGAATCTATCAGATGCTAGTCCAAACATAACATTTAAAGGATTAGATGCAAAGTCTAAAAACCTAGAATGAAATAATTTCTATGCCAAAGAATCTACATGATGCCTCAGTGATCCATCATTCGTTCACTTCTCATGATGCCATTTCATTGAATCTGTAGTTTTGAAAGACATGAAGAGTCATTGAAGTCTTAGTATTAATGAAAAATAACGTAAAACCTTAACAGACTTCATTTTACATAAACCTCATCACCATCCTCATTCAACCTTTTCTTAAGATTTTTGTCCACCCAACGAGAAATACCAGATAAATGACAAGATTCTTGACTTTTTCTATCACTTCAATACAACATGCAATCATTGGGATAACTATAAATTTTCTCATATTCAAGACCTAAATCCTTGATTATCTTTTTTGATTCCTTACAAGATTCAAGAATTTTTGCAAAAGAAAATATTTTTTTCATAAACTCTAATAAAAGTCAAAGAGTTTTTTATCCATTTACATAAGCATTTCAAGTGAAAAAGACGAACACAGAAAGATAACATTGAATGCTTTGATCCTTCATAAAATTCTTCATTTATATCTTTAAGCAATCTATAAAACTTTGATGCTTTTTCTCTAGGTCATTGGTCACCTACATCTATCCTAGGTTCACCAAATTTATTTATTTCAACATTGGACTGATTAAATCCATCATTTTAGGGAGAAAGATTCTAAAAATACTGGTTATGAATGTTAAAAGCATCTTGTAATATGCCTTCAATGTCATCTACTATAAAAGGATCATGTTAGTGTTGGGGAGCCCTTAAAGTTAAAAGAACTCTAGTGAAACACCTTGACGATATAGATTATTTATGAATACCAAGTAACATATCCCGAGAGAAATCCAATACAAATTAAATGTTCAAAAATAACTTCATGCATTTGCTAATCGATATTAGCACACTTCACACATGGGCATAATATCATATTATCTTTACTTGTATTCTCAAATGCAAAATTAAGAAAATTTTTCATTCAATTTCTATACTCTTGACTTAATCTTGACTTTTGCATTAAACTCTTATCCGTTTAGTACTTGCTACATTATCAGACCAAATGTATATAAATAATTTATATGAAAATGAAAATGTAAAATACTTAAGTTTACTATGTTTTAAATAAAAGATAATAACAAGATCAGTACTTACAGAATATCAAAACTCCTTGTTGTGAAGTATTTTATCAACTACCTGATATTATGAATGTTAGAACTCTATTGCTAACATAGACATACCCAAGAGTATTTGTAATTAAGGTTGAAATAAGGTAAAATAGGTATAGAGAAAACCTAAAAAAAAATAAAATGAAAGGGAAAGGGAAGTGGATGATAGGTTACAAATGGGTATTTGAAGAATGTGAATTTTGGAGAAAATTGTTTAAACCAAAAAGAAAATCGTGAATTGCAAAAGCTGAAGGAATAGTCGAATGAAGTGAAAGCTAAAGTGAATAACTAATGAATAGTCAAAATAGGATTCTAAAAGACAATGCTCGAATACTAAAAGTTGAAAGAAAGAAAAAGTAAATTGTAATTGATTTGGAAAGAGAAATAGTAAAATAACGAAGATGAAACTTGAAGTTGGTGATTGGATGAGCTAAGTTTGGGGACAATTTTATTGGACCAATTATTGAAGGCGTTTACTAAGAAAAACACCTTCAATAATTTCCTCATAAATATTTTTTGAATATATTATAGGCACCTTCAACTGAGTCGTAGTAGAATTATTTAAGATTATTAAAAGCGTTTACGCCCCAAAAACACCTTCACTAATTTCATCTAATTTTTATGGTGTATTAATTGAAGATTTTTTTGCATAATACGCCTTCAATAATTCTCTCATTTTATCTATGAATATCAATGAAGGCAGTTTGCTACTAAAAATGCCTTCAATAATTTTCTTTTAAAAATTATTTGAGATTATTAAAGGCGTCTTTTGTACAAAATGCCTTTAATATTATACTACTAAAATTTTAAGGGGTTATTGAAGGCGTTTATTCCAAAAAAATGCCTGACTAATTCATTTTATTTTTTAAAGAAATTTAGTGAAAGTGTTTTTTGTATTAACTCCTTCAATAATTTTAAGAGAATTATTGAAGGTGTTTTCTAATAAAAAATGCATTCAATGTTCCACTACTCAAATTTTAAGATGGTTAGTGAGGGCGTTTATTAGAAAAACGTCTTTAATAATTTTTTTTAAAAAATTTTGGGATTATTAAAGGCGTCTTCCAGTGAAAAAGTGCTTTCAATATTCCATTACTCAAAATTTAAGATGGTTAGTAAAAGCGTTTATTCTAAAAAAATGCCTTCATTAATTCTTTTTAATTTATGTACATAATTATTGAAGGCATTTTTTAAGAACAAACACCTTCAATAATTTTCTTTTAAAAATTTTTGAGATTATTAAATGCGTCTTCTAATGAAAAACGCCTTCAATATACCAATACTCAAATTTTAAAATGGTTAGTAAATGCGTTTATTCCAGAAAATACCTTTAATAATTTATTGAAGGTATTTTTTAAGAATAAATGCCTTCAATAATTTCCTTTTAAAAATTTTTGGGTTATTAAAGGCGTCTTTTAGTGAAAAATACCTTCAATAGTCCATTACTTAAATTTTGAGACAATTACTGAAGGTGTTTATTCTAGAATAATGCCTTCACTAATTCCTTTTAATTTTTGTACATAATTAGTGAATGTGATTTTCTACTAAAAATGCCTTCAATAATTTTTGTTCAGAATTATCAAAAATGTTTTTTTAGGAAAATACCTTTAATAATTTCTTTTGAAAATTATTTTTTGGATTACTAAAAGCATCTTTTAGTAAAAAACGCCTTTAATAATCTTCAACTAAAATTTTAAGATGATTATTGAAGGTGTTTTTTCCAGAAAAATGCCTTCACTTATAATTTTATATTCATTCCCTTGTCTTGAATATCAGAATCACAAATTGTTAGTATAGAGAATGATTAAAAGCTGCAGTAATCAACCAAACTAAACTCATAAACACATTTCTATCAGACTTTTAGTTTTTTTATCCATATCGTTGGCACCGACCTTCAACAAATCAATGACATGCATATTTCTGTTTACTGGTATGTCTTTTTTTTATTTACTGTATTATTTATATTATTCGATCTAGGTATTTTTTTTATTCTTTACTATTTACATATGCATATATATATTTATTAATTTCACCATAAGCATAGTTGTCCAAGCACTTTTCATTGCATGTATGCTTTTTCTGTGTAGTTGTCTTTAAATATTATGGTTTGCTAAATCTTGTTGTGTGATATTGTTTTGCTGAATGGTATTGTACGATATTGGTATGCTAAATCATATGCTGAACGGTTTGTTGAAGGGTGTGTCTGAGCACATTCCTGATTAGTTTACTGAATAGTATTTCTGTATGTAGTATAGTATTGGTTGTATTTAATTATGTACAGCGTTAAATTTAGACGATCATTTTGTATAATTCGTATAATTATGATCAAAATCACAGGTATTATGAACTCCAAACAACATCATTCACCTTCTATTGAACATGCACAAGACACATTTGTAGGCCAAAAAAAAAAAAAAAGAAAGGGGTCCAAATAAACAAATTAAAGTGAATGACACAAAAATTCACGTTGACTTTAATCAAAGTGGATAGTTTATGTCTGAAGGAGCTACCAAGTTGGCTACTCATATTGGAGCCATCATCCGTAGTAGGATTTCAATTACGTACACCAATTGACGATGAGTTCTTGATGATCTAAAAGATGATATATGGTAATCGGTTGTGGTATGTTTATTCAACTATTTCGTAAAATTTGTTAATTGATCATTTAATTGAAATTCAATGTATTCATATTAATTGTGTTAAATTATTTAGGAACGGTTCAACGTTCTAATTGATTATAAAAAGATTGTGTTTTAATCTATTGATAAAGCATTCAGAGACTTTAAAAGCAGATTGACAACCCAATATATTTTATCGTTGGCTAATCAAAGTGATGTATTGGCTGTTCCAACTATGTCATATACAGATGTAATAAGTGTTGAAGATTGAACAAATTTTATTCGATATCGACTTTTAGAAGATTCCTCAATACATAAACCCATTACCAAAAAAATTATTTATAAGTATTTACATAATATATCCTTTGATCTTCATATGTGATTGACGTAATTTCTTTCTTTTATAAAAAATCAAAGAAAACCAACGAAACATTTGGGCCAAACAACAATATCACCATCGGACAGCGAGAAAAGGATACGTAAATATGAAGTATGAGCTTGTATATATTCATACACTTATTTTATACTCATTAATGAATATTTATGAACATTATTTCATACATTTTGATTTTTATATTGTGGTAATTTAATAGGAATTAGCGAGCTCTAGCACCAAAGTTTTCAAATGGGATGTCTAGAAACAAGGATATCTACGAAATGATAGATCATTTATAGATAAAACAATCAAAAAAATAGTAAAAAAGATTGTATGTATAACTATTTTTTTAATATCATGTATGATTGGCATTGTGGTTGTATGCATGACTGTATACTAGCTTGTATAGATTTGTTATTGCAGTCCATCTTATTATTATCTTTCAAGATGATTTTGCTACCAAAGTCAAATATGGTGAACTGGCAACCCAGTATAGTAAAGATCCATTGTTTTTAGCATTAAGTGCTAAACAAAGGCCTGGTCATCTTCTTAGGGTTGGTAAATTTGTTTTGCCATCAAAGGTATTTAGTAATCAATCCAAAACCTTGCGAATGACAAATGCAAAATATGAAGCAATCATTGAGCAACAACAGCAACAACTTGATAACTAAGAGCAATGCTTTAATAAGCAATAGCAAAGACTCACTGCTTTGAAGGCCATGTTGGCAGTAATGCAACATAGCATGCCAGTAAGCCAGTCGGATAGCATCGTCCACATAGGATAAGCTTTCGTTGCAAGTCAGGCAATGAACCCAACCTTTGTTACCACCCATGAAGTATGATTTTGTTTATAAGGTTAATAATAATTTGTTTATTATATTTATTAATTTAGTTTTAATACATATATTTCATTAAATATTGTAGCAGGATGTTGAAACTCAGAGTATGACCCTTGTCAGGCTACCATGAATGAGCTATATAATTATTCGCTAGGGCATTTATCTGGAGGAAACTTAATAATCATTGAGTTTGATGAAGGGATATTTGATAAACCATCATTTTCTTTCATTGGTGTGGAGGAGGTTAAAGAATTTTGTGAACTGGATGAATTATCAACTGTTGATATTGTTGCTTATATGAGGTTAGCTTATAAATACAAATATGCACACTCAATATATATTAATCTATATTACGGTGTAATACTAACTAGTATTATTGATTGTTATCGTGCAACTTTTTATATAGAGAGCTTAAGGGGAGACAGTTGACTAGCAAATTTAGATTCATTGACATAAACTTCATTAGTAAGTAGAATGGCACAGTCGTTTATCGTGCTAATCATGTGATTGAATGCATGAAAAAATTGATTGATTATTATTTGCTCACGTATAATGCACAGTAAGTTATATTCATACAAATAATTATTCCAACCTTACCCAAATCTGTTATGATGTGTAATCTGAGTATATCATTGTTATTATTTTGCAGTCATTATTGGGTACTTATTGTGATTGACACCAAATCCTTAACGTCATACTTATTTAATTCAGTTAATCCAACGGCGATGCCAACCTCGATATTCAAACTTTTATAAAGAGGTATTACACTTTATTATATTATATATCTTCTTTTTCTTCATAAGTAATTTTATTTATTTATTAAGTAATTTTTTTTTCAATTTAGGGTAATATTTGCATTCGATAAGAAGGCAAAGAAATTGAAATAGGTATCATTATTGGTAAATGTAAATTTATTCTTTTATGCTGAGTTTGTGTAAATAAATATTTTCTAAACCCACTCAATTTAATTTTCAGGTACCTCATCAACCCGATAATACTGAATGTGGATATTACGTCCTTCATTTTATACAAGAAATAGTTTTATACGATTTTATTACTACACTATTCAAGTTAGTATAAATTTCATAAACTCGTTATATCTTCAAAAAAATAAAAAGCTAAATTATGTTCTCATTTATTAACATTTACTTCTGATATTTTTTTAGTGGAAGAGTAAAAAAAACTTCATGGTAGAAGAACTAGATGAAGTTCGTAAAGAATGGTGTGAGTATGTATTACCATTATCAATATTGATAAACCTTGACGTTAGACATTGTTGGTTGAATGTAAATATATGAGAAACAAATTGTTATAATGTTTTTAACATGCCATGTTAAATGAAAAATTTAAGTTTGTAGATTAGGGTATTGGTTTAATATTATTGGTATATATTTGTTTTATATGAATACACTATGTGTAATTAATATATTATTGAGTACGATTATTTCAGAAAAGTATATTAATATGACAATGTTATCAATTTTAAATTCAGATTTGTGGTCACTTTATTGAAATACAACAATGTTCATTATGTAAATTTCAAAATATAATTTGTAGTATCACATATATAAACCAAATATCTTCTGGGCATAAATATACAACTAACTTCAAATATTTTTTAGGCATAAACCTATAACTGACTTGACATATATAATATCAAAAATATTTTTTTGATGGGATTAATAAAGACATTTTTAGTAAGAAAATGCTTGAATCATCCCTAACAAAATGTTATTTAAGGTGTTTTTACAAAAATCGCCTTCAATAATCCCACTTAAAAATATATTGTTTGGAATATTAAAGGCATTTTAGGATAAAAATTCTTTCTAGAATTCGTTCCAAATATTTTGTATGGATTATTGAAGGCATTTTTTTTACAAAAATCACCTTCAATAATCTCTGTTAAAAATTTATTGATTGGATTATTGAAGGCGCTTTCACCCAAAAACACCTTCAAGAATCCGTTCCATATTTTTCTTATGGATTATTAACGGCATATTTAGCAAGAAAATGCCTTGAATTATTCATAACAAAATGTTATTGATAGCATTTTTTACCAAAACAGCATTCAATAATCCCACTTAAAAATTTATTGTGTGGAATATTAAAGGCATTTTAAGCCAAAAACGCCTTCAAGAATCCATTCTAACTTTTTTGTATGGATTATTTAAGGTACTTAAAAAAAAACCACCTTCAATAATATCAACTAAAAATTAATTGAATGGATTATTGAAGGCATTTTCAACCAAAAATGGCTTCAAGAATCTGTTTCATATTTTTCCTATGGATTATTAAGGGTATTTTTCTGCTGAAAATACCTTGAATAATCCTTAACAAAATGTTATTTAAGGTATTTTTTTATAAAAATCGCCTTCAATAATCTGACCATTCAAATTTATTGTGTGAAATATTAAAGACTTTTTGAGCCAAAAACGCCTTTAAAAATCCATTCCAACTTTTGTGTATGGATTATTGAAGGCGTTTTTGACAAAATCTGACTTACACTAAAAATTTATTGATTTGATTATTGAAGGTGAGTTCAGTAAAAAATGCCTTCAAGAATCAATTTCATATTTTTCCTATAGATTATTAAGGGCGTTTCTTTGTCAAAAACGCCTTCAATATTCTCTCCAAAATTTTTTAAAACAGATTGGTGAAGGCATTTTTGCCCAAAAAATACCTAAAGTAATCAATTACAAATAATCTTTACAAAAACCCAAAAAAGGCTAAAGAAAGGGATCAAAGCTACAACCTTATGGTTAATATCTGTACGATCTTAAAATTTTGATAAGATATTTATTAAAGGCATTAAAGGCATTTTTTTAGCAAAAACGCCTTCAATAAGCCTGTGAAATTTTTTCGTGAAATTATTAAAGGTATTTTTTTTGTAGAAAATGCTTTCAATAATCGTATATATTTTTTTATGAGGGGATTATTAAAGGCATTATCTGTCAAAAATGCCTTCAGTAATTCCTTATCAATTTTTTAACAGGATTATTCAAGTCATTTTCTGCTAAAAATGCCTTTAGTATTCACTCAAATTTTTAAAACAGGATTATTCAAGGCATTTTAGTTGATAAACGCCGCTAATATCAAGTCTTGGGTGGCGTTTATAAGTAACAATACCACTATTTGAATATTTAGTAGTGTTTTAATAATAAACACCCTAAGTTTTATAAAAACACAGAAGCTAGCAGCATTTGTAAGTGAAACGCCACTATAAAACTACCACTAATCTTTCATTTTCTTATAGTGAAAACTCTTTTCTAGGATTTTCTTGTCATGCCACCTTTATCTGACCTCATCAAGCTCATTAAGTTGCATCATCTCCTCACCAGCTACATTAAGATCAAAGTTTAAAATTTGCAAAGCCTAGAAAGCTTTATGTTCCAACTCAATTGGAAGGTGACATGCTTTTTCGAATACTAACTGGTATGATGATATCCCTATAGAAGTTTTGAATATAATCCTATAAATCCAAAGTGAATCGTCTAATCTCTTAGACTAGTCTTTCCTTAAGGGATTCATCATTTTTTCAATGATCTTTTTGATTTTCCTATTTGATACCTCAACTTGGCCACTAGTCTGTGGGTGGTAGCTAATAGCAACCTTATTATAGACTCCTTATTTCATTAAAAGTCCAGAAAAGTGTTTACTACAAAAATCAATTTCCTCATCACTAATGATCACCCTAGATGTCCCAAAAAGAGTAAAGATGTTCTTCCTAAGAAAGTTCATGACCACTTTAGCATTATTAGTAGGTAAGGCCAATGCTTTCACCCTCTTATAAACATAATCAACATCTAGCAGAATGTAGAGGTTGCCATAAGATGAGATGAAAGGTCTCATGAAATCAATGCCTGACACATAAAAAATTTTAACTTTTGATATGTTATTCAAAGGTATTTCGTGTCTCTTTAAGATGTTCCCCACTCGTTGGCATCGATCATATTAAAGGATAAATTGGTGTGCATCATTAAACAACATGAGCCAATAAAAACCAAATTGTAACCCTTTCACTGTAGTTCTTTCTCCCCCATAATGTCTTCCATAATCTGATGTACAATAATGTCTATGTATGCTCTCTACCTTTTCCATAGGAACACACATTCTAAGGACCTAATCTTGCATTGTTTGAACAAATAAGGTTCATCCCGAACAAAATACTTAATATCATGCAAAAAATTTTTTTTCTGTTGGTAGGAAAATTTTAGAAGGACGACCTTACCAACCAAATAATTAACATAGCTTGCATACCAAGGTAAGCTAGAGTGGCCATAAACAAATAGTTGTTCACCAGAGTATGTCTCATTAATGATGGTTTTACTTACTCCAACATTCTCTAACCTAGAAAGATGGTCAGCGACTTGATTCTTAGACCCTTTCATATACCTAATCTCCTAATCAAACTCTTAAAAGAGAAGAGAAGAAAAAAAAAATCTCCAAGCTTTTTCCTTGTTATATGCTCTATGTTAAGTTGGACTAATAGGAGATTTTGATACCTCCACCTAAGACTTATTGTGGTAGCTTTATGCCCTCTTCAAATAAAAAATTTTAAGGTTGAATGAAGGTAAAAACTATAGATAGGCAATCTCTTGGTAGCTTATGGCTAGCTTGGCTTTTTCATTAACATTTCTTGCTATGTGCTGGATGTCAATACGGATAATTGAAGAGAATTCATATTGCTACTTAAGACATAATTAGACCACTATGCTGGTTTAATTGAGAAAGAATAAAGGTAGAAAGGCTTTTAAAACAGTAGTTGGTAATGTACTGGCAATAAGGTGCTGACTTATCTATAATGCATTTTACTATCTTGCTTATGCCTATTTGTTTCTCCAATAATTTTCCATCATAAAGCCACACTTATTTATACCTCTTTTCCTTTTAATTTTTCAACTACAAACCACTACAAAATTGTGGAGATTAGTAGCACAAAGAATTACAGCAATCGTCTTTTTCCCAAGTTTTAACTTTATCTTTTTATGCTTTTGGTCCCCCTCTTTATCATATGTAAGCTAGCTTCTTACGCATGTTTTTTCATGGTTTCTCACTTGGTTTGCTGAGGTAAAAGACATTGGTTGGCTTTTTAATCCATGTTGGCAGCTCTTAGTCCTTGTTGTCTTGCCCAATCACACATCTCATGCATAAGTAGCACCTCACAATTTATAAACTTCATGTAGATGTCTAAGTAGCATTGATCCTCTACGTTGTATCCTTTGGTTCTATCATGCATTCTCATTCATCTACCATTTATCCATTATAGTCTATGTAATCAAGAGTGGCTAAATTATGTATGAGAGGTCTCGGCCATGGTGCTCATACAATGTATAATTCACCATTTTTTTCCACTTTCCTACAATGAAAACATTAAACAAATTTAGGTGGAAAATAGACTTAAACAAACAAAATTAAGAATGAAAAACATTATAATTAATCATAAAACCTCTATGACAATTCTATAAAAATAAAATTATCAGTAAAGTAATCAAATGACCCATATTAGGTAAGGTCATCTATTTATTATATATAATAGAAGTGTCGAAATGTAATAAGGTTTCCAAGAATTTTTTAACATGCTCTATAAATTCATATAAAGTCATATATTCACCTCAAAACCAATTAAACTCTTTAATTAAATCTTGTTACTCTTGTACCCAACTATCAAAACCAATCCAAGCAACCCAATAATAAAATTAAAACTATAATATCTATCTGCCTCAACATCAATGATACTCTATATATACAGATGTAACTCCACTGATAAACTATCCAAATATCGTATTTTTCATTTATTATAGGGATGCTAAACCAAAAATTTAGTAATCTATGTCATTACTTTCACTGAGTTTATAATGGTTGGTGGTGATGTGCTATCCTGTGTAGATAACATAATCTCCAAGTGTGACAGGTCATGCGGTGTAGAGGTATCTACTTTTATAGTTTTACAACATTTTGTCTCAGGTATTTTTAATGGTGGAATTAAGGTAGTTGTTGACGGATCATCAAGTTTTTGTAACTTTCTTTTCATGGCTAATTTACTGAACTCATCACATTTATTGAAGCGTTTTATGATTCGATCAACCTTAGACACAATGATCAACTCTTCAGAGATATCATTAAAATTAAATACAACTTCTTCAAATGATGATGCACTTTAGTTAAATAAATTAAACTTTTCATCCTTACATGTTTTGTAATTTTGTGAGCGCAAGGTAATCCATGCGTATTTCTGATCATAAAACCATAAGTATTTTCTCAATTTCTACATGATTAGGTCGTTTGACCTTCATTAATATCATATTAAGTGCACCTTTAGATACCAAATCTTGTAACTCTTTTAACAATGAAGGCTTATGATTATGCTTGACAATTGTAAGACTTCTCTTAAGTAAAGTCTTGATCTTTGTATGTTGAAGCTAAATAAAGGAGTTAATTATCTTCTATGATGATTTAAAACCCTCTTAAAATGATCTAATATACCTCTTTAATTTTACATATGCAGTCTCGATCCTAAACAAATTAATAAAGGTATATTAAAATATTTTGTTATGAAACCCTAAACCATAAATAATCTTAAAAATGCAATATAAATCATATTTATTTGATGTAACATTACTAAAGTACATTACTTTATCTGTCGAAGCAGCAATAAATCTATCCTTATACTTTGTCAACCACTGCTTTTTAATATACTTATTGTAGCTCTATACGTTTGATAATCAATGTTCAGTGAACTTAAATGCCTATCGTACTCATCATTGATAAAAGAAAACACAAGTACACTTTAACTTGAGATGAATGCCTCCCATTTCTCTTTTCACTCAAAAAGCTTCCTACAATTTGCAAGCACATTTATTAAGATATTCAATCTACAAAAAAGATTTACTGTGTTGGAAAACATAATGTCTATTATATTCATCAATGCCTAATCTTTATAAGTAACAATAACAGTAGAAAATATACTAGCAAACATTAAATTTTTTAACTTATCCAGAGTTTAACTATAGTTCTCAGAATACTTGGCCTTCATGTACACAAATACAACAAAAAATATCATCTCGACGGAAGTCACACCAGTAATTTCAAATAATGGCAAATGATATATATTCATTTTTTAAGTACAATCCATAATCAAAACACTTAGGAAAGGTTGTAATAAATCTACACTAGTAGGATGAGCCCAGAATAAGTCTTTCAAACAGTCACTTGACTCGTTAGTCTTGTGCCATTCTAGGTATTTACAATAGGTCAACTTCTTCATGAGCTGCTGCATTTGAGATTTGCCAACTTTCTCAACATATCTATATCGTTAACATTCATTGTATATTATCTTTATAATGCTAACATTCTTTTCATTATGTTGTTTTATGATCAACAGTATGTTTCTAGGTTTGACCATATGTTTAACATATTAGTAACTACTTTTTTTTTGTTTAAGATAATCAACCTACAAATAAATATTCCTCGAATTGTTTTGCTTTAGTAGATGATTGTGAAATCCACAAATTACTTTCACACCCCATCGATAATCCATTGCCAACTTAATCTTATATAACTCAAATGGGCAACCACACTTTTTCGTTCTCATTGCATTCTCTTTACCTTGCCTTTATTCTTTTGTTGCCTATATTTTCTACTTAGGGTTAGGTAAGATTTTGGTATAAAATAATTTTAAAAAGTTGAGTCGAGTTGGGTTCAGGTATTGTGGATATAAAGTCGAGTTAGGTTTGGGGTGAGCAAAAACTCATCCCGACTCGATCCGTTGCCATCTTTATTTTTACTTCATTCATTATTCTAGATTTTCTCAAGCCTCCCAATTTAGAGTTTTTAATCACAATCACAAAACCATTATCTTTTCTAACCGTTTAGCCCATAAAATTGAAACTTCTTTACTACAAAACACTTACACAACATATTTAACTTATTATATCTATAAAACTAACATGTTATACCTTCCATAACAAACTACCTCAAAAACATAATCTCACCTTTCCATAGTAAATGAATCCATGCAATCATATCTAGTATCTAAATTTTTGGTGATTGATTCCACTTTAACAATGTAGTTTCCAAATTGATCTACATATTACGATATGTTAAAAAATTATAATAATACCATTAGGAAGTGGAAATAATAATGCCATTACTTGGCAATTTTAATGTTTACGAAAATAGATATCTAATAATGTAAAATGATTTTGGATATACATTTTCGAAATAATGTTGCATTGTAGGAAATAGATATATGATAACGCAATATGATTTTCAAAAATGCATTTTCAAAAAGCATGTTGCATAACCGGATATCCATTGCATTACCAGTAATGCAATATGATTTTCAAAAATACATTTTCGAAAATAATGATGCAGTATCAGAAAATGGATATCTAGTAATGCAACATATTTTTTAGAAATGTATTTTTAAAAACAATGTTGCATTTTCGAAAATTATTTTACATTACTGGAAATCCATTTCTATACACATAAAATTTTCAATTTAAAATAGATTTTAAATGAATTACCTCGTCAAGTTTATCTCTTCTAATATTCACTATAAGAAAAGTGTGTTTTAGTGAGAACTTTAATGTGGGTTAAGTGTTGACCCTCACTAAAATCTCTTTTTGTAGTGAAAGCCATCCTTAACCTTCATTAAGAATAATTTTAGTGAGCAATACATTTTATCCTTATTAAAAGTCATTTTGTTGTAAGAATCATAAATGGTCTTCACTTATTTAATATTTTTATGAGTATTTAAAGTTGATCTTCACAAATTTGTTTCACAAGTGTAAACTTTCATATCTACAATTGAGTTGGGAGTTAAAAATGAATATAAATAGATTTAGTAAGGTCATTTTAAATCTCATTAAATAAAATTTATTACTTTATATATATATTTTTTAAAAATTAAACAATTTAAATAAGAATTTTATAAATTTTATGAAAGTCATTGTAATCTCATAAAAAATATATTATTTTCAATAGTAATAAAAAATAAAAAATATTTTAAAACGTATTTAATATAAAAAATTATAAAAAAAATCAATAAATAAAAAATTATTATTATGATTTATGATTTTATTGAAAATTAATAGCCATGTTAATCGACCCACCAAACACATTCTAAATCATATATATTTTTTTTTATATAGTAATGTAGCTAAATGTGTGAAATATATAATAGAAAAAATATTGTTTAAGGTTGCAACTTTTGATGAAGGAAAGCTTGAATTTTTATTTTATTTTACTTTATTATGTGACATAATAAAGAATGGCAAAATATTTTCGATGTCAATCCTTTTATTTGTTTTTAGGGTTTCAAAATTGCCAACCAGCCGTCTATAACAAAATTTTATCTGTAGGGCAAGGAAAAAATAATTCTTTCTCTTAACCAAGAATTAGGGTTTCTTCGTTGCCCCCAATTCAGCATTGTCACCGGCTCCGCCTTTGTCACCACCGCTGACGCTGTCGCCACTACGGCCACTGTCCCTCTCTCTTCTCGATAAGCCTAGTCATCGCTGAACTCCCGATCTAGATCTGCTTCTCCGTCTAGCTCTCACTCTCGCTCTTGGTCTAGATCCTTATCCTCTTCCTCTCCTTCTCTCAGCTTTAGCCCTCGAAGTCGCAGCCCTCATTCTCAGCGTCAAAGGTCACTTTTTTACTTCTCTCTTCATAGTTTTTGCACTCTAGAAATTGTTCATAATGATTTAATAAATGGCCTGGTTTTGAGAGGGTTCACTAGGTCTTAGGCTCTTAGCTTCTTGATGATAGATTATGGAGTGAAAGAAAAGAACTATTGAACTGCGGTAAAGTTTAATCTCCAAATTTCCTTATGGCCTTCAGTTGTAAGCAATTTTGGTACTTTTGCTTTTGAATTGAAACTAACTGTGCTGTTATTCTCATTGTTTGTGCTTTTATATCGAGGAAATAGGCTGACTGCCAAAAATTGTAAAGATACACAACATAGATACCTTCAATCTGCTATGCTGATAAAGCCAACTGCTTGCTAGAAGGGAAAATGAATATCAGCTTATAGTGTTGATGTCTAGTTTCTCTTGTTTTGTTTAAACACTGTCCTCAACGGTGGATGAAGTCAACATTCTTGTGGTTTTTCTTAAATAATGTTCTCTATTTCATGTTTTGTCGCAGATCTACTGGAAACACTATAAACATAGGCCATAGTGGTGGACTCTCTGGAAAGGTGATACTTTAATGTGCTTTGTGAAGAAGGCTTTGCTAGATGAAATTGCTGCTAACTCCATATTCGTTCCTCATTTTGTCAATTCACCTGATAAGAAAATTTGCAACCATGCAACCTCGCCAGGCCAAAACTGCTTTTGATTCAACACCATGCTGAATTTTGATACCGCTTCAAGTTTTATTTGTGCCAGAATTTTGTTTAGAAGGTGAGGATTTCTAGGATAAGCACAACAATAGAAACAAATTTGCTGTTAATATTTACAAGCATGATGGTATGATAAGAATGACATAATGTTTAGTATTTTATACATTTTAGGCAATCTTTTAGCATGCTCAATTTGTTGTGTATATCTTTGTAGTTTATCCTTTCAAAGGTTTTACTAGCTCTCTAACAATGCTTAAAATTGATATTTCAGCAGTGTATTACAGTCCCCTGGATCAAAACATTCTGACTTGATTTCTAATCAGAGAGATGGTATTGTCCTTGCACTGAAGAATGTACAGGTATTATTAATAGTTTTGTGAGTATGGTATATTCTGTTAATAATTTTCTCTCATTTCAGATTATATCAGTTTAATTAAATACTCATTTAATTATAAGGAAGCTAATCTGCCGGACTTCAATGATTGGCTCTAGCTTCATTTCAATCTACTCCCTGCTCGGTACTAACCCTAAACCTATATTTCTGTTTTTGTTTGATTCTGTAATTTTTTCTTTTTGAACTATCTAAAATGATTGTTTGGTTGCTGATGATTGGAACAAAAAGTTTGAGATAAGATTCATGAATCTTACAATTGGTGTAAGATTTATGGTTATCATCCCCTTTTTAAAAAATTCATTTTGTCTTTAACAAACAAGAAACAAAAAGGAGTTCAAATCAAAACAGCGAAGCAGTTGTGTAAAGGTGAGACTTATTGTTTGTCTTTTCTCATCTTTCTCATTATCCTTTAATAATAGTCTAGTTAATGAAGTTCGAAGCTATTGGTATTATTTCTTTTTTTTTTTAATATTTAATACTTGAGCTTAAACTAAATTATGATTTGTTCTCTCTTGATGTTTCGTGATTTCTATTACTGCTGATAGATATGCATTGGATGTGAACGTGGAGCAGGCAGAAGATGTGCTAACACATAAAAGATTACTACATTTGGCTGAAGACCACGCTAATCGTCTTGTTTTTCAAGTTTGAATTGTGCAGGTAAACATTTCTGCATGTCTTCCCTTTCTATTTACTGGAACTTAGTAGGAAGGGATTTCTATTTTCTAGTCTACTACTTCAACTTTAATGTGGAATACCTCATTAGCATAATGAAATCCTGGAGATCAATATAGCATAGATCTAACATGATTAGTAGTGACTGATGTCTGTCAAGTTGCAATTTTGTGTGATGCTGGCATCTTCTATAAGTCTTTTCTGTCTACCCCACGCATTCCATTGGCCCTGTTCATTTATATTCTTATATGAAAGAAGATGCAGAAAGTTCTTATCATTCAAATAGATATGGGTAAGGCTAATTATAGTTAAAGTTATATGTGCATTGGTTGTTTTTCGGCTCTTCTTTCTTGTTCCTTCTAGATTCAAACTTCACTGTGGTTTTCTTTTTGGGGATTCATGCTGTGCTGTTTCTGTCTTTGGATACTATTATTCAAAGCAATGGGTGTTGTAGTCCAAATGTTCACTCTTGTCCCACCAAATCTTTATGTGTTTCAATTGCTGACAATGAACGTAAAGCTGACTCTGGGGCCTCTGAAATACCAAAATCTAGCAGTAAGTACAATAATTACACTGAAGCACATGCTGCTTTGTCATCCTTTGAAAATGCGCTTGCAGTATTAATGGGGATGAAGGAGAGCATTGCTTGTGAAACACACATAGCAATTGATTGTGCAAAATGGGTGTCTCTGCTAAGGTGGGATATTTCTTCGCATTCCTTTTTGTTTTTATTTTTCATTTGCTTGAATTATAGTTGTTATTGTGGAAACTGAATGTATATTGAAAAACTGCTTATCTACAATTATACAAGAATCTTAGGTTTATATACAACTAACTAGGGGTTAAACTAGGAAACTAAATCTTCCTTAATTCTAGGGATACAAATACTTAATTCTAGAGATACAAATATAAATATACAGATTACAAGATTACAACCAGCTGTAAATAATTGTTTTCCCACACTCCCCCTCAAGCTGGTGAATAGGTGTTTTCCATTCTCAGCTTGGAAATAATTTCTTGAAATGTTGCACTGCTGAGACCTTTAGTCAACACATCTGCAAGTTGACCCTTGGTTGATACATAAGGTGTACAAATCAACCCACTGTCTAGTTTCTCCTTTATGAAATGCCTGTCTACTTCAATGTGTTTTGTTCTGTCATGTTGCATAGGATTGTGTGCAATGCTTATTGCAGACTTGTTATCACAGTAGAGTCTCATTGGTCCATCCCACTTGATCTTCAAGTCTTCTAGGATAATCTTTAACCATAGTAGTTCACAAATTCCTTGAGCCATTGCTCTGAACTCTGCTTCAGCACTTGATCTTGCCACCACATTTTGTTTTTTACTCCTCCTCACAAGATTACCACCTAAGAAAGTGCAGTAGCCTGAGGTAAATCTTCTATCAGTTACTGAACCTGCATAATCAGCATCTGTATATGCTTCTAGAGCTAACCCTGAATCTCTTTTGAATAAGATACCTCTCCCAGGATTGGCCTTCAAATAGTGCAATATACGGTAGACAGCCTGTAGGTGCACTTCTTTAGGACTATGCATAAATTGACTTACCACACTCACAGCATATGCTATATCAGGTCTAGTATGTGAGAGATAAATGAGTCTTCCAACTAATCTTTGGTACATCTCTCTATTTACAGCAGCATCTTCATTAGTTTCTTCAATTTTATGATTAGGTTCTATAGGGGTATTTACAGGTTTACATGCAAGCTTCCCAGTTTCCTTCAGAAGATTCATCACATATTTTTGTTGTGAGATAAAAATACCATACCTTGAGTGAGCTACTTCAATTCCTAGGAAGTACTTCAATCTCCCAAGCTTTTTTATCTCAAATTCTCTAGCCAAAAACTGTTTTAGAGATTCTTTCTCTTTTTCATCATCTCCAGTTACAATTATATCATCAACATACACTAATAGAACTGTGAATCTCCCTGAATCAGAGTGCTTGATAAACAATGTGTGATCTCCTTGACTCTGTTTATATCCCATTACTAGCATCACTTTGGCAAATCTCCCGAACCAAGCTCTAGGAGACTGTTTAAGGCCATATAAAGCCTTTTTTAGCCTGCAAACTTTGTTTGCTTCTAGATGACCTCCAAATCCCGGTGGAACCTTCATATATATATTTCTTCTTCCAAATCACCATGTAAAAAAGCATTCTTTACATCAAATTGTTGAAGCTGCCAATTGTAATTTGCAGCCAATGATAACAAAATCCTAACTGTATTCATCTTGGCAACTGGAGCAAAGGTTTCCTGGTAATCCACTCCGTAGGTCTGAGTGTAGCCCTTAGCCACTAACCTGGCTTTATACCTTTCAACAGTACCATTTGCTTTGTATTTTACAGTGAAAACCCATTTACACCCCACTGGATTTTTTCCTTTAGGCAACTCTACCAGTTCCCATGTCTGATTTTTCTCTAAGGCCTCCATTTCTATTTTCATGGCTTGCCTCCATTTCTCACTGGATAATGCCTCAGATAATGTTGTTGGAACAGAAATAGTGTTTAGGCTCACAAGAAAATTTTTGTGGGATGGTGAAAAATTTTCAAATGACACAAAATTAGATATTGGGTATAGTGGATGCTTGGTACATTCTCTGGTTCCTTTCCTAATGGCAATAGGCAAATCATAATCACTAGTTATATTATTAGGAGATTCATGCTCATTTTGAGAAACGGAGTCAAAAACTGTAGTTACCTCATTTCCAGAGTTAGGATCAGGTTCTTGGACTGGCGCCGGTTTAGGATCTGGAACTTTCCTTCTTGAGTACACTTGTAATTCCTTCATAGAATCAAGAACGATATTATCCTGTCACATCTTCTGTATTTGGAATGGGTTCAGACTCAAATTCAATATTTGACTTGGGCTCAGCAGAAACTGGTTTTGACTCATAAGAATTAATGGGTGTAAATGTTGAAGAAGGGGGCAAATCAAGTAAAAAGAAGTCTTTATCCTTATCTTCCATGAATGAAGTCTCCCCTTGAAGATAAGGTTGAGTAAAAAATGGTTTATTTTCGTCAAAAGTGACATCTGCAGACACATAAAATTTTTTGGTAGGAGGATGATAGCACTTATATCCTTTTTGAGTTGAAGAATACCCCACAAAAATACACTTAATCGCTCTTGGATCCAACTTTCCCCTGTTATGACTGTGAACATGAACAAATGATGTACAACCAAATATCCTAGGTGTGAGATTGTTTGTGGTATTGAGGTTGGGATAAAATTGTGAGAGTAGTTCCATAGGAGTTTTAAATCCTAAAACTCTTGAAGGTAATCTATTTATAATGTGTGTGGCAGTGAGAATAGCTTCCCCCCAATAAGATTTAGGTACATTTGCTTGAAAAAGAAAGGCTCGGGTTGTGGCTAATAAATGGCTGTTTTTTCTCTCTGTCACTCCATTCTGCTGTGGAGTATTAACACAAGATGACTCATGGATAATCCCCTCTTTTTGAAAATGGGTGGATAGACTCTGGTTGAAGTAGTCTCTTGCATTATCAGACATAAGTCTCTTGATTCTCACTCCAAATTGATTTTGGATCATATTTTGGAAGCTTAAAAACACATTATTCACATCTGATTTGGATTTAAGTAAAAAAACCCAAGAGACCTTAGTACAATCATCTATGAATGAAACAAACCATCTTGCACCAGAAATATTAGGAATTGTAGAGGGACCCCAAATGTCACTATGAATCAAGTAAAAGGGAGTAGAACTTTTTTTGTTATTGATTGGAAAAGACACACGTCTATGTTTTGCAAATTCGCAAATATCACAATGAAAATCTTCAACATTTAATTCTTTGAACAAAGAAGGAAACATGTTTCACAAGGTTCCAAAAGAAGGATGTCCAAGACGAAAATGATAAAGCCAGATTTTGTCTTTATTGGAAGATTTTTCAGAAAGAAATGATAAAGGTAAACTATTTTTGATACTACTTGTGTTATTTGATGTCTCAAGATAGTATAGTCCATCCTTCTCCTTAGCAAGTCCAATCATCTTCCTCGAACTCTGGTCCTGAAATTCACAATAAGAGGGATAAAAAGTTACTTTGCAATTCATATCTCTGGTAAGTTTTTGTATAGATATCAGATTAGTAGACAATCCAGGAACATGAAGAACATTTTTTAGAACAAATGAGGGATTAACTTGAACATCTCCTAATCCTGTCACTGTGGTAAGTGAACCATCAGCAACAACAATTTTCTTATTGCTAGGACACAGGTTATATGTACTAAATTTTTGTGGGGAATGTGTCATGTGGTCTGTGGCTCCTGAGTCAATGACCCAAGAACTCGTAATAGGCTTAGCTGAGACATTTAATCCATGAGAATCGGAAGCTTTACCTGAACTAGACCCAAAGAACATACCATAGTAGGCTTGTCAAGGATTTTCAATAAGTTTCTCAGCTTTTCAATCTCTTCCCTGTTGAACTCTCTTTGTTTCTGAGACATCTGTAGTACTCCAGTGATTTTTCCAGTTAACATTTTCTCAAATTGGGTGATAGTGATATATTTCTTTGAAAGGGTTCGGCAATGAAGGCCTAAACAGGATTCGGCAATGAAGGCCTAAAAAAGTCAGCAATGAAGGCTGAAAATTTTTCTTCTCAATAAGAGCTTAAAGCTCTGATACCATGTGGAAACTGAATGTATATTGAAAAACTGCTTATTTACAATTATACAAGAATCTTAGGTTTATATACAACTAACTAGGGGTTAAACTAGGAAACTAAATCTTCCTTAATTCTAGGGATACAAATACTTAATTCTAGAGATACAAATATAAATATACAGATTACAAAATTACAACCAGCTGTAAATAAGTGTTTTCCCACAGTTATGCAGGTGCACAAAAGTTACGTAAAAAGTTATTTTTACTCAAGTGCTGAAAATGTGCAAAAGTGGAGTCATTCTATGTGATGTTGAGATTGACTGTAATATTTATAAACACTAAATTATTATTATTGTTATCATCTAAAACAAATATGGGTGGATTTCTTTCTGCTACTGTTTTAAGAATGAAATCTCCACTCATATAACAATCCTCAATCTTCCTTTAACTTTCAAACACAGGAAAGGTTTGATTAATTTGTCTACTTCGGGGTGAGTTTACACTCAAGAAAACCAGAGTGCTATGCTTTGCAACTGCAGCAGTAAGCAAAACTAGGAATTTGGGAATCAGTTAGGGTTGTCTGAGTTGATATGTCAACAGGATGGCTACATTGAATGTTTTTTAGTGCTGGAATTTTTTGCCTCTATAACTTAAGGGTTTCATGTGTTCGGTTTTTAACGGCATTAAAAATGTTGATGGATTTGTAAGATATCAGAAGAAGGTTTACGTGGACTGGTAGAGAAGAATTTGGGCTTTAGAGGGAAATTTAAGGATATTGTAGTGATGGATATGTAGTTAAGAAAGGTATTATTCGTGTTTATTCACTAATAAATTGGTGAAGATATAATTTAGTGGTATGATAGGTGTTTGGTCTATAGGCGCACTATATTGATATTCACAAAGAAATTTTACATCTTAGGAGAGAAAACTATGAGGTGATTGAAAATGAGTCTTGAGTCAAATGAAGTGGATGGTTTTCTAATTTATAGATAATTAGCTTTTATACGGTTCATGTTCTAGGTAGCTAATACTTCATTGAAACAGGAAGAAGCAGCTGATCATTCAAGTTCTTATAGTCATCAGAATTGTAGGTGAGCCCTATTGTGATTCTTGAATGTTAAATTTGATTACTTCACAATCTTGGTACTAAATAGTGTCTTTGTGTATTTTGGCCTTGCATGATGAAACTCTACTTGGATGTTTAGTGCAATTTAAGTTGATAAATTTTCCATTCTTTAACAATGCTAATTATGTGAATGCTAGAGTTTTAAGGATTATTATATTTGGTATTGCTTTGCATTTGCTTGTTGGTTTTGGTTTAGTTTTGCCTAATATTCTTGTCAGGGCTTATCTTGGTCTTATATGGTCTATTTGTTTGGATATTTTTAGCAAGAAACAATATTTAAACTTGTAAATATTTTTAGTATTATCTGTTTTCATTTTGTTATATATGTTTTTCTTTTTCTTGTAGTGATTTTAATCTCAATGGAGTTATTGCTACGAATAAAGTGGTTCTCATGAAGAAGAAAATTAGATCGATATTAGATGACTTTGATTGTATATTGATTCACTGTCGTACAAATTTGTCAAGTTTTTTGACCAAAAAACTAGAATACTTAAAAAGAATTGATATGTTAATTATGAAAGATGTTTGTTTGTCGTTTGAAATTAGTATATGTCAATGCTTATTTGATTTTATGCAATTTTTTTGACACATTTTATTTATTTATGTTTTGCTTGGAATAAGAATTACAAATATAAAAAAATATATGTAGTTATTAACAAGATCAATAAAAATATATAAATATGTATTTTTTTTAGGGTCATAAGATTTTCATTAAATGATATAAAGTATTATAGTGGAAGTCATAATCCTTAGTAAAAATAATTTTAAATAAGGGTCTATGAAAGTTCACTAAAAGGAAAAACTTTAAGTGAGAGTTAATAAAAACTTTTATTAAACGTAAAAGATATTATAAGAGTTAGATTTGATTTTTACTATAGGTTTTATATTTAATGAGGGTAAAAAATGGTTATCATTAATTGTTTATATTTAGTGAAAGTCTTTTAATGTTTTGTTAAATGATAAATAGAGTAAGGGGCAATTTTTTTTTTTTATTATATAAAATTAACGAAAAAATTTACAATGAGAGCTCGTGAAGGTTACGTTGACCTTCACTAAAAGAATTAATGAAAATTATATAGACTTTTAGTGAGAGTCGTGATCCTCACTAAAAGTTTCTTTTGTTGTAGTAATTGTTTCTCATTTGATTATTTATTTTTTCAGAATTTAACAAACATTTCAAAATTCGGAGGTTTGTTTTAGAGATTTAGAATTTTTTTTCTCAAGAAAAAAGAAGAAAGATGAAGAAAAAAAAAAGAAGAAAATGGGAAAAAGAAGAGAAAGGGAATGTAAACGGTTGTAAAAGGTTAAAATTATAATTTACTAAATGATATATAAAATATTTTATGTATAAATATTGGATTATAATCCGTGCGATATACGAAATAATTTTATTTATTTAATATGATTATATATAAATTAATTTTTTAAACAAATTATATTTAAATATTTAAAACTTATAACATGAATAAAATTTTTATATATTGATTTGTTATTGAAAAATAAACTTTTTGAAAACAGCAAAAAAAATTTGTCTTTTCTTTGGATATTTTTGTTTACAATAATATTTATATACTTGTAAAATTATATAAAAAAAATAAATTACATCATTTTTAAAAAAATAAAAAAATAAATATTATAGAATGATAAATTAAATAATAAAAGTAGTATTAACACCCTTTTACTTTAGTAATCTTGACTAAATTATTATACAAAATATGAAAAGTATTAGAAAATATGTGAAAAAATAAATTGAAAAAATTTTATTTTTATAAGAATGGAATTGTAATAACAATAAAATATATCTTAGAAAAAATTTGTAAACAAAGAAAAAAACAAATTGCAATAGTAATATGATATTCTTTCACTTAAGTAATATTGACTAAATTATTATATAAAATATGAAAAATGTTAGAAAATATGTGAAAAAAATAGATTGAAAAAAAATTATTTTTCATAAGAATGAAATTGTAATAATAATAATAATAATAATTTATAAACAAAAAAAAAAAACAAACAAATTGCTATAGTAATAGAATATACCTTAAAAAAAGTTATTGAAAAAATAAAAAAAATTGATGTATAACACATTATATTTTTAGTTTTAAATTTGTAAAAAAAAATTTTAGTGACAATTAAAATTAAATAGATAATTTTTAAAATTTAAATTGATATAATAAGTAATAAAGATAATATTAATTTTTATTTATTTATTTGAAATATAAATTTGATAATTAGAGTTTAAATGAATATAATCATTTTGACAATCTTATTATTTAAAGATTTATGATGAAAATTTTTTGAATTTTTAAAATCTTACATAAAATTACTTGAATTTTTAATGTCTTATGTAAATTTTTTAAAAAAGATATTTTTTAATAAAAAATTTTAAATCAAGATAAAAAAAATTAGTGAAAGATATGGATAGACCTAATTTTTATAATTTTTAAACATATTTGAAATATTTTGATAATTAAATAATTTTTTTGAATAAGATTATTTGGTAAACAATTAAAATTATTTATTAAAAAAATAAAATTCATATTTTATATTTTTAATTTTAGAATATATATCTCTAAATTGATTTTATTTTTAATTATAATTTGAATAATTTGATATTTGAATAAATTTAAAATTATCTAATTTATAATTAAAAAAATTATCTTAATTTTTTAAAAAAATATTTTATGTGTCATTTAAAAGAATTGTCAATATAAGTACCTATGTGATAAATTTATTTTTACAAATTAGATTTATGAAAGAAAAATATTGAAGTGTGGAAAAAGAATTTTAAGTGGTGCAACTAGAAGCACCCGGTGGGTATGGTTGCCTCGTAGATATTCGAAATTACCATTAACAAACTGGCAAATGGCAATCCCTCCTCCCCCCCCCCCCCCCCCCCCTCTTATAATATATAAATGCGATCATCAAACATCCAAAATTTTCTCATAGTTCCTTAGTCTTCTTTCCGCTTATCAAAATTCTTTCAATCAGATTGCTTATCTTCAACCATGAAGAAATCAGGCCTCTTCGCTGCTTCTGTCGCTGCTGCCTCTGCCACTGCCATCTCTGCTTCTTCTTCTCCCTCCAATTTTACTTGTAATTCAAATTCTCAGTTGTCTGGCGAGGTAAAATCTTTTAACTCAATTCTCGGTCATTTTCTTTTACTCTTTGCTATAGATTTAAACTGTGTATCTCATCTTTTTTAGAAAAATATTTGTCCTCCTGTTTTGCCTTGTTTGGTTGCCAAGAAAACAATGACCAAGAATTCATGATTTAAATGGTGAAATTCTCAAATAGTTTTATAAGATTAGTTGATCACTTTGGCTTGAATGGTTAAATTCATGATTTCGATTTGTTTAATTTTGCAGAACAAGAAAGAGCATGAAAATTCTGCAATCAAGAAATCAGATTCAACTGAAAAATTTGCACCGAGGTTTGATGGCTTAAGGTTCATTGAGACTTTGGTCACTGCTCATAGATAAAAGCTTGGGTCACCGCTCACCACAAGCTTCAATTTTTACCAGATGAAGACTTCTTTATTATTTTGACCTTTTTGCCTTTGCTAGATTCTTGAGCAGAGGAAGAGATCAACTGTAACGTTTCAGGGTTTCATAGTACTAAGTATTAAAAAGACCTTTTCTTTAGGCATGACGTTTATATATATATAAATATAAATATATATATATATATATAATATAAACTTATATGCGGGACTTTCTTTTTATTTTATCACATTTTTCAATTTTTAAAAAATTATTTAATTTATCCTTTTCTTTTACCCTTACAACTATTTAGATGGAGAAGATATCCCGAGCAAAATTTTTTTGGAATTCCTAATTTTTTTTAGGCGCCAATTATAATGATAATCAAATAATCCAAACCGCCTAGTTTTTTTTTTTTGTTTCCTTTTTTGGAGAAAAGGATGTACATAAATTGAGTTGTCCTGGTCCAGATAGATTACGTAATGCTTTATATTAAAAAATTGAAGGATGATATTGGCGACCAAGTTTGTAAAGGGCAGCTCTGATGGCAATTTTCTCAATCACCAAATTGGGTTCCAAAAGGCGAATTCCCAATAAACCTTTGCTAGTAGCAATCTCTTTTAGCCATTTTAAGCTTGGTGAGTGTTTATGTTGTTAAGGCACTTTTTTTTTTTTTTTTTTTGTTAATCCTTTTTTAGGTAGAAGTGGGTTTTCGATGTTGAAAAAGATCTCATCCAAATAAGAAAACAGCATTCTTATAAGCCAATTTGTTAAGCTACTCCTACTGAAAACTGTCTGGTTGAATCATCTATATTCATCTTGAGTGCTTAACTACTAAAAGCTAGATTAGGTAGTAGCTATGCTGGAAGTTTCCTGGCAGCTTAACCTTCACATCCAACTCCAATAAAAAGTATTGCACCAGCTTTAGCATTTTGTTTTCTAGCTCCACTTGACACCTCACCACATCCAAATTTGGTTTATGATATGCTGAACCAGCCCACCCTTGAAGCAAAGATTTCTCACTGTCATCACTGCTGAATTGCTGATATGTAATTTGGTTCACACTGTACATCCACATCATGAGACTATTTCATTCGCAACTCGCCGTCATGATCCACTTAATTGGCTATAAAAGGAAAATTGAAAAAAAAGGAGATTTTTCAAGTTTGTTGCACATTTCTGAATTTTGGAAAAGCTTTATGTCATATCCCGAGATCGAAATGTAACACGATCATATTATCTTATAGTGAAATTTTAAAGTAACAAGAATCTTTTTTCTTAATCATTATAAACTTCTTCAATAAATTGATGATAAATATCTATATATTCAAATATAAATTAATAAAAATATAAAATTATTTTATAAGATTTCATTACCCAAGTAATCTTTTTAATCTAATATTCTAGTTTCTCAATTAACTAAATAAATTTATTACTTATTCATCTGTAAAAAAAAAAAATAAATAAAAGGAGAATGAACAAATCACAACTTAACAAGTATAGCTTCACACACCTTACGAGATTAAGTATCAATTTCATACATATCATATAAATCATTCAAAATATTTGTCAAATCATAATGTCAAAACATTTAAAAAATCATCATTATGTCAAACATTTTATATATCATAAATCAATATCAAAATAAATCAATTCATAAATCATTGTAAAATATATTGGTATTCAAATATCGTAATCAAACTAAATCATGGATCAATTTTTAAAAATCATCATCATCATCATCATAAATCATCATTATTATTCATTTATTGTTAACTATGGTCATTGCTATAACTCATGACATTAATCGTATCAATAATTTCATCATCATGATCTTTGTTAACTATTATAATCCGTTAACCAAGACCTTACGCTAACTACTATAACTTGTTAGCTAAGGTCATAGAACTAGTTTTTGTGTCAATAATCCCACCCCAAAGATGTAAAAATGTAACTATCATAAAATCATTTCTTAAACATAAATCATTTTTTCATCTCATTCATAAACATGATTTATCATTTATATAGCAAAAACACAAAATAACCATATGCTTGTTCTTATTTTCGTATATAAAAAATAATGAAATAAAACATTTACTCATTTAGAAACTTACATATATATAGGTTCAAAATAAGTAAAGTGCGTGAGATTTTACTTACCTTTTTTCAATTCCACCACTTCGTTTGTCCCCCACAATAATTAATAGCCTATTCAAGATTATTTCAACAAAACAGAAATTAATTAACCAATTTTGAGGCCATTTATGCTAAAAATAATTAAGTTACACAATAATTAACTAAACCAATTAATACCAACAACTTGAGCTCCTTTCACTAAAATGACTATATCTTAAGATATCCAACTCAGAATTAAAATATTTATAATGTGTTAGAAACTAGACTTGATAAGCTTTTTAAACATATATGGCCCACCTTATTATTTCTTTGTAGATTAATTATAATAATTTTTGAAATTCACGTCATATGCTACTGTCAAATAACATGTATACCTTCTAATAAAATTTACATATTTATTCATAGGAAACTCCAAATTCAGTTCCACTTATTTCATTGAAAAATAGACTCAATAATCCTTTCAAACATGTATAGCTCAATTCATAATTCCTTGTATAAAATTTAAGACAAATTTTGAAATTTATCACTAATGCTACAACCATGCAGTCTGCACATTTTAAAATATAATTAGACAATTCTTCATAAAAAATTTAAAATTGACTTCCATTTATTTCTTTAGAGATTCAACAAGCTTTCCAATGCTATATAATACTTATAGCAATAATTTATCCATTAATACATAATTTCATTTTAATCTACTGTTGTAGATAATAACATTTCATCCAAAAATAAAATTTTTTCTTTAATCTTATAAAAAACCTAAATCTTTACTTTTAGCTTTTAAAATCCACTCAATAATCATAATTAAATCTTAAATAACATGAAGTAAATAAAACCCAATAATTTACCTAAATAGATCAAGAAGATTAATGAAAGATTTTATAATTTTTCTCTTATAACTTCAACTTTAAATAATAACAACCAATATGATTTTTTTTTTTTTAAAAAAAGAGAGTATATATTGACCTTTAAGAGATTAACTTGATTGTAGCCTTTGATTTTGGATCCTTAACTTAATTTTTCATGTACTCTAACTCTAAGAAAGATGAGAAAGAAGAGCTCCGTTTTTTTTTTTTTTTTCTGTTTTACGATAACTAGGTTTTCTCTCCTAAAATGCCTTTGTCACTTTTCTTTAGTAATTAATCTTTTAATTAAATTAATAGGCTTTAGTAGTAGTCTAGCCTAATTATCATTTGGGCTGGGATATTACATTTTTCCTTATAAAAAGTTTCATCCTCGAAACTTGATTTGCGTCCACATCTTATTCCTCCATTTTTGAAATTGCTTATCTTGTCATATGATTATTTCAATAAATATTTACAAAGGTAACAATTCTGTGTTAAAGCTTGTTCTTTCCAATCAACCATTGGAATAAGATAGTTTCGATATGTTAAAACTTATATCAACTTTAATTTTTAAATACTTATATCTAACCACATAGCTTGGATTAAAAATATATTATCTCACCATAGATTTGTAACACAATATGTACAATAAAATTTGAGGTGGCAAGAATTTTTATATTGAACTTTTTTCACTTTACCAAGTACTTCAAATTTCTTTACATAATGTAAACTTAATCTTTCTTACCTTATAATCTTTGTAACACCTTTAATGTTGACACATTTGAATACAAATGATTAACCACTTGAAGCTACAAATTTTACCTCTGAATTTTGGCATAATTTTTTGCTTACTTTAAACCATTCTTTAATGAACTAAAATTTATCAGCCATTTGATCCATAAATTCAAAAAATAAAAGTTTTTCTTCCTTGTCCTTACCTCAATAAATTTGAGACTTATATCTACTTTCATACAAAACCTCAAAATGAGTCATTGAATATTTGTCTTATAACTATTGTTATAAAAATATTTCTCTTCAAGTCATGATATAAGCATTTCTTAGAAAATATCAATCAATGATAAAGCCTTCCAAAAATAGAAGGAACACAAAATATTCTTACCAAAAATCTATTAATCCTTATTTATTAAAGATTCATCACTTTCTCAACTAATAATAGCTTAAGAATTTATAACTAAAACTAAATCAAGCTTTCATTGTGCACTCTAATATTTTCTTCCAATATAATTCTAAAATAACAAATTAACTTTCGTTACATTATTTTATAACAAGAAAAACATATGTCCACTAAATTTCATTTATCTGCTTCACACCGTTTGTTTATAGCCATAACAACCTTGAATAACAATATCAACAAAATCATTTAGTCACCAAAAAGATATCATATAGTACTTTAATTTTCTTTTCTTTTTCATCGATAATATGAAATTTTCTATTAATTAACCGTTATAATACATATGAAATCAATGCAATAGATCATATCCATAAATTTATATAATGTAAATTCAAACAAAAATCTTTGGTTTCCAAAGTCATCTCCTATTTCGAATATTGTTCTTTCTAATTTCATAGACGAATTATCATATAACAATTGATTCTCCACAATTCTCACAAATATCATAATGTCTCAAATTTTCTTTTTACCAAATATATTGCTACTATCTCCAAGTCAAAATAAAAACCTATATATCATAACTCATAAATAAAATTCTTAAACAATAAGAACTCCAAATACGTGATTTTGTATCGAACATATAGTTATAAACAATAACCAAAACCCTCACATTATTTCAGAAGTTTTTCAAATTTCTCTAAAATCGAATACATCTCAGCATCTCTAAATACACAAAATCATCACTAATTATTAAGACATGATCATAAAATGAACAATTTTTTGCACTAACAAGATTTCAAACAATCATTTTTAACCAAAACATATATATTTTTCTATAAATTGATTACTCCTTCAAACCAACTTCCTTACTAAATCATTTAGATAACCACAACTTTAATTTTTATCTACAAATTTAATTCCTTACTACTACATAGCCTTGTATCACAATAGGTAATGTTTTCCATAAATATAAAAATTTGAAGGAATCCAACATTATACTTTAGTTAGAAACTATAACCACAAATTAATCAATTTCGTCATTAAAAAAAAATCAGTACACCTAAATATTAATTTAATGATTAAACTTCAAATTAACTATATAAATGTCAAACTCATGTGATCAAACCTTAAATATTTTTTCAATAAAAATATAGAATCAAATCAAATGTATATCTTTCTTTACATACATTAAACTATTTACCACAATTATAATATTTGTGGCTAAGTCCACCAAGACAAATTCTCAAACATTATAATCCATAAATAATTACTTCAAAATTTTGAAATATTATTTCATTCTAATGTCAATATTTTATACTTTTAATTCCAATAATGCTCAGCCTTAGTCCAATCTTAATCCATGATTAAAGGTTTAGGCAGCACTTAACAAATAGCTTTGAAATTTCATTAAATCAAATGTCTTTTCTCAACTCATAGAACCTCGAATGATCAAATCATTTTCTTTGATAATCTTTCAACTCATGAAATATGTTTCATTATAAGTCACATCAAAAATCTTTTCCACTTATAAAATCACACTTTATTAAAGTAATTAGACTTTCATTTAATTACAAAATCTCCAAAGCAATATGTAATTATCAACCAAAATAATTACTCCAAAAATTTATGGAATCATTGATTCCTCAAAATTCAATAAAATTTTAAGTAGTCCAAACTTCATTGAATCATTTACTTATACTTATGAATATAGTATATAGATCAAACTTAAGATCTTAGAAAATCATCACATAATCTAAATATCATCATCTAAGTCCTTAAGTCTTCGTATAATATATGGATCATAACCTTACTCATAAAATATCTATTTCAACCCAAAGATCATAAGCTACATTATAAGAAAATCACCATTAATCTAATTATCATAATTTAACCTCTTAGAAAATCTCCAAAGATCATAGCCTAAGTTCTTAGAAAATGTCCAAAATCATAATAGAAGCTCTTAAATATCTCACATAGTTTAAAGATCATAATCTGAACTCTTAGAAAATCTCCAAAAGTCATAACTTAGGCTTTTAAAAAAAATCTCATCACAATTTAAAAATCATAATCTAACTCTTAAAAATTCTTTAAAAATCACAACCTAAACTCTGATATTACTTTATATCATATCTCGAGATTGAGATGCAATACGACCATATTACCTTGAAGTAAAATCTCAAAGTAACATGAAGCTTTTTTTCTTAATCATTCTAAACTTCATCAATAAACTGATGATAAATCTTTATATATTCAAATACAAACTAATAAAAATATAAAATTGTTTCATAAGATCTCATTAGCCAATAAGATCTCTAATGCTCAAATAATATTTTCAATATGATCTTCTAGTTTCTGACATAACTAAACAAACTTATTACTTACTCATCTGTAAAAAAAAAAAAAAAAGTAAAAGAGGAATGACAATCTATAGCTCAGCAAGTATAGCTTCACACACCTAACCAGATCAAGTATCGTTTTTATACATATCATATAATTTGTCAAATCATAATGTCAAAACATTTTCAAAAATCATCATTACATTAAACATTTTGTAGATCATAAATCAATATCAAAATAGATCAATTCATAAATCATTGTAAAATATGTTGTTATTCAAATATCATAATCAAACCAAATCATGGATCAATCTTTAAAAATCATCATCATCATAAATCATCATTATTATTCATTTATCGTTAGCTATGATCACTGTTATAACTCGTGACATTGGTCGTATCGATAATTTCATGTTCATAATCATTGCTAACTATTATAACCCACTAGCCAAGACTTTATTCTAACTACTATAACCCATTAGTAAGCTATATGATCATAGCTAAGCTAACTACTATATTAGTCAGGGTCGTAGAACTAGTTCTAGTATCAATAATCTCACTTTCCAAGGATGTAAAAACGTAACTATCATAAAATTATTCTTTAAACATAAATCATTTTTTCATTTTATTCGTAAGCATGATCCATCATTTACATAACAAAAATACAAAATAATCATTTGTTTGCTCCTATTTTCATATATAAAAAATAATGAAATAAAACATTTACTCATTTAGAAAAATATAAAATACATAGGTTCGAAAAGAAGCAAAATATGTGAGATTCTACTTACCTCATTTCAATTCCACCATTTAAGTTTTCCCTTAAAATAATTAATGACCTATTCAAGATCATTTCAACATAATAGAAATTAATCAACCCACTTTGAGATATTTATGCTAAAAATAACTAAGTTACACAATGGTTAACTCAACTAATTAATACTGATAGTCTGAGATCTTTTCACTAAGATGATCATATCTTAAGATATCCAACTCAAAATTAAGATCTTTATAGTGCGTTAGAAACTAGACTTGATAAGTTTTCTAAACATATGGTCCATCTCGTATTCCTTGTAAATTAATTGTAATAATTTTTTCAATCCACATCATATGTTGCTATCAATTGGCATGTATACCTTTTAATAAAATTTACATATTTATTCATAAGAGACTCCAAATTCAGTTCCGTTTATTTCATTGGAAAGTAGACTCAATAATCCTTTTAAACATGTATGTCTCAATTCATAATTCCTTGTATAAAATTTAAGACTATTTTCTTAATTCATCACTAATATTGCTGCCACGTAATCTGCACATCCCTATGTAAAAATTAGACAACTCTTCATAAAAAATTTAGAATTGACTTCCATTTATTTCGTTAGAAAGTAGATTCAACAAGCTTTCAAAAAGTATTAATGCTTACAGCAATAACTTATCCATTAATACAGAATTTCATTTTAATCCACTGTTATAGATAATTACATCTCATCCAAAAACAAAGTTTCTCTTTCAATCTTTAAAAAAAACCCAAATCTCTACTTTCAGCTTTTAAAATCTACTCAATAATCATCATTAAATCTTATTAACATGAAGTAAATGAAGCCTAATAATTTACCCAAATAGATCAAGAAGATTAATGAAAGATTTCATAATTTTTCTAAATTTTTCTCTCACAACTATAACTTCAAATAATAGCAACCAATATGATATTTTTTCTTAAATAAAAAGAGGGTATATACTTACTTTTAGGAGATTAATTTTATTGTAGCCTCTGATTTTGGATTCTCAACTTGATTTTTCATGCTTTTTAACCCTAAGGAAGATGAGAAATAAGAGCTTTGCTTTTCTTTTTTTGTTTTATGATAACTAAATTTTCTCTCACAAAATATTTATATCATTATTTTTAGTAATTAATTTTTTAATTAAATTAATAAATTTTAGTAATAATCTAGTTCAATTTTCATTTGAGTAGGGTATTACACTTTCACATTATTCCTCTGTGGCTCTACTGCTCTTGGTGTTCCTTTCGTCATGATTGCGATGTTGATTTTTCCCAGTCCCTCCTTTCGGTGAGTAGTGACGGATAGGAACTTTCTCAACCGTTTTGAACAACCTTTTTCTTTTTTGTTTTTGGTTGAAGAAATATGCATTTTATGATTTGCCTAGAGCTATGCTTATCTGTATAAATAGAAACAACTCAACATACCAACAGTCGTATAATCTGTAGTATGATCTGTTCTTGTTCCAAATTCCAAGTTAGAGAAATAGTTAACTATTGTTCAAATAAATAAATAAATATATATATATATATATATATATATATAAATATAATGGTGGCTTTTGCTGTTCTTATCCAATTAAACGCTTATAGAGATTAAACCAGACTAATTAGATTGATGGGAAATTTTGATTATGGATTAGAAAAAGAAGAGAAGACGCAATTTTAATTGAAGTGATGGCTGCTTTTAAATTAAGGTCGTTTCAATTTGACTCGAAATATGATATGATCAAATATACATGATGATAAAATTAAAGGTCTCCTTTGAGGAGAATGCCAAGTTTCAATAATTGCAGACAAGAATTACATGTATAAACGTTAGCAATAATAGAAGAAAATTTAGTGCTGTTCAAAGCAGTAACAGAAAATTTTGGTTTAATTATAAGACTTGATGTTGAAGCAGATTCAATAGACAAAAAGGAAAAAATCTCCACTTCTCTAATATTTTCAATCCATCCACTGAACCTACTCTCCAAGATACACCACAAGTATCTCAAGCCTTCACAGGCAAACATCACATTCGGAAATTATCTCAAACAATAATATTTCTGACTAAGCAAATATGGTGTCAGACAAACATCCCAGAATGTTTCAGGGCTTGTCTTAATTTCAACCATCTTCAGAGGCAAAAACAAACGGATTATATAGAATCATACTCTTTAAGATATTTTAATAAAACAATGTGAACCAAAGCTTACAAAATAGTAGAAAACATCACCTGAAAACCAGACCTTTGGAAGAATCATATACTCAGACAAGAAGAAAATGGATTAACAATGAATAAAGGGCCGCAGAATGGTCAATCCTCCACATTTTTATCCTTTAGAACAAGTGAAATAACAACACTAGGAATCCAGACTTGAGCACTGGCAATGTAGGCTTAATGACCGCCATACCGCTAGGGGTTGATTCAGGACATTCAAGACCTTCTTTCCCCTCACGGCACATATTGGCGAACAGGCCAGGCGGATATTTTCCGTACAAGTTTATGTAGCTGAACATGGTTGAAGCACAATCAGTGGTAAGGTCATTTAGTTTATCCGCGAAAGGGCAAGCAAATTCCTTGAGAGCATCACAACAACCTTTGGCTGGGTACAGGGGTCCTTTGCACTTGCTTGTGAGGATTGTGTAGTTCTTGTGCTCGAAGTCTTCAGTGCAAGCTGTAGGTTCATGACATTTGAGATATCATATCGGTTTATTTTACAATGCTTAAAGAGAATTTGGAAGCATGCTCCATATAATCTGTATATATCTGCAGAGCGAGGTAGAGCAATGAAGACTATATGGTACTAGTTTTTTCTAGGATATGTCCGAATTGAAGACTTGAAAATTTTATTTCGGAAATTAGTTTACTTGAGACAATGAGTTTGAATAATGTATATCACATATCTCTCATTTGAAATAATGCATAGTTAATTATGAAAGAAATGACAAAGTTACTTCATGGTTTTCATCCTTCCTATATGTTCTGTGTATTGATGAAAGCTAGAAGAAAATGTGGATCCACCTTTTGAAGTGGGGGTGTGCATGGACACCCCAAATATTGGAAAAACTGTGAGATTTACGCTACTATATGTGAATTTCTCCTCTTTGATGAATATAGAAAATAAAAACAATTCCAGATAGGCAGATTTTCTGTTCTTTTCCTTGAAAAACCGAACATACCCTTTTTAGCTTGAAGGAGACTACGTCCAGCAGTTCCATGAGATTCAAAGGCTCCATCTGCATGCAAATTAAACAATTACTAAATGTCATGTTTAAATCATAATATCATGTATAACTTTTTTTGTGAAACATTTTTAATGTGCTTAAGAATTCAAACCTATCATATATGTGTGACAATGGATAATGAAGAAAAAAGAAATAAGAGAATTACTTGAAATGTGGGTGGAAGAAGAGGCAAATCCAGCTACGAGGAAAAAGAATACTATAAGATGCATAAAGCTTTGATTTAAACCCATTTCTTTCTTCTTTGTTTTTGGAGACCTATAATATGATCTCCTCACCAAGGCAACTCTCCCTCTCTTCTTTTCTTTCTCCCCTTTGGGCCTTTTTTTCTTTTTTGTTGGTTTTGCCAAACAAAGAAAAAAAAAAAAAAAAAGAAAGAGGAGGAGAGGAAAAAGTTGCAATAAAGTTGGGACAGTAGTTATGGCATTTGGAAACGAAACAATCTCAGTCAGTTGCATGTTGATTATTGATGTTATAATAAAAGTACGCTAACGGTTATCTGTTCCTCTTTGTACCAAAAATATTAGGAAAAAGATACTGATGCACATTTGCATTCCACCTTTAATTAATAAATTGAAACAAGACATAGAAGTCAAAACATTTTTTCCCTAGTTTTCTACGGGCTAAAGAAAGAAATACTTTCTTGGGAATAGTAGGTCAAACTTTTAAAAATTAATAATATACATGTAATTAGTATTAAAAGATACATTTGATGCATGTGTCACGAGTCGAGACTTAAGTTTCGAATTCATGTAACTTCGAGATTCAGGCATCCACTCATCTAGTATCTTAGATCAGTCTAACCGTCATAGTTCATACCTTTGTGAGGTATTGTCCGCTTTGACCCCCTTGACCTCACGATTTTGTCTTACAAAAGGCGCCTCATAAGGCAGAGGTGATATGAACATTTTTATATCCCAGTGACCTTCCTTAGGTCTGTGACATTTTCTCGCACTCAACCTCGTGATACCCTCGTCACGGAGGCTGGCCACCCTGCCTACCTCTCTCGAGGTACTTGGCGTAGATCGAACGGTTTATAACTGGCTCTGATACTATTTATCATGGGTCAAGACTTAAGCTTCGAACCTGCGTGGCTTCGAGACCCGGGCATCCACTCATCCGGCATCCCAGATCAGCCTAACCGCCACGATTCACACTCTTATAAAGTATTGTCTGCTCTGACCCCCTTAACTTCACTGTTTTGTCTTACAAAAGGTACCTCACAAGATAGAGGTGGTGTGAATCCTTTTATATCCCAGTGATCTTCCTATTATGTTTGATATAAGATTCAGGACTCCTCTTTAGGTCCGTGACATATGCACTATGGATCAATACCATCAATATATCAATAAGGTAAAAGAAAATCAAAACCTTCGGATACATATACAACCAAAACTTGATGCCATGCCAAAGCGAGCAAGGCTTGAATTTATTAACGCATACAATCTTCCTTAGGAAGCCAACACTTAAAATTGATAAAATTCATTATCAAATTATGAAAAGATGACGAAATTACTTCTAAATGATAGCTCTTCTCTGAAGCATATCAATGATAGCTCTGAAAATCTCCAAATAACTTCCAAGCAACCGGCATGCAATATGTCGAGCAGAAATAACTGGAACTTTTTGTCCAAGTCACCCCAAGCCTCATAATTTGATCTGAGCTTCTTGTATTCCTGAATTTTAAAATCTCCCTGATTTTTACCGCAATAGACCAAAAACATGAAAATCAAACTATTAAATGACACAGTGATCATGGATAAGAAGACTTGCTGAGAAAAAGCGATAACAGAAAGAAATGATGATAACAACAATGAAGAAAGGGGCACCGCATAAACTAAAGGAAGCATATAATTGGCAAATCGATAAACCATGAGAAATCATGATTAGTCTATTTGTGCTTATTAACCTAAATGGAATTAAATTTTCAGTAACTTTTTTTTTTTTTTGGCAAACAAATTTCGGTACATTGACTTACTAATCAAATAATAAGTTGAGGCTCGAAGAAATTGTAGGAGGTATACTAAAATTCAATCCTTTCAAGTATTTCTTTTATCAAATAAAATACTTGAAGTGATTTGACTAGGAGGCAAAGAACATATCTTATCACTCGGAAATTTCAAGTTTAAATTTTATTATATATAAATTAGATTTAATTTTATATTGAATTTACTTATGATTATAATTTATACTTATAAATCATAAAAAAGTAAAATACTTGAAAATCTAATTGGTTGTAAATTAGAATTTTAATTTTTTTATGCTAAAACAATTAAAATAAAATCCTTAATACACTAAAAACTAATTAATAAAAGGAAAAGCCAGACAAAATGACGTAATTTGAAAATAATACGAAAAGAGTTACAAAAGTGATAAAATTTAAAATTTTAGTAAAAATTATATATAAATTTAATAAAATTAAAAAATATATATTTTATATTTTTATGTCAATACAAATTGTGACATACAATCTTCATGTAAAATATAATATAAATAAACGAATTATTAATCTACACAAATACATGAATTGCCATGTATATGTAAAGTGAAATATTAATATCATGAATAGTTCATAAACTATAGTAAAATGATCAATATGATATCTAAACTTTAAAAATATTTAATATGATATCTAAATTATAAATATGATAATTAATATAATATTTAAAAGATTGTTTATTTGTATTATCATTTGAAGTTAATGAGATTATATGTGAGTATTAATTTAGTTAATAGATTCATAATTTAAATACTATATTAAAAATTTTTTAAATTTAAATAATATATTAAATATTTTATTATAATTTAAGAATCATTTATGATATTAATCTTAAATTATATTAGATGGAGAAGTTTGTGAATTGTTGATCCACTATTTTTACTTTCATTTATACTATTATTAAAATTATGGAATATCAACTTAATTAATAAATTATTTAAAAATTAAATTGAGGTTATAATAATAGAATGTAATTAAATATTTTTTTTACTTTTTAAAAAAAATTTATCTACACGTATGAAATTGTAAAATAATTTATTTTTTAAATTCACTTTTTTTATTCACCCGCATGATAGGTGCGTAATATCTAATTTGATAGGTATTTTTGTTAATTTTCTTTTGTTTTTAATTCGTTTTCTAATTTTTTATTTTTATTAAAAAATAAATAATAATAGCATAAACCAAACGCATTTATTTCTTGTTTCAATTGGGAGAACAGAATTTATGCTGCTTAAACAAGTTTGTTTTGGTGAATACAGAATAGTATAGCAGCAAAACGAAAAAGAAAAAAACAATACCACTAAATAAAAATATTCTCTCTCTCTTCAATGGCGTCGTTAACAGAGTCCATGGCCGCCCTCTCTTCCCCTGCTTCTTCACGCTTTAGAACCTCAGTATCACAGCCGGAAATGATGATTTCATCGGTTTCTTTATCTAGTCGCGGTGGCTTTCCGGGATTTATGGGGTTGAAGATCCAATCTTACTCGAAGGCGTCGTGGAATTGGAGATATCGTAGGGTTTCGAAGCACAAAGGAGGCGTTGTTTGCGAAGCTCGAGAAACTGCTCTTACGGGTAAGCTCTGCTCTCCCACTGTTAGTGGAAACTTATCTAATTTTACTTGAAAGTATAACTGATTCTATTGCGGTTTCTGAAATTAAGATTAAAGGAGTTCTAATGTGCAAGAATTCAGGGGAAATATAATTTTTTTTTTTTGTTTATTTGAAGTGGATTGATGTGAGATGGAAATAAAAAGAGAGGTCTTGTTAGTTGTTATATTGACATTCACAGAAATTTATTTTTGGTTTTATTTCAATAGAAGATAGGAGCATTACCTAGATTTGGTTATTTTTGTGTAGGAAGGGTAGTAAGGCAAGGAGAAGGGGCTTGATGTGAGTTATTAAGTTATAGTTGCCATTTGGCTTGAAATTGAAAGCTGAAAATGATCTTTTGGGGACTTGAAATTGAAAGTTTATGGTCAAGTTCTACCGACTTGGGTGAAAATGGTGTCATGTTTGTTGGCATTCCCCTGCAAATAGTTGGAGTTAAGGCTCTTAAAGATTAGGGAACAACGAGATTGGTGCAAGCTGCAAAATGACGAGATCATAACATATTTCTCACTGTATAAACCTTCATCTGCGTGAAGAGGGATTTAATTCTCTGCCAAACTAAAAACTAGTATGTATTATTGCTGAAAGTTCATATAAAATATCTTTATAAATGTAACTTGTAATCCGGTTAACCGTATGTAAGCAATAAGCATTCATCTTTGGAAACTCGTTGAAATGTTTTGTGATTTTATTGGGACTTGTAATCTGGAGCTGAACATTCAGAGAAAATAAGCAGTGGTTTTATGGAAACCACGTAATATTTTTAGTTTCGTAGCCTACTTTCAATTGAGCTTGAAAAATGAGATTTCTATGTTGTTAGAAGAAGAAAATGCAGGTTAATCTGTATAGAACCAATGCTGTTTTAGTTTCTGTATACAACAGTTTAATTCACTTGTCCCTTGTATTGTTACATTGGCAGTTCCAGTGGTGACTGATAAAACATGGCAATCACTTGTACTCAAGGCTAATGGGCCTGTATTAGTTGAGTTCTGGGCTCCATGGTGTGGGCCATGCCGTATGATCCATCCAGTAATAGCTGAACTAGGACAGCAATATTCTGGAAAGCTCAAGTGCTTCAAACTGAATACTGATGATGGTCCCACAGTTGCTACCCAATATGGAATCCGAAGCATCCCAACAATCATGATCTTTGTCAATGGCGAGAAGAAAGATGCAGTTATTGGTGCTGTACCCAAAACTACTCTATCCTCAAGCATAGAGAAATTCTTGTAGATATGGAGTGATGACTGATGGAATCAAGTATCCAAAGGCTCATCACTATTTAGTTGATTAGATGCTTTTGTTATTTGCATGTAATGTTGAAATTTTGCCTACTTTGATATTAAATTTGGAAGCTTCTTCTAATGATGTTTTGTTTTTATATATGTTTATGTTCAATGTGATACATTTGAACGATAACAATAATGTCATCTTTGGTGAAAAATAATCTATTGTTAAAATATATAAAATGCAAGATATTTTTACGGGCACTATCATTGTTCAATTCAATAATTGTCCGAGATTTAATCTTAATTATTAAAAATATTTAAATAAAAACAATAATTAAAGATTCATTAGGGATACACAAGAAAATAACTGCATTTAATATACTCATAGTTCTATAATTTTATGATTGAAAACATGAGAATTTATATTGGAAAATTAATGAATAATAAAAAAAAATGACGTGTAGCAGCAATCTTAAATTTATTTGGCAGATATGAAAGTGAAAAATGCAAGGGGAAATAAAGTTTAAACTGAACACTCGCTAGCATCGACCTTTTTTTCTTCACTTTATATACTCTCTTTCTAAGGTTTGCCATTTGATCTTTAAAATTTTAAATTTATTAAATATTTATAGTTGCTTTCATCACATATATGTTTATATACATATACATACATACATACATACATATATATATATATATATATGGAATAGAGTTTACTTTGAAACGGGGGAAGCCAATTGCTTTCGACTTTTCTCAACATAAATAAACAAGAAGCTGTCCATTAGATGACTTGATTCGCCAACTAAGCAATCTATATCGAGAAGTTGTTGAACAATTTAAATTAAACATTTTGATACTTGCTTGATATAGGTTTGACTCTTTTCTAACTATTTACTTTATGTTGTTAAATTTATTTTATTAACTTCATTATAATTTGTAAAAGGATAATTAGATGCAATTTGAAAAAATAAAAAAAGAAAGAAAGAAAATTGATCCTCTATTGCATTATTTTAGAGGATAGGATAAAAAAGGGATAATATTTATATTTAGTTCCTGAATTTTGTAATTTTTATTATATTGATACTTAAACTTTAATATCATTATCACATTGATACTTTTTATTAAAGCTGTTAGTGAACTTTGTTGATGTCGTATAAATATCCAACAAGATATCGATACGTGTATCAAAAGGTCTAAATAATGTCACATCATTAATGTCATATCATGCTTACATCATATACAAAAAAATCTTTTAAAAAATTCAAATAAATTCGAACAATTTTTAAAAACTTTTAAAAAATTACCAAAAATATTAAAATTTAAAAAAAAATTCTAAAATTTTGTTAAGATTCTAAAAATTTTAAAATTTTCAAAAATATTTTTAAACATATAAAAAATTTTAAAAAATTCTAAAAATTTTAAACAGTTCCAAAAAAAAATAATAAAAGTTTTAAAGAATTTTTTAAAACTTCAAAAAATATTAAAAAATTTTAAAAAATTCTCAAAAAATGTTAAAAATTTTCAAAAAAAATTTTAGAAACATTGAAAAATTTTAAAAACTTAAGAAAATGCAAGATAATTCTAAAAGAAATTTTAATAATTCTAAAAAAATTTTAAAATTTTCTAAAAACATTTTAAATTAATATTTTAATTTAAAAATTTATAAAAAATAGTAAATAATTTTTTAAAAGAATAAAAAAAAATTTTAGTAAGCAAATTTTTAAAAAATTTCTCAAAAAACTTTAAAATTTTCTAAACAATTCTTAAAAATTCTAAAAAATTTTGAAAAATTATAAGTAATTTTTAAATAATTTTAAAATTTATGAAAAATTTTAAAATAATTTTAAAATTTTTAAAAATATATATAAAATATTTCTATAAATTATCATAATTTGGAAATTTTTTAAAATTTTGAAAATTTTTTTAAAAATAAAAAAATTAAATTTTATAAAAATTAATTTTCTTATAGTTTAAAAAATACAAAAACAAAAAAAAATCGAAAATAAAAAAATCTAAAAACTTTTAAAATTTTTTGAAAAATTAAATAATTTCAAAAATTAAACATTCCTTAAAATTAAAAAAAATCTAAAATTAAAAACTTAAAAATAAAAAAATTCTTTTATATTTTTTTCATATTTTTCAAAATTTTGGATTTTTTTGAAAGTTTTTAAGTTTCCTTAATTCTTTTTGAATTTTTTAAAATTTTCTAAATTTTTTAGAGTTTTAGATTCTTTTTAATTTTCAAAAGTTTTTAGAATTTTTAAAATTTTTCAGAATTTTTAAGTTTTTTAAATTTTTTTATATTTTCAATTATAAAAATTTTGGAATCTTTAAATTTTTTTCAGATTTTTAAAATTTTTTAACTTTTTTTTACTTTTCTAAATTCTTTTTCAAAATTATTTTAGAATTTTTAGAATTTTCAAAAAATGTTATAATTTTTATAATTTAAAAAAAGTTCAAAATTTTTTAAAAAAATCCATAATATTTTAAGAATTTTTTGAATTTTCAAAATTTTGTTAAAAAATTATTTTAGAAATTTTCAAAATTTTAAAGCATATTTTAGAATTTCTTTAAAATTTTTTAATCTTTTAGATTTTTTTAATTTTTTATAATTAAAAAAAAAATTTTGAATTTTTTTGAATTGTTTCTTTTAAAGATGATGTGGGTATGACGTGATAATGATGATGTGGTGTTGACTTCACTTTTTAACATGTGTTAGCATCTTATTGGATATTCATACTATATCAATAAAGTTGACTTCACTTTTTAACATGTGTTAGCATCTTATTGGATATTCATACTATATCAATAAACTTGACTAATGGTGTTAATAAAAAATATTAACGTAATAACGATATGAAAGCTTAGGTACCAATACGACAAAAAAATTCTTTAGCTACCAATGTGAGCAAAATTACAAAGTTTAAAGGCCAAATATGTATTTAACCCAATCGAAAACCATCTGTTACGATTGTTAGCTACTATTATTTTCTTAATTATATTCCAAACAAAATAATCAATAATTCAGTAACAATGTTGATTTTTTTTCATTTTATTTGAGAAAGAAGATATTCGAATTTTAATTGTTTGAATAAGAGATCATATACTAAGCACTAAACTAAATATTCAAATGTAACACTATTGATGTTTGTTGTCTTGATATTAGCATATTACTTGATTATAAATAATAATTGTGGAGTTTGTTCATAAAAAAAAATATTGATTTAATTTTATTATATGAAAGATTAATACATAGACAAACATATTTCTGAGATTAGATTCTCATGACCATGTTCAAAACTCTTTTCTCCTAACATTGAGTTTAATCTTATTATGCAAAACCACTTTTGATGGAATCCTTATTAAAAACCATGCACCTTTAGTGCTTGATCAACATTTACTAAACTGAAAAGACTTTCAAAACTCATTTGACATAAATGATCCAGACTTCTATCCAATAATGGTTAGAAAATCTTGGATATGGTTTTGGTCCAAGTAACTGCTAAGATTAAGAAATAATAAGACTTCCAATAGGTATTTTCAGAAGGCTTCTTCCATGCATCACAAATTAAATGGGTTACTTTATTTTTCTTTGTTAGTTAAGGGTTTACTTTTAGGTGAGACATGGACCGACTTCATCATGATTGGACCAAATAAATTAAAGGGATTTTTTATTTATAAAATCTTAATTTTGAGAAGGAAAGTGATCTTCGAGAAAATGTGGATTCATGGCAAGAGGTAATTTTTCGTGGCATTAGAATGTTAGATTATTGTGTTTAGTTTGTAGTATGAAGTTGAGGGTTTTGATTTGATGCGGGCCTTAGAATGGTGACTGTGGACTATGGTTTGTAAACAATGGGGGACCTCTATTAATATGCATTTTGGAAAGGTAAGAAAATCTTAGCTAATACTGACATGTGTTAAAACAACATTAGTCCTTTATTAAATTTTTATTTTTATTATTTTCAGAAAAGAGATTTAATCTACTTCTAGTAACGATAATTTAGTTTTAGTTTTATCTTATTAGTATTATTTAACAAAGATTATGTTTCTTATGTTAGAAACATGATCTTTATTTTCTTCAAAAATTACATTTTTTATGTAAAAAAATATGGTCTATGTTATTAAAAACTACATTTCTGATATAAAAAACATAGTTAAAAGTATTAGAAATATTATTATATAATATCACATCAATTACAATGTTTTTAATATAAGAAACGTTGTTGATATGAAAATATCTACTTTATTTGTTAGTATTTTAATTGATCTACTACGTTTCATATATAAAAAAAATGTAGTACTTTCTAAAATAAAAAAATTCAAAAACAAAAAATTGACGTTATCTACTATGTTTGTTTCATTAAAAACATTATTTTTATTATATGTAATATTCTATCGATCATTTTCAGTGCTAGATGTTCAATTTTGTTGTTAGGATTGTGCCCTTATCAAATCGTGTGGCTATGAATGCCAATTTTCCTATTATGTTGATTTTCAATGGTAAAATAAATCGAAAAATTTAGTATTGAGGTTAAATGTGGGATAAAATTAATTTTCCTCCTAGAATCTTAAAAAATTATAGGAAGAAATGAGTTTCTTATTTCGAACATTTTGGTATTGTTGGGAATCTTAGATTACCTTAGGAATTAGATATCCGTGAACCAAACATGAGAATCACATTTTGAAAAACAAGATTTTGGGAGAAAATCTTATATTTTCATGAATCAAACACCCATTAAATATATAAGGTAAGGGTAAAGTTTATTTTTCCATGAGACATGAACCAACCTTATCATGAACTTATAAAAAGCTAAGTTTAATAAATTACTACTTGCCATTAATCCAAATATTCCATTAATTTTATTTATTTTAAATAATAGGGACAAAAAGATTAGGAATGTAAACATGTTAACCTCCAAGTAAAGAATTATTACAAATAATGAAAAAAGTAATAGACTTAGATAGAAAGCAATTTAAAATAAATAAATTTGATACTTAAATATTAGATCTAAAACTCTACTCTAAATCTTTCTTGGCTTCCGATAAATTAAAAAAAATACCTAATCTCTCACATTTTGTTGATAAAAAATTAGAAAAACCATAGATCTTATTGGTTACGCGACAACCCTTATTTATTTTTAGGTTAGACATTTACCAACCTAATTAGACTTAATTATGATAATGTAAAGCATTTGTTATGGCGCAAAAGGATCTAACATATATATATTTATTTATCTTTTGCTATTTATTTTTATGATACATGGATATTGCCATGTCAACTTCATTTTTTTTTTATCTTTGTAGTTGCCATGTCAGCTTTTTTTTTTGTTTAGGTAAATTGTACAATAAATCTCTATATTTTAGTCAAATGATGAAATTAGTCTTTCTACCTTAATGTATTCGAATTGAATCCATATACTTCAATAAATTATCAAATTTAGTCAAATTTTTAACAGTTCAAACTTTTTTGTTAAAATTGATAACATGGCATTTTGACTTTTCTGATGTGGCAAAAAAATTTTTGCCATGGCAACATTTTCCACATATATTTTTTTTCAAATTATACAGTTCGTCCCTATACTTTGGTTAAATGGTGGAATTAATTTTTTTACCTTAATATATGTTCAAATTTGGTTACATCAATTGAGTATTGAATTTAAGATTTGAATTAAAATAAGTAAAACAAAACTAAAATAAAATATAAAAATTTTTTTAATGCAAATAGGTCAAGTCATAACAAAATCAATGTATGGGGTCATCAAATGAGTTGCATTAGACCTATATTCTAAAATAGGTTTGACCATGGTGGATCCATGCTTGGTCAAACCTTCAAATGGCTTTAATGGTGGATTTTTTTTTTATCTTTTATCTTAAATCAATTTATCGATTCATTGATTGAGTTTTTATATCAAATTAAAAGCTAAGAACAAAAACAACTATGAAATTTCTCAAGAAGAAATAGAAAAAAATATGAAAATGATATAAAAATGCAAGAAAAATGTTATGAAATGCAAAAAAAAAGGAACTAGAAATTATACTTCTACAAAAGCTATCCAAAATTTTCTATTTTTTTCTTATTTTTTCCACTATTTTTTTTTGCCAAATCCTAGCTCTTCATCTTCCAATATTAATCTCAGCTCTCTCAAATGGTGTGAAAATATCCCATCCAAATGAATATGAGCCCTTAGATTAAAATTTCATCTAATGGTTAATATTTCTCTTTTGTTTTCTTTACAATGAGCTACCTTTCACCATTAGATCCATCCCTTCAAAATCATCTTATGGTTAAGAATACTCAATGCCAAAGATTAGATTTTTAATGCTATTGGAATCAAGTGAACAGACCATTTTACTCCCATTAAAAAGTTTTCGATTTCTAAAATATTTTCTTGGAAAACAATATTTCTTTCTTCATTTTTATGATTTTAAACCACCAAAAATATATGAAATAGTGTGAAATTAAGATTTGGAAGCTTTTGTAAAAATCCGACTTCGAAAAAATCAAATTACAAAATTACCCTTAAGAGGTATTTTAATAATTTCGTACCTCTCGAGGTGCTACCAATATTTTAATGTGCAAAAATCATTAAATAATTAAAAAAAATGATCTAGAACAGTTCGTGAAAAACTAATTTGGAGAATGTCAAATTACAAAAATACCTTCAAAAGTATTTTAGTGATTTTGCCCCTTTTAAAGTACAATCAAGGTTTTCAAATTTTCAAAAATTATCAAATAATATCAAATCATAATCTAGAGTTTTTTTTTGTAAAATTTTGACCTCAAAAAGATCAATTTATGATAATACCCCTAAGTGTGTTTTATTAATTTCACACCTCCTAAGGTATGATTGAAGTTTTTAATGTATAAAAAATCATTAAAAGATATTTAATTATGATCTAGAAGTTTTAAAAAAGTTCAACTTTGAGAAGGTTAAATTACAAAAATACCCCTAAAGGGTATTTCAATAATTTTACCTTTTTCGAAATACAATTAAAGTTTTTAATACTTTAAAATCATAATTATCATTCCCATGGTTGATTAATCCCATGGTTGATTAATCCCATTTGGTTATGAATTTTAAAAAACTAACATAAGTTCAATGTAGTTTGGCTAATTTTGATCGATTTTGATCAAGTTTAACTTTGTTTGATCAAGTTTGATTAAGTTTGACTTTAGATCGTTTGGGTTAAATTGGTCTCAATTTTGATTTTAGAAACTTTTCAAAATTAAGAAAATGTTGATTTAAATCGACTAAGATTTTAAAAGCTTCACAATTGGTCAGATTCTGCCTAAATAAAATTAGGTGTTTACACAGACAATTTTAAGTTCATTTCATACTTAAAGATAAGTAAATAACCAAACTAAAAATTTAAGCATATATTCAAACCAAATTCCAAAATTGATATAGCAAAATTTCCACTAATTCATAAAGTATCACTTAAATCACTATAATAGTATTAATACTGAAATTAAAACAAAGATTTGAAGCCAAACCAAGTATCAACTACACAATCCAACAAAAAAAAAAAATGAAAATGAGTCAAGAAAAAACTCAAAGGGGAAAATAAAAATAAAATAGAGAAACCTTGGGCACTATCTTCCTTATCATCATCATCGTCATCTTATTTCCTTGATGTCCTTAACTATAGCCTCATCTTCGCTCTACAAATGATACCATATTAACATAGATTAAAAAAAAAAAAAGAAAAGGAATTGATAAAATAAATGAAATGATGAGGGAAAACTAGGGTTACTTCTTGGGTTCCTTGGTAGAAGAAACCCACTTAGTCTCACATTACCTTAACTTGAAAATAGAAATAAACAATCTAAACTTCGAAATTCCATTAAGAAAAATGAGGATGTAGGTTATATGAGTTGTTACAAAATACCCATAAAAAGCATTTTTATATCAAAATAAGTTTCTAATAAAGATAAATAGAGTAAAACAAAATCTTTTCTCTCAAAGAACTTTTGTATTTGCCACTAAACAACCTCGAGTTGAAAGAATTCTAAAAGTAGGGTATTGTGTGTAATGATGCCAAATAAACAAAAGATGATAGCCCAACATGAATAATCAATATCCAAAATTTGACAAAAGATGTAAAAATTGAGAGCCAAGAACGCAATATCTAAAAAAACGATTCCAAAAATGAAAAACAAAAAAATGGGCAAAAGAAAACAACAAAATCTTCCCTATCTTTTTCTCCTTATATTTCAATCCCTTCCAAAGAAATTAAATTATGAATTTGTGTTTATAAACAGTTCTCTTTCAAGTGTAAGCATTTAGGGCCAAAATAATAATATAAAAAATTGGTCTATGAGATAATCTCTCTTCTTCACAAACCTCATTACTTTCAACAGAATGAATACATAAATATCTCCATATACAAGGTTTTGAAAGATGATTCATGTTAAACAAATAGAATATCAACAACTATTTTCTCAATCAATTTGGTGAGCACTAAGAGGCAACTTTGTTTTTCATTTTCTCTTCTTGGTCTAACTTTTCATCTTTGATTATAGCCTAAGTTTCTTGATGAGCAACTCATATGTTATAATAGGTGGAGAAAGACTTAAGTCTATACGTAGTAAGAGACAAAAAATACTTACTTATAATTACAAAACTAACTAGATATTTCAAAGTATGTGCATTATGAAGTAATATATTAGGAATACATAAGCATAATAGTTACAATGGCAAGCATAATAGTTACACAAGCAATATACTAGGTATACACAAGTAAAAGCAATATACCAGGTATTCATAAGCAAACCTTGAATCTCTACTAGTTACTACTACATATTCCTAACATATATTTCTAAAATAGTAAGCATAATTTGTAAACCAACAACAAGATTAACTCTACTTCATAGTCTTAAACAATGGTTCATAAAAAAAAAAAAAAGCATGCACTTCAAAACAAACTAACACAATATTAGAAGAATTAAACCATGATAGTATAAGCAGCTAAGATGTGAAAAGATGCAAACTTAAAGTGCAATGAAACAACTTTTATCACAAATCAAGTCTATCATTGATAGATTAATAAAAGTTGATGTGAGTCTAAGATTCCACTTCAAGTTAATTGTTCAAAATCAAAACTTTAATTCAATTTAATATTACATAAAAACCCCCTCCTAGAAACCTTGCCTATTCTAATAGAGTAATTTTAGTAATATATGGTTTGAATATAGAGAAAGAACTACAATGCAAGAAATGGAGCACCATGTTAAGTAAATACATAAATACAGAAAAAAGAAAACAACTTTGAACATTAATCAAAGACCTAGATGACAATTAGTAACCATTAAAAAAAAGTTAAATCTAACCAAGGAAACTGAAATACAAACAAATATCCGATTTTCATATCCTACTAGAAAGTATTCCATTAAAAGCAGTTTAACATTGGTTTTTTTTATCAGTCCCTAACTAGCTATCACTCATAGCACCAACTAGAAGTCTTTTTATGCTTTTATCATTGTCTTCTACAAGGAGAAATCTCCACAAATAAGGAAAGGTTGATTGATGCAAGTAGCTTACTTTTTCGAAAGTATCTGCGGTGATGGTTTCATAGGTGAAAAGAGGGCAAACCGAAGGGAGAAAGGAGAGGAAAGATGAGTGACTAAAGAGGGGTTAGGGATTTTATAGATCAGGGGAGGAAGAAAAGGCATATTTAGGGTTTGTCGAATTTGAGAATAAGGGGTTTTAAATTTTTGGAATTTTATGACGAATCATCAATAATCAGCAACCATGTAAATTTTTTTTTATTGACAAAAAATTTCATTGGTAATTTCTACGATAATTCATGCCATATTTTGACCTATAGATTACCGACAAAATTAAATCCCTAGGTAAATTCTGTGAGTATCCCTTCGGTACTTGAATGTTTTACAATTATATTTCGTCAATATTTCATAAGTGATTACTGATGAAAAAATTTTGTTACTAAAATTTCATCGGTACTCAAAATAATTTTGATAGTGTATACATGAATTTATATATTTAAGAATATATGATATTCATAAACTCAATAAATTGTGAATAAAGGTACTTCATGTTTTGTATCATTTAAAATTTTGAGTCTATATTTTATATTAATTAATTATCAATAAAATTCTAAATGAATGAATTTAATCATTCATAAATTTATGATAGTCATTAATTCAATTAATTATGAATAAATGTACTTAACATTTAATGTAATTTAAGTTTAACTTATTTGTTAATGATATAAATATAAATAAATCAAATCATGATGATAGCTTACCTTACTCAACAATACAAGTTACATTGCTTTCAGATTATTCCTTGAAAAATCTCAAACAAAAGAACAAAGAACCAGATAAACCATATGTTAATAATATACCAAATTTTTTTTATTATAATATGTATTTGAACATAATTTTTTATTATTATCAATTTAAAAATTATGATTTGTTATTATAACTTTAACCTATTTTCCTATTCTTCAATGTTAAAATAATTAAAAAAAAAAAAAAAAACCACAACAACAGAATGTGACACCTAGTTATATAATAATTAAGTAGCTATTTTTCCTAAGGGAAAAGATAAGGAGTTGATAACTTGTTGCTATCAACTTAGTTTAATCTTGAAAGATATTTGACTTTGTGAGTGAATAAATAAATACTAGTATTATTTCTTTTATTGGTTGGAGCAAATTAACTTTATATTATTAGATTAGAAAGTTCCTTAAGATATTTACTAGGCCATCTCCCAACTCTTTGAATGGATAATGTTTTTGCAAGTGGTTTAGAAGTCAAGATGAATGAAACTTCAGTTAAGCATGTAACTTTAAATTCGATATTAACTCCTTGATTACTATGAAAATTAGATTCTATAGCCCCCCACCCCCTTTTTAATGAATATGAATAAATTGTATGTCTCGATGGAGAATGTTTGGTTAGGAGGATAGAAAGTGAAAAGAATGGATTTTTTTTTATTTACGGATAAAATTCATCTCCACATGTGTTATTTATAGTTGCTTGAAGGTTGACCGCATACCCTAGTCCTATTTGGAATAAGAAATAGCCATCACATTATTCTATTTAAAGAGCATTAAAAGATTTTACTAGTATAGAATTTCGATTTAAAGAGCATTAATAGAATTATAGTTTGTCATCTGGAGAACTCTTGACAGAAAATTAGATAGAGCATTAAAAGATTTTACTAGTATGGAATTTCGATTAGTCATCTCTTCATCATTGTGAAGGTTTTTTCTTCTTTGTTCGTATGAAATAAGTATTAGAGAATGGAAAATTCTCAGCACAATTTGATGCCTTATTGTGTAGTTGTTTCTCAACTTGATCTTAGGATTTGAGAGTTTGATCAATTTTTTTGTTAAAATTTTGTTACATAAAATATGTTAGATCAAAGATCAATTCTCACGAAATATACGTAAAAAAATATATATTTTTAAAAAAATTAGAACAAAATTTATACTGCAACAACGCACAATAAAATTTTTCTACATAGTGAAAATGCCACAAATTAAGCTTAATTTATGTTACAATTTGCTTACAAATTTTTTGTATGGCATACACCCATCGGCCATCTCTCACTTTCTTGCCTTTGTTACGACAAAAGTGCTCTCTGCGTCTTTAAAAGTGTTTTGGTTTTTTAAATTTGGTCAACAAATGATAAAAAAAAGCGTAGGCTTCCAAACGCCAAATTATCGATCCATGCAATCATATATATATTATTATATTATAATATACATCGATATTTGATAATATTTGGGACATGAATATTTATGTGAAAAACTTGTTTAAATTACATGTTGGATAATTTTTTAAAAGAATATAATTTCTCTTAATTATAAACTGTATAATCTTGAATTAATTCAAATATTAAAATTATTCAAGTTATAATTACAAATCAAATTAATCTAAATATATGTTTTTTTAAAAATAAAAAATTTGAAATATGGATTTTATCCTAATAACTTTAATTTTTATGATATAATCTTATTTTATAAATTATTTAATTATGAAAATATTTTTATGTGTTTTAAAATTATAAAGATTAAATTTATCTAAATATTTTAAAAACTTATTATATTTTTTTATTTTAATTTGTATCAAACATTGAGAATTCAAATAGTCTTTTCATATTAAATCTCTAGATAATAAAACCTATATCCATCTCAACTTTTAATATCAATTTTGTATTTAAAAAAAGGCATAATTTTTTATATAATTTTTATCATTTATTATATCCTTTTAATTTTTTTAAAATATCATTTGAAAATTATTTATTCAATTCTAAATGTTATCCCAGAGTTACTCTATAAATTAAAAGATCATAAAAGCAACGTGTTATATCATTTTTTTTTATTTTTTGGTTTGCAACTTCTTAGAATTTTATTGCTATTATAATTTATTTTTTTGTTTGCATCTTTCTTTTTCCAAGATATATTTTATTACTATTACAAGTTTGTTTTTATAGATATTAATATTTTTACAATTTATTTTTTCACTCATCTCCTAACAATTTTATATTTTGTATAGTAATTTGAGCAACATTATAGAAGTGAAAGCATGCTGATACTTTCTTTATTATTTAATTCATCATTTGATAATATATATATATATATATATGTGTGTGTGTGTGTCTTTGTTCTTTTAAAAAAGACGTGTAATTTATTTTTATTTGATATAAATTTTAAGTGTACAAATATTTTACAAATAAAGAAAATGCAAAGAGAAGACGTGTCATTTTCCCTTTTTTTTTGAAAAATTATTTTTTTATTATAAGTCGGTTAAATATAAAATTTTGGTCAAATTATGCCATAGATTCCTATATTTTAAATTTGAAATTTAATCTTTATACTGTACTTTATACAAATTTAATTCTCATACTATTTTAATTTAATAATCTTAGTTCAATCACTAACTCCGTTAAATTTTTATTATTAAAAATACTAACGTGACCATCAACTTTATAATGTGAGTGTTGACTTTGTTGACATGGCATTGACTTGTTGAGATAGCAACTTGGATTAATGAAATCAGTTGTTAAATTATGTAAATGATCATTATACTAACACAAAATTTGAAATCTAATCCTTATACTTCATGAAATTTGAAATTTAATCTCTTTAATATAAAAAATATTTTGAATTTTTAAAATTTTTTAAAAAATTTTAGTTCCTTTAATATAAAATATTTTTAGAAATATATTATTTTTTATTATATATAATTAATTATTAATAATATCATATTAATAATATTGTTATTATCATTTATATTAATTATTTATAATATTAATAATCTAAATTAATATATCAAAATTAATTTTATTTTAATTAATTTAAATATATCATATAACAAAATTTATAACAAGCCAAACTATTAAATAAAGTTATATTTGTAATGAACCTGAAGTAGATCATAAATAGAATGACCATTCCATCCAACCAAATAAAATAAGAGATTTAAACCTAAATTTTTATGTGGGACGAGTTTTTATTTATTTGAAGGACTAACTTTGAATCCTAATAAAATGAAATAATAAAATTATTTATTCAATAAACCAAAGCATTAATATCATGTATCATAATGAGAAATTTCAATTTTTTTGGGTTTTGCAAAAAGAACTTATATAAATAATTATGTTAAATTAAATAATAAAATTAATTTAAAAATCAATACATACTAGGTTTAGTAAATTATTTTAATATATTCAGAATCTTAAACCTAGAGTTAGATTATAAAAAATATTTAAATACGTTTAATTTAAAGGAATAGAAATAGTGTTTAATGGATAATTTTACTCTTATGGGATGAAATTATAATTCTAATTCATTTAATAAATTAATAAAAAATAATAATTTTATTTAAATTAAATAGTGACAAATTTGTTTCATATATTGAAAGTTTTGTGATAGATTTTTAATAAATTTGTATAAGATTTTTTCCAATATAACAAATTTAAAGACAATATATGAAATTTGTAACAGAATATTGTGATAGATTTTTAAATATTGTGATTATTGTAACGATTTTGAGAGCTGTTAGATGAATTTAAAAACAGAAATGAATCGCTATCAATCTTTTTTAGCTAAGTGTGATTGGCCAGGTATGATTAACCATCTATTAAAATTTATCCTTTTAATAAAATTTTAAAATTAATTAAAACTTTATCAAAAATATAATTTTTTAGATATGCAAAATCAGGTTGAGTTCGAGAATCAGTTACGCGTAAAAATGATTAACACCCTCACAGCGCTTGTTTAAAATGGTACCAATTAATTATGTGCTACTTTTGAATTATGACTAAAATGATCTTAATTTTGGTATTTAAAATTTAATTTCCTTAATTTTCGTTACAAGCATATTTTTTTATTAATAGCTTGAAAAATAAATGAGAACCCCACATACTGAAGAATCCCTAAAAATATTTCAATATTTTGATAATATTAAAAGGAATAATATCACCTAAAGAATCTTTAAGAATCACTATTCGAAATTCTCAAAAATCCTATCATTGACAATTCATATTTATTTTCAATATTTATATTGAAAAAAAAAAAACCTTGAAGCATAATGTCTGTAAAAAAAATCATTTTATGCCATTTATAAATAAACAAGAAATCTTTATCGATAATTAATTTAAATATTCCAATACATTGATAGCATTTTAGATAAATTTTTTTACCCAGAGATTCCAAAAAAACACTACTCGAATTTCTTTTGCATTTCATCTTCGGAGATTTTTCGTTTGCTTTAATAATAAAAAATGTAATAATATTATAATCTAGAAATGTAATATTATTATCCAAAAATTTATTTAAAAACATATTTTTATCTAAAAGACTTCTCAAATTAAAGAAAATAATGATAACATGGAGGTTTTTCGTATTAAAAAGAAACTTTTAAATATTTCAATATTTTGGTAATTTTTAGAAAACTTTTCTCACCTAAAAAATTCTCGGGAATCACTACTTAGATTTCTTGGAGTCTTATCATTAGAAATTCTCATTACTTTTAGAATTATGTAATGCAAACAATAAAATAGAATATGCATACGAAAAACTTATTTTCCTTACAATATATTTTGTTACATTTTTTGTTACCTATTTTAATTTTGTTTTAATCTCTTTAATTATTTCATAATTATTACTAATTTTTAAAAAGAAACAAAGTAAATAAAATCTTTTTATTGAAAACTTTTCTAGATACCTCGATACATTGATGGTATCTTTAGAAGAATTTTCTTACCTAATGATTCCTTAGGAATCTCCACTCAAACTTCCTTAAAATCTCATCTTTGGAGATTTTATTTACTTTTTCCTTTTTTGTCTAATTATTTATCTTAATTTTTAATCTTTAATTTTTAGAAAATAGTTAATTATATCAATTTCGTTACTAAAAGAATCATTATATATTATTATTAATATCTATCAAAATTTTAGAAACATAGATAAATAAAATATTTTGTATTGAATATTTTCTTAAATACTCAATTACTTTTGTAGTATTTAAAAAAAATCAACACCTAGAGATTTTAATGAATTATTATTCAAACTTCCTTAAAATTTTATCATTGGAGATTTTTATTTATTACTATTAACATTATTATTGTTATTATTTTTATATATATTTTTTCTTTTTTCACTAAGCTAGTGTGCATAAAAAATAAATTGAATCAAAAAATAATTTACAATAATAAAAAAATAAATTGCATGAAATTAATTTTAAAATGAAAATTCAAACCACACAAATATCATAATACATAAGATTTAAGTTTAAATTAAACACAATAGCATGAAAGAAATAGGCATATAATATATAAAAGACAAAATGTACTATTATATTTATTAATTTAAAGTAAAAATGAACGGTGGGATCTAGGATAAAAAAATAGGTATGAAAGCTTTGATATTCACGATGGGATATTTTTACTCTATTTCATTATTATATTTTTTTTAGCTTAAATTGGACTAAAAAATGTAAAAGAGAAAGACATAAATGATATAAAACAAATTTACTGTAACCCAGTAACTTACAAAATTTAGAGTAGGAAACATAAGTGTGAATCTTAACATGATGGCCTAAGTTTAAGTTCACCCCTCATAAATGGCTTCAAAATAGATGATTATTAAATATGAAAAATTCATAACTTTTCCTTGGCCTATTTTTCAGCCTTCTCCCCATCCTTTATATGATCACTATCCGGAATAAGCAATGGCACTGAAAGCTATAAGCTTTCATGGTGTCCACGGTGGTGCCCTTGAAGTGATAGCTTGGTTTTAAGCATTCTACACCCATTTTTAAACCAACTTACTTTCAACTTTTATTTTTTTTATTTTATTTCTCTATCCTCCCTAAGCAATCATCCCTTCATGATATTAAGAATTGCATATTCAAGTACCTATGTTTCGAAGACCCTAAACTGCATATCTTGACAATTCCTAAAGCTGTCTACCATAGTACCTACATTCCTAAAACTGTCTATCTTACCCTAAACGGCAAGATTCCTCCCATTTTTTTTAGTCATTCTACAGCCAAAGTTTCAAACTTTTTCATCCCACAAACTGAACCCTTGCAGCAAACATAAGCCTTAAGTGTAAACAGTAGGTGCCAAGACTGATAGTGCCTCAAACTCCGCCCATAAATTTTATGCAAGAAGAGCAAGAACTAAATACATGACCCCGACCAAGATAAAGTCCCAAGTTTTTGCTAGGAAAATGCCACAAATAGAAAGAAAAGAAAAGGACAAGTGGAATAAAACAGAGCAAAGTTTTTAAGTTTCTCCTCCCTTGGGTTTTGAAAGGTACTAGCTTTCTAAAAAAGAAACATTTTTATTATACCAGTCAAAAAGCGCCCACAATAACATGAACCCGAGCCCCTAGTTGTAAAAAGGGAACTCGACATTGGAGCTGTTGACAACAAACAGAGCTTCTGTTTTTCACGTGAGGACAGATGTTGAAGGAGAGAACCATGTGGTTTTTTTCCAATCAAAATCAAAATGAAACTCCATCTGATTCCCAATTTATCCTTTTTAATGATGTGCTCAAGAAAGTCAGTGACTTTCAAAGTTTCACGTAAAGAAAAGAAAACCATATTTTAAACTTGCCTTAGAACCATTTATTTTAGTTTAGCCTTCCCTTTGTTTTTTGGATGGAACCAAAACCTCAATCATGTTTATGAACTTGTTTTTTATGTTTTATTTAAAAAAAAAAAAACTTAGAAAGGAGAACGTTCACATATGTATAGGATATAATAGCCATTTATGTCTTGAACTTCACGTAAAGAAACACATAGAAAATAAGGAATGACATTATGCATGTGAAATGCTCGAGATGGGATCAAAGAAATCACCTTTTTTGGTTTCTGATGTCTATTTTCCTTCTTTTGCATTTTACAGCCTTTCCTCGTTCTCTCTTCCTTTTTTTTTTTTTGTTGTAGGTTTCGCCTTTTCTAATTTTCCTTCCCTTTTGTGCTCCCGCAAACTTATACCTACCCTTTGTTTTTTTTTTTATCTTTTCTTTCAGATGGCTCCTTTCCTTTTCTCTGTTTGTGTTTCCTCTCTTTTTTTTTTACCCTTTTTTTTTCTTTCCTTTCCAGCCTCCTCCTCTTTTTTCGCTACCTCCCTTTTATAGCCACATGTCTTCCCCATGTGAAAACTTGTCATTTTCTTATGGAAATAGGCCTCAAAGCTAGAATAGGCTTTTGCTTGGACTTCTTTCATAAAGACCATATCTAAGCCATTAAAAAAAATCAGGCCATAAATGGGCCACAAATTAAGCCATGTCATGGGTTATCTTTGGGCCTTCCTTTAAGCTTTTAATGGGCCCTTAATTAGGCCCCCTCTTTTATTAACTCCAAGCCTCTTTTGATGGTTAACTTAGGTTGTTAATCAGGCCAGAAAATGAATCGTTTTAAAAATTATTCATTTTGATCTCTATTTCGGTATTTCGTAAAACAAGTATGGTTTAATGACGTTAGACAGTTTCGAACAAAATTAAGTATCTACAACTGCTTCTATTTGTATATTTATGAAAATAAAAAATAATGCAAAAACATAAACAATAAATTTGTCTAGATGATGCTTGTGAGAGGTTTTTTTTTTTTTAATTTGACTATTTGTAAACAAGAGTTTAACAACTTTTTAAAATAAAATATGAGATCATGCCTAGAGCTCTTATAAATCTGGAGATCTTTGAATGCTCATTTAATCAAAAGTATCGAAACTTTAAAAATTCTTGTTTGAAAATAGCTCCTTCAAAACAGAGGCTTTGAAACTTTAAAAAAATTTATTTAAAAATGGCTCCTCTCAAACAGAGGCTTTGAAACTTAAAAAAAAAAAAAAATTAGCATGAAAATAGCTCTTCCCACACAAAGGCTTTGAAACTTTAAAAAATTGGTGTGAAAATGGCTCATCCTAAACAAAGGTTTTGAAACTTTTAAAAAAATTTGGTGTGAAAATGGCTCCGCCCAAATATAGGCTTTGAACTTTAAAAAATTTTGTTTGAAAATGGCTCTTTTCGAACAAAGGCTTTGAAACTTTACAAAATCTTGTTTGAAAATGACCTGAGGGTTTCACGAGTTGTGCCCATTTCAAAATCATATCTCATACCTTAATCTTTTGCTTGAATGATTCATCCTTAAAAATCCCAAAGTTTAAAAATTTTTTTTGAAAAATATATTAAATGTAATTTATGAATGTAATGAATGCAATACATATGATACAAGATTTTTTGGAAACCAATATGACACATCCAAATTGTGATAACAAGGTTTTCCAAGTCAATCTTTTCTTTCTTTCTTTCTTTTTTTCTTTTCAAAACAACCAATCTTAAACTTGGTCTGCATATTCTATGAGGTGTTTTCTTGTGAACTATGATGATCCTTTATTGATACCGTTATCCAACACCACTTTCAGCAAGTTTTTACTTTGGTTTAATGAGTCTGAGAACTAGTGTTTTTCCAAAGCTTCCCTTTTTTTTCTTAATCCTTATTTTAACTTTGTTATCCTTGACTTTCACAAAATAATGTAAGACCTTTTATGAATATCATCAATCATTTATCATAATCCAAATTTCATGACCAATGTGATGAGTTAGCATTTCCTTTATTTGTGAGAATGAAAATTATTAAAAAGCAAGGTAAATTAAAGAAAGATGAATATTTATTATAGGAAGGTATAAGGATGTGTCCAATGAGAAACTTGAAAACTAATACAAAATTTAAACAAGAAAATCGTATTTAGACAGTGAATATTCAGACAATCATGAAAAATATTCCAAAATTCTTTCTCTTAAAAACCTATTCCATTGATGCATATGATCATTCCAAGTTCGTTGCATTGGACATTACCTCCTTGTACTTAAAAATTAGTATTCCTTTGCATATAAGCCGCCTTTTCAAGTTTTCAACTTAAATATTTCATTTGACTTAAACTACCTTTTTTGGGTTTTTAATTATGAGTCTTCCTTCATTTTTTATTCATTTTTTCTTTTTTTTTTTGGTTTTCTCTTATGTTTTCTTTTGTTTTTTTTTTTTTTTTGTCTCTTTCTCAAGCAAAGTACTTTTTCACAACATCTGAGTTTATCGAGTTTGGCAAGTCATCTCCATCCGTCTTTGTAAGATCAGTGCTCCACCCAAAAAAACTTTTTTGACTACATATAGACCTTCATAATTTGGCGTCCATATTCCTCGATTATCATGTTGATTTGGAAGAATTTTCTTTAAAACTAATTCTTCCTCTCAGAAATGCCTAAATCAAACTTTTTTGTTATGTGTCCGTATCATTTTTTTTTTGGTACAACTGACCATAACAAAGAGCTGTGAGCCTTTTCTATTCAATGATGTTCAATTAATTGTAACAATTTCAAACCCATTCCACTTCCTTTAAATCTACTTCCATCAAAACTCTCAAAAAGGAAATTTTCACCTCGATTAGCAATACAACTTTCATCTCATATATGAGCAAAAATTGAGTTGCCCAAGTAGATGCACATACTAATGTCTTATAAGCATGCAATGTGAAACGTAACTTTTCATGCCAATCTTTATAGGTATCAGTCATTTTTTATTATCCTCTTGATATTTTTTACGGGCAGTTTCTATCGCCCCATTAATCTTTGGATGATATGGAGCCAAGTTATGGTGTTTGCCTTAAACTGAGCACAAATCTCTGCTAACATATTATTATTTAGATTACAAGGATTATTAGAGATGATATTTTTTAAAAGGCCATAACGACATATTATCTCTTTTTTTATAAACTTGCACACCACCACCCTTGTCACATTAGCATAAGAAGTTGTTTTAACCTATTTTGTGAAGTAGTCAATTATTACAAAGATGAATCGATATTCATTTGAAGCTTTTGGAGTGATGGGTCTAATCACATCCATCCCCTACATGAAAAAAGACCATAGAGGAGCGAGAACATGTAAAGGAAATTGAGGAATGTGAATATTATATACATAAATTTGACATTTATGACACTTCTTAGCATAGTTAATATTATCACTTTCCATTGTTAACCAATAATAGCATATTCTCATGATTTGTCTAGCCATTATGTGACTATTTACATGTGCTCAATAACTTTTTTCATACACTTTTTCTAGTGTTTTTTTACCTTTAACAGTATTCACGCATCTCAATAACATTTGATTCTGACTTTTCTTGTAAAAAATTTCTCTATCAAGAAAAAATCCCATAACCAGTCTTTTAATAATTCGTTTGTCATTTTTTAATAAATGTTTTGGGTATTGTTGGTGTTCGACATATTGCATGATGTCATAGTACCAAGGTACGCTATCAATCTCCTCTTCAATAGTTGAACAATATGCTAGTGATCCTTGCACATTCAACCAGATAGGTTGGATTTTCATTTTATCCCTCACTTTAAACATTGCAGCCAATGTAGGCAAAGCATCAGCCATTTGATTATCTTCTATAGGTACATGCCAAAATTAAACCTTTTCAAATTGTTCGATCAAATCTATCACATACTTTTGGTATCGTGCCAACTCGAAATCCCTTATTTCTAATTCACTTCGTAGTTGGTAAATTACCAAAGTTGAGTTCCCATATGCTTCTAACACTTTAATCTTCTTCTCAATCGCTATTTACAAGTCCATTATGCATGTTTTATACTCTACCACATTGTTGGTGCAATTAAAATCCAACTTTGTGATGCTTGGATATTGATTTCCATAAAGGGATATCAAAACTACTCTAATCCTATACCCTAAAGCATTCAAAGCCCCATCAAAAAACCATTTTCATGGCTTTTTTATTGGTACCCCTTCCTCCATTTGGGAAATGTTCATCAAATCTTCGTTAGGAAAGTTCAATTTCATAGGCTCATATTCAGAAAGCATGACTTATCATTTTGCTAACCTCCTCGACAATGATGGTTTTTCAAAGATATACTTAAAAAGATCCAATCTTACTATCAACCAAGTAGTATGGTATAGCATATATTGCCTGAGTCTATGGGCTATCTACACCAATGCGTATAATATTTTCTCTAATTGGGAATATTTGGACTCATATTCGGTGAACTTCTTAATCAAGTAATAGACAGCTCACTCTTTCTTGCTCTTTCATCTTGTTATCCTAACACACATCCTATAGAATGGTCATGCACTATGAGATACAAAATCAATAGTTTCCCTACAACAGAAGGTAGCAACACTGATAAATTTGATAGGTACTCTTTAATCTTTTCAAAGGCATGCTGACATTTCTCATCCCATTTATCGAGATCATGTTTTCAAAACAACTTGAAAATTGGGTCACATTTAGAAATAAGTTGAGAAATAAAACGAGAAATATAATTCAGCCTTCTTAGAAAACCCCTTAGTTCCTTTTACATGCGTGAGGGAGATAAGTTTTGGATGGTAAGTATCTTATCTGGATCAACTTCAATGCCCCTCTCACTAATCACAAACCCTAACAATTTTTCTAACTTAGCACCAATGTGCATTTAGTTGGGTTTAGCTTAAGTTGATCCTTTCACAATCTTTTAAACAAATTTCAGCTATTGGTAACATGGTCCTTTTCCTTATGAGATTTTGTAATTATATCGTTCACATACAACTCTATTTTCTTATGTATAATGTCATGCAAAAAAGTTACCATTGCTATTTAATAAGTAACTCCTACATTCTTCAATCCAAAAAGCATGACCTTATAATAGAACATGTCCTACATGGTAACAAACGTGATTTTTTTCATATAAAAAATGGCCATTTTAATTTGGTTATATAAAAAAAAAACCATCCATGAAACAGAATATGTAGTGCTTAACTATGTTATCCATAATAGTGTTAATATAGGGCAAAGAAAAATTATTTTTTAGGCTAACTCTATTCAAATCTCTATAATCCATGCACATTCAAACTTTTTCATCCTTTTTGGGAACCCAAACTATATTAGTTACCCATTTCGAGTATTTGGCTATCTCCAAAAAGTCTTTGATTTTTAACATGGCCACTCATACGTCTCAATTTTTACTGTACTGGCTTGCATTTTAGCTTTAATGGCAATCAATATTCTATAATATCTAAATAAGTCCTGACATATCTTCGTATGACCATGCAAACACATCAACGAACTCTTAAAGTAATTCTTCTAACTTTTCTTTTTCTATAGGTGAAAGTGATGTGCCCATCTTAACCTCTTTTTTATTTTTCTCATTACCCAAATTAACTATGTCTATAGCTTTCTCATAAGGTTCAATTTGTTTTCTTTCTTATTCCATTAGTTTTAATAAATAGGGGGTAAATTGTACTCATTCGAATCCTCTTCATTATCAAGTTCATCAACATGAATAAGTTTTTCAAAGTCAAATCCTAAATTATTGTCATGATTATCCTTCTATTCATTATTTGAAAACCTAAAAATAGGTGAAATTGAAAGGATATAAGTGTATGTGTAGGTATAAAAAAAGAAAAAGATATTGTAAGTTTGAATGAATGAAATAGCAGAGGAAATGAAAAAGTAAAACACTACTCATTTTATTGAAATGATAAAAAAAAGATAAGCTCGTACAAAATCTTCCAAATACTTTTAGGCATAAGCATTGATGGAAGTTAACTCATTACATTACCTTGTGAAATATTTAAGGATAACTGGTAATTTCATTACTTTTCAATTGTTTAGCTTATCTCTCACCATATAGATATGGAATTTGAAAAAAGTTTCTTCCATGTTTAGAATAGGTTCATTTTGTGTGACCTATAGTAGATCAGGATGGATATATCCACCTAAATGAAATGTATTATAAAGATAAAGGATGATCATTCTCTTATACTTCAGCTCATGTCGCTTAAGCTGCACCAATCTCTTCTCTCTCTTTTCAGCCATGGCTTTCTTTTTTTCTATTGTAGTGACTTTAAATCCCAATCCAAACCTTTCCTTATTTTTAAACACCCTTGGTGGCTCATTGAATCCTTACAAATTCCTTTTGAGGTCATATCCAACATATCATCATTTCTCATATGTTTGTTTGATGACCATCTTGGTTACATTTGATAAGCGAGAAGTAGGCACATTCGATCCTTTTCTCACATAAGTTGCATTAATAAATTTAAAAGATTTAAAAGAGCACTCCAATGACTTATTAGTAGCTTTCACATATGATGTAATTATGGGCTTGGTTACCAACAAGACCTCTTCTCCAGAAACATTGATCAATTGATCCTATATTATAAACTTTACTTTCTGATATAGAAATGATGGGACAGTGCCTACCATATGGATTCATGGTCGTCCCAACAAGCAGTTATAAGAAGACAAAATATCCATGACTTGGAATTTTATAGAGAAAGTGCATGACCCTATTTGCATTGGTATCTCGATGTCTCCTAACACTTCTTTTTGAAATGTATCGAAAGCCCTCATTACCATATGACTGGTCTTCGTATATGATACATCAATGGGTAATTTTGTTAAGGTGATCATAAGCATGATATTGATTGAAGAGCTATTGAAAATAAGAATTTTAACTATGATATGGCTTTTGCACATAATAATGATATTGAGGGCCTTGGTACTGTCCCGTTCTTCTGGTGAAATCTCATCATCATTAAAAGTTATAAAATTTTAAGCCATAATACTCCTTCTAATTTGGTCAACATTTTCGATAGAGATGTTACGATCTATATGTACTTGATTCAACATTCTTCATAGAGCATTCAGATGTGGTTCAAAATTTAGCAATAACAATAATAAAAAAATTCAAGCTGACATCTTGTTCAACTGCTCTACTATGCTGTATTCATTATGCTTGATCAATTTTAAAAACTCACAAGCTTCTTTTCAAAAATAGGTTTTTTATATCGTTCATCTTGATCCACTATAAGATGAGTCTTATCTTCTTCTTCTAACACCTCTTTTCTTTTTTTTAGCTTTTTTTTAACCTTTTATATCATTTCGGGAGTATAACATCTCTCACTTTTTGTCATTCCTCCTACTTTGATTATATTTGTAATACTAGTGGCATTTAGGTCACTTGTAACCTAACAGTCATTTGATCTTTGTGCTATGACATTATAACCATACTTTCATGGCACTACTTTATAACTCTGATAAGGGAATAGGCTAGGGACCTGAATTGTTATAGGTTTCATGGGAAAAATTGGGCTACTATTTCACCAGGCTTGGTTTTACGTTGTAGAAAATAGTTGCTGGCTTAGGCATAAACTTAGGGAACATACTTCTCAAAGATCTTGCTCCTATTACATTCATCAAGGATTGCTCTTGTGCCTCACTGATTTTTTATTACAATAAATCATCATCGACTTAAGTACAAACTTAGAAGGCATACTCCTTGAAGACCTTTCTTCTGTTGCATTCTCTGTGTTTTGATAATCTTTTTCATCAAACTTTACCTAAGACAAATCCATCATTATTTGAAACACTTGGCAAAATACGTCATAATTCTGAATAGAGTGTCCTACCATATTCATGTGATAAATACATGTTTGGACTAAATCATAATCTTTTTGATGGATATCTTATTCTGAGGGAATTGGATGAAGCAAGTCAATTTTGACCAAGTTTTCAAACACTTAACCTATTAGGGTTTTAATTTTATCAACATTTTTTTTTCGCATACCTTACCATACTGCCATCTATTACATTGATTGTTGGCCTAACGTGGCTCGATAAAAGATTTTCATTGACATTTGGCTTTCTATTGGTGTTAAAATTTACACATAGTTTTTTTTATCAAGTACTGCATTTTGTACTTAAGAACTGTGTAAGTTTTTGTGGAATAGCCTACAATCCCATCATGATAATCACTGAGCATTTAGATCATACCATCTAGGGTATGAAGGCTTCAAAGGGTTTATGGATAAGGTGTAATGAGATAGCTTGCTACTAACTGAAGGAACAAATTAGTGTAAAACATAAAAATAGGATCAAAAAAAGTTTTTTTTAGTGGCCTGTGGACTTCTAAGATTACTTGTCAAATTGTTTGGCTGAATAATAGGTTGGGCTACGAGTGTTAAAGTGTAAGTAGGCATGTGATGGCGAAAGCTTTGTGGGAATATTGGTGGTGGTACTGGTTGATATGGGTATGGACTTTAAGAAATGTTATGTATGGGATAATAAGGTAAGTAGGTTGGATAGAGGTGATATGAGATAAAATTTCTAGGTGGTTGATTGCTATAAGCCATAGCATGTGCCTTTCAATATTTTTTCTTAGGTGGCATTGCTTTCTTGGAATTAGAGGTGTCACCTATCTCAATCTTGCTACTCTTAATGGCACTTTCTATCATTTTATCAAAAATTACCATATCAATAAAATTTTTTGTTGCATTACCAACAACTTTGTCATAATATGATGCCTTGAGAGTATTAACAAAAGCACCGTTATCTCTTTTTTTATCAAATGTGATTGTACTTAAGTGACAAGATCCCTCAATCTATATGTATATTCCTTAAAAGTTTTAGTAGCTTTTTTTTTTCATATTTTGTAGTGACAACCTATTAGGAACCATGTCTAATAAATGCTTATATTGACCAAGAAAAGATTTAGCAAGATCCTTCTAAGAATGTATGCGACTCCTATCTAGTTGGACATACCATCTAGTCACAGACCTAGTAAGGCTATTCTAGAAACAATGGATCAAAAGCTTATCATTGTCAGTGTGATATGTTATCTTACGATAGAACATTATGAAATAGGCACATAGTTCTGTCATACTTTTTAAAATCAAGAGTTTTAAACTTCAATAGAATTACTAGATCTGGGACCAAACTGAGGTCATTTGCATTAATACTACCAAAGATATCTTTTCTTTTAATAGTTTTTAGTCTTTTTTCTTTTTGTCATAATTTATAGATCCGTGGACTTACCGCTACTCATGGATTAGAGGAGTCACCACCAATATTTTTTTATCTAGGTGTGATTGGTCACCTGATATATATTTTGATCCATAAAATTAGATGTTAAATTCGAGAGTCGATTACACATGGGGAAGGTTATAGCACCCCCACAATACCCATCCAAATGATGGTACCAATTTGATTTCAAATCACCTAACCCTTGATCATATTTGTAATTTATCGAATAATATTGAAAATCAATCTTAAAATTATCCTAATAGTTTGGTAGCAATTTAAGATAATTTTTTCACCTCATGAGTATTTATAGAGACTAATGTCTCATTCTAAATAGGCTCCGTCATCAGATTTATTAATTTATTTTATTTAAAAAAAATTAGTAAAGTCTTCCAATAGTTTGGTAGAACTTACTTTGAAGCAAATATCTTAATATTTTGATGAGATTTTATTGTACAAAGATTTGTAAAAATTTTTGAGAATTTCATTAAGTCTCCTAATAATTTGGTAATACTTAATTTGGGAAGCAATCTTCCAATAGTTTAGAGGATAAAAATTATTTTTTTATTTTTTTGAAAATAGATTTATGGAATTTCTCAATAGTTTGGTGGATTCCATTTTAAAAATTAAATTCATGAAAATTCTCCAATAGTTTGGTAGAATTCATGAATTTATTGTGAAAAGATTTTTTTATTTTTACTTTTTATTGCTATTTAAAAAGAAAATTTTGCAAAATAAATAAAATAAATGAAAGAAAAAAACTCAAAATATAAAATGAATAAAAATAAAATCAAAAAAATAAAAATAAAAAAAGAGATACCTGCAAAACGGATTAAATTTGAAAGCAAATGGACGCACGGATTAGCCGAATCATACATGGGTCAGGATATTTCCCATCATTCCCTTCAAAATACCTTTGACATGAACTGGCTGCTATTCTCCTCCAATGTTTTCCAAAATTAGAACGTCCACTGTTAAGATTTTCACCTCTTTTTTGTATCTTTTATCCTTATTTTCTTATGTTTTCTATTCCCCAAAAATACCAAAACCCAAATACTAACAATCAAACTACTAATGTAGATTGGATACTACTATCTCCAAATTTTCCTCTCATTTCATTTTTTTTCATCTTGTTTGTCTTTTCCTTTCAATCTTCAATTGCTGGCAAGATCTAAAGATCCAAAAATCAAATATCTGTCATCACCAATCCTAGAACATGGACTATAAGTCGATTACCATCAAAGCTATCTCAGTCACTCCTACCACCCCATCTCATCTCTTTTCTTCTCTTGCATCTAGAAATCCACAAAAAATATCCTCAATCAAAAGCGTGTAATTCTTGTCTATTTATTACCCTAGTCTGTTTGATTTTTTTTGTTGTGGCGTGGCATATGGTTCTAGGTTCTACCTTTGTGTGTTTATTGTGAGACTGGAAAATTTCAGGTGATAAGAGATTGCTGGAAATTAGAAAATTGATGTGGTTGTAACTTCTGTAAGTCTAGGCTCTCTTTCATAACTTATTGGTAATGGATGCTTATTCTGAATGGTAATGTGAATGACACCAAATTGATTTGTTGGTCACTGTTGCTCAAACAATGGGAAGATCAGGCCATTTCAGTGACTGGCTTCGGTAATGAAGGGTAAGGGTGGTTTTTTTAGGATCCAATCCTTCTTTATTATGAATCAATTTTAGAAACGTAATTGCAAAAATTACACACCAAAATTTACTGTAAAATCTTCAACGTTTTTTCAAACTTTTTCCCCTTTTTTTTTATACTTTTAAACAAGTAAAGTTAAACAAAATAAATAAAACAAATTAAATCAAATTAAAATTAAAACTTTTCCTATTAGGTTCAAAGTTTCTTAATTGAGCTGAATTCACAATCGAAAGCCTATTTTCAATCTTTAAAAAAAATTCCCAAATAAAATAAGATGTTTACACTTTAGCAAGTCATACTTGTGTTGAATTTCTTTTTTCTCTCATAACTCCAATATGCCCCTTAATTTCTCTTGCCCTCCGAGATCATCTAATTGGGAACAAAAATTTGATCAATCGGATTACATCCTAGATTTTGCTCAAATTACCCTTGATTTGGTTGTTGGTTAGCTGGTAGATTCATATTCATGAATGGGTAAGGTTGCCCCCCATAAGTAATGGATACATCACTTAAGAAACTCAAGCATAAGGTGAAGTATACTCAGGTAGGTAAAGTGGTTTTTCTCTAACATTGTTGTTTTCTTGGGGTCAGTTTTCCTCTCTTGTAGAGAAGTTTCAGCAACAGCTTCCCCTATGGCCATGCCTCCCATTAACTCTCTTAACCCTATCATTTGTCTTCGTATCTCTTCATGTATTTCAGCCACATATCTTTCTGAGCTTTTTCCATTCTTTCTATCTTAGCTACTTGCTTGTTTTCCATAATTCTAACTTGTGACCTTGTATTATATGGGTGGCAAGCATATTGGTTCCAAGCTTTCGATGGTTAAGCTATCGTTAAACTTTTTTATCATAATTTGAAAAATTAAGACACCATATTACTTTTGTTAAAGTGAAACAATCTTTATTTTAATTTTAGAAACATCATTTTAATGAGGTAAAACATTGATAGAGAAAGATATACATAATGTATGCATGAATGCATTGGGAGGTATTTACTCAAAGACATATCTCAAACACTAGAACTTTTTATAGATTCTAAATAGCTTTTGATTACAGAGTCTTATCATTCTAGCATTGTAACCATAAAACATTTAATTTGCTCATAATGATCCCTAGCTTCAACCAAAAAGTTCAAGAAACATTACCCATAACTTTTAGTTGGGTTGATCTCTTCTATCAAGGCTTCTACCTCTCAACCATCTCCCTTGCTTTTTTTATTGCCTTGTAAATTTGACTAGCTAGATGCTCTATGTATTGTTGTCTTTCCAAGCTTTTTGCCTTCCACTTCGAGATCGTAAGTGTATTTCCAATCTTTTTTTCTATTTGTCCATTTTTTGATGATTGTGAAAATATGATCTTTATGGTCTCGTAATTTTTGTTCTATTTCTTAAATTACTTAGTAAAATGATTACTACTCTTTTTGCATTTCATAATGCTTTCTCTTTTTATCTTTTATATGGGCCTTTAATGTGGTATTCTATTTTTGACATTTTATCTTTATCAGCCTTGCTAAAGTTGTTAAATACAAAACTTTTCAATTTAGTTGTTCTTGAGAAATTGAAATGGCTTTTTCTTCATTTTCCATGGCTTTGTCCTTCCAATGTTATATCTCTTCTTGAAGTTTAATCATTTCCCTTTGTTGCATAACCCCAAATCTAGCACTTTTTTCCTTTTTCAATTGGGTTCAAATTTTTTGTTTTCTTAATGCAAATTCTTTAGATCATTTTAGGCTACATCCCTATTATGCATTGCCTTTTTTAGTTTACTTTCATGAGCTTTTACTTCATATTTTAGTTGTCTCATCTCTTCTAGGAGTCTCAAATTCTCTTTCCTCAAATTTTCTTTTTTTGCTTTGAGTTCTTGCCTAATAAGCCCAATTCTGGCAATGGTTTTTTTTTTTTTTTTTGCCCATGGGTTCACTTATTAAAATGAGAAATCATCTGGAGGTAGCATAATATCTCTAGAACACTTTGCCTTTCAAATCAAGTAATCAAAAGTGACTTTGTCAAAAATAGGTCATAAATTTTAGCCTTCGAATCTTATTCCATACCTGAACTGACTGCTCCATTGTTCTTGATGAACTAGCTTCTCCATAAGCAAATTCTACTTAAGCAAGTCCATGTATGATAGAAACAAACTATTTCATACTGAATTACCTTAACACCATTAGTGAAGTGTAACTTACCACTCCTCATAATCTCAAAAGTAGTACCCATGTATCATCTTTTCTTTGATATAACATCAGCACATGAGGCATCTAAGGTGCTATCCATTTGATTGGATCACTAGTAAACCTTCGAAAGAATCCCACTTTTTTTTAGATTTCATTGTTGGCCACTAACTTTGACAAAACTTTTTATTAGGGCTTTATTTCAAAGATAAGGCTTGGAAAAAGTACTTTTCTTGCATCTAAAATGGCTTTTATCCAAACAAATAGTAGCTGTGCATTCTTTATGAACCATCTTCCATTTGATTTATTCAAACAGATTAACTACTGCCAATTCAATATATCCTAATGCTTTTGGAAAGATCACCATGTTGTACATAACTAAATCGAATATTACTATGCCTTGATCATTTTCAAGTGTCCCAAATAAAATCATGAAAAAAATGCCAAGATAAGATGGCACCTTTGCTTTTGTCTTTAGTCAAAGCATCTACAGCCTCTACTTTCATTCTCATCAATTTAGTTATCTTCTTACAGTACCCTGACTTTAGTTTTTTGACATATATTTTATCAGGGTACTGTAATTTCAATCCTACCAATCAAATATTCCTTAATAGTCAATGTTAAATCTTCCTCATTAAATGTGAAACATCCATATAACAAGTCCCAAAACTGAACGACTGCTTGAATTAAATGCTCTTCAATCACTACTAAGATAAGAGACACAATCTACCAATACTTTTCACAAAACTTTCCTTTCTAACTTTACTCATCTGATTCCATATGGTAGCTAAATCTTTTAAATTATTCTATGTGAGATTCAAATGTACTTTTTTTGGTAACCCCGACACAAAATCAATAGGTAAAAAATCTCTTTCTTTTTGTTGAGTTTTCTTAGACTATTCATGCATCTCATTTACGATTTACACATGACAGTTACAAAAAAAAAACAATTCTGTAATACTATGAGATCCATGAAAATAACTTTGCTAAAAGATGTCAATGAGCAAATACCTCACTATGTCATTGCAGCATGCCAATGTAATTTATGGAGAAGAAATACAAAAGAAAAAAAAAGTAGTATATGGAAAAAATGAGTACTAAATGCTTGAAATATGAAAAAAACAAAAGGAAAATTTTCTCTTAAAAAAGAAAATGAGATACAAATCTTATCATTTTTTTTTTGTGAAAAATCAAAACAAATATGATGCCTACATTTATGATTTTCTTTAAAAAAAAAGTATTACAATACAAATGTTCTTTTTTTTTATCCTAATTCTTGGAGATGGTTTATAAAAAAGAGGATATGGCTTTACCTTAGATCGGCTCTTATGGTTTACTATATGCTTGGTTCGGATTGATTTACTGCTAAAAGGTTCCCAAACTCTTCCTCACTAGCATTCACTTTGGACTAGTAAGGCACCCCGATTCTTATCCATTATAGGCTACAAACAGAAAGGATTCAATTTGAGTACGAGTATTTCGCTTGTCATTGCAAAGGTTATCATCTCACAAGAATATAGGTACTTTACTCACTCCTAAAAAAGTTAGAGTCCGAAAATTAGAACTCATGCAATGATGTGAATGTGACATGTGTAAATAAGGGAACAGAGTATTATAATCCTTATTCTAAGCACCCCAAAATAACAATAATAATACATGCAAAGCATAAAATAAAAAAACAAATAGTAAATAAATGACATAGGTAAATGAAATACAATTTTTCATTTTCTTTTTATTATTGTTGTTGTTGTTGTTGTTGTTATTATTATTATTATTATTAGAAAAAATTAAAATTAAGGAAATTAAAATTAAATACCAATTAAGACTATTAAAACAAAATTAAAGATAACACATTATTAATTTTAGGTTGACTCTCTAAAAAATATGACTTTTCTAATGGAGTCACCAAGTTGTCGTAACGATTTTAAATATCGTTAGATGAATTTGAAAATAAAAAGGAGTCACCACTAATCTTCTTTGGCTAAGTGTGATTAACCACCTATTAAAACTTATCATTTTAATAAAATTTTAAAATTAAATAAAACTTTATCAAAAAGATAATTTTTTGGGTCTATGAAATCAGTTTAGGTTCGGAAGTCGGTTACGCTTAGAGATGAATTAACATCCCAACAGTACCTATTTAAAATGATACAAATTAATTATGTGTTACCCTTGAATTATGACTAAAATGACTTTAATTTTGTTATTTAAAATTTAATTTCCTTAATTTTTTTTAAAAGCATATTTTTTATTAATAGCTTGAAAAGTAAATAAGAACCCTACATATTGAAGAATCCTAAAAATATTTCAATACTCTGATAATATTAAAAGAAATCATCTTACCTAAGGAATCTTTAAGAATCGCTACTCGAAATTCTCAAAAATCCTATCCTCGGTGGTTCATATTTATTTTAAATATTTATATTAAAAAAACCCTAAAGTATAATGTCTAAAAAAATCATTTTATGCCATTTATAAACAAAGAAGAAATCTTTATCGATAATTAATCTAAATGCTCCAATATATTAGTGACATTTTAGATAAATTTTTTTACCTAGAAATTCTAAAAGAATCACTACTCGAATTTCTTTTGGATCTCATCCTTGGAGATTTTTTATTTGCTTTAATAATAAAAAAGTAATAATATTATTATCCAGAAATTTATTTAAAAACATACTTTTATCTAAAAGAGTTCTCAAATTAAAGGAAATAATGATAACATGGAGGTTTTTTATATTGAAAAAAAATTTCTAAATATTCCAATACTTTAGTAATTTTTATAAGACTTTTCTTACCTAGAAAATTCTTAAGAATCACTACTCGAATTTCGTCGAATCCCATGATCAAAATTTTTCATTACTTTCAAGATTATGTAATGCAAACAATAAAATAGAATATGCACACGAAAAACTTATTTTCTTTATATTATATTTTGTTACATTGCCTGTTACTTATTTTAATTTTGTTTTAATTTCTTTAATTATTTCACAATTATTACTAATTTTTAAAAAGGAACAAAGTAAAGAAAATCTTTTTATTGAGAACCTTTTTAGATACCTCTATACTTTAGTAGTATCTTTAGAAGAATTTTCTCACTTAAAACTTTCTTAAGAATCTTTACTCGAACTTTTTTAGAATCCAATCATCGGAGATTTCTTTTACTTTTTCCTTTCTTATCTAATTATTTATCTTAATTTTTAATCCTAATTTTTAATCTTTAATTTTTAGAAAATAGTTAATTATATCAATTTCAGTACTAAAAGAGTCATTATATATTATTATTAATATCTATCAAAATTTTAGAAAAATAGATAAATAAAAATCTTTTGTATTGAATTTTTTTTAAATACTCTATTACTTTGACAGTATTTTTAAAAAAATATCTTCACCTAAAAATTTTAAAAAATTACTACTCAAACTTTCTTAAAATTTTATCATTGGAGATTTCATTTATTATTATTATTATTATTATTATTATTATTATTATTATTATTATTATTATATTCTTTTTGCATGAAGCTAGTGTGCATAGAAAATAAATTGAATCAAAAAATAATTTACAATAATAAAAAAAATTACATGGAATTAATTTTAAAATAAAAGTTCAAACCACACAAATATCATAACACATGAGATTTAAGTTTAAATTAAACTCAATAGCATGAAAGAAATAGATATATAATATATAAAAGACAAAATGTATAATAATATTTATTAATTTAAAAAAAATAAATGGTGGGATCTAGGATAAAAAAATAGGTATGAAAGCTTTGATATTTACGATGGGATCATAACTTTTTTAGCTTAGGTTGGACTAAAGAATAAAAAAGAGAAAGACAAATGATACAAAACAAATTTAGAGCAGGAAACATGAGCGTGAATTTTGAAATGATGGCCTAAGTTTAGCTCCCCCCACCGTAAATGGCTTCAACATAGATGATTATTAAATACGTAAAATTCACAACTTTCCTACAAATGATGGCCTATTTTTCGGTCTTCTTCCCATCGTTTATATGATCACTACCTAGAATAACCAATGGCAATGAAAGCTTTAAGCTTTCGTGGTGTCTACGGTGGGACCTTTGAAGTGATAGCTTGGTTTTAAGCATTCTACACCCATTTTGAAACCAGTTTACTTTCAACTTTCAGTTTTTTATTTTATTTTTTCTATCCTTCCTTAGCAAACATCTCTTCGTGATATTAAGAGTTGCAAATTCAACTACCTATGTTTCAAAGACCCTAAACTGCAAATCCTGACAATTCCTAAAACTGTCTATCATAGTACATACGTTTTAAAAACCTTTTTTTTTTTTTTTTTTTTGCTTGGAAGCCAATCTAAACGGCAAGATTCCTAGCCTTTTTTATTAGTCATTCTACAGCCAAAGTTTCAAACTTTTCCATCCCACGAATTGAACCCATGCAGCAAACATAGGCCTTAAGTGTAATCGGTGGGTGCCGATTGATAGCGCCTCAAACTCCTCCGATAAATTTTATGCAAGAAGAGGATGAACTAAATGCATGACCCCGACCAAGAAAAAGTCCCAAGTTTTTGTCAGGAAAATGCCACAAATAGACAGAAACAAGAGGGCAAGAGGAATACAACAGGGACAAAGTTTTTAAGTTTCTCCTCCCTTGGGTTTTGAAAGGCACTAGCTTTTTAAAAAAAAAGAAACTTTTTTTTATTATATCAGTCAAAGAGTGCCCACAATAACATGAACCCAAGCTCCTGTGCTGTAAAAAGGGAAATCGGCATTGGAGCTGTTGAAAACGAACAGAGCTTCTATTTTTCACGTGAAGACAGATGTGGAAGGAAAGAACCATGCGGTTTTTTTCCAATCAAAATTGAAACGAAACTCCATCTGATTCTCAGCTTATCCTTTTTAATGATGCGCTCAAGAAAGTTAGTGTCTTTCAAAGTTTCATGTAAAGAAAAGAAAACCAGATTTTACACTTGCCCAGGAACCATTTATTTAGTTCTAGCCTCCCCCCCCCTTTTTTTGATCGAACTGAAACCTCAATCATGTTTATGAACTGTGTTTTTTTTTTATGTTTTATTTATAAAAAAAAAATTAGAAATGAGAACGTTCACATATGTATAGGATATAATAGCCATTTATGTCTTAAACTTCACATGAAGAAACACATAGAAAATAAGGAATGACATTATGCATGTGAAATGCTCGAGTTGGGATAAAGAAATCACCTTCTGAAGTCTACTTTCCCTCTCTTTCGTTGTACAGCCTTTCCTCATTCTCTCTTCTTCTTTTTCTGTTGTAGATTTCGCCCTTTCTAATTTTCCTTCCCTTTTGTGTTCCCGTAAACTTCTTCCTCCCCCTTCTTTTTTTTTCCCTTTTTTTTTTTGTTGTGTCTTTTCTTTCAGACGGCTCCCCCTCCTTTTCTATGTTTGTCTTTCCTCTCGTTCTTTTTTTTTTACGCTTTTTTTTTTCTTTTCTTTCCAACCTCCTCCTCTTTTGTGGCTAGCTCCCTTTTATAGCCGCATGTCTTCCCCGTATGAAAACTTGTCATTTTCTCATGGAAATGGGCCTTAAAGCCAGAATAGGCTTTTGCCTGGACTTCTCACATAAAGATCATATTTGAGCCCATTAAAAAAACTTTGGGCTCATAAATGGGCTACAAATTAAGCCATGTAATGGGTAATCTTTGGGCGTTCTTTGAGCTTTTAATGAGCCCTTAATTGGGCCTCATTTTTTGTCAGCTCTAAACCTCTTTTGATGGTCAACTTGGTTATTTAATCAGGTCAAAAAATAGATAATTTTAAAAATTATTCATTTTGATTTTGATTTTGGTATTTCACAAAATGAGTCTGGTTTAATGATATTAGATCGTTTCGGACAAAATAAAATGTTTATTGTGATAGAATATTATAATAAAATATTGCGACAATTTTTAAAATTTAATATTTTTAAAAAACTAAAAAATTTTTAAAAAATTCAAAAATATTTTTTGTATTAAAAGGACTAATTTTTAAATTTTGTATGAGTATAGAGATTAATTTTGTATTTCGTATGAGTACAAGAACTATTTGCATAATTTAATAACTGATATCATCTATTCCAATTATCATAGCAACAAATCAATACCATATAAGCAAAGTCAAAGCTATATCAGTAAAATAACTATCCACATTATCAAGTCAACGATTATGTCAACATTTTTAATTACAAAAAATTGACGAAATTAGTAATTTAACTAAAATTATCACAAAATAATACGATGACTAAACTTCTATGAATTATAGTACAAAGATTGAATTTTAAAATTTCACAAAGTATAGGGACCTCTAATATAATTTTACCTAAAATTTTATATATGTTATAAATTTGAAATTTTTAATATAATTTTAAAAAAATACTTATTATATATATTTATAATAAATAAAATTATTCTATACATTGCACAAATTACAATCTAATATATATATATATATAAATATATATGTATATATATATAAATATATATATGTATATATATATACACAAATATATTAATTTTCTTCAAGATGCTTTTGGATTATGGGCTGCCAAACACTTGAACTGTGTTTGCAGAGCATGGATCGATGTTATCTTTTTCCACATTCTAGAATTTCAAACCCAACACGAAAAATCAAGAAAATTAATTTAAAATAAAATCGAATCTAGCTTCTGCAAAATAACTTTGCCTCTTCTTTTTTTTTAATAAATTAACTATTTTTATGTATTAGAAGTGTAATATAACGAAGTCAAGCTTAGTGGATATTTCATAAATTCACTCATTTAACTTCTTACCTTTTTTTTTTTGTTTTTAGTTATTCAAGTTGATAGGCTTTGATCAATTGAGCTCATGTTGTGAAAAATGAATTTTCAAGTTTGAGCTTCTGAAACTTAATTTTTTTGGATAAATGACATTTTTATTATTATATTCAAATAAACAAATCTATTTATAAAACACACACACACACACAACATTTTCTAGATTTTATAACTAACAGAAACCCAAAAAGTAAATGCATAAAATTTGAGTCATTTATAAGATATATAAAAGGTGTCACCAATTGGTTTTAACGGGGACAACTCAGCAATGTAAAACAAAACAGATTGGGGGTAATTGTTGTCTTTCTTCTTCTCCAAAACCTTATTTGAAAAAGGTTAAAAAATATTCCCTTTTCCATTTCTTCATTCAACGAGAACCTTTTTAAAAAAAGGTTCAAAAGTATTTCCTTTTTCTATTTCTTTCTTAAAATCCCTGTCACTCCCAAGTAAAGCCAGAGAATCGAGTACCCTAATCTTGATTTCAAATCCAAAAACAACATAGAAACCTCTTAGGCCAAGGTTTCGGCCAAGGACCTCAATAGGAAAGACGAGAAAAATGAGGATATGATGAGTTGTTGTTCAAGAAAGGTGAACAATTTTTTAAAATATTATTTTAAATATATTTAAATAATTTTATACTTTTTTTGTTTATTTTAGCTTTCAATCCATAATTAAACGAATATATTTTTTAAAATTTTTGCTTTGTTCATTTCGATGTTTTTGAACTTGCATGCACCAAACTTTGGAAAGCATTTTATTTTTGGGTTGGCTTATTTTTTATGCATGGTACTTTTAGTGTTGGTTTTTTTTTTTTTTTTGTTGAGAGTGCTCTTTGTTTGTTGTGTGAAGTTTTGTAACGTGAGTTGCGAATTAATAGAATTTATGTTTAGTTTTAAATATTATCTTTGTTTTATGGGTTTAGATTGATGGAGTTATTGTTCTGTTTTTGTATCTTTATTCAATTAATTTTGTCACTGAGTTTTATGATAGAGGAAATATAAGAGTCATGATAGGGGAAATATAAAAGTTATAAGCAGCTGAAAACGATTTGGGAATAGTCTAGCCATTCAGGTAAATGGCTATCTTCTTTAGGTTTAAATTCTAAATATTTGTTTATAGTATTTTTGTGAATGATTTGCCTGATAAAGTTTTGGATTTGAATTTAATAAACAATATAAAAACTTTATTTGTTATTCGCTAGGGCAAGAATGAATAATTTAATATATGTTTTAATAGTATAATTACTTTTGCTATGTGACTTTGAGAAGTCTGTTTCTCCAACAGTTAAGTCGTTACTCGATACATGATGTTTGCTATAAAAGCTCAGTCTTTGGTTTTGTATTTGATTTGAACTAGCCTTTTGAACCTCTTAGTCTATCGGCTAGCTATAATTTCATTTTCAGTATTTATGTTAATTGTTTAAGGTTGGTATCTATGTTGCACCATGTTCTTCTTTATGGGATAGCTGGCATGGATCAAATGAGTTGTTAAATAGTTACTTAACAAGTTTCATTCATAAGAAATACCATCAATTTGGACAAACTATTATGTATATAGATTCTTGCCACTATGAAAAAAATATGTGTTGTCTTTAGTTTGTTTTAGGACTCTTTTTTAATTATACAAAACATTTCTGCATAGAACAAAGCTAGGCCATGTACCCTTTTATGTTATATTTTATTTTTGTAGAGTGGTGTTAAGGTTAGCTATTAGACTAAAGTTGTTTGGTCTATTTTGATTTATTGGTTTTAGCTATTAGACTATTGTCAAGGTTTGATTCACCTATAATAGAATGTAATGATTTGCCAATGATTGAATACAACATTAAGTTTTTTTTATCTTTTAGGCTTAGAGGTTCTGATATTTTAAAACAAATTTGATATTGCTAATCGGATATACATTTTCCTCTTTCTATTAAAGACATGTCCTAAAACAACAAAAATTGATGAAACAAAAGCACCCAATATATTTGGTCTAAAGTGGTCTAAACCCTTATTTTATCACTTTTCCTTGAATCTTTTATATGATGATATATGACGGATCAGCTTAAAGAGTTGTTTTTTTATAACTTTATCCTCCTTTGCCTTAGCCAAAATGGAATGACTAGAATTGCTTTGCAATTAAAGGATAAGATGTTTAACGACTTCTTTTTTTACCCTGTTTCTTTATTGCCTTTCTACATGACATTTACTTCGATGAAAAATAAAAGAAGGGAAGGAATGTAATCTCTAATTATTTAAATGAACAGAAGCTTCAAACTACTTCGAAGTACTCTTAACTTTTGAACCAATATTTACCACATGAAATAACTTGTAAGTCATCATTTATGTTGCAGAACTTGATTAGAAACTACCGCTACGAAAACCAAAAAGAAGATCTCAAAGTCTTTATAACATAAAGGAAAAGAAGTCTCAAGTAAAACACCTCATCTGGGTTTACTGAAAAGACATATGAAAATTTAAATAATATTTAGTTGGCTTCGAAAGTGAATTGCTGGTCTTAAATGAGGTAGGGGTGATGGTTAATTGCCACTTTCACCTGATCACTCAATTAGTATATAGAGAACATTCTTTTGGCTGACCTTGACAATCATTTTAGTTCGAAAGCAACAAATAATAACATGGTGTAAATCAGGTAGTGTATAGTCTTCTTCAGTTTCTATTTTGTTGGAAGCTTAGGATGGATATAAAAAATTATGGGCTTATCTCACTAATGGTGCTTTGCATTATATCAAAGCAATTATGTACAGTGAGAGATTATGGAGCAGAATTGACTTGGAGGTATGTAATAGGATTTCATTATTTGACTCTTAATATGAGTGTAATCTTGAAAGTGTTGGTCTGAGTGGCAAGGAGCTCGGTTTTCCTTAAGCAAGGTCTTAATTTCGAGTATTGTGCATGAAAAAAATAGGCCTGGGAGAGCTCGTCCCCTTCTAGGTCTAACTCGGCTCAACTCTGGATTAATCGGGACTCAAAGTGGCTACCAGACACCGGAGGGTCCCAGACCAAAAAAACAGTTAGTGGCAGGTTGCTATATTTAGTCTTAAGCACATAATAGAAATTTGACTTTTGAACTAGTTAATAAGTTGACAGCTAAGTAAAATATTAATCTAATTTATTTGTTATACATTCTAAATTGATATTTTGATATTTTGATATCATCTGGTATTTTGATTATGAGATAACCTGATTTAGATTTTAAATTCTTAGTTAAATTTGTTATTAATTGATTTGACTATTTTATTATAAGGGCAAATATGATTTTATCTGATATATAGGATAAGAAAATTCTTACCTGATTATACTACCATAAGATGCATAAACTTAGTTGGCTACTTGACATTACAACTTGTGTCTATAATATTTGTTATGCCATTACTTTCCCTCTATATTTAGTGTTTCAAAGTAATAGATTTTCTTTTTGTGTTCAAATAATAAGTCTTATTTTGTGTTGAGTTGCAAATACAATTGTTTTTATATTGAATTGTTAGAGGTCAATCCTTATAGGAACTTTAAATCTTAAACTTTAAAATCCTTAACCCTTAATACGTTACTTTATTTTACTATCGTGGCAGAGCGCAGACTTCCATCTAGTTTATATAATGACAAAAACTATTTATATAAAAAAAATAACACTATTAGGATAATAGATAATATAATGAGATAAAGGTAAAATTGTTACTGGAGTGAATTAAATTTTAGCATTATACTTCAATTTCACCGTATTTTGCCACCATATTATAAGGTATAAAAGTAGAATTTTACCATTGTATTTTCATTATTCAATGATTTTTGAATCAAAACAAATGCAAATGTGATATTTTGCTGAATAATTCGTAAAAATATTTAAAGTAGATTAAAAAAAAACAAAATATTTAAATATTTCACGTATAGTGAAAATGCACAAGTGACGCACTGCGTTAAAAGAAATTAAATTTTATGAAATTTTATAATAAAATAAATACATTTTAAATATTAAATTAAAAATAACTATTGAAAAACAATTACAATTAATCAAATAAATTAGAATTAAAATAAAACACAAAAAAAAAAATTTTAATCCTATAAAAAAATGAGTGGTGTTACTAGATATTAACCCTATGTTTGGATTAAGGAAAGAGGAAGTGAGGGAAAGGAAAAGAAAGTTGGGGAAATGAGGAAATTTTCTATTGTTTTGATTTTTTTTTTATTTTAAAATGAAGGAAAGGAAAGGAGATTGATCATCCTCCTTTTCCCTCAAATATTATTTTTCAATCACCCCAAATTGGGAAAAATGTCAGGGAAAAAAAAGAGATATTTTTTAAAATATAAAATAACATTTATCAAATTATTATTTTCTTTAATTTTCAAAAAATACATTATAAACTTGACAAGTGATATTAATATTTACTTTTTTATCACACATAAACCCATCTTTTTACTTACTTTACTGTCTTATATCCTTTATATTTTTTTAACTTATGTTGGAGCATTATAGTTTTTTGTATTTTATTATTATTTTCAAATTTGAAAAAAAAGAAAAAACATGTTCATGAAAAAACACATAATTGGAGAAATTATATCTATATTAATGGAGCTTGTTAAATTTGTAAAAAAAATACTAATACAAGTATATAATTAATTTTATTTACTAAGACATTCAGATTCTTGAATTTTTCCATTGGAATTAATTTTTAAAAAATATAAATATATGGAAATAATTTCAAACGTACATTCTTTTATGTATTAATAAAAATAATCTCTTTTATTGGATTTTTTTTCTTTCTTTTTTACTTAAAAATTAATTTCTAAATTATTTACGTAATAAATAAAATATATTTTTAAAAAGGGTATAATCAAAAATAAAATATTATGATAAATCCTTTCTTTTCATTTCTATTCTTTAACCAAAAGACATTAGTTATTAGGATTTTTTTCATTTATTAATTTTAGCTGTCCAAATAAAAAATACATGTATCCCTTACTTTCTAATAAAAAACCCTAATTTTCTTTTCTTTCATTTGCTAATTGTTTATCTAAAAATAGCGAATAGTTAACTTCAACATTCTCTCTTTTAGGAAACACCACTTCCATTCTTACTTGGATTAAAATCTTTTTGTGTTTTTAAAAATTTATTTGATAAATTAGAATGAATTTTTTTTAAAATCTTAAATTTAGTATTTGGTAAAACATTTAGTTTAATACAAAGCTTTATAAAAAGAACAAATAATAAAATGTAAACGTGGCATGTTGCAATTAGATTTTTGTTACAGGCAGAATGTTAAAAATCATATTTTCTGTTTTATTAAGAACTTGTTTCAAATATCTCAGAAAAAAAAAAAAAGAACTTGTTTTAAAAATATTAAAAGAATATTTATGAAGAATTTTATTTTTGTTAATTTTGTCTAAAAATCACCAAAATAAAAGTGTAATGACAAATTAAATTCAATGAAATCAAAGCACAATGACAAAATTCGAGGCTCGGTTATAATATAGTGATAAGTTTATTATAATATATTCAATAAAAAATGGTATTACAATTAGCTAAATGTATGCTCAAGAGCTTTTGAGTTCTTTATTAATTTCATACTGAATGAACAAGCTCCAGTAATTTAAGTTTGAACTTGACTCTCTGACCAAACAAAACTCGAGTAGTAGGTAGTGGAGTTAAAATTCATTTAGTTGAGATTAAGAAGATAGGTAGCAATTGGTTTGACACGTTCATACACCTTGGTTATAACAAATGGTTGGTTAAAAAATTAGTATGGACATAATTAAAAATGTAGTCAAATCAAATTAAGTCGATTCAATATTCTCATTGAACTTGAGATAATTCAAAATTTTGAAACTTAAAATTCAACTCAAATTTGATCAAGAATTTTTTTCAATTTGAGTGATTTGTAATATATTCAAATAGCTCAAACTTAATTAAATAGTTTAATGAATTTTTAAATATAAATATTAAATATTATATTTTTATCGTTTACTTATATGTATTTTTTAAAATAAATATAAAAAAAGATAACTTAATTAAATTTACAAGCATTTCAAGTATTAAAATATTTAAATTTAAACTTAAGCTCAGTTTAATAATCAATGAATCAAATTTTTATAAATCGAGTCTAAGTAATTATTAACAAGTACTTTGACTCGTTTATACTCTAAATATAATATGCTAAATATTAAAATGTAAGTAAGTTTACAAATTTATGAAAAAAAATTGTAAGAGTATAGCCCGAGAACTATATAATAGAATGTCATGGTGGACAAAATAATTTGGTAGAAAGATAATGGCGAACATAATGTTAGTTTTGTTTTAATTGGCCATTTTATCATATTATCACTTTTCAATGAGACAGATAATATATTTTTTGTATATAATATAATATAATATTATATCACAAGGGACCCAACTAAGTTGTTCATTGCTTTTTGATAAGTTATTTAAATTTTTTTTTATGACTGTGAGAATTAATAACAGATTTTATTGTATAACATTGTTTGATAAACTTTGATAAGAATGCATGTATTGTAGACATATTTAGTTTGAACTTTTGTTTTAGATTTTATCTAAATTTTATTGATGTTTTGATAAAGTTTTGCCTCTAATAATAGAAAAGAAGAAAAATAGATCTATGCATTTCATTATTATATAATGGGATTTTGATAAAGTCTTAGGTATTGAATGTCCAAATTCAGCAGAATGCATGTGCAAAAGAAATACTATATTTTACAAGACAACAATTGTTAAAATAGAAAAGGATGATATATACATTAACTCAATTATTATGCAAACATAATAAATAAAAAATGTTAAATAAAATAAAGGTAACAGATATCGACTCAATTATATATAAACCTTGACTTGATAATAAAATGATCAATTTGAGTATCATATTAGATGTGAAACTTGCAATAACCCCTGCAAATTTAAAGTTTTCTAGCATATGAAATTGTTTTTTCAAATAACACTTTTAACCTCTGCACTTTAATTAAAATAATTGTTAATCATGTGAATATCTCATCATTAACTATTAATTGAGCATTAATTCATATGATATGCATATTGAGTAAATTATTAAATTTTACGAGTTTTAGAGAATTTAAATGTGTTTTTATTTAAGTAAATAGGAGATAGTGAGTTAAGAGTAAATTAAAAAATTAAAAAAACTATTAAATTAAGTGATGTGGCATAAATTTTGGGAGCCTGGCATGGCACATGAACTTTTTCACTAATTCATTACATATTCTCGACACCCAAACATCTTAGATTTTTTACTTAGTTGGCCGCATATACTTTTTTTTTTTTTAAGTTCTCTTTTTGGTTGTTCATTATACGTAGCTTTTTCTTTGTTAACTGACTACATATTTTGGGTGTTAGAAATGTATATTTATTTAAAATTTTAAATATTCTAAATTATTATAATTATAATTAATGTTGACGGTGTTTTCGGTGCTAATGAATTGGATAATGAAAGGACCTGTAACAAAAAAAATATGGTTAAGGACCGTGAGAGTTTGTTTTTCAGAATATACTTTGATGCTCAAGTTAAATAGATATTGAAGGTTTTAGGAGAAAATAGTGTATATGAAAAGTTTAAGGATGAAAGATACGGGAGGTTAGCATGATAGTATTTGGGCTTTTTGTTTACCTTAATAAGGTTGGTGTGGTAGTTACTTTAGCGGTTATAAAGTGGTTCGTGTATAGGGAAGATAATAAATTGGATTAGAGGGGATTTTTGCTTGCCTTGATTTTGAAATGACTCTATAAAATTAAAACATGATTCCACCTCGACCTCGTAATATCATTTTTTTAATACTTGATTTGATTCACGTATATATAAAATCACACGCAATTTGAAATTAATTTAATGATTTTAATTTATTATAATATTTATAAAATATTATTTTATTAATATAAATTATATTTTAACTATATATAAATATATTGTTTTTATTAAGTTAATATTTTAAATTAAAATATTAAATAATAAATTATTAATATAATATATAAATATAAAATTAAATAAATAATAAAAATATTATATTATATATATTTTGGATTGAATTATCTAATCTTGGTATTAAAAAAAATTAATTTAATTTAACTTGATCCAAACCTAATTTTAAAAATAAATTAATTTTATAAAATTAAATCGAATTAAAATTTAATGATTTAAAGTAAATTTGTTATCCATAGAGCTCTAAGAAAATCCATAATTAAGTACGGTCTACATTAAATGTATTTTGGCCATGACCTGTATTTAATGGTTCCTACAAATTAGAGTCAAGTGGGTCAATAAGGATGCGTGGATGTGACGTTGACAAAAATCTAGCGAGCAGATCTTACTGGATGAGCATTTTATAGGTGAGCCTTTCCTGTCGAGTATTCTTGGTGACATGGCAATCGAGTGTTTCTAACTTGACGAGTGTAGGATTTGATTTGATTTATCAGGCCGATTGGGCATAATAATTAAAAAAAATAGAAAAAAGTAATTTGAAATGGAATAATCGGTTGACAAAAAAGTCCACACAGATAAAAGAATTACACATCAACAAATTTAGTCGTTGAATATTTACAGGGTAATGAATTGCCCGTAATTCGAATATTGGTAAAAGAATAAGATTAAATTTACAAAATTGTGATATAAAGATTAAGTTCGTAATAATGAAATAGTGCAAGAACCATTCTTGGACTGAGAGAACTGAGAAAAAAAAATGGCAAATGAGAATGACAATTATTTTTAATCTTTCACGCGGAACTCAATTATGCAGAATGCTCAATTCCAATGGGCGAAATGTCAGATATTGGGCTATTGTGCTCCGTGTTGTATGTGCATCGTGAAGCACATTGCTGCGATGGTCACCGCCCCCATCAGCCACTGACGGCTCACACATCACTTTCTTTTTTGAAACATACACAAACCTTTAAAATTCTCAATCTTTGGGCACTACGTTAACGGTTTGGAATTGTTGGAAAGGTTGAATTCCTTAAAACATGTTTGACGTATAACATGATAAATAAAATAAAATAATAATTATTTTATATTATATTTAGTTTATATTTTTAAAATATGATTATAAAAAAATTAATAATTTTTTAGTATAGAATAATTTAATTCTCACAAAGTGAAAAAATTATTTTTAATTCATAAGATTAAATTTATATATTTTATTATAATTTTAATAATAATAATAATAATAATAATAATAATAATAATTTAAATTATATAAATTTTAAGAAAGAATAATATTAACCAATAAATAAATTATTTTATCATAATCCTTGTACATATAAAATATAAAATATAATGATATTATTTAATTTAATTATATTCATAATATCATCTTATAATATTCTATCATAATCTTGTATATAAACAAAACTTTCATCAAAATTTTTAAGTGAAATTTATGATTTTTTAAAAAATTAATTTAATAAAAATTTTAATAAAAAATCTAAATTGATAAATTAATATAATTTGATATGAAAATTAATAATATATAAAAATTATTCAAATTATTGTTTATATTTCAAATTTAATTTATATTTATTTAATGATAAAAATTTTATCAATATTTTTATTAAAAATATATCAAAATTAATTTTTTAAAAAAATTTATGTACTTGATCTATATAATAAGATATTTTTATTTATTAATTTTTATTTTTATTCAATTATTTTCAATAAAAAATTTTATGAATTATATGTAAAAAAATTCATCTAAATCTTTTTCTAATTAGTTAGGTTCTTTTAAGGTCCATTTGAATTAGCAATAAAATTAGTTCTGATGAGATTAAAAATAAGGATGAAAGTGAGATTAATTATAATAGTGGTGAGATTAAATACAGCACCAATGAAATTAAAATTAGTGATGAGATATATATTTAGATACAAAAATAACGATGATGATAAATTGTAATGTAATGAGAATAAAAAATGATTATTAAAAACATTAGACTAAAGTTTGTATATAATTGTAAATTATTTATTATTTATGTAGTTATCAATTTTAGTTAATTCATATTAATTATAAGGATATTTATTTTTATTCATTTATTAATAATTTAATTCATTATGAAATTTATTATTTATTTATATATTTATGCAATTTTATAGTTATTTATTTATTAATTATTTTATTTGATAATTATAAAAATTATTTATTATACTAAATTAGAGAATTTATTTGAAAATTGTTAAATAAAAAATAGAAAGAAGAAGGTTAAGTGGTATGGGCGCTTTTCTCTCTATACTATAGTTATAAGGGTATAATAAGAAGAGGAACTGCGGTGAAAACTCAAAAATTTCGGAATTGCGGCATGTTTGAAGTAGCTCCACCATGCCTCAACTGGGAGATCCAAACAATATATCAGTGCGATTAAGACATATAACCACACAGCACTGGAGGCAATTGGGGATCGAAATGGCCCCTCAGTCTCTGTGGGTAATTAGCCTCGCCTGCGAGCTGTGCTATAAATCTGGTGGGCTATATTTGTCATTTTGGCGGACTAATCTATATATCAAAGGCCAACAGTTTGAGCATGAGCATGGAAACACGAACCAATTGACTAAATATTTTCAGATAAAAAAAAGGGTTAACTCAACGTCGAGCCCATATTGTGTCAATTTCTTCTGTTTTTGGCTTTTGTTTCTTCATCTTTCTCTTTTTTTTATTCGTTTCCTTTGGCATTCAAAATAAAATTTTCTACTTGCAGAATTTGAAGGTTCTTTAAATTAAACATGAACCAAGTTGATGACTCAATAATATTTATTATATATTAAACAAACAAAAAATCAACCAAAAAAAAATATTTACTACAGATTAGGCATGGCTAAAACCCCAAAAAAATCTGAGGGAGCGGTTATAGCAATATCGAAACCATTGCCTTTGTTCTACAAACGGGTCATGTACCTGAACCATGCTCCTTCTTAGATAAATATTTATTAATTTTTAATCAAATTTAAGGTGGATTTGATTCCTTCATTTGATCACAAAAAGGAAAGACTGATAGTGTTTTTGCTCCAAAACTCTCTTTTTTCTACCGTTGTATTTGTGTTTTTTCGTGACCCTTGGCATGAAATATATGCACATGCATGCATATATAACTAGTCAAAAGACAAAAGTCCTTGTTGGAAAGCAGCCTAGGAGGACTGTATTTTATAAGTCCTTGTTACTGGTAGCGACATAATCTAGGAATGAACAAACGCCAAATTGAGGTACTAGCTATTTTTATGTCATATCCAAGTTCATCAATTTATATTTATATATAACTTAGATTTGATATAACTTAATATTAGAATTCCAAATTTAACTCAATGTGATTATTGTTATGAGATGAATTTGAAAATTATTTTCTTTAAACCCCAAAAAATAAAAAATAAAAAATAAAAAATTAGTACTTGTTAATTGCTTTCACGTGATTCATACACCTAATAACAGTATAAAGTAATTCAGGATTTCTTTCGCAGAAACAAGCGAACAAATTAAACAATCCTCTCCATCTTTTTCTTCCCCCCCCCCATATACAGTAAAAGATCACAATAAATATAATTGAAAAAGACTCTAGCGAATTAAAATGCCCCAACTATTATTCAAAGATAATATTCACGGGTTAATTCCTTCTCTTAATTACTATTTTTTAATCACCCATTTTTAATTTCTAGATTGGCCCTTTTGCTGAAGGAGTATGGGGTCAATACGTGTATAACGTTAATATTATCTAAAAAATTTTACTACATTTATTCCATAAGTCAAGCCAACAGATTCAACTCCTGACCAATTTGCCCAAAAGATTTGGGTACACTGATTTTTTTTGTGACACGCAATATTTTTGAATTTCAATACGCTTGAAGAAATCAACATTCTTAATTTTATTATTTTTCTGATTTATTACATTATTGTTCCAGTAACAGGCATTCTAGAAAATCTAAAAAGCCATAGACATGGAAAATTCTTAGTCCAATTTTGACTAATTACTTTGATATTTTCAATTAAAATCGGTATCAAATTGAAAAGAAATACTTACTAATTTTTGTAGAAGAGAACAAAAAAGGAAATTGAAAAGTAATTATCATTTTCAAAGCAAGAGAGATGTCCATATCAGTGATTAGCTAAGTTGCATAAAATTTGCACGGAATTTGGTTTGTAATTATTTATTATTATTATTATTATTATTATATTTGTTTTTGCGCTTTAACAGCCAACTAAATCAAACGGTCGGTCAGAGGTAAAATTAGAATATCAGCTTCCCTCTGGATACAACGTGGAGCCTCCCGTCCACGTGTATCTTTTGCAATATCATTTTAAAATTTTTTTGAAGTAATTTCATTTTAATTTTTAATTAGATTAACGCGTAATACCATGATTATATCTAAATTTCATATAATTTATTTATTTTATAATATTTTCAGTGATAATTCCACAAAAATATTTTGGATTTAATTGATTAAGAAATTGCCAATATAATCTTATTGATATAATTGAAGATGATATTTTACAAGCAAAATATATTTGCAATAATCATAAAAAATTGAAATCTTGGTTTTTCTTCTACTTTATATCATGTGACAATAATCAATATTTTTTTGTTATTATATATATATATATATATATTATATACGTAATACATGAATACTTGATAAAATATGTCATATGTATGCTTACATGAATAACTTATATTTTTTACATGTAAGATAATAATTTAATTTAAAATTTTAACCAAATAATCCCATTTAGTAATTATTTCATTTTAAAAAATATTTAAAAATTTAAAAATTAGGTTTATTTTAATATTTCAAGAATTCTATTTTAATTTAAATAAAAAAAATTTTCCCAAACTCACTTTTTTCAAATATATTTAGAATAAAATCAATAATTTTGTTATTTTTTTAAAATGAACTATTAAACCATCTATATATCTTTTTTAAATTAAAAAAATATAATTTAGATACATCTCAAATAATCTAGATATATGATCTCTTTTTAAAACTATATATAATTTAAATATATCTTTAACAATCTAGATATATCTATTTTAAATTTAAAATTTTAAAATATAAATTTATTTTTATAAATTTCCTAATAAATTTTAAAAAATCAAATATCATTTATTTTACTATTTAATGGATGCCATCTTCCACCTCGATGAAATATCCTTATGCTGAATTTCTCTTATTACTCATTTAGTTCATCAATTGCACATACCTATGGTATTAGATGTATTTGTATAAAATAAAATATCGTCTTCATGTCTTTCATTCACTAACAATTGCATATATTCTTTTTTGATTTTGAGAAACTATTATTTTAATTGTTAATAGTTGTTTAATGATTGAAAATGATGTTAATTACAAAATACCCAACCCAAAGTTTTGAGGGTTTTCATTGGCAATTGATATTCCTTATAAAAAAAATATCAGTGTGACAAAAGTTCTCTTACCAATTCCGTTATATTTTATCAGTAATTATAGTTTTGCCATTAATTTATGAGATTTTTGCATTACAATGGCCTTTTTCTAGAACTTGCTTTTGGAAATAATAAGTCCTATATTAAGTTAGGGGAATTGGAACTTCAAAATCGAACATCCATAGAGTAAAATAATAGTTTTATATGGTAAAAATCAATAAAAGTTATAATGACAAATTTAAATACTACATTTTGTTTAACCAGATTATTATAAAAAGTGAAAATTGAGATATATTCGCTTTGATGTTAAAACTTAAGGCATCTCTGATCTTTACAATGTTACAGTAAAATAATCTTATGTGAGCTTTCTTTGTTTGTTATGTATTGTTAACTGTTGTATCTATGAAATGCAAGAGTAGAAAGATTAAGTTGAGGTAATCTATTGTGGTACAAGTAAGAAAGTAAATTATGAAAATGATATAATACTGCTTGCTTTTATTTATTAAAAATATTAATCTTTATAAGATGATAAGTATATCTATTTTATTACCAAATTTTATCAGCTTATATTAATAACTTAACATTGAGATGAAGATGAAAAGTTTTTTTTTTTTTTTTATAAGACTTTTCAAGACAATTATTTACAGTTTCTACAACTTTTTTACCTTTTGAATCAAATTGTTCAAATAATAAAAAAATATTATTTTCTTTAATTTTGTAATTTAAGAATTTTTTTATCAAATAGAAATATTGAAATATAAATGATAAAATAATTAAAGTGAAAATAAAATTATATATTTTTAATTGTGAATGATAATTTAATTAATTTGTACTTCATTTTATTTTTAAGCATTATCCAATTTATATCCTTCAGCCTAGGAAAATGTTTGTTTTTCAAAACTTTCCATCATTTTGTAAATTTAAATGCATTATTTTCAAGTTTAAATTTGACAATTACACAAAATTTGAAAATAATTTATGAAAAGATTGATCATCCATTTTCACTTAAAAGATTTAAAAAATAAGGAATTTAATTTTTTTAAATAATAACTTTATATTTTGTTCATATGTTTGTTTAAAGTTTAATATCATTTTATAATTGTATTTAGTTTGTGATCCATATGATATATAAATTAATTAAATTATTTGAAATTAATTCGTGTTTTTAATAAGTTTATCAACACAAAATTTTGTGAATTTATAAAAAAATCACTTTCTCACAATCTCCAAACAACCTTGAACTCAGGTAATAAAATAAGAAATACACTATTTTGTCAGTTGAGCAAATCGAATCTTTTAATAAAGGTCATAGATATTGTGTAAATTTTTTCTATTTAAGAGAAAATTATGAAAACTGTGGCTTTTTTTTAAAATAGAAAAAAATCACATTAAGCCCATGTGTGTTTTAAATCATATATATAAGTTTAATTAGGACAAGATTAAGAAGATTTGGGGTCCTAATCCTATTGTTATAAAATCAACTTCTGAAATTTAAAATTAGTTAAAATCACAACCGACAGCACTTCATATTAAAAAATAATTGAAGAGGTTGGTTGAATAAAACTACCAGCCAAATTGATTCCCAATTTCATAATTCCGTTATCATAAAAAATAAAAATAGCAAATAAAAATATTAAAAAGAGATAAATGCAGCGGATGCCACGTAAGAAAGCGGGAATCGTGAATCTATGAAACTCACCGTGGGACAATGGCAAGTTTTTCATTTAATGTTTATCTTCTTCGCCTCTATACATAAAGCAAAGCCGGATAGTTTCTTTCCTCTCCCCAAGCTCTCTTTTCTGTATTTCTTTCATTCCTTAAGAATCTTATTCCTTCTCAAATCAATCTCCTTTCTTTTTTTTTTTCCCTTTTATCTTATTTCTTCTTGATCGCTCTTTTTTCTGTATATTTCTCTCTTTCTTTTTTCTTTGGTTTCTTTCAAATAAGAGATTTACTAGATTCTCCATTCAGAAAAAAAAAGAGCTCCCCTGTTTATCAAAGTTCACTTATAAGAGGCTTGTCAACTAGCTGGTATGTTATCCAAACTTTTCTTCCTATAATTATTGTGTGTGTAAGATTTTGTTTTGAACTGTGGTTCGAGGATCTTTATGTCCCATTACTCCATGTTTCAAAAAGCTCACCGGTTTTAGCTTTTAAAGTCAGTTTATTTCGCTTTCGCCTTCTGTTTCTTTTTTTTATTTTTGTTCTTTTGTTTATGGCTAGTTGTTTTATATTCAAGTTATGAACCGAAGTCGATCTAACTTCCTTGGCTTTGGAGGGATTTCAAGCCTCAAAACTTTTCTCTGCCCAGCTTCTTCTTCCTTTCTTCTAGAATTCGGTAATTTGAAGTCTTCGTGACCTGCAAAAACAGAAGAGATTCTTGTTTGTCTTGGCTGAACTTGGAGCTAAGGTATTGAAAGCTGAGCGTTTTTTGATTTTTTGTTTCTTTGAAATCCTCAACCGGTTCAGAAAGCCGCGAAAAGCTGAAGTTGAGTGTTTATCTTTTTCAACTTTGTTATCTTTTTCTCTTTTTTCTTTTTCTTATTCGGATTTTACTTCATGATATAGGCGTCATTTTTAGAGATGTCAAGTCGGAGCATGTGAAATTTTGTTCATCCTGAATCTGATTTAAATCTGCTAAAATTGCTGGTAAATCATTAGGGAAGGGTGAAGTCCTTATCATCTCAAGGTTTGATAGAATTTGATTGCATATGATGATAGATAACAAACAGTTACTATTTTCTGCTGAGTGCGAACTGCAGATACACAGAAACCAAAAGCTTTTCACAATTTGCTTTTTGACTTGATTGAAATAACTGGTGTTTATTGTATTCGTTTAGATAATTTGTTTTTTGTGTATAAATTTGGTCTGTAGAAAAACTTATTGAGTTAGGAATTACTATGATTCTAGAAGAAACAGAGTATTAAATAACTCAAGATCATTCTTAGGCATGCCAATTTTCAGCTCTTCTTCGAGAAGAGAGTTCTGATTGGACAATTTAAACTAGCCAAATAAATAAAATTTCACAACCCATAATTCATCTGATAGGGTTGATGATCTAGAGGAAGTAGAATGTTTTCTGCATTGAGATATCCACTCTGGACTGTTAATTTTGATATGACGTAGTTAGTTGTAGTGCCTTTGAAAAAATTAATGTTTGTGTTATGTTCTTCAAATTGAAGAAAAAAATTGTTAGGGTTTGCTGCCCCACCATTAGAAGATAAGTATTCATTTAATTAGTGGGGTGGTTGAGCGCATAAGTTTTTGATGGTAGCTTTTGTGGAATTTGGTTTCGCAAATTTATGTATAGGTGAGTTCTTACCAACCAACAGCTTCGGTGCCTCTGTTTCTGAATATAGAAATAGAAGAGAGGTCAATACCATTTGCTGGCCTAATGAGTCTTATATGGGGTTTCAAGTTTCTTTAGATCTGTATTTTCTAATCGGGTTTCTTTTGCATATATATTACAGATTTTGGCAGCAGATGGCCTTTGAGCAATACTTTGAAGAAGCTGTAGCTCATAACCCTGTATGCGAGGGTAAAAATTTCTTGGAGAAGTGTAACAATCCACCAGATGCAGTCTCAGATTCTGATGATAATCCCTCCGGAGGTTTTGACTGCAACATCTGCCTAGACTCTGTCCAGGATCCAGTGGTCACACTATGCGGTCACCTGTATTGCTGGCCCTGCATTTACAAATGGCTTCATTATCAGACCATATCCACTGAAAACCAAGGCCAGAAACAGCAGCATTGTCCTGTATGCAAATCAGAAGTTTCACATACCACACTGGTTCCGCTTTATGGCGGGGGCCTGACAAATAAGGCATCAAGAGGCCAGACTCCCCAATTTGATATAGTCATACCAAAGAGACCTCTTGCTCCTACTTGCGGAGTTGGCACAGTAAGATCACCTAATACTAGCGGTAGTCAGCAGTTTCCACTGCAATTACATCACGGCGGTCATTCATATCAACCACAAATCTACTACCCTCAACAGGGCGGTTATCCAGCTTCACCGATGATAATAAATGTACTGGATCCAGTGAGCCGAACGTTTGGTGACATGGTATACACAGGGGTATTTGGGAACTCGATTAATTTATATACATATCCAAATTCATACAATCTTGTGGGGAGCACTAGTCCTAGGATCAGAAGGCACGTAATGCAAGCCGATAAGTCGCTCAGCAGAATAAGTTTTTTCCTCTTCTGTTGCATAGTCCTCTGTCTTCTTTTGTTCTGATCTTTGTTTCTCTGCTTCCGTTCCTATTTTATACCTGTATAGAGGTCAGCCGTCGTATGTACTAATACCTTATGAGATGATGCATCTCCTGTGGTGCGTTATGGCATTTATGTAATTATGAGTTCCGTGCAGTTGTTCTGCGATATGCTGCATTATAGCATTTATGTAACTATGAGTTCTGTGCACTTGTTCTGCGATATAGTATGAGTTCTATTTCGAGCTTAAAAATCAATCATTTCTGTGATGTTTTGGCTATTGGATAACTGTAGGGATATTCAACAAAAATGCATATTCTACAATATGCCCTGCCAAGCTTCATGTTCATAGGTTAAGCTTGCCTATAGAACGTTTCACTGGTGGGCGATCAACATCATCAAACCGATTATATATCGGCTTTCAGTTTTAACGGTAACCGAAACCACATTACATTCAAATCCTAGTTGTCACATTTAAGAACTACTGACACTATACCAGATGAAAGGATTCAGGTTTCAAATTGCTCATTAATCTGATGTAGTTGCTTTGCTATTTCTCATTATTTTGATGTAGCGTCTTTAATGGGATTGGCATGTTTCTGTTTGGGGGGTTAAAATTCCACAAGGGTTTGTCACATCACTTTGCCCTTACCGCAAAGACTTTCATTTTCAGTTTCCTGTCCCTTTAGTTACGTAATTCAATATCAAGTTTGTACAGGCAGAAGAAAATGGTGGTGAGATATGGTGGCGGCTGCTAATGCTGTAGGTTGCTTTGGTAAACTGTGAATAGTCAGTAATTGAGAAGTTTCCACGAAGAATGGTGGACAGTTCGTCTAATTTGTTTTTGTTGGAATCTGTTAAAAATATAACCAAAGAATGAAGGTTAATTGATTAAGAGTCCATTTTAGACAGTCGGTGAAATTAGTTTAAGTAAAATTGAAAATGATGATGGAGATAATATTAATGACTATAGTAGTTGCTGAGATATATATTTAAATATAAAAATAATAGTGTGGTGAGGTGAATGATAATGAGAATGAAAAATAATAGACTTTATTTTAAAAGTGTATTGATAAATTATATATATGTATATATTTTAATGTTATTTATAATTTTTTTAATTTTTTGACCAAATATTAATTTATTATATAATAAAGTTATTTATTATATTAAATTAGCAGAATTATTTTAATATTTTTAAATACAAAATAAAATAAAATAATAAAAAAATGAAAGTTATAGTTTTAAGGCGAAATTAAAAAAAAAAAGTGTGGTGGGATTAAATAGTTTTCACTGGAGCTAAAAATTTCAGTGGCACGCTGGCACAAATCGTGCCTCAAGGATGGTACCCGAACAATAAAATGCTGCATTTAAACTCAACAATTTGTTCAAATCTCAACTCATTGATGCTTAGTTGGGATCCAAATCAAGCTTAAACACGATATATTAGTATTATAACATATGAATATTTTTTATTAAAAAATAAACAAGTAATTTATTAATAGATAAACCATATGATAGATATTAGAAAGGAACGAAATTTTTTGTTAAAAAAATAAATATGTTTTTACATAGGAATTGAAAATGATTAAGAGATAAGCACCAAAAGAAAAATGAATTAATTTTTTTATAAAAATAAAATCGTAAATTTAAGTAATATAGAGTTAAAAAATGAAAAAAAAAAAAAAACACTATATATTTATAGGTTTCAAACTATAGGACAATTGTTGGATGACATACATATATATATATATATATATATATATATATATATGGTTAGAGGGTATAAAAAATTCTTGAATTATACTTAAAAGAATCATTCAAATCATTACTTTTTTTAATTACAATTAATCAATCTCTCCAACATTTATTTGCATCTAATTAAGTTATTAGTTTGATAAAAAAAATTAACATCATTAATTTTTTTCAATTAAGATAAAATTTTATATGACATCAATAAAATAAATGAAAGTTGGCAACATTACATTATTAATATATGTAAAATTTAAATAAAACAAAATTTCTTGTTTTCTTATTTTTCTCTATTTTCTCTCCCTCTCTCTTTAAGATATCTATAAGGTGATGTTTGGTTCAAAGGAAAGTAATATTTCCCCCTAAACTCTTACTTTCTGTAATTTGATTTATTGGTTTAGTTTACTAGAATGTGATTTTTAAGATTCTCAACAATTTCAAGAAGTGAAAAAGTAGGAAAATAAAAAACTCTCATATCTCTGAGATTTTTGAAGATCCTAGAAGGAAAATAAAATTTTCCCTCTTTACCCTAACTTAATCACATTTTCAAATTATATAAAAAAACGTTATTTAACTTAGAAAGTAATAATTTTTTATAAAATATTATGAAAATAATTTTTCTTAATATATTTCAAACAAAAATTGCATTTTTAACTTAGTGCTATTAAAATTCTCACAAAAGTTATGATTAAAAATACGATTTTTGTTGAAAAGATGTGTCATAACGTATAGATCCGTAGACCTATCACTAGACATAGATAAAAGGAGTCGTCACAAATATTTTTTGTTTAAGTGCGATTGGCCACCTGAAATATATTTTGGTCTGCGAAAATAGATGTTAGGTTTGAGAGTTGGTTACGCATGGAGAAAGTTGTAGCACCCCCGTAACGCTCATCCAAAGGATGGTACCAGTTTGATTTCAAATTATACAAGCCTTGATCATTTTTATGATTTATCAAATAATTTAATATTGAAGATTAGTCTTAAAATTGTCCCAATAATTTCATAGCAATTTAAGATAATTTTATCACTTTAGGAGTATTCATAAAGACTAGTGTCATATTCTGAAGAGATTCTATCATTGGATTCATTAAAGTATTTTATTCAGAAAAAGTAAATCTCTTAATAGTTTGATAGAACTTACTTTGAAGCAATACTCTATTAGTTTAGAGGATAAAATTTTTTTGAAAACAACTTTATGAAATTTTTCAATAGTTTGGTGAATTCCATTTTAAAAATTAAATCCATGAAAATTTTTGGTAAGATTCATGAATTTATTTAAAAAATTTTTCTATGATTTGAGAAATTTTTTTTTTTATATATTATTATTTTTTATTAGAAACAAATGACATCTAATACTCAAAAGCTTCAAGATCTTTACACAACTAATAACAAAAAACAGGAAGAAAGAAAAAATCAAAATTAGAAAACTAGCCTTCATGGAAATGACCTGGAGGGGATGGTTCTGTACGACAGAATCTTCAATATCATATTCAGAATAATGAAAGGCCTACACATTAACCAGATTACTAAAGACCTGATCTGTCGAAATAGCAAAACCAAACTCACCAAGCTTCTAAGCTTCACTTGATGTAACGAAGACATTCTCAAGTGATACAATCAGATGAATAAGATGTGCATTGTTATGAAAAAAATTCAAGGATTCTGTAATATGAAGCAACCATGCTTCAAACTTATTTCCATCTCTACAAAGTCCTTAGAAACCAAGGCCACATACCCAACATTTTCAAGTGCATTAGCCACTGACACAAACAATTGCTCGATAATCATCGCCATCGCGTTCTTATTTTCATCCAAAGCTTGGACCACGTGGATCACTCCTGGATGCCTCAGCCTCAAAAGCCTAGTCGCATCTGATCATATCAAATCTAGGAAAGAATCCTTCGCCACCTTGGAAAGGCTCGCATGCGCGCATGCCTTTGAAAGCACCTTCTTCTCCAAAATCTAAATGCAAACTGTGGGATACTGATGGAGACGCGTTTCGTCACGTGCCTTAGCCGAGTACAACTTCCAAGCAAGCCTTGGTCTTGCAGATTCGATTTGGTCAAAGAGCTCATGTCTTGTGTGTTGAGTAGACAAGGGCTAGGAGAGTCCTCTATTTCTCTAAAGATGTCTCGGTTTGCGTAGCGCAACATACCAAATTCAGACCATCCAACCACTTCCTTGTAAAAGGGACATCGCTGCTTGAATTCAGATATGGTATCATTGAGGCAGCCATTGCAATCGGCTTGGTTTATGCCTCCCCTACAAAGTGCGATTGCATTAACTTTGGTGGCGTATTCACCAGCAGACAGATTATAAAACCCATAGTTGAATTTTGTTAGAGATGTAAGTTAAGAGTAGATGTTGTTGAGGTTAGCCTAGTAAGTGCCGTTTGCAGTATAGTTACCTGCTGCGCTTAAACAATAATCCTGAAGGTATTGATCGGCTACATGGGTGAGAGTAGCAAAGAATGGGAGAACCAAATAAAGCACGAGAAACAGTCTTGAAGATCCCATTGCCATACCGCCTCCTAAAGAATGAGACAGCATTTCTTGGCTGCACCATGAGAGTTTTCCACCCCTATTATCACTGAATGGAAAATGATCCCAATTTCCAAAATCAGGAAAACCAGCTTCTGTTCAAGCTTCAACATTTCTTCATTCGAAACCCTGGCTAGTGGGCCACCTTGGAGAAAAAAATACAAAGAAGAAAGACGCAAATGGTGGTGGTATTGGAGAGTGATCTCGCTGATTAAAGCTGGTAATAGGTCCATGTGTGAGAATTTTTGGGGTTTCTCTAAGGGTCTTGTAATGGTGGATTCGATGTCGTCTTTATAGGATTCAATCACTGAATCAATTTTAGTAACGTAATTGCATAAATCATGCACCAAAATTTCCTGCAATGTTTTTTCAAACTTTCCTTTTTTTTACCGGTAAAATAAAACAAATTAAATCAAATTAAAATTAAAACTTTTTTTATTGGGCCCAAAGCTTCCCAATTGGGTCCAATTAATAGTTGAGGGTTCATTTTCGTCTTATAAAAATCATCATGGATAAAATGAGGTATCTACAGTTGCCCTTCTTTGTGCATTTTTTGTGGAGCAAGAATTGCACAAAAACAAAAGATATCCATTTTGTTCGGGTTTGAAAGCCGAGATTTGAGAAGTGATTAAAGTATGCCAAAATAATTGAGACTAAACTACAAAACAAGAAATAAAATTATCTAGACTAAGCCAAAATCAAAACAGGTGACTGAGATTGAACCAAGATTCCGAAAATGATCTGGCCTGAGTTGAGATTGAATGATTGGGATGATGTCGTGAGTCAAAAAATAAGGTGACCAAGATCGAGTCGAGGTTGAAAATAAAATGACCAGGATGAAACCACGAGTCATAAGAAATGAAGTGACTAATATCGAGTTGAGGTTGAAAATAAATGATCGAGATGAAATCACAACTCATAAAAAATGATTTGGACTGAATCAAAATCGAGTGACCAGGACAAAAACCATGGTCAAAATGAAGTTTGAAATTTCACCATAAATCCAAAGATTTGCAATTCGGACAGAAATTGAAAAGATCCCAAAATCGCAAGGATTCAAAAGTTTCAGATTCACAAGAATGGAAGATTCACAAGATGCAAAATTTGTAAGGATTTTCAGGTTCGCAAGAAAAAAAGATTTACAAAATGCAAGATTCATAAAGATTTTCAGGTTCACAAGAAAAAAAGATTCACCAACTCTAAGTTTCGCAAAGGTTATAGATTCGTAAAGATGCAAGATTCGTAACATTTCAAGTTTTGTAAAGGTTCTAGATCACAGAGATGCAAGATTCGCAAGGTTTCAAGTTTCGTAAAGGTCACATTCCCCAAGATGCAAGATTTACAAGGTTTCAAATTTCGCAAAGGTCAGAAAAGAATTTGCATTGAGCCAAGATTGGATGATCGAAATGAAATCATTAGTCAAAAAAATAAAACGACAAGGATCGAGTCAAAGTAGAAAATAAATGATCAAGACAAAACCACGAGTCATAAGAAATGATCTAGATTGAGCCAAGATTGGATGTCTGAACGAAACAATGAATTGAAAAATAAGGTAACCAGGATTGAGTCAAGGTAAACAATAAATGACTGAAATGAAACATCAAGTCATAAGAAATGATCTAGATTAAGCCAAGATCGGATGATCGAAACGAAACAATAAGTCAAAAATAAAGCAACCAAGATCGAGTTAAGGTCTAAAATAAACGACCAAGATGAAATCACGAGTCATAAGAAATGATCTGGACTGAGCCAAGATCGGGTGATCGGGATAAAATCACGAGTCAAAAAACAAGGCGACCAGGATTGAGTCAAGGTCTAAAATGTATGATCGGGATGAAACTATGAGTCATAAGAAATGATCTGGACTAAGCTAAGATTAGATGATTGGGATGAAATCATGAGTAAAAAAATGAAGCGATTAAGATCGAGTCGAGGTAAAAAATAAATGATTGGGATGAAACCACTAGTCATAAGAAATGATTTGGATTGAGCCAAGATCGGGTGATCGAGACAAAATCACGAGTCAAAAATAAAGTGACCAAGATCGAGTTGAGGTAAAAAATAAATGATTAGGATGAAACTACGAGTCATAAAAAATAATCTGGACTAAACCAAGATCGGGTGAGTGATAAGTGATATTACGATGATGCAAATGCATATCTTATTTAGGATGCAAATGTGAACACAATGTATATAATGCTAATGTCATGAAATTTCAATTGTGGCGACAAGGTTCTTAAGACTCCACCAATTCTTTTTAGCTTCTCAATATTAATAGTCTCAAAACAGATTTTGTTGGTTAATCCATGTCATTCTTCTTATTTGGTCACAATTCACGAGTTGTGTCAACCAATCTATCATTGAATTCATCATTAGGTCACCTTGTTTGCCCTCTTGTAAATCATTTCTCATGTTTTTTCATTTATCTCATCTTGGATTTTTGTCAAATGGAAAACTCTTTATGAAATATTTCATTCATTTATTTGACATCATTCAAATCAATGACAGACATGATGCATTTTTTTGGTTCATTCAGGGAATGCTCATTTGGTGAAGGATAAAAAAAATGGATCTCTATTATTGAAAGAACAGAAGGTAGGGTAAAAAATAACTCAAAGGTGAACAAAGGCAAAATGCTATGATTTATTCAATAGGACATTAATCCAAAATGATGAGTGCTCAGACAATTTTGAACTCAAACTTAGGATCATTCTTCAGAAACATATTCGATTGGAATCTTCAATCTTTGAGCTAATTATCATCCTCATTCTGGGGACCTTCACATAAAGTTATTTTTTTTCAAATTTTCATCTTCACTTAAACCGCTCTTTTGGGTTTTCAATTTAAGTCTTATTTTTTCCTCCTTTGTCTCTTTTTCTTTTTTCTTTTTTTTTGCCTTTTGCTTTTTTTTTGCTTTTTTTTTTCTTTTTGTACACCTTTTTTCTCATTTTTCATTTCTCCTTTGTTGACATTTTGATCAAAGTTTTATATAATCCAATAACAAATCTGCCCCAATTCAATTCATGATTCTCTAAATCAAGTATTCACGTTTGATCAAAATAAACTTTTAAGGGACGCAACATAGGCTAGGGTAAAGGGTGCCAAAAAAAGGGATAAAATAAGCCCAAATTACATTTGAAGGGTAATCAAACTCATGATCATTTTTTCATATGGAGCATTTTGACATTTTTCCCAATCTATTTCTTTTTCTTTTTCTTTGTTTTTTTTTCTTTGTGTTAGCCTTAAAAATGATCCTTATTTTGAAATAACAAAACATTAAGCTAAATAAGCATGATCAAGATTTTAAAAAAGATTTAGTACATGTTCTTAAGTTTTATATTTTGGTACTAAATAAATAATATGTTTTTCAAAGTGTAAACAAATCTTTCTTTGTTTTTCATATTTCTCAAACCAAATCTATCTTTAAAGATTATTTATTTAAGCTTAAATGAAAGTCTAATTGTTTTTTTTAAAGTGAACTTATTCATTTTGGACTTAATACAATTTTGATAATATTGGTTTTGAGAAATAGATTAACTTAAGAAAGTTGTTTTCCAAGAACAAAGTTTTTCAATGTTGAATTTATTTTATTTTTCTGTATTAATTCAAAAAATTTTAATATTTGAATTTTATATGATTGGAAAGCTCTTGGAGTCTACTTTCTAATGGATTAAACAAAATCAAAATTCAAATTTTCTAAGAAAAGATTTTGAATTTTTACTAGACACTTTGTAGTTATCTAAAAACTGCATAAGGGGTAAATTTGAAAATTTATTATAATTCGTACATAATGAATTAGGTGATCACTTTTATAAGGATAGAAAGCCCTTTAAGTCTAGTTTCTAAATCTTGAAATGATTTGTAATTTGGATTTGTATAGTGCAAGATATGATCAAATTAGTGAGTAGAGTGCAAAATAAGATGCAACAGAGCAGCTTGACAGGATCGATCCCCTGGGTTACAAGATCGGTCCTATGGCTGAACTAATCCATCCCCTCAAAGAAAAGATCAATCAGGTCATGATTTTCAAAGGCAAATTTGTTCAAAACATGAACTAATCGATCCCCTTATGGAAGGGATCGATCGGGTTTTGTTCAGAATGCCCCAACAGGCATTTCTTCACTCCAAGCTTCCCCAACAACTAGTTCTTCAATTTCTCTATATATTGGCCACTTCAACACACTAAGAAGGTTGATGAATCAAGAGAGTAAGAGTCAACAAGCCATATTTTTATTCTCTCAAAGGATCAAGAGTTTTAAAGCATCAAAGTCCATATCTTTGTATTTATTGTATCCAAATTATATTTGTTGTTCATTCATCATTTTCTTGTACCTAAACTTAGCAAACACTTAGCCTTAGAGAGGTTGTTCTATTGTTTACAAAATTACCTTTGATATGCAAGGGCGAAAGAGAATAAAAGGTGAGGCATCCTTTTGAGGGCTTTGTAGTGAGATTGGGTAAAATACTACAAAGGGTAGAGATTTCTATTTTAAGCCTTAGAAAGAAAAAAAATAGGCTGTATCTTCAATTCAAGAATAGTATATTGAAGCCTTTGTGTGGACAACCAATAAAAAAGGACGTAAGTGCCTTGTGAAAAAAGATCGAACCGCTATAAATCATTATGTTTGATTTTTCTATCCTTATCTCCTTATAATTTATTGTTGTTTATATTTGATTTTAGGTTCATTAATTGTTATTGTTTGCATTATATTTTCATTAAAAGTGCTTATTGTTTTATTTTTTATTCAATTATATTGAAATTATTTGTTTGGGAAGAATTTGGAGAAATCCAATTCACTCCCCTCTTAGATCACCATTTCACCTAAAAAAAGCTAACACTTTGTTTTCTCTTTTTTTTTTTTTTTAGTGGAGCATATTGGCATTTTTCCCTATCAATTTCTTTTTTTTTTCTTTTATTTTTGTTGGAACACATTGGTATTTTATCCCATCAAATTTTTCATTTTTCATTTGTCAAGAAAACTTGACCACAAAAAGGTTTTGCCCCTAAGGATGAACAAAATTTTCAAACTTTGCCCCCAACATGGGGGTGATCCTTGGTTAGGGTTCCTCAAAAGAAAAATTCAAAAAGCTCAAACAGGGTAGCAATGGGTGATTCTTTCTCTCTTTTTTTTAGAAGAATAGAAGAAAGATGGTCATTTTTCATTTCAAAAATGAATACTCTCAATGAAGAACACTCATTGACTAACAACAGACTTGTGAACAATTATAAAGATCATGTATTGCATTATTTTTGAAAATTTTCTCCAGATTTATCTTTTTATTCAGCAGTCTTAACAATCTTTAATTTATCAATCAAAACATCATGGATAGTATTTTCAAAGTCAAATCTTGAATTATCGTCATGACTATTTGAACGTTCATTATTTGGAAAAAAAATAGAGAAAAAGGTTTGAAATGGTAAAAGTAAATGATGGGTATTCATAAAAAAATGGAATGTCTTGAAAATACATCAAGCATTTCATTTTATTAGAATGATGAAAAATAAAATAAAGCCTAAGTACATAAAAGAAGATCCCCATTCTCAAAAGGTCCAAGATGATAGGCAGTTTCAATTAACCTCTCAAAATTATACCTTTAGATGATTAGGCATCGAGTTACCACTGACATTGTATGTCATGTTTTCACTGGTATTGAAGTTTATCAGCCCTCATTTAATTAGACTTTGCACCATACGTTTTAAAGAGATGCAATTTTTGGTGAAATGGCCTGTCACCATAAAATGATAGTCACAATGAGTAGTGGAATCATATCATTTGGGATAAGAAGGTTCAAGTTATTTTGTAGGAATGGGGGCAATCAAGTGGGTCTTCCAAAGCTCTTGGTATAGTTTGGTATAGCCTATGGGGATGGGTCAAATGTAGGTTTTTTCCTATTCTGTGATTCTTGTGCACTATTCGTTAGGGTTGTGGGGTGAATGGAGGGCCTAAATGGGTCATGGAGTTAACTGGTGTAGTATAGTAGAAACATGACTTACAAGAAAATGATATGTGAGATAGATTGGCTTAGGATAGTTTTTAGATTGCTTTCTGTCGAAACTCATAGCTTGAATCCCATTTTTTTTCTCAGACATTTTTTTAACAGCAAATGATTCTTTTTCTTCAAGTTTGTCACTCTTGATTGCATTTTTGATAATCTCTTCTGAAATCACCATGTTGACAAAATTCTTAGTCGCATTCCTTATCATCTTTTCATAATAGGGTGACTTTAGAGCACTATTGTCTCTTTCTTTGTTAAAGGGGGTTATACCTAAGCAACGATAACCTACCACTTTTGGGTATACTCTTTGAAATACTCAAATGCTTTCTTTTTCATCCTTTGTAATGAGAGATGATCAAGAGCCATATTTATGATGTGTTGGTATTGATTGATGAAAGATTGAGTCCTATCTAATTGGAAATACCATTTTGTAGTAAACCCAGTCAAGCTATCTTGAAACACATCAATGAGTAACTTTTCATTGTTGGTGTGAGCTATCATCTTACGATAATATATTGTGATATGCGTGATGGGGCACTTAGTACCATCATACTTAAATTTTGGTACCTTGAATTTTAAATGAATCATAATATCTGAAACAGACAAAAGTTGGTAGCATTCATGGATTCACAGAAATCAATGCCTTCTACAGCCCACAATATTTCTTCAATCCTACTCATGGCTTGATCAGTCTTAGAGTTTTCTGGGGGTACGACCATCTATAATTTCTTTTCTCTTTAGTTTGGGCCATTTTAGGAATTTGAATGGGCTTATCTATCTTCTTAGTGATGATAGGATTAGTATAGCTTTGAGCATTTCTTTGATTGAGTGTATAAGGCATTTTGTAACTCAGGAATGTGGTTTGCTATGGTTAAAGACTTAGAATATTTTGGGTCTAATATGGACCAAAACCTGGTGGGTACAATGGCTCAGTATGTGAGATATCTTTTTCTACTATTTTTCCTCTGTTTATCTTTTCCAAAGCTTCGAGGATTTTGCTTAGCTTCTCATCAATTACTTTATAGGCCTTTTCTAACCTCTCAAACTGGTCCCATTGTCTTACTTCATCTTCCTGGCTTTGGCCCGAGTGTAGTATTGGTGTTGGACTATCCTTGAACCTTTATTTCTCACACTTATGGTGTAAATTTAGAATGATGTTTATGGACCTATTAGATTATGTATGAGAATTAATGCAGCGATGCATGAATGCATGCATACATAGAAAAAATGGTTAGTAAGCATAATATACAATCTGCATGTATGTTTATGAATATGCACACGAAGAAAAGAAATAAAAAGAAGACAAAAAAATTGATTAGTCATATTAAAAAAATAAAGAATAAACACTATAAAGCAAGTAGACTAACAACATGATCCTAGACTTTTAGGTTAACTATGAAGGGTGGAAGGATAAGGCTTTATCTATGGCTGGGCTCTTAAGATTGACTATATCCGATTTGGGTCAATTCTAAAAGGTTCTCAAATTGTTCCTTACATCATCGTTCATCACAGACTAATAAGACACCTCAATCTTCACCCATCATAGGCTATAAGTGAAAATGGTTCAATCTGAGTGGGAGTGTTTTGCAGGCCCATACGAAGACATGAAATCTCATGAGGGTATAGGTACTTCACTCCCTCTAAAGGTAGAGCCCGAGTGGAGGGCTTATGCTATGCACATGCAAATGAATGACAGATATATACAATAAATAGATAATTAGGCAAATATAAGCAATGAAAAATAAGTTGGTATACATAATGAAAAGGAAAATAAATAATAAAGCAGATATAAGTAATAAAAAGGAATAAAATAATTTCAAACTTATTAAGCAAGGCTTGGATAATAAGAAATCATTTGCTGGATTGACTCTCAATGTCCTTAATGGAGTCGTCAAACTGTATAATGTATAGATCCATGGACCTACCACTAAATATGGATGAAAGGAGTTGCCTCCAATTTTTTTTGTTTAGGTGCGATTGGCCACCTGAAATATATTCTGATTTATGAAAACAGATGTTAGGTTAGAGAGCCAATTACACATGGAAAATGTTGTAGCACCCCCACAATACTCATTCAAAGGATGGTATCAGTTTGATTTCAAATTATCCAAGTATTGATCATTTTTGTGATTTACCAAATAATTTAATATTGAAGATTAGTCTTAAAATTGTCCCAATAGTTTGGTAACAATTTAAGATAATTTTTTCACCTCAGAAGTATTCATAGATACTAGTGTTCCATTCTGAAAAGACTTCATCGTCAGATTCATTAAAGTATTTTATTCCAAAAAAGTAAATCTCCCAATAGTTTGGTAAGACTTACTTTGAAGCAATTCTCTAATAGTTTAGAGGATAAAAAATATTTTTTTATATTTTTTTTGAAAACAAATTTATGGAATTTCCTAATAGTTTGGTGGATTCCATTTTAAAAATTAAATTCATGAAAATTTTTTAATAATTTGGTAGGATTCATGAATTTATTTGAAAAGATTTTTATTATTTTTTTAATGATTTGAAAAAGTTTTTTTTTTATATATTATTATTTTTTTGTTAGAAACAAATGGCATCTAATACTCGTAAGCTTCGAGATCTTTACACAGCTAATAACAAAAAATAGGAAGAAAGAAAAAATCAAAATTAGAAAAATAGCCTTCACGGAAATGACCTGAAGGTGATGGTTAAAGAGGTATGACAAAATCTTCAATATCATATTCAGAATAATGGAACGCCAGTACATTAACCAGATTACTAGAGACATGATCTGTCGAAATAGCAAAACTAAACTCACCAAGCTTCCAAGCTTCACTTGATGTAATCAGGACATTCTCAAGTGATACAGTAAGATGAATAAGACATACATTGTTATGAAGAAAGTCCAAGGATTCTGTAATCTGAAGCAACCATGCTTCAAACTCATTTGCATCTCTACAAATTCCTTAGAAACTAGGGCCACATCTTCAACATTCCCAAGCGCATTAGCCACCGACGTAAACAATGGCTCGATAACCATCGCTATCGCATTCTTATTTTCATCCAAAGCCTGGACCACGTGGATCACTCTTGGATGCCTCAACCTCAAAAGCCTAGCCGTATCTGATCGTATCAAATCTAAGAAAGAATCCTCCGCCACCTTGGAAAGGCCCACATATGCACATGCTTTTGAAAACACCTTTTTGTCTAGAATCTAAAAGCAAACTGGGGGATTCTGGTGGAGATGCGTTCCATCACGTGCCTTGGCCGAGTACAACTTCCAGGCAAGCCCTGGTCTTGCAGATCCGATCTGGTCAAGGAGCCCATGGTCCTCTGTGTTGAGTAGACAAACGCCACGAGAGTTTTCCATTTCTCCAAAGATGTCTCGGTTTGTGTAGTGCAACATACAAAATTCAGACCATCCAACTACCTCCTCGTAAAAGGGACATCGCTGCCTGAATTCAGATATGGTATCATTGAGACAAAAGTTACAATCGGCTTGGTTTATGCCTCCCCTGCAAAGTGCGATTGCATTAACTTTAATGGTGTATTCACCAGCAGACAGATTATAGAACCCATAGTTGAATTCTATTAGAGACGTAAGTTGAGAGTAGATGTTGTTGAGGTTGGCTTGGTAAGTGCTGTTTGCGGTATAGTTACCTGCTATGTTATACAATGATCCTAAAGTATTAATCGGCTGCAAGGGTGAGAGTAGCAAGGAATGGGAGAACCAAATAAAACAAGAGAAACAGTCTTGAAGATCCCATTGCCATACCGCCTCCTAAAAAACGAGACAGCATTTCTTGGCTGTCACCATAAGAGTTTTCCACCCCTATTATCATCGAATGAAAAATGATCCCAATTTCCAAAATCAGGAAAACCAGCATTTGTTTAAGCTTCAACATTTCTTCATTCGAAACCCTGGCTAGTGGGCCACCTTGGAGAAAAAAATACAGAGAAGAAAGATGCGGATAGTGGTGGTATTGGAGAGTGGTCTCGGTGATTAAAGCTGGTAATGAGTCCATGTATGGGAATCTCCAAGGGTCCTGTAATGGTGGATTCGGTGCCGTCTTTATAGGATTCAATCACATTTTATTATGAATCAATTTCAGTAACGTAATTACATAAATTACGCACCAAAATTTCCTGCAAAATTTTCAACGTAATTGCATAAATCAAGCACCAAAATTTCATGCAACGTTTTTTCAAACTTTTCTTTGGTTTTTTACAAGTAAAATAAAACAAATTAAATCTAATTAAAATTAAAACCTTCCATATTGGGCCTAAAGCTTCTCAAGCAGATCTAATTAATAGTTGAGGGTTCATTTTCGTCCTAGAAAAATCATTCCGGATAAAATAAAGTGTTTACAAGATAAGAAAATTTATTTTTCATAATTCAACACAGACGACGTTTTAAAATGAAAAAAAACGTGATCTTTGTTAAAAATATGAAAACAATTATTTTTCAGAATTTAACAAAAATGATATTTTAAAGATAAAAAATGCAATCTTTATTAATAAGATAACATTTTAAAAATAAAAACCCAATATTTGCTGTAAATATAAAAAAAAAAATTTAGATTAAAAACAAACGATATTTAGAAGATAGAAAATATAATTTTTATTGAAAAAAATGATATTTCTATGATAAAAATGTGATTTTGTTGAAAACATGAAAAATATACTTTTTAGAATTCAACAAAAACTAATATTTCTAAGATAAAAAAAATACAATTTTTGTTAAAAATATGAAAAAAATATAGTTTTCAAAATTCAATAAAAATGATGTTTCTAAAATAAAAACTTAGTTTTTGTTGAAAAGACGATTTTTCTAAGATAAAAATGTAATTTTTGTTAAAAATATGAAAAATATATTTTTTAGAATTCAATAAAAATGACGTTTCTAAGATAAAAACATAATTTTTATTGAAAATACAACTTTTTTAAGATAAAAATACAGTCTTTGTTGAAAATATGAAAAAAATAAAACGTAAAATACTTTTTTTTAATATTATTACTTATAAAATCTAAAATATATTTATTTAATATTATTACACATAAAATTTGTTCTATGAAGATTGATCCGCGTACTTTTTCTATGTAAGGACAACAGCATTAGAATAGTAATTAGAGTTGTAAGAATATATTTATTGAAAATATAAAAAATTATTTTTCATAATTATTTAGTTTTAACGAAGACAATGTGTTATTCATTGTTACGTGTTATTCATATATTAATATTATGAATGTCATGTGTTAAACATGTGTTATTAAGGACTATATAGTAAAAAACTTTATTAGATAATCTTATGTTTTGATGAACACAAAAATCTTACATTCTCTAAGTAAACTAAACATAGGAATTTAATTGACTATAGTTTAGGGATTCAATGATTAAATTTTGCCATGTAACTAGATTTCATCCATTTAAGAGTTTAATTAAATCGAAATAGAAGATCAAGGGCTTAATTGATTATAATTAAATATTAAAAACTTAAATGATTATTGAATTATAATTCAATAGCATTTTTTACCCTTTAACCTATATATCTAAATTACTAAATAGTTAATTTGATCTAAAAAGAGTTGAAAGTATATGAAAATTAAATTAAAAGAATTGATTATTTATTATAAAAATCCTAACATGTAATAAAAGATTATTTATTATAAAAATCCTAACATATAATAAAAGATTATAATTAAATTAATGGAGATAAAAAAAGTATGCATGATTTTAAATTTAGAAAGAATGTAAAACAAATTACATTTAATAGGTAAATTGTTTTTAATTTATAAAAAATTAATAAAATTGTTGTATAGTTTGACATTGATAAGTTATAAAAGTTATATTTTTAAATTTCAAATAGAAAGATTTGGTTTTTTATTTGAATTTGAAATATAAAAAAATTTATTTATTATATTCCATAATCATTCATAGAAACTAGACTTGTTAATTCTAGTCCGAATCCGAAAAATCCATCTAATCTATTTGAATTCAAACCTTGTTCAGCTCGAATTGACTATAAAAAGTCGACAACTTGCACCATATGATCCAAAATTGAAAATAACCTGAATCTAAAGTAACTTGAACATGAATTGGCCCAAACCCTAAATGAAATGAAATTGTAATAGACTAAACCTGAAATTGCCCAAAAAAATAATTCAAAATAACCCAAGACTAAATTAATTAATTTTATTTAAAAAATTAATTTAATAAAACTAATAAATATAACACAAATAAAAATAATAAATATAACATAAATGATAACTTATTAAAATTATTGAAAATATCAAAGTGATATAATTTTTAATATCAAACTAGTATAAATTAAATATATGTTATGTTACTTATAAATTTTTTATAATTTATAAAATATATTTAAAATAAATTATATAATTTTAATTATCATGGATATACATACATATCAGTGTGTCATTTAAAATAAATTATATAATCCCTTATATTATACATAATATCAACTATCATGTACAATAAAGTTTATAAGACAAGCCATATATTGATTTGTGTATATATGCTATGTTTACATTATAATTATATTATTAATTTTTAATCATGTAATTTAAAATAAATTATATAATGAGTCACAATTATACTAAAATCGAAAATGATAAGCTATTAAATAATCAGTTAAAATTATATCAAAATAATTATATATTAAATGAGTATCATAAATAAATATTTAAAATAAATTTTATATGATTATATTAAATATGTAATTCTGCATTTATAATTAAAATTTTAAAATTATTCATTGCATATTTAAACTAAATTAAATTAAAAATAAAAACTTATTAAACATATCAAACGTGACAAACATATTTTCTATGTTTAATATGTGTATTCGTATGGGATGGTTTAATTAAAAATATTTTTTTATATCTTATACGTGTCAAAATTTATGTTGGCATGACTAAACATAAAACACATTTTTTTTTAAACCCATATGATTATTCTTATACCATTTTGGTACCACATTATCATGTCATTTTTAATTTGTCAAATTTAATAAAATCATATATTTATAAAAATTAATTTCAATTTAAAAAATACAAATTACATTGTTTATATTTATTTTTAAAATATTATTTCTTTTACTTTTTATCTTTTAATAAAATTATAATAAAATTTAACTTGAACTCGATCAAATAATATATTTAAATTTAATTTAATTTTATTTTAAAAATTAATAAATTAAACTGAAAATTATCCAAACTCAAATAACCTGAACTCAAATAATTCGAACGTCAAATTCAAACTTGACATAGCCCGAGAGTCCAAAGCCCAAAACAATCCAAAACTGAAATAATCAAACTCAAAATTAATTTAATTTTTTTAAGATAAAAAATAATTTAAATTGAATTAATTCAACCCAAACTCAGTTCGATTGCAATAGCTCTAATGGAAACTGTTAGAAACAAATAAATAAGAGAATAAAAAAAAAAAATTTTAGCTTTGAGGTGTGAAAAACACATTTTGTGTAATCATGATTTTTATGAATGATAATCTATTTATATTCAAATAGTTATGACCATTTTGTTATATGATAATTATTTTTGTTCAACATAATTATTTAAAATATGAATAAAATTAATACAAAAATTAATTTTATTCTTTAATAGTTAAATATTTCTATCTAATATGAGATGTACTATATTCTAAACTACAAACAATTTCTCATTAGTTTGGAATGTGGGTACTTAATTTTTAACTTTTCACACAAATAAATATTATGAATATAAGAAAGTATCTCTCAATTTAAACCTTTAATAAGCGTATATACATTAGAATTCTAATGAAGTTAATGGTATCCGCAGATTAAACCTCAACTCTTTGTGTAAAAATTGAAGATATAACACATAATATTTACTTATTCTTCTTTCAAAGGTTTATAATTGCTTTAACGCTATTATAGCCATATGCTTATCTTATTTATAAACATTTACAAGAAAGACCATAATTTTTCTTGTTGTAGTGGCATCACTTTTACGTTTATATAGGTAGAGTTTTCATTATGTCTTTATTGCTTTAGATATTTAAATAATGAACTCTATTAAAAGTACAAAAACTCATTCTCCCCACATAATGGATCACACTAATTTCTAAAATTTGAATGCATTTTACTAGTGTTTAACAAACACAAATAATAATTTGCTTTTACCCATTAAACTTTATAATTAGAGGTTACTAATTCAAAGTTAGGTTCCCATTATTGGCTTCTAATATTAAGGGTTTAAATCCATTCTACTTGTAGTACTACTAATCAAATATCTTGGAATTTAATTTTCTTTTATAATAATTACCCTCACTTGAGATTAAATCTCTAATACAATCACATCTGGCTAATATACCCAAACTTTTCATTTTGCATATCATTTATATGCTCTAGACATTATCGCTTCGTTCTTGTCATTTTAAGAAATAGATGGTATTCATTGTGACTACAACTCTATATTCATAAATTTCAACCATTCTATTTTCATACTTTTATACATATTTAATACAACTATACTTTTAATATAATTGGATAAACTCAACGAATAAACTAAGTCATTTTGGTCCTTTTAAGATTTTTAAGAACCTTTTTATGATTTTAATTTTATAAGTGTACTAAACTTATTAGCTTGTATAATTTGCTAATAAAATTATACTTAGAGTCTTACAACACAATGATGGCGATTTTATTTCTTTTGATATCTATCACCCCACCATGTGACAATATGCATTCTTTTATTAAAGAATGTCCCATTCAATTATCAAAATATTATATATACTTAATCAAGTTGCCATTTTATTTATCTTTTCACTATTTGGTGGTTGTTTTTGTTTAAGTAAGAGGCCTTCAAATCCACCTTTAGTGAAAGTTAGCTAGTAAATATTTTTTATCTTAATATTTCCTTTTCATAAAAGTTTCAAAACTTTTATTTCAACTCAATATGAGATTATGCATCAATAAGTATGATACCAAATATAATCACCCTCAAAACTAGTAAACTCATGCTTTCTATAGTCTATTTTTGAGACTTTCATTCTAACTCTCAGATATTTAAAAATTATTTGATCATAGACACTAAAACCATATACAACATGGTTCATGTAATTAAAAATAGTCAAAATTTCATGTACAACCAGATAATACTATAAATTTTATGTCCAAATTAAAAAATTTATGAAAAATTTTCACCCAACAAATAGAATGCATTTTAACTAGTTACAAAGAATTATATAACTTTTCTAATTATATTGAAGTTATCTTAGATAATATGTTTATTTTGTCGAAATAATATTATACAAATCAAATAATATGAATTGTGTATTATTCTCTTGTCAATAAAATTCAATCATGGAATATAGGCCATAAAATATGATTTTATATTAAGAACATATATACTTGCTTCTTTTTTGAAAAAATTTATAAATTTACAATTTTTTTTATGCTTTAATATAATTCTCGAGAATTTTATCATTTTGATTAATAACCATGGTCTTACCAAAATATAACAAGGTTATGAAAGATTCATAACAAATTTAGCAATTACTCCATGTCCATTTTCTGCTTATGACCATTCAATGCCATGATCAAGAAAATTCACATATAACATACCATAAAATCATGAATTAGTTTAATTCAGAATCATAAGATTAAAAGAATAATAAATAAAGAAAACAAAATTTAATGAGACTCTAGGTCTTTTATGAATTATTAATCATCAATTCTTTTAGTAGACTATAAAAACTAAAAAGATAATAACAAGAAACTTATCTTGTATTTAGTATTTATTTCACCATGAAACTATTTGGATAATTGAAACTTTCCATACTTATTTCAAAAGTTGATTTTGCCATCTTTGCCAATTTCTTTTCCTTGTATCTTCCTCATACGAAATATGAATTTCATAATTGCCTTTAACTTGCTAGAAAAAAATAAATAAGAGAATAGAAATAATAGAAAAAATTTTTGGCTTTAAAGCATGAAGAATACTTTCTTAAAGGCAATTATGCCTCTAGGATACAATAAAACCTAAAAACTCTCCAAGTAAAAGTAGTAAAAATGATTATATTGAAAGATCTATTTATAATGAATAAATAGATATAAACTTCTATTCAAATTATTATAGCTTTTTATATAATCATGACTTTTATGAATAATAATCTATTTATATTCAAATAGTTATGACCATTTTTCATATGAGAATTATTTTTGTGCAACATAATTATTTAAATATGAATAAAATTAATACAAAAATTAATTTTATTCTTTCGTAATTGAATCTTTTTATTCAATGTGGGATAAACCACATTCTAAACTACCAACATAAACATTACTTCCTATTGCAACCATGTAATTAGCTCCACTACCTCGTCAAATTTATCTTTTTTGCATTTTTTTAGTTGCTCTTTGTTGTGTAAAACTTTAGCTCCTAAGCACTGGAAGTACGCCATCATACCTAAATAAATCTCTTCTTCAAATCTGACATGGTTGTGGTGCATTGACTTTGAAATGTATATATTTGCTTCTTGTTGATTGAGAATCTATTGGCATTTGAGCCTTGGTTTCTCCTCCTTATTAGCATACATTATGCAAACATGGAGATTATATAACCGGCATTAGATCAAGTAAGCAATTTAAGATTTAGGCATTATTACTAGGTTTAATTAATCTGAATGAACAATTTAGTAGAAGTAAGACATTTCATCAAACTTATTTGTATTCAGTGAATTGATTTCTTTACGTGTGGCTATAAAATGTGTAGATTGGGTTTTGATAAGTGTCATAACAATTAGGTCCGTGAATTTATTATTAGTCACAATTTTAGCAATCATCATCAATTTTTTTTTTTTAGGTGCGATTGACCATTTACTTGAATCTATCTCGTTTTAAATAAAATGTCTTAAGTTTGACTTGAGAATCTTTGAAAAAGTAAATTCTAGTTTACAAAATAATAACTAGATTTGAGAATACGATTATATGTGAGGAAGGTTATAGTACCCTCACAACACCTTTCTAAAAGATAATACTAGTTAATTTCATCATATCCAAACCTTAAAACATATTTGTAATTTTATCGAGTAAAATTAATATTGAAAATTAATATTAAAATTACTCTAATAATTTGATAATAATTTAAGAAAATTTTCTAACTTTAAGAGTATTTATGGAGACTAGTCCTATTTTAAAAAGGCTCTGTTATCAAATTCATTAATGTGTTGTTAATAAATTGATTATTTTCAAAATCAATAAAATTTTTCAATAGTTTGGTAAAATTTTAAAAATTTATTCGTGAATTTAATTTTTTTATAAAAGAATCAGTAATTCTTCCAATAATTTAGTAATATTTAACTCAAAGATTTAATTTTTTTAATAATTTGTTAGGATTGAAAATTTTAAATCACTAAATCTTCTAATAGTTTAATAAGACTTACGTTAAAATTTAAATCTTCTAATAATTTGATAAGATTGATTCAAAATATTTTTTAATTAAAATTTTATTATGAAATCTTTCAATAATTTGATAGGATTCATAATCTTAAACACATTTTAAGGCTACGTTTGTTTTGCGAAAAATGACTTTTCGAAAAATGATTTTCACATTTTTAGGTGTTTGTTTGGCAAAAAATTAGCTAGTCAACAGAAAATAACTTACTGATCAATGAAAAATAAGGTCATTTTTTTAAAAATTATTTTACGAATTTTAAAAGAGGAAGATATTTTTCAAAAAAGAGTTGTTTATAAGTAGAACTATTTATCAATGCTTTTGAGTACAAATTTACTTATAAAAAATATTATATTAATAAATAAATAATATCATATCAATAAATCATAGATTAATAAATATCATTATATTAAAATTAATAAATATTACAATAATATATTAATAAATAATATACTATTAATATAATATATTAAGAAATAATATTATAATATATTAATAAATACTATTATACTAATAAATAATATTATAATATTTAATAAATAGTAAAAAAATAAAAAATAATTTTCTTTTAAATATTTTTTATATTAACATAATACTTTAATATTAAATATTATTATTAAAATATAATTATTTTTTAATATTAATAATATTAATAATAAATAATTTCAATATACTTTAATAATAAATATTTTTTAATATTTCAATAGTTATATTAATATTATTTGAAAAAAAACTAATTTTTCAGAAAACAACCAAACAATAAAAATTATTTTTCATTAACTTATCCAAATAATAGAAAATCTCTTTTAATTGAAAAAATGTAAACATTTTCCATAAATCTTTTTTCAAATGTCATTTTCGCAAAACAAGTGAAGCCAAATCTATAAAAATCTTTCAATAGTTTGTTAGGACTCATGAATTTATTTTAAAGATATTTTTGAGAAAAATTAATTAAGATAAAATTTAAATCAAATAAATTAAATAAAAATTAAAAAAAATTACCAAAAAAATGATGATAAGTTGGTGATGGCTCGATTGTAGAAATAGAACATGGCTGAAGGCTTGCCAAGAGGCTTGGATCGTGGTTTAACAGGATTGTAGGTTTTAAGGTCATGCGATACAGGTTAGGTTGGGCCAACAGTAAAACATGTGGATCTTTTTAAATTTCTTAACTCCAAAACAACATCATTTCTTCCCTTTATAAAAACCAAGCTTTTTTTTTTCTTTTTTTTTTCTCCTTCTTTCTCTTTCAAAAGCCTTTCTCTCTCTCTCTCTCTCTCTCTCTCTCTCTCTCTTTCTCTTTCTTTTTCAGATTTCAATCACCAAAATATTCAAGCTTTCCCTACAAATTTGTTGGATTATGGGATTTTGTCAGAATCTGGGAAATTTCGTCAGGATTTGGGAATCTCACCGAAATATTCATTAAGAAATAGGGATTTCGCTAAAAATTGGAAAATTTCATCGAAATCTTGTTGGAGTATGAAATTTACGTGAAGAACTTCAACAAAATATATAAATTTTCTAGATTTTTCAAAAAAAAAAAAAAACAATTCAATTCGTTCCTACTTTTCCCTAATCCAAACTCTACAATTCAAATCTTTTAACTCCCAAAAGCCTAAAAATCTTCATTGCCTAATTTCTTTTGTTGAAAGTTTTAGAACCTATGCTATCTGATTTCTACCAAATTCCACCTCAGTTTTTTTTTTTTTTTGCGTCTTGTCATGAACAATTAACCCAATATTTATAGGATATGCTCATAGGAATTTCAACTTAATTAGGATTGGATTTTTTTTTAAGTTAAGAATTATCACTAAAGCAATCTCAATCCCCAAACTATTTTCGAATGAGGTAGTCTAGCTAGATTTTCAAACTTTCCATATTTTTTATTTATTTATAAAAAAGGATAAACAGTAATAATGAAATAAATAAATTATTCCACTAAAAAAGATAAGAAGAAAGGTAAAATCAATATAAATAAATAAAATAAAGATAAAAGTAAAATAATAAAAAAATAATAGTAAATAAAAAATAAAGATAAAGATAAAGATAAAAATATAAATAAATGTGAAGATAAAGACAAATATAAAACAAAAATAATAAATAAATAAATGAAATATAAGATATAAAATATAAAATATATAAATCAGTCATTTGAGGCTTGAAAGTAGACTAAGCCCAATTGATTTGGATCCTTAATAAAATAAGATATTTTTAGTTGCTGCTTTATATGCATTTTCTGTGAAAAAAGAATTACACAAAGATGTAAAAACCATATATGGCACTAAACAAAGTTTTGCTATATCTATACATCCATAAAAAAATTTTCTTTCAACAGCTTGAAGTTTTTCTTTATGAGATCCATCTTCTTTTGGGAACTTGAATCTTCTATTGCTTCAAATGAACTTCAAATTTTCTGGCTCTTTCGGATTATCAAAGACTTAAATTGGATTTAATTTCTCTCTACCCAAAATAAGAGTAATATATCCTTAGAGTCACCAAACTATCATAAAGTTTAGGTTTGTGAACCTATCGTTAGATACAACTTTAGGAGTTGCTATCTTTTTTTTTTGTTTATGTACGATTAGTCACCTAACTAAATTTGCCTGTTTTAAAAAAAAAGTTTCAAGCTTGACTCCTTATCTTTGAAAAGGTAAATTCTAATTTACAAAACTATAACTAGGTTTGAAAATACTTCACGCATGAAGAAGGTTATATTGTCCTTATTATGTCCATTAAAAGAATCGTACCAATTAATTTCGTATTATCTAAGCCTTAAAATGTATTTGTAATTTTAACGAGTAAAATGTGTTTGTAGGTTGTCGAGTTGTGTGGTATGGATCGGGTCATCCCATTGGTAAAACACATGGATCCTTTAAAATTTTTGAACTCCAAAACGATGTCGTTTATTACCTTTATAAAACCCAAGCTTCTTTTTATTTTTTATATTTTTTTCCATCTTTCTCTTCTTTTTATCTCTTCCAGAAACGTCTTTCCTCTCTCTTCTTTTTCCAAATTTCAATCATTGAAATCTTTAATGTTCACAAGTAAGTTTGTTAGATTTTAGGATTTTCATTAGGATCTGAAAATTTTTATCAAAATCTGAGAAATCTCATAGGAAAGTTTTTTGAGATCTACGAATCTTGTTGTGACATTAACCAAGAACTAGGCGTTTCATTAGAATTGGAAAATTTCCATGAAATCTGGTCAAAATCTAAAAGTTACGCCAAGAACGCAAGCGCAATTTGAAAAATTTCCAAAATTTTCAAAAAAATTTCTAAAATCAAATAATTCAATTTGCTCTTACTTTTCCCTAACCCAAACTCCAAAATTCAGATCATTCAACTCCCAAAAAACTAGAAATCTTCATTGCTTAATTTCTTTGGCTGAAAATTGCAATGGCTATGCTCTTTAATTTTTACCTTGTTCCTCTTTTTTTTTTTTTTCTGTGTCCTGTAATGAACAATTTGCCCAGTATTTATAGACGAAGCTCATAGGAATTTTAACTCAATTAGGATTGAATTTTTTTTTTTTTAAAGTTAAGAATTATCACCAAAGCAATCCTAATCCTTAAACTGTTTTGGATGAGACAATCTAGATTTTCAAATTTTCATTTTTGGGATTTTTTCCATTTTTTATGAAAAAGATAACAGTAACAATGAAACAAATAAATCACAACACCAAAAAGAATAAAAATAAAGGTAAAATCAAGATAAATAAATAAAATAAAGATAAAGGTAAATAAAGATAATAATAAAGTAATAAAATAAAATAAAATAATAAATAATAAATATAAAAGATAAATATAAAAATATAAATAAATGTGAAGATAAAGATCAATATAAAACAAAAATAATAATAAATATAAAATAAAAATTTAAAATATATAGATGGTCTTTTGAGACTTGAAATTAAATCGAATCTAATTGATTTGGACTCGAAGAAAATGATAAATTAGGATATAAAGTTTGCTCAAGTCATGCCTTACCAAACCCTTATCAGGATGAGTTTGCTTTAATTTGATTATCAATTTTATCTTTAAATGTCAGAACCATAACAACTGTGTTTTACCACAACCTATTTCAAGTATCAGGCAGTAGATGAGAATTTTAGCAGTACTCAGTTTAGAAAGAAACACATTTTGTAGTTAGTTAGCTTGTGTTTGCGATTTAAACAGCATTAGATAAAGAATGGCGATGTGATTTTATTGGCGATCCTACTTGCATTGCAGAAATGATTGATCGTGGACTGTTCTTATACCCAATTAATAACACTAAATGAAAGGAAGTAAGCTTTAGATTCGATAAAGAAAACTAAAATCACTCTTTCGCAGTTCAGCTGGACATCTCCTAGCTAGCTAAGACGCCGAAAAGACTCGAGCTGTTACCGTCATATTTGGACTCCGTGAGCCCTTTATACTTCATCATCAAGATTCTCATGAGTCGTTAGCAGCTAAGCCTTTCTCTCTTACATCATTCGATGATCTATCACAAATAGCTGTTCAGAAATGAACTTTAGTTCTAAGCGGCTTTACGATCTCTTCTGCAACTTATATGCCTCCCTATCTTTTCAAATAATCAAAACATGCGGCTAAAATATTAGGGTTGGTTTGCCATCCTTGTGGGCCGGCAAACATTGTTTTTTCATGTTTTCCACTGCCTTCTCCTGATCAACCTTTTGACATGTAGTTGCCAAACTACTCCGTATAAGTGCATCAAGCATCTTCCCACTTTTCCATAAGCCTGTTTACATAAGGTTCAGCTTTTCCTAGAGCCCCTTTTTGCAATAACCACTGATCACCAGTCTTGGAACCCCAGCATCTGTACGTTGAGATTCCCGCTCCTCAGCGAGCTTCTCTGCACCATAATGGTCATCCAATTTCACCAGCAAGCTTATCATCAAGACATAGTTTAGAGCGTGGAACATGCATTATTCGGTATACATCTTCTTTGCTCCCAATTTTGGCATAAAATACGAGGAAAATTTCATAAGCTTGCTTTTTGTCTTACCGGTGATTCCTTGCTCCACTCTCTTCAACATTTTTGCAGCATTTTCAGGTAGGCTAGCTTTTGAGTACCCATTGGCTGCCGCCAATCAGGAGAGACGCGAGGATCATCTTCCATGTTCATCATGATTTCTCCATTCCCTCAATATCAAAAGCACCACCATAAGCATTCAATCGAGTGTTGTATGTGATTGCATCACACTCAATGCCCTTTTCTTGCACCTCTTGCAGTAAAGGGCCTAACTTGTCATATTTTCTCAGCTGTACGTATAAATTTAACATTACATTATAAGGCAGTGTCTACTGGCTCCTTAAGTTTTGAAGGAAATGTGGAGCTGAACAAGATAGAACCTAGGTCAAGCAGGTGTAGCACCCCCGACTTACTACCAGGCTAGGAGCTGGTCTCACGGTGCAGCAGAGTCCTATGAGCCAAGTTGACATCAGACACCTTTCATAAAACAACTCGGGTTACCAACCGATAAGGTAAAGTCTTGAAAATCACGCCAACAGTTGTATGGGCTGTTAGTAGAGTATAGGATTCTTAGTTCCAATAACAGGGATCAATAACAAGCAACCTCAAATGCCAAAAAAAATATTCCCGAAAATCACTACCGTTTTTAAATAATATCTGTAAAATTGTTGAATTTAGGCAACCTACCCAAACTACCAGAAATTGCGATTGGATGCATAATCAAAATACAGAGTCTGATTATCCAACAAAATGTATAACAAATAATTGATGCAGGAGAATGATTGCATCATCATTTTGGCAGTTCAACTAGACATATTGGTCAGCTGCTACCCTCAATTTGACCTCCATGACTACTTGCACTTTCTTCAACGAAGAGTCTCCCTGTCTCCTCGTCTCCCTTTATCTGGTCAAGGACACTTTCATCAAGGTTTCTGTCCCTAATGTTCATTACTAATTTATCATAAACATCAATTGAGAAATAACCTCTGACTCTAAGCAATTGCAATAGCTCTTCAGCTACTTCTATGTTATTCTCTCCTTTCAAAAATCGAAGACAAGCAGCCAAAGTAACAATGTTGGGTTTCCATCCAGAGATGCTAGCCAAGATTGCCTTCTTCATGGTTTCCACTGCCTTTGCCATCTGGCCATCTATTTGATATCCAGTAGCAAGACTATTCAATATAAATGCATCAGGCTCTTTGATGACACTCCTTTCTATCAGATTGCTTATATATGCTTCAGCCTTTTCAATAAAACCCCTTTTGCAGTAAGCAGCGATCATCACATTTGGAATCCGAGAATCAAAAACCATATATCCAGATTCCCACTCTACCAAAATCTTCTCAGCACCATCCAAATCATCTAACTTTACCAATGAGCTTATCATACACAAATAGCCAGAGTTACGCAATTTCCCTAAGTTTCCATACAATATCCATATACGATAAACATCATCTTTTCTTCCTAGATTGGTATATATTGTGAGGAACACTTCATAAGCATTCCTTCTTGTTTCTGGAGTGACTAGTTGCTCTGCTCTATTCAACATTTGTAAAGCCTTTTCGGTTAACCTGGCTTTCAAGTATGCATTTGCTGCGACAACATAAGCATGCCAATCAAAAGAGATTTCAACATCATTTTCCATCTTGGTCAGGAATTTCTCCATCCCCTCAATATCAGAAGAGGATGCATACGCATTCAGCCGAATGTTGTTCGTGAATGTGTCATGCTTAATTCCCTTTTCTTTCATCTCTTGCATTAGGTCATCTAACTTGTCATGCTTTCCTAGGTTACGGTAGAGATTTAACATTACATTGTAGGAGACTACATTAATTGGAAACCCAGATTCCCTCATATTGTGCATGGTGGCCTCTGCTTTTTCTAAACACTTGTGGTGTGCATAGCAATTTAAAAGGGCACCATATACCTGGAAAGTTCTCATTGTGACAGGAATACTATCCAAGTATTTCTCAGCTTGAGCCACGCCGTGCACTTTTGAGATTAAATCCAGCCTTACAGCCATGTCCCCAGTTGAAATATCATAGTTCATTTCTTCACTCATATACTCTGATACCTGCCGTAGTATTATTTATGAAGAATCAGAGGTCATATGAAATGGGGCAATCCTACAATACTTGGTATAAGTTAAAAAAAAAAGTTTCATATTGCTTGTTATTTAAGAATTAATGTACCTCGAGGGCATGCTTGAAGCGTCGGAAACTTCGAAGTTGACGGATAAGAGTTTGAAGCATCGATTGCTTGATGGGTTTTCCTTCTTCGAGCCATTGGTTGAGTACTGGGACGATGGAGGCTTTAGGATCTCCGGTTCGAGAGGCGCGAATGTGCAGAGAGTCGCGTGCTTTTGAAGGGGAGGTATTGGGGCTCAGGGTCTTAGTGGAGTAGGAGAGAACTCTCAAAACCCTAGAAATGCCAGAATTGGTCCATGGATTTGATCCAATAAGATGCTTCATCGGTGCACAGAAGAAAATGGAAGCTCTCTTGATTTGAGGGGGTCGATTCAGAAAACTGTGAGACGAGAATGATTTATTAGATTAGGGTTCAAGGGAGGGTTTAGGAGGGCTTAGAGCTTTAAATTTTTTAGGGCCGCAATAATGGGTGGTTAAGTGTGTATGTGGGCCGTGAGCCCATGATTGTTGAGCCTTTGTTTTTAATTGTGTTTGTATGATTGTTTTGGTGAGGTTGAATGTGATCAATTGGGTGTGGCTCTGACCTCGGCTTATGAGGTGTTTCCTTTGATATTTTGTTTGTTGTTAGGATTTAGAAACCCCGTCTAAATTTTCCTTTCCCAGCGATCATGATTTTTTTTTTAAATTTAGAAAACCTTTTTTAAAATATGGTTAGGAAACCAACGAGAAGAATCAAATTGAAACCTAAATCATAAATGGAAATTTGAACAAGTTATGATATCAAGTGATAACTTTATAAAATAAAGTTACTTTCAATACTTGACCAGTGATTCTTGCTTAGATTTTGATGAAATAATGATTTTTTTTACTCTTAATGTATTTAATTTGCTGTTTTATAGGAAATCTTAAGAAAAAAAAAAAGATTGAATCTTGTGAATCTTGAAGAATCATGAGAGTTCTTTATCAATCTTTATATGTTTTTGATATATTTAGAGTAATCTTGGATGGTTCTTGGTATGCTTTTGTTGATTCTTGAAATTTTAAAAAAATCTTAGAATTGAAGTGATGAAATTGTTCAAAATTTGCTTTGCCTTACCTTAAGGATTAAAAATGGTTGAATGAAAAATGATAAAAATTCATGCAAGAATCATGTAAAAAGTGTTCAGCCATTATAAAAGATAGATTTCAAATTTCAAATTTGAATGCAAGTCCATGGTTTTCTATACAGGTGCACTTATATGGGATTAGTATTGGATGACATGGCATCAAATCTTTTTTCATTGGCCAATAAGTAGACTTGGATGCTAATGTGACATGATGATTTGGCAAGGAATAAAAATTTGTGCAATTTAAAAATGTCTAAGCAACCTTTGGTTTTCCTAATCAATTAGGAAATCCTACATTGATTTTGAAATTTTCACTTTGATTTAGGAATTCCTAGCTTATCTTGGATTTCACTTATTTCTATTTAGGGTAAGATTTGCAAGAGATTATAAAACGGTGTTGATAGGGGCAGCAACACAAAACTAAAAAGTCAAAATTTTCTTTACAAGAGTTTTTATTCTCCAAGAAGTCTCCAAGAATTAGGATATATAATGTTACTTGATCAATTTTTGCTTAATTACTTTGCTAACTTTTCTAAGTTTCATAAGTAGGTAAAATCAGAGTATCATGCCCACACCTTATTCTCTTATGTTGGAAAGTTAAAATTAGCTTGAAAATGGACCGTAGAAGCTACATGCAAATGGCGTCAACATTGAATGGAATTGAAACTGATTTTCAAAGTTATTTACAATGATGTTTGGCTTGAGTTCAAGGCTAGTTTTGAGCTAAATTGGTGCTGTGTTTGAAGTGTTAACTTCAAGTTTAAATGACTGATTTAATGAGTTAAATTTGGAAGCAAACTCGATGCAAAAGCTAGTTGGAAATTCAAGGTATAAATGAAGGCTATTAGGTGTCACTTTGTGGGTTGTGAGTGGCTGGTTTTTGCAAGCTTTCGAGGTTATTAATTGAGCCAAATTTAAGCTATAGTCTAGGTCTTACTTGAACGATGAAAGGGTTAATGAGCCACCGAAAAGCAAAGCCAATTCAAGCCAACAAAATGTCCTAGTTGAAAGGTGTGTGTGTGCATGAGAAAGAGCTACTTTTATGAAGTTATTGCATAAGCCTACTTGGATGAACTTCAAGTTAAGTTTTAAGCTAAATATAGAAAAAAGCAACAACCAACAAGCCATGAAACAATTTGAAAATTAGACGAAAAGAATCAATAATAAATGCATGAAAGGAAGGAACTAATTGCAAGTAAAGATAAAAGAGGGAAGACAATAAAAAAAAAACATTGTTGTTGGTTTGCATAGCTCAAGAAGAAACTTGATGGGCTAAGAAGGGACCTAGAATAGAGCATTAAAAAGGACATTTTAAAGAGAGGAAAAGGGTAACTAAACATATGATTTTTTTGTAGTGTTTTTCTTCTTTTATGTTTTATTTCACATCATTGGTAAAGCAGTAGACTTGTTGAATTTGCCTTAAGTTTTATGGCTCAATTTTAGTTATTTTCTTTGACATTTTGAGAGCGGACCAAGTTGCCAACATGTGACCTAAGTAGAGGCGTGAAAAACCATCATTGGACCAACCAATCAAGCATCACATAAGATGGAACTAAGCTAGAAATTCCAACTTATGTAGTCATGCCTGGCAGCTTTCAAAACAACCTAGAAATTACCTTCATTGTGATGATTGAATGGAAGGCTAGGATGGTGTATTTTAAATGGTGATGATGTCATAAGATGTCCTAGATTTTGGCTATAAAAAAAAAGAGAGAGCTAGCCATGGAGTTTTTCCCTTTTCATGTTTATCTTCTCTTAAATTAGGATACCTATTGGGATCTGATGGCAGCAACATTGCTGGTTGACCAGCCCCTCCTTAAAGGCTTCATTTTTTTTTCTTTTTAGTTTTTTCCTAGCTCTTTTCATTGTGGTTTTCAGTTGTCCATTTGCTTGTTTAAATTTCCTTCAAGTTGTAAACATATTCAAAGTGCTTTTTTATTTTGTTTACGCAAGTTCTCTTTTTTATGTTCTACCAGTTTCTATATTTAATTTCTTTTATTTTTCAAGCAAGTTTTGCTTGATATTTGGACCATTTTTGGAGATTAAGAAGGATAGCCTTTGATGCTATTTTAATGGAAACATCATAGGGCTCCAAGAGTTTGTCTCATTGAATGCTTTTACTTTCTTGCATTTTACTTCATTATAGGAGTTTAGATCTTTAGTGACGTTTTTTTTTAAGGTTTAGTGGCATTTATAAACACCACTAAAATATTTACGACGTTTGCCAAAAAAGCCATTAAAAGCATTGGCTAATACTCACATTAGAGAAAATAGCGATAATATATAAGAAATGTCACTAATTTAGCTGCGTTTATATGTTTGTAAGCACAATCGTCGTTAATTTAGTGGCGTTCGTATCATAAAAATGCCGTTAATTTAGTGATGTTTGTATTATAAAAGCATTACTAATTTAATAGCATTTGTATAAGAAAAACGTCGTTAATTTAAAGGCGTTTTATCATAAAATGTCGCTTTATTTAGCAGTGTTTGTAAAGACAATCTTTGCTAAATTAATGACGTTTGTATCAAAAAAATACCAATAAATTAGCAACATTTGTATAGAAAAATACTGTTAATTTAGTGACATTTGTATAGAAAAAACGCTATTAAATTTAGTAGCATTTTATGCTACAAACACCACTGAATTTTGAATTTAGCAACATTTTTGAACACAAATGCCATGAAATTAAAAAATTTACTTTTTTTTAAAATTTTTTTATATTTATTGTTATCATTAAATAAAAATGTTAAAAGAAATAGAAACGAACTTAAATTCATAAACTGAATATTATAAATACATAATTTATTCAAATATGCATGTAACACAAAGTTTAATAATACATGCAATAACATTCAAATTATTTTAGTACATTAATAAAAAAATTTAATATGTATGAAATTGATGACTACATAGATTTAGAATATTGCCAGTTGATAAAGGATTTTTTTCACCTTAGACACTAGTGTGCTCAATAACTTACTAAATAATATCATACAAGTTTTAACACTTAATATAAGCTATTTTTTATAATAAAAAATATAATTAATTACTAAATATAGTACCTAAGTTGATGGATCACCTAGATTAGTTCTTGAAAATTGTTACAAAAAATTCATAAAAGTATCAAATCTATCATATATTGCTAAAATTTTACATGCTCTTGGTCCATTCTAGCACGTTCTTCTTTAATCTTAGCACGCTTATGTTCTCTTTCTGCTTCTATTTGCTAGAAACATTGTGCATAGTTTACAACTCCTCTCTTAACATGAAAATGCCTCGCGAAGATTGACTTGCTATGAATATAAATTGCTAAAAGTTGCATATATAGTAACTAGATGGCGTTGGACCCAATCCAAGGCCTCGGACCCATCCATGTTTTTTTTTTTCAGTAATTTCTATGAAAATTTGATTTTTCAATTCTTACATGTTGACAAAACCATCAAATGCTATTTAAATCTTAGCAGCTATTCTCTTTCGCTTTCTCTTGTAAATTAATAAGTTAAAAACTATCAAGTTTAATGATTAATTCATAATATGTTTAAAATAGTAAATATTTACTTTATATATAAAACAAATGTAACAAATTACCATAATTTCTTGTATTTTAACATTTAGGTAAGATCTATCTTTTTTTGTATGGGTTAATTGAAAAAGTTTCACATGTCTAATTTTTTAAACCATTTTAATCTCCTACATAAAAACATATATTATTGTTAAATATATGTCAACCATAACTTATTCATGCATATCAAGCCTGTCAATCAAATTCAAAAATTTGAATAAGTTTAATATCATATATTTAATCTATCTAAATTGTTAAATAGAAATATAACTGTAAAATTATATTTTTACCTTTAACAGCACAAAAGTCTTAAACAAACGTAAATAATAAAAGCATTTTGGCCTTTCACAAATATCAATCATAGAAACCAAATTCAATCATTTGGACAAGTTTAATATCATGTATTGAAGCTATCTAAACTGTTAAAATAGAACAATAATAACGACTTTTTATTTTTGACTTTTAACAGCAAAAAAGTCCTTAACAGAGGTAAGCAACAACTTTTTCACATATATCAACTACGAAAACTAAGTTTAATCATTCAAAAAAGTTTAATATCATATATTGAAGCTATCCAAACTGTTAAAATAGAACAATAATAGTAAATTTATATTTTTACCTTTTAACAGCCTAAAAAATCCTAAATAGAGGTAAACAGTAACTTTTTCACATATATTAACTACGAAAACCAAGTTCAATCATTCAAAAAAGTTTAATATTATGTATTGAAACCATCTAAACTGTTAAAATAAAATAATAATAGCACATTTGTATTTTTGTCTTTTAACGTCAAAATAGTCCTAAATTTTTTGACATCATGCATTTAAGAAATTTAAATAAGGATTTGACAAATTCAATTTTTTTTAAAGAAACAAGGAAAAAAAAAGCATAAAATAAAAAGCCAAAAGAAAAATCAAGAAAACTAAAAATCCAAAAAAAAAAAAGAGAAGAAAACTTTTGAAATGAATAATTTTTCTTTAAATTCACTTTCCTTAAAGAGAATTACTCTTCAATTTAAGTGCTTATGCTTGAAATGATAAATGATCGTCTTTCATCATCCCTTCACAAATGTATAAATTTATTCCTTGCTATCTTTTTGAATCTAATAAAATTCTTTCAAAATGAACCATAACTAAGGATTACCCTCCATATAGTGGGCACAAATGGATGCATTTAAGGGTTAATACAATGATGTCAAAAAAAAAAATCCGGTATGTTAAAGGCAAAGGCCCAATATAAAAATTATCAAAAGTTTTGAATCCATTCAAAGGAAAAAAAAAAGAAGTGAAAAAACAACAAAGAAAAGGTGAAGAAAAAGAGAAAAAAAAGGGAAAAATTAAAAAAAAAAAGAAAAGAAAGAAAAATTAAAAAAATGAAGAAAAGAAATGAATAGGTGGAAAACAAAAGAAAATGAAAGTATACTTCAGAGTGAATCCTTCAAATGAAAGAATGATCTTTGGCATTAATTACCTTTAAACACTTGTTTTAAGCTTGTCTATCCCTTTCTTTGAAAACCCCAAACATTGTCCTACATTACATCTTATGAAAAGTCCATATTAGATCAAGCATAGATACTTAAAAATTGAAGAGTTTCTTTTGAAAAAATGACCATAGAACCTATGAACCTTTGGTCCCTCTTTATTACCTAATTTCCCATTTAGACGTTAGACCTTTTTGGATAAGTTTGAATTCTTAAGTATATGGTGTAATAATTAAAAATTAAAAAATTAAAAAAATAAATGAAATGATAATGAATGTGGATCTAGGATGAAAACCCTATAAAATGACAGTTTAAAGTAAACATTGAAAGCCACTTCTAATATTAAATGAGATATATGCTAATTAAATGTAACCTATACCCTTTGAAAGATCTGAAGATATCAACGTCCCAAAAGTTTGAAAAAGCATTAAAGAGGGTTGATTTCAAAAATTTCAACCTTTTTTCATTCCTAAATTACTTTTTAAAATCTTAAGTCTTTGTAGCTAGCCTTAACATATATCAAAATGTCACATTTGGAGGCTAAAGAAAATGTCAAACATATTTTGTTTTTAAAGGATTTATGTTTTTGAAAAACTGATGTTTCATCTATGAGCTTACATGAAAAAATATGCACCTTTTTTTATCCTTTTGAAGTAGTGAAACTTTTTTGAATCAACAAAAATCTTTACATGCCCAATTTACCTGGCACCTATGAAAACGTTCACTTCTTTCATTTTTGGTAAGGATCTCTAATCATTAAAAGATTTTAAGGTTATTTGCATTACATTAGTTGTTGTTTTAGTTAATTAAGTAGTTTTATTAGTTAATTCTTTTTATTTGATTTCTTTGAATTTAACTAAAAGAGAGACAATTTTAGTACTTCATTCTTCTTTTTACAATTATTATGGAAACGATCTCTATTAATTTTCATATTTTTTGTTTCGATTCTATACACTTGTTGTAGCTCAATCATCAAGCTATCTAGGTTTTTGGTTTCAATTGATTTCGTTATGTAAATTGGAAAAGAATTAGCACCATCATACGACTATAATATTAGCTCTTTTTTCTTATGGTAACTGAAAATTTTCTAGTTTGTGAGTAATGGACTCTTAACAATTAATGAAGTAAAATCCGAAATTTAGCCTAATTGATTTTTAAAGTTATTTTTAAAATGTAGCATTTAGCAAATTTAAAATTTTAATTCTAACGCTTACAATTCATTCTCTTATCTCAAGTTTTAATCACTTAAGTACTAAAAAAATTAATCGAGGACGAGCTTTTAAGTCCAAAAATAATTGATTTGTATTACACAATGTTATATATTATTCCCACATTTTATAAATATTTGCATAGTTTGATTTTGTATAGTCAATTTTTTTTTAACTTTGACTTTATTTTAATTTAAATATATTAATAATTAAAATTAAAATTAATTTTCAAAAACATTGAATAAAGAAGTCTTCAAATACATTTTTATAAAAATTTAGTTTAATAAAATACTTAAAATATCAATTATTAAAATTTGATTGAAAAAAAAGTAAACTCAAACATTATTTATGCGGGAAAAGAGAGTATATATAATTGCACCAAAAAAAAGATAGTATATATCAAATACTATTGAGATTATCCTTAAAAAAAAAATAATACTAATTATATTGAGATAATTAAAAAAGGTTAGCAACAGTAAAATTCAACTAAACTTGCTGATGAATCGCAACGTATATATATATATATATATATGATGTATGATTAAATGAGGGATGTTTGTGCTAAGCTTCAATCTCAGGGTATTCTTAGAAAGACAAAAGAAAATTATGGTTAAAGGCAAAAGCAGTGAATGTTTTTTGTGTTTACACTTCGATGCGCAAGTTAGAAAGAGCAAGGTCAGAATAAGAGTAATAAGAAGAAGATAGAGATGTGTGTGTTACTTTTATGGTGCCTGAACTTTCATATTTATAGATAAGTCATAAGGGACCATTACGAGACAATATGGCATCAAGAATGTCAAACGGATCTGACATGTCAAGTTGATTCAAATGTCAAAATTACCTTTGGTTGTCTGCTAAAGGCTTCTAACATGGAGAAAAAACTACCATGCTCTTTTGACCATTAAATGCCTCTAATATTCTATTCTTCCATCAAGCAGTCTGAGTATTAGATTACTCAATATATGATTAGTATGTTCCATGTTGATCTAGTAGATAGAGGAAAATGACATGAAACGTAATTCTTTGGAGTCGATGTCATAGAAGAGATCAATATCGAGAGATAAATAGTCTAAAGTCATGGTTCGATCTAGTGAGGGTTTGATCTTGTGCGTACATCGTGAGTTGAGTGCATCGCCAGCTTAAAGGTCATTGAGGTGTTAATCATCTAGAATGATTCGAGGTTAGTAATAGAGTTTGTCTGGTTGAAATGAGATCTATGTTTTATTCTAAAAGTTTGAATTTGGGTTTTTACTTTGAACTCTAGCGATGACCTAGGCATCTAGTCCATTCCGGAGAGTTGTCTAGCTTGATCGGCCTGAGCTAAAGTTTATTTAGTCTAGTTGGTTTGACGGCATTAAATAAGGAAAGAGGTAATTTGAGTGAGAAAATTTAGACAAGAAAGATAAAAAAAACTTATGCCCATTTTTAATCCGACGCATGGCATGATCTGTACCATTCATCTTATTTGTTGTGTGGCTATATAAAGGGCTGTTGGGGCATCAATTTTCCACCTTTTTAATTTTTTTACTCTTAATCCAATCTGAATTTTCTGACCTTAAAAGCTTTCTGGCCTTAAACATTTTTTACACTTTTTTCGGTATGTATTTTTAACTATGTCTTTTAGTGAAAGTTCTAGAGAGGCCATGAGCTATAAGGTAGAACCTATGAGGGTCAACTCGGGCAAGACGATGATGATTTGATTCCACCATTCATCTGGTTATATAATTGTGAGAAGATGGCCTTTTGGTTCAACCTGATGTTTGATGAAGGGTAGTGGCAAAACAAAAAAAAAAAAATGCTTAAAAAATAGGAGAATGGGTTATAAGCATAGATGAGCCATATGCTCAAATAGATTTTGACCTACAAAATCCACCACCTTTTTCTATCTCTTAGGTTGTCATCATCTTCAATTGTTCCCCCTTATAAGGTTTTGATCATATCAATTTTTTTTTTACTTTTACTTTTCTTTATATCAATGCTCTTGTAGTCATTTCCATTCCACCTTAATCAATTCTTGTCAAGATTTTTTTCTCTCCTAAGGGGTTTCCATCTTGTCTTTCTTTCCCTAGAGTTAAGTTGCTTTTAGCCACATTTCCACTTTGGAATCCTAGTTCTCTATACGAATCAGAGTTTTCTAAAGGTGAAGATTTTAATAAGAAAGGTTCTAAGAAAGAACAAGAAAAAGGGTATACCTCGGTTGGGGAAAGTGATGGCGAGGAGATGAATCCTGTAGGGCAAGATAAATTGGCCAAGGTCCCTATATATACTTCTTATGGCCTCAGCATGATTTCCAAAGATGTGATAGTGAACTAAAGGGCAAGACAAATCTAAAAGACTATCTTAACATATGTTTAGCTGATCATGTCTACATTCTAGCGATGACTTTTTTTTTTCTTAAAAAAAGGCATAGTATGATGATGTCAAACTCTTTAGACCGAATCACTGATAGACTAGAGCCACATTAGCTCTATGTGTATTAGGTTTCCTTTGTGGCTAGTCTAAGGTTTTCACTTTGTTTTTTATTTGTTTTAAATTTTAATTCTTATAATTTAACTATCACCCAGCTCATCCTTAACTTTATAGGGTACATAGTTACTTTCATCATCTTTCATCAACATCTACACATCATTCCTTCTCATTCTCTATTTAGGGAGTTCTTTTATATTAAAATGCACCCCAGTAATAGGAAGTGGTATTATGTAATAGCTTAACCTAATAACAAATTTTTCGTTGATTGTTCAAACTCAATAAAGAACTAGAAGCTGCTATTCCTTTGTCTTCAAAAATAAAAAATAAACAAAAATGGCCAACCTAAGGTCAAGGTCATTGCCAAGGTTGAGGCTTGGGAAATAAAAAGTGTGCCTGACGATTTTATGGACTCACTAGTGGCTTTCTCCGTCCTAAATCTATCAGCTCAAGACAAAATAATATAGTATACTTGTAAGGGAAGCTCGTTATTGATGCCCATAGGCTGATCTCCCCTGAAGTAATAAATAAGACAAAGTACTAGGGTAAGTTTAAGGTAACCTTGTAAGATTTTATTTTATCTTAATTTTATCTAACTGTTAGCTCAATTTTACAGAGATGGCTACCAATGATGACTTTGACTTTAACCTATATCAGTTTGCCTTAAGGCCCAAGAAAGACTAAAGAAAATTCAGCTTAGGACCCCATCTCATGAAAGGGACAAGGTTATCAACCCTTCACTCCACCACTCTCTTGTAGCTCAAAAGATAAAGGCTATGGTTGATCAAAATTTCTCCTCTACATTAGCACCAACACTAGCACCTCATTTTGCCAAAAAACCAAAGGTGTAGGTCTTTTCTTCTACTCTAAAGAATCTCAAGGCTAGGGTGCTAAGGCCCATCTCAAAGAAAATTTAAACAAGCTTGGAGTACACTCTCGCTGATAACCCTACAATTAACCCAATTATAGCAAAGAGGTTTTGCAAAGTCACAGTCTTTTCTCTTGGTAAGCACTAATTGACTTTAGCTTGATTTTTTTATTATTTTTCATTTTGCTAAATCTAAGCTCATTCTACGTAGTCTAACAAAAATTCTTACTTTAGCCTTTAGAAAACACCAGCTAGGCCCTTCACCATGGCTACCTTGTTATCACCCATCCACTTAAACCTAAAAAAGATATGGTTGTCTTGGCTAAAGAGCATAAAAAAACTCGAACACTCTGGGCAATGTCAGGTCCAACCTTAATGTATCCCATAAAAAAGAGGCAGAGCTAAGAAAGAGAAATGATGAGCTGACAGTAAAACTAGAAGCCATCCTAGTTGATAAAGCCTTAGCTGAGTCAATGAAAGAGTAGGCATAGCTTAAGTTCAATGATGCTTAGGCTGAGATAGCAAGGTTGATGTCTGAGTTGGAGGCCAATGAAAAAGAGGGAAAAGATCTAAATAAGATGGCCATAAAGGAGTTCAGAGCCTTCAATTAATGCTTTTAGATGAAAGTAGAGTTCTTTTGAAAAAATATGCTAGGTGCCTTCTAGTTGGCCAAAGATGAGGTATAATTTAAATTCTCCGTCCTTAACCTCGACCTCTTTGATATTGATATCAATAATATCAAATCGAAACCTCTTACAAATCAGCTCGAGAAAAAAGAATAAGAGGATGAGAAGGATGATGGTGATGCCATGAACGTCGAGCTTAAGGCTGCTTTGGGTGCAAAAGACAAAGTGGAAGAGGTTGAAGAGGCTGAATCATCACTGCTACACCTACTGAAGGGGATGCTGCTGCTGTTGGTGATGTTGTCGACACTTGATTCTTTTGCTTTTAACTTTTTGATTTAGCTTTTGTAAATTTTTGCTAATACATAAGGTCAGTTTTTGTAATGAGAGCGGATAGAAACTATCTACCTGACATCTTTTATACTTAACATCTTTTGCACTTAATTGAAAATGAAATAGAAATTTTTGTTCAGTTTAGTCCAAGTTTCAACTCAGTTCTATTATAATTTTTTCTTTATTTGCATAAGTTGAAGCACGGTTAATTAAAGAAATTTGAGCCTGATTAACTAAACTGAGGATTTACATAATCACTTCGATTAAATTAACTTGAGAATCCATCTAAGTTCTAAGTTGGATTTTGTTAGATCGATTAAGCATAAGCTCATCGAACATAACTTGATTTCTGCATTCAAGTACAATATGCAAGTATGAGCTCAGTTTAGACTGAGCTATTGAAAGTAGACTTTTAAATTATCTACATTTCACGTACTTGAGACGAAGTTGCCATTCATATCTTGTTATTTGTAGGTTACGTCATGGATGATCTTTTTAACTACATATGGTCCTTTCCAGGTCAGGGCTAATTTGCCACCTTCATCATTTACTTCTGAGAGTTTAACTTTTCTATTTACTAGGTGCCCTTCCTGATGTATTTATGTCAGACCATTTTATTATAATAACTGGCCACCTTCTGCTGATAAGCTACATCCATGTTAAGGCTATGTCTCTCTGTTCTTCGATGAGGTCTTCGTCGGCCCTAAATGCTTCTTCATTTTTTTCTTCTGACCCTAATTTGACTCTCAAGCTTAGAAGACCGATCTCAATAGGTACCACAACCTTGTACTTAGATAAAACTACAAGTGCACTGGTCGTACAAGTAATAATAGTGACCTTTCAGTCAAGATATCATCCCATATAGATTAGGTAAAGAGGTTCTTCAACTAAGTACCTATTAGCTCCATGCCCTTCTAAAGTTGGTTTCTTAAAAAAAAAAAGCATGAAAATTAACTACAAAAATAAAAGTAAATAAAGCATAAAAAATATAAAGCTAAGTAAATGAAAAAAAAAATGAACAAGAATAACAAGTATATGAATGACGCCAAATGAAAAAAAAAATGTAGTAACTAAACTAAATGAAATCATACTTAAAATGAAAATTAAGAACTAAAAGTCATAAAATCCAATTAAGTAGCCTAAACCAAAACTAGAATGAAAATTATGAAAACCATAATTAAATGAAAATTGCAAATTGAACAAACTTCTAGCTACTATTTTGCATTAAAATTTCACATGCTCAATTTAAACAAGCTGGAATTTCAAAGCTTTATACGAGAACAACGTGAAAAATAACTTTGAAAAGAAAAAAAATCAAAGAAAATCTACAAAAACTCAATGGAAGAACCAAAACCGAAACTAGTAACTGACTTAAAAACTAAACTTGAATAAACTCTTTTAGATCTAAATGATGCATAAACTAATGTAACTGAGCTGGAAATGAACAGATCAATTAAGGAACTAGAATTCAAAATGATTTAAAGAACAAAAAGTGTAAGAAAATGTAAGATCTAACTAACAAAAACCCAAAACAGAAATTGAAATTCCATCATAAACTTACCAAGTTGATAAGAGAAAAATTCGATCTAGAAGCTTCTAATGAAAATGAACTAGAACTGAGCTAAGGAATAATTTATCAACAAGTTTTCTATAAGATTCATCCTAAAAATCGCAGAAATTATCAATGAAATCAGCTCACTAAGCTAGGAAACCAAACAGTACACAACTAAGCAGAAAATAGAGCATGAACAACACAATTAATCCAAACAGCTATCAAAATCACGAAATAAATTGCAACAAAATGGAAATAAGCAAGACAAAAAGTAAACTAAGAGATCAGAGGTTGGAAGGATCAAACAACTTTCCAAGTGGAGAGAAGAGTTGTGCTCAAGCTTGGAGATCACGCCTGGATGGCAATGGATCCAGATTTCAACCTCAAATTGTGAGAATTAAATATATTGTTTGGGAATGAATTTGATAATGATTTTTTACTATGTTAGAGCCTACTGAGCTAAGAAACTGCGAAAAAAAATTGGAGTAAAAACAAATAAAAAATGATTGAGTTCTGATTAAAATATTACAACTAGGTCAAGGGTAAAAATGCAAAAATAGATTTAAGATCAACAAGAAAACTTGAAGATTTGAGCTGGAAATCAATAAAATTTGCAAGGTTCATTCCAAAATCATAAAGAAAACTGAAAACTACTTGCGAAAATGTAAAAGTACAATCAAAATTAATAAAAAAACATGAAGATCAAGGGCTGTTTGTTTGCAGAAAAAATAAAATGCAATAAAGGAAAATGCAGAAATTAAAGAACCAGAAAAATAAAACCCTAAGCTAAAGTCTCCCTAAAATGGCTAGCTCCACCCTATTTATAGGCATGTGAGTGGTGAATGGAGCCCCAAAAATTTCTCCATAATATCTACAATAAGGTGAGCTTCTAGCGACTTCTTTCCTCCTTGCTTTTGCACTTGGTGCATGACTATTTGGCTTTTTTCTTCAACAATTACAAGCCTTCCTCATACATTTTTTCACTTTCAAAAAGTTCAAGTTATGACCAATGAAAGCTCTCCAATATGCCATATCATCACCTCTTGAAGTTTTGCTTTGAACACCAAAATGTGATACCCAATTCTTATGCAAATGAAGGTTGCATTCCATGCCACTAGTGCACCATCTTTTCCTTGTTAAGCCTCTTATATGGATGTATGTTTTCATTTATTTTTGCTACAAAAAAAATTCAACTATTCCATAAGCAAATTTAACAATAAAATCATAAGAAAAATACTAAAAATAATGCTAAAAAAAATTCATGGAAGAAATTTTCAAGAAAACTCCATCAAAAGCAATCTAACTTAATGACATTGGTTTTAGGCCATTTTCATAATTTGCACGAAAATCCTCCAAAATGTATCTAAATTGACCAAAATTCCTTGTTTTTTTTTTTTTTCATTTTTACCTACACATAAGATAATTGCTATTTTAAGAGTATTTTTACTAAGAAATGCTAAAGAACAAGATAAAATAATAGTCAAATTGCATTAAAATTAAGCACTAAAAGCTAAATTTTTTAATGCAATCAAGCCCTCAAACTTGAACTTTTGCTTATCCTCAAGCAAAACAAAATTTAGCAAGAATCACATTATACTTCCAATACTTTATTCAACACTATAGCCTCATGGATTGATTAGTAAATATAACTAAAGTAAAATCATTAATGAATGTTATTACATAAGAATTTACCTAGGTTTAAAGCATTCCTAACTATGGTTTCACAAGCAAGCAACACTTTTCACATTTTCTTGCATGAAATCTAATAATGTTATGCAACTCATGAGACATTATAATAATGATCAATAAAGCATGCTCATGTTCTATAAATTTGCTTATCATATCTCTCTCCCTTAATGTAGATAAACACATAACCAATGATCATTTGGAACTTTAATAAGCTTGTAATATATGGCTAAGGTTAAGGTATGATAAAAGTCATTCAGGCTTAAGTACTCTAATAATGCATCACATGTCTATGATCATTCATCATTGAGCTCTCAAGGTAAGAAAGGTAAGCTTGACTAAAGAATCACTCCCTAAATTTTGATTGTGCCCATTTTTCTTTTTTTTTTTTCTTTGCTTTTTCACCACTTTATTGCTTTTGTTTTTACTTTTCATTTTCTTGTGTTTTTTTTCCTTTTTTTTTTTCACAACCTTTTTTTTTTTTTGTTTGCAAACTAGCTTTTTTTTTTTTATTTCTTATTTTTTTTCCAAGCTCCACCCTCCCTCCCTAATAATGTATAGCTCACAAATGGTGCATAAATGTTCTAATGCATATAGGGCAAGGGACTAAAAAAATAGGATATATACAAAATAAGCCTATAGGCTTATGATGTGGTTTCAAAACAAAGAAAAGGCATCATAAGGCTCAAATGGGGTGACTATGAAAATATTATATCTATGATGGCTCGGAAGGCTTAATCGATCCAAAGATGGACTATATCATTTCTATAATCATGTGCCTTCTAAGATTTTACCTCGAGAAACGATCGAAACAAATTCTAGAATCATGAAACACAACTCTAAAACCAATGCAAAAATAATCTCATGCTCACATAATGATACTAGATAAAAAATACATTTCAATGTTCAAAACATCACTCACAAATGAATAATATATTCAAAAATTCACTAAACCTAAGTATCATCTCATATTTTACACACATTCAATCTTTTCTTAAAACTATATTCATTATAAACCATTGCCTATCATTAGCTTACTAAAGAACTAATAAAAAAAGTATAATAATGGTTTAAGCTATCACATACTAAGCTTAATTTCAAGGTAAAAATCAAGAAAAATTTGAAAAATATTTTCAAATTTTAAGTAATTTTTTCACACTTTCAAACTTAAACAAAAATTTGTCATTAATATGTAAGCATCAAGCACTAAAGCATAAAAGAGAAGAATAAGGAAACTCTTCTATTATCATAGAGGCGTAGTGATTGAATCTCCCACTAAAGTTTTGGCCAAAACTAATGTACCCATTTCAAGCTCTTATTCACCTATAAAACAAAAGAAAATACCTACAACGAGAACAAACATCAATATGTACAAGAAAAGGTAAGTAAAATATATGAAAGTAAAACATGAAAAGTAAAGTTTAGGTTACCTCCTAATAAGCATTTTATTTAAAGTCAATAGCTAGACTATCATTAATGTTAAAGAATCACACCACTTTTCCTTCTTGAATCTACCCATTTCAGTTTCTTTCTTTACACCAAATATGTAATCATAATCGTTAAGTAACCTTTGTGCTTTAGGATAAAATTGTGCTCCACCTCTATGAATAATCTAAGTATATTGTAATATGAACCAATAGAGGTGGTCATTAGCTTTAGTACCAATGAATGAGGTACCAGCATGAAGAATATGATTATAGAGTCTACAATGAAAGAATCCTCCATAGATGATATAGGTGTAAGCTCAATTAGAGTTGTGTCTAATGGTGGAGTCAAACAACCCTCATCCTAATCATTAAACATTGGGTTTTCAAACACATGTATTTTCAACTCATCGTATAAAGGATTTTCAAAGGACAAAGAAAAATACATGGATATCTTATTAGGTTCACTTCCTTGTTAATTAGGATCGTTGTTGAGACTTTCTTGCAACTTAAGGTAAGGAATTGAACCATTCTCTCCAAAATCCATATCATTCACTTTCTCATTCATGAATGATCCATCTAGAAGAAACTTTAAAAATAAGGTGTCTATAGCTTCAGGTATAGGATCAAGGAATGAAAAAGTTATTAGATAAGTTTTTTACTAATGAATTCCTTCTCATCCTTAAGCTCAATACTAGATTCAAGAAATAATGTGCCTAAAGGCTTAAGTGATCTATCTAGTAGGTTTACCTGATCAACAGATCTATCCACCTTATGCATCTTTATACAATCAAGTAAGTGATCATCAAAGAACTAGAGAAATGACGTAAATGGAATATCAAGATCAATTTCTTCTTGAATGCTATCCACTATCTCAACTCCCTTAAATGTTCCTATATCATCAATTTTTTTAGCCATAAGTTTATCCTCTACCTCCAATATCTCTTTCTCCATAACTTTTACGAAATGTGGTGCCACCAACACAACAGGCTCATCATCATTATCATTAATCCACATCGAAGCTCCTCGTCTTAAATGATTCCTTAATGTATGCTCTTCTTTTTACTCCTAACAAGGTGTTGACTCTATAGTCTTAGGCATATAATATAAAAGGCAAGTATTTAATATATGTACATTTTGACCATATTGTCTAGAATTCCTAATACATACCTATAGATCTTGTTGGTATTCTTCTTGAGTTTGGAACAATTTAATAAGCATTTCCTCAAGGAATGGTTTTTTTTTTTTTGTATAAGAGGTAGTGATAAATTTGGTATAGATGGAAAATGATGTGAAAATGAATTGTACCATGATGAAAAAAACTATTGCTATGGTAAAGCAAAGTGTGGCACTTGAAAAACTTATAGTGATGGTAAAGAATATTAAAGTGGTAAGGCTATTGTGGATGTGAAAGCTCAGCAGGATAAGTTAAGGTGTGCTAAGGTGGTGAACTAAAAGAATGTCTTGAACTAATATCCCACATGATTTTAGGATAGCCCTTCCAAGTGTAAGTAGTGTAGGTGTTTGTGTAAGATTGAAAGTGTTGGTCAAATGGGCATTTATCACTTTGGTAAACTCTATCATACACTTGATCATTATCATATAAGCTTGGAAATTTATGGATAAAAGTACGCTCTAGATCATACCTAGCTTTAATAGCCTCTATTTGATTTTTTATAGATCAAATTATTCGATCAAATCTTTAAAGGTCAACTCTACTCTGGCATTGTCTTCCTCACTATGCCATAGTCCTAGGTAGTCATTGAAATAATAAGGTCAAGCATGGTCTACATGATGCTTGGTTACCTTAATAGTATTGGACTCCTACATGAAAAGGAAAATAAATCCTAAACACAAAAATAATTGCTAAGTCTAAACTATATACACTAAGGCTATATAAACTAAGCAACTATCCTAAGCTATGTAATTAAAGAGGTGAACCAATCTATAAAAGAGTATGATAAAGCACAATATTAGCCTAAGATTATTTACTCCTAATCTCTGGCAATGACACTAAAAACTTGATTGGACAAAACTGCAAGTGCATAGGCTGTACAAGTAATAATAGTGACCTTTCGATCAAGATATCATCCCACAGAAATTAGGTAAAGAGTTTCCTAAACTAAGTACTTATTATCCCCATACCCTTCAAAAGTTGGTTCCATAAAAAAGAAAAGCATAAAAATTAACTACAAAAATAAAAGTAAATAAAGCATAAAAAATATAAACCTAAATAAATGAAAAAAAAAGAAAGAATAAGAAGTATATGCATGATGTCAAATGAAAAAAAATGCAGTAACTAAACTAAATGAAATCATATTTAAAATGAAAATTAAGAACTAAAAGTTGCAAAATTCAATTACTAGCCTAAAATAGAACTGGAAGGAAAATTATGAAAATCGTAACTAAATGAACATTGTAAATTAAACAAACTTTGAGCTATTGTTTTCCATTAAAATTTCATATGATCAATTTAAAAAAGCTGGAATTTCAAAGCTCTATAAGAAAACAACATGGAAAATCACTTTGAAAAGAAAAAAATTAAAGAAAATCTACACAAACTTAATGGAAGAACCAATGAAACTGAAACTAGTAACTAGCTTATAAATTAAAATTAAATCAACTTTTTTAGATCTAATGATGAATAAACAAATGCAAATGAGCTAGAAATGAAAAGATCAATTAAGGAACTAGAATTAAAACTGATTTAAAGAACAAAAAGTGGAAGAAAATGTAATATCTAACTAAAAAAAACCAAAATAAAATTACAATTCCATCCTAAACTTACTAAGTTGATAAGAGAAAAATTAAATCTAGAAGCTTCTAATGAAAATGAACTGGAACTGAGCTAAGGAATGATTTTTCAACAAGTTTTCTATAAGATTCAACCTAAAAATTGTAGAAATAAACAAGGAAATTAGCTCATTAAGCTAGAAAACCAAACAATACACAACTAAGTAGAAAATAGAGTATGACAACACAATTAATCCAAACAGCTATCAAAATCATGAAATAAACTACAATAAACTGAAAATAAGCAAGAAAAAAAGTAAATCTAAGAGGTTGGAAGGATCAAACAATTTTTCAAGTGGAGAAAAAAGTTGTGCTCAAGCTTGGAGATCACGCCTAGAATGCACTAGATCCATATTTCAACCTTAAATTATGAGAATTAACTGTATTGTTTAGGAAAGAATTTGATATTAATTTTTTATTATGTTAGAGCCTTCCCATGAAAAAAAATTGGAGCAAAAACAAGTAAGAAATGATAAGTTCTAATTAAAACATTGCAACTAGGTCAAGTGTGAAAATGCAAAAATAGATTTGAGATCAATGAGAAAACTTGAAGATTTGTGCTAGAAATCAATAAAATTTGCAAGTTTCATTGCCACAATCATAAAGAATCTAACAAATACTTGAGAAAATGTAAAAATACAATCAAAATCAATAGAAAAACATGAAGATCAAAGGCTATTTGTTTGCTAAGAAAATAAAATGTAGTAAAGAAAAATGTAGAAATTAAAGAAACAAAAAAATAAAATCCTAATCTAAAGTCTCCCTAAAATTGCTGGCTCGACTCCTATTTATAGGCATCTGGTGGTGAATGGAGCTCTAGAAAATCTCTTCCAAATATTTACAATGAGGTGAGCTTTTTCAGACTTCTTTCCTCCTTGCTTTTGCACTTGGTGCATGGCTGTTTGGCCTTTTGCTTCAACAATTGCAAGCCTTATGCATTTTTTTACTTTCAAAAAGTTCAAGTTATGATCAATGAAAGCTTTCCAATATGCCATATCATCACCTTTGAAGTCTTCCTTTGAATGCCAAAATATGATGCCCAATTCTCATGCAAATGACGGTTGCATTCTATGCTACTAATACACCATCTTTTCCTTGTTAAACCTCTTGCATGGATATATTTTTTCATTTATTTTTGTTACAAAAAAATTCAAGTATTCCATGAGCAAATTTAACAATAAAATCATTAGAAAAATGCTAGAAATAATGCTAAAAAAATTCATGAGAGAAATGTTTAAGAAAACTCCCTTAAAAGCAATATAACTTAATGACACTAGTTTTAGGCCATTTTTACAATTTGCACAAAAAATCTTCCAAAATGTATCTAAATTGACCAAAATTCCTTATGTTCTTCTTTTTTACCTACACATAAGACAATTGCTAATTTAAGAGTATTTTTGCTAAGAAATACAAAAGAACAAGCTAAAATAGTAGTCAAATTACATTAAAATTAAGCATTAAAAAGCTATCACCTCTATTCCAAATACTAGATGAAATAGGGTTTCACTTGTTGTTATCTTCGTGGTTATCTTCAAGGCTCATAGCATCCCCGATAGCTCATCGATCCATTTCTCTTTTGTTGTGTTAAGTCTTTTTTTAGAGCTCATAATATTGTTTTATTTACAAATTTAGCATGAAGGTGGGCAACCGATGTGAATCTGAGGTTGATATGAAGGTTTGAACACCATTCCTTGAACCTTGAGTTTTCAAACTATTTGCCATTATCCATTATTATAGATTAAAGTCAGCTAAATCTACAAAATATATTCGTCCACATAAATTTCTCCACTTGGGCCTCTACAATAGTGGCCAAGGACTCAGCTTCAAGTCATTTTATGAAGTAATCTATTCTTACTAAGACAAATTTTTTTTTAGCCCATGGTTAGGGTGAATGCTTCAAAAAAATATATTTTTCACTACATGAAAGGCCACAGGCTAATGATAGGGGTGAGCTTAGTTAAGGAGAGTGTTGCACATGAGCAAACCTCTGACACTTATCACATTTCTTTACCAACTCTGTTGCATTCCTTCTGATAGTGGGCCAATAATAGCCTTGTCTAAACACTTTATAGGCTAATGGTCGATGTTCGAGGTGGCTTTCACATATTTCATCATGAAGTTCTTATAAGACATAGTCTGCTTTTTCCTCATCAATACATTTTAAATAAGACAAACTAAAAGATTTTTTATATAATTTTTTCTTAATCATCGTGTACTGAAAGGCCTTTCTCATTAGTGCTTTAGATTGGATTTTATTCTAAAGCAATGCTTTCGTAGTCAGGTATGCCTTAATCGATGTCATCTAGGTTTTTTTTTGTGATTTGTCCTACGAGCTTATCCTTGGTACTTTTGTGTGTTAGCTCATCTACAAAGATTTGGTTTAGACTTCCTATTGTTATTCTTGAAGCCAATTTAGATAAAGAGTCTGCCAGCTAATTTTTTGACCTTGGTATTTTTTTTACCTTAGCCTTCTTGAAGCTAGCCACTAAAGCTAGCACTTTATCCATATATTTTTAAATTTTATCTTCCCAAGCTTCGAATTTCCCATTTATTTGGTTGACCACTAGCTAGGAATCACTATATATAGTTATATATTAAATGTTGAGCTCGATTGCCAACCTCAAGCCAACTATTAGAGCCTCATATTCCATCTTATTATTCGATACCTTGAACTTAAATATCAAAGCGTATGGGTATTGCAATCCTTCTGGGCTGATCAGACTAAGGTTGGCCCCTTTGTTATGGTTCATGGCTAACCATCAACATAAAGCTTTCAATTTTTGAATTTTGGGATTTTTTTTCTTTTTTTCAGGTTACCTTTCAACTTGTATTGAGGTGAGCTATACAACAAAGTTTGCTAGCACCTAAGATTTTAAGGCTGATCTAGGTAAAATGTGTAGGTCAAATTTGCTAAGCTTTACTGCCCGTTTAATTAACCTTCTTGATATTTATAACTTTTGTAAGACATGTTTCAATGGTTGGTTGGTTAATACGTGGATCACATGGGCTTGAAAATATGGCTTTAGTTTTTTTAACCAAAGTAACAACTATGTAAGCTAATTGTTTTATATTGTTGTAGTTAATTTTTGGTCTTGTTAATACTTTGCTCACAAAATGCATTAATTTTTACTTCTTTTCTTCATCTCAGACTGAAACTGAGCTGATAGCTTGATCTGTGATGGTCAAGTATAGTACAAGATTTTATCAGACCTTGGCTTAAATAAAATGGGTTGAGAGGATAAGAACTCTTTGATTTCTTCTAAAACTTTTTAATAATAAGGGCTCCATCAAAGTTAAAGATATTTTTTAGAATTTTGAAGAATAACAGACATCATTCTATCGACTTGGACATAAATTGGCTTAAGATGACTATTCTGCTAGTTAATCTCTATATTTTTTTCATCAAGGTTCGTTTCTTCATGTTTAGGATTGCCTGAACCTTTTTTGAATTTATCTTTATCCCTTTTTTGTTGATCATGTAACCAAAGACTTACTTGATGTGACCTCAAAGGCACATTTGCTCTGGTTAAGCCTCATATTGTACTTTTTCAATATGTTGAATGTCTCTCTAAGATTTTTTAGGTGCTTGGTTAAGCTTTTGCTTTTGACTATCCTGTTATCTACATATACTTCCATGTCATGGTCGATTTAATTTTTAAATAGCTTATTTAGGTCACTTCTATATTTTTTAATCTAAAAGGCATCATCTTGTAGCAATAAAAACCTTTTTCAGTAATGAAGGCCATATTTTCCTCATTATCCTTTAGCATTTTGATTTGGTTGTAACTAGAGTAGGCATTTACAAAATTAAAGAGGCCATGCTCAGCACTATCATCCATCAGTTGATCTTTTTAAGAAGAAAAAAGCTATCTTTTAGGCATACTTTGTTCAGGTCAGTAAAGTCGATGCACATCTTTCATTTTTCATTGGGTTTGCTGACCATCATCACGTTGGCTATCCATTCAGGGTAGTATACCTCCTTGATAAAGCCAGCTAGCGATAACCTATTGACATCTTCCTTGATGGCCTTTTATCTTTCTAGGGTAAATGTTCTTTTTTTTTACTGAATTGGTTTTACCTTCGGATTAGTATATAGCCTATGGACCATCATTTTGGTATCAATACTAGGCATATCAAATGGTGTCTAGGTGAATAGGTCAGCATTATCTTTTAAAAGTTGAATTAATTGATCTTTATTTTGAAATTTAGTTTTGATCTGCATAAGTTTTTCAAGGATGCTATCCTAGAATAAAGTTATTGCAAGATCTTCAGTCAGCTCAAGTTAGTTTTCAACTAAGCCTAATCTTTGATCAATTATCTTTTTTTTTTTGTTTGGTTAGGTCAAGACCATTTTTTGTCAAAATAGATCCCGACGTGATGATCAGTATATTATGGACAACTTACTGAATATATATGTAGTGAAATTGGTACATGTTTTTCATTTTATACTATATTTTGGTTAGCTTGTAAGCTCAATCCTAATGACATTTAATTGTTCACACCAACTTAAGAGCTCAATCTTCCTTAAAGTTACCTTAAAAAAATTTTAAAAATAGAATAAAAGTTTTCTTTTTGTTAGAGCTTTAGAGCTCGGAGTGACTTAAGAGCACGCTTCTATCAAGTTAATCTTATATTTTGTGCTCTTACCTGTGGTTTCCTACTTCTTGTCGATTTTTTCCATTTACCTTTCCTTAGTGCTTCTATTATCGACCAAACTATCAATCTACTTCCTAACCCTTTCTTTCATTATTATGACATAGCACTAACATGCCATGGATTGGTCTCCCCTAACCTTTCTAACCCCATTGGGTGTTGAGAATTTTATTTTCAGATAGGAAGCTGAGCTTATAATTTGTATAACATATTAGCTAGGTTGACCTAATATTATGTTGTAGGTTGATAAGATGTTCACCACCATAAATTTTATAACCAAGGTGGTTGTCCCTGGTTTTGTCCCCAAGGAGATCAGTAGTTTGATTGTTCTTTTCATAAGCACCTATTCATTCCCAAATTCTATTAATATCGTGGTGATCAACCGTAGTTGATCTTCACCAATTCTTCTCTTTTTCATCGTGCTAGAGTACATGACATGGTCGAGCTCTCATTATCAAATAAGATTTTTTTGACTACATAGTTGTACACTATGATCATGATCACTATGGCATCATCATATAGGTACTAAATTTCTTCAAGATCTTTCAAACTAAATTAGATCGGCTCATCTTTATAATTTTTTTATTTTTTTATCGAGGTACCTATTGTCATAACCATGCTTGAATTGAACTTCCTTTTGGTCGAGATGGAACTACCTTCAAAAATCACATTAATCATTCTGGTGATTGACCTATTGTTATTAGTTTGGTCCTCTTTTTGCCTCCACTCATTTTCATGGTTTTTTTTTCTTCTATTTTCTAGCCTTCTTTTTTTACCTCGAGTGAGTTCTCTTCAATATTGTCTTTAGTCCATTCTAGGTTGGCCTTATCTTCACTATTCTACAAATCTCTTCAACTGACTTTTCCTAATTAGAGCTTCAATTTAATTTTTTAGGTCGACACAATTTTTAATATTGTGGCCTATGTCTTTATGAAAGGTGCATATTTTAGTTTGATCCCTTCTCATGTTCTATCTCAATGGCTTCATCCATTTGAAGTTAGGATTCCTTTCAATTTGCATCAAACTCCTCTCTCAAAAGGTATTCAATACGATGTAGTTCTTTTTTCCACTAGGGTTTCCAACCCTATGTCGTCTCCCTCTTAAAGGAGGATTCTAGAAATCCTTACCTTTCTTATGACCGAGGAATGGGGATTAGCCTCTTTCACCTTAGTTATTTTTTTATTGTAGCTTTACCATTTATATATTTTTCAATTACCAACAAGATGTTGGCCAGAGTTTTAGGTGGTTCTAGCAACAATGTTAGCTCTATGTAGTACTCTTTGTTATTGAGTTCACTTGTCAAGGGGGTTATAATGATCATTTGTTCCTTTGCTTGAACCTGAAGAGATTCCACATTAAAGCACAAGTCATAGCTCTTTAAAGTTTTATTCTGTCCTTGGTAGATTGACATCAAATTTAGAGTCATCTTTTTCGCTCTTCAACTACTCATAAACCTAAATGGGAAAGAGTGGCTGAGCTCCTTGAATGTTGTGATTAAACTTAGTTTTAGACTGTTGTACCAAGATTAAGTTGTGCCCTTTAGTGTGGTAGCCGGGCCTTTGTATATTAGAGCCTTGTCTGCCCCTTACATTATCATGTTAGTTCTATAAAGTTTCAAATGATCGAAAGGGTCAGAAGTACCATCATAGGTTTTCAAGGTCGGCATTTTAAACCCCTTGAGAGGTATGGCTTTATTGATTTTTTTTGACGAAATACGAGGTTTGTAGGAATTTGAACTCATCCTCAAATGCTATTGCTTTCATTTTCAACTCTTTTTCCATGGCCTGTATCCAAGCTTTCAGGTCTTTGTTTAGTTAAGAATCAGGGTTTGTTTGTTTGGATTTTTGGGTCGTAGCATGTATTGAATTATAGGTGGGGTAATGGTGGGCTGGGGTGCTGTGTTCCTTTTTTTTGGAGGTCAAGAAGGCTTTTACCTCTTTATAGCTTGATTGTTTGACAATAGTTCCTCAACCAAAGTTGATTAGGTTGGGCACTTTTGAAACTCGTGGTAGGATTATGGTTTGTAACATTTATTGAGAGCCTATATCTGCTCGATCAAGGCTTGAAATTATTTCATGGTTGGTCCCATCTATGGTTGGGTAGGTTGGATGGAATGTTGACTATAATGGGTTTTTGTTCTAACCAGGATAGCCGTTTCTCCTTCTCTTCCTTGGTGGCATTATTTCATGCTTGGCTAATGAATGAAAAGGTCCCCTACATGGCGTACCAAATGTTTATGTTGAGCTCCGGTCTCAAGGTATTCTTGAAAAGATAGAAGAGAAGGGTGCTTAAAGGCAAAAGTAAATAGTGTTTCCTACGTTTACATTTCGATGTGCAAGTCAGAAAGAATGAGGTTAGAAGAAGAGTAATAAGGAGAAAATGGAGTGGTGTGTGTTACCTTCATAGTGCCTGGACCTCATATTTATAAATAAGTGATAGGGGACCATTATAGGACAATAAGGACACTGCTGAGCTGACATGACACTGAGAATGTCAGGCCGACTTGACATGTCAAGTCAACACAAATATTAAAATTACCCTGATTGTTTGTTGAAGACTTCTAACATGAAAAAAAAAAACTACCAGACCCTTTTGACAATTAAATGCCCCCTAACAAGGGAGCCATTGAAGGAACCAATAGGAGATGAAAAAACAAATGGCCGCTTGGCCTTCTACTTCCTCCTCTTGATTTTTTTTTTCTTTTTAACATTTCCTCCTTTTAATTATACTCTTCAATTAGGTAATTTTTTTTCTGGCTAAAATATATGAAAAAAAAAAGTTCTTAAATGATTTTTTTAAATAAATTTATCTAAAAGAATTTTTTTAAAAAAATTGATTTATTTAAAAATATAAATCAAAAGTTAAGGCTTATCTGAATAAAATTAAATGCTAAAAATTTATTTAAATGCAATAACAATATTAAAAAAATCTAAATAAAATGATAAAATTATGAGATTTTTAGTTATTTTAGTTTAAACTTTTTTCTATTTCTTCCATACAAGCATAACCCTCTTCAATTTAGTCCTTTTCTTTAATTTTTCTTATTATCCTTAATTTGACAAGAGTTGTTCAAAAATCATGTTAACTTTTAAAAAAAATAACTAATTTAAAATTAATTAGCAATAAGTGTAGTGATTTTATTATATTTATGTGTTTAAAACATTATCAACTTAATTATCAACTTAACTTATGTGTGATTAAGTTATATCAACACTTCTTTTTTATGGAGAAGAAAGTTTTGAACTTTGAATAGAAAGGTATGCGTGTTGTGTATACATATACATATATATATATATATTCTTAACATATTACATTTCTTGAAATACTATCTTAACCGCATTGTAAAATATCAATTACAAAAGATGGTTATTCTTTTAATTTCTGAGAAAATTGAATAGCAAAACAGTAGCGGACAATACTGGGTTGAAGTAAGTATCAGCACGCATGAAATGGCGAAAGCAGTTGAATCGACGAAGCGTGCATGTATTGATTAACGCTTTTGATTATTTATATTAATTATTGTTAGTAGTCACAATAGCACTCTTCAGGAACTAATTTCATAATTGATAAGCTGAAAACAGAAGTAAGAAAAGCACCCTGTTTACACTCATAAGTAATCCAACTAAAATAAACGTGTAGAATAAAAAATTAAGAACAAAGGATATCAAGAAAAATGGAAAAAAAAAAAAAAGCATAAATGACTCTGCCCTCAACTCCATTGTATATAGATATATAACTTCACGCTTCCTTATACTTGCTAAACAGTTAACAAAAACTCTTCACCAGTTTTGCTACACAATATTTTATTACATGTATCGTGATCAGTTTTTCTGGGGACTAGGTCCGGATGGAGGTACAAGCTGACCTTTGGGAAGCATCGTTCCAAGAGTCCTAAAGCTCGACTCCAATGTATTCTCAGTTCGAAATCCGGAAACCTTTGTCAGAGATGAGGGCCGTGCATGATACCGTGAACCTCCCAAGAGAAAGAGACCAATGGCTAGAACAATCAGGAAATTCACCAAGGTCTTTGATTGGTTTAAGTTGCCCATTTTTTAGTACCTTGTATTAAGATGATCAGTAAAGGTTTATATATATATATATATATAAAAGGTTGCTAATCGTTTTTCGTGCATGAAAGGTGGGCCGGCATGTCAACTGGGATTTTCTACAGCCTGTATGGGTAATCTTTGGTTGAATGAACCATAAATTTGCCGGCTGATTTTGAGTATTACTCTTTTTTTTTTCCCTTAAAAAAAGTTCCTGGAATTTCTGTTGGCCGGCTACTTCTTGCCGTTGAAATGAAGACCTGATCTTTTTTTTCTTTTTTTTTGGGTGGAAGAAAGGGGTGTTTTATTATAGAATTATAATATTAATTTGTACTGGAAACATAGTTGACAAATCCAAATTCAGAGTTACAATATTAATGCAATATTTCATAGTAGGTAACAAACAGGTCATGTCGTATCGGGCGGATGAATTAGAAAAAAAAAATAAATTAAAGGCTAATCCTTTAATTTTTTTTCCAAACACTTTCAAAATTTTCTCGATATATTTGAAATTTTTTAGTTGAACACCACTAAATCATAAAAGGATTCAAGATATGAGAAAGATATATATTAAAAATAATGTATTTGATAGCATTAGGGATAGTTTAATTATATTTTTTTCAAAATATAAGAATTTGTCATAGACAATCATATATATATTATATTACAAAATACATAGTTACCAGATAATAATTGCTGATGTGGATGCTTATGTGAACAATTTCTTTTTTTGACATATAAGATAAATCTTAAAACTTTTCATTATGATGACATATGAGATATTTATTAATTTTAAATTATTTATAAAAAAGGTATTTTAAAAATTATTAAATTATCTAAAATTTTAAAATTTAATCAAAAATTAATTTAAATTCTAATAAAATTATCTTATCTGTATATCACTTTATCTTAATTTAAAATCAATTTTAAAATAATTTATCACTGTCAGATGCATGATACTAGTAAATAACAATAGGTTTAGTTCATGATACAATCTATTGTTTTTTTTTATTTTCTCTGTTGAATTAGGTTTTATCATCTCCTAGTTTGTGAATCGAAAACATAACTGCAACCTTTTCTCTGGGACTTTTGTGTTTGCTTTTATTTTTATCGTAATTGATCTATTTCATGATCTGTCTTCCCTATGCTCTTTGCAGGAACAATCTGTTCTTGGCCATGGCGAATTCCAAGGGGTCAATAAACATAAGAAATTTGATGTTTTCTGGAAAGCATGCTTTACTTCCTCCAAAAAGTCCATTTCCTACAGTCTCTCCAACATGTACTGATTATGTCCCCAATAATGTAATTGCATCAAAAGCAGTTCAAAAGGCTAGAGAGGGAAATCCACACCACCTGCACACTTCCTTTGAAAGCCTTTTGATAGAGGATCAACCCTCTTGGCTTGATGATTAGCCTGAGACTCTTGCGTGAAAAAGAGGTCATCGACGTTCATCGAGTGACTTTTTTGCATCCATTGATGTATCTAATGGTCCTAAGCTAGATTATACAACACAGAATGAGTATAGATATAAAAATATGATTTCTGCACCTTCTTAGGCATCTCAGGAATTTAATTATCTCAATCACAAAGATGTTCGGCTTGCCTTTTTCTACACTGATGTGAACTTGGTAAAGCAAAAGAATAGGGCATGGTATTCACCTTTGAATACTATAACTCATCCAAGTGGATTTTCTTCTCTTAGAGAAAACACCATTCTTTTGGGTTTAGGATCATTATATGCACTACAAAAAGTAGAGGGATCTCCATCAACAACAAGTGAAAAACAAGATTCTGCTGAATCTACCCCTCTTGATACAAAAGCTTCTTCTAAGAAAAAGGATAATCCACCGCTATTATCCTCAATGCCACTGCCTTTTCTATCACTTCTAATTCTTTTTCTAATATTTGCATTTGCCTTTGACGCTTACTTTCTATTTTCCTTTTCCATTCTTGGACTTTCCAGAGAGTATTCTTTCTGGGCCTAAAAAAATGAGCTCATCAGTACTAACCAGGCTTGGCTTTGTCCTTCAATCCATGTAAGGTGATGCATTGAGGCTAGAACCATGTCTATGAATGCAAAGGAATTGTTTTTTTTAATAAAGGAACTTATAGATTGGAGATAGAAAAAAATTAAGGGTATTATAATTTGAATATTAAATTTATTAAATGTAATTTTTTAAAATTAAATGTATGAGTTAATTGAGATAAATTTTGGATTTGCAAATGAATTATTTTATAATTAAAATATGTTTACTATGAGCTCAACAAATTAATATGACTACAATTTTGACAAATTAAAAAATATGATCACCTACTTAATGATAGGAAAATTATCTCATTTCATTTAGGTTTTATTAGGGAGTGACAATATAATATATATATTTTAAAGTATATTAAAAATAAAAAATTAATTTAAAAATAAAGCATATAAAGGTATTTAATTTAAAAATAAAGCATTGTTTATTAGTTGACTTACATTGAGTTTTGGTCAGATTCAAATTATAGTGAAATTAGTAATTAATTTCCAAGCAAATAAGTTTTTATCATTTATATTTAACTAATATTCCTAAGAATTAAGTTTTCCTTTTATCTTATTTTTATTCATGAATAAATCTTTTATAAATAATACTATAAAAGAAGTTCTTATCATATGATCTTTTGTGCTTTATGAAAGTTCAACCTTTTTTATAAACAATTAGAACTCAATGATTATAATTTTTTTATGAAAGTTCAAGATTGACTGTTACTCATGTTCATGAGATACTTTATACAGAGGAAAGTCAGTATTTACTTAAAAAAATACAAAAGGTAAATAGTTTAATACATTTCATTAAAACCTTTTACCAATAATTTTCTTAAATAATTGTTTATAATTTAATATTATTATTTAAATTTTAAAACTATTTCATTTTAGTTTTTACAAGAATATAATTCCATATCAAATGTCAACCTCAAAACAATTCAAATAGACAAAGATTGGGAAAGCTATATAGATGCTGAAAATTATAACATTACTAAAACTCTTACAAAAAAAATGTAAACGGGAGTAAGTTGTTACGTGTATTATTTAAATATTTAAAATTATTATTTTTTAAATAAATAAAACTTATCTTAAAATTATATAAATTTGTAGGTGTACAAAAATGATAAAAGAAGCTGAAGATGATGTAAATTAAATAAAGTACATTTAAAGTGATAAGACTTTTAGTTTCTATTTTAATATTTTGTTGGCATAATTAATAATATTTTTTACAATATATTCTGAATGTTTTTTCTTCCTCTAATATTATTTATCATATATTTTAAAGTTTATTAATTTGTTAATTAAAATTTTTATTTTTGTTATGATTTGATACTTTAATTATATTATTTATTTTTATATATATTTTAAACATATTAATAATTTAATAATATTAATTTTTATTTTTATTTAAATTTAAATAAAATAAAAATAATTCGTGTATCGCACGGGTAGCAAACTAGTTATATTAATAATACAGTAATATAATATTTTAATTTGTTGTTTATAATTTTTTTATATAAGTGGATATTGTCAAAAAAAAAAAATCTTAGATCCCCGGCCCGTTGGTCATAAGCAATTGGAAATCACTTTTTAAGGATAATACTACTAATTTGCACATTAACATCTATTAAACTTTAAAAAGATGAGTTACAACTCTTCCTCATGTAAAAGTTAATATAGCATTGTGACACAAGATGAAAACTTGATAAAGTCATTTGAAGGGGAAGGAAAGTAATGAAAATATATTATCATATAGTAAGATTTTAAAGTTGAACATGCTTAATTAGTGGGCATTCAGATGCTGCCATTTAAGTGAAAGTCCTACCATGGAGAATGTTGATTGATCATTACTAAGATACTTGTTGTCATTTAATCATGACTACAACAACCTAGCTAAACATTGACTCCATATGTTAAGGAGATTTTTGTGTGTTAGGTAGTGTTTGTTGGTAGTTTAAAATGCAGTACATTTCACATTGGATAAAATGATTTAATTATTGATAAATAAAATTAATTTTTGTATTAATCATATTCATATTTTAATTAAATGTGTTTGAATAGAAACAATTATTATATGCAAATGGTCATAATTATTTAAATATAAATAAATTATTATTCATAAAGGCTATTAGAAGTTTATGTTTGTTCATTCATTATAAATAAAGCTTTTAGTATAACCATTTTCATTAAATTTGATAAGAGAGTTTGAAGTTTTGCTGTATTTTAAAGGCATAATTGCTCTTTAAAAAGTATCCTTCACACCTCAATGCCAAAATTATTTTTTATTATATTTATTCTTTTATTTATTTTTTTCTAACAATTTAAAGGTAATTAGACCTTTATATTTCGCATGAGGAAGATACAAAGAAAAAAAATTGACGAAGTTGGCTAAATCGATTTTTGAAACAAGTATGGAAAGCTTTAATTATCCAAATAGTTTCTTAGTGAAATAAATATTAAATACAAAACAAGTTTTTTGTTATTTTCTTTTTAGTTTTTATATTCTACTAAAAGAATTGATGATTAATAATTCATAAGAAACCTTGAGTCTCATTGAATTTTGTCTTCTTTATTGACTATTCTTTTAATCTTTTGATTTTGAATTAAATTATTTAATTTATGATTTATGATTTTATGATATGTTATATGTGTAGTTTCTTAATCATGGTAATGAATGGTCATGAGCATAAAATGGACATGAAGTACTTGCTAACTTTGGTTATGAATCTTTTATAGCTTTATTATATTTTGGTAAGACCATAGTTATCAAATCAAAATGATAAAATTCTCGAAAATTATTTTAAGGCATCAAAGAAATTTTGAATCTATAAATCTTTTTGAAAAAGAAGCAAGTATATATGTTCTTATCATAAAATCATATTTTATGGTCCATATTCCGTGATTGCACTTTATTAATGACAGAATAATGCATGATTCATATTATTTGATTTATATAATATTATTTCAACAAGATATAAATATATTATCTAAAATAACTTTAATTCAATTTGAGAAATTATATAATTCTTTGTAACCAGTTAAAATGCTTTTTATTTGTTGGATGACAATTTTTCATGTATTTTATAATTTGGACACAACATTTATAGTATTGTATGGTTATACATAAAATTTTTACTATTTTTAATTACATGAATCATGGTAAATATGGCTTTAGTGTTCATTATCAAATAATTTTTAAGTATCCAAAAGTTAGAATGAAAGTCTCAAAAGGAAACTATAAAAAGCATGAGTTTACTAGTTTTGAGGATGATTATATTTGGTATCATACTTATTGATGCATATTCTCATATTGAGTTGAAATAAAAGTTTTGAAACTTTTATGAAAAGAAAATATTAAGATATAGAATATTTACTAATTTTCTTTCATAAGGGTGGATTTAGAAGTTTCTTACTTAAACAAAAACAACCATCAAATAGTGAAAAGATAAATAATGACAACTTGATAATTTAATAGGATATTCTTTAATAAAAGAATGCAAATTTTCATATGGTGAGGTGATAAGAATAAAAAAATAAAAATTACTATCATAGTGTTGTAAGATTTAAGTATAATTTTATGAGCAAATTATACAAACTAATAAGGTTAGTACAACTTATTAAAGTAAAATAATAAAAAAAAAGTCCTTAAATACCTTAAAAAGACTAAAATGGCTTGATTTATTTATTGAGTTTATGCAATTATACTAGAAGTATAATTGTATTAAAGCTGTATAAAAGTATGAAAATAGATTAGTTGAAATTTATAAATATAGAGTTGTGGCCATAACCAATACCAACTTTTTCTTTAAAGGACAAAAATAAGGTAACAACATCTAGAACATATAAATAATATACAAAATTAAAAGTTTGAACATATTAGCCTAAAATAATTATATTAAAGATTCAATCTCAAGTGTGGGTAATTACCATAAAAGAATATTAAATTCCAAGATATTTTGTTAGTACTCTTATAAGTAAAATAGATTTAAACCCTTATTATTGGACACCAATAATGGGAACCCAATTTTGAATTAGTAACCTCTAATTACAAAGTTTAATGGATAAAAATAAGTTATTGTTATGTATCTGTTAAGTTCTAGTAAAATTCATTTAAATTTTAGAAACTAATATGATTCATTGCGTGGGGAAGCTAAGTTTTTATACTCTTAATGAAATTTATTATTTAAATGTTTAAAATAACGGAGACATAATGAAAACTTTACCTATGTAAACATAGAATTGGTACCACTTCAACAAAAAGAATTAGATCTCTCTTGCAAATGTTCATGAATAGCATAAGCATATGACCATAATAATGCTAAACCACATGGTTATAATAGTGTTGAAGTAGCTATAAACCTCTAATAGAAAGTAAATATATATTATATGTGTTATATCTTCAATTCTAATATTAAGAGTTGAGGTTTAATCTACGGACTTATTAGCTTCATTAGAATTCTAAGATATATATGCTAATTGAAAGTTTAAATTAAGAGATACCTTTTTATATTCATAATATTTATTTATGTGAAAATTAAAGATTAAGCACCAACATTTTATACTAGTAGAAGATTGTTGGTAGTTTAGAATGTAGAGTATTCCATATTGGACAGAAAATTTTAATTATTGATGAAAAAAATTAATTTTTGTATTAATTATATTCATATTTTAATTAAATATGTTTAAACCAAAATAATTGTTAAATGAAAAATAATTATAACTATTTGAATATAAATAGATTATTGCTCGTAAATGTCATAATTATACAAAATGTCATAATCATTTGAATAAAAGTCTATGTCTGTTCATTCATTATAAATAGATCTTTTAATATAATATTTTTCACTATTTTTAATTGGACAGTTTGAAGCTTTGTTGTATCCTAAAGATATAATTGTTTTTAAAAAAGTGTTCTTCACGCTTCAAAGCTAAAATTATTTTTTTATTATTTCTATTCTCTTATTTATTTTTTTCTAAAAGTGCTATATGAAGAAAAATTAATTAAGTTTGTATGTGTTGAATATGTGATGTGTTCTTAGGTAGTGATTCCGTAATCCTAAGTTTGTTTTTTTATCAAGTTATTGTTTTCTTTTATTTCAGTTTTCATAATTCATGTAAATTTTCTTTGTTTTTCCCCTCCTAATATTTTGATTCTTTATATTCCGCATATCAACAAAGTTTTCTAAAGTTGTTCTTCCAAATATTGCTATTTGGTTTTCATGACGCCCGTGTTCTTTATCTGTATAAGTATAACAAGTTACGCATATATGCTAACACTACAGCCTACAATGCGAACATCAAACATAAGTTCAATTGCGGAATTCATTCAAGGAAACTTGTGCCTCACTCGCACTTATCAGCGCTGTAGAAATGCAGCAACTTTAGGGGCAATACTTTCTCCTGCAACCAAGAAGCTCAATTTTAGGGGTCCCTAAGTTTTCATTGGTATAAAAAGAAACGGTGAGCAAAAGCCTGACACATGAGCCAACTTTCCGGACTGAGAAGGAAAATTACTAAAAGCCTATTGAACAATTAATCTCCAACATTTCAGGATTTTTCATGCATGCTCTACGAGCATCGCTTACTTTAATGTTATATTTAAACATCTAAAAGGACAATAAAAACCATGTTAATCAACATAGATATATATGCCTTCTCATAATTTATATAACATATGCATTCTGCCCATTTTGAAAGATATAATTAACGCCAAAAAATTTCCTTGTACCACAGCATGCAGCTCAATGTTTCAAGATCGTAAAATGCGTACCTGAGAAAGACAGACATCAAGCTTCTCCAGCTCATCTCCCTCAACCTCAATACCGGTACCTGGGCACTCTGTGCAGAGTACAGAAGGAATCAAGGTCCCTGTAGGTTTAGTCTCTTCAACCTTCTCCACCTCATTGCATTTGGATCTATCTTTTCTCCTAGACCTTCGATTTCTTTTTTGGATTAACTGAATGGTTCTCAATCCTCTCCAGCTCACAAAGCTGTACCCATTAATGTATAAGGCATCAAGTGTGAATTACATGGAATGCCTAAATGTAAAAATGGAAATATGATAAATGTAAATATAACTTGAACTTAGAACTGTCAAGAATTAACATGTTAATCAAAGCTTAAAGCTGAGACTAAGAAATAGGCCATACTGACCAATATAATGCAAATTTAAGGGGCTCTCAATAACTTAGAAGGTGAGCCAAAGCCAAGTTGAGTAGAGAATCATACCCCATTAACATTTCTACTACTGCAAACAAGTTTTCCAGTATTCAAGTTCATGAGCAATGCTACATCTTTTTCAGGAAGCATCTTTTGCTGACAGATATGTCACACATTCTTTCAGCAGCTATACGCTGTTGCCGCCTCAACTCTCGCCTTATAGCCTTACTTGACATAAATCTTGTTAGCAGAAGCTGGTTATCATATCGATCTAATGCCAGTCTTGAAGAAGCATTATTTGAAGCTGAAGAGTCTTCCCCTCAAAGATTCACTTATATCCTCGGTCAGAAAATGACTTTTTCCTTTTCCTACTAGCAACTTCACCATTATACAACTCTGTGGGGGAACCAGATGTTCATAGTGATTTGATATCATCGAGCAATCCCTTTCTGCCTAGATCATAATCATAAGCAAAAGTAACAACAACAAATTCGTGCTTTGTTACCTTCAACTTATCATCATTTTTGGAGCCTCTTTTCCCAATCATTCACACCATATTCTGCTAGTCCCATTTGGAACTCCATCCTTCTCACAGATGATTTCTTCAACTCATCAAAATCAGCAGAAATGGCTGCTGAAAGTATAGTATTTGGTTCCCTTGAGAGATCTTAGGCTTGGATTTTAGCAAGGGAAATCGTAGTCTTTGTATCTTCATCTGTGCTCTAAAATTGATAGTGCGACATTAGCCTTCACAAAACCACTTACAAAAAAAATTAGTTGTTGCTACTCAAATTATAAATTATAAATGTGGAAATCTTTTATCAAGAAAAAAGAGAGAGCAAGATTTGAAGAAAAAATAATTCTTCAGTTTCCAGGAGAGAGAAATTTTGTCGTATGAGTTGATTATATATCAAATTACATGATAATGAAGGATGATTTAACTTTAAATAAGTGATATAAAATATAAATTGAAACGACATAATTGTTTCATGATAATTTTTGCCCGTTCATGGTCATATTAATTGCTCCATCATCGCTTGATGGACCAAAAATATTGCTCTATCTGAATTAACGTGCGTGGGCACCATTGGAAAGCATTAACTGCTTTGCAAACCGGAGTTTAGAAAACAAGACTCTGCAAAATAATATTCATATTTGCTATTAAGTAGGAACGCGTGTCTATCTGCTAGCAATAGTCTTTTGCTCTTTACTTGATTTTTTGCTACGGAAGTATTGAAAATCAAAATGCAAATTGTGATTTACAAAGTCGTCGGGCTTTGTTTCCAATATGAATTTTTAGTTTTTAACCCTCAAAATCTACTATAGAACTTCGCCTGATTGGACCTATTTACAACAACTTAAATAATTTGCTTTTACGTAGTTCAAATATTAAAGTTCCTGTGCAGTAAATGGCCCATACAAAATTGAAAACTAATTAAAAATAATATATAACATTTATACATTTAAAGTGCATCAAATCTTTTTTAAAAATGGTGTAAAACATGAGTGTAAATGATATGATAAAGCCTAATACAGACAATTTACAAGTGTGATAAAAGCTGTCTGGTTAATTTCTGTATCCATGCTTTAAAAGCTTACGGAATCAAGACTCACTGGGGTCCCAATTATTTCCCATTTAAATGGTGCCCTACAGCTCAAGGAAGCTCGTTCACCCAGCATCATATTCGCTGAAAGCTGCAACGTCGCGAGGAAGGTTTGCCTGCTTTTTACTAGGAATGTGTATTTCTAGTAATGAATAATCTAAGCAGTAGGGGTTAAAAAAAAGAAAACAGCTAGTGACATCTAAACATTAATTGTTTAATGTCTTATATATTTACTCAGATATTTAATAATTTGCATATTTATTCAAAATTTGACTTGATATTTTAAATTTCAAAAAATTTTTAAATTTAATTCAAATTAAAAAATTAAAATTAAAATTTATTTATTAAATTTAATTTATGTAATAAAAAATTAAATATATATTTTTTAAAAATAAAATATAAAAATAAAAATTTTCACATTCATATATATAATTATAATTTATAAATTTTATTCAAAACAAGACAGTTTTAATACTTTTTATTTAAAGTTCGATTCGAAATTTAAATAAATTTAAAAATTATATAAAAATTTATTTAATAAATTTTAATGTTTTATTCAAATTTTCTTCGTATTTAAATGGATAATACATGTCTACAGTAATTTATTGCAACTATATACGAAAAAAAACCTTCATTAGTTTATTCAACCCCACAAAATAAGTTTTTTTTGGATCATCCTCATAAAAAAGATAAAGGAAAATAAAGAATTGTTAACTCCTAAAAAGTATAAGCCAAAGAGAAATAATAACTAACAAGTCAAAAACCAAATAATCAGAGCTTTAAACAACATTAAAGATCAACTCATAAAAGCTAAACAGTAACAAAAAAGTAACAAAAAACAAGAGCAAACCCTTCAAAATCTAAACACCCCGCCCCCCCCAAAAAAAAGAGAAAACTTACAGAGATCTCCACTAGGGAAAATCAAAGCTAAAAAAGGGAAAACAGGAATAAATAAGAAGTGGGCATTGAAATATAGATCGAGATCAAGCACAGTGAAGCCTAATCATCAGCCTCTAATATGCTTGACTTTATACCAGCCTTTCTTGCATGAATCTCCCACGATCTTCACGCCCTTCTTGAAGAAAACCTTGAGCTCCTTGGCTCTCTCCTTTAATTGCTGCTCGAACCCAGCCATTGAAACGAAAGAGAAGAGATGAATGGGAACCAAAAAGTTGCAGGAATTGGAGTTGTTTAAGCTGCGTGTGCTGGTGTAAAGTGTAAAGTAAACTCCTGGAACCAGGAACTAAACTCTGGGCTGTTTTTAAGCTGACGAGGGAGTTGAGCTAGGCCTCGTGGGATCCAAAGCATCTTCGATACGTGGCGGCCATCTATGGGTCGTAGGTGTTTTGAATTTTGTTATCGACACGTTGATTGCGGGATAAGCATAAGCATGAGATGAATACGTGGGATGTTGAATGCGTTTTCAGCTTTCTGTGGGCCCAAACTGGACCACTTTATGGTGGGGAGACTGAACAGTATCTTCAATTGTCTTTCCAGTTTGAAGTAGACGGATGAAAGTAGGATGCTACTTTTGGACCCAACAATGGGAGCCTTTATGGGCTCAAGAGACCTAAGAATTGTTCAATATACTATAGTATATAGTAAGAAAAAAACTGAAAGGGAAAATTTTCAATTGGATGTTAGTGCGAAAAAAACAAATAGTAGTGGTCTTAGTAATTTAAATAATGTTAAAAGTACAGTGTTAAAATGTTGAAATAGTACTATCGAGAATTACTGATGCTGATGGAACTTTGACAGTTGGCTTAAAAGTTCCTAAACCAAGGGTACCCCACAAAGTAACTGGTTGGCATTGTGCTCCAACAGACATTTTAAATTAAAGGCGCTTCCAGCGGTTTAAATTTTTTTTTTTTTTCAAAAAAGGGTGATATCATAGATTCAAAGAGGGTACGATACAGCACCACGTTATTACATTACAAATATTTTTAATTTTAATGATATGGTTCATAAAAGTGTAAATAATTTTTTTTTATTAACTTAATAAAATCATCAATAATAACTTAATTTTTAAAGACACTTTTAATCTATATATAACACTCTTATCTCTCTCACTTAAAAAAGTTGGATTTTAAAATCACAAACCCACGTATAATACTCTTTATTTCTCACGTGACTTAGCAAGACTCTTAACTTAAATTTCATTTTGCCCTTTTTGTTTTTGAAATCTCTTTCACACTCTCTTCGATCTCTCTTGCTCTCACTCTTACTCTCACCACTCTCTTCGGTCTCTATTCGATTGGTACAAACTCTGCTACAGACTACCAATCTGCTACTAATTCTGCTACAAACTTTGTTGCTTCGATTTCTTCTGCTTGTAGCTTGGTATACACGATTTCCTCCGCATTTCTTTGATTTCCAGCTAATAATTCTATGCAAATCGTTTTTTTCATCTATTGTTTTTCAAATCTATTGAATATTTTCGTAATTTTTTAAAATCCCTAATTTTTCCTCTATTGTTTCAACTCAATCGTTGTGCTAAATTTCATCAGCGCCTTTTCGAAGCAGCTTAATCGTTGTTCTACCAGCTTCATCGAATTGAATTAGCTCGTCTTTCGCTACCTTCAAGAGTCAGGTCAGTTCAAAATTTTCTTTAATTTGTAATCTCTTATTACTACGATCTCTTTTTTTGAAAATTATTTTTGTTTTTGTTTCTTTTTAATTTTACATCCAGTGGAATTTTTTTGTTTCGCTGTATTTGCAATTAGTAATTTGAAATTTAAACAGTATATTTGTTTTTTCTATTTTGAAACTTTAACCCTCATAGATGAAAAACCTAAACTGATTGGAACTAAAGTTTTTGGTATGGTTAAATCAAATTTTCAGGTTTTTGGAATTCTACAGGTTTTTTTTTTTTGTTGACCTTCCTGTTGGGTTTTGACTTGGTACGTGATACTATACTCTAGGCTCTAAGTTATGTACACAGTGTTTTAATAACTCTTTCTGAAACCATCATTGTTCTAGGGAATTTGAGGGCCGGTCACAATTCACTTTAGTCAAGTGAAATTAGAGTTCATATACTTACACCTATTATATATCTTCTTTGTTATCATTAGATGAATCAATTTGAAAAACTAGAGAAAGCATTAGAGTGATATTGTATAGAATATGACATATTAAGGAACTAAATACTTGCAAGTGCTGTCAAGAGTAAAGTTGCTCTAAAGAACGGTTGTGGCTGTAAGAAATTTGATCACTGTGCTTACCATGAAATGCTAACTTTTGAAAAGGAATAAAGAAAAACGTGTTTCTTTTTGTTAAATTTGTCCATATGATTGCTTATTTAAAGCTTGGCATATGCCTTAATTTGTTATATGCTTATCCTCGTGCTGTTACTTAAAGCCTAGAGTATAGTATCACATGGTTAGTAGTTTTCCACAAATTGCTTGGTCTGCACATTTTCTTCTTTATCTTAAATAAATTTCTTCTGTTTGCAAATTCAATGATTCAAGACAACGAGCATACAAAGATAAACAATGGCAAAAGGCTGTTGGGTTTTATACTGAAGCTGTCAAGCTTAGTGGCAATAATGCAACGTATTATAGCAACAGGGTTGCAACATATCTTGAACTAGGAAGGTAATATTTACTTTGAGAATGATGTTCACTTAAGATCGATGAGAAGGGCTTCCATGACTCTAATCCAAGGTTTCTTACTCTATCTCTTTGCTTCAATTTTATATTATTGCTTTCTGTTTTATGTCATTAATGCATATGAATGATGTGTACAAAGTTTGTCAATTATTAACCATAGACAATCTCTACTTGTAGACTTGTAGTAATCAGTTTCAAAATGATAAATTCATTGATGGTTTGGTTATGAAGTTGGAATGTGTCCTCTATATTGTGTTAGGAAGGAAAATCCTTTGATCTAATACTTAAGTTTTGCTATCTCGTAACTGATATTGTAGGTTGCCTATTAGATGCAATCATTTTCACTTCCCTCTGCCAAACATACCATAATTCTAGTGTATTTGATATAGACATCATAATACCTGATATTCTAGTGTATTTACAGCTATGGTGCAATAAAAGCCAAAAAGGGGAATCCACCTATAATGCTAGCAGTCCAAGAGGGCTTTTGGACCTTTCAACAGTGTTATTCAGGAATCGGATTATATTCATTGGGCAACCAGTCAATTCACAGGTTGCTCAAAGAGTTATATCACAGCTTGTGACTTTGGCAGCTATCGATGAGGATGCATATATTCTGGTATTATCATATTTTTACTAATTGTCTCAACTTCTCTATTTTTTTCTTTTGGTGCATAGAGCTTTAAATCCATAATTTTGGAACCTGTTCACATTTTACAACTTTAACGTGTACCTTGTCAAGTGTATTTGAACTGCCCTGATGGAAGTAGCGATTCTGTCTTGTTAATTTATGATTGCATGTTTTGGGTGAGATTTTAAACTCTGTTGGGCCCATTCTTTTGTATTTTTTTCCTTGTTACTGCATGCTATGACATTTTAATACATATTCTGATGAAAACAATGCTGCATGCTTTATTTGAACTTCTTATTTTACTAGCATGAATTGGTCATTATTTCAAATAAAGCCAAAGATTGGCATAGTTTCTTTTGGAGTAGTTGCAAGCCAATGAGCACTTCTTCTTGCTGGTGGAGAGAAGGGGATGCCTTATGCAATGCCAAATGCATGCATTATGATACACCAACCACAAAGTGGATTTGAGGTATGATTTAACTTCTTGGTTTGCATTACTAGTTGCTACATTTAGAAAAGAAAAGCTTTTAAAGGGGGATGAGAAGATTTGAAATAGCTAATGCATATCTTGGCTGTATTGTTCGAGGGGCAAACTACAATTGAATGAAGCTTGTTGTGCTGTAAAAGATAAATTCATTTCTTGTAACAAAATTAGAGACACTATGAAATTATTTTTAAGTTCTTGAACTCTGTGTAACAAACATGAAATCACTTCTCATGTACTTGTTGAAATTTATTGGTTCTGTTTCTTTCTCTTTGAAGGGTCATGTTGAAGATGTCAGACGTCAAGTGAATGAAGCAGTTTAATCTCACCATGTAATTTTCTTTTTCTTATATTTTGCATTTTCTGAGTAAGCTACCAATGAATCAAAGGGATTGATCTCCATGTTATGCTTTCTAAATTTCCTTTTCATATAAAAGCTTTTGCTATGGTCATACAGATACTTACCAAAGATAGAAATACTCTGCTAAACATTTAACCTTTTTCACTACTACTTTTGTTGTAGAATTTTGACAAAATGTATGCGGCTTTCACTGGCTAACCTTTGGAAAGAGTGCAATAATACACAGAAAGGAATCACTTCTTATTTGTTTCTGAGGTAATGTTGCTTTTTGATTTTGTTAAAAACGAGGTAATGGTTCTCAGCATCAATGTTTGCTGAAAACATCTTGCCTAACGCGTATCCCTCTTCTCTTTCTTCTTGCTTACCTATAGGTAGGAGGTAAGGAGAGTGACAATAGAGTTTAAATTGATTTTCCCTTTTAAGGGCCTATAGAGTGATATCTTTGTGTTTTAAATGTCACGGCATTAAACGGTTTCAACAAATTGAAAGAAAAGACTAACAGGTTTTCTATCTTCCTATTGGTTCTTTAATTCTCTCACAAGGCTACGGAGTTTGGGCTCATTGATGGTGTATTGGAAACAGAATATTAAACTCATGTTGAACTTTACAAAGTCCTTTGCTGCTAAGCTTTACGTCATTACGAACCTTGATGTACTATAGCTTAATTTCATAGTTATTGGTAGTTGTAATTATGTTTTGAATTGGTGTTTGTAAATTTACACGCAAATTATTTGAAATTATGATGTAGTCATTTAAAGGTTGATAGCTTTAGAATGATGTTCACTGTAATACTTTGAAGATGATACTACTGCATTATTATTTTATAATTGATATTTTGATAGCTTTTTTGGTGTTTTGATAGTTTTGGTATTTGTAATAGGATTGGTAGTAGGTTGCAATTTGCCTTTGATGGTTATTTGATGTTCTAATGATAATGGGCTATATATATAGACTCTTCAACTCAGTAGCTGCAATAGTCAAGAAGAGGCTATTGGCTGCTTAATTTATGCACATGTAATATGATTGTTACCTATTGGGCTAGTGACTACTGATACACTAGTTATCAGTCGATGCATGCAGCTGTGTCAACCATACGGATTCCTGGTTCGGGATGTGGGCTACTGGCTGCTAATTTAAGTAGCTCCTAATAGTATGAACAAATTTTGAGCTGGTTATTGAATCGTCCGTGTATGTCCATGAACTGCATCAAATATCCTGCTTTTATAATTAAGAGGCAACGGGCTACTAAATCTCAATACCTGTGATATGCCAGGGCAACTTGTTTGTCGCCTCCTTATTTGGACGTAAGCTTTTATATATAAATTCAAAGTTTCCCCTAATATTAATTGATTGGTAACTTGCCGGTTGCTTCTAGAATTGAGTTAATAATGGGCAGTTACTCCTACAAATTAAGCTTTTATCAGTCTATGGCACTGTGTCAAAATATGTTTTAAAATTCCCTGGACTCTAATAATTCGTTGATTCTTGTGCTTACGAGTGGAACTCAATGCCCTACTTTTAAAACGGATAGTGACCATTTATTATGTTTCTTTGTGGTGCATCTGCCATCTAGCCAATAATCCTTCTTCAGTGACTTTAAATGAAATTTGTACTCAAGACATGGACTATGAATTCGTTCTTTATTTTGTCACGTAGTTTAAATGCATGAACGAGTGTGCATCTTCAGTCACTACTCACTAGTCTCCTTCCTATAGAATTCTTTATTTATTCTCTTTTCAGGTGCTCCAAACATCAAAAAAGCACTGAAAAGCCAAAAGTCCGAAGTTGTGTGTAATAAAATTTCTCAAATCACAGTGCTAAGAAGTTTAATTTTCATTTCAACAAAGGGTGCATTTACCTTGCTCCTGGATAACCAAACTTCTCTCTTCTATTTTAAAAATCGAATCATGATATAGAATTAAAAGTGTACTATTGATCAATATTTAAAGCAAGTTGTAGTGATCTTGCCACATGTTTTAACTTTTTTTATTTTTAATTCTGTTAGATGAATAGAAAAAGAATACTCTCTTTTTCTTGTGAAGGTGAAATGGATTCAGAAATATGAAGGTGTGAAAATAAACAAATCTTGCTGTTTATTTCATTTGAGAGAGTCATTAGACAATAGCGATGCAGATACTACTATAATGTTTATAATGTTTCCTCTTCGCGTCTTTCTCGTAACAACTAACAAAAAAATACCTAATCTAAAGTTAGTAAAGGGTAGATCGGCCAGGCAAGTGATTTAAAGACTCTGATTTGTAGTTTTAGATACCCAAGTGTGCTACATGATTTCTTTTTTTGGATAATTGAAATTTATTTAAAAATCCAAAAAAAGGCAGAACAAGTATGCTGCAAGAAGAAACATAAGGGGATAGCCGCCGAATATGCTAGCTAGCTAGTGGTTTGGCTTATAACCCAAAGAACTTTGTTAATAGATTTATAAACTACGTTGTGAAAGAACAAATATCAGCAGCAACTTGTTGAAAAGCCAACTCTGGAGACTTCATCTTCCTCGTATGCTTTCTTGAATTTCTTTCCCTCCAGATGTAGTAAATAGAAGCTGTCCAGTTCAATCTAACTAGTGTAGCTTGAAAAGGCTTCCTTTTTGAGTGTGGATACTGCCCAACTTGTGCTTTATGATTTCTGGTTGGTCCTTTTGCCAGGTCCTAGTTATGCTTAGGTGGATACTCAAAATTTATATTCTTGGATAGTTGGATGAACATCTCTGCAGAGACGGGATCTACCATGGGGGCAGCTGCCCATTGAGATCCTAATATCCCTTAGAAATTATTACAAAAATTCTTTAAAAATTTAATTTTTTTTATAACTTGCTCCCACTAAAAATGAAAAAATATATATATGACACTTTTATAAATATTTAAAGGAGCAAAACTATAATTGCAATATAAAGAATTTATTTTACAAAAATAATAAGGTCAAATGTATAAATATAAACAAAATAAACATTTATAAATAGTTTTTTATTCAAGGACCATAATTTCATTTAAAAAAATAAAATAAAAAGTGATATTCTTTCTACTCCACCTAATATTTGTTTACTATTTAATCTTTTCCTTTGCATGGTGGAATGGATAAAGTCCTCATGCCACACAATTGTCTCACGGTTAAGCAAAGGAGTTATGCTTGGATCAAAACTTCTCTTTGGCCGAACATGATAGAGTCCAAGTAAGCTTGGATTAGCATGCAACCCTTCTTGGAAGTTGTCTAGCCGAATCCATCATGGGAGAGTCCTTGTGCAAGTGAAAATCTATGAATGTGGATCAAGGTAGCTCAGCTATGAGCTTTAAGATTGGCCCAAATTTACTCCTTGTATGCTTGTATACATGACTTGCATGAAAATGATATTTATGAGCTTGAAAAATCCAAAATCATGAAAAAAACTTGAAAAGCACCAAAAATCATCCAAATTTTAAACATTGGCACCATTTTTAGCACATCAAAACTCTATAATTAGGTGCTATCAATGCTTGTCGAAGATGGTACTAATTGATTGCATGTTATCCTTTAATTTTGGTAAAAATTATCTTATTTTCTTTAATGTTTAAAATTAATTCATTTTTCCTTTTCTCTTTTTTTTTTCCTTTTCCTTTCTTTTTTTTTTTTTTTTTTTTACAAAACAAAAACAAATAAAATTGTTTTCAAATTTAAAACAAAACATTTTTTTAATTTTGGATCAAAATGAAAACACTTTAAATATCGAAACACTTCTTTTACTCTCCTATAACTAGGTAGAATTTCAAAAATATTCCAAACTTAAAGGTTTTTAAATTGCCCCACAAAACCAAAATAATAATTCTCATAAATAATAATCACCGAAAGTCCCTTTATAATTAGGCAAGATCTTAGTGATTATATTTATTTTACATATTATCTTATTTTAAAACATTTTACTTTAGAAACCAATTTTTGAATGCAAATGCATGAAATGCATGAACATAATAAAATTTGATGATTGCATCACAAAATAATATGAATAAAGTATGAAAGCATGATCATATAAATATGCATGTGATGATAAGATAAAATGAAATGTAAATGCATGATTGATTTAGGGTTTGAGGGTTGGTTTTAGGGTTTAGGTTGGTTTGAGATCTAGTTTAGGGTTTTAGGGTTTAAGGTTAGTGTTTAGGGTTTTAAGGTTAGGGTTTAGGCTTTAGTGTTTAAGATTTAGGTTTAGGGTTGAGGTTTAAGGGTTAGAGTTTAGCTTAGGGTTTTAAGGTTTAGGGTTTGATGGGAGATTTGGGTTTTAAGTTTTCTTTTTTTTTTGGAAATGTGTATGAAATAAATGCAAATTACAAAAATGTCATTAATTAATACATGTGTCAAAAGCATGACCTTTAAAAATAATTATAAACTAAGGTATTTTCAAACTTAATATCACAAATATGTAATACATAAAAATTCAAGACTAAAATAGATCAAACATAGAAAACTTTAAATTTTGATTTGAATGTTCCACCATTATTCATTATTAAACACAACCAAACAACTTCAAAGATTCATAAAAAACAACCATCAAACAATATTTTTTTCAATGAAACTTTTGTTCAAACATGTTAGAAACTTACCAAACATCATAGAAACATAATCTAATGCCTAAAATGAAGAACCATCAACCATCAAGGAATGAAGGTTCAGCCAAACAAAAGGACATTATGGCTAAACTTACCTAGCCTATCTTTCAAGCATTTTTTCCATCCTATGTCATCCAAACAAATATTAACCACTTGAAACTTACCTCATGATGGGATTTATAGCATTAAAAAAATTTTAAACAAACATATAATGATCCAAGAATGGCAAAGAAATCATGATAACAAAAATGGTAATCAAACAACAATACATTCATCCAATCGACCAACAATCATGTTAAACAACAATATCATCATTTAAACATGGGTTAAGTACATAACCCTTAAATTTTATAATTTCTATCACATTGGTACCTAAAATTTTTTTCTCATATTAGTACCTAAACATTCAAATCCGTTATCACATTAATACCTGGAACTAACACCATTAGTCAACTTTACTGACATAGCATAAACATCCAATAAGATATTGACACGTATAATAAAAATTCAGCCACCACCACATCATCAATGTCACGTCATCTTTAAAAGAAATTTTCAAAAAAAATTTAAAAAATTTCTAAAAATTTTTAAAATTTCTTTAAAAAATTCTAATTTTTTTTTAATTCTACAAGTTTTATTAAAATTTTTTAAAATTTCTAAAAATTTATAAAAAAAAAAATTTAACAACTAAAAAATAATTCTAAATAATTCTAAAATTTTTTATAATTTTTAAAAAAAATTTAAATTTTTTTGGAATTTTTTTTTGAATTTTCAAAACAATTTTTAATTATTTTAAATTTTTTATAATTTTATGACATTTTCAGAATTTTTTAGAATTTTTTAGAATTTTTTAATTTTTTAGATTTTTATAACTTTTTAAAATTGTTTTGAATTTTTTTTTGAAATTTTCTTTTAAAAATGACGTGGCATTAATGATGTGGTGTTGATTAGACTTTTTGACACATGTTAGCATCTTATTAGGTATTCATGCTACATCAGTAAAGTTGTTTAATGATGTTAGTCCCAAATACCAACATGATAATGGATTTGAACATTAAGGTATTAATGTGACAAAAAAAAATTTTTAAGTACCAATGTGACAAAAATTATAATGTTCAAGGGCTAAATATGTGTTTAACCCTTTAAACATCATAAGCTACCATTTAAAGCAACAAAATGATAAAGAAGGACAAGAAGAGGTTTAGCCAAACACAAAAATACTATGATCAAACCCCTAAGTTCTTTTCAATGGTGGATTCATGGTTTTTGTCACTTGAATTTTGGCTTCAATCTAACTATTGGTTAATTGGATAAAGTTATTTCAAGTTCCAAGTAAATAAAAATGAATTAAAAAGCTTCAAGAAAAACAAAAAAAAATGAATTAAATCAGCATGATAAATTTTATGAAATGTGATAGAGAATGCATGCAAATAGAAAAATGGTGTTATGAAAGTATACTTTCAAAACCAAGTACAAAAAAAATTTTTCCCTTTTTTTTCACAAATTTTTTTCTCAATTTTTCTTCCAACAAGCTCTTTTGGTTTTTCATGAAAAAAGACCTCTCCTTTATGAAGAAGAAAGCCACCAAAATATCTATTCAAATTAAATCAAGCCTTTAGGATCAAATCTCATCTAATGGCCAAAATTTTCCCTTGTTTTTAATCTAAGAAGCAATCTTTAGCCATTGGATCAAGATTCCTTATGAGATCTAATGGTCTACATTGTTCGCTGCAAATATTGGATTTTTACAACCCCTAAACTAAGTGAAAAAACTATTTCACCCTTGGTACAAATTTTTCAGTATTTGAGCCATTTTCTTATAAATTAATTCTCATGCTCCTTTTGGTAATTTCAAAGCCCCAAAAATCATAAAATATTATGAAATTGAGATTTGAAAATTTTTATGAAAATCCAACTTCGAAAAGGTTAAATTATGAAATTATCCTTAATGGGTATTTTGATAATCTTACACCTCTTAATGTGTGATTTGAGTTTTCAATACATCAAAAATCATTAAAAAAAATTCAATATGATATAAAAATTTTCACAAAAATTCAACTTTGGCAAAGCCAAATTACGAAAATCTTTTAAGGGTATTTTGGTAATTTTATTCTTTTAAAAGTACAAAAAAAATTTTTAGGGTTTAAAAATCACCAATTTCAATTTTAAACCACATTGGTTCCAATTGGATTGTGAATTTTTAGGATTGTCTCAGATTCTATCCGTTTTTATCAAGTTTAAATAATTTTGACTAAGTTTGACCAATTTTGACTTTGCTTATCAAGTTTGATCAGATTTTACTAGGGTTGACTTTTTAGGCATTTTGGTTAAATTGATCTAAATTTTGATTTTAGAACTTTGTCAAAATTAGAGAGATGCTAGATTTGAACTGAGTTAAATTTTAAAGACTTCACAAATGGTTAGGATTTGGTTGGACTAAATTAGGTATCTACAGCTATCATTTTTTTACATTGAAAGAGTTTTTTGTTTTCTTATAAGAGTTTTTGTAAACATAGGCAAGTAACTTTAAAAATCAATTTTGAAAATGGCTCCTATAAATATAGGCAAATGACTTTAAAAAATCTATATGGAAATAACTCCTACAAAAATAGGCAATACACTTTAGAAAAATCTATTTGAAAAGGGTTTTAAAAGTCTAATCTTGAAAAGTGTTTTTTTTTATTTTGTTTTGTTTTTGTTTTGTTTTCTCTCTCTCTCTCTCTCTCTCTCTCTCTCTCTCTCTCTCTCTTTTTGAATAATTTCTCTTATTAAAAACACCATAACTTTTGAAAAGAAATCTAAATGAAAACTTGAATAATATCATCAAAAAATGAGATGACCTAGAATATCACCATCGAAGACGACTCGAATATGACCACTGAAAGAATGTAGATATCTTCGAATACCACCATCGAAGAAAAATGCAAATTTAGATTTGGATACTTGAATATCACCACCAAGTAGATACAAATGACTTCAGATATTACCACCAAATAAAATAAAAGGCTTTAGATATCACTATCGAAAAGGACTTGGATATCACCACCAAGCAAAACCAAAAGACTATGGATATCACCATCAAAAAGGACTCAAACATCACCATTGAGAAAATTAGAAGACTAGGATATCACCACCAAAGAAGACTAGGATATCACCACTGAAGAGAATTCGGATATCACCACCGAGTGAAAATGAATGACATCAAATATCACCACTGAAGAAAATTCAAATGACTTTGGATATCACCAACGAAGAAAACTTAAATATCACTACCAAGAAAATTTTAAAAAAAGTTGGATTTCACCACCAAAAGAATTTTATGAAAAGTTAAATTTTGTCACTGATAGAGTTTTGATAAAAGGTCAGATTTCGTCATCGAGAAAGTTTTGAAAAAAAGTTAGATTTTGCTACTGAAAAAATTTTGACAAAATTCAAACTTGAATGCTCGAATATCACCACCGAGAAAGTTTTAATGAAAAGTCAGATTTCACCATCGAGATTTGAAAAAGCTTGGACATCACGATTGAAAAGTTTTTAAATATTCGGATAAGACCATTGAGATTTGAAAACTTGGAATTTAAAACTCAGGTATCACCGTCGAAATTTGAAAACGCTCGGATATCACCCCTAAGGAGCTTTAAACAAAAATCCATAAATTATCATAAAACATGCAAAAAACTCGGATATCACCACCAAGGGAATTGAATAAAAGATGGTATTATCATAAAAAAATTTAGACATATTTTTCTAAGAAATGTTGCCCACTATTTTTGTATCCATTCTTGTTTTTCTCAATTTTTTTTCTTTTTTTCCTTATTCTATCCTTTCTTTATTTCTTTCTTTTTTTTAACCATTCAAATTTTCTTTTTCTTTTTTTTTTTCAGTATTTACAAGATTGTCAAGTGTAATTATTATACAAACATTTATTTTCAAAATGACAATGCAAATGTAAATGCAAGTGTAAAAATTCCTATTAACCATGCAAATGTCATTTCTATGTTGCAAATGTTCCATGTGATTATGCAAAATGCAATTTTCTAATCCTAGTGATGTAGATGTTTTGCAAGTGTCAATACCTTTTTTATGATGCAAATGTGACAATGCTCATGCCAAAATCCTTGCCGTGATGAAAATGCACATTTCTTTTAACGATGCAAATGCTTCTACAAAGATGTAAGTGGTAAGATTCCTTTTTCTTTTCATTTTTCAGATATCATTTTTGTTGATTTCTCTTTTTTCATCAAATTAACTCTTCAACTTCTTCTCGAAAGGGCTTTCTCTTCCATTTTCTCATATCTTCTTATTTATTCATTCACTTATTCTTTCTTGTTTCTTCACCAACTTCTATCTTCTTTGCTTTTGATCAAACTCTTAAGTTTTCTCTCATTTTCAACATGCTTTTGTACAACATACAACATGTAATATGCAACACGCATTTTGGACTTAATTACAAGAATAAGATAACACACCACCATTATTTAAAAAGACATATTTTCTTTTTTTTCTTTTCTTTCTAACAATGTGGAAGCTTCGGTGAAAAACATTTTTCTTCTTTAAATTTGAATTGGCCTAAAGATTTACAATTCAATGATTTTTTTGTACCAAACATGATTTTTCTTATTTTTCACAAAATTTCATTAAAATTTCTCAAAATGATCAATAAAAATTTACCTTACATAATTAAATTCTATAATAAAAAAAAGTGAAATATCTGAACAGATGTAGCGTTAGAAGTCTCTTGAAAATTAATGTTCTCTATTTGTAATGAAAGATGTGACAGTTTTCTTTTCAACTGAATTGGACGGTTCAGCATATGAAGGTTTCAATTCATTCAAAAGGACTTCACTATTTGAAGGGAATAAAAAGGGCGTATGCTTTTCCATCCAAACTCACAAATGAGGCATAAATTCTTTTTTAAAGCATGAATCCTATGAAAACCAAATAGGTTTGAAACTTTCTTTAGTATTTAAATATGGCATTTTAATATATGTCAATGTCAACTATGGTGGGCTCAAAGTTTTGGAAAGTCATTTAAAGATGAGGGAAGCTCAAATTTTTAAAATCAACCTCTTTTTATGTATTTCGAATCTTTTGAGACCTTGGTATCTTTAGTTCTTTAAAGAGGGTCTGGGATGCCTTTGGTCGGTATCAAGAATGGCTTTGAACCCTTTAAAATTTGCTATAAATTACCTCTTTACAAGATTTTCACCTTAGAGCCACTTTCATCATTCATCATTTTTTTTTTTTTTGCTTTTTTTCTTTTTTTTGATTATTTACACCAAGCACTTAAGAATTCAAATCTATACAAAATGGATTAAAGGTCCAAACAAATAATTAAATAGTAAAAGAAGGCAAAAAAGGTTCACAAGCTTTATGGTCATTCCTCAAATAAGTTTTTCAACTTTAAACATCCATGTTTGATCAAATATGAATTTTCCTAATGACTTAATGTAGGCCAAGGCTCGAGGTTGCTAAAAAAAGGGATAAATAGGCCTAAAATGAGTGTTTTAAAGGCAATTTAGATCAAGGGTCATACTTTCATGCGAAGGATTCACTTTAGGGCATTTATTTTTTTTTTCCTTTTTTTTTCTTTTAAATTTGTTATTTTTCTTTATTTTCTCTTTTTTTCATTTTTTTTCTTTTTCATTTTTTCTCTTCAAGTGGATTCATAACTTTGGAAGCTTTTTATCGAACATTTACCTTCAGCATATAAGGTCTTTTCTTTGGACTTTACTATACTTAAACTCCTAAATGCATTTTTTTTACCACCAATATAGAAAGTGATCCTCGGTTAGAGTTTATTTTAGAAGAATTTTATCAAGTTTAAAGGGTAGCAAGGAATAAATTTTTATATTCGTAAAATGATATTGAAAGATAGCCATTTATCATCTCAAGCATAAGTCACTTAAATTTGAAAAGCAATTCTTTTCAAAAAAAAGGTTTGAAGAAAGGTTTTTTTTTTTTTTTTTGTTCTCTTTTTTTAACTCATTTTAAAAACTCTAGTTTTCTCTCATTGGTTTTTTTTCATGAATTTATTGAGACTTTTTTGTTTTTGAATTTATTTGAATGTCTCAAGTGCATGATGTCATAGCCAAATTTTTTCCTTTCTTTTCTCTTTCTTTTTTTTCATCATTCGTTTCTTTCATCATTTTTCTTTTTTTTTTCTTTTGCATGCACTTACCACAATTAAAGAAAGATGTTTTATTTTGGCAATCCAACCCTATTAAAGGTTAATGTGAACAAAAATGAGTCTTGTGGAATGAACTTGCTTAAGGTGTCAAAAAGTTCATGTCACTCCATAACAAAGGGCAATTTGATCGTAATTCAAACTATCTTAAAGGCAATGAGATCTTTATTTTTGGTCAACGTCCCATAAAATACCGATCAAGGACAATTTTGAGGTTAAGAACTAGAAGGCTGGTATGTTTTGGGTTATTAGAAAGGATTTGAGTGGCTCCAATTTTAGGAACTTTTAAAGGTACAACATAACCTCGACGTTTATCAAATTACCATATCCAAATTCTTAAGAAAAACATTATGTTTGCCTGATCTTCTTGGAATCCCAATTTTTTTTTTTTTGAAATTGGTAGTTTCATTTTTCATTGTCTAGAAAAATATTAACATCATTTTATATCACAATATTATCAAGCAAAGGCAAAGGTTCACAGATTCAACTTCTTACCTCTTGAGCGGTTAATGTTGGTGAGTGAAAACATTTGAGAATGCTAGAAAAAGGTGTGAAGATATTTGGTGAATTTATTTCTAATAGTGATCGCCAACTTTTTTTATACTTCTTCCATCTTTTATTACAAAAAAAAAAATTTTTTTTCTTTCTTTTTTTTCTCTTTATTTTTTTTTCAAGGCATTTTCTTCCTCTTTTATTTTCGTTTATTTTTTTTATAACTTTGGAAATTAATTATATGGGGCTTTATTTGAAATCCAACAACTTTTAATTTTATATTTTTTTAGGAAAAAATCTTAAAAATCCAAAATTCTTAAAGAAATTAAAAACTTCAAATGACAATGTTCACAAATTCACGAGACAATGCAATGCATCATATCAAAATTTAAAGTCTATTCATTCAGTGCAAACATTCAAACCACCTTCCAACATTCACAAGGATATAAATTCTAATTGATTTTTCATTTTCACCCTTCTAACACATACTAAGAAGATATTTTATTATAAAGTCTATATTATTATTCTTACTGAATGAATGCCACACAACAATTTCTAAATTGCAAGACACATAGAACATGTTTATGAATGTATGAATATGATGATGAAGTAAAAATATAATAATATGCAAATATACCTAAAACAATAGATTTTTATATATACAAGACCCCAAATGATAAAAATTTCATCACCCATGAATGTGTATGCAATAAATGTAATGTCTTATTGCAAAGGTGGTGAGATATGAAATGCAATACATGTTTTATGAAATCCTATTATTCATAAATCTATATGCATGAAATGTAATGACATATTTACATGAGTGATATGATTGCTACTTTTTATATAAAGTCTGCAAGTGCACAAATCAAGTAATAAAACAGAGTATTCCAAGTATTATCTCTTTAAGGATTATAAAATTTAATGTTGAGTAGTTCACAATTACCAATGGTGAAATCTTGAAATTCTATATCTAAACAAATGGAAACTTGGGTTTTGGTTGCAAAGAAAAGAAAAAAAAGATTGAAAGCAATGTAAGCTTAGATCTCACTTAACCAACTTTCACTTGGTCAGCCAGAGACAAAAGCCAAAACAAGACCTTAGAAGATATAACAATTACAAACTTGAGAATAATGAAATATTAAGATTGTGAAAGTAAAAGATTAACGGGATCAAAAGCACGAAACTTAAAAGCTTGTAAGAAAAAGAATTATGGTAGGAACTTATCTTGCATAAAAGAAAACTTAGAAAGCAAAAACTACATGAAAACAAATTAAACTAGAAAAGTAAAGATGATTGCCAAAAATGAAAAAATAGAGAATAAGCTTGAAAACAAAGAAGAAAAATAGATCTTGAAAAATACTTCTTAGATTTAAAATAAAAGAATTATACAAAAAAACTTCAGTTATCAACAGTGCTGTCACCTCAGCTAATAACTAATCTAAAGAAAAAGTAAATAACTAAGAAAATGAAAGAGAAAAGAAAAAAGAAGTAAGGGATGAGACAATTTGGAGTACAAGAAAACTTTCTATTTATAGTGGTAGGATTGGCTAGGATAGGGATTAGAGATTACAATTTAATTCTTAGCTAAACTCTATGAGACAAGTCTATCTTTATTTTTAAAGAAGTTAGCCGAACATGTGAGTCTTCAAGTGGTGATGTGGAGCTTGTATGGTCAAATGGGATTCCATGAATGGTCTTTCATGTTGATGTGTCTTGCTAGGTCATCATTATCTTGAATTCAAATTGAGTTTTAGCTTAAGTGAATATCCAAGAGCTTATCTTCTTAAAGTAGTTATATTAGGTTAAAATGTTTGAGATATATCGTCAAGAATCCTTCTTAAATAAAACTCTTATCTTTATCTTTTGTAAAAATATTTATCTTACCTAAAAACTCTTTTAAGATAATTAAAAAGTCCTTACTTATAGGATTTTTTCTTGATTAAATAGATGTAGGAATCCTTGTTGTATCATAACTTTATCCTTATCCTCCTTTGTAATTTTCTTTTTGGAGTAAAATTCTTTTAAAACAAACAAAGAGTCCTCTTACCGCTACAACTATTCTTTAGCCCAATTTATCATGATCTTTTCTTGGCTAAGTGGTTCAGCCACAAACTTCAATACATAGCTAAATATTGCATGGTTCATGCTCTTGGTTAAATATTACACCATCTTGCATGAATTGCATGGTTTTTACAACCCATGTGCATTATTCCTAAAGATCAAGAAAATAAACATTACAGGCACGAAATTCAATCAAAATTTAAAATTTTTGCACAAAAGGGACTTATAAAATACTGTATATTTTAATGCTATCACACCCCTATACTTAGCTTTTTGCTTGTCCTCAAGCAAAATCTCAAATTAACAAAACTAAAAACCATTATACATTCTCACGAAGTCAAAATTTACATAAAATTCCTATCATGTACTATTGCATAATTCAAAGTTAAGCATAAACATATAGTCACAAGAATGTCATTCAAAAACAAGCTTTCAATGACTTATGCTAATCATACATACAAATCTATTTCATCCTTAAGTCATGCATATAACTAAAGTAAATAGAATACATAACACTTCATTACTTTTCAATTTAAAAATAGAGTAGGCTTCATATGTTCACTTTCCCTATTCTTTTCCACTAATGCTAGACTTACATATTCAACTTAAGATCAAAAGATCTTTTAAGCTTATAATGTAAAGCTTGGGTCAAAATAAGATAAAAGAAATTTTTAGGCTCAAAACCTTATGGTTACTTTCTTTAACATTAGATCATCTCTTGAGTTAAATATAGTTTAGAATTTCACCTTAAGGGTTATATAGGTGAATTCTAAAGTACTTATTCAAATCTTAAATTTCATGCAAGTTCATATTTCACAAACCTTCATAAAAATCATAGCATTTCATATAAAAAGAATAAAAATGTATGCATAAAAATCATATCCAAAGTAAAGACATGCTTAAGAATTCTTTTTAAGTTCCATTACATTGATAATTAAACTTCATATCATACCTTAGTCATTTAAGAGATTATATATAATTTCCAACTAAGTGAATATAATAATGAGATTTAGCCAATCTATTTGGTTTGAAAGCAAAGATGAGTTAAACTCAAAAAGTTTTCTTTTTCCTCTACATTTAAATTGAACCATATATCAAACCAAAAAGGGAAAAAGAAATACTCTCCAAATTTACTTCAAGGTCAAATTTTTATTTGTTTTGAGGCATTATCCTTGCTTCACTTCATCCTTACAAAAACAACTAAAACATAAAAACAATGAACATTAAAACATACATATTCTAATAAAATAAAGAAACATAAACCATAAATTTTGGGTTGCCTCCCAAGCAATGTTGGTTTTGGTCAAGCTTAACCATATTCCAAAAAGGGTTATGTGATTACCCCACATTTAACACCAACATCTATCCATTTAAGGATTTTTCTTCTTACAACATTTTCATTGACAAGCTCCAAATGGCAATAGGGCTCACTCATTATGGCTAGATTTCTTAGCTCTGGTATAGTTGGACTACGATAGGTGAACACTAGCTTCGGTACCAGTGAGAGGGATATAACCATGGAAACTATAGGATTAGTTTTGAAGACTAAAGTTCATCCACATTTGGTTTCATTAGAGAGGGTGATGTGTTCTCATCTTTTTCCTTGAACTTAATGAGAAGTGTTTCTAAATGTTCATTCTCATTTTCAACTAAACAACCCTTAATAATAAACTTCTCCAACCTATTTGATTCCAAATCATGATTTTCATAAGGTTGGGGTATTGGTAAAGATGGACTGTACAGCACAAGCTCAACTTTAGTGGCACCACAACTATGCATTTTAAAATGTCGGATCTTAGAGCCTTCATTATATTAAGGTGGTCTTCCATTTTAACCACTTTTTCATTTTGGTCTTCTTTGGCTATTACCTTCTCTTAAGAGTTTAGGTCTTCTTCAATTTCATACATTTCCTCCACATCTTAATAGCTGCCTTTCACCTTAGGTTTTATACTTTGCAATAGTGCTTTTGTAACTAGCATTAACATCTCACCCTTTTCAACTAAATCTTTAATGAACCCCTCAGGATCTTTCTCTTGAATATATTCATTATGATCTTTATCATCATCAGTAGCAACATACACTATTTTTTTTCCTTTGATTATCCTTTAATATGCACTCTACTTCATCCAACCAACTTAGATCAACATGTTTGTTCAAGTTTTTCAAATTGACAATTTGAGTTTTAAGAAGGATGGTTTCATTTCAGATGAATTCATTAAAGAAAAGTTCTATTTTTTAATGAGAAAATGGTGGGTCATATGAAGGAAGAGAGAATTGTTAAGATGAAGGGTTCATATGATAGGTAGGGATATATATGGTTAATGACTCTTAACTACTCTCTCATAGGTAATTCAGATGATTCTCAAAATCTTAAGTATAAGTGTTTGGGTAAAAGATTAATAGGATCAACAGCATTAAACTTAAAAGTTTGTAAAAGAAAAAGTTATGGTAGGAACTTATCTTGCATAAAAGAAAACTTAAAAAGTAAAAATTGCATGAAAACAAATTAAATTGGAATAAAAAATGATTATAAAAAATGAAGAAGTAGAGAATAAGCTTGAAAATAGATAAGAAAAACATATCTTGAAAAATACTTCTTGGATTTAAAATAAAAAAAAAAAACTTCGGTTGCTGGCAGAGCTGCCACCTAAGTCAATAACTAATGTAAAGAAAAACAAAATAACTAAGAAAAAAAATAGAGAAGAAAAAAGAAGTGATGGATGGGATGATTTGGAGTACAAGAGAGCCTTCTATTTCTAGTGGTAAGATCGAATAGGATAGGGATTAGAGATTAGAAATTACAAGTTTAATTCTTAGCTAAACTCTAACAGATAAGTCTATCCTTATCTTTAAAAGAGTTGGCCAAACATGGGAGTCTTCAAGCTATGAGGTAGAGCTTGTGTGGTCAAATGGGATTCCATGATTGGTCTTTCATGCTAATATGTCTTGCCAGGTCATCATTATTTTAAATTCAAATGAAGTTTTAACTTAATGAATATCTAAGAGCTTATCTTTTTAAAGTAATTATATTAGGTTAAAACTCTTGAGATATATCTTAAGAATTCTTTTTCAATAAAACTCTTATCTTTATTTCTTGTAAAAGTATTTATCTTGCCTAAAAACTCTTTCAAGATAATTAAAGAGTCTTTGCCCCATAAGATTTCTTCTTAGCCGAATAGATGTAGGAATCTTTGTTGTATCATAACTCTATTCTTATCTTTCTTTGTAGTGTTCTTATTGAACTCTTTAAGATAAACAAAGAGTCTTCTTGCTGTTACAATTTTTCTTTAGCCCAATTCATCATGATTTTTTCTTAGCTAAATGGTTTGGCTATATAAACTCCAATACATGGCTGAATATTGCGTGGTTCATTCTCTTGGACAAATATTGCACCATCTTGCACAAATTGCATGGCTTTTACATCCCATGTGCATTATACCTAAAGATCAAGAAAATAAACATTAAAGGCACCATATTCAATCAAATTTCAGAATTTTTGCTCAAAAAAAAAAACTTGTAAAACATTACATATTTTAGTGCTATCATGATGAACTGTTTACCTATGACTAATACAATATTCTTGTGTGAAATGCACTGCTGTATTATATGCATAAGACATGTCTACATAGAGCGTAATGCATTTGTTATGCTGACCTAATGAGGTTAACACTACTTAAGATATGCAATGAGGTGAAATGCATATGCTACTTATTAAAATGTGCATGAATGAAATGTATGTACCATTTATTAACATGTGCATGAAATGGAATCAATGTACTATTTATTGATATGGATGAGATGGAATGCATATATTATCCTATTATGATGTGCATGAGATGGGGTACATGTATTTTCTTATTATTTTCAATCATGATAAAAATGTATGAAAAAATGAAATGTAAAACATGAAACAACATTCAAACTCAAAGCTTTTTTTATATTTTTAAAGAGAAAACATTCAAAAACACACATGAACTGCAATCACATAAAATGACTATGATTCAAAGATTTTCTTTTCATTTTTCTATTTCTGTTGTTTTTGTTTCTTTTAGCTTTTTTTGGGTTTTTTTTTTGTTTTTGTTTAGAATAAGAAAAAATTTTAGGAACATAGAAAGAATCACACAAAATTGACTAAGATTTAAATAATTTTTTTCATTTCTAACTTTATTTATTAAGCCAATAAACAAGTAAGTTAAGAAAAACCCTTCATTCTTTTTTTTTTTTTTTTGCCAATTTTGGATGTAAATCAAATGAATTGAACTACATGAAAGAAAAAATTTTACTGGAAGTATTTTTTTTCTTTTTTCCATTTTTTCATTTTTTAAACACAAAAGATTATTTTTCTTAATGATTTTTTTCTCTTTTTATTAAAAGAAATAATGCAAACTATCAAATTAACAAAAAATAAATAAATAAGAAAAGTGAGAGGTGTTTCTTTGTGTGACTTATTTCAAAAAAATTTTATGGAGAAGGTGTGGCATGGCTCTACCTAAGACTAGCCCCTTAGAGTTCATTATATGCTAGATCAAGAATCGACGTATCTAAGGTTCCCAAATTGCTTCTCACATCATCGTTCATTATAGACTTGTGTGGCATCGCGATCCTTACCTATTACAAGCTACGAACAGAAATGGTTCAATTTAAATGGGAGTGTTTCATGAGCCATTGTAGAGATTTACACCTCATGAAGGCGTAGCTACATTACTTTCTCCTAATTAAGGTTAAAGCCTGGGTATAGAGCTTATGCATACAATGCAAATGTGAATGTGTGAGAAGAAACAAAAAAACCTTTTGACATTTTCTAAACTACCCCTATCCTAAAGGCCACACAAATATTAAAAACAAAATAACGAACAACAATATATAATAAATGTCATAATTAAAATATACATGAAATTTAAAACACACGCATACTCTTTTTTTTTTTAATTTTTCATTTCATTTTTTGTGGGAAAACAAGAAATTAAAATCACAACATTTTTTCATTTTTTTATTTTTGTTATTTTTTTAAAATTTTCACTTTTAAAGAAAACAAGAAAATTAAAATCATGAAATTAAGATTAAACACCAATTTGGACCATTAAACCAAAATTAAGGATAACATGTAATCAATATTTGGCCTAACTCTCTAAATGTATCCCCAGTGGTCTTATCAAGTTGTCACAACATCTTGTGTCCTAGAAGTGGGTGACCCGAAAGCCGGACGAATGAAAAAATTTTGGAAAAACGAAGGTTAAAAATATTTTCAATAAAAACAAAATAAGGAGTCACCATCGATCTTTTTTAGGGGTGATCGACCATCCAAAAAAATTTTTGTTCTTTTAATAAAACATTTTAAACAGGTTTAAAAGTTTTAGAAAAGAATAAATTTGTGATCTGTAAAATCAGATTTGAATCTAGGAGTCAGTTACATATGAGGAACAATTAACATCACCATAATGCCTAATTGTTACTTTTTGTATATAGCCTGCAAGTGCACAGATCAAGTAATAAAGTTGAGTGTTCTAGTATCATCTCCTCAAATATTATAGAATGTAATGTTGGGTTATTCATAAATACCAAATGTGAAACCCTAAGAGCTTATATCAAAACAAATGAGAATTCAAGATTTGATTGCAGGGAAAAGTAAAGATTAAAGGCAATATATAGGCAAGGTTCTTGACTTCACCAACTGTCATTTGAAAAGTAAAAGAATAATGCCAAAAACTAGATCTAAGAAAATAAGATTTAAAAAATTACAAAGTAAAGAAACTAGAGATTTTTTAATTGCTTGAAATAAACTTAGAGAATGCTTGCATGAAAAGAACTTAAAGAACAATCAAGTAAGTGTAGGCCGAATCTTGCAAGAATTAAAAGAAAGCTTTGATAAATCTTGGAAAAATAATGTTTGTCAAAAATTAAAGAAAAAAAAACAAGAATTGAAACTTGAGAATAAGAAAAGAAAGATCTTGAAAATAATGTTTCTTGAATTAAAAAAATTTAAAAAGAACATAAACTTTGTGGTTATTGGCAAATTTATCACCTAAGTCAATATCTATTAAGGCCTTACAGTAAATAAGAAAGGTCTTCCTAATAGTAATAAAGCCTCATTATCCTCCATGTCTAAAAAAGCAAAATCTACAGGGAAAGCATAATTTACAACTTTCATTAGAACATTTTTCAAGATCCCTAGTGGAAACTTTGCAAACTAGTAATGTTAAATTGGGCAAACTTTAGCTTTCCAGAACCTAGCTACACAAAAATATTCATGGGTATGAGATTTATGCTAGAACCAAGAAAACACAAAGCATTAAAAAAGTTTAACTTTTCAATTCTATAAGGTATAGGAAAACCTTCTATATCTTTTTTCTTTCTAGGTAGGAGTTGTTGAAGTTCAAGGCTACAATCTTCTAAGAATATGGCTTCCTTTCATTTTTTGAGCAACTATTTTTGAATAGGTCTTAGGGAAGGCGGTGCTATGTAAAAACACTGCCTATATGTTTTAGCAGCCAACTTTGGCCTTAGTTGAACTTTCTCTTAAACCTTTTTTTCTTCTTCGTAAGGATTTTTTTCTTGTGGATCTTGTTCTTAGATTGCTCATTTTTCTTAATCATTTTGAATTGGCTAACCTTAGACTATCTTTTCAGGTTCAGGTTAAATGCTTTCTAATAGTCCTTTCCCTACTTGTAACAATATTTACCCTTCTTTAAGAGGCCTATCAATGTACTCTTCTACATCTTTTTCATACTTTATCTTAGTATTCTCCTTCTCAGGGTCTTTAAGGGTCTCCAATGCCATAGGGTCAAAACCCTCCAAAATTTTTTTATAAAATCTTAAAAGTTCCTCATATTCTAATATGCCCTTTCCTATAAAATCTACTTCATGTTATCTTATAAAGCTGGGGAGGTTTACTACTATAGGTTTATCAAAATCCTCACCAGAATCCTTCATCTTAACATCTCTCAAAGAATAAATTGTATTACATCCCTCTTTGCATTGCCTTTTTGGATTGGTTTCAATGTTACTAGGTAGGGTACCTACAGGGCGGTTTGTTATGGCTTGGGTGAGTTATCCTATTTGATTTTCTAGGTTTTTTATTAATGCAACTTAACTTTAGATATTGGCATTATTGGCTTGCATCAATTGGGTCAACATATCCTCAAATGTGAGTTTTTTTTCCTTAAGATGGGTTATAATTTGATGGATTAGGGCAATAGTTGTTGTTTTGGTTGTTGGTGGCTTTGTGGTTTGGTTGGTTTTAAGAAAAGTTTAAGTGGTTTTGTCATCCAGGATAGGGATTATCATTTGGTTTGATTTGTTGAATGTATTTTACTGGTTCTATCCTAATATAGCATTTTTTTTTTAAGAATGGAGTCATCATATATATCACAAGAAATAAAAGGGTTTTGTATAACATTTACATGATTGGCTTGGGATTGGTTTTCTGAGGCTTCAATTCTCTTGGTAAAGGCAGCTAATTGGAAATTGATTGAAGTAATAGCATTAACCTCAAATAAATCACAAACTTTTTTACTAACCTTTTTTTCCATGCCCCATTAGTAATTATTACTAGCCATTTCTTCTATGAGCTCATTTGTTTCCTCAAGAGTCTTGCTTATTATAGCCTCTCCAATAGCTAATTCTAAGGTGGTTTTCATAGGCGGTGTGAAATTATTGTAAAATATCTAGATTTAAAGTCGCAAGGGTAAACCATAATGTGGGTATTTTTTTAGCAGCTCTTTAAATCTCTCTCATTCATCATACAAAGTTTCTCCATCAACTTGTAGAAATATAGTGATCTCATTCCTTAACTTAGCTATTTTTATTGGTGGAAAAAACTTTGCTAAGAACTTTTGCACTAAGTCATCCCAAGTTATGATTAAACCAAGTGACAAAGAAGACAACGAACTTTTTACCTTATGCCTGAGAGAAAAATAAAGTAATCTTAGTCTAATTACTTTAGCAGAAACACCATTATAACGAAAAGTGTCACATAATTCAAGAAAGTTAAAAAGGTAGAGATTTGGATCATTGCTTTGTAACCCTCCAAACTGTATAGAAGTTTGATCCATTTGTATGATTAAAGGCTTGATTTAAAAGCTATTGGCTTGAATAAATGGACTTATAATGATGATCGAAAACCATATCCATTGGGAACTGCATAGTCCTTTAATGTTCTTTGCCCTTCATTGTTTGCATTAGCCATTAATATTGGTGCAGGTGATGTTGATTACTTTTTTCTTTTTCTTCTAAAGGTTCTCTCAATTTCTTGATCAACAAGAGCTAAGTCAACGCTTTTAGATCTGTGCATGCAAACAAAAAAAGATAAAAAAACAAGCAAAAGAGAAATAAATAAACAAAAGAAAAGGTTTAGATTATAAGAGTTTAGAAAATTTGTATTAATATTGAGAACACCATTATAATTTTCGAAAACGGTGCCAAAAACTTGATTGAGGCTTTTTGTATATAGCTTGTAAACGCACAAATTAAGTAATAAAGTAGAATATTCCAATATGATCTCTTTAGGGATTATAGAATATAATGTTGGATTGTTTACGAGTATCAAAGGCAAAACCCTAAGAGCTTATATCTAAACAAATAAGAATTCAGGGTTTGGTTGCAAGAAAAAAAAAAGATTAAAAGCGGTGTATGGGTAGGCCAACTGTCACTTAGGAAGTAAATAAATAATGCCAAAAACTAGATCTAAGAAAACAAGATTTAAAAGATTGCAAATTAAAGAAACTAAAGATTGCCAAATTGCTTGAAATAAATTTGGAGAATGCTTGCATGAAAAGAACTTAAAGAACAATAAAGCAAGTGTAGGCTAAATCTAGCAAGAATTAAAAGAAAGCTTTGATCAATATCGAAAAATAATACTTGCCAAAAATTAAAGAAAAAAATGATAATTTTAACTTGAAAACAAGAAAAGAAAGATCTTGAAAATAATGCTTTTTGAATTAAAAGAATTTAAAAAAAAAAAAAGCTTTGTGGTTATTGAAAAATCTATCACCTAAGTCAATAACTTACTTAAAGAACTAAAGAACAAAAAGAACTAAGAAAAAAAAGAAGAGATAAGAAGTGAGGGCTGATAAAAATAAGTGAATGACCTTTCTATTTATAGTTGAGGGTTCAACCAAAAGGGATAAGCTTTACAATAGTTTGTTTATAGTTCAAATACAAATAGATGAGATCAATCTTGATATTTAAAGCTTTATGGCCAAAAATGACTCTTCATTCTTGGAGAGTTTGGTTGAATAGGGGGTTTGATGGTTCAATCTTAGCCCTTGCTTGCATCTTGACCAAATCTTGCATAATTTCCTCCATTGGATTTGACTAAGGCTTGGAATTTCAAGAATAAGTTTTTTTTGTCCAAATCTTTGAATTTCAAATTGATAAAATCTTATTCCAAGTTAAATTCTTCAAGGCTAAGCAACAATCTTCATGATGAGCTTCAAACTCCTCTTGGCCAAATGCACCTAGCCTTCATTGTGAAAAAAGTACATGGTAGCTCTCTTGGATTGCCTTGGTTGAATAGATTGGTACTTATAGAGTCTATGATCTTGCAAATTGATCTTCTCCCTTACATGGTCGAATAAGTAGAATTTTTGTGCAACACATTTTCTTCATGGTTGAGTAAAAGAGTCATGCTTAGATCCTAATTCTCTCTTGGTCGAATATGATAGAGTCCGAGTAAGCTTAGAATTGCATGAATGTGGATCAAGGTGAGATGGCAGTGAGCTTTAATAATTGGGTCAAAAATACTCTTTTGCATGCTTGCATGCATGGCTTGCATGAAAATGAAGTTTTTAAGCTTGCAAACCTAAAACCAAGAAAATAACACGAAAAACACCAAAAATCATTCAAATTTTAAATTTTAGCTTCATTTTTTACATGTAAAAACTCTATATATTTATGTGCTATCAACGCCTATCAAAAACGATATCAATTGATTGCATGTTATCTTTTTATTTTGGTAAAAATGATCCTATTTTTCTTAATATCTAAAATTAATTCTTTTTTCCTTTTCTCTTTTTTTCTTTTTTTTTCTTTCTATTTTTTAGAAAGCACAAAAACAAATCAAATTTAAAACAAAACTTTTTTTTTAATTTTGGATAAAAGTGAAAACACTCTAAATATCAAAACACTTTTTTCACTCTCATATGGCTAGGTAGTGTTTCAAAAATATTTTTAATTTAAAGGTTTTCAAATTACCCTATAAAACCAAGATAATAACTCTTATAAATAATAATCATCGAGAGTGCCACTATAATTAGGCAAGATCTCATTGACTATATTTATTTGAGATATGATCTTATTTTAGAACATTTTACTTTGGAAACTAACTTTTGAAAACAAATGCATTAGATGCATGAACATAATAAAATATGATGAATGCATGATAATGTAATATGAATAAAGTATGAATCCATGATCATATAACAAAAACATGTGATGACAAAAAAAAATGAAATGTAAATGCACAATTGATTTAGGGTTTAAGATAGGTTTTAGGCTTTAGGTTGGTTTTGGGTATAAGTTAGGGTTTAGGGTATAAGTTAGGGTTTAGGGTTTTAGGATTAAGGTTTAAAGTTTAGAGTTTTAAGATTTAGGGTTTGATAGGAAATTTGGGGTTTCAAATTTTGTTTGTTTGTTTGATTTTTTTTTTTTTTTTTGGGAAATAGACATGAAATAAATATAAATTACAAAAATATCATTAATGAATGTGTATGCAAAAATTATGATTTTGAAAAATAATTACAAATTAAGGTATTTTCAAACTTAATATCATAAATATGTAATACATAAAAATTCATGAATAAAATGGACCAAATATAGAAAACTTTAAATTTCGATTTGAATGTTTTACCATTATTCATTATTAAACACCAAACAACTTCAAAATTTCATCAAAAACAACCATCAAACAACATTTTTTTCAATGAAACTTTTGTTCAAACATGTTATAAACTTGCCAAACATCATAGGAACATAATCTAATGCATGAAATAAAGAACCATCAACCATTAAGGAATGAAGTAAGGTTCGGCCAAACACAAGGACACCATGACCGAACCTACCTAGCCTATTTCTCAAGCATTTTTTACAACATATGTCATCCAAACAAATATTAACCTCTTAAAACTCACCTCATGATAGGATTTATGGCATTAAATCAATTTCAATAAACATATAATGATCCAAAAATGGCAAAGAAATCATAGGAACAAAAATAGTAACCAAACAATAATATATTCATCCAATCAACCAACATTCATGTTAAACAACAATATATTTTTCATTTAAACATCATAAGCTACTATTTAAAGTAACAAATGATAAAAGAAGCCAAGAAAAGTTTGACCAAACACAAGGACACCATGGCTGAACCTCTGACTTGTTTTTAATGGTGGATTTATGGTTTTTGTCATTTGAATTTCGACTTCAATCCAACTATTAGTTAATTAGATGAAGTTATTCAAGTTTCAAGTAAATAAAAAAAAAAGTAAAAAGCTTTAAGAAAAAAATGAATTAAACTAGCATGAAAAATGTTATGAAATGTGATGGAGAATGCATGAATATGAAAAATATTAATATGAAAGTATACCTTTAAAACCAAGCACAAAGAATTTTTCTCCCTTTTTTTTTACACAAATATTTTTCTCCTAATTTTCCTTCCCACGAGCTCCTCTGTTTTTCATATTCTTCTCCTCTAGTTTTTCATGCAAAAACACCTCTCCCTTATGAAGAAAAAGCCACCAAAAAATCTATTTAAAATCAAACTAAGGCCTTAGGATAAAATCTCATCCAAAGGCCAAAATTCTTCCCTTGTTTTTAATCCAAAGAGCAATCTTTAGCCATTGGATGAAAAATCCTTATGAGATACAATGATCCACATTGTTCAATGTAAATATTGAATTTTTATAGCTCCTAAACAAAGTGAAAAGATCATTTTACCTTTAGTACAATGTTTTTGGTATTTAGGCTATTTCTTAGAAATCAATGTTCTCGTATTCATTTTTGTGATTTTAAAGCACCAAAAATCATGAAATATTATGAAATTGAGATATGAAAATTTTTTTAAAAATTTGACCTCGTAAAGGTCAAACTACGAAATTACCTCTAAAGGATATTTTGATAATTTTACACCTCACGAGGAACTGTTATGATTCTGAATAAACCAAAAATCATTAAATATTATAAAATTATGATTTAAAAAGTTTTCAAAAAATTGATCTCAAGAAGGTCAAATTATAAAATTATTCCTAAGAAGCATTTTGGTAATCTCACACATTTTAAGGTGTGATTTGGGTTTTCATTACATCAAAAATTATTTAAAAAAATCAATTATGATATGATAATTTTCATAAAATTCAATTTTGAAAAAACTAAATTACGAAAATACCTTTAAGGGTATTTTGATAATTTTACACATTTTCAAATATAAAAAAATTTTTAGTGCTTTAAAAATCACTAATTTCAATTTTAAACCACAATGATTCCAATTGAGTTATGAATTTTGAGGATTGTCCTTGGTTTTATCTATATTTATCATGTTTTACCAATTTTGACTAAGTTTGATTAATTTTGACTTGTTGGTCAAGTTTGACCAGATTTTACCAAAATTGACTTTAGGGTATTTGGGTCAAATTGATCCAAATTTTGATTTTAGAAACTTGTCAAAATTATAGAGAAGTTGAATTTAAGTCAGGTTGGATTTAAAGGTTTCATAAATGGTCGGGATTTTGTTTGAATAAAATTAGGTGTCTGCATTTTTTCCCCTTTGCTTTTCAAGGTTGTTTATGCTAGATAATGATAATATATGGATGCCATTATGGTGAGACATTATCTATGAGGCTCCATATTACTTGAATATAATATTTTTTATTTTTGTTAGATTTATTTTTTTAACTTGTTGGTGCAATTTTAGTTTTCTATTTCATCTATGTTTCAATTTATTTTGTGTTTACTACTCTAAGTCTTATTTATTTGCTATTAATGCTATTTATTTTCATGTCCTTTTAGTAGCTTTAATTTACCTTTTTATTTCCATGTTAATTAATTTCCTTGCATTATTTTCTTGGAATTTAAATTTTCATGTTCCTTTAATTATGATGCCTTTACATTTTCTTGAAATTTTTTTATGGAATTTAATTTTATATAATTTACTTTCATGTAACTTTAATTTTCTTTACACTTTACTTTACATGCACTTTACATTTTCTAGCACTCTAAATTTTAAATTTAATTTACTTTATATTTAATTTCCATGTTATTTAATTTACTTGCAATTTAAATTTTCAATTTAATTTTCATGCTTCTTTACTTTTAAGACTTTTAAGTTTTTTTTGAAATTTAATTTCATGCAATTTAAATTTAATGTTTATTTAAATTTTCAAGCTCTTTAATTTATGTTAGATTTGAATATACTTAGGGTGTCTGATTTTAATAGTTAGCTTTAGATGTCACCACAATCCTTGAGAAATAATACTTGAAGTTAACTGTTCCACTTTATTACTTGTACAGGCCATATACTTGCAGTGTCAATAACAAGCTTTTGGCATCGTTGCTAGGTGATTGTACTAAAATTTTAGCATTTTTATATTTATTTTTAGTGTAATTTTACTTATGTTTTGGCTTGTTTCTTAGGATTTTTGGCAAAATTGCTCCTAAATAGACATTAGTCTCATATGTATGTACAAATGGAAAAAAATGAGGAATTTTGGTCCAATTGGATAAATTTTGGAGGATTTTTTATGCAAAATTATGCAATTGGCCTAAACTAGTGTCAATATGCAACATTTACACTTAGGGAGTTTTCTTGATTTTTCTTACTTGATTTTTTTAGTATTATTTTCATTTTTTTTAATAAAATGGATGATAAAAATATTTATAAAATGTTTGGAAATTTTGCAGAAAAAGAAAAAGAAAAAAAAAAGATATATGAAGCATGCAAGAAGGATGTCAATGCATAGTGCGTGGGAAGATGACCAAAATTTTAAAGTGTTTCAAGTTGGTTGAAGAGCACCAATTAGAAGGGCTGATGTGGCACATTCAAGAGCTTTTATTGTTCATTAAATTGACTTATTAGACCACCCATTACATGTCAAAGAAGAGCTTGCTAACTGTTGAAGAAAAAGCTAAACAGTCATGCACCAAGTGCAAAAAGCAAAGAGGAAAAATGTCTCTGGAAGCTCACCTCATTGTAAATATTTTGAAGAGATTTTTTGGGGCTTCATTCACCACTCATCTATCTATAAATAGGAGTAGAGCCAGCCATTTTAAGGATACTTTAGCTTAGGATTACATTTTTCTTGTTCTTTAATTTCTGCACTTTCCTTTATTGCATTTTACTTTCTTAGCAACCAAATAGCCCTTGATCTTCATATTTTTCTATTGATTTTGATTGTACTTTTAGATTTCCTCAAGTATTTTTCAGTTTTATTTGCGATTTTGTCAATGAAACTTGCAAATTTTATTGATTTCTAGCTCAATCTACTGATTTTTTGTTGATATTCAAATTTGTTTTTAAATCTACCAATTCTGACCCACTTGTGGTTTTTTGATGATATCTCATTCAAATATTACTTTTTTTTTTCTCAAACTTTTTATCATAGTTTTTTAATTCAATTAGATACAACATATTAAAAATTTAATGAAAAGCTGCACCACAACATTTCGGATCAAACTTGGAATTTTCATCTAGATGCTAATGATAGGTGTAAGTCAGATGTGATCAATCAAATTTGGCATGGAACTATAATCTCCTTGGCTAGTTGTTTGCTTTCTTTTCACTCTGAATCCTTAAATTTATTTGTTTACTTGGTGATTCTTACTTGATTCATTTTATTTCTTTACATGTCATTGTTGTTTGGATCATTTTCTTAGATGACGTTATGATTTTCCAAATTCTACACTTGTTTTGAAATCGAGTTTGTTAAGCTAATTTCTTTATTAATTCATATTATTTTCTTGTTGATTTAGGTATTTAATTCATATATCTAGGTTTTTTTAGCTTAGATAAAGCTATTTTTAGTATATAATTGCATCTTAAATTTTTTTCTTTTGAATTTTCATGCAATGCAGTACGCATCATTTATAAGTCAACTTCTGTTAATTGTTTGCTTAATTGTTCTTCATATGTTTTGCTGCAATTTTGGATTTCATTTAGTCTTTTACTTTTTCATCCATATTTTAGATTAGATGTAGTTTCAATTGTGCCATGTAAGAGTCTCAACTATGAAGTATAAAAGTTCATTTACAGCTTATGTTTAACTATTTCTTATTTTCATTTTCTATTTAGTTGACTTTTCTTTTACATTCATTTTATTCATTCTTTTTTAGATCATGCATTTTCATAGGCTATTTAGTGGTTGGTTAAAACTCAGTTCAAGTTTAGGAAACCTTGCATGTTTAGCTTTGTTTACATGTGCAATAAATAGTCTTATGGTGATGTTCATTGTAAGCGTTAATTTTAGCCATAGGTTTTACTTTCAATTTTTCATGTTCACGTCATCTTTGTTCATGCATTTTATATTTGATTTTCAATTTTGCATTTTATTTTAAATAGTATTTTTTGTTTGCATTTTAGGCTTAGTTTCATTAAAATTGGTTACTATTTTAGATATATTTGCTTGCATTTCATGTCTTGAATAGTGCATTTTATTTTTTTAGCAATAATTCACTATTTTTCATGACTTGTTTATCTTATTTGATTTTAATTAGTTACTTGTATTTTTTTTTGTAGAATTTTAATTTTGATATATTTGGTTTTAATTGATTTTAGTTATTTTGCATTTTTTTTTCTTTGTTAATTTTGCCTTAGTTAATTTTTCATGGATATTCTTTGATTGAATCAACTTTAGAAGAATAATATGATAACCAGTACTTAGCTTAGAAAGTTTCACCTAATCTCTGCGGGATCGATATTCTGATCGAAAAGTCACTTCTATTACTTGTCTGGCATGCATACGTGTAGATTTTTCGTATCGTTGGGGACTATAGGCATAGTTTAGTTCTAATATTAATACCAAGCATGCCTAGGTGTAGTTGTAAATCATTTTTTTCTTTAGCTTTTTATATGTCATTTTAGCTTTTTGTTACACTTCAAAGAATTGTGATAACCTGTCAAGTCTTTCTGAGCCTAAGTTTTGGAGTGATTGTACCTTATCTCACGTTAATGCATTTCAAAACACTATGGTTGAACCTGTAAGGCGTAGTACTTTTAGAAATTTCACTTTCCCTTTTGAATCTAAATTTCAAAATCAGTGGTCATATGAGAATCCAATGTTTAAGAATGCTACTGATGTGTATGAATCAGATCTCATTAAAGCCTTGACCTTCAGATAGCAACTTTAGCTAATAAAATAGATGTTATTGGAGCTTAATATGACCCTAGTCTTGTCCATCCATCCCTTAACCCATTTCCATGTTATGATATTTGTAGTGGAGATTACTTTAATGATAGGTGTCCCATTACCATTGAACCTATTCAATTTGTGGGCTACCCAAATAGTCAACAATTTGAATTTTGTCTAAACACCTACACTCTAGAGTGGAAAAATTATCTAAATCCCTTATGAGATATGAATCAAAAGCAATCATTTAGTTTTATACCTATGTATTCCTAGACTTACCTAATCGAATTGTCCCCACCTCAATATCTTTCATCGTAGTATCCTGATCCACTACAGTATTCTCCACCTTACAACCTGTCTCCTCAATATCATCCAAATCCATAATATCCATCCTACCTTTCATCACCAAATTACTTTCTCACTCCACAACAATACCTATCACCATAATTTTTTCATCTTCAAGAGCAAACACAATCCTTGGAAAAGGTGCTCAACACAATTACATCACAATAATCTGTCATGCTTCAAATCCAAGACAATTTTCTTCAAGAACAAGTAACTTCCATCAAGGATCTTAAGATTCATGTAGGTTAAATTGATAACATCCTTAGTATCCATCCTTAAGATACCTTACCTTGTGATACCAAATCTTTACCTTTAAGAGTAGGTGAGGAGTATTATAAGAAGCTTGATCATGAAAATATTTGACCTATAAAATCATTAGAAGAAACTATAGTTTGAAGTCCAGATGATAGGAAATAGAATAATGAGTTGTGTCATACTCTTAAGTTTAAGAGTGATGTAGAGCTTTATGGTGATTTTGTGGAGCCATGTCCCTTAGAGTTTTTAGAGAAGATTGATGTTAGGGGGAGAAACTAATGTCAAGATGATGGACTAGTTCAAGGATCTAAAATTCAAGTAGATTATAGTATTTGTTCTATTGATGAAGACTTATCTAAGCCTTTTAGGACATCTATTTCATTTTTATAGCACTTTTAAGAACAATGCATGATTTGTCAAAAACGAATATGGTGGATATCTTAATAAGGGTTGGTTAAAGGAAAATCTAGATACACCCTCAACCACATATCTTATGGAGTCTAGTGGAGAGGTTGATGACGAGTTTGAGGAGTTTTTAAGAAATATTTCAAAGATTGATAATAAGGAGGAGCTTAATGATGATACAATTAAATTATTCTTAAAATATCACTTAGATGAGGAGAATGAACATATAGTCATAGAGTTCCTTAATAGTATAGAGGCTCTCTTATCCTTTGACCCTTAGCTTGACAACTTAGCATATTATTCTCTACACTACCTTAGATTGTTCCATCCATGATGGTACCTTTCACTTTAGAATTAAGGCCAATGACCATCATTCCTAATTTAGTGGGTGACACATATAAGGCCTAACTAGATGAAGGTTCAAAACTCTCTATCCAACACCACCACTTTGAGCTTATTATTGAACATATGGTGAGAAGAAAAATCATTAAGTTGATAGATACTGGAACCAAACATGGGGTGATTACTTAACCTTAATGAAAGTCAAGCTGTTGACTTTAAATCAGCACTTTTTAAGAGGCAACCCAAGCATTTTACTTTTCATGTTCTTTCCTTTTTGTCTAAGATTTCAATAATAGTTTTAGTTTTAGTAATGTTTGTTTTTCTTGTTTTAAAGGTAATAATAAAGGTTACTGATCTTGAAGGCATCAAAATGGCCATCAGCAATAGTAAGGGGAGTTTCTTTCACCTTTTGCACTTAACTTCTATATTTCTTACACATTGAGGACAATGTGCACTTTAAGTTTAAGGATGATTTTATAAAATTTTGCCAAAATTTTTATAAAATTTTAAAAATTTTCTTGAAAATTATGCTTAATTTGCTTTACTATGAGTTAGTAGTATGCCTCCATTGGTTGATTTTCTATGATCCCGTAAATGACTTTGATTATAGCCACAGGAAAAGAGTTCATGTTGTGCAAAACATTAGATGAATTCTTAAGTTGTTGCTACTTGATTGTTAGATTTCATTTGTGAGTAATTGTTTTGATCTTTAATTTGCATGTCATTTGGTGAATGATTATGTGATAGCAAAATTTTTGCACATCATTAAAGTTATGCTCACATTTTAGAATTTGTTTGATCTTTTCTGAAGGCAAAATCCTAAACTGCAGCCATCTTTGATTGATTGAACCTTTTAAGCTGACCCTTATATGAATATCCGTAGTCACTATTTTTTAGCCTTTCATTATCTTTTCTTTGTTTTGCCATCAACATTAATAAACCCAGCCTTTATTTTTATATTCCATATCTTTTATCCTTACCCTATGTGCATGTGGATCATATATGATATATTAGAGAGCTATGTACATTTGGGAGGAAGGTGAAGTTTAAATATATATATATATATAAATGAATGAATGAAAAAAAAATGAAAGGATAAAAAAAAGAGTAAAAGAAAGAAATAAAAGTGTGCAAAAATAAAGAATGTGAAAAGTTCAAGTTTGGAGGTATTACAATTCTTGGAAAGCTCTTATGTATTGAAAATCAAAATGGTCCTAGCTTTAGTAATGCATCATTAGGGTGATTGAGCCTATATTGCCTTTCATCCTACATTTACGCTAGCCTAATATTACAAGTTTTGTAAAGACTTAAGGATCCTTGGTTATATGCATGTCTATATTAGTGGAAAGAGATGTGAAAGGCAAACTTATGAAATATGTTCGTTCTTTGATGATGCTTTGTTTGATTTCTTGATTGCATAATTACAACTAAATTTCATGTGATAAAGTGTGATGGACATTACACACATAATGGAACTTCAATTAGTATAAGCTTACTCTTAAATAGGTTTTGTGTTAGCCATTGTTTGTGATTTTCTTTAAGCCATAGTCACTATGCAATCTTTGTGGAAATCATTGTAGATTGATCATTAGAAAGTTGAATTTGGCTCTATCATGATTTTGTTTTGCTTAAGAACAAGCAAAAGATCAAGTTTGGGGGTGTGATAATTCTATTTTTTTATAGAGTTATCATAGGACTTATTTGATTAATTTTATACCTACTTGATAAAATTTTGCTTGAATCTAGTAATTTAATTCAAATTTCCACCTAAATTGTTTTTATTGTCTATTGTGGAAGTGAAATTAGGAAACTAAAGACTAGCTACAAGGTCAAGGAACATGAAAGCAATGGCCAAGCCTTGAGGAGTTGCTGTCCGTAGCCAACTTGATCTGCTAAACACCCATTTGTTGAGCCATAGAGGAATAGTTGCCAAGCCGAGAGACACTAGGGCAAAATTGCAAGGGAAAAATATGCAAATAGGAAGGTCTTTTTAAGGAGAATTTAGCTACAACAACCAAGAGGGGAGGGACGTTGGAAACAACTAAAACCGAAGCTACCACCTCCCTTGATTGAAGCCCGAACACCATCAGCTTAAGACAAGTTAAAGCTTGACACCATGCTGTTGATTTGGATTAAAAATGAAGGCATATTGGAAGAGCATTAGACACCTAAGCAGCTGCAAGGTTTATGCTTGAAATGAGGGAGAGACAGTTAGCATGGTAGTTGGCTGATATTCACGTTATTCACACTTGCTAAAATTTTTGAAATTTCTTTCCAATGTGCTGTTAAAATGGTTGCTGACCCAGATCCATTTTGTAAAGAGATTGGTCCCATTATGCCAAGTTCATGAGAGCGGCAAGAAAGGAAGAACTAGCTGGCAGCTGCTCTCTACACGGTGGTGGTCCAAAATTTTCCTGAATAAGGCGCACATGTTGTATACGGTTTCTCCAATTTTTGGCACACAATGTGCTAACAATTGAGTTGCTGACCTGGTTCCATCATGCGTATTGATTGGCTATTAAAAGAGGTCAAAAGCTTCCAGAAATGTCATACATAAAGCGTGCAAAACCAACTGGAGGAGGGCTACTACAACCAAACATAGTCCTACAAAAAAAATGGCGCTACCTAGCTGCTGACTTGCCTCTAAATTGGACCATTATTGGGTAACTTTGAAGACCTTGAGGCTACTACATTTTCAACATTTCAAAGGAGGATAGAATAGCTGGCCATCCATGCATAAAGAAGAAAAAAATCAGATGCTGAAACCACGACTAGCCCTTTCTACAAAATTGACGCCTAAGCAGCTACATGTGCTGCCGAGATGCATGGTTCTCCATTTTCAAAAGAGCCGACTGGCTATCTTTGACAATGGAGTGTGATAATTTTCAATTCAAAGATGTGCATTGAAAGGGAAAGAGGAGGAAAGTAGCACAATATATTTTTTAGGACGCCATTTCTGCTCTGTTGATCTTCATTGAGCAACGAAAGTTTTGGCTACTGTTTAGTTGCTTCTCCCATTAGTTCCTTTTCTCTTAGCTACTTAAGTTTTACCTCACCTCTTATACTACTTATTAGCCAGCTTAGGATTAAATTTGGAGGAGAACCATGCAACTTGGAGGTGAAAAGGAGGCCAAAACCGTGGCTATCCTGTTCTGGTTGGCAGTCACAGTTTTGGTTAGTCTTTAAGTTTTTTTCTTCATTTATTTCTTGCTTTAAAAATTCATTAGCTTGTCCTTTCTTCTTTACTTCTTGTTAGCTAGTGTTATGTTTAATTTGGAGAACAAAAACAATTTTTATATATATAGGTATATATCGCATATTTCCAGTGACTGTTTTCCAGATTTTATTATTTGCTGCTTTCGTCTCTTTTCCTTTGCTTTTCAAGGTTTTTTGAGCTAGAGAAGGATAGCATATGGATACCATTAACGTGAGACATCATCTATGAGGCTACATATTACTTAAATCTAATATTTTCTATTTTTTTTAGATTTTTTTTTTTAGCTTGTTGGATGCAGTTTAGTTTTCTGTTTCATCTATGTTTCAATGTATTTTGTGTTTACCACTCTAAGTCTTATTTATTTGCTATTGATGCTATTTACTTTCATGCTCTTTTAGTAGCTTTAATTTCCCTTTTTATTTCCATGTTAATTAATTTCCTTGCAATATTTTCTAGTCATTTAAATTTTCACGTTCCTTTAATTATGATGCCATTTACATTTTCTTGAAATTTTATTTTTTAAGCAATTTAATTTTATATAATATACTTTCATGTAACTTTAATTTTCTTTGCAATTTACTATACATGTACTTATATTTTCAAGCAATCTAAATTTTATGCATTTTAATTTCCATGTTATTTAATTTACTTGCAATTTAAAATGTCAATTTATTTAATTTTCATGCTTTTTTACTTTTAAGCACTTTAAGTTTTTTTTTCTTTAAATTTAATTTCATGCATTTAAATTTATTGTTTATTTAAATTTTCAAGCTCTTTAATTTTTGTTAGATTTGAATATACTTAGGGTGTCTGATTTTAGTAGTTAGCTCTATATACCACCATAGTCTTTGAGAGATAATACTCAGAGTTAATTTTTTTACTTTTTACTTGTACAACCTATATACTTGCAGTGTCAGTAACACTTGCCATTTTTGCAACTAAAACCAAGTTAAGAGTTGAAAAATAATCTATAAAAACTAAAAAATGGAGCTAGATAATCTAAGTAATAACCCCCAAATCCAATCTCCTTAAAAACAATAAAGGACGTTAGTTTGAAGACATATATAGCTAAGGCCCTCTACTAGAGAAAGTCATTTATTGTATCCATAGCCCAGAGCTCGTCAACAATTAATAAGCCTGTACTAGCTTCTTTAAAGGTGCTTGGGATTTTATTCACTTCTAACATCCATCGACCTTTTTTATACCAAAAAAAAAATTCTAGGTCTTTATGGAGCTCGAGCAATTGGCAAAAACTCTAGGTCATATAGAGCTCAAGCAATTGGCAAAAATTCCATTAAAGGGTCAAGCTATTATTGAATAACATCTCTTCTTATAAGGATGTTTATTTCTATAGCAAAAATTCCTTAAATAAACCTATTAAAGGAAGAAAGCCTAACCATTGACAAACAAATATAAAGCCTACAATATATCTAAAGACATTAAGGGTGAGTTGAGTTATAGTTAAATTGGAAGCTAACAAATGTTCAACAATGAAAAAATGTATAGGAAATCTAAGACTGGTCAAGATGACATCCCAGTACACCTAGATCTTGTATGACTCTTTAAGGTCAGTTACCCTATCACTAAAGCTCAACTCATCTACTTCAATCCTTTTAGGGAGACCAAACCTAGTTTTTAGGGTAGCTACATGGTAATTAGAGTAGAGATTGAGACATTCCTTAAGAGTAGCCCAAACTTTAAGTTTTCTCATTACCTCATATGGAGTAGTTACAAGCTTAGAGGGGTGTATAGTTAAAGAATAAGGCATACTATAGCTATATTGACCTCAGCCTCGATATCACTCTCCTCTTTTATGATCTAGTTGACCTTTGAAGCCCACTCAGATTCTTTAACCTACTCGACACTAAAGAATTGCTCGACCTAAAAAAAAAATGATGACTTAGAACCGATATTTAATGAATTTAAGTCAGAGTCTAAGACAGGCCTTATAGTGGTTTAAGCACTAAAAAAAATTATCAATAGCTTAGGTTGGAGAATAACTTGGCTCTAAGAAGGGATAGAGGTTGAAAGGGCTGAATTGGAATAAGCGAAAGAATGAGGAACTAGATTATTAAAGTCAGTTAGAGGATTATTAATGTTAGCATCTAAAATAGCTAAGAGTTCATTTATCCCATGAGTGACGTTCTCACCCTGAGCTCGCATACTCAACCCATTTCTTGGCAACTTCAGACATTTGATTTAACCAAAAGGTAACTTGACTATAGTCATTTCCTATAATAATAGAAGAAATCTTGTCATTCAAATGAACCTTCACCCCTTCCTAATTGACCTAAACACCCTTAAAGTCTACCATAAAATTAGACAGATCAAAGCTATTAGAAGACATGTTAAAAAGGCAAAGAACGTACTAAAGTGTTTAAGGGCGAAAAAGGAAATTAGAGAAAATAAAAGCTCAAAAAGTGTGTAAGTAGGTCGGATATAAAACAAAAAATAAGTCCACAAAAAGTATAAAATTTGAAGCCTAGAAGCAAGAGTAAAAAATAAAGTTTTTAGAAGGGTTTTATATAGGCAAAATTCAAATTAAATAAATGGCTTAAATTAAGCCATATCACACTTCAACAAATGAGGATGACCTTTCATCTTCCTCTTCTAAATTCAAAGAACCGCTCAAATTTAAAATAATTGCCCAAAATTCATTTGAAGCTTTTTTCTCATTAAATGTTGATTCAAATGAATTTATAACCTCACTTTAAAAACATCAAAGTGTTACCTCAAACACACTATTGATGAATAATTTTGGATGACCAAAATGCCATTAAGTCAGACACCCAAATGACCTTAGTTGGAGTTAAGATTCAAACAATGAAAGCCCATGCTATGCTATTAAGGTTTTGGCAAATATCCACGTTGGTTGGATCATAATACTATCCATCCACATCAGCACCTTGGATCTCTTACATTATTAAGAAATTGATGCTCAAGTCCCCGTTCAGACTAAGTGAAAAGTTTTAAAGCCAGCCAAAATAATTAATCCCCTAACAAAATGGACATCTCAGTCCCACACTTGTCTGAACCTGTAAACTATTTAATAGAAGACAAAATATTATGGGCATTTTATGGTCAAAGGGATATATAATAATCTTTTTCAATGAGAAAGTGACTCGTCATTAATTTAGGGCCATTTTTATCATTAGTCCAAGCAAGTGTGGCAAGCTGACCTTATTTCTCATAGTCCACATTGGCTTAACTAGCTTTACATGCCACTTGACAACATGTGAATATGCTAATTTTTCATTCTCCTATTGGGCATTCCCCTGCCATGTTAGGTTAGATCGACCAGTCAATCCTAAATCCAGTTCCAACAGCCCAGATCACTAAGATTTGGGCACCTCCCTCCTTAGGTATAAATATCTACTTATCCCAAGTATAGGCAAGCAATTCTCCACATCCTCTTTAAATTTCTCCTTTTCTCTCTTCTAAGTATTGACTTTAGCATATAAGCACCCATGTTGTAAACCAATCCTTTACTCTTAATTGATCTTCGATCTATTTTAATTTAGGTTTTTGCTTTCTAGGTAGGGCTTGGCAGGATAAGGATTGAATATAGCTCTTATAAAAATAATCCCCTAAATCCAATATAATAATATTTTAAATTCTAATACAATTATGGTAATGTATATAATTCTTTCCTTAATAAAGAAGATTTGTTTATATATAAATAGTACACCTATGTATAGCATTTTTTTCAAGCTAGTAAATGCAAAATATTTAAATTTTAGAGTAATTAATGAATACTCAATAAAAAAATTATGTTATAAATTATTTTACAATTCAAAAAATATTTTTTGAAAATGATATGGCAAGGAAAAAACAAAATTAAGCTAGAATCTAAAATTTTCTTTTTATTTTATTTATTTATTTTTATCATGATAATTTTTAATAAATATGGTGTCACATAATTCAAAATTTTTATTTTATTCTTTTTGTATTTCATCATGGCATTTTCTACTGCATATATTAAAACATCTTATTTTTTGATAAATTTTTCTTCTTATATTTTTTTAGATTTATTTTTAATTATAAAACAGCTTTTAACAAATTTTTTTATTGAATATTTTTAATTGCTGTAAAATTTAAAGTATAAAAATAGATTTGTTTCAAAATTAAAAATATAGTGATTAAATTATACTAATTAAAAAATTAGTGATAAATTTAAATCATATTAATAGAGTGATAAATTTGTATATTTTCCTTAATAGTTTCAACTTTCAATTTTCCAAAGTAGTGTATTAATTATATTTTTAAATTCTAATATTCTTATAAATGAATTTTGCGGATATAATTGGTGTGCTTGGAAATTGGTTTGGAATAATAGAATAGACGAATTTCGACTATCGTTTGTCAATGTTTTGTTTAGAGATACTTAAAGGTGTTCATTCAATCAGTTTAATTAATTTTAAATTAAATTATCTAAAATTAAATTAATCGAATTATATTATTTTATTTTTATTAACCGAATCAAATTATTAATTTTAAAAATTAACCAATCGAATTTAATTCGATTAGTTTGATTTATTTTTTCGACTAATCGAATAATAAATATATTTAAATTAAATTATATTTTAAAATTTTAATTTCTCATATTTTAAACAAACTAATAAAATTATTTAATAAAAATTCAAATACTAAAATATTATGTTAAAAACTTTGATAACTTATAAAATAAAATGATCAATTCATTATTTTTATTTTATATTTAAATTTTATTATTTTTTATTTAAAATTTTGATTAATTTAATTTTCGAATCGAATTAATTTAAAATCAAAATTTTTTAAAAATAATTTTTATTAATCAATCTAAATTAATTTAATAAATGATCAATTAATCAAATTAAATCAATTTCATCAATTCAATTAAACTCAAATTATATACACCCTTAAAACTAATAAAACAGAACTTCCTCGATCATTCATCATTATCACCGTTTTCGTTGTCCTGCACGTCGAGAATAACAACTAAAAAGGCCGATGAAGTCTAAAGGCGTGCTTCCCTCCATTTTACTTTGGTTTAATTTTTAAAAATCCATTTAGAACAGAAGTTAAGGTGGGCCCCCTGTCAAATGGTTTGCCGAATTGCCGGACCCCCATGTGCTAATGACACCAAACGAAACCGCTCCGCTCCATCTCCGTTCAAATTGAATGTCTGCCTTTCCCTTTCGCTTGCATTTCCCCATAACAAAGCGCGTTTGACTTTAAAAGCTTCAGTGGATCTAAGAAGCCATTACTTTATTATTTGTATAAAATACAAATATAAAGACTAAGATATTAACGTGGAATTAGGGTTTAGGATCAAATTTATTTATTTATTTTTAAAATAATTTTAATTTTTTTAATTAAATTTGAAAATTAAATTAATTACAATTTTAATCTATATACAAAAATTTAAATAAAGAATTAAAAATATATAAAACAGACCATTTTATTTTATAAATTATTAAAATTTTTAATTTAATAATTTAATATTTAAAAATTTTATTGAATGATTTTATTTAATTTATTTAAATATAAAAAATTAAAAATTTAATTTAATTTAATTATATTTTATTATTCAATTAAGTCAAAAATAATTAAATTAAATTTCATCGATTAAAATTTTAAATTAATAAATTTGATTTAATTAATAAAAATAAAATAATATATTTCTATTAATTTAAATTTAAATAATTTAATTAAAAAATAATCAAATTAACATATAATAATTTTTATTTTATTAAACAAGTCCAAATAAATGAGAAACAGCCTCTATACCAACAATTAAAAATTCGTTTATTTAAACAAAATGCTATATTCTCAAAATTCACAAATTTAAATAACTATCAATCTAGAAACGGATAGGTAAACCAATTAAATGATACTATTGAACTACGTTTTGTTTTTCTCATTCCTTTTCGAATTTAATTAGATCATCAATTTCAAAACTCAAATTTTTAATGTTTTCTTTAAACTTAAGCGTTAAGCTTCTATTATTTTTAACTTTGTAATTAAGTTTCATACTTATATGTATGTTTATATTAGTAGTCAATATTCTTCATTATTTTTTTTGACCTAAAATTTTTAGTGTCTAGTAGATACTTTGAATCTCAACTAATCCGAAATCAAGTTAAGTCAAACTCTATAAGAAGGATAAATTTTTTCAAGTCTATTTGCTTTATTCACAAAACTCGAAATTAAAATCTTACTTAAGGAGAACCGAAATCTTATCAATATTCTTCATTATTTAATATTCTTTACGGAAAAAGCATTACATTTTTAATAAGGAATAAGCATTATTAAGCATATCCAACTTGGTAATATTTCTAAAAGAAAGCGAATAAAAATCTAACCACATTCAAATATATCAAAACTAGTTGGACATGGAATTTGTAAAATTTTAATATAAATAAATTAATAATGAAAATAATTAAAAACGGTTTTAAATAGAAACTAGAAAAATGCTTTAACTTATATAAACAAATTATTATTTAAAATTTTAACATAACAAAAAATAATTCATTATGAAAATTATTCAAATTTAATATTATCTTACATTTTAATCTAAATTTATTACCTTAAAATCATAACAAAATATTTCAAAACGTGGAATAATATTTTTTGAAAAAAAGATAAAATCTAACAACGTATGTGAATGATACATACCACATATCTTAAGTGAATAATCACCATTTTAATAAAACAAAAAAAAAAGTTTGATTTAATGGATGATCATGACATTGGTTAAGGATTACTTAATTTCTATTTTTTAAAAAATTGCAATTAATGCTTATTTTATTAAATTTTAAAAGGAACAATGCTTTAATTGCTATTTTTCTCTTAATAGCACCTTAATCGCTTTAACTTTTACCAAAATTAAATGCAATTGTATATAATAAACAATTGTATAAAAAAATAATTAAATGCACATTTACATGGTAGTAAAGTATAAACACATATTAACAAATTTGTATAGTTACACATGCTAGTGAATGAACATTATGTACTATAATTTTGTACCAAAATTATATACTTTTTACATGATATAATTTAAATACACTAGATTATAACTCATGCGATACATGAAATATTTTATTTTATTTAATATGAATATATATATATATATACAAATTAGTTTTTTTTAAATTATATTCAAATCTTTAAAACTCATAATATATATAAAAATTATATATATTGACTTGTAATTAAAAAATAAACTTTATGAAAACAGCAAAAAAAAAATACGTCTTCTCTTTAGATATTTTTGTTTATTATAATGATTGTACATCTGTAAAATTATATCAAATAAAAATAAATTATGTCTTTCTAAAAAAATAAAATAAATATTATTGAATGATAAATTAAATAATAAAAGAAATATTAACACATTTTCACTTTAGTAATCTTAACTAAATTATTATACAAAATATGAAAAATGTTAGAAAATATGTAAAAAAAAAAACAAATTGAAAAAAATTATTTTTCATAAAAATTGTAATAGTAATATAATATATTTTTGAAAAAAAAGTTAATAAAAAAATTAATGTATAACACATTACATTTGTAGTTTTAAATTTTAAAAGAATTTTTAATGGTAATTAGGATTAAATAGATAATTTTTAAATTAATTTTTTAAAATTTAAAATAGATATAATAAGTGATAAAGATAATATTAAATTTTTTGTATTTATTTGAAATATAAATTTGATAATTAGAGTTCAAATGGATATAATCATTTTGATAATCTTATTATTTAAATATTTAAGATGAAAATTTTTAAAATTTCAAAATCTTATATAAAATTGCTTGAATTTTTAATATCTTACGTAGAGTTTTAAGAAGATAATTTTTTAAATTAAAATAAAAAAGATTGTTGAAAGATTTGGATAAACTTAATTTTTATAATTTTTAAACATGTTTGAAACATTTTGATAATTAAATAAAATTTTAAATAATGTTATTTGGTAAACAACTAAAATTATTTATTAAAAAAAATAAAATCCGTATTTCATATTTTTAATTTTAGAATATATATCTTAAAATTGATTTGATTTTTAATTATAGTTTGAATAATTTTGATATTTGAATAAATTTAAAATTATTTAATTTGTAATTAAAAAGTTATCTTATTCTTTTAAAAAATTATTCTATGTGTCATTTAAGAACGATGCCCACATAAACGCCTATGTGATAAATTTATTTATGTATGTTGTTATATAATATATATATATATATATATTATTAGTAAAGTATGTGAGAACTTTCAAAATTTATATTTGTTAAATGAGATATTAAATAATAAAAAATAATGATATTTGAAGAATTTAAGGCACTTATTAATGCAATCAATTAATTAAAATTTTTAAATATTTTTATTTTGCATGCAATTAGATGTAAATATATAATTTGATAATATCCATATCTATCAATATTAGAGATTTGTGTTCTCTAAATAATTTAAATTTTAGTAAGTTTATTATAGTGCCTCAATTTAAATATTTTTAATTTAAATTAGCTTAAATAAGTATCCTTCAATGTTCATTTCATGAAATTATTTTTAGGTAACACATCATGAAATTCTAATATTTTGGTTGAAATTTATTTATATTTAGTTAGCTATTAAATGTTAAAATTATACTAAAAAGATCACATTGATTTATGACAATGAAATGAAAATAATTTATTATTTATTGCAAAAAATTTTAATAATAAATAATTATTATTAAATTAATAAAAATAAAATGATATGCGCAATTCTAAAGCTAAAAATATTATAAAACAGATTAATTTTAATGGCTAAAATAATTTTAAATTAATAATAATTTATAAAACATTTGTTTTTTTTATCTAATAACTAAATTTTGGTAATATACGCTCACAGGTCAGCTATTTGGAATGCCATTGTTTTTTTTTTTGGTTTTTTTAATTTTTTCCTTTTACTTTAAAAACATTTAATAAATATTTATTTTAAATTACAAAAATATATACTTTAGAAGATTGTATTTTTATGTATAGGACTCTTAAAGCTTTTTTTAAAATCATTTTTTGGGATCCACTTAAATACTGTACTGTTAACACTACCGTTATAGCGTGCCATTTCAAGGGTTTTTTTTTTTTATGTATAAATTTTTTTTACCTCTTTTAGGATTTTTTAGCGTTTCCTTTTAAATAATTTTGTGAATGTATTTAAAATTATAAAAGTATATATTTCTTACAAATTTATTTTTAATATTTGGGAACCCTTATATCAAATTTTCTTCTTTTTTTTGTTTTTGTTTTTTTTTTAATTTTTAAATTTAAAAAATTAGAATTTATTTTTTAAAACCCATTTCATACCTATAATATGTCATATGTTTATTTTTTAATTTGATCATTTTAAAAAAAATATATTTACATATGTGTTAATATTAAACTTGGATTTTTTTGTAACGTGCCACGTTTATATTTTTTTATTTTTGTTTTTTATTAATTAGATAGATTTTATAAAAAAATTACTGATTAGAAATGATAAAACAAAAAAAAAAAATGATTCATGATAAGGTGCGAAAATTTCACCTAGTATATTTTAACTTTGGTAATATATAAAAGTTTAAATATTTTTAAATTTTAAATATAAATATTTGAACTATTTTGAATTTAAATAAATTTAAAAATTATCTTCCATTGTCATTAAAAAAATTGTTCATGTAAATATAATATTTTATTCAATAATCTTATATCTTATAATAATATAATTATAAATATAATATATATTTATTATTTATATGGTTTTCACTTATCTGCCAGTCCCCCCACTTTTATATTTTTAAATTTTGTTGAGAATGTGCGCAAAAGAGAGTAAAAAAGGTTGAAAAGAGATAAACAAGACAAAACAGCAAAAAGGAAAAAAAACAGGCTTTCATAACAGAAAAATGAAAAATGGTTAAAGCTTCAAAATATTAACACTACAAGGAAAAAAAACATAAAAAATTAAACGCGCAGTAAAGCCGGCCAATCCTTCTATTTCCGATCTAATTTCACTTATCTTTTCCAAAAAAAGAAACAAATCTAAACCCGCCACCTCCTCCTCTCAAATACCTAGTTGCATTTTCTTGTTTTTCTTTTAATGCGATGTCTCTACGTTACCATCCCGGGCCTCCGTCGGGACCGCCCCGAACCGCTTCGCCTGAAGATGAACCTTACAACATAATCCCCGTCCACAACCTCCTCGCCGACCACCCTTCCCTCCGTTTCCCTGAAGTACGCGCCGCCACTGCCGCTCTACGCGCCGTTGGAGATTTACGGAAGCCACCTTATGCACAATGGCACCCTGCCATGGATCTCCTGGACTGGCTGGCTCTATTCTTCGGTTTCCAGCACGACAACGTCAAGAACCAGAGGGAGCACCTCGTCCTTCACCTGGCCAACGCCCAGATGCGGCTCTCCCCTCCGCCGGATAACATTGACACACTTGATGCTGGCGTCCTCCGTAGATTCCGCCGAAAACTCCTAAAAAACTACACTAAGTGGTGCTCTTATTTAGGCAAGAAGTCGAACATATGGATCTCCGATAGCAGCCGCTCCAACTCTGATCAGCGGCGTGAGTTACTCTACGTGGGGCTTTATTTGTTGATATGGGGCGAATCTGCGAATCTCCGTTTCATGCCTGAATGCATCTGCTACATCTTCCATCACATGGCCATGGAATTAAACAAGATTCTCGAAGATTACATCGACGAAAACACTGGTCAGCCTGTTATGCCGTCGATATCAGGGGAAAACGCGTTTTTGAAATTTGTCGTGAAGCCGATCTACGAGACTGTAAAGTCAGAAGTTGAGAGTAGCAAGAACGGAACGGCGCCGCATACTGCTTGGAGGAATTATGATGATTTGAATGAGTATTTTTGGAGTAATAGATGTTTTCAGAAACTCAAGTGGCCGATTGATGTGGGCAGTAATTTTTTTGTTATTTCTAGTACAAGTAAACATGTTGGGAAAACTGGGTTCGTTGAGCAGAGGTCGTTTTGGAATCTTTACCGGAGTTTTGATAGGCTTTGGGTGATGCTGTTTTTATTTCTTCAGGCTGCGATTATTGTAGCTTGGGAAGGGAAGGAGTATCCATGGCAAGCGTTGTCAAGGAGGAATGTTCAGGTTAAGGTATTGACAGTGTTCATTACTTGGAGTGGGATGAGGTTTTTGCAGTCTTTATTAGATGCAGGGATGCAGTACAGCCGTGTTTCAAGAGAAACCTTAGGGCTTGGCGTTAGAATGGTGTTAAAGGCGGTTGTTGCTGCTGCTTGGATTGTGATTTTTGCGGTTTGTTATGGAAGGATCTGGACGCAGAGGAACCATGATAGAGAGTGGACCGCGGAGGGTAACAGGAGGGTGGTCCTTTTTCTACAAATTGCATTTGTTTATGTGTTACCGGAGTTATTGGCATTGGCTTTATTTGTGCTTCCTTGGATCAGGAACTTTATTGAGGAGACCAATTGGAAAATATTTTACCTATTGTCTTGGTGGTTTCAGAGTAAGAGTTTTGTTGGTCGAGGATTGAGGGAAGGGCTAGTTGATAATATTAAGTATACTCTGTTTTGGGCACTGGTTTTAGCTACGAAATTTGCATTTAGTTATTTCTTGCAGATTAAACCGATGATTAAACCGACCAAACAATTGTTGGATCTTAAGGATGTGAATTATGAGTGGCACGAGTTTTTTGGTGGCAGTAACAAATTGGCTGTTGGTTTGTTGTGGTTGCCTGTCGTGTTTATTTACTTGATGGATATCCAGATTTGGTATTCAATTTATTCCTCCTTTGTGGGGGCGGGAGTGGGTTTATTCCAGCACTTAGGTGAGATTAGAAACATCCAGCAGTTGAGGCTGAGGTTTCAGTTCTTTGCGAGTGCAATTCAGTTCAATCTGATGCCAGAAGAGCAGTTATTGAATGCTAGAGGAACGTTTAGGAGCAAGTTTAATGATGCTATCCACCGGTTGAAGCTGAGATATGGGCTTGGGCGACCTTACAGGAAGCTTGAATCAAACCAGGTTGAGGCTCACAAGTTTGCTTTGATATGGAATGAGATAATTTCCATTTTCAGGGAAGAAGACATAATCTCTGATCATGAAGTTGAGCTACTAGAGTTGCCCCAGAATTCTTGGAATGTCAGTGTTATTCGCTGGCCATGTTTTTTGCTATGCAATGAGCTGTTGCTTGCTCTCAGCCAGGCAAAAGAGTTGGTGGATGCTTCTGATAAATGGCTTTGGTATAAAATATGCAAGAATGAGTACAGACGTTGTGCTGTGATTGAATCTTATGACAGTATCAAGCACATGATGCTTGAAATCCTGAATGTCCAGTCTGAGGAGCGTTCCATTCTCACTGTTTTGTTTCAAGAAATTGATCATTCTATTGAGAACGAGAAGTTCACCAAGACATTCAAAATGACTGCACTACCCCAGATTCATATGAAGCTGATAAAACTTGTTGAGATATTGACTAAGCCCAAGAAGGATGTGAACCAGGTGGTAAATACATTGCAGGCCCTTTATGAGATCGCTGTCCGAGATTTTATCAAAGACAAGAGGACCATTGAACAGCTACGGGAGGATGGGTTGGCGCCTCGTGACCCTGCTGCCATGGCAGGACTGCTGTTTGAAAATGCTATTAAGTTGCCTGACCCCAGTGACCAGAAGTTCTATCGGCAGGTTAGGCGCTTACATACAATTCTTACCTCCAGGGATTCTATGCATAATATTCCAGTTAATCTTGAGGCAAGACGTCGAATTGCATTCTTTAGCAACTCACTCTTTATGAATATGCCTCATGCACCCCAAGTAGAGAAGATGATGGCTTTTAGTGTCCTTACGCCTTACTACAATGAAGAGGTGCTTTACAGCAAAGAACAGCTCCGAACCGAGAACGAAGATGGGATTTCTATCCTATATTATTTGCAGACCATATATGATGATGAATGGAAAAATTTCATGGAAAGAATGCAGCGAGAAGGAATGGTAAAGGATGATGAGATATGGACAACCAAGATGAGAGATCTGAGGCTCTGGGCATCGTACAGAGGCCAGACACTTTCACGCACTGTCAGAGGAATGATGTACTATTATAGAGCTCTGAAGATGCTCGCTTTTCTTGATTCTGCATCAGAGATGGATATTAAGGAAGGTGCACGAGAACTTGGTTCTATGGGGAGAGATGGTGGTTTGGATAGTTTCAACTCTGAGAGGTCACCTTCTTCCAGGAGTTTAAGCAGAGCAAGTAGTTCTCTGGGTCTGCTATTCAAAGGCCATGAGCAGGGCACCTCTTTGATGAAATACACGTATGTGGTTGCCTGCCAGATATATGGTGCTCAGAAGGCCAAAAAGGATCCACATGCTGAAGATATCTTGTATCTGATGAAACACAATGAAGCCCTTCGAGTTGCCTATGTTGATGAGGTTTCGATGGGGAGGGATGAGAAGGAGTATTACTCTGTTCTTGTGAAGTATGATCAGCAATTGCAGAAGGAGGTGGAAATCTATCGTGTCAAGTTGCCTGGTCCATTGAAGCTTGGAGAGGGCAAACCAGAGAATCAAAACCATGCCTTTATCTTCACCCGTGGTGATGCGGTTCAAACTATTGATATGAACCAAGACAACTATTTTGAGGAGACACTGAAAATGCGCAATCTCTTGGAGGAATACAGGCACTACTATGGTATTCGAAAGCCCACTATCTTGGGAGTCAGGGAACACATTTTTACTGGTTCTGTTTCATCACTTGCTTGGTTTATGTCAGCTCAAGAAACAAGTTTTGTTACTTTGGGACAGCGTGTATTGGCAAATCCTCTGAAAATTCGAATGCATTATGGCCATCCAGATGTCTTTGACAGGTTTTGGTTTTTGACTCGGGGAGGGATCAGTAAAGCTTCCAGAGTGATTAATATTAGTGAGGACATTTTTGCTGGCTTTAATTGTACTTTGCGAGGAGGCAATGTCACTCATCATGAATACATCCAGGTTGGTAAAGGAAGAGATGTTGGGTTGAATCAAATATCCATGTTTGAAGCCAAGGTTGCTAGTGGGAATGGTGAGCAAGTTCTCAGCAGAGATGTCTATAGACTGGGTCATAGACTGGATTTCTTCAGGATGTTATCATTCTTTTATACTACTGTGGGATTTTTTTTCAATACAATGATGGTCATTCTTACTGTATATGCTTTTCTGTGGGGCCGACTTTATCTGGCTCTTAGTGGTATTGAGAATGCTGCCCTATCTAACAACAGCAACAACAATAAAGCCCTTGGTGCCATCTTAAATCAACAGTTAATCATTCAACTTGGTCTTTTCACTGCCCTCCCAATGATAGTGGAGAATTCCCTTGAGCATGGATTCCTTCAAGCTATCTGGGATTTCTTGACAATGCAGCTTCAGCTTTCATCAGTTTTCTACACATTCTCCATGGGAACCCGTACTCACTTCTTTGGCCGGACTATCCTTCATGGTGGTGCAAAGTATAGGGCAACTGGCCGCGGTTTTGTTGTGCAGCACAAGAGTTTTGCAGAAAATTACAGACTGTATGCACGCAGCCATTTTATAAAGGCTATTGAGCTTGGTCTCATACTTACAGTTTATGCATCTCACAGCCCCGTAGCTAAGGACACGTTTGTTTACATAGCTATGACTATCTCAAGTTGGTTTCTGGTCCTATCATGGATTATGGCCCCTTTCGTGTTCAATCCTTCTGGTTTTGATTGGTTGAAGACTGTTTATGATTTTGATGAATTTATGAACTGGATTTGGTACCGTGGTGGTGTGTTTGCACAGGCTGAACAGAGCTGGGAGAGATGGTGGTATGAGGAGCAGGATCATCTCAGAACAACTGGCCTCTGGGGAAAGCTACTGGAGATAATTTTAGACCTTCGGTTTTTCTTTTTCCAGTATGGGATTGTATATCAGCTGGGTATTGCTGCTCATAGTACCAGTATTGCTGTATACTTTCTGTCTTGGATCTACATTTTTGTGGCATTTGGAATTTATCTGATAATCTCATACGCTCGGGACAAATATGCCGCTAAGGAACATATATATTTTCGTCTGGTTCAGTTCCTGGTCATCATTCTTGGAATACTTGTTATAATTGCACTGCTTGAGTTTACATCCTTTAAATTTATTGACATTTTGACCAGTTTATTGGCTTTTATTCCCACTGGCTGGGGACTTATATCAATTGCCCAAGTGCTTCGGCCCTCTCTGCAGTCTACCACGCTTTGGGATTCTGTGGTTTCTGTGGCTCGGCTATATGATATACTGTTTGGAGTTATTGTAATGGCCCCTGTGGCATTTTTGTCATGGATGCCTGGGTTTCAGTCAATGCAGACAACAATCTTATTTAATGAAGCATTTAGCAGGGGTTTACGGATCTTCCAGATTGTTACAGGAAAAAAATCTAGCGACTTGTAATTTGAGATAACTTATCAGCACTTACTAGTTGGATTCATAGTTCACTTTTGTCCAGATATATATATATATATATATATATATATATGTATATATATATTATAATTATTCTGTTGTCTGATTAATTATTTATTTACTAGTTGAAATGCTAATGGTAATCAGTGATTAGACTTATACTTTTGCGTAATGCTGTTTGACTAGGTTCACTTATGTATTTTGTTTCTTTTCCAAAGTTTTGATTTTATATTTCCTAAGTGAGAAACAGTGAATGGTTCTTGTCAATTCATACTTCTGCTTCCTTGTTCATAACTGTCTTTTAAAACTCTGAATTCCATTCAATTGTCTATTTCTCATTTATTGCTAATTTTTTGTGTTATAATGTATATTAGATGCCTTGAGTTTTTTTCTTTTGTTCTTTCAGCAAATGGATTCTGATTGTATAGAGTATGGACTTCGATGTTTTTATGGTTCTGCTATTGCATAGGCCATCGCATTTTTTTCCTTTCCATTTTTGGTCTTGGCAGTTAGTATTCATCTCCTATGTTTCATTTATTGGAATACGTTAGGGCTGAGGTGGTTCTTGCTGTATCCTAAGCTCTGCTAGTTGGGTTATGTTTTGAATTTGACTTGTTATGCCGCAGGCTGCAAATAATCTTTATTGGATGGTGGAAATTGGGGGGTAGGAGGTTTATAGAGTTTTTATTTCTTTCTTTCTTGCCATGGATACAGAAATTTTTGTAGCTTTTTGCTATTAAAGATTTATTGTCTACTGAATATTTGTCTTTTTGTTTAATCATGGCCATGCATTGCCTTTCCATATGGTCTCTCAAAGACTGAAATCACAATAAGGTGTCTTGCCTCTCAGGTTTGTTCTGTTTTGGGTCCACTCTCCTCTGTTTAAGGTGCTTCCATTTGTCTACCTGAGAAATAATCTGTGTCACATTCCTGATTGCCATTAGGGATACCCTGAATTATTGAGGTCAAAGTACTCAAAACAAAAATTGTATAACACATTGTGTATCATTTGAATCCTGCTATTGCTGTGTAGTTTTAGAAGAAACTAGCAGAATGCCCGAGCACTGCTGCGGGACAAATTATTCATGCCTTTTACTTTAAAAAATTGTATTAATAAATATATAAATAATATACAAATAACATATAAATGAGTAAATAAAAAAATATAAATGAGTAAAAAATTATAAATATATAAATAACAAAATATATGCGATTATGATAATAATAAATACAAAAAATATATAGATATTAACACAAAAATTCAATAAATTAAGGTTAATATAAAAAACAAACATTAACTTTGAATCGAGGTTATCTTGTATCCAAAAAAAAAAACCTGTTTACTTACAGGTTACATAAAGAACAAATCACTTATAATAGGATTTGACAATTGACAACTAAGTTAACAATATTTAAGCCCGTTTGTAATTTTATTTGGTATCTTAGATTTTTGGTGATAATTGATAGGGATAAAAGCTTTAGCTCTTTGGACTATTATTGATTCAATCTTGCCCAAGAACAGTAAAGAATAAGGATGAGGAAAATGATCTAAATCAAAAGTAGAGAAAATTCATATTTATATTCAAGCAAGATAATATGCTCAATTCAAGCAATAAAGTAGCATTTATTGCCAACGAAGTTGATAAAGAAACCAATGGTTCAGGCAGACATCTTGGCGCTAGAGATGTTGATGGCAAACAAATTAGATTGATACAACGCATCAGGAAAATATGTATAGCTACATTAGAAAGTGAACTAATAAAATGCAAACCAATCGATATAGCTGTAATTACATAAAATTAGCATTATGCTTCAAGTGTCTTCTTTTTTCCATCTCATGCATAAAAGACATATTATTCTAATTTTCAAATATGCAAGCTCAGTAAGAGAACACTAATAAATCTCAACTAAAATAAAGAACTCATCCCAAACTTGTCTGCATACATGCCTGAAATAAAAAAATCAGAAAACTAATGTCAAACAAAATCTACGATATTAGTTAAGGAATAAATAAGTCCATATATAATATACTTCAAATTCTACCAGAAAAGTGCAAAATCAAAGTGAAGACAAAAAATGCTGAATAACAAAAATCTAAGGATTCGTAGAGGCTACATTAAAAATAAGACTGTAATAACAGAGCTAAAGTTTCATGGTTCGATGTCCCAGGAAGCACTTAATAGTAGGGACATACAAAGGAACTTGTTATTTATGATCAGCATATCGCTGTCATTGCTATTTATAAATGAAAGACTTGGACATGCAACATCTTTATCATATGTAGAGCAGTGAAAGAGAAAAACTTGATTTTCCAGGATGAGCTCAAAAATCAGTTCCCTTGCAATGGAGTTTACTGTGTTATCTTGCCTGAACTTCACAATCAGGCATTTTAGATATTAGGCTTCTCCTAACAAAGCTTTCTTGCTATAACTTTTATTTTTGTATGTCAAACTTTGTATTAGAAGTGAAAAGAATATTACATATCATTTTATAAATACTCCAAGATAAGGTTAAATGCTAGAAGCATGACATAATTTAACACTACACATATGGACATTCACATCAACATGCATATGTAATTTAAAAATATGATTGTATCTAGATCTTGGCACTCATCAAAAAACCTGAACACATCTTGAGATGCACCAATATTAGAACTCCAAACATACCATACACAACAAATATAAGGGTTTTATTAGCATATAGAACAAAAATTAAACCTCTAACATACACATAGAACTCAATGGGTTAAGAGAAGCTGCAGGGAATAAGCAATACAGAGTAAGTGAGACTTGAAAGGAAATAAGTTAAGTCTAATTTAGACTTTGTACATGTCATGGCTGTTAAGGCAATGACATTTTAAACCAAAATCTTTATATATTTTCATGTAGACGAACAAGCATTCGATAGGGTAAATCACAATATGATGCAAAAAAACTCAAGGTTAAGGCTCATGGCAAAAAAACTCAATGCAAATCATAATATGTGCCATATAATGTTCTTTTTTGTATTTATAAACACTCATAAACAAAACTCAAAATAGATGCAAAAATCATATATATATATATATGAGATTCAAGGTAGGTAACATTCTATTTTGGATGGATGGACCCAGGTAGTAAAGGTTGTAACCACCTCACCATGTGGCATAATTAAGGTTGAGGTCTTTCAATTCTTCTTAGAGGAAAATGCAGTCACCTACAAAGATTTTCAAGTTTGCATGCGTATGTTTCAAAACATATATGGATGACTTACACTGTCATTTTCATCCATAGTTTTGGTTTTATAGCTTATTAGAATGAATTTGTATATCACATTGGTCCTGTTAGCAACCCTCGTTGGGTGAAGAACATAATTAAAAGAAAAAAGAAAAAAACAAAGGAAGCAAACAAATATAACAAAAAGACATTTTAAATATAAAAAATATTAAATATCATTAGATCCACTGCATGTGTAAGACAATTTTTGTATATACTTTTAGTAAAGCAACTAATAAGGTTAAACTTAAATCACTTAGTTATAGTTACATAAGATTAAGCAAAGATTTAAATCAGCATTCTTGTATAAGAAATATGATTTAATTATAGTAATATTAGAGGCATTTTCTATGTCATAATATAGAACCGTGGATCTACCGTTAGACTTGGAATGAAAGGGAGTCGTCACCAATCCTTTTTAGTTAGGTGTGATTGGCAACCTGATTAAAGCTGATCTGTAAAACAGAGATTAAGTTCGGAAGTCGGTTGCGCATGAAGAAAGTTGTAATACTCCCAAAACGCCCATCAATGGATGGTACCAATTTGATTTCAAATTATCCAAGCTTTGATCATCATCATCATTTTTTTTGCTTTACCAAATATTTTATGAATTTTATTAGAATAGTAAAACCTTTCAAAATTTTTTTTGTTTATTTATTTATTATTCAAAAACATTATTTACAAAGATTTTTTTTTGAAAAGATTTTTTTTAAATATATTTTTCAAAAAATATCAATGGCAAAAGTAATTCTCTTTTTTTTTTTTAATTTTTTTAAACTAGAAAATAATAAAATAAAAAATGGGTTAGAAATAAAATAAAATAAAATAAAATAAAATAAAAAAAATAACATAAAAAAAAAAAACTTGCGATCGGGTCAGGTCAAGATGCGGGTAGGCGCGCGAGTTTTCGGGTCAACGTGCGGATCCTAAGCGGCCAAAACGACATCATGTAAAGGTAGTATATAAGGCACCCTTCAGAGTTTTTTTCTTAGAAACCCTAGAACCTCTCTCTCTCTAACCCTAAAAACCTCTGACCTCTCTCTAGAAAACCCATTGAAAATTTTAACCGAAAACTAAAAATCCCACCGATTTTTGGAAAACCTTTCGGATTCTGAAAATCTTAGCCAGAAACTTCAACCTTTGCTGGAAAATTCCACCAAAAAATTCAAAGTTCTTCAGAAAACCCAATATAACCCAAAAATATTAAAAAAAAATTCAAAAAAATTTCCAAATAGTTCTAAGCCTTCCTCGAACCTTCTACAACCTTAAATTCACCTCAAGAAACTTGAATTCACTCTAAAAACCACAAATTAACTCCAAAATCCCAAGATCAAATTTTAAAACCCTTTCTACCTAAAATTTTTCAAACATTTTTTCAGTGATTTTCTCTCTGCTTTTCTGTGTGTCATTTAGTGTTAGAATTCATCCAATTTATAGGCAGTTCTAAGGATGATTTTAGGAAACTGGCATAATCAATCCCAAGCTTGAATCCTGAGATTGAATTATGCCCTAACGAGATTTTAGGTCCCAAAATTTTAGCAATCACATTGATTTGATTTTGTGTTGACCAAAAGGATTTTGATCTTGATTTTTATCTACGTACAGGTTGAATAAAAATGAAGGTAGCAAAGAAAAGGAACAGAAAAGGAAACAAAAATAAAATAAAATAAAATAAATAATAATAATAATAATAATAATAATAATAATAATAATAATAAAAGCATCTGATTGGACCTAGATGGGTCAAATGGGCTCGAACCAAGATGAACCTGATCGAAATGGGCTTAATTGGGCTTAGATAGAAATGACCTCAGATCAGAATGACCCAATTGGGCCCGAATCAAAATAGGTGTCTACAGTTGCCCATCTTTGCACATCTTTGTCAGATAAAGATGTTGCAAAGACCTAGACACCCACTCTAGTCTCAAATTTGAAAAATGACTTGGACTGAGCTAAGGTTAAGTGACTAAGATTAAATCACGAGTCAAATAAAGCGACTAGGATCGAGTTGAGGTCAAAAATAAATAATCAGGATGGAACCATGAATCATAAGAAATGATCTGGACTGAATCAAGATCAAGTGACCAAGATGAAATCACAAGTTAAAATAAAACAACTAGGGTCGAGTTGAGGTTAAAAATGAATGATTGAGACGAAACAATGAATCATAAGAAATGATCTAAAACTACAAATCATAAGAAATGATCTAGACTGAGCCAAGATTAGGTGATTAAAATGAAACCATAAGTCAAAATAAAACGACTAGGACCGAGTCAAAGTTGAAAATAAATGACTAGGATGAAACCACGAATCATAAGAAATGATCTAGACTAAGCTAAGATCAAGTGACTGGGACAAAACCACAAGTCAAAATAAAACGACCAGGACCGAGTTCAGGTAAGAAATGAATGATTGAGATGAAATTATGAATCATAAGAAATGATCTGGATCGAGTCAAGATCAGGTGACCGGGATGAAACCATAAGTCAATAAAATGACTAGGATCGAGTTGAGATTAAAAATGAATGATCGAGACAGAACCATGAATCATAAAAAATGATTTGGACTGAGCCAAGATCAAGTGATCGAGACGAAACCATAAGTCAAAATAAAATGATCAGGACCAAGTTAAGATCGAAAATGAATGATCAGGACCAAGTTGAGATCGAAAATGAATGATCAGGACAAAACTAAAAATCATAAAAAATGATTTGGACTGAGCCAAGATCAGGTGATGAAACTACAAGTCAAAATAAAACGACCAAGATTGAGTTGAGGTCGAAAATAAATGATCGAGACAGAACCATGAATCATAAGAAATAATATGGATAAGCCAAGATCAGATGATCGAGACGAAATCACAAGTCAAAATAAAGCGACCAAGATCGAGTCAGGTTGAAAATGAATGATCAAGACGAAACCACGAATCATAAAAAATGATCTAGACTAAGCCAAAATTAAGTAAATGTAAATGCATGCCTTATCTAGGATGCAAATGAATCATTAATTGTGATACTAAGGCTTTTGCCCTTTTTGTTTTTGTACACCTTTAGCAGAAAAACCATTGGATATTATTTTGCATGTTTATCTTCACTATACATTTTAGGAAAGAAATCCCCCTGCACATTTGGTAAAGAAGTTATTTTTATCAATCCGGATGTGCATTTTTGGTAAAAAAACCATCTTTCATCAGCTTGGAGGCATGTAAAAAAACTATTTTTCATAAACCTAAAGGCATATTTTTGGTAAAAGAACTTTTTTATCCGCATGTCTGTTTATCCCAAAGAAAATCGTGAAAGTCAATTTCCTTCTTCTTTTTTAGGGTATCTTTTTCGAAAAATCAAGTTTTATGGGTTCATAATCATCAGTGGCCCTGTCTACCAAGAATTCAGTAATAACACTTCCTTTGATTGCTTTTTGACTCATATATACTATGTCATATTCAGAAAAGATGACTTGTTATCTTGTGATTCTTCCTGATAGTGAAAGCTTTCCGAAGATATATTTGATGGGATCCAGTTTAGCTATGAGAAAAGTTGTATAGTACAGCATATACTGTCTGAGCTTTTTAGCCGTCCAAGCTAAACTATAATACATTCTCTCTAGTGATGAATACTTGGACTCATACTCTGTGAATTTCTTACTCGGATAATAATAGCATTTTTTTTCTTAATGGATTCATCTTATTGGCCAAACACATATCCCATCGAGCCTTCATGTACTACTAGGTATAGAATCAATGGTTTTTCAAGGACAGGAGATAGTAATATTAGAAGGTTTGATAAGTACTACTTAATTTAATTGAAGGCTTATTGGCATTGTTCATTTCACTTCCTGCAATTATTCTTTTAAAAGAGTTTAAAAATAAGGTCACATCTGAGAGTGAGCAGAGAAATGAACCGAAAAATATATTAAATCTGTATAAGAAATTGTGAACCTCCATTTGTGTACTTGGCAGAGACAAATTATGGATTACCTAAATTTTGTATAGATCTACTTCTATCCCTCTTTCGCTGACTATAAATCCTAGCAACTTTTCTGACTTCGCTCCAAATGTACATTTAATCGGATTCAATTTAAGCTGAAACTTTTACAACCTTTCCAATAATTTTCTAAGGTTGACTACATAATCCTCTTCTTTTCAGGACTTGGTAATCATGTCATCCCATACACTTCAATCTCTTTATGCAACATATCATGGAAAAGTGTTACCATAGCCCTTTGATAAGTTACCCAAGCATTTTTTAATCCGAAAAGTATAACTTTGTAGTAAAAGATTTTTCACATGATGATAAAAATAATCTTTTTCATGTCATCTTGGGCCATTTTTATCTGATTATAGCTAGAGAATCCATCTATGAAAGAGAATACCAAATGTAAGGCTGTATTATCCACCCAAGTATCAATGTGAGGTAGAAAAAAATTATCTTTAGGGCTAGCTTTATTCAGATCTCTATACTCTACATACATCTGCACCTTACCATCTTTTTTTAGAATAAGTACGATATTAGCCACCCATTCAGGATATTTAGTTACTTGCAAGAAACCTACATCAAATTACTTTTTATCTTCCTCTTTGATCTTCAATAACATCTTCGATTTCATTCTTTTCAAGTTTTGCTACACCAGTCTACATTCTAGCTTCAATGGTACTTATGCTCTACTATTTTGGTACTAAGTCTAGGCATATCTTGGTAGGATCAGGCAAATACATCCATAAATTTCTAGAGCAAATCCTCTAACCACTGTCGATCAATAACCGAAAGTGAAGTGCCAATCTTGACTTTGTTTTTATTTTCGGCATCACCCAAATTGACCAAATTGACCACTTCTTGATAAGTTTCAATAGATTTATCTTCTTGTTCAATTAGCCTCATTAAATTCGAAGATAAAGTACTTTTTTAAAAATCTTTTTCAGTATCGAATTCATTGGCATTAATTAAATTTTCAAAGTTAAATCTCAGATCATTGTCATGATTACTTTTGCATTCATTTGGGGACCTAAAAATTAATAGAATAAAAAATATTAGCAAGAAATTTTGATAGTAAAATGAATAGAATGGAAGAAATGAACAAAATACATGCTCTTACTTTTATTGAAATAATGAAAAATAAAAGGCCCAAACATAAGATTTCATCCCAATGCTCTTGGGCATAAGCAATTAGTAGATGTGATTACATTGAAATAAAATAAAAAATAGTAGGCATTTGGATAACCCTCTAATTCTGTAATTCATATCCTCGCGGGCAAGAGTAAACCAAGGCTTCCTTATTTTGACTTCCATCATCCATCATATGAATGGATAACTTGGCAAAAGCTTCCTCCCACTTTAGTTCCTCTTTTGCATCTTCTTTGACTTTCGAAAGCATGTATCCTTAAGGAGCAAAATCTCATTTAAGTGTGGAATAACTGTCGATTTATTTCTCACCTTTCTGCTATGACTTGGTACTTCTTCCATCTCATAACCCAATTCTGCTCTATCACTATTGTCTTCGAGTTTCAAAAATTCTCACTCCTTAAAGATTTTTACCTAGACCGAACCTAATACTCCAACCCTTGTTAACCATCTAATTGATCAAAATCTGACTGAATTTGAGCCCTTCACCTACTGCATTAACAGGTTCAAAGGATCTATAAAAGCATTTCAGTAATTCTTCTGTAACGTTTACATATGAAACATTTATGAGTTGGGTCACTAGTAAATTCTTCTTTCTAGTTACAATTACTAATTATCCCTCTACATTGAATTTGATCTTTTGATGTAATGAAGAATGAATGACGCTTACCTTATGGATTTATGATTTTTCTAATAAGTAGCTGTATGATGGAAAAATATCCATAACTTAAAATTTTATATTGAAAACACATGGACAAATCTATATGGGTAGCTCAACATCTTTCAATAATTCTCGTTTAGTCCCATCAAATGTTCGGACTACCATCTGATTATTTTGGACATGGGACAAATAGAAGGAAACTTAGCCAAAGTGGACACAGACATAACGTTAATGGCTGACCTATTATCAACAAAAGCTTTGCCTACTATATAGCCTTTACATTTAACAGTAATGTGTAATGCCTTAGTGTTTCTTTTACCTTATGGTGAAATCTCATCATCGCTAAAAGAGATATGGTGTGACATTACTAGATTACCTGCTAGATGATTCACATACTCTACAGAGACATTATGGGCCACATAAGCCTGATTTAATACCTTTAACAAGGTATTATGATACGATTCAAAGTTTAGGAGAAGTGATAATAAAAAAATTTTGACTGGCATTTTATTCAATTGCTCTACCACAGAGTACTCACTGTGTTTGACTAGTTTCAAAAACTCGCAGGCCTCTTTTTCAGGCATAGGTTTTGATGTATCCTTATCTAAAATCTTTGGTTTAGTTTGTTTTCTCTTTCCTATTTTTATTTTATCCAAAGTCTTCAGAATGTAACATTTTTTACTTTTAGTTATTCCTTATACTCTTATTATATGGGTAGTTTCAGCTTTTAGCACATCTTTTTGCTACTTTTGAATTGTCACCCTACATTAATAGTTTCAGGGTATCGCTTTGTTATCTTTATAAGAGAATAGGCATAAAACTTTGAGGGCTACTAGTTTGGGAACAAATTTATTCTCAATTGATTGTGGCTTCTTTTTACAGCGTATAGTGATAAATTTTGGCACCCACTTGTCTGTCATAACCACCTTGATGTCTTTCAAGGCTCTTGATTCTTCATATAATTCTATTTGGTAGGAGTCCATCAGTTTCTAAACTTTACCATAAAATTGTTCGCAAACATCAATTGAATGACCTAATGCCTCGTCATGATATTTACATGTTTGATTTGGGATGTGTTTTCCCATATGAGTGCATGAAACCACTGGTCGTATCATCCCAACTTTATATAAGGCTTCATATAGCTGGTCAAATAGCATCTTAAACTCTTTTACTCTCTTTTTCACATGTTTTTCATTTGTGTTTAAAGCATTGATCGTATGACTGGGTAAATGATTGCTACTGACATTAAGTGCAGAGCTCGTATTGGTATCAAAGCTTATCAACCCTTCCTTAATCAAAATCTATACTCTATGTTTGAAAGGAATGCAATTTTCAGTAGAATGTCCTGCCACTCTGAAATGGTAGTCACAATAGGCATTGAAATCATACCATTTAAGATAAGAAGGTTCAAGCTGTTTTGCAGGGATAAGGATTACTAAATGGTTTTTGTAAAGCTTTTGATATAGCTTCATGTAGCTTATGGGTATGGGGTCAAAGATTGGTCTTTCTATGATTCGTGGTTCTCTGGTATTACTTATGGTGCTGACTGGGTGAGTAAATATTCTTAGTGAAGATAGATAAAATGGTCTAGTAGTTGATTCATAGAGAGTTACAGAGATATGATTTACCATGTGATAGTATGTAAGGTAGTAGGTCGAGAGTAACTTCTGAATTACTACCCCTTAAAACTTACAACCTGAGTCTCACTTTTCTTCTTCTTAAGTGCTTTTTTAAAAGACTCACCTTTTTTAAGCTTTCTATTTTTAATGACATTTTCAATAATCTCTCTCAAAATCACCATATCAGCAAAAGTTTTAGTCATATTTTCGATCATCTTTTCATAATAAAATGACTTTAGAGTACTCACAAACAACATAATAGTTTTTTTCTGTTAAGGGGGTTGTAACTAGGTAGCCACATCCTGTCACCTTTAAGCATATTACTTGAACGACTTAGACGTCTTTTTCTCCATGACCCGTAGGAAAAGATGATTGAGAGCCATGTCGATGATGTGACAGTACTGATTAATAAAAGATCTGATCAGATCTTTTCATGTCTTAATGTGAGTCTCATCTAAATAGATGTACCATCTTACTGCAGATCCAGTCAAACTGTCTTGAAACACATGCATAAGTAATTTTTTATTATTGGCATGTGCCACCATTTTACGATAATACATGGTGATATGCGTGATAGAACACTTAGTACCATCATATTTTTTGAACTCTGGCACTTTAAACTTGGACGGTACCACCACGTTTGATACTAAGTAAAGTCCCGCAGCATTCATAGACCTATAAAAATTCATTCCCTTTACCACTCTTAATCTTTCCTCAAGCCTATTTATAGCCTGATTAATTTTAAAATTTTTCAATGGTATAGCTACCTGTGGCTTTTCTTTCTTTTTCACTTTTTTTGCAGTAAGAAGTTGAATAGGCTCAGCTATTTTTTTGGTAAAGACATGATTATCATAATTTTGGACATTTTTATGATCTAGAGCATAAGTCATTCCTAGGTAGTTGTATTTTGGAAAAACTACCTATTGAGGTTGGAAGAGTGGTGCGATTTGATTTTGTGATGGGTCAAAGTTTAGAGGATATACCAAATTAATAGTTTCTTGTGAAGTATCTTCTTCCACTGATTTTTTCCTATTTATCTTTTCTAGGGCCTCTAAAATTTGGATCAGCTTTCCTTTTAGTGCCTATTGAGCTTTTTTTTTTTCCTTTCAAAATAACTGGCATTATCATATTCCATCTTTTTAGCTCGAGCCTGAGTATTGTATTGATACGTAGTTATTCTTATGCCTTAGTACCATAATTAAATATTCAATGATAATGTTATGATAATGAATGCATGAGTGAATGTGATGCAAATGCATGGAAAAAATAAGAAAAAAAAATATTTGCCTTTTAATCCAACAAAAAAAGCTTCACAAAAGTCTATTTTACATCAAACCTAACACTATTCCTCTATAAAAACATCTAAATTGCTCATACTGATCCTTAGCTTCCTTAATGAAGTTCAACAGTTTCTATCCATGTTCCTCTGCCAATGTAATCAAAGCTTTTAGTGCCTCAGCCTTTTCTACCATTTTGTCTGTTTCGATCACAACCTTACCTATCTGAGTAGTGAAATGTTCTATGTATCTTTGTCTTTCTAACCTTTCTCTTTTGTCGCACCATACCTGATATGATAATTCTTTATGCCTTTTTTAAGGAACTTGACATTATTTTTTTTTCACTCAACTTTGATGTCAGAGTCAGAATGTGGTCTGAAAGCTATTGGTTCTCCTGTTCAACCTCTATGCAAGCATTTTTTATGTGATCACGCTCTTCTTTCAACTTTTCATTTTCATGAACCAACTCTGTATTGTTTATTTCTTTGGCTTGTACCTATATACTTAACCTTTTATACTCTTGTTGTAACTCCTTCAGCTTTTTTAAAGTATTGTCCTATTCCCTAACAACTTTTTGGACCTTATTGTACTCTTTGAAAATTCTGTGGACTCAAATTTTTAGTTTTTCTGCTTTATTTTACCACTGGTCTTTTCTTCCCGTAGCTTCAAAACCTTTTATCTCAATTTTTCCTTCTATATCTCATGCTCTAATTCTGAAAGCTTTTTATCAGACTCTTAACCCACTAGTAAGTGATGATCCTAAGGATAAATGTAATTTTTTGACCTCTCTTATTTCTCCAAACCAAATATCTCCGAGCAACTTGATTAGTGAATGGCTTTGAGTTTACTGTCTGGGCTTCTTCTAGGCTTTAATCATGTTATCAATCTTTTGAAAAGTTTTAAACTCTCCATACAAACAATCGAATTGGCCGAGCTTATAGGTCATAAGAGTAAACTATTCAGCTCCATGTTGTGTCCTTACCATTAATGGTGTATAATTTGTTAAACCTCATAGGCCTAGAAGTGAGACCCCTATCTCATCTCCACATTGATACAACATAGGTTACCTGTCCATCCATGGAGCTAACTATTTTACCTAACTAGCTGTGAGCCATTGTAGCAAACATTTTCACTCTTTTTAAGTTCTTGTCTCTGGCCAAATACTTTAATAAAATTCCTTAATTGGACTTTGAGTGTGGAAATAAAGTTTGATAAAAGCACTTTGAATTCTTGTATTCAAAATGGCTCTTCATCTATACATACAATAAGAGTAAGTAACCCATGAAACGTGCTTTGTCCATTTGCCTACAAAAATTCAGAGATTTGATAGTTTCTGCCAAGATAACTAGTGAAGGATTATAACCTCTTTCAATCTGCTCAAATACATCTACCACTTCTATCTCAATGTGTCCTACAACCTTGAAAAAAAATGACCAACCCATATATGGCTAGAGTAAATGCATTTAATCCCTGATCATCATCTGAATGCTTGATAATGAAATCCTGGAGAATCTCCCATAGAATACCTTTGTGATCTCTTTTTTCTCAAATGTATGAATCTATAGTCTCATTTCCCACTCCTAGCATCTGGCCCAGCTTTCTGCAACTTCTTGATTTGTGTTTTTTTATGTACATTCTGTCTAGATACAATAGATGCATACCCACCAGAATTGAATACTCTTCAATTGTTGATACTAGATTGACCTCATTAAAGATGAAACATTGATAGAAAGGATCCTAAAACTATACCATTGCCCTAATAAGTGAGTAGTCAACCTCTACTGATAAAAAATATGCAATATGTCCAAATTTCTCACAAAAAGCCTCCTACCTTAAAGGGTAATACCATTCCATGTGTCTGATAGGCTTTTCAAGTCATTATGTTTAAGGAATAGGTGAACTTCTCCTGATAATATAGGCACATGACCAGATGGCAAACTGTCTCCTTATTCTAGCTGCCTTTTTTTTATTCCATTCACTTCTATGGGAGAGTCACATTTGGACAGCATAAATGAGGTGAAAACCTAACGTTTTGTAGAATCCATGAAACCTTTTGTTGAAATAGTTTTGGGGTCAAAGTACTATGCGATCTGTAAACATGTTCATGAATGTGTGCAAAAAAAATAAAATAAAAGAAGACAAAAAAATTAGTTAGTCACTTCAATCATAAAGAAAATATCATATAACAATTAAGATAACAACATGACCTATAATTTTGGATTATCTACAGAGGGTGAAAAGATAATGCTCTATCTATAGTTGGGCTTCTAAAGTTAACTATACGTGGTTTGGGTTATTTATAAAAGGTTCTCAAACTGTTCCCTACATCATGGTTCATTACAGACTAGTAAGGCACCACAATCCTCACCTATTATAGGCTTCAAGCAAAAATGATTCAATCTGAGTGAGAATGTTTCGCAGGCACATGCGGAGACATAAAATCTTACGAGGGCATAGATACTTCACTCCCTCCTAAAGGTAAAATCTGAATGGAGGGTTTATGTTATACAGATGCAAATGAATGATAGATATAATAAGTAGATATTTAAGCAAATATAAGTAATGAATAATAGGGCAAACAAATAAACAATAATAAAGCATATATAAGCAATGAAAATAGGTAATTTCAAATTTTTTAGGCAAGACCTAGATAATAAAAAATCTTTTACTGGCTTAACTCTCTCATAATGTTCCCAATGAAATTGTCAAGCTGTTATAACGTATAGATCAATGGATCTACTACTAAACTTGAAATGAAAGGGAGTTACCACTAATCTTTTTTAGTTATGTGTGATTGATCACTTGATTGAAGCTGATATGCAAAATAGAGATTAGATTCAAAAGTCGATTACACATGAGAAAATGTTGTAGCACCCCCAAAACGTCCATCCAAAAATGGTACTAGTTCGATTTCGAATTATCCAAGCCTTAACCATCATCATTTTTTTTTTGCTTTACCAAATATTTTATGAATTTTATTAAAATAGTAAAACCTTTCAAATTTTTTTTGTTTATTTATTTATTATTCAAAAACATTATTTACAAAGATTTTTTTTCAAAATTTTTTTTTTGAAATATATTTTTCAAAAAATCAGTGGCAGAAGTAATTCTCTTTTTTTTTTTAAACCAAAAAATAATAAAATAAAAAATAAAAAATGGGTTAGAAATAAAATAAAATCAAAAAATAAAATAAAATGAAAAAAAAATTTACAATCGAGTTAGGTCAGGATACGGGTCTTCGAGTCAACGCGTAAATCCTAAGCAGCCAAAACAACATCGTGTAGAGGCAGTATATAAAGCACCCTTCAGTGTTTTTTTCTCAAAAACCCCAGAGCATTTCTCTCTCTAACCCCAAAAACCTTTGATCTCTTTCTAAAAAACTCACCGAAAAGTTCAACTGAAAACTAAAAACTTCATCGAAAAATTTAACCAAAAATTGAAAAACCCATCGATTTCTGAAAAACCTGTCGGATTCTGGGAATCTCACTTCAAACTTTAACCTTTGCCTAAAAATTGCATCAAAAAATTCAAAGTTCTTAAAAACACCCAAAAAAACCTAGAAATATTCGAAAAAAATTCAAAAAAATTCTCATATAGTTCTAAGCCTTCCCTGAACCTTCTACAACCCTAAATTCACATTTAGAAACCTGAATTCACTCCCAAAATCACAAATTAACTTCAAAATCTCAAAATCAAATTCCAGAACCCTTTCTGACCGAAATTTCCCAAACCTTCTTTCACTAATTTTCTCTCTGTTTTTTTGTGTCATTTAGTGTTAGAATTCATTCAATTTATAAGCAGCTCTAGGAATGATTTTAGAAAACCGACAAAATTAATCCCAGGCTTGAATCCTGGGATTGAATTCTACCCTAACGAGATTTTAGGTTTCAAAATTTTAGCAATCACATTGATTTGATTCTGTGTTAACCAAAAAGATTATGATCTTGATTTTTATCTAGAAAAGGAAGGCAGAAAAAAAAAAAAAGAAAAGGAAACGAAAATAAAATAAAATAAAATAAAATAATATAATAATATAATAAAAATAAAAAAATTAATAAAAGCATACGATTGGACCTAGATGAGCCAAAATGGGCCCGAATCAAGATGTGCCTGATCGAAATGGGCCTAGTTGGGCTTCGATCAAAATATACTTAATTGAGTCCGAACCAAAATGAGTGTCTACATTCTAATACATATAGCAAATTAATTAATTTTTTTTAAGTAAACAATTCTTAAAATGGGAATAAAAAATTAACCAAAACAAGTAAATAAATCTCACCTAAAAACTAAGGAACCTTATCTCAAATTCGACTCAGTACTTTAAAAAGATAAAAATAATTATTTTCCTAATTATATCAAAAAAATTGAACTTTAAAATCTCTAAACTAGAAACCTTTTAAAATAAACTAAATTTCAATAATCCACTACATGTAGCATGTATGCATCCAATCAAAACCTTCAGAAATCAACAAAATAATAAAAACTTATCATCATATATAAGATTTAATGCTAAGTGTTCAATATAACTAACTATGTTATGCTTAAAATCAAATAAAGTAATTTATTAATTATATCTCTCTTTTTATATGTTCTTGTATATTTTTAATGTAAAAAAATCTCTGTATAATTTATTGAAATTCCCTTTTCATCGTCAAATTCATGCCACAAAGATTGAATACCGACAAATTTCTTTTACTAAATATGGTACCATTGCATTAAATAGAAATTGACTTGACATTCATAGTTTGACCCAAAACCAAAGTGTGCCTAAAAATTATCAATGTGTCATAATAACATTTGATAATATGAAGGATTCATGAAAAACATAGGTAAACTTATAACAATTATTATTACTATTTGTATTTACACTTGGAGTCTGCAAAGAAATAGGTGCACCAGTGACAATGCCATACCTGGCATATCAAAAAACATGAAAAAAAAAAAAAAAACTTTAGATGCTCTTCAGGGATTTATGCTCAAGTGTTTAAAGTTATAGTTTGATATAATTATTATATCCAGTAACTTACTTTCTATGATATGATAGTTGGATACGAATGATGTTTTGATCCTCCACTGAACATAAAAAGTTAAAGAACAAAATCTACAATCATCGAAAAGAAAAACAAAATGTAAGAACTCGCAAGAATATAAGGGAATTGGGATTTCTAAGGCAAGTGTTGTTACAAGGCCAAGCTGAGGCTCCTTGACCATCAAAAGATCTACCTCCGGTGATTGTCAATCTATCAATGCATTTGAATGAAATTTGAACGGTCAAGGTGAAGTGAAGCTGCATCAGTAGGAGACTTTACAATCCTATTGACCTGAAATGTAATAGCACCCTTGCATGGGCCTTGGAAAACAATTAGATAAACCAAGTATGTCCCTGATGGGATCAAAATCACATAATTTCCTTTATATTGGCAAGCTTGTTTCCATGTATCACTAAAGGCCTAACAAAGAAAAAAATTATGAAATGATATACATAATCGTTCTCTCTTCTGTTTTCTCATTTTGGGAGGCCAAAATTTGACTATTCAATCCTAATTCTTGTAGGCACAAAGCCAATAGTTTTGTACTCAAATGAATAACTTAGTGACAAGTGTAACCTAATATTGAACTTGAGATAATAAATCTAAATGAAAGTGTTATATACTACCTTAGAATTGTTTGTTTTTCCATCACTCGGGGCACCACATTTTAGCACATTAAAAAGATTTGTAGCTATAAATTAAGAATTCTTCTTCTAGTTATTGTTTCCTCTTCCACTTTGAATTACCATAGATTAAAACTATGTTTCCTCTGCTTTGATAGCACATTTCATGAAAATACAAATAGACTAATAATTAAAACAGGTCGCTGCTTTTTTTGGGGATTAAGAAATGGAGCCTAAATGCAAAACTTTTGTTATTAGATAAAAGGTTTAAACAAAATTAGAGAGCTTGTCATTAAAAGAGAAACGGACAATCCAGGTAAGTGCTATTTAAAAAGGTGAACTATTTTCAAGCTATATAACTTAATCATGTTTGAGGTTGAAATGCATATTGAATATTAATGAATTTCACGCTATTATTAGTTTGCATTTAATTATTTTAAGTAATTACAAACATAACATATTAATATACCATGTTTAAACTCAGAAAATCAAGGCCATATACATAATCATATATCAATGAACAATCCACACACCAATCTTAAAGAAACCTTAGATGGGATGGAAGAAAATCAAATTTGGACATCTAATCATTAGTATTTAAGATATAAAAGACAAACTTAAAATGAGATAGATATTAAATTAAATGTTACCTGTAGTCAGAAAATGCAGGACATTGATTACCAGGAAGAAGATACTATCAAACAGAGTAAATTTAATAAAAAATACATTCATAAGTTTAAAATCTTATAGTTGATTATACACAGAAATAAAAACAGGAAAATGGGACTAAAACACATAAGAACATTCAATTTAATGAACATGAAAAATAGAAATATATACAAAAATTAAAATAGAAACTTTGCTAAATGCATGCATGATAATGGCGAGATGTAGCCATCTAGGAGTACCACTTTTTTTTTTTTATTTAACTTTGCTAAAAGTAGAAGTATAGCTAAATACATAGCTTAAAATTTGTTATATTACGAAATCTTCATAGCTATGATGAAGTCCAAAATGATATTCCTGATCTTTCATTTCAAAATTTCAAAACCTTATCTTTTTACTCTAATTGAAATTAAATGGGATGGACCCCAAATGTAGCAAATCAATTAATGACGAATGACAATTAGACATTATTCAGGAAAAATCTCCAGCACTTTAGTTTTCAAGTTTGTCACAATCCAGAAGAGTAGCAATCTAATAACAGAATATATCCATAAAGGAAAATCTGACTAAAATCCCAATTTTAAATATATAAAGAAATAAAAATCTAGCTCCTATTACCCTTAATCTTTATTTTTAAGTTATCCTCATACTTGGAATATGAAAACAATTAGCAATTCTTAGGCTTTCCGTTCCAGGAGCCCTTTGGGCAACTTCATTGCAGAAATTCCAAGTGTCAAATGCTCATCTCTTCTCATTCCCAGATTATACATTGGTCAGAGTTCTTGTTTGCCTTTTTATGTCTTCCCTGTTCTACCACTAACTATCAAATATCAGATGCATAAATAAATTCACAAAATCTATGAATTTTAAAGTTAATTAATTTTATCTTAATAAAAGAAAATTCTTATTCTAGAAAAAAAAATCAAAATCAAGGGAAAAAAACTTCAACATAAGCAAATATTAATTCAAAGAACAAATATCCTACCAGTCATTTTTTTAAACTTTTTTAATTCTTTCTCTCCTATCCATGCCGTTCGAAAAAACTTTATTTCGCTCCTTCCTGGCCATAAGCTGACCAGCTTCAATCTTCTCTCTTCCTACAACATGCCTCCCTCACTCTCTCCGTCTTTTTCTTTGGAATGCAGTCCCAAAAAATGGTTAGTAAAATGATGATGGTTTTGGTGGATGTGTTTGAAACATTACATATTTACGTAAATCTGTCAGATACATATGAGGAGAAGAAAAAGAAAGAAAAAGAAATCGGCGTAGGTAAATTTGTGATGGGCATCGGAGAGAAGAAAAACTGAAAAAGAGAAGATAAAAAAAAAAGAGCTTAAGGAGAGAGTGTCACGTGGATAGGCTGAGGGGTGGTCAAGAGAAAGTCAAATTTAGTAACTTTAATAGTATCGATTGTCCTGGCTTACAAGTAGAGGTGGTAAAATGAAATCGAACCCAAAAATCTCCATGCAAAGCCTGAACCTGAACTCGTTCGAACCTGATTTAACAAAAAAGTCAAAAGCCCCAACCCAAAAGAGCACAAATTCAAAATGATTCGAAGCTAAAAAAATTCGAACCCGAACTCGAAAAATATGCTCAAACGATAACATCTTTTATAAAATCTAAAAAATGACCTGATTAGCTGAAAACTGAACCTAGCACAAATTGCCACCTCTACTTAGAAGTAGGATTGCCATATAACCTAGGTGCTTGCTGAAGCTGGTTTCCAGGCGATGTCCTTTATAGACACATAAGCCTGTGGAAAACTAGGCCATTTATTTGAATTGTTTGTTAATGTTTTTGTTTTGTTTGAACATTTTCAGTAAATGTTCAACATTAATCGATGTTATGGATGGGTGAACTAGTTATTAAGAGTATTGGATTGCGTTTTGCAGGTATAAATTCAGCATGAGACTATCTGTACAAGTTGATTGGCTAGATTTCTGTTTTGCTCTATGGAGATTCTTGTAAGTCAGAAGAGGTGGCTGCCATTAGTTTGATTTTGAACTTAATGAAGAGGGAGAATGAATTTATTGAATCTTAGTTGCCAACATCAGCTTTGTTTACTATTGTAATTAAACTTTTCATACTTCCGCTAATTTTTAGTTTTGGGGGAGCTTCAATTTTACATGATTTTAACTCCCCACATTTGCAGAGGTAAAAACTTATTATGCAGTGTTGATGGTTTTTGAGAGATGGGCAAAAATTTGTTATGTCAGAAATGCAGCTATTTGTTCACTCATCCTATGTTATTCTTCTTAAGCACTTTGTGGTGCTACAATTAACTTTGTTAGTGTGTTCTTGATGAATCTTTATTTCTCCCTTCCGCAAAGATGCGTCCCATCCGAATTTGGTTAGTCTGACTTATACTTGAGCCAGGTTCTCTCCCTTTCTTTGCTTTTCTGAGTTCCTCATAAATTAAGGTTATTATAAGTGAATAATTAAAAAATAAAAAAAAAACTTCCTCCTATCATTGCCTGGATAACAAAAGGGTGAATCTATCATTTTATTTTTCAAAATTATTTTAAAATAATATTATTTAATTATTTTTTAACATGTTCTACTTTTAAATTTCGAAAGTTTAACAAAATTTTGAAATTTATAAATTTGAATATAGTTAAAAGTTTCTTGATTTACATATTTTAAAAGTTTAGAATTGCATATTCAGAAGTTTAAAGATTTTATATAATATATTTTCTTAATTGATATAATTTAAATGTAATTTTTTTAATTTATTAGATATAAAAATTTGATAAGTTATATAATTTATTGAAAATCCATATTCATAAGTTTTAAAATTAAAATAAAAAGATAATTAAATAATTTTATCTAAAAGAAATTTTGAAAAAAAAATGTGATGTAAAGATAAAAGGAACATCTCACTTAAAATGGTTGTAACATAATTAATCATTTATAATTTAGAATTATGTGAAAATTATTAAAATTTTGTATGAAATTCATATTTATAAATAATAAATTTTTATATTATTTTTTATTATGATTAAACAATTATAATATTTATAATAAAAACATTATAAGTAAAATGTTACGGAAAAAAAAAGTAAAGTTTGTGTTTAGAATCCGTCGTAACAACACCAAAGTTTTCCATTTTGGTGAGAAAAAAATTGTATTAGGACCTGGGGGAATCCATCCTGATCCAACGATTCAGCGGGATTCGATCCGTTATTCGGTTAAAAAAACTTCCATTTTGGTGAGAAAAAAGTTGAACTGGGACCTGGGGTAATCCGTCCTGATCCAACCATACAGTGCGATTCGATCCATTATTCGGTTTTTTAAAAAAAAAAACAGTGTGAATGCACCAGCTTATAATCAGAGTCGACATGAACCTTCACTGACGCCACGTTTTCCAACCGCGGTCCCCATCTCAAACGCTCTCGCATTAATTTCTCTGTTGAAGCACCCATCCAAATCTTCTTCTAAATAAAAAAGCAGCTTCTTCCGGTTCTTTAAGGACCAAAAAACAAAAACACCAGAAAAGAATTGGTGAGGAAGTGTAGTGGGACTGAAGACTAAAATAAAAAAAAAAAATGCATAAGCCTCTGCTGTTCGGAGAAAGCAGTTGCGCCGGTGGAAGCAGAGATCGGTTTTATCGTCGCTCTGAAGCTATTACCTACGGCTCTCCTTACCAGAGAGCAGCTGCCCTCGTCGATCTGGTCACCTTCATTTTATCTTTTCTCCTGGTTTATATTATTACCTTTGTTATATGCTGTTTGGAAAATTCCGTTTATTTATGACATTATTTCGTTTCTACAAGTCTTCTTTTTTTTTTTTTTTTGTCAATAATTTTGTTTTAAAATGATGTTAAAATCCATTTAATATTTGAATTATCCTTTGTTCAAAGGTAATTTTTTATTTATTTTATTTATTTTTATGTTTTATGCGGTAAGGATGTAATTTTCAGGATAATTTCTTTGAATTACTATCTATAATTTCTAGCATACAGATGTTCCGATCATATCTGAACATTATTAATAATAGTTTCAGATGTAATTTGATATTTTAAGATTTCCTTTTTAGTTTGTGATCAAATGCTACAATACAAGAGGTATCATCACTTATTGAAAATTGGCATTTTAATTTAGTATTTAAAGTCATTGAAAATGAGTTTTTTTTGTTATAATATGATAGGATTTTAATAGTTTGTGCTATTACCTGTGCATTTCTCTCATTGCATTATTTCAACTTTCAATAAATAACGTACCTACTCTTAACATTACAATTGGTAACAAAATTCTTTATTTATCCTTTCATAAAAAAGAATGAAAAAAAAAAAAAAGAAAGAGAGTACTTATTTGGTTGGAGTGATTTTGTAGGCCGAGGATGGTGTTGGTCTACCTGAGCAAATTCTTGATAAAGCTAGCTTTGGAAGTGCGGCAAAGGCCTACTTCATCTTTATTAAATTTGATCCCATTTGGACCCTTAATTACTTTGCACTGATTGTCCTAAATTTTTTTGAGGTTAGCATAACCTTCTGTTTTGTTGCTATTATTTAAATTTCAATACTGCCTTTCAACAAATCAGGATGGAAAAATAAACATGAAAGGCAAAAGAAAAGTTGTAGATATTCTATGAAGATGATTTTCTAATTCTGAATTTGGTTGACTCATTGCAGAAGCCTTTGTGGTGTTTAAGGAGTAGTTCACACTCTTGCAGTGATAGGGAGTACTTTTTTCTTGGGCAGTTGCCTTACTTGACTGCTACAGAGTCTCTTATTTATGAGGTATGGTAATATAGGTAGATATATCGTTTATAAAATTCTCCAGTTTATTAGAAGGAAAACAAAGTGGCTGCTATGCTTGTGCTACCATATCCACTGTATCACTCAGCATTATTATATTGCCTAACACAGATATCATGTACCAAACAGAAAAAATAGAGAAAGCAGTAATGAAATTACTGAGTTTTGACTGTATGGTTTTAACTAAGTACATGTTAATTTGTTTTTCTTGGGTATATATTTATATAAATGCATTTTCTTTGCTGGCTTTGGTTATGTGCAACATAAGTAGACTTGAGTTTCTTTTAGCATTACTAGAGGGCAGAAACTGAGGGGTATTGTAAGAGCATGTGCCTTCTTGGGGGAATATTTAAGTCACCGCATAGCTATATACTATTTGGTGAAAAAAAAAGTAGTGACTTTTGGGACTTATCAAGTCTGCTCTTTGATATTAAACTTCACAAACTAATCTTATTACCCTTTGATTTCTGCCTTCTTATGTAGGTTGTAACTCTCATTGTCCTCATGATACATGCTTTTTTCCCAATTTCCTATGAAGGGTCCTGTATCTATTGGAAACGTCCTGTTAATCAGTTAAAGGTACTTACATGATTTTCCTTTTCGGATAATTGCATAAGTCTCTCTCTCTCTCTCTCTCTCTCGTATAATGAAGGTACTTCATTTGGATAAAAACGAAAATTCTTTTATGGACAAATTTCTTGAATGTAAGATTAAACTATATGACTATGACTCTTCAATTTACATTATGTATCCAGTTAGACCTGTTTTGGACACCTCTGACTTGGGTATTTAGTTATAATATTCCAAATAGTGTTAGACATGGGTAGTCTGACAACATAGCCTAAATTGATAATATTGTTTATGCTCTGTTGAACTTGGTCACCTATTACCATTTGCAATCGGAGTTTATATGTTAGTGGCCTTTCAAGCTATATGGACTTTGAATATAATTTATTGCTTCAACTAAATAATGCAGTTAAATCTAATTGTTTCAATAAAAAATTGTGCTCTTCTATTCTTTATCACTATAATGTAAAAAATTTGCAAGTAACTGCTTCCTATGGATGTTGTTAGTCACTGATCATTGCTTGATGATTTAATATTGGCTTATGCCTGGTTTGTTTTGACTTTTTTATTATCGTCTTTCAAAGGGACTAAAGCTGTATCTTTTGTTTTTGGAATTTTGTGAATAGAATTTACTATGTTGATTTCCCTTTAATACGAGTCTCCTAGTTCTCTTCAGGATTTAATATTAGTTTGCTCTACTGCTTTTCTTATTATTAGCCTAACAATGCATGTTTTGGTTCAACTTCCAGGTCTTTTGCCTCTTAATTTTGGTTGCAGATTTACTGGTTTATTCTCTCTATTTGTCTCCAGTGGCCTTGAATTCTCTTCCCTTGAGGGTTGCTCCTTATGTCAGAATTATTATTTTGATCCTAAACATTAGGTACCGAGTGACAAAATTCATACTTTCTGTTTCTACAAAATCCTTTTGTAAATGTATATGGATGTATTGTATATGCCTTACAGGCATCTATTTGTTCATGTGCATGTCCATAATTGACCTTAAGTCTGCTGAATGTATTCATGTGTCTTTGCAGATGTATGCTGTGAATCTATGCATCAGAAAACATAACTTGGAACAACAAATTTCTCTTTCCAAACATTTTTTCCATAATTATCTCCATCACTTCATCTGATCAGAGTATCATATGGATCTAAAAGAATATCATAGAAAGTTTGATTATAATTTTAAATGGTGAATTCTGGGAATCTATGGTGCCTTTGTGCTGCTCCGGTTCGCACAAAGAAAAATGGCATGCTAGTTTTAGATGAGTTATTGATCTTAATATCAATATTTAATCTGGAGTAAGAATGTTTTTACACATCCCCTACTGCTCAGTGCTGCCATGAGAGAGTTTGGCTTGTACTTACGTAGAATCAGATTTACTTTCATTTTAGAAACTTGAAAGGGACTGAAATCACCTACTTCTTTTAAGCTAACTTCATTGGTTTGTGAGGAGGTCATGGATGGGCCTTGTTTCCTTATTAATCCTTTTCCAGGAACAGAGGACAAAGAAGAAAATGTCTCCTTTTTGGCTGATGGCACTCTTTACTTGAAAATTATTTTGGTTCTATGCATCATGTACGTAGATGTTTCTCTCTAGTATAATTTTGCGTTATTGGGTCAACAGGACACATTCGAAAGACGGGAATTTTTTGAAGTCCTTTTAATTTCCACTATTTTGGTGCATAAGGTGAAAATAAAGTGGCAGGGAGAAAAATACGTTCTTTTTCCCTCTTATATGCATCTCTGCCCCATTTTCTCCTCAAGAAAGCAAACCAGAAAAACAAGGTTTAACAAATTTGTCTAGGTTGATTTTAAGTGAATATAATCAGCTTGGGGTGGCATAAATTGGTCATTTGTTGATTGTTATGCCCGTAATTGAACTTAATTCATCAGTTTTTTCAGAGTTTCTTATCTTTTGGACATATGGAGTGACCGATCAAACTTTTGTCTATAAATCTTGATTGAAAATCACCTTTTTGTTGTAAAGTTTACAAATATTACGACCATTGTTGAATATCCATGTTTGAAGGAAGCTGTGTTTTTTGCTCTCAATAATTTCAGCTTTTATTCAGTTAATGTTATTTTTTACTTTGTTTTGTCTTAGGGAATTACGAGCTAGCATCCTCATTTTGGCTGGAATGATTGGAACTTACTTGAATGTCTTGGTTTGTATACTCTCTTAGCACCAAAACAGTTTACATGCCTGCTGTAGTGTAGTTTTAAAGTATTTGCCTTCTGATCTGGTTCAAGTTATTGTTCATAAGTATATATTTCTTATGTTTTTCCTAGCACAGACTTAATTGCTGTCTCATATACTTCTATTGCAGGCTCTGTGGCTGTTATTTCTTCTGTTAGCTAGTTGGGTAGCATATGTTATGTTTGAAGATACACAAGAGGGTAAATTGGTATTTACATCATATGGTACCACGTTGTATCAGATGTTTGTTTTATTCACCACATCCAACAACCCAGATGTATGGATTCCTGCCTACAAGTAAGTGTGGAGTTGTGGTGATTTGGTTCAATGGTTGTAAATTTACTGTACCATTAAGCTAAACTTGATTGGAGGTTTTTTCTTTAATGTAAAGAGAAAAATTGGTTGGATGGTGGTTTTTTTACGCCATAGAAACAAAGATTACATGTTTGAACATTTCATAAAATTTTCTCTTTATCTCTTTTTTAAGTGCCAGCTTGTTCCACTCTTTTGTTTTATTGTGTATGAAATGTTAGTTTGCTTGCTGTAGATATTTACTTTGGTCAAAATATAATTTTATCGTTACTTTATGTATTGAGAAATAATTTTATATTTTTGTTAGCCTAACTTTAGTAATATATATTATTCATATAATTGATGTGGGCTTAACTCTAGGATGTGTGGCAAGGATTCTAAAGTTAAACCCAATAACTTGAGATGTTGATTTGGTGGGCTAAAAGTTTGGCTAGTTAAGAAAAGAGGATATTCTTAACCATTCCTAGAGAGCCGGTACTTTCCATGTGACATCGTTGGCACTGTCACATCCTTATTAAATCATAGGATTGCTATACCATTATAAATAGCTAACCATTCGCACTAAGAGAGGACTTTTGGTTTTTGGAGTTTTGGTGATCTGGGAGCAATTGTTCATCTTATAGCTTCTCTTTCTGGATTTCCTTTCTCTAGCCTTGCTTTACACCTTTCTTTCAAGTATGCAGCTCTTGTGTACCCTTTCCTCACACACCAAGTAAGCTTTGCCCTATCAACCTCTACCCAAACCTTGCCCTAACCTATTAATCTTTCTATCACCTGCCACTAGTACCAAGGCTCTATTGGACTGCCCATTCTTCCTCTCTTTTCCTTTATTCTTTAACTCATCTCATTATTGCAATGTTACACTACCTCACCTACCTACCCTTATAAAAGAACCTTTTACACTCACTTACGTGTTTTTTTTTTTTTTGTAATGATCCTTTTATGCCATGTCATATCATTTTTCTTTTGGTGGTGCTTATGGTAGACTCAATTGGTCTAATTTCTTAGCTTATTTATCCATTTTTTGAATGATAATTCCTTTGGTTTTTTATATCTTTCAATCTTTTGACTACAGGGCTTCACGTTGGTATTGCCTTTTTTTTGTTCTCTATGTCCTAATTGGGGTTTACTTTGTCACAAATTTGATCCTTGCTGTTGTATATGACAGCTTCAAAAGTGAGGTATGTTGTGAATTCATCTTTAGTTTTGCTCAAGGTTTTAAATAACGATTGAATAGTAGTGTAGTGGCCGCTATTTCGCGATAGCGCCACCGTCTGCAAGCGCTATCTAGGGAAAAGTGGGTGTGAATTTCAAACATGTCCAAAACCGTGCATAGCGGCCGCTAGTAAAGTGTAATGGGGAATAGCAGAAATAACGGTCCGTTATTGCTGTTATTCCCTGTTATCCATCCAAAATTTTGATATTTAAAAAAAATCAATTGAATAAAAGATGCATGCAAATAGACAATCAAATGCAAACAGCCAAATGATTAATTTTAAAGTAAGTTAATATTACCTTTTTTGTTGAAAGTTGCTGCAAATTTGTGTTGAGTGGGGTTAAAAAAAATTCTCTGTTTGAGTTTGGGTCTTTGGGAAATTGTGACTATATGAGACTCAAGATTGAGTATGGGAGTTTTGGAGTTGAGTGAGAGAGACAAAAAGCCTTGATTGAAGGAATCGGTGGAGGAGCCAGGAGGCAGAGTCTTGTGTGTGGTGTGTCGACTGTCGAGATTTACTGATGTAGGGTTATTTGGATTTGGGTTTTTGGGAAATAGGGAATAGGGATTGTGGAAGTTGGAGACTGGCAGTTAAGTAAGGTTGAGAGAGAGAGAGATGACCAGTAGAGAAGTGAGAAGGAGAGTGAGATGAGAAAGAGTGGAAGTTGGAAAGGGAAGAGTGAAGAACAGTGAAGAGGGAAGACTGTGTTTAATTCAAAGTAAGACAAGGTAGGGAGATGGGAAGAGTTGAGGGGTGTGGGAATTTTTTATTAAATTGTTGTAAATAACTTGTTGTCTGTTTTGCATTTTTTTTTTCAATTTAGTGTTTAATTTTACTAACAAGGGAAATTTGAGAAATTATAGTTCTTGAGAATTTTTTTTAGAGGGAAATCAAATGAGCAGGATTGACAGAAGTCTAAAATTGAAAAAAATTTAGGAATTAATATGATATAATAAAGAGATTTTAGATAAAAAAAATTAGCAAATTTATTGTATAAGTTAGGTTAAAAAATAATTAAAATTGAACGATATATTGATTTTATTATTTATTAATTTATAAATCGTATTTGAAATTTAGTAATGGTTTTTTTATTGTTTTGGTATTTGTATTGTTATCAAGTTTTTTGCTATAATTGTGGAAAAACTAAAAAATAAAATTGTGTGGAAAACTAAGAATAAAACTGAATGTATATTGAAAAATTGCTCATTAAGAATTATATAAGCACCTTAGATTTATATACAACTAACTAGTAGGTAAACTAGGAAACTAAATCTTCCTAAAATTGATTCTATAATTGAGGGATTGTCTATCCTAATTTTCTATCCTTAATTCTAGAGATACAAATATAAATATGTAGATTATAAGATTACAACCAACTGTAAATAAGTGTTTTCCCACACTCCCCCTTAAGCTGGTGAATAGGTGTTTTCCATTCCCATCTTGGAAATAATTTCCTGAAATGTTGCACTTCTAAGACCTTTAGTCAACACATCTGCAAGTTGACCCTTGGTTGATACATATGGTGTACAAATCAACCCACTGTCTAGTTTCTCCTTTTATGAAGTGCCAATCTACTTTAGTGTGTTTTGTTCTATCATGTTACACAAGATTGTGTGCAATGCATATTGCAGACTTGTTATATCAGTAGAGTCTCATTGGTCCATCCCACTTGATCTTCAAGTCTTCTAGGATAATCTTTAACCATAGTAGTTCATAAATTCCTTGAGCTATATTGCTTTGAACTCTGCTTTAGCATTTGATCTTGTCATCACTTTCTGTTTTTTACTCCTTCAAGTCACAAGATTACGACCTAAGAAAGTGCAGTAACCTGAGGTGGATCTTCTATTAGTTATTGAACCTACATAATCCACATCTGTATATGCCTCTAGAAACAACCCCAAATTTCTTTTGAACAAGATACCTCTCCCAGGATTGACCTTCAAATAGTGTAATACATAGTAGCCAGCGTATAGGTGCACTTCTTTAAGACTATGTATTAATTGACTTATCACACTCACAACATATGCTATATCAGGTCTAGTAATGGAGAGATAAATGAGTGTTCGAACTAATCTTTGGTACATCTTTCTATGTACAGCATCATCTTCATTAGTTTTTCTAAGTTTATGATTAGGATCTATAGGGGTATTTGCAAGTTTACATTGAGCTTCCCAGTTTCCTTCAAAAGATCCATCATATATTTTTGTTGTTAGATGAAAATACCATATCGTGAGTGAGCTACTTCAATTCCTAGGAAGTATTTCAATCTCCCTAGCTCTTTTATCTCAAATTTTCTAGCCAAACACTGTTTTAGAGATTTTTTTTTCTTTTTCATCATCTCTGGTTACTCTTATGTCATCAATATACTCTAATAGAATTGTGACTCTCCTTGAATCTGAGTGCTTGATAAGTAATATGTGATCTCCTTGACTTTGCTTATATCCCATTGCTAGCATTATTTTTGCAAATCTCTCGAATTAAGCCCTAGGAGATTGTTTAAATCTCTCGAATTAAGCCCTAGGAGATTGATTAAGGCCATATGAAGCCTTTTTCAGCTTGCATACTTTGTTTGCTTCTAAATGACCTCCATATTTTGGTGGAACCTTCATATATATTTCTTCTTCCAAATCACCATGTAGAAAAATATTCTTTACATCAAATTATTAAAGCTGCCAATTATAATTTGCAGCCAAGGATAACAAAATGCTAACTATATTCATCCTGGCAACTGGAGCAAAAGTTTCCTAATAATCCACTCCATAAGTTTGAGTGTAGGCCTTAGCCACCAACTTGGCCTTATACCTTTCAACAGTACCATCCGCCTTGTATTTTACAATGAAAACCCATTACACCTAACTAGATTTTTTCCTTTAGGCAACTCTATTAGTTCCTATGTCTTATTTTTCTCTAAAGCTCCATTTCTATTTTCATAGCTTACCTTCATTTCTCACTAGATAATGCCTCGGATAATGCAGTTGGAATAGAAATAGTGTTTAGGCTCACAAGGAAATTTTTGTGGGATAGTGAGAATTTTTTAAATGATAGAAAATTAGAGATTGAGCATAGTAGATGCTTAGTACATTCTTTGATTCCTTTCCTAATGGCAATAGGCAGATCATAATCACTAGTTATAGTTTTTGGAGATTCATGCTCGTTTTGAGAAATAGAGTCAGAAACTATAGTTACCTCATTTCCGAAGTTAAGATCAGGTTCTTAGACTTGCACCGATTCTGGGTCTAGAACTTTCCTTCTTGATTACACCCATAATTCCTTCACAGAATCAAGAACAATATCATCTTTTGCCACATCTTCTGTGTTTGGAATGTGTTCAGACTCAAATTCAATGTTTGATTTCAACTCAGAAGAAACAGGGGTAGACTTAGAAGAATTAATGGGTGAAAATGTTAAAGAGAAGGATAAGTCAAGCAAAAAGAAGTCTTTATCCTTATCTTCCATGAATTAAATCTCTCATTGAAGATCGGGTTGAGTAAAAAATGGTTTACTTTCTTCAAAATTGAAATCTACAGACACAAAATTTTTTAGAGGGAGATGATAGAACTTATACCCTTTTTGAGTTGATGAATACCCCCCAAAAATGCACTTAATTGTTCTAGGATCCAACTTCCCCCTATTATGACTGTGAACATGAAGAAATGATGTAAAACCAAATATCTTAGGTGTGAGGTTGTTTGTGATATTAAAGTTAGGATAGAATTGTGAGAATAGTTCCATAGGAGTTTTAAATCCCAAAACTGTTAAATGTAACCAATTTATAATGTGTGGTAGTGAGAATAGCTTCCCCTTAGTAGGATTTGGTATGTTTGCTTGAAAAAGTAAAGCTTAGGTTGTGGCTAGCAAATGGCTATTTTTCCTCTTTGCCACTCCATTCCGCTATGGAGTATTAATACAAAATGACTAATGGATAATCCCTTCCTTTTGGAAATAGGTTGATAGACTTTGGTTGAAATAATCTCTTGCGTTATCAGACCTAAATCTCTTGATTTTCACTCCAAATTGATTTTGAATCATGTTTTGGAAGCTTAAAAACACACTATTTACATCTGATTTGGATTTAAGTAAAAATATCCAAAAGACCTTGGTACAATCATCTATGAAAGAAAAAAAACACCTTGCACCAAAAATATTAGGAATTGTAAAGGGACCTCACTATGAATCAAGCAAAAAAGAGTAGAACTTTTTTTATTGCTAACTGGAAAAAACACATGTCTATGCTTTGCAAGTTCACAAACATCACAATGAAAATTTTTGGCATTTAATCCTTTGAACAAAGAAGGAAACATGTTTTTCAAAGTTCCAAAAGAAGGATGCCCAAGAGGAAAATGATAATGCCAAAGTTTGTCTTTATTAGGAGATTTTTCAAAAAGAAATGGCAAAGGTAAACCAATCTTGATATTATTTGTGTTGTTTGATGTCTCAAGATAGTATAGTCCATCTTTCTCCTTAGCGAATCCAATTCTTTTTCCCGAACTTTGGTCCTAAAATTCACAATAAGAGGGATAAAAAGTCACTTTGCAGTCCATGTCTCTAGTAAGTTTTTGTATAGATATCAGATTAGTACACAATCCAAGAACATGAAAAACATTTTAAAGAACAAACAAGGGATTAATTTGAACATCTTCTAATCCTGCTACTATAGTAAGTGAACCATCTACAACAACAAATTTCTTATTACTAGGACATAGGGTTTATGTACTAAACTTCTGTGAGAAATGTGTCATAGGGTTTGTGGCTTCTAAGTCAATGACCCAAGAACTCGTAATAGGCTTAACTAAGACATTTAATCCATGAGAACCAGAAGCTTTACCTGAACTAGAGCCCTTACCAAAAGATCATACCCCAATAGGCTTTTAAAGGGTTTTCAGTAGGTTTCTTGGTTTTTCAATCTCTTCTTTGTCTAACTCTCTCTGTTCTTGAGACTTCTGTATTACTCCGATAGTTTTACCAATTGTCACTACCTTAAATCGAATAGTAGTGCTGTGACAGATTCTGCTATCTTTGGTGTGGTTATCTTTCTCAGGATTGAAACGAGTTTTGATAGGAAATGTTTAACCAGAGACGATTCTAAGCAATGAAGGCCAAAGAAGGAAAAAATAAGACTGAAAGATTTAACAAGATTTGGCCATGAAGGCCTGAAGTAGAATTTAGCAATGAAGGTTGAAAGAATTTTCTTTCCAATAAAAGACTAAAACTCTAATACCATGTGAAAAAACTAAAAAATAAACTGTGTGAAAAACTAAAAGTAAAACTGAATGTATATAGAAAAATTGCTCATTAAGAATTATACAAGCACTTTAGGTTTATATACAACTATCTAGTGTGTAAACTAGGAAACTAAATATTTTTAAAACTGATCCTATAATTAAGGGATTGTTTATCTTAATTTTCTGTCATTAATTCTAGGGATGCAAATACTTAATTCTAGAGATACAAATATAAATATACAGATTATAAGATTACAACCAGTTGTAAATAAGTGTTTTCCTGCAATCACATTAATTCTTATTAAGTTATTATTATTTTTGTGTAATTAAATAACAATTGAAGATGTCATTCATTATAATTAAAAGACTAAAGTATGGATTTATTGCTAAACCAATATGAATACCATATTGTAATCTTAAAAAAATTATGAATAATTTTTTCTCAAATAAATAAAATACATGAGATGTCATAAAACTATTTTAAAAGTCATAAAATAAGAGTTTTATGATTATAATTATAATTATTATATTTTATTGCAAATTATGCAAAATAAAAAAATTCACGATCGTGATTACTACAATGACCATGATAGTCTCCGTTATATTCGCAATTGTGATAAACGCAACACAATAAAAAATGCAATTGCGGTTGTAATTTAAATCCCTGGTTTTTCTGTGATAACTATGAAGGCTAGAGAAAGACGCAACTTAATTTGTGGCATTTCTTTTTTTTGTTTTTTTGTTGCTAATGCATAATTAGTTATTATTGGAATCTTTCTTGCAATGGCTGCTAGTTCAAAAAGAAAAAAAAAAAAGATTAAACATAAATGCTTAAATCTCCTTTTTCTTGTAGCTTGCAAAACAAGTCTTTGAGATGGATCGAATGAGGAGAAATATATTGTGTAAAGCCTTTGATCTCATTGATGATTATGTAAGTTCATTATTCACTTGTTGGTCAAGTATCTTTTTGACATGCTAAACTGCTCTGTGTTTGAATGCTGCTATCTTTGTAAACAAGATATGGTTGCTAGAAATCTTTGTATGTGTAAAATCATGCCAAACTTCATGTCTGTGTTAGTCATTGCTCACATTGTGACCCGGATGTGGAGAGTTTTGAAAAGTGAAGTATGTAGCATTCCTTAAGTTTGATCTTTATTAAAAGTCCTTTAATAATATATGGTTATATGTAGATGCCTAGGTGGTAAGTAGTAAAGAGGAAAGGAGTAGCTGAAAGAGTAACATGAGTAAAAAAGTAAGGCAGATTTGCATGATATTATCTAAACATCTCTGCAGAAAGAGAATAGATGGATAAAGTAAGACAAGAAGGGATAGGATGGGGACACTCCTAATGACAGAGCATATCAAAGATACAAAATAGATTCCTACCATCAAGACATCATTTCTCTTCTAGTTGATTCTATCATGGTTTCAGATTTTTTAATTATTTATGAAAAGTTGATAGAGAGAGCTTTTATGTTCTTTGGTGGTTGGATTATTTTGTTTCATGTTTATATCCGGGTAGAGAATTTACAGTGGAAAACACTTTTGTCCCAAATATATGTCAGACTTGATATAGAAATAATCTATTGGTTCAACCTTAAATATTTTATTTATGAATATGTTGACCTACCCATAAATTGGAAGATCGCATCCTTGGATTTATCCAATAACTTTTGTCACATTAGGTGTATAAAAAGTTGGGGTAAAAGTGTTTGACAAGTAGCATTAGTCCTTCACAAGACAATGTCATTCTTCTTTTTAAGGTATTTGTCATGGTTTAATTATTATTATTATTATTATTATTATTATTATTATGCAGTTCTAGTCACCTTTAATTTTGCATGTTTGACTATCATAATGATTTTGTAAAATTTCATTGCTACTATATAGTTGCTTCTTCATATAAAATGGTATTGCCATGTTGTAATGGTTTAACTGGATTGATGTAGCCAACCCTCATCGCAGGAAAAGGCTTAGCATGTGGTGATTGCTTGGTTTTAAGTTTTTCTGAATGTTATGTAAAGGTTCCTTTTCTATATGCAGAATGTTGGGTTCCTCAACAAGGAGCAATGCATTCATCTTTTTGAAGAACTGAATAAGTACAGGTAGTAGTTATGTCACCATCTTCAATGTGTTTCAAGAAGAAAATGCCTTCTTATCTATTGCATTAATACATATATTTGCTCCGTTCCAGTAGGATATTTAGAGGTGGAAATCATGTAGGTTTGGTTGGGTTCAAGTCATTTCTGGTTTTGACTTCTTGGGGTTGAAAAGAAAATGAATTATGTTCCAAAAGAATGAAGAAAAGATGCAGGAAATTATAACTTTTCAAATAGTTGACATTGCTAAATGACAGGTAGGATCAAAGCATTCTGAGTAAGATGGAATTAAATCTCCTATTTGATGGTCAACTATTACCTAGTTTTCTCTTTGGGTCTTTTATCTTATAATTTTAAGTATTTGGAGCAATTAGTGAAAGAAAAAATCATAAGATGCAGTTAATTCACAGGGATGTAGTTCTTATGTCTTGAGTTGGTCAGAAGTAGCTTACTGTATCAAGGTTCCTGTATTTTATTGACTTTTCAACCACTTCTATTTTGGTTGTTTTGTTGATTTATGCGTGCTAAAGTATGCTTCAATTTATCTTATTTAGGACTTTGCCAAAAATATCAAGGGAAGAATTTGAGTTAATATTTGATGAGCTGGATGATAGTCATGACTTCAAGGTATGCTTATTCACCATTTTGGGTTGATTTAAGTTCCGGTGACCTTTTTTTCCTTTTGGTGTATGGGTCAGTATATGCAGTTAACTTCAACTTCACACAAGAAGAGATTGTACTTACTGAGATCATCTACTAACATAATCAAAATTTGCTGCTGACTGATATGTGAGGTTTTTTAATTTGAGAAAATGGAATGGCTGGTTATAGTTTTTCTGTCATTGAAAGAGCAGAGCTTGTATGTTCCATTTTTTGCAGGATAACCTTGTAGAGAAGCCAGGAAGTTTGTATCTGTAACCATTCATAAAATTTTATTTATTAAGAAGAAATGAATAGTTTTTCCTTAAAAAAAAATAAAAAGAGTCTTGCCTAAGTCATATAAAACAGGTAGTAAGAATGCGAGGGAAGCAGATGCCCGAGTAAGATCCCCTCTAGATTTGGTGCCATGCTTTTTTGTTGGCCAGAAGCCAACTTCAGTTGTTAACTCAGAGCAGGAATGCTATCAGGATGTACATCCAGTTGTCTAAGTCTATGAGCTGAGAGGCTTGATGGTGACAAGCTGGGATCTTCTGCAATTATGTCTCTAGTTTGTGGGACAGAATCTGTACAGATGTTGGGGGGGAGGGTGAAAATACAATTCTTTTACTCACGTGGGTTCATTAAAAAATGCCTGTGAAACCTTTTGTATAGGCAGAGAGAATAATATCTTAGGATGCGAACATGGGTACAACCACTTATGTTTAGTGAAGATGGTTCATTGGGAATGGAAAAAGCATGCGATATGGTTGATGGCCAATAAAGATAGGTTCTAGATAAGTGCACTCATTAACATCTGCCACCTTCCAGAGGCCATGCTTTTTCAAATCTTCATAAGAATTTAGTTCTAGATAGGATTCGTAAACTAAAGCAGCTTCTTGAAGCCAAGGAAAATGCAAGTTATTTGGGGCACTGAAGGAGCTTGAAGGACCATGGCTGTAATCTTGAATTATTGTTGTTTACAAAGTGGCTCTGCTTCCTTGGTAGATGGATGGAACTGTTCATTTTGAAGATTTGGACAATGATCATCCAACATCTTTCTCCCTTTGTAGTCATTTGATAGGAAATTGTATGGGAATCTTTGGTGCTTACAATATATTTCTTCTGATTATCGAGCAATTTGAATCTATAATGCTATTTTAATGGTTGAAATTATTTATTTCTTGTTTTCAATATCTTCTTATATGCATGCTCTTCCATAAATATCTCTTCTGGTTATCATATTGCCTGTTTGTACAATATCATTATTCTTTATTCAGCATTTAATGGAATTATTATTGGATTTGATCTTTTTCCACCGGTAGATCAACTTGGATGAATTTACTGATCTTTGCAATGCCATTGCTCTAAGATTCCAAAAGGAGGATACTGTAAGTCCAATTTGCTATTTAACCTTCTCAAAATGGGTTCCATTATAACTGACTAAGTATTTATGACTGATCTATATGTGTTGTGCAGTCATCTTTATTTGATAGGTTTCAATTCTACAAGTCACCTTTCTCTGAAAATTTGAAAGCCTTCATTCGGAGCCCCAAATTTGGATACATAGTATCCTTTGTTCTCATACTGAATCTATTTGCAGTTATTATTGAGACGACGGTATGCCTTTTAACAAATTCATTTAGATGAACATATAAGAGTTAATTTGCTTTAAACACCAAGGTTCTTTACTAATTTCCTTGTTTGTGCTACTGTTTTATGATTTAACAAAAACAACTATGCTTGCATTTGTCTGCTGATATTGTCAGTTGTAGACTACATTCCTTCAAAGCACTTACACTTTGGAGTAAAATTAATTTGTTTCAAACTTAAGAGTTTGGAAACTTGTTAGGACTTTGCTTCTGGTTTGTAGTGAGTGGTGGCTTCTAGCCTTTTCTCATGCTCACAATTACGGAGCACCCATGAATTTGTTTTGAAGCATGTAATGAGAAAGGGTAAACTGAAAAAGGCATTCCATTGATTATTCCATTTCTCAAGGAGGCATGTCGTGCACTTAAAGCAATAGGAAACTACTTGGTTTACTAGATATGCATTTAAATTACATGTAATTTCCCTGATATGTATTTTCTAGTTTGTAGACTGAGGAAAAAGATGTTGATTCAATTTCTTGAATGATGTTAATGCATCAAATTCACTGGCTCCCTAATGAAATGAAATAAGAATGATCACAAAAGCCCTACATCCATTGCTTTATTACTACCATCTAGAACCCTGCCATGTGATTCCGAACTCTGACATGGACTCATGGTTCCCACTTCCCACCTACATCTAATATGGAACTAAAAATAAATAAGGGCTAATATATAAAATGCCCATATACTATATATCTTCTGACACTTTGGTACTTAAAAGAAATAAAATTTTTACTTTGGTACTCGAACTTTCATTCCATCAAACACTCTAGTGCTTCACACTGTTACCATCAGTTAACTGGTTGACGTGACATGAATAATCAATAAAATCATGTCACGTGTCATAAATGTCTAGTCATCGCCATGTTAGCTATTACCACGTCATCAAAAAATTTATTTATTTTCTTCTTTTTTTTTTTAATTTTGAATTAAAAAATATATTTTTAAAAATTTTTGAATTTTTGAATTTAAATGCTGACATGGAAAATAGATGATATGACGATGACTTGATATTTATGCCACGTTTCATGATTTTATTGAGTATTAATGCCACGTAAGTGAGTTGACTAACGGGGTTAGAATAGAGTACCGAAGTGCTTGATGGAATGAAAGTTTGGGTACTAAAGTGAGAATTTTATTTCTTTAGGTACTAAACTGACAGAAAATGTATAGTACATTGCCATTTTGTATTCAACGCAATAAACAAATAAGGTAGCTTGAAATCGAATTAGAGGCTTTTGAAGCTTATGCCATAGTCTGATACCTATGGAGGGGCAAGAAAGCGGCACTGCTGATGCTCTGAGAAACAAGAGAGAGAAAAACGCTTCTGCATTCAAGTTTACTACTACGTGCATTGTTTTGGCTAATCCTTTTTCTTTTTCTATCTTAACAGTGGTTGTTCAGGCAGTAGTGTGGTTATATAAAGGCTAGGTCCCTAGAGTACCATCCCATTATTGGCTTATAGATCAACACAAGACCTTCCTGATCTGCTTTTATGATTTCTTTTTCTTGCTTTGGATGGATTGCTAAGTGGAGTGAAATTTTTCTTGATTTTTCTTTCAGATTATTTGATTTGTAGGATACATATTTCCAAATTTTAAATAATGACTTGTGGTCTTGGACTAATTTATGTGATATAAATTGGCCTGCAGCTTGATATTGAAAACAACTCTGCTCAGAAGGTGTGGCAGGAGGTTGAGTTTGTTTTTGGTAAGTACTTGCTAATGCATGCACCTTTTTTTTAAACTTGGTAATTAACTCCCTATTTTAACTTACTCAAAATTTTAACTTCATAAATTTGGATTATTCATTTAATGCTTGTTATTTTTTTTATGTATGCAACATGGTATAACATGTTATGCTAAGTTTCTCATGGTGGTTCATGAGTTGTTTATCATCTGACAGGGTGGATATATGTACTGGAAATGGCACTGAAAGTTTATTCATTTGGATTTGAAAATTATTGGAGGGATGGGCAGAATCGCTTTGATTTTCTAATCACATGGATAATAGGTAATTACTCAAGTTAAATCCTTGGTATTTTACCTTAAATCTTCTAAAGTTAAAGCAACCAATTTTACTTTCATATTTGAAATTTTAACAATAATCAACCAGCTCTCTGAAAGTGCTTTTAGAAAGACGATTTCAGGAATTATTTGTGTGAATCATGTTCAAATATTGGAAAATCACCTTAATGTAATTACTGATTAAACCAAAAGTGGAAACTTTTCTACTGCTAATACTTTTAGAAATTATAAACAGAGTCAATCAAACAAATGCTTTTCCTAAGTGACTGACAATATATTTCTGGAAGAGGGCATGATTTAGTAAGCAACTTTTATTGATGTTATTCCAATTTTGTAAATATTGAATGCTCTAAAAATCATTTTGGTAACCTGTCCAAAATTGGAAGTTTGAAATGATTTTCATTATTTAAAACATGAAAGAATATGATTCTGCATTATGTGTTTCTCCACTGACTTGAACTCCTGTATAAAATTGCAAATAAGTAGATTTCAAGTTGGGGAATAACTATAATGTCAAAAGTGCAATGAGGCACTGCACAACTTTTAGGTTTTTCAGGATTTTGTATTAAAAATTTTCTTTCAATGTTGCTGTAAATAATATGTTGTTCTTTCTAATTTATTTTGCACTTAGAGATAGGGATGGCAACAGGTCGGGGTGGGGCGGGTTTTTGCTCGTCCCGAATCCGACCCGATTTTTTAATGCCCGAACCCGACCCGATATTGTATAAACCGTACCCGCATCCAACCTGACCCGAAATTAATAAAATATTATTTTTTTTAAATATAAAATATTATTTTTTTTAAATATAAAATATTATTTTTAAAATATAAATATTTAAATATATAATTATATAAATATATAAATAAAAAATTAATTTAAAAATTATTTTTATATAATATCCGGTCGGGTCGAGTTTGTCTAAAACCCAAACCCGACCCAACCTTTTCTTAGCATTATCCGACCCGACCTGAAACCCGATTTTCAAAAAAAAAAAAAAAAGACCCTATAGGGTCGGGTCGGTTTGGAACTCACCGAGGGCGGGTTGGGTTGCCCACCCTACTTAGAGATATAGAGATATGGCATGTGGCTCTTCTGTAAGTTTACATTCGCAATATTTGTTCATTCAACTTGAAAAAAAAATCTTTTATTTCTGCACTGGGTTAATATCATCTGTATCTTTATCCTGAGTTTTACGTACCAAAGAAAATGCTTCATTTGTTAATAGGCTGCTGAATTTAATTTTATTGCTGAAAAACAAATTTGTGTTTGCAGTTATAGGGGAAACTATAACTTTTGCATCTCCTGATGGACTTGATTTTTTTTCAAATGGAGAATGGTAATGACAACTTAATATTTCCAATTTTATAATATGGATCATTTTTAAGTTCTGCTCACAGGGCTGCTCATTTAACTTTAAATATATTCTCTCAACTTATTTTATAAATGGATTCAAGTGAATGTTTTTTATATTTGGATGTCCTTTTCCTCCTTTACTATTCGCTTATACATATCCCCATTTGCTTCCCATTCTTTTCAACAGGATTCGCTACCTCCTTCTTGCCAGAATGCTAAGATTGATAAGGCTCCTGATGCATGTCCGAAGTTACCGAGCCTTTGTTGCCACATTCTTAACCCTCATACCAAGTTTAATGCCATATCTTGGGACCATATTTTGTGTCCTATGCATCTATTGCTCACTTGGTGTACAGGTACTTTGGATATGTAAATTGTCTTAATCTGCCTGCCCACTGGGATTTTTCACATGCAACATTCTGTTAAAGTTGCCTCCATTTATCAAGCAATCTGGAGTTGCCATGACTTTTTATCCTTAAGAAAATGGTTTCAATTGCCTAGAACTCAAGATTTGATAGTGGATTATTACAGACTAATCATTGTTCTGTTTATGTTACTAGATCTTTGGTGGGATTGTCAATGCTGGGAATTCTAATCTAGAAGGGACAGATCTCACTGATGATGAGTATCCTTTTTTGTCATTTGTGTGAACTCTTCTTATATGCTTTTAGTAATTTCATTCAAATTTGTAATTGGTCTTTCAATGGCTACATGTCTCAAAGAAAAATCATGACTATTTACAGGATTTTAACTTTTTGCATTTTGGTTTTAGAGGTGTGTTAAGTTATTAAATGCAATTGCAAGTTTCAAACAATGTATTAACATTCATTGACTTTCCTTGACAAAATCAGCTATTTGCTTTTCAACTTTAATGATTATCCAAATGGAATGGTGACACTTTTTAACTTGCTAGTTATGGGAAATTGGCAAGTGTGGATGCAGGTATTGCCTTTGTGTCTGGACTTTCTTCATTTTGTTGTTTCCTTACACACTTCTACTGTGTAGGACTTGTAGAGGTACAACCTAGTTATTTATTCACCTCGACATATGTTTCAATGTTGGATTAGGATAGAAGCACTCTCTTTTTTAGATATATTTCTTACCGCTGATTGTGGCCTCTATTCTAACTAGCTTGCAGCAGAAGAACATATTTTCTAAATTAGGGCTGGTTTAAAACTTATTGGAACTTATCCTATTGAAATAATAGCAATTTTAGAACCTGATCTTGGTGCAAAATTTACAGTTTTTGTGTCTCAATAGTTAACCCACGTCATCTCTATGGAACTCTTTAAGTATCTAACATGTATTTGAAACAGGTGCACCTTCTTTTATAATTCAAAATATCAGCTATAATTTAGGAAACTGTTTGATTAATAAGCTATGTTTGTTCACTCAAAATGAGGAGCAGATTGAATATGTGTGGTCCATGCCAATGTTCTTTTATTGTCCACGCAACAAAAGTATTTTGCACCCATTCTTACACCAAAAATGTTTTATATGCAGTTTTGCACTTACAAAAGAAAGTCTAATTCTAATAAATAGAAACAATTGTATAGAAAACCATATAATAAATGCTCCACTCATATTTAGTAAGTATACCTGAGCAAAATTGTGATTCAGCATTATTTTTTTATTTTTTATTTTTTTGTGCCAGGGAGGGGTATGCCTTATGAGCGATAAATGTCTAGACTTGTGGATATTGTTGCATCTGACATCAATACTCCTTGCTCAGCAAGTATTCTTTAAATTCTATGTAGTATATTTCAAATATTTGCATCCAACAGTAACATTAAGGATGGAAGTATTTCTTGGTCAAAAGTAAAAACAGATTTTACCTTAGTCATGTATAGCATTCTTTTGTACAAGTTCTATTCTTAGAATTTTGCTTGCTCCTGTGTGCTCTTTTCTTTTCTTTCCTCTTGCTTTACTCTAATGATATACCCATTCTTGGAGGTGTTGATTTTCTTTCTCTAAATTGCTGTTACAGAGCTACAAAGAATTGACTGGAACTTCTTGGACCCTTGTATATTTTATCAGCTTCTACCTAGTTACTGTTTTGTTACTTTTGAATTTGGTAAGTCTCAGAATATTTAATCTTCATGCTACCTTTCATACATTGCAGACACATTTACTTTCATATAAGTGAATGCCTTCTACATCTATCACTAAGCTGTCTTTCAGCATGTTTCTTCACATGTATGTTTATATTGTGTATATTTGTGTGTATTGATATATACAAAAGTAATTGGGTGCTTCTCACTCATATAGGGTTTGTCTGTATTTGCAGTTTAATTTTTGGTTCTTGCATTTTCTGATTTGACAGTTTTAAAAGTGCTTCCACATCAAAGGGTAGTAGGAAGGACAAAGAAGGAAGAGGGGAGAGGGAGCAAGTTGATTGACCCAATGTCTTTTAGTTCCACAAGTTAAATAAAACACCCTTAAATCTAGTTTCTATTTAATTAATTTATTTAAGTATACCTAACAAGGGGAATATAAGTAAGAAATAATTTTAAATATAAGAGTTTGTTCATTAATCATCATAGTCTACTTATATTTCTCTTAATAATGGATATTATACCAAGTTTTTGTATGAAAACCTGGAAATATGTCTGGTTGCTTGATGATCATTCATCATACACAAATTTCATTTTGTATTTCAAGGATCTTTTTTAGTACTTGAGGTTGCCAGGGATCGTACCTTGGTCACTAGAATTAAGAGTCTAACACTCTACTAATAGACCACATGGATGTTGGCAAGGATCTTTTACTTGAGATTTAGTTGAGATTTGCTGCTATGCTTGCTTCCCTGTTCTCTTAATTATGCTTCTGCAATTCATATTTCTTGGTATTTTCAAGACATTCATAAAAGAAAGAACCTTATAGTTATTTACAATGGGAATTCAGGTTGTAGCTTTTGTCTTGGAGGCATTCTTTGCTGAAATGGATCTTGAGGAGTCAGGGAATTGTGAAGAAGATGACAAGGTTTGTACATTTTATAAACTCATTACTAAATCAATAATTCCACTTTTATTGCAAAAGTTGGAGTTACTTTTCAGGTTGGGATTGTCCACTCCCAGTGACTGGCTTTTATAAAAGCTCTCTTATTGATAAGAGTACTTGACTTATTTCTCCACTATTATATCTGATGGAGCAAGATCTTTAGAATGGTGATTTTGATACTCATGTAAAAAAATAATTCGGGGCAGTATCCTTCTGCTCAGTTGTTTATAACTTCGATTGTTACTCTGTTTTTTAAATTGGCTTTGCCAATTTCAAAATAAGCTTTGAAGTTTTGCATGAGCTGCCACTACTGCATGATTACCTCTGTAGGAAACAATTTCATTTTGTATTACACTAGTCTTCTTCAGCATCACAAGGTTTGAGGTTAACATGAGTGTCTACTTAACAGAGGCTTTTTGGGACAAATTGATCTATTCTGAAGAGTTAAATCTCACTTTTAAATAACAATATATGCCCATCGCCCCCATAGCCCATTGTTGTCCTTCATTACCATGGCAGTTATCCAACATATTAGATCTCTCACTAGTTAATGTATCCATCTAAATAACAGAAATATGATTATTATTGTTTACATTCCCAGGATGCTGGATCAGGAAAATATCGAAGGAGGCTTGTTGGGTTTGTATTTGCTGTCTCAATATTTCTACACATTATCGGTTACAGACATTCCAGTTGTTTGGTGTTAACCATATGTTGCATTTTTTATTTACTTTTATCCTGGTCTGATACAGCACAAAGACTCGTAGTCAAAGAGTTGATGTTCTTCTACATCACATGTTGAGTGCGGAGCTGGATAAAAGCCAATCCTCAGCCTCTGCTGGTCCCTAGCTTCATTTCATTTCTTCTTCTGGTAAGCGATTTCTTTTAAACAATAAACCCTTTGTTAAATACCCCGTATTCATTTCGGCCTTGTTAAATTTATAGGTGCACGACATGTTTGAAGTGTTCAACTTGGTGTGTAATGTGTCAATGTACGGCCACGTCGAAAACCATTTTCTCTTCTAAAATGTTCCCATATTTAGATTTCCGATTCGTCTTGTATGTGGTTTGGAGTCCTTGTTATATATTTGTCCCATATAGGATTCATACAATTGTACTGGCTTAGTGAGCAAAAAAGAGAATGATGATGATAGATTGATAGCGGGGTTGTGTCTTAACCTGAGTTGCTCATAGAGTCATAGTGGTCATATGGTTGACAATGTAAAAGGTTCAATGCCTTTGTTTCAATTTAGAAGACCCTACTGTAACATTTGAATTGAAATTCGTTCCTTCTGTTGCTTTCGATTATCATCCCCATATTTGAAACCATTTGAAAAAAAAAAAATATTGCTGCAATGCTACTTGCTAACTAGAATTGATAATTTGTTTATTTGTATCGTATTTATATGTTATGTTAAACACATGTAAAATATTAAAAATTATCATGTAAAATTTATGTCCACATATTAAATATAAAACACAGTTTTTAGTCTGTCATATTTATATATAATTTTTGTTAAATTTTAAATTGTATTGCTTTGATATTATTTTTGTGTTATATCATTATATTATATTTAAAATTATTAGATTTATTACTAACTTTTTTAATTGATTTAACTAGCAAATGTTAATTCGTCAACAAAATATATTATTATTATTATTATTATTATTATTATTATTATAGCTGAAAATGTACTACAATTAGGCATGTATAAGAATTTGGTTGTAACAATAAGGGCTGCTTGCTTCCATTAGAGGTAATAATAATTTAGATCGAATTTGATTTGATTTTTTTGAATATTATATAATATTATAAAATTTTAAAATTTGATCCAAATTTAAGTCGAACTTTCATTTAATTTGAATTGAATCAAATCAAATTTTATTAAATCAATTCAATTTGATTTATTAGTTTTTAATTTTTAATTTTTTTAAATTTTTGATATTATTTTAAGATAAAACTTTAATATATTTAAATAAATTTTGATATAAAAATATTATTTTTATTTTATAAAAATTTAAAATATATATAAAAATTAAGAAAAATTTATAATTTAATTTAGTTCGATTTTTTTTTTCACATTTTGATCCAAAATTTAACATATATTTAATGTTTGAATTTAATCCGAATTAAAAAAAAAAAATCAATTTGAATTGAATCAAAAATTACAATTAGGAATTGATTATCAATTTTCTCGATACATTTTTTTTCACCCCTAACTTCCATTTTTCATTTGTTGATAGGAAATAAGAAAATCCTGAAGAATGAAAGGCAAAAAATACACAATGAAGGAATTGAAGGAGCAGTGCTTATTCCTTCTCCATTTTATGGTGTTACAAAATTGCAGTGCCTATTCCATCTATTTTTTACTTCTTTCCGGAGTCCACTATTATTACTGAACGCCAATGGAATAATTATTTAGTTTTAAATTGATGGAGATGGGGACTGTCACTGGCATGAACGTATTCTACACGGTTTGGTTTCTGTCCTTCTTCACTTGTATTAAGGAAATAAAAGAACTGAAGTGGGAATGGCCACTTACAGTTGGGTTCACTAAGGCTGAATTTTGATTGTAACCACTTCTATTTCGGTGTGATTGGCTACTTTACACTTAAGTAATCCATTTGGAATGTAGCTGTGTGATACAGCGGAGCCATTCTCATCATGTCACATCCTAATTTTTTCATTAGAGAAGGAAAGGTCCAATATAGCATTGGATTTTTATTTTTTAATCCATTTTTTTAATGCTAAAAATGCATTATGATTAAAAATAAATCTTAAAGGTATTCGACTATCTTTCGCTTTTTTAAGGGTTAAATACAAAAGTAATTTTAAATTTTAAATTTTTTGTCACATTGATATGTAAAACTTTAAAATTATCACATTGATAAATAAATTTTAATTTCAAAATTTATTTTACTCGAAAGCTTAACTACGTTAAAAAAAGTTGATATATTGTAAATGGTCAATTAAAGGTCAATTGTCACTAAAATTTCACATTATATAATGAAATTTTCACATCAAATATTAATTTCAAACCAAAAAAACAAAACTTTTTTTGTTTTATTTTTTTATCAACAAAAGACAACACTTTTGAGAAGCTTGATATGTTGCTCTAAGAAGAAAAAGAAATAGTCAACAAAAACAAAAAGGGATTATAGTGTATGTCTTTTTAATCAATCCAAAAAGTGAGATTATAGTGCACCATTTAAGGTTTGAAATCATTGGACTTCTTCTAAGTCATTGCTTCAATCTTTCTTATTCTTTCTTTGCATCCTTTTTAATTAGTAGATAGTAGATCCACCTCAAATTCAAAATCAACAAATCATTCAAGAAAACCTTTTTGTCATTGTGGATTAAGGGCTCATATTTGTACCTCCACCACTCCATAGTATAAAGGGAAGAAATTTTATGGTTATCCAAAATATAAAGAGGTATGTAACAATATTGAATACTGAATTGGGTTTTAAGTTTAGGTTGAATAATAAAATTGGGAATTTAATTGAATTTTAATTTAGGATAAACTTAGAAAATTGACTACTAAATTTTATTTTTATTTCAATTTTTTAGTCTTAATTATTAACTCAATCAATATTTGTTGAACAAATGGGTACTAATTTATATGAAACTTTAGCTTTTGAGTTTAGGTTGAATAACAAAATTGAAAATTGATTCAAGGTTAAATTAGAAAGTTTGGTATTGTATTATTGTTTGATTTCAATTTATTAATGTTAGTTATTAATCCATGAGCTATAATATTGCATTTGTTGAAACAATAGGTATTGATTTCGTTAATAATATAGGGTTATATTGAATTATGCTAAGTAATTTTTTGTTTTATGCTTGACCATAATTAGGGACTTAATTTTGGCTATTGTTTTTTCATACTTATCTCTCTAATGTAAATCGATGGATGTGGATTTTTTCATTAGATTGAAAAGAATAATGATGAGCATCTTCTTGAGGTTCACTTGAGAAATGTGAATGAAGAATTAATTAATTAACATAATCTTTTATTGACAAAAAATAGAAAGTTAAAATTGAGTATATACAATTAAAGAAATCCTTTAACATTGATGAATTGAATAGCATATTAAATAAAGTTAAAAATAATAATAAAAAAAAAGATGAAAACATGCAAAGGAATGTTGGTAAATAATAAAAATGATGCATGTTTATACAAGATAGTCATGTTGGTTTCATGAATCATGTTTTTAGTATATATTTTAGGCAATAAGTAGATGTTTATGTATTATTTGATTATTTGACAACATTGATTTAAAGATATTATTATGTAGGTTAAGTTATTTTTAAGCTTAATTAAAACAATGTTAATTTCTAAGCAAAGAAGTAATATAATGCCTTTGTATTACATATTGATTTTAGATCAATTACTTAAATGGTTGCTTATGTAATGTTAAATTGTATGTTAAAGCAATTTGAAATAAGCATAAAAATTCTTTGTTAAATTATAGGATATGAAAACTTATACAAGCTCTTATTGAAGGTATATATGCTTATTAAGATATAAAAATTTGTTAAATAGTTATGGAATCTCTTAATTAATTTTGCAAAGAAAAACTTATGTTTATCTTAGTTTAGATGAAGAGTGCCTGCAATGAATTGATAAAAGGCTTATTGATAAAAATTAATCTTTTATACCTAACTAGGCTTATTGATAAAAGGTATATATATATATATATTGTAATGATTGGATAGATGATGAATTAAAAAGTACTAAATATATATATATATATATTGTAAGCATTGAACATGAGTTATCATATTGATAAATCCATATATAATGTCAAAATGGTAACAACAAAAGTTATCATATTAATAAAAGGCATATATACTATTTAATTGTTGATTACATCAAAAATGGCTAGAAAAACTATCATATTCTTGATTATATCCAAAATGTCAATGAAAAGCTATCATCATCTTGATTATATCCAATGTTAAAAAGAAACAAAAGTTAATTAGATTATGTATCAAAATGTAACAATCATAAAGTTGATCACAGTCACATTATAACAATAAAATGAATTTAGTTATGACAAAAAGTTATCAATTTTCCAACTGCATTGTGTTAGGGATTCGAGGCCTCAAAATCTTAGGTTATTTGACTTGTTCTTTATGTTAGTTTTAGATTATTTTTTGCTTCTACAACTACTTTCTTGAGTGACCAATATGCATCAATATCCAATCTTTTCATTTTTCTTCCCAATAAATCAACTTTCAGATTCTATTAATGCAAAGTTTATTATACATTTAAATGTTTATATAGTAGATTTAAGGTAAGTAAAATAGTATGATGTCCACAAACAATTACATACCTTATAAAACCTAATACGTTCATAGTCATCTTTTTTCATGATTAAGTTTGCAATCTTTTGTTCATGACTAATAGTGACGAGGCTGATTGCTTTATTGGTTTATAGTCAATCTTAGTAATGCTAATCAACATTTGACCTTAAACTAGGTTGTAAATTCATTATGTAATCAATTCAAGATTTTATAAATATTGATAAAATTAAAAATAAATTGATAACATGTAAATCACTTACATTTAATATTTGCAATCGAACTTCTCATTAGTATAAATTTTCAATCCATATATTTTTGTCTTCCCCATTGTTCCAATGTACCAACATTAGCAATAAATTTTCTTTAAGATCTTGTGCTTTTTGTTTTATTGTTGTTGTTGGTTGTTTAGAACGTTGTGCTTCTTTAGAGAATGCTATTTTATAAGGGTTGGTGTTTTTACAATTGCTGGTGCTTTTACATAGACTATTATTTCTATAAGTGTTAGTTTTCTACCTTTTAAATCCTTTAAATCTCTATTTCTAGATCTTCTTGATGAAGTTGTAGAGTCTATAGTAGCTATTATTTCTATAGGTGCTAGTGCTTGTACAAGAGCTGCGGCTTTTACAGGAGTTGTTTCAATTGGGGTTTACATAGGGGTTAGGGTTTAAGATATTGATATTGGTAGTTTTCTACCATTTGAATTCTTTAAACCTCTACCCGTTAATCCTTTTGATGTACTTGTACAATCTTGGTTAGAACTCATATGAAAAAAAAAAGATAATAATGTTATCTTCCTCAATATCAAGGTAAAAAAATACTTGTTTAATTTAGAAATATAAGTTAGATACACTTTTTACCTGAAATCTAAATTCAAAATCAGCAGCAACTTTTTCTTGAAAACCTTGTGCAGATCCAATATTTATAGGGGATGAAGCTTTAGGAGGTGGTTGTTGAATAGATCCGCGAAAATGAGAAACTTGATTAGAATTCATCTAAAAAAAAAAAGTGATGATGTATCTTCATCAATATCAAGTTAAGAAAAAAAAACAATTAATGCATTGTATGTTACGTGCAATTTAGTTGTTTTTGTTTAGACTTTTTTTGGATTTGTGTCCCAGATGAAAATATTTTTGACACTTAATCTTTCTCTCTTTTCTTAATAGCTTGTATCCACTAGTCTTACTCTTATCCCTAACTATATTTTTTTAGGTTTACCAGGCATTTTTCTAGAAAGTGAAAGTTATATAGTATCCATTTTTATTTCAACCCAAAATTTATCACCTGGTACTAGTGACAATACACAATTATATAATTTTTCATGCTTTTTTTCTTTTAAGCATCTGTGATATAGTCCTTAATCTTCGCCTTCTAAACAATATCACACATATTGTATGTAGGATGGAATACCCATAAGATCGCAAGACCTACATGTTCATTTCCATCCATTGATATCAATAACAAATATATCCCCATTACATAAAACCTCATATTTTTCTTCACTATTCCATCTAACATGGTAGTAGGCATTCAATTCTTTATTTTCTTGAATCTTTATATAAATCTTTGGATTAAACAAAGTATTTCATGAAACATATATATTTTTCGTTATTGACTAATCTATTCATAATATAATACCTAATTTCCTCAAACATGAAAATGATGGATATATGCTTAGCCCTTATAATAAGAGTATTAAAGGTCTTAGCAAAATTATTACCTACCATATCAAAATAACATCTAGTAGGAAAAAAAAAACCTCAAACTAGTGTTTAGGATTTTTGTTCATCATGTTTACTAGAATTGATCTTTTCAAAGCACCAAATTCTGTTGCATTGTTCTTGAAATCTACCTTAATTATTAACTTACAACATGCTCAAAATAACAAATGAAAGTCATTGCCTCAATTTTCTTTCTTCCAATTTACAAAGTAATGTTTGGCAGAAAACTTGTGCTCAATCTTTGACAACAACACACTTATCATATCCTTCAAACCTACATGAAAAGAAACATAAAATAAAAAATAAAAATAAAAATTCAAAATTATGGAAGTTGACTTAACAAAACTCAGTAAGTTTAGTTTATATATCTTTTGCATGTCATTCATGATAATGAATCCATCTACATCTAGAAACTCAAAATCAACTTAAAGCTTTTCAAGAAACCATCTTTATGTGTACTTGTTCTCCACTTTAACCACAGTCATGCAGTGAGATATATTTAATCATTTGCATATCAACTAATTGTTATTAAAAACTCACAATTGAAAGATATTTTCAAAAAACAACCATTCAAATGGACAATAGATCTACAAAACTTTTCAAACCCATAATTAATGGCACTAAAACAGACATAAAAATTTTTAAATTTTAGGATTTCAGTTGGAATAGGCCTTTCCCTTATAAGATCCACATGAGTTCTACAATTTGTCACTCTTAAAGCATGTGCACAATCATTTAACCTATTGAACATATACTTTCTTTGCCATTGATATTTTTGAAAGCTCAATTTATAGCTTCTTTTTAGCAAGCTTTTACACCTCAAGCAACTTTAATTTTGGAATAATTCTCAACTTACAAAGAAAATATTGCTCTATAAACTTATAATTAGCTCTTGAGTTTAAAAAAAAAATTAAACATTCATGGTCACTTACCAATATTCTAACCTTAACAGGCAATAACTATTATCTTTTACAACTTATATCACAAATGGATAATCATGTGCTTTATGTGTAGCTCTGACCCTATATTACTCATTTGTAAGCAATTTAAAATCAAATGTTTTTATTACTGTATATTTTTTCAAAACTTCTTTAAACTACTTACTACCACTAAATATGATATCAAGTTTCAATCTAGGCACTAGATCTTAAGGATTAAGGAAAATATTTTTGCTTTTGTTATATACTACATTGCTTTCCTTATCATTGTTATAACTAACAATGTTGGACAATTCTAAATAATCAATCTCATTTCCACCACAATCACCGCCTCTGTTCTTTTTTGCCGCTCTAGCTTTTTTTCTTACAACTTTTTTTTTCTTAACTTCATTTAATAGACCTTTAAAATCTATTTTAACTAACAGATCATCAGTTCTAAAACTTTTCTTTTTTTTTCTACCTAAAATCATTATATTTTTCCTTATTTCCCTTATCTCATCATCATCATTTCCAGACACCCATTTATCCTCACAAGCTCATCATCATCATCATCTGCTCATCCTCTCTAGACATATCACTTTATATGATACTCTTCTTAACTCCATCATTTTTTACGTCACTTTCTCTAGCCTTATTATTTTCTAACTCATCCTCTTTAAGAACATTGTCATCATTTCTAGCACTAGTTGTTAGACCACAACCTATTGGTGCATCATTTACAACACTACTAAATAGTTTACCTACATTTAATACACCAACTTTGTCATTCATTTTAACATTACTGTTACAACCTTTCCCACCCATCCTATTCGCCACATTAGGGAGAAATTCTTTAATTCCTATATAGAAACCTCACACTCCATATAAATGAGTAATTGCCTTACACTAATAATATCATTTATCACAATGATAAATGATATATTATCACAAAATACCCTAAAACCAATCTTTAACTCATGTTTAGGTTCAAAAAAAGAAAATCATTTCACAGTAGCATACCCAGCTTCTTTAACCATGTCAATCAATAATTCATAAGATAAATAATTAAGATCAACAAACCATTCAAGCACTTCCCCACCCATATAGGCTAAATTAGGGTTTCTTACAAAATTCTCACCTAAATGTATAAATAATGCGTATTGTATCCAAGCTATTGTCCTATTCGAACAAAAAATTAATAAAATGAGTAATTTTATTATCTTCATTGATATTATTATTATATTAGTGCAAGCAAGGATATTGCAAATGGCTCTCAAAAGCAAACAACAATAAAAGTAACACTAAACGTAAAAAGACAAAAAAAAAGTAAGATAATGCCTCTGTTACAATTTCATAATACAAAAAAAAAAAAAAAAACTAAGCATTGAACATCTATTTTTTAATCCATAGTACAGCATCACAAAATCAACACAAATACAAACAGTATTAAAATAAAACATTCAACCGACTAAAACCATAAAAACCAATATCAAACCAAACCCAAATACATTTTGGGTTATATGGACAAACATGAAATTTACCTCGTTTGAAATTTGAAGCCAAATATACCAATTTCTAAATCAATATCTCATTTTATGAACCGATTCTAATGTCTCACTTTCAAACCTTAAACCCATATTGACTCTAATCACACTTTTTGAATTGATCCCTAATCCCAATTTTCAAACAAAAAAACCACAATGTAATCACACTTTCTAAATTGATTGCCTTAAACTCCTAATTTCAAACCCTAAATACCACACTCTAATCTCATTGCTCGGAATGATTATAAATACTTAATTTTAAAACCTAATCCCTCTTTGTTTCTCTTGAGTAATTTTTTTGTTCTTAAACCAATCATTTTTTTTCCTTTTTCGACATATCATGCTTCTCAAAATTATTACTTTATGTCGGGTAAACAAATAAAATGAAAAAAACTTTTTTTGGTTTAAAATTAATATCTGATGTGAAAATTCATTTACAAGACATGAAATTTTAATGATAGTCGGTGTTCTTTAATTAGTCATTTAAGATACATCAACTTTTTTTCTAACAGAGTTAAGCTTTAGGATGAAGTGAATTATAGAATTAAATTTTAGATACCAATGTGATAGCTTTAATTTTTTTGGTACCAATTTGACAAAAAGTATAAAGTTCAAGGATCATTTTTATATTTAATCATTTTTTAAAAAAGTAACATGAAAAGTTTGAATAAGTCTTAAGCATTTAAATATTTCTATAATGAATCCGATTGTTTTTTTGAAAAATGATGCACAAAGTTCAAATTTGGTAAAAAATTGTATTATCCAATCATGGCATTCAACTATCTTCACCTAAAAGTAAAAAATATGTTATTTTTAATATAAAATAATATGTTAATATCTATTGAATAAAATTTTTAAGATTTTAAACATTAAATAAGATTAAAATATATATATATAAATATTTTTTAAATATTTATTTACAAAATATTATTTTATATATAAAAATAATTTTAGTAATTTTTAATTATTATTAACTTTTAAAATATATTATAAATTTTATTTTATACAAATTTTAATCTAATGTTTTTAATAATTAATTTTTTTATTATATTACTTTATTTTCATCATTGCACTTTCATTCAAGCATATATTTTTCATTAATTCCAATTTCATTATTACAATTCTTAATTTTACCATTACATCATTATATTTACATATTCTTTTATTGATTTTAATATTATTGTTATAATATCTAATTTTACCGCTATAGTAACTAATTTTATCAAAATTAATCACATTCTTGGATCTTATAAAAATACTATTGATTTTGGAAATTTATTTATTACTAATTCCAATTGATGAACATGAATTCCTATTGGATCTTAAAAAATATACTTTATCTTGAAAAGTTATTTATTACTAGTTCCAGTTCATGAACTTCTACAATCTGTCATCCTCAAAGTATGTGCATAATTATTCAATCTATTGAACTTGTATTTTACTCTACCATTAATCTTTTCTAAAACCTAAATTCTAGCTCTACTATAAACAATTATATTGATATCAACTTTCAACTCCCCTTTAGCAGAGTTTTTACATCTCAAGTAACTTTAACTTTAAAATGATTCTCAACTTATTAAGAAAATGCTACCCTACAAACTTATATTTAATTCTTAAGTTTGAAAAAGTAATGGAACATCTGTGGTCATTTACCAATGTTTTAACCTTGAATAGACCATCACTATTATCCCTTATAACATAAATCATAAATGGATAACCCTCTACCTTACACATAACTTTGATCCTACCTTTCTCATTTTTAAACAACTTAAAATTAAATCTTTTTACTACTGCATACTTGTCCAAAACTTTTTTAAACTACTTACTACCACTAAATATCATACCAAGTTCAAATCTAGGCACTGGATATGAAAGATTAAAGAAAACATTCTTACTTTTGTTGCATACTACATTGTCTACCTCATCATTGTTATAACTACCAATTTCGGATGATTCCAAATAATCAAATCTCATTTCTACTATAGTCACTTGCTCTATTCTTTTCTGTAGCTCTAGTTTTTTTTCTTTTACAACCCTTTTCTTTTTCTCAACTTCATTCAATGTATCTCCAAAAATGATCTCAACTGGGACATCATTAGCCTAAAACTTTTTTTCTTCTTTTTTTTCGCCTAAACTCATTACATTTTTGTCTTATTTCCCTTATTTCATCATCATCATTACCAAACACCTATTTATCCTCCACAAGCTCTTCAACATCATCATTATCTAACTTATCTCTACTGAACGTATCATTTTTTAAGACACACAGTCTCTGGCCTTATCATTTTTTTTATCACCTTTCTTAACCCTATCATTTTCTAATTTATCCTCCCAAGCACATTGTTGTCATTTCTAGCACTAGTTATTAGACTATAACCTATTGGTGCATCATTTACAACATTATTGGGTGGCCCATTTATATTTGATATACCATATTTCTCACTCATTTCAAAGTTACTATTACCACCTATCTTATTTGCCACATTTGGGAAATCTGACACATTTGGTACATTAAAAAGAAATTCTTTAATTTTAGGTATAAAAACCTCATTCTTTAATTTTAGATATAAAAATCTCATACTCCACATAAGTGTATAATTGTCTTATATTGGTGATATGGTTTATCATATAGTGATAAATGATGTACTATCACAAACTACCCTAAGATCAGCTTCTAACTCATGTCTAGGCTAAAAAAAAAATATTTCCCAATAGAATACCCAACTTTTTCAACTATGTCGGCCAAAATTCTATAAAATAAATAATCAGGATCAATAGACCATTTAAGTACATCCTTACCCACATAGGCTAAATTAAGATTTCTTACAAAATTTCAACCCAAATGTATAAATAATGCATACTGTAACTAAACCATTAATTATTTTATTCAAACAAGAAATTAAAAAATGAGCATATTTTATTATCTTCATTAATATTATTGTTGCATTAGAGCATACAAATATACTATAAATGGGATCCCAAAACAAATAAGAATAAAAGCAACACTAAACCCAAATAGATAAAACAAAAGTAAGATAATGCCTATGTCATAATTTCATAATACAACAAAAAAAAAACTTTAAACATTGAACATTTATTTTTTAATCTATAAGACAATATCACAAAACCCAACACAATACAAATAGTATTAAAATACAACATTCAATTGATCAAAAAAGCATAAGAAAAAATCTAATCAAACCAAAGTCAAATACATTTTACGTTATATAAACAAACCTAAAATCTACCTTATATGAAATCTAAAGCCAAATGTCTCACTTTCTGCATCAATATCTCATTTTATAAATCAATTCTAATGTCTCACTTTAAAACCTTAAACCCACACTGATTCTAGTCATACTCTCTAAATCGATTTCCCTAAACCTCCAATTTCAAACCCAAAATATCACACTCTAATCCTACAGTTTGAAACGATTACAAAGACTTAATTCCAAAACCTAATCCCTCTTTATATCTTTTGAGTAATTTTTTTGTTCTTAAAACAACATTTTTTTTCTTTTTTGATGTATCATTCTTGTCGAAAGTGATGTTTTATGTTAGGTAAAACAAATAAAAAATTATTTTTTTGTTTGAAATTAATATCTTATGTGAAAATTCAATTACATGACATGAAATTTTAATGACAGCCTGTGTTTTTTAACTAGTCATTTAAGCCACATCAATTTTTTTTTTAACAAAGTTAAACTTTGGGATAAAGTGAGTTTTTGAATTAAAGTTCAAGTACCAATGTGATAGTTTTAATTATTTAGGTACCAATGTAAAAAAAAGTATAAAATTCATGAGCCATTTTTATATTTAACTCTTTTTTTAAAAGTAGCGTGAAAAGTTTAAATAAGTCTTAAGGCATAAATATTTTCTATCATGCATCCGATTGTTTTTTTTTTTTTAATGGTCCAAAAAGTTTGAATTTGGTAGAAAATTTATTATCCAATCATGGCATTCAATTGTCTTCATTTAGAAGTAAAAAATATGTTATTTTAATATAAAATAATATGCTAATATTTATTGAGTAAAATGTTTAAGATTTTAAATGTTAAATATATATATATATATATACAAATATTTTTTAAATATTTATTTACAAAAATATTATTTAACATATAAAAATAATTTTGGTAATTTTTAATTATTTATTAAATATTTTTTAAATATGTATTGTAAATTTTATTATATACAAATTTTAATATAATATCTTTAATGATTATTATTTCTTCTCACTAGATTACCTCATTATATCTAAACACATATTACTTTTTTTATTGATTTTAATCTCATCATTATAGTATTCGATTTTATCATTATATTGTTACAATTGCATATTCTTTTATTGGTTTTAATATTATCATTATAATATTTACTTTCGCTACTATAGTAATTAATTTTATTACATTCTTGGATTTAAAAAAAAAACTATTCTTTTTTAAAATTTATTCATTACTAATTCTGGTTGATGAACATGAATTCCTATCTCTTGTTACTACTGGTGTATCACAAGACTTGCAACGTCAATGGTCATTCTATCTCAAACATGGGCAGCTATAAAGAGATGTTGCATCTATCTTTTTGAAGAAATATTAAATGTATACATGGTATATGGATGCTGATTAACTCAGTTGAATTCTTCCTTTGGGGGTTTTTTTTAATGATTTTCATTTTATTATTATTATTTTATAAGTAAAGGACAATAAAAAAGAATTCATGGGCATTACATATCTAGTGTAGGAGATAATTTGCTACGGAGGCAAGGCACATTCTCATCTTTCCCCTGTAAAATAATACTACTTGCAAAGAGAGAAAGAGAGCATTACGTGGGCTTTATTGCATTGTCCTATCATTAAACCAATCTCCACCTGGATAGAATGTCTATAAAAGTGTTTGTCCTTTTTTTAATTCACCCATACTAACAAAACAAACCAGAGAGAGAGAGAGAGAGAGAGAGAGAGAGAGAGAGAGAGAGAGAGAGGGGAAGATGAAGATCATGAAAGGAGAAGTGGTGCTTAACATCACAGCCAAGAAAGCATGGGAAATGTACAGAAACAACGATATCATTAGCAAAATCAACCCTGAAATGCTGTCTGGGGCTGAGTACATACAAGGAGATGGTGGCCCTGGCAGCTTGAGGCTTTTCAAACTTGGTCCTGGTACGTATACACACACGTACATGTCTCAATCCCCCCCCCCCCCCACCTTCACCTCCGGTGAATCTGTTGGATTGATATTGAATCTCTCTTTTCTATGAAGTTTCATTAAAACTGTAGTTTATGATATTAACTCGTATTGTTAGCTTGGGAAAGTTTTATAGCTTACGAAAACACATCATCTTTTCATATTTTAGTCATGACATATAGAATAAAGTGGGCTCGTAGTACCGAAAATGCATACAATTCTTTCTAACTTAAATCAAGCAATGAAACATCCTGGCTAAGGCTGGCACAAATATATATAGCACATGTAATGGTCAGAAGGATCAAAAGTTCAAAACTGATCTTCGAAATAACAAGTTTTTGTAGATATATAGTTGAAAGAAAACAGTGATTCTCATAAAAATGATCAAACAAATATATTTGTCAGGTTACCCTTTCCACAATTTTATCTCACTGAAGGTAAGATTTTCACAATTTTGTTTTTGCAAACTTGAACAATCATAGCCTGGAAAATGATAGCCAAATTATTACTAATTGCATCTAATTCTAATTATATATGCAGCTGTATGCAATTATGTGAAAGAATCAATGGAGAAGATAGAAAAGGTGGAAATGGGACGGTCGGTGAGTTATCAGGTGATTTGAGGGGATTTGAAGGAGATGTATGATCCTTACAGGGTTACTTTCTCATTCATTCCTATGGAAGGAGAAGAAAACGATAAGTGCATAGCTGCATGGAAGGCAGAGTTTGAGCCACTGGCACCCGCAACCCCTCCACCTGAAAGGGCTAGCGATGCTGCCCTTGGATTTCTCAAGTCCTTTGACAACTTTCAGCTGAGATACTAGCTCTATCACTGTACTTGTTAATTTTAGTGTCATCCTAGCTATACGTGTGTGTGAAATTAATATTATCACTTAAGTTTTGATACCTATCATTGGACATGAATTCGTACTATTATAATTATATATGGGATAATCATGTGTGATTAGTATCTATTAATTGTTGTCTATTATTGAAATTGTATAATTATAGTGTTAATAATTTATAGTTGTTTCAGTTATTTGTTTTATAGAGATTGTAACTTCAAGTTAAAAGAATAGATTATAAATATTGAAATTTGAACTCAGATTTATTAATTATCATATTGATTATATGAATCAAATAAATTAAACTTCGAATTAATTTTAATTACCTTTAATTAGGCTAGTACTAATAGAAAAAATCGAGATTGAAACATATGTAAATAATAATTAAAGGTTGAACAATTTAAATCTTCAGTTTTCCTTTTACCTCTGCATGTTCTAACATATAATCATTTCGATATATATTCTATGATTATAAATCTCTTGACTCTTGACTCCAAGTCATTATTTCTTAAAGAATCTCTTATAAATTCCTTTTTTTTTTCATAATTATTATTCTCTTTTGATAGGTTCTCTTTATTATTCCAGTTACTTGTCATATACAACCTAATCTGTGCGTTTAATTCTCTCTCTTTATTCCATTTTATTTTAATTTTCTTTTACACATCACGTAGATGATGAATGCCTGACGGGGTTTAACGAGCGCTTATACAAACACTTGAGGAATAAATGGACGGAGGAGACTGAATCAATCATGAAAACCAACATACTACTTATACTTTTGCATCTTGTTTTGATTAACTAAATATAACTATATATATATTAAAAAGGTATTTTGATGAGTGACTGTGAGTGCCTCTTTTATCAGGGTTTGTGCTTAATAATATTCCTCCTACCTCCTTTAAAGTAAAGAAATAGGGAAAAAGAAAAGGAACCCTATTAAAGCTTCGTCTTCACGGAATGAACGAATCTTTATTATCTTGTAAAGCCAAGTTTTAGATTTTGCTGAGAGTTCATTTGGGGAAGTATAAGATTGAAAATAACGATGATTGTAAGATTAATTGTTGTAATAATAAAATTAAAATAAATAATAAAATATATTTTTGAATATAAATATAAAGGTGACAGCCAAATAAATTATAATAAGAAAAAAATTACTATTAAGAATAATAGATTAAAAATCATATATAATAAAAAAATTAAATTATTTAATATTTATGAAATTAATAAATAATTAATAAATTGTTAAATTATTTTTATATCAAATAATAATTTTGTTTATAAATAATTAAAAATTAATAATTTGATCTTGTAAAAAAATATGTCATTTGAAAATTTTCAAGTAAAAAAATGTAAAAGTAAAACAAGAATAAAAAAAAAAAAACTGATAAGTGTTGAAAAAAATAAAACACAGAAAAAAAATACGTTGCAAATTTGCAATTGTTCACTGAACCCATGAGGGTCCAGTCCCAGACCGAAGATGAAGGGCGATAAAAATATCTCACTTTGATGCAAATTTGTTATCCAAACATCTTAACGATGCAATTAAATCCTCAAAACACGTTTCAATGCAGGTGTTTTTAAATTCAAACGAGGCCTTAATATATGGTAGAAAAAAAAACATTTAATCTAATATAATTAAATTTCATAATCACTTTTTTAACTTTGTATTTAATCCTTGAATTAAAAAATTCTCATCATTTCTACCAACCAAAACCCAAAGTTTAACAACCTTCAAATTAGACCTACACTTTCTGTTAATGCTGACTTTTAGTCTTTGTGACTATATATATATGTATATATGTATGTATGTATAGGTATATATCCTAATGAATGGATTGCATAATTTATTGAACCTGAACTTCACACCCTACCATCCAACAGCCACGGCCAAGAACAGGATCGAAGGAAGGGAGAAAAAAAAAATGCAAGGAGTACGTAGATTAAAAGGTTTGGAGCTTTCCACAAGGCACCTTTGCTTTTTATTTATTTATTTATTGAATTGAGGATATTTTAATAATTTTATCAGATAAAATTAACGGCTGCGGACACCAAACTTCATTATATGGGAGTATGAAAAAGAAAATAAAAAATCCGTGAGAAACGTTCAAATCACAAGAAGAGTAAATAGAGTTTTTATCTTTAAATAAAATGTAGGTGAAAAACGTCCAAACCAAAAACAAAAAAATAAAATGAATAAAAAATTAAACAGTCCGCTATAAAAAGTGCATAACGATAACGATTTAGTTCCCTGGTTGGGATTCCAATTTTCAACGTAACTTCAAACTCTATACAGTCCGGAAAAGGGATAACGAGGATACAGATACTATCATTCATCGTATTGACACAGACAATTTTGTTTCCATCGTATACATAGATGATAGACCAAAGTGAAGTTGGATTGCTCTTGTTCTTTAAACAAAAAATAATAATAAAAATAGCATTCAAAGATAGCATTCGGTTGGTACTGCAAAGGCAAAATCGCTACGGTAAGACCAAAAAAGAAGCATGTGATGTATAAACTCTTTTAATCATTCCGAGCCATTCCATTACGTAAATATAGTTATATCTAAATAGAATCCCAGAATTATATACTGTAATAATGTAATCAAGTTCATCAGAATTGTGTTCACCAAAGCATTTGGAAGACAAACTAAACTAAACTAAACCGCTCTACATTAGCTTCCACAATGGCTCAACAACCCCGTCCTATGTTTTACATCTAACCAATTCCAAAATGGTATCAGCTTCTACTAGTCTGAAACTGCTCACAGTCTGTTGACCCATTCTTTACAAACTCTTTAACCACTGCATTAATCATCTTTGGCATTTCTCCTTTAAATTCCTCAGAGCTACCCTTTTCAATTTTATTAGCATCCAGAACACCGTCTTTAAACACAACAGACCCTACTGTAGCACCCTCTTTATATGCTTGGCATGCCACGACAATGTCACCTGCACGGTTGCGAAAATGACCAGCAACAAAGTCCTCAAAATGCTGTAGAGAAAACATGGCTGATTAAATCAGGATGTAAAAATGTAAAATTTACATAACATTGTGCCCCTATCAATTCCCACATCTACATAGATATGTGAATCTGTTATTATAACTGTTAGAAAGAAAATCTTGAAGTGCAATGAGCACAAAAAGAATAGGAAAGCTATCATATTTGACAAACATGCCTGACAGAATGCTGAGACCATAGACAACAAGCCAATTATTTTTTGTCACTTGTGCTCATTGGCAAATGGCAATACAGATAGAAGAAAACGCGGGGGTAGTCAAATTGTGTCAATGCAAGTACAAAACAAAGAGGTCAATCATCAGTATACAAACTCCATGAAAAGAAATAAAAGGAGAATCCCAGACAAACACAATAATATATTCTTGTGGCAATCATATTTTTTGGGCAGCTTACCTAGAAAAAGAAAAAAAAAAACTTCATGAAAAAAAGACAAAAGTGAATAATTAATAAACTAAATAACCAAAAATACCTTGGGCGGTCTTCTTAGTGTGTAAATCATTGTCTTTAAGGATAGAACAAATACTTCCTCATTGTACTTCCTGGACCTCCTGTCGCCGTTAGCCCCAACATACGAAGTTTCATACCCAGGCTCATTAAAGAAGGGTCTAGCATTCAGAATCAGAGCTTGTATGGAAACCAAAACTTGTAGCATGGTTGATTGCCCTGGAACCCACATCTCAGTCTGTTGACCATACCAGGTGCCCAAAAGGCTTAGGCATACCTTACCACAGTTGTACAAGTTTGGATTTAACCGGAGGCCACCAGAATAATAATAAACCATCTGATACGAAATTCCAAATATCCATTAAACACGGTAATAAGTTTATACTTTATAATACTCTAATATGGGCATTTCTGGGAAACACACAGACACACGCACACTGAACATACCGGTGGCTCGTTGGGATATTTCGGAGGGAAGAAACAATCAAAGACAAAAAGGCCATCATGATATGGAGTACCAGAAGGGCCTATAATGACAGCCCTTAAAAGATCCATCCTTGCTTCATAAACCCTCACGTATATTGTTTCTGTGGAGGAACAGAGAGGGGGAACATGAGTCATTTAAACAAAATAATGCCAGGAGATAAGAAGCAAAAAGTGGTAATTTTCATATTTTTTGCAATTGTAGAATGCTTTTCTAGAAGGGAAGGGAAAAGTAAGGAGGTACAAAGTTGGAAACCATAGCTCCTGTCATACACAGTTTGATATGCATAATGTTAAAAATGTTATTCAGCTGAGCAATGTGCAGTGTGAACATAGTTTCAGTCATGACAGGAGTTAAAACTTGATAAAGGTAATTTCATGACCCAAATAAAAAGACCCTAACATACTTAATTCCTCATCAGTTAGTATCCCAATGGCACCTTATCTCAGAAAACATATTCATAAATCAGAACTAACCTGGTAAGTCATTCTCCAGAATTTTCCACTCATCTTGAATTCGCTTCACCCACTCCTTCGGTTGCTATCAATAGAAAGTGCAAAAATCATATTATATGAATACACACAAATTTAGCATGATAAAGAAACAAGATGCATCCTCACCTTCTCCCCTGATAAGGTCAAATTGCTGTAATGATGGTCTGAAAAATCATCCACAACATCAAAATGTTTGAAACTCGAAAATGTTTGCATAACTCCATGTTCTTCATTTCCTTCATTCCAATCAGACCCTGACTCTCTTGGGACCATTGAACTACTGGTAGAAGCTGACTTCACTTTGCTATCAGCCGAATTTGATTTTGTTGCCTTCTTGCTTTCAGCCAGACAAGGAGAAGTTGAGGCACTCAGAGTCGGAGACAAATTTCCAATTGGAGAAGGGTCTTTCAACCAAGGAATTGAAGCCTCTACCCCAGGAGGAAGATCCACGCTATCAAAATGGGATTGCATAATAGAATAATCATCTTTGTACAAGAAATCATCATTGTCACCATAATCAGAAACATCATCAGCATAGTCATCACAGTCCTTATCACAATCCTCATCATTATCATGATATGACAAGTCAGAGTTAGAACTATTGAGATTATTTGAAATGATTGATCCTGAGGAAGAAGTCTTGAGAGGATTGTTACTATCCTCAGACCCTGCTACACTAACAGAATTTCCCTGATCACTGGCTAAAGCATCCTGGAAAAAAGGGGAAGAAAATTCAATTAAAGGTCCGTTGATGATGGATAAATAAAAAACTGTGCTATGCAATTGCCTGTTAAAATTGCAACCACATACCTTCACATGGTGTTCCTGCTTCTTTTCATAGCATATTTTAGCCTTTCCCTTGCTGTCCATGCCAGTTTTCTCAGAACCAATCAAAACTGTTGTTGGATCTTCAACTTGCTCAATATCCATTGCATCACAAAGAAAAATCTAAACAACAAGATTGTTTCCTCAGCATATGGTCAAAGCAAAAATTTAAGTAAAAGCTTAAGAGTTGCATATCAGAAGGTTCCAAATACAATGATATAAAAATGGGAAACATAACAGCGACATGAGATTATGCTGTTCATGCATGCATTGAAATTTTGGAGATGCTCTAATTGTTCATATATGTAGCTGTGAAATGAATATTAAGGCTAACTGCCGAATGGATTACTACTTCAGAATAAAATTAAAATTCAATTAACGATATTCCTTCAAAAGCAAAATGAAACTAAATATTCACCCAAAATATTCAACTGCTCTAGAGGACAAAGGTAAAACAGAAACAAAGTAAGCCTGCTTATTTGAAAAGTGATCTATAAACCTGTTTATAAAATGCTAGACATATAGCACAAATACCAAACTCCTTACTTTAGTCCTTTTTTAATACTAAAATGGAAAGAAAACACTATGAACTCAAAGAAACTAAATTAGGATACACTAAACTGCTTATGCTTCAAAGAAATACAATTAAAAGTATTATGGGTTGATTTCTTATTCTTCAAAGTGGAAGCACTGATTCTGTTGTGTCCAAAATAACCAGCGACAACTACCCCACAGCCTGGTTGTAACCGGCACAGTACAGCATCAAGCCCTGGCTTCGAACCAAGGGTCCCCTCCCCTCCTTTCATTTATTTTGGCCAAGCCCCCGCTCCTTTTATTCGCTTCTCACAAAAAATTAAAACCCCCATCACTAAAAACATATACATAGTACAGGCATGTCAAATATATGCATGGATGCAATGAGACTTTACACGAAAGAAAACGCGCAAAACAAATAATAATATAAAATTAAAAACAACTTGACAATTCAAAATTAACCTAAGGTTTCTACTTGCCCATAGAGAAACTGGAAAGGAAAGCGAAAGAAAAAAAGCAGAAATCTTTTTTTCAACGGTGAAACTGATTTGCCTTCTGCACCGAGAACATTTCTTCGAATTTTTTATTCTTAGCCCTTTCCATCCTTCCTTCCTTCCAAACAAAGCCTAATACCTCGACTTTTTCCCGTCGAGGGAATTTTCCAAACAACAAAACAGAGACTTTAAAAAATAAGATATAATAATAATCAGAGACATTGCATGTGAAGCTAATTTAGTAAAAGAGACAGAGAAAACAAAAAAATAATAGTAAAAAACAGAATTCCGATCGAAACCGAAAATCAGTCAAAAGATCATCCAGCAAAAGACAACTAAACCAAATTCCATCCACTGAAGCACTCTTAATCAATCGATAAAAGCAAGCGCGATAAAAAAAATCATAATTTTGTTTAATAAAAAATGGAAAAAGAAAAACCTGGGTTATTTTGAGTCGCTTGGGGATCGAATTGTTGTCTACACGAAGATCCATAAAAAGACAGATCCAACTCATAAAAGAGGGCACCAATTTTCTAGAGAGAGAAAATCCTAGTAAAAAGTTAGAGCCAGATGCTGTACGTGATTCTGCATAGGATTAGGCGGAGGATAATATATATTTTTAAATAATAATAATAATAATAATAATTATTATTATTATTATTATTATTATTTGATCTTATAGGCATTTTGATTTTAATTAATTTGGAATTGAATTGGATTAGATTTTATAAAAAAAAAACTCTCTTAAACATATTTTTTTTTATTCATAAGACTCAAAACTAAAACCTTACTTAATGAAAATTCCTATTATTATTATATAGCATGTAATTTTATATAGATATATATAAATCAAAATTTCTAACAAAAAAAATATGATGTAGATAATCTACATTTTTTATATGTAGACAATTTATAAAATTAATATGTGTTCAAAATTAATTCTGTATTTAAAATTTAAAATTTAAAATTTAATGGTAAAATAAATTTAGTTTAAAATATCTTATTTTCATCTTATATAACTATATAAAAGTTAAAACCTCTAATAAAAAAAAAAAATTATCTAATGTGGATAGTATACATTTTTAACATTATTTAACTAATACATTTTTAACTAATACTATCTAGAAACTTGATTTAAACCTTTCAAAAGATTAAGAGTTAAGAATTGATTTATCTTAATTATTTATATAGTAAATATAATATTATAATCATTTCTTTATAAATAACCAATGTTTTTGCCTTTTATAAATAAGTTACAATTTAAGTTTAAAATTTAATTTTTCATTATTGTTTACCTTAAATTGCTTAAAATTAAATTCCATTCTTAACTTTTAAAATTCAATATTGACACTACATAAGAATAAGAGTTTGCTTTGATGTATTATCATTTAATAATTAATACTGAAAAAAGTTTAAATTTAAGCTATTATTTGAATACCAAATTTTAATTTTATATATTGTCTTTTGAATATTAAAATACTATATTAAATGAAAGATTTCTATTCTATCTCATAATAAAAGAATTTGTGTTACTTCCAATTAATTAATTCATATAAAAAACATATTTTAAAAAACTATTATCTATCAACTATTTGACATTTGAACAAAAACTTACAAAATTTGAAAACTATATTGTCATTAAGTTAATAACTATATACTTTTTATAACAAATTTTTAATTTTCATTACCTTATTTAGATAAATTTTATCCTACATTAAATTAGTACTACATATTCTTGATTTGAATTTTTATATGATCTGATATTTTATATTTATAATCTAATCTCAAATATAATCTTAATATATATGTTAAAATATATATACATATCAAGGGGAAAAAGTGGTATGTATAAGTATAGAATAAATGTGCTCGCTAATAAAAGTTTTTAATTTTATTATTTAATGGTTAATTAACAAAGATAAATACCAATGGATTGACTGCAATCAAATTATTAAATTTTTTTAACATATATTTTTTAACTTATAAATTCTCTTAATGTTTTTGTTTGATTGATAAATTCATAAAAATTAAAATAATTTATTTTAAAATGAATGATTGTCCAATCATGAATTAATGATACATTTTTTATGTGCTTTACACACATTTTATACTAAAATCCAAATCTCTTCTTTTAATTCTAAGTTATCAAACCTAAAATATAGGTTGTTCAAAAAAAATAAAAATAAAAATAAAATATACTTTCAAATTTTAAATGAAATTTTGTATGGAAAATTTTTTGATATTTTAATTTTAAATTAAAATAAATACAATAACAATATATAAATTTAGTTAAAAGAAATATAATATTATCACATTAAATTTAATTAATTAAAATAAATTTATACAAAATTAAAAAATTTATGCACCGTAAGGATCACAAATTAATTCAAAAATAAAAATAATAAAAATAGTTTTTTGGATTAAATCGAAAATTTGAAACCTCAGATTTCTTTAGTTTCCTCTTTTCCAATTAATGGCCTTTTTATAGAGAGGACAAAAAAAAAAGGGTTTGGAAGCTGGCAGGATCATGTTTTGTTTTTTATTTTTATTTATATTGATATTGAGGGAGGGAATAAGAGCAGCTAATTGAGCGCCCTACTGGGTTACACTTCCATCGCATGCATGAATAAAGGCAGGCATGAGACATGCCACTATGCGGCCGTAACCATCTTAATTTTGAACGTGTCAATCTACTAGTTGTCATATCAAATTCTGATCAATGGTATGTAAAATATCATTTGATAAACTGGTTTGTAAAACATTTTTTTGTAAACTATGTATTATTTTAATTATAAAAAGTTAAAAAAAATAAGATAGGCATATTTATATTTATCAAGTATATGGTGAGCTGTAAAATAAGTATCACCTCTTTCATCCCATTCTCAAATCTAATATATCCAATCTGATTACTCTAATTAGATATAAAATTTTTTTCATATTTATATACTTATTCGAGACAAAAAATAAATAATTTGTCAAATACGGATAAAATTACTATCCCTAGTTTGGATGCGACAATGACTTATACTATCTCATGTAGTTGAATAAATAATCCCCATATATTTTAATGGTTGGCTTTAGGTTTTGTCAAATTCTGGTTGCTTTTTTTTTAGTTAACCAAAAGCATAATGGTTGGATTTATTTATGAAAAATTATTTGATATATTATTAGTATTAAAAAATTAATATATACTATATTTTTAATTAATATTTTATTTTTAAATTTATTTTAGGGTATATATTATTTTATTAAAATCATGAAGTCTAAAAATTTTACTATTAGAAGATGTTTGATTAACGGACTCTAAGAATCCCCTAAGAAATATAATTTTTTGTAATGTGATTCACAAGTTTGGTTTACATAATATGATTTCTTAAAGGTTTTTAAGATTACCAACAATGTCAAGAAGAGATAAGATAACTCAAAATAAAAAACCCTTATCTTTGTTATGTTTTCTTATATTTATGGCCGAATGCAAAATTTATTTCACTTTTACTTTCACTTTATGAAACCAACAAAATTACCTATTTCAACCAAAAGCCTAATTGGTCCCCACTACAATTAGCCTTACCAGAAAAAATCAAACATCGATTTTTTTTTCTTTTTCTTTTGTCTAGCAATCGAAAGTCACCAAAAAATAAAAAAAATACACAATAAAAAAAAAAAACTAGATCCCTAAAGGGAACAATAATAGTACTTAAAAAAAAAAATCACAAACCTTAATAAGTGAGTTTTAAGGCATGATTTTTTATGAGGAAGAAGGCCAATAAAAGGAATTAAACATCAATAATCAAAGTTAAAACAACAAAATTTTTTTAATTTTTTAATTCCCTAAAGCAAGATCAATCAATAAGATCATACAAACACACAATATATACAAACTATATGGGTTTCGACTATGATTGCTACCTTGAATGCTGAAACTTTTTTTGTTTAAGTTGGTAACCTTCCAAATATTTTTTTCAAGCTAAAAAACTGTTAAGTGTTCAGCCTCTAATAGTGATTTATATGAACAAGGTGAAATGACCTTTTCCAAGGGATAGGAAGAACTCAAAAACGAAATCTTTAGCTAGTAAGATTTGTCATTTGCCCTCTTTATATTTTTTTCTTTCAATTGTTCTCAACATATGAGATATCTATTCTCTTATAATGTTATAAGAGAAAGGCCGGCTTAAGTTCTTTATATAGAAACAATGAGTAAGTCAAAACCCTAGGGTGTTAAAGTTTTGTTATGCTTAATTCTATTTTTAATAGAATAACCCCTAATCAAGTCTTATTCTCAGTAGGATTACTTACTCGGCCGGTCATGCCGTGTCCTATTTAGTATTAAACTTTTGTATGTTTTTCTATATTCGATTTTAACCCAATAAATTAGGTCTGACTTATTTTATCTTGATTTTAATCTTTCACAACATATCCTACTATGTGTGAGCTATTAGGTTCTTTAGCACGTTAACAATAAAAATAAGCATTGTAGTCCTTATATTTGAACTTAGATGAATCAAACTTTTTAACTTCATCACTAATTCTCTAATTAGTCAATCTTATGTTTATAGATCGTGATTAGTGTTAGCTATATTGCCATGATCCCCAATTGTTAAAGAAGAGTAATATAGCTTAACAACTTATCCGTGAATGATCTTAGTATATAATTAATTTTCTTTCATCATATAGTATCTCGGTTTGAACATTATGTATAGTTTAGTGTTTACTCAATCATATTTAACTATGTTAAGTTTTGTCCTTGACATTAACTCATAAATAAGTTTTAAAAAATTTTTAAACTTTTATTTCACTTTGGCCAAAGATTTTCTTAAGTTAATTTAATCAAGACTAGTTGAGATATTCTTTTAATCACACAAGGTGATGAATCTTACCTTAATTACTTCATGCATCTTCATATGCATCAAGTTATACCCAACAATACTTGACTGTAGCATTCTTGGTTAGAATCATAAGTAAAATCAAAATATAATATTCATCATATAAAATCGTAAGTAATCTAAAGTCAAAAGATCATTTATACAACTATCATATGAGAATGTAACTATAAACAGTATGTGAACTATCATATAGTATTCTCATCTCGGATTATATTCAGTGAACTTATTTTTGTAACAAGCACTTACATGTTAGCTCAAGTTTACCTAAACTTCAACATATAAGATTGGTTGCTTGCTTCATAAGTAAGAGTATAACCATGTGTCAGTTTCAATAGCTTTTATCAATACCCTTTTTTGACAAAGTATTTACTATGAAAAATTTAAGAATAATGCTTTAATGCAATTTTGATCTCACAATTATAATCTTATTGTAATTCTCTTACAAAGCATATTTATTTCAAGGATTTTATCTATAAGAAGTAAGCAGTGTTAATCATGTTATACAATTTCATTGATAAAGAATTTCTTGGATAATAATAGAAATGCATAATATGACATTATCCTATAGCCAATCCGATTGGTCTTAAGGCATATTACCTATAATCTCCCATTTGCACTAATACCAATCACCTTGGTATCTGATTGCTACTTTTTATAATATCTTCAAGTGCATGCATTGTAATCAAGTAATAGAATGAATGAGTAGAATATTTTTCCCTTGAAGATTATAGAATTGAAATTGTTATGTGAAAATGAAGTACCATGATGATAAGCTATTATCTTATATCTAAACTAATGAAATGATTGGGTTGATTATAAAAAAGTCAAGAACATATAAAGAACACTTATGTAGGCTTAGATCTCAATATTCAATTGTCATTTGGAATCTTAGATGTGGTTGAATACTATATCTAAAGAAACAAGGATTGAAAACTTTGAAATAAGAAAGATTTGTGAAGGCCAAAAACATTAAAGAACATAAAAGAAAGAATAGAAACAAAAGTGTATGGAAACTGAAAGCTTGTAATGGTAAAAGAACTATGGCCAAAGCTTAAGCACAATAAAAGAACTTGTAAACTGAAAGTAAAAAAAATGAAGCTTTAAAGAAAGAATACTTGTATTGAAGAAAGATTTAATAAAAAAAACAATTTTATTTATGGGTAATTTATCATCTTAGCCAAATTATAAAGAAAATTAAAAGAAAACTAAAAAAAAAAACGTAAAAAAAAGAGAAAAGATGTAAAAGAGGTCTTGAATATAAGAGAGAGCCTTTCTATTTATAATAGAAGGTTCAGCTATGGGGAGGGATTCGATTACAAGAGTTTTTTTCCTATCTAAACTCTAAATGATATGGTTATCTTAATCTTTTAGTGTATGACTGAATTTGGTGTCTTCAATCTTAGATAGTCTTGGTCAATTAGATCTTCGTTGGAGTGTTCTTGTCCATTCATTTGATTTGTATGATTGATTTTGAATTCTTCAAGATAGGTTTGGCTAAAAATGGTTTATCAAGACCTTGTGGTTGTGTCTAATTCAAACTCTTAAGAACAAAGATCAAAGAGTCATTATTTAAGCATAATTCTTTTTAACCGAATGCATTAATGAGTCCATCTTCAAATATATTTCTTTAATTACTATTGATGTAGAAGTCCGCTTAGAAATGGAAAAACCAAATACATGTTTGAGTTTGAATGCCACTAAAATTCCTTAATACAATTGAATTTAGTAAACCAACATCAAATGGGATTCGGTTATATTGGTTATTATGTGGCCAAATATTACAATGATTAGGCTTGTCCTAATCTTGCATGAAAATTAGTTCCAAACATAAAAACCTAAAGATAAAAAAAAAAAAAAACATATTAAAAGCACCAAATTCAATCAAATTTTAAAAAAATTTCAACAAAAAAGAACTTGTAAATCACTATATATTTTAGTGCTATCACACCCTCACACTTAGCTTTTTGCTTGTCCTTAAGTAAACTCTCAAATTAACTATATTAATAATAAAATAAATGTACACAATGTCAATTTCTCATAAATCATACATGATGTACTCTAGCATAATATAAAGATAGTTACAAACATAGTTAACAACAAACTCATTCAAAAGTAAGCTTTCAATATCATACAACTCTTTATGCATGTAAAGTTAATTCATCTCTAATCTATGCAGTCAATTTAAGCAAAAAAGACTACAAAACATGCCATCACATATCAATTTAAAGATATAACACACTTTATATGTTTACTTTCCTTATTCCATCTCCACTAATGTTAGACTTACATACTTGACCCAAAATCAAAAGATCTTTTATGTTTGTAATGTAACGTTGGCTCATAACCCTTTTTTCCTTACTTTTTTGGACTTTTGATTTAACTTTGAGAACTTGAAAACTTTTCAAGACTTCAAGGTATCTTTATTTCGACAATTTTTTTTTCATACTGCCATTTTGGGTTTTATTGTTCTTTTTTTTTTGTCGAGCTTTTCTTTTTTTTTTTTTACTTTATTATGCCTCTCTTCTTTCTAAATTTATTTCCTTGAATTGTCCAAATATGCATAAGTAATATCAGGTTGGGTAACAATAAAAAGAAAGATAAATTCAAAGAAAATGCATAGGTTTATTACTGTTGCTAAATAATAACAAAAAAAAAGATAATATTTAAAGGCTCAAAATAAAGGTACTAGGGATGCATTAATGTCGTAATGATTTTAGGACTGTCAGATGTAAAAGATTTTTAAATCAAAAAAATGAAAGAGTCACCACCAATCTTTGTTAGGGTGGGATTGGTCACCCAAAAGTTTATCTTTTTAATAAAACTATAAAAGTGAATTTAAAGTTTATCAAAAAGATAAATTTCGATATACGAAAAATCAGGTTGGGTCCGAGAGTCGGTTACGTGTAGGGAAGGATAGCACCCCCACAACGTCCATAAATTGGTACCATTTAACTACGCGCTATTTTCGGTGTTGGATAAAAATGGTTTCAATTTGAAATTTAACACTAATTTCCTTCATTTAGAAAAATAAAATTTTGCCAAAGCTCTTTATTTAGAAATATTGAGATAATCTTAAAGTTAAAAAATTATTTTAAAATTCTCCAACATCTAGGCAGAATTTAAAATAACTCTTTTCACTTAAAATTTAATACGATAATCCTTAAAATGAAATAACAATCTTTATAAAAGATAATTGTTAGTAACTCTCCTACATCTAGACAGATTACTAAGAATCATTTCTTTCGAAATGTTATTTTTATTTTATTTTATAGTATCATAAATTTTTTTTTGAAAAATGTATTATTCCAAGTAGTAAATAAAAATTAAAGACAGAATAATGCAAACAATTACCAATGATAAGACGCTAACATATGTATGCCAGTGAATGTTATGTAGGATGAGATGCAATTTTAAAGTTGAGTTTTAGGTATAATGAGACCACCCCGACTCTCCAACATTTAGGCAGAGCTTAGGTGTGACTGTTTATATTTAAGATCTTAATTTACTATTATACTTTTTATTTATTAATCTTATTATTAATACGAATTAAGAACTCATGTGAAAAAACTTAACGAAGTAAAGTTTCCTAAACACCTCATCATCTATGCGGCATTCGGGAATAAATTACTTCAAATGAGATTTTCATATGTGTCCTTAGGATTTTTAGAATATTTTGAGTAAGGGCTTGAGTAGAGGTTTTAAAGGTTAGGGTTTCAAGATTTTGAAGATTCGGATTTTAGGATTTTGGGTTGAGTTTTGAGGGTTTTAGGGTTTGGTTTTAAGGTTTAGAGGGTCTTAAGGCTTGGATTTAAGGTATGGAAGGTTTAGGATTTTGATTTTAGAGTTTAGAGATTTTAGGATTTTGGTTTTAAAATTTGATGTTTGGGGTTTTGATTTAAGGGTTTGGATTTTAGGAATTTTGTGTTTTGGGGTTTGGATTTAAAGATTATGAGGTTTTAGGGTTTTGAAATTTAAGAATTAGCGTTTAAAGTTTCATTTTGTTAAGAAAAAGTGAACATCTCTAAAAATCCCCAATATCTAGGCGGATTTTCGGAGCAAGTTCAATTTTAGTGATTTTTTAAAATTAATTAAAAATTTCTTATATATTTTTTTTTATGAAAATTTATTAATAATAATTTTCCAACATCTAGGCGAAATTATTTTTAGGATTATGTTTTATTCCCTCCAACATCTAGGCAGGAAAAATAATAAAAATTTATTTATTTATTTATTATTATTATTATTATTATTATTATAGATTATTATTATTATTTAAAGCATTTTTAATTATTTTCTTATTTGTTTTCATTTTTATTATTATTAAAACAATTAAATATTTATCCTAACAAACTTAAAAATTCATCATGCATAAATATAAGAAAAATACTCAAAATAACAAAAAATATATATATATAAAAAAATAAAAAAATTTTTTTTACCTGAACTGGATCGGTCAACAGCGATTCGGTTGGATCAAAAAGGGTTCGATTCGATGTGCGGTTCGGTTGAGCAGGTTGAGGAGCGGTTCGGATCGATCTAGGAAACGGTTCGATCTGGTCTGATAAAATCGATTCAGAGCTGCTGAGGAGCCAGATTATCAGGTCGGTTGCATGGATCTCGGGTCAGGTTCGGGTCCACGCGCGGATCTTGATTTACTAAAACGGCATTGTTTTGACCTTTAGTCCTCTGTATATAACTAAATTTTTTTTTGTTCATTCTTTTCTGTTTTAGAAAAAAAAAGGTTAGAGCTCTAGGAGAGAGCTCCAGAGCTTTTGTTGTCCGGTAGCTGGACCGTCGCGCTGGCCGTCGCTTGGGTCACCGCAAGCGATCGCTGTCGGTGGTTTTCGATCATCGAAAAACGTCACAATTCTTCTAGAAGCTCTTTTCAACATCTTTTTTTTAGATATGGCTTTCTTTTTGTCAGAAATAGCCCTTATCATCGTAGATTGGAGCTCAAAGTTTTTTGAGTTTTTTGTTTTCCTCTTTTTTTTTTTGAAAACTCACATTGACAGTCTCTTTTCTTTGTTGCAAGAACACTTGACGCTAAGGTTCCTCCATACGAGGAGGATTGTGTTATTTTTTTGGTTTTTCTGTTTGGGTGTTGGGGGGTGTTTGTAGTTTTCTGATGGGGGAGTTTGGTGAAAGTGAAAAAGATCTTGGGTTTTTGGGTGTTTATGTTTTTAGCTTCTGTTTGAAAGGATTTTTTCTTTTTTTTTTCTTGAAAAAAATGAGCTGGTGTTTTTAAAGAGCTTTAAAGGAGGGACGGATAGTGGTTGTAGGAGTGGCAGGGGCAGGGTGGCTGTCTGGTCTGGTGTTTGGACAGGGGTGGCAACGACATCGTACCGGCCTTCTGTTTTTTTATCTCTTTTATTATTATTATATTATTAATAATATTTTTAAATATATTTTATTATTATTATTATTAAAATTATTATTGTTATTATATTGAAAATAAAAACAGTAGACTCGGATAAAATCGATGTCTACAACTGCCCCTCTTTGCACATTATTAAGAATCAAGAATAAGGCAAAGAAAAAAATAATGATTTTGTTTGAAAGCAAATCATGGATTTTTTTTAACCACAGGCCAGGTGATAAAAAAAATGATCGAGACGACATCGTGAGCTGAAAAAAAAATCGATTAAGGGAAGACCAAAAGTCGAATAGTAAAGAAAATGATCGGGACGACACTGCGAGTCAAGGAATAACAAGATTAGGATTAAACTTGGATTGAATCACAAGTCAGAAAATAAGGAGATCGAGAATAAACCACGAGTCAGAGGATAACAACAACTGAGATTAAACTATGATTTTGAATTAAAGAGATCGGGATTGAATCGTAAATAAAAGAATAAAGAGACAGGGATTAAATTGTGAGTTAGAAAATGACGTTAACTTGGATTGAATCACAAGTCAAAAAATAAGAAGACCGGGATTAAACCATGAGTCAGGGGATAACAACAACTGAGATTAAACTATGATTTTAAATTAAAGAGATCGGGATTGAATCATGAATCGAAGAATAAAGAAACCAGGATTAAACCGAGAGTCAGAAAATGATGTTAACTTAGATTGAATCACAAGTCAAAAAATAAAAAAATTGAGATTAAACCACGAGTCAGGGGATAATAACAATCGAGATTAAACTGTGATTTTGAATTAAAGAGATCGGGATTGAATCACGAATTGAAGAATAAAGAGACCAGGATTAAATCGCGAGTCAAAAAATGATGTTAACTTGGATTGAATCACAAGTAAAAAAATAAAAAGATCAGGATTAAACCACGAGTCAAGAGATAACAACAATCGAGATTAAACTACGATTTTGAATTAAAGAGATCGAGATTGAACCGTGAATTAGAGAATAAAGAGACCGAGATTAAATTGTGAGTTAGAAAATAATGTTAACTTGGATTGAATCACAAGTCAGAAAATAAGAAAACCATGATTAAACCATGAGTCAGGGGATAATAACAACTGAGATTAAACTGCGATTTTGAATTAAAGAGATCGGGATTCAACCACAAATCAAAGAATAAAGAGACTAAAATTAAACTGTGAGTCAAAAAAATAATGTTAACTTGGATTGAATCACAAGTCAAAAAATAAAAAGACCGAGATTAAATCATAAGTCAGGGGATAACAACAATCGAGATTAAAACTATGATTTTGAATTAAAAAGATCGGGATTGAATCACGAATTAGAGAATAAAGAGACTGGGATTAAATCGCGAGTAAAAAAAATAAAAACGATTGGGATTAAATCGTAAGTCAAAAAATCAAGAATCAATCGAGAACATCGTGAATCAAATTTATGCCCGAAGGTCTTAGGAATCATGTCTGGAGGTCTTACAAAATTGACTTGGACAACACCACAAGTCAAAAAATTAAGAATCGATCGGAATAACACCATGAATTGAATTTATGCTTGAAAGTCTTAGGAATCATGCCTGAAGGTCTTACAGAATCAATGGGACAATACCGTAAGTCAAAAAATAATGAATTGATCGAGATAACACCGTAAATTAAATTTATGCTAGAAGGTCTTAAAAATCATGTCTGGAGGTCTTACAGAATCGACGGGACAACACCGCAAGTTAAAAAATAATGAATTGATCAGGATTATACCGTGAATCGAATTTATGCCCGGAAGTCTTAGAAATCAACATCTTTGGATGCTCCTCTAATAAGAGGTCTGTGAACTTTGAAAATTTAAAAATCTTTTGCCTAGAAATCTTGAAAGTTGTGCCCAAAGGCTTTAGAGATTATGTCCGGAGGTCTTACAAATCTCAAAATCTTTGAATACTTCTCCTAATTAGAGGCAATGAAACTTTTTAAAAATTTGATAATCTTTTGCCCAGGGGTCTCGAAAGTTATGCCTGAAAGTATTAGAGATTATGCCTGGAGGTTTTGCAAATCTCAAAATCTTTGAACATTCCTCTTAATCAAAGGCAATGACACTTTAAAAATGACTTTCGCATGATCAGAGATTTTTGAGACTTTAAAGGTCTTGTTTGAAGAAGGCTCCTCCTAAATAGAGGCTTCAAAATTTTTTTTGAAAAAGGTTCCCCTTAAATAGAGGTGTTGAAATTTTAAAATCCTGTTTTCTTTTCTCTCTCTTTTTTCTTTTATATATATATATATTTTGCTATTAATGTGCAATCATGATACAAATGTCCATTCTCATCAAATGATGCTAATGGAAATGTCGATCCAAATGACAACGCAATAATACGAATGTTTGGTGCAAATACATTTGACTTTTTCACAATGCAATTGATAATGTTATTTTCATGTAAATGCCCCTACAACTACCTTTTCTTAGGATGCAGATGCCAAGATGCAAATGCAAATTCTTCTTATGGTGTGAATGCAAATGTCTTATACAAGTGTCAATGCAAATGATGCAAATACGAATTTTTTTCTTGTGATGCAGATGTATGCGATGCAAATGCAAAGACTCTTCTTGCCTTTTTTTTTTTTGAAAAATTTTTGTTTAAATTGTCATTGTCTCATTTTCACCCAAAAAATGATCTCAGTATTATGTACAAAATGCTCAAATAATCTTGAAAATTTTTAAAAGTGATAAAAAATTACCCTACATAAAGTATATTCTCAATTAATGAAAAATTTAGAACTCAAGACTTTCGAATCTCTTGGAAGTCAATGACTACTATTTGGAAAGGTTATGGATGGGTAGGTAATTGATAATTTAACTCATTTTACTGGTGGGCATATCACATGAAAAGGCTCGACGAAGGTTGAAAGATTTCTCTTGGGCTTACAAAAGAGATAATTTTTTTTAAAACACATTTCTTTTATTGAAAATGTGATACTTCAATGTGAGTCAAAACTAGTCATTACTTTCTAAACAAGATTTGGAAAGAGGACAAGGCTATATATTTTTTTTAAAAAGGTCTTTAATGGGTACTGATATTTCAAAAGGCTTTGCATCGAGATTTTTTATTTTGGATAAAAACTTGGAACTTTAAAATTCATTTTGGGGCCTCAAAAATGACTTTAGCTTTAAATTAATCTCTTGAGGTTTTCACCTTGGAGTTATATTTTTTGTCAATGAAGGATTCAACAAGTATATACAAATTCAAGGACATTGCTCTTTAATTCAAGTGTCCACATTTGATCAAAATGGACTTTTCAAGATGTGTAATGTAGGCTGAGATTAGGGCTTCTGAAAGAATGGATAAATAGGCTCAAAATATATTATTCAAAAATTAGGCCAATGATCCTGAAAAGCATTCTCTGACTTTCTTCTTTTACTTTTTTTTTGAAACATTTAACTTTAATTTTAGCAACTTTATTCATTTTTTTTAATTCTCATTTCAAGGTACATATTTTCTCTTTTTTTTTTTTTGAATTCTAATTGAAGCTTTAAATTCTTATCTCCAAGGTTTCTTTACTCTTCCTTGGAAATGCCTAACTTCATCTTTAGCTATTCACTCCATTGAATTCTTAGGATTCCAATTGAAGCTTTATTCACTTTTTACCCTGAACTTTTATCTTCGAAGGGTATGTTAAATGCTTTCAACACTTGTATTGAAGTTAATCTCTTAAAGGCATACTCATTTTACTCCCAATAAAAAATGATCCTTAGCCAAGGTTCATTTTGGAACGAAAATTTTAATAGGCTCAAATGGGTAATAAATAAATAATTTTATATATGAGAATGATAGAGAAAGATGGCCATTCATCATTACAAATATGATCACTTGATTAGAAAAGCAAATCATCGAAGATGTCTTTTTTATTTTATTTTTATTTGTTTTTATCTTTTTTATCTTTTTGTTTTTTTTTTTTTTACGATGCCCTATCTTCTTTTTTTTACTCAAGGTTCTAATGACGATCAAGTTGAATAGGATCGATCGCATAGTTCAAAAAGGCTCTATGGGCTTCAAAATCTTTATGGCATTTTTTTTTTTTTTGTAAAAGAAAGAGAAAATGTATAAAGGTATGAAACAAATTGTCTTAGGCAAAAATGGATTATTTTTCCTTTCCTCAATATGCCTTAAGACATGAAACAAAGGTTATTTAAGAGAGAAAAAAAATTTAGGTATTTTTTTGTCTATGATCATGGCAAAATTTTGACACACATTAAATTACCAATTGAAAATTTGAAAGAGTATCTGATTTTTGAAATTCAAAACAAACTTTCAAAATTAATCTCTTTTATTTTTTTCTTAAGAAGAGATTATCGGTCTTTTAAGGTATGAACTCAAACTCACATTCCCTGAAAGGTTATGGTTATAAGTCTAATCATTTGAGTGATTAAGGGCATGAAAGTATTTAAAAAGGTGTGGAGATATTTGATTAGCTTTTTCCTAATAGTAATCACTATTTTCCTTAAGAATCCTTCCATCTTTATTGCAAAAGAAAACTTTTTTTTTGATTTTATTATTATTTTTTTGAAATCTTGAAAGTTACTTATGTGGGACTTTTTATTCAAACAAATGCATAAAGAGAAATTTCATAAAAAAAGACCCAAAACATTCAATTCTTTCAAAATAATTTAGATAACTCCTAGAGACACAATGCACATGTCATACATCATAGTAAAAATAAAAATAAAAAAGAAATCATCCTATCTTGATTTTCAAAACTTGACACCTCCCTCTTCATCTCAACTTCTCACATTTGACAATTGCATGGAGTCAACAACTTTCATTGTTCTATTACCTCCAGAGTCAGAATACCATTCTTGATAAGATCTTCAACCTTTTTTTTCAACTGTCTGTATTTTTCAGTTTAGTGGCCAATTACCCTTATATGGTAATCACACTTGCCATTGGGATCATAACTCCTTGCTAATGGATTTGGTATTATTTTTAGAGGAACAAGAGTGAGATATCGACCTTCTATTAGTAAAGGTAAAGGTAAAAAATAGAGATGGGTAATTTTTTTTTATCATTCCTTAGTCTCTTTTGATTCTTTGTGGGTCAGGTGGTGGGTTCAAATATAGGAACAAGATCATGAATGGCCATTTGAGGATAGGAATTTATTGAAAAGCTCAAATGCTGGCTTGGTTGGCAAAGATATAGGTTTTGAGAGATATAGCTTATGACAAGGTAATGAGGTTGATAAACAGGATAAGGATTGTACGAGATAAAACTATTAGGTAGATGCCCCTCCATTGTGACAACTTGCACCTCTCTTTTATTCTTTTTTGATGTACTTTTCTCTTTAACATTTGTCACCTCTTTTAGCTTAATCCTGCCACTATTGATTGTATTTTTTATAATTTCACCAGAAATCACCATGTTTAAAAAGTTTTTGGAGACATTCCCAATCATTATTTCATAATAGGGAGTGTTCAAGGAATTGTCAAACAGAACAGTAATTTTTTTCTCAGACAAGGGTGGTTATACTTGGGCTGTTATGTCTCTCCATCTATATGCATATTCTTTGAAAGTTTCAGTTGATCTTTTCTTCATGTTCTACAAGGACAACCTATCTGGCACCATATTTTTAACATACTTGTATTGTACTAGGAAGGCCCTAGCCAAGTCATTCTAAGAGCAAATCTTATTTTGGTCTAGTTGAGCATACTATCTTGCTACAAGCCCAGTGAGACTATGTTGAAAGTAATGGATCAACAACTTATCATCATGAGTGTAACCTATCATTTTCTGATAGTACATGGTGATGTGTGTTAAAAGGCATTTTGTTTCATCATACTTCTCAAAATTTAGGGTTTTAAATTTTGATGAAATAACAAGATCAGCACTAGACTAAGCTTATTGGCATCAACATTCTTGTACACATCATGACTTTTAATTACTTTCAATCTATCTTCTAATAGATCAAATTTATCTTTCATCACTGTATCTCTTGATGGATTGGTACTTTTTTTATTTTTTTTATTCTTTAAAATCATCTATATTAGGCACAGTAGTGGAGTCATAAAGGGTATGCCTGGGGTTGACATTTGTCTGAACTGAGGGTAATTCAACAGAAATGTTAGTAAAAGGTTGATGAGTAGTTGAAGGTGCTTGTGGCATATAGGGGTCTTGAACATATGTGAACCTAGATGGATACAATGGTGTCTTAACAACTATTTCTTCATTTGTCCTATGTGTTTCAACAACTCTTTTTCCTTTTGTCAACTTTACTAATATCTGTTTTAATTCTGCTAACTATCTGTTCACATTCTTTTGCATTCCCGTAACTGTTTCACTGATCTCTCCTTGGGCTTTTTCTACTTTGTTCGTTCGACTTGTATCTTTATTTTTCATGATTCTGGTACTAACTCGAATGCTATAAGTGTGTAGTCTTAACTAGTCTCGTTCCTAGGATAGCTATCCTTGAACCTTTTATTAATTATGAAAAGTAAAAAATGCATGACATGAATTTTATTATAAAATATCTTTTGACTTTGAAAGTTTAACAAAAGCATATTCACAATCATCATCTTCTGTGCTTAACTAGCATGAAGAATAATGAATTCAAACAGATGATGCATGATGTGCAAGTCAAATTTTTTATTATTAAAGAGGAAAAAAACTTGAGTTTCATTTTATATTTTGGCTAGGTTATCTAAAGACATTTCTTTCTCCTCAAAAGTTTGGTGAAACCATAACACAACCATCCTTTTTTTTTCACAGGGTCCTTTAGACAAGCAATTATTAAAAGTGGACAGAGGCATCAATTCATAAAAATTCAGGTCAAAAGAAGTTTTCATTCATTCCTAAAAGTATTAAGTTTACACATGATGAACCATTATAGGGCTATGGCCAAAAAGTGCTAGACCTACTTCACTCCCTTTTATCTCACCTAAGAAACCCAAAAATAGTTAACTATGATTGCTGTGGAGGATAACCCTTTTATTCATCATCATGGCCAACCTTACTGTTACCTATAACATTGTCTACTATAGCGACATAGATCAATGAAGGGTTCTTATGAATAAATGGCTTCATTTTGGTGTCAAAACCTAGATATTCGACCTTTATTAGTCCATGTACCCTATGTTTCAAAGCTCTGCAGTCTTTAAGAGAATAGCCTATAATGTCAAATGGTATTCACATCGAGCATTAGGATCGTACCATTTGAGAAAAAATGGTTTACGAGGTTCAACAGGGATAGGGGCAATGAGATAGTTTTTTACGAGCAACGAGTATAACTCTGTGTAAGACATAGGTATTGGATCAATAGAAGCTTTTCCTTTGGCGTTGCTAGAGTTTTTCTATCCTATGGTTGGTTTACTTTGTTAAAAAGATGGTGGTATAGTTGGTTTTGAAGTGAATTGAGAAACTCTGGGTTAAAATTGGGCTGATAAAATGGTGATTGGACAGCATGCTAACAAGTGATTGTGAAGTGTAAGGTGGGGGATGCGGATTCAGGTGTGAAATTTTTGAAGGTTGATGACACTTGGGGGCTTAATTCTAGGTGCTTGAAAAGAAGGTTAGAAGTAGTCATAAGGAAGATTTAGGCATGCGTTAGGATTCGAAATAGTTGGTGATGGTTGGTTGAAGCTAAGTGACTCCTTCTTGGAAATCAAACTTTTGAGCTCAGTCATTTGCGTGGCTAGTTCACCCAAACTTCGATCACTGTTCAAATCACCTAATGCCTTAGTTTGTTTTGAAAAAATGCTAAGACTAATAGGAGCCGATTGATCTTGACTTGATGGAATCGAAAATGACAATGATCCTTGAGGAGGAACAAACTCAACTCCATCATTACCTTTAACCATTTCTATCAATTGAGCCATCTGTTGTTTTATCTTTTGAAGCTCGAGCCATAATTTCTCTTGATTCAACTCCAAAGCACTAATCCTTACTTTCGATTAATCCTCTATTTTTGCTATTCTAATTTCTACCAAGACAGACATTTTATTCTGGGACTTAGACAAAAAATTCTAGATTACTACCCTTATTGAATGAATGTCACAAAAACAATGACACACAAAGTATGTTTATGAACACATGAATATGATGGCTAAAGAATGTCATGAAATGTATATATGCTTATGACAATGGATTTTTATATGTACAAGGACCCAAATAAAAATTTTTGTCAACCATGAATGTGTATGCAAGGAATATAGTGTTATATTACAGGGATAGTGGGATATGAAATGCAATGTATGTTTCATACGACCCTATTATTCATGAATCTATATGCATGAAATGCAATGGCATATTTACATGAATGATGAAATGTATTCTTATGACTAATGCAGCATACTTGTATAGAATGCATGAACCTATCAAATGCATGTTAGATTTTTACATTGAATGTAATGCTTGTGTTATGCCAACCTAGTGAAACTAACACTACCTTTAAACATGTAATGAGATGGAATGTGCTCACTACTTATTAAGACGTGTATGGTAGGCATGTATCATTTATCAATATGTGCATAACATGAGATGTATGTACTATCCATTGATATGGATGGGATGAAATGCTTATATCATTTTATCATGATGCGCATGGGATGGGATACATGTATTATTTCATCATGATGCATGAAATGTGAAAAATGAAACAAAAATACAAAAAAAAAATTATTTTTTTACAAAAATAACTAGGACTTGAAAATTAAATTTTATTTGGCCAATAAATAAAATTTTTTTTGAGAAAATCCTTTAATCTTTGAAAATGTTTTTTTAATTTATTTTTTACTTGTTGGATAACGCTAAAAATTATTCATTATATTCTAAAATATTTTATGAAAATGTAAATTTTGAATAACCACCAAAAGAATGAAATACATGTCGAAAGAAAAAAAAATCTTCAAAAGAAAAATGTTATTCTCTTATTTCTAGAAAAGGGTAATGCTCTATCGAAGGCTAGTCCCCTAAGGTTCACTATATGTTGAGTGAGGATTTGTTCATCTAAAGGTTTCCAAATTGTTCCTCAATGGCATCCATACTGGACTAGTAAGGCACCTCGATTCTCACCCATTATAGGCTACGAACGAAAATGGTTCAATTTAAGTGGAAGTGTTTCGCTAGGAAATGCGAAGATTATCGCCTCACGAGAGCGTAGCTACTTCATTTTCTCTTAAAAGGGATAGAGCCCAAGTATAGAGCTCATGCATGTGAGTGAATATGCAAAGTAATGTATTAATCAAAATAACATAAATAAATCATAAAAATAAAGTAATGACCATCATGCAATTTATTTTATTTATTAACTTGTATATATATATTTTATGAAAAATTAAAATAAAAGAAATTAAATTAAATATCGAATAAAACCAATTAAATCCAATCATTGTTAATAGCGCATAATTAAAGTTTTGGCCTGACTCTCAAATGCCCCCAGTGGAGTCGCCAAGTTATTGTAACGATTTTGGAACCGTCAGACGTAAAAGATTTTTAAATCAAAAAAATGAGAAAGTTACCACCAATCTTTATTAGGGTGTGATTGGCCACCCAAAAATTTATTTTTTTAATAAAACTATAAAAGCGAATTTAAAGTTTATGAAAAAGATAAATTTTGATCTACGAAAAACCAAGTTGGGTCCGGAAGTCGGTTACGTATAGAGAATGATTAGTACCCCTACAACGCCCATAAATTGGTACCATTTAACTACGCGCTATTTTTGGTGTTGGATAAAAATAGTTTCAATTTGAAATTTAACACTAATTTCCTTCATTTGGAAAAATAAAATTTTGCTAAAGCTCTTTATTTAGGAATATTGAGATAATCTTAAAGTTAGAAAATTATTTTAAAATTCTTCAATATCTAGGCAGAATTTAAAATAACTCTTTTTGCTTAACATTTAATATGATAATTCTTAAAATAAAATAACAATCTTTATAGAAAATAATTGTTAGCGACTCTCCAACATCTAGGCAGAACACCAAGAATCATTTCCTTCAGAATATTATTTTTATTTTATTTTATAGTATCATAAATTTTTTTTTGAAAAATGTATTATTCCAAGTAGTAAATAAAAATTAAAGACAGAATAATGCAAACAATTACCAATGATAAGACACTAATGTATGTATGCCAGTGAATGTTATGTAGGATGAGATGCAATTTTAAAGTTGGGTTCTTAGGTATAATGAGACCACATCGACTCTCTAACATCTAAGCAAAGCTTAGGTGCGACTGTTTATATTTAAGATCCCAATTTATTATTATACTTTTTATTTATTAATCTTATTATTAATGTGAATTAAGAACTCGTGTGAAAAAACTTAACGAAGTAAAGTTTTCTAAACACCCTATCATTTAGGCGGCATTTGAGAATAAATTACTTCAAATGAGATTTTCACACGTGTTCTTAAGATTTTCAGAATGTTTTGAGTAAGGCTTGAGTAGAGGTTTTAAAGGTTAAGGTTTCAAGATTTTGAAGATTCGGATTTTAGGATTTTGGGTTAAGTTTTGAGGGTTTTAGGGTTTGGTTTTAAGGTTTAGAGGGTCTTAAGGCTTGGATTTTAGGGTATGGAAGGTTTAGGATTTTGATTTTAGAGTTTGGAGATTTTAAGATTTTGGTTTTAAAATTTGAGGTTTGGGCTTTTGATTTAAGGGTTTGGATTTTGGGAATTTTGGGTTTTGGGGTTTGGATTTAAAGGTTAGGAAGTTTTAGGATTTTGAAATTTAAGAATTAGCGTTTAAAGTTTCATTTTGTTAAGAAAAAGCAAACATCTCTAAAAATCCCCAACATCTAGGCTGATTTTCGGAGCAAGTTCGATTTTAGTGATTTTTGAAAATTAATTAAAAATTTCTTATATATATTTTTTTTATGAAAATTTATTAATAATAATTTCTCAACATCTAGGCGAAATTATTTTTAGGAATATGTTTTATTCCCTCCAACATCTAGGTAGGAAAAATAATAAAATTTTATTTTATTATTATTATTATTATATATTATTATTTTTTAAAGCATTTTTAATTATTTTCTTACTTATTTTCATTTTTATTATTATTAAAATAATTAAATATTTATCCTAACAAACTTAAAAATTCATCATGCATAAATATAAAAAAAATACTCAAAATAACAAAAATAATAATATATATAAAAAAAATCAAAAAAAAATTTTTTTACCTGAATCGGACTAGTCAATGGCGATTCGATTGGATCGAAAAGAGTTCGGTTCGACGTACGGCTCAGTTGAGCCAGCTAAGGAATGGTTCAGTCTGGTCTAGTCAAACCGATTCAGAGCTACTGAGGAGCCAGGTTGTAGGGTATGTTGCGTGGATCCCAGGTCGAGTCCGGGTCAATGCGCAGATTTTCATTTACTAAAACAGCGTCGTTTTGGCCTTTAGGCCTCTATATATAACTAAAAAATTTTTTTGTTCATTCTTTTCTGTTTCAGAAAAAAAAAAATGTTAGAGCTATAGGGGAGAGCTCCAGAGCTTTCGTCGTTCGGTCGTCGGACCATCGCCTAGGTCATCGCCGACCATCGCTGCCAGTAGTTTTCGATCGCTGAAAAACGTCACAATTCTTCTGAAAGCTCTTTTCAACGTTCTCTTTTCAGATCTGGTTTCTTTTCATCAGAAACAGCTTCGATTGTCGTAGATCGAGGCTCAAAGTTTTTGAGTTTTCTGTTTCCTTTTTTTTTTTTTTTTGAAAACCCGCACTGATAGTCTCTTTTCTTTGTTGCGAAAAAACTTGGCGTTGAGGTTCCTTCCTATGGGGAAGACTGTGTTGTTTTTTTGGTTTTTCTATTTAGGTGTTGGGGGTTGTTTGCGGTTTTTTGGTGAGGGATTTGGTGAGAGTGAAAAAGATCAGGTTTCTGGGTGTTTGTGTTTTTAGCTTCTGTCTTAGAGGGTTTTTTCTTCTTTTTTTTTTTTTCTTGAAAAAAATGAGCTGGGGCTTTTAAAGAGCTTCAAAGAAAGGGACGAATGGTGGTTGTAAGAATGGCAAGGTGGCTGGATAAGGGGCTGGTCGGGGGTTGATAGGGGCGGTAACGACATCGTATTGGCCCTCTATTTTTTGTTTTTTTTTTATTATTATATTATTAATAATATTTTTTAAATATATTTTATTATTATCATTATTAAAATTATTATTGTTATTATACTGAAAATGAAAACAGTAGACCCGGACAAAACTGGTGTCTAAATTAATAAAGCTAGGCTTAAAAATGCTTAACTTGTCTAAAGAATGCTTAAATAAGTTCTTGAATCAAATACAATTTAGAATTTTGCCTTAAGGGTTGAGTAAGTAAATTTTGAAGTCATATTCATACCTTAAAATTTTTATGCAACTTTATGTCTTACATGTTTCTCATAAAAATTGATGCATATCCAAGATCAAGACTAAAAACACAAACATAAAAATCATACTTTACAAAAAAATATACTAAAGAAATCATCTCATGTTTCACTACATTTATCATTCTCTTTATACCATACTCAAGTCAATCTTGAACAATTCATGAAACATTAACCAAGCTAGCTTTATCATGATTATAGTAACTCAATTCAGTTTGAAAACAAAGCACTTACGAAAAATTTTGAAAAACATACTTTTAGCCTAAAAAGAATTTCCCTTCCCCCTCACTTAAATTGGACAATATTTTAAAACAAACTTTAAAAAGCTAGGGTAAAAGAAACACTCTTTTATCTTTGCTTTTTTTTTAGGTTGAAACTTGAATTCTTCATGGAACATCTCTTTGCATATCTTCATCCATACAAAAACACTTCAAAAATAAAAAATCAAAGCATACCTATCCTAAAAACAAAAACCAAGGAAATGTAAAACTTGAAAATGTAAAACTTAGGTTGCCTCCAAAGCAGCATTAGTTTTGGTTAAGCTTGACTATACTTAAAATCTAAAGTTACCTCATACTCTCAAAAGGGAGTTTTCCTTATTGCATTTGCTTTTGAGGTATCATATAAATTGAATTAGTTCTAAGAGGTGTACTAACTGTCTTTGCAAGGATAACATATGTTGGATTTCGATTCACTATGGGGATGTTGAGCATATGGCTAATAGGATTGGTTTTAGGCTTGCAAGGGATATGACATATTGGGCTAGTTGAATGCAGTTGAAAGATTAAATTTGACTCCTAACATTAGGTTTCTCATTAACCTTGGACACAGCTTGCATGTTCGCATCATCTCTAAGGACACCATATCCTTTAGTTATAAATTTTATCATTTTGCCCTTAAATTTTAAAGTTAGGTCATTGTTGTATACATCAATTAAAGTTTTAGATATCATAAGGACAAGTCTACCTAAAAGTAAAAAGGTTTCATTATCTTTCATATCTAAAAAAATTAAATCCATAATAAAGGTATATTCATTAACTTTCACCAAAATATTCTCTAACATTCCTCATGGTTCTTAGTATATCTATCAATAATTTTGATGCTAAATGTCGGAGGTTTTAATGTGCCACATCTCAACTACATAAAAACATTTGTAGGAATATATGACATTACAACTTCCTTGCTTTATTTCTAAGGTTTGGACTTGGTATTACTAGGTAAGGTTCTTAAGGGTTGGTTGATTATGACTTAAGCTAGTTGACCTATTTGGTTTTTAAGGATTTCAATTGATATGGCTTGGCTTTAAATGGTTGCGTTATTGGATTGCATCAATTGGGTTAACATCTCTTCAAAACTTAATTTTTTTCTTGGGGTTGGTTGTATGGTGATGGGCGAAAGTTTGTATTTTAAGTGGTGGTTTGGTGGCTTCTCCAACCTGGGTTGTAAGTGTTGTAGTTAGGCATGGATTGTTATGCAAACTAGACCGTTTCTATTCTAAATTGACATATTTTAATACTAGGTGGTTTATCACAAATTTCAGAAGAAACAAATGGGTTTTGTATAGCATGGATAGGGGCAATTTGGGAGGGGGTTTGTAAGGCATCTATTTTCTTTGAGAGGCTAGTTAACTATGAAGTATTCCTTTTGCTAAACTCTTTTAGCATCTTATCATGTGTATGCTATGTAACATAGGCAATGATCTACTTTTATATTCCATTATGCTAAACTCTTTTAGCAACTTGGCTATATTTATGGATTATAAAAGTTATGCAACTCTTTGGATTTATCTTTATAGATATTTTTCCCATTATGTGCATTGTCCCTCTTATATCCATTATAGAAATCCCTATTAGATAGTTAAATTTACTACGTATTGTTGCATAGGCACTTGGTTTCTAATGAACTATATATCATTCACATAAATCTTTATCAAAATGATTATACTTTCACTAACTTATTGTATACTCAAGATTCATCTTAATCTTTAATAATACCAAACTTTGATTATTTGTAGTAAATTTAAAAACGTGTCAATATTATATCAAATAAACAAAAGAGCATTATAGTAATTAAATGTGTTTTAATATATATTATTGATTATCTCACTTAAGTCAACGGCTATTATAAGATTACTAAAATTAGGCTAATGAAATATAAAATTATTTGTAGATAGATAATCATAAATTAACAATAAAATTATATTATGACCAAATTAAGTATTTACACAATGCTAAATTGGATCGGGCCACTACGACTTTTAGAGGGAAATTATTCCTTTCTATCTTACAGCTTTCGACTTGGATTGCTTACGTTTATCATGTTTGAAGGAAGTACGCATCTCATCCGTCTATGAGCCCTAAAGCCCTCTCCCAATGCATGTTTGATGATATTAGGCTTAATGTTGGCCCAACCCACTAATCCTCCCGCTCATCGCAAATCAACATTGAACATCCCTGCCAAAAGGCTCAAAAAGCCAAAATCTTGAATTAAATTTATCGATTCATATATTTGTATATTAAAATTAATTTATTTGTATTATATTTTATGAAAATTATAAAATATATTTTATGTTAATATAAAAATATAAAATATAATTTTTTTTATTTTATTAAATTTATATATAATTGTTATTATAATTTTAAATCATATTATTTTTATATTTTATTTATTCATCGTACTTTAAATTTTCAAATTAATCTTAAATTCACCGAAAACTTGCTACCTCGCGATGGCGCTAACTTAGGGCGCCAAATCATACCTTCCGCGAAATTCACCGCCACGCTTACCTTTTTTTCATTTTTATATAGTAACTCTCCTACCTAAAACAACAATTAAAACGCCCCAAAAAGAATCTCAAATCATCCAGTTTCCTCTCAAGGTTTTCTCAAAACTAAATTGTTCGTCAAAATTCCGAACAACGGCGACTACTACACGCCAAAGCATGGTGGTTCCTCTCGCCCCGGGCAAGTTCTATGGTAGCATTCTTCCACGGCCCCGTATTTACACAGACACCAAGTTCAACCTCGAACGCGTAGACCCTCCGGTTTCAGTCCTTGATCCGCTGCTCGCATGGGCCAATGAAGCCCATTGGACAATGGGTGGTCTCAGTTTCAAGCGCCTCCGTCTCCAAGGTCGCATCGAAGGCAACGTCAAAAGACTCGCAGCCCAGCGCAAGAAGCTCCTCAAGGATAGCCCAGATAAGGATCCTAAAAACAAGAGGGATGCTTCCGTATCACCCCCTCTTGCTGCCGTGGCGTTAAAAAGGAGATTCTTGGATCTCAATGACGACGATGATGACGAGGAGGTGGAGAGTGAAAATGAAGGCGAGGAAATGTTGCTGAAGAGAGAAGAGGGGAGGGTGCTGAGGAAACGTGCGGTGAGGAAATTGGGGGATGATTTTGAGAGAGTGGCGAAGGATATCGGCGTGGTGAGCAAAAGGGATGGGAGTTTTAACGTTGGGATAGGCGGTGATGTGATGAAGATAGTACAAGAGGTTAATGCTGAGTCGGAAATTAAAAGAGATCAGAAGAAGAGGGTTGGAAAGGGCATGAAGAAGGGTAAGGGTGAGGTGCACAATGGGGCAAGGACTTCTCCAAGATTGGCAAAGCGTGGTTTTACTTCTAGATAGATAGATAGATAGATCTGAGATTCTTTTATGGTTGTATTGTTTGGTGTTCTCTGTTATGAGTAAGGTTCATCTAATTTACAGTGAATGCAGCTTTGTTTTCCATGAATACCTAAGAATTGGTGAAGTAATCAAGTTGACATTACTTGCTTTATTAGTTCATCAATGACCATGAAGATTGAAATCCTAACCTTCATATTTACAACTTGAATTGAATCAACATTCATGTGATTAGTCGTTAATTTATAAGCTTCGGAGTTGGGGCTCAATGATGCATTGTTAATAATTTCATCTACTTGACAAAACGAAGCAACCAACAGGCTAAGCATTTGGTTGAATTTGGTCAAAGGCAGTCAAAAAGATTTACCGGATTCATTCAACCCCTGAAATTCTTCCAAATTATACAATGGGTTGGGAAATGTTATCAGTGCTGTAACCACAATTATCTGGGATTTCATTCAAACGTCCACTGAGATTCTCTAAATCATTATAGATAGCGCATGACAGCTACAGAAATTTGTGCAGCAAACTTGTATTCTAGTGCTATATTATATCTTGCACGTTATTTTTTATGGAGATGAAAAAACAAAAAATAGCACAATACCGGTGAACTTTTATATCTAGCACAAATCACCTCACAAAGAATTCAATCTTCTGATTGCACTAGCTTTAATCTCTCTTGGAACACAGTTCTTTCAAGTTTTCCTTTTCTTGACTATGTTCTTGGATTCTAGCCAATCTGCATGACTGTTCTATTGTCAGTTTGTAAATTGAAGGGCTTTCCCATGGCACAAGCCCAAAATCATCATTATACTCTTCCATCCCTTCAACAAAGAATTGCCAGACTAAAGCACCTGCCCCAGATCCTTTCTTCTTTGCAGACTTGTAGATGATATCTAAAATAGTTCTATAAAACTGCTCTCTTTGGGATGGCTGGAAGTCTTTGTTCTGGTTTGACAAGCCGTATTCAGTGAACATAACAGGCTTCTTCAGTACTTTGTCACAATCTTCAATGTGTGAATGCACCCACTTGGAAACATAATTTCGTTTTTCCTCAAATCCTAGGTCATGAAACCTACCAAAGAGGAAACAAAGAAGATTGGATTAACTACAGCGCATGCTTATTGAAGAATAAGGTAATACCACAATTCAAGAGAAAAACTGAACCTGAGGCAAATTTCTGTAACATTTTTTTCAAACTGTGGAGAACAGCCAAATGCTAAAATGTAACATTTCAATCAGAGTTCAGTTTTGAAAGGCAGGGCTGAAAGTAGGTTTCACATGTGGGCAGAGGTCATAGGCCCTCAAACTTTGTCTAATCCTCTGATTTCTACTTACGCTTGGGGGCTTGTTTAAAGATACATAAAAAGTTGTGGCCACCCAGGGTTATTTTCTTCAAAAGTCATAGTTGCATTTAGCCATCCATTTTGTCATTATCCATAAGTTTGCACCCTCAATCTTACAGAACCTGGCACCACCACTGATGACAGGCTTCATTCTGTGTCATAGAATAGATTTTTTACATGCATACTGATACAATTTCATAAATAGTCAGTCAAAATTGCTTACCAATGGTCAGGGTATATATGAACAGAGGTAAAATCAACATTTGTAATGTTGGAGTTGTGGACAAAATCAGAACCAAGGGTGGACGCCCACTCTTCTGGATTCACAGTAGACTTCTTGGGGCTTTTAGGACCGTAGAATCCTTCCAAGCCAATGGTCAATAGATGATTTTTGTCAATTGATTTTATGAAAGCTGACATCTCTTCTAACCAATCCTGCAATTGAATGCTGTATAATTAAAGTCACATTCAGATACAAATCAATAAACCTCAGAAGAAAGTAAACCCTCCCTCTCTGAGATGACTGCATATGAAATATAGAAACAGTATTCTGAATTAAAATATTTCTGATTAATGAATTTAAAGCTTTGAAAGGAAAATTTTCTCCTCCCTCAGGTTATTGAAGTAGAGAGCTTTTATAGGCCTCTGCATTTCTAGTAAAGAAGAAGATGACAATTATACGGTAAAGAAAGAGAGTTGTGTTTCAGTTTTTAGAAACTTCTTAAAGTTGAGCTTTGTTTCAAACAATGGACAAACTTTGACTGCATTCACTAGAAGAGGGAAACACTTATTCCAAATAAAGTGAGCATGAATAGCCAACCTTATTTACAAGAATTATGAAACTCACAATCACTAGCAATCAGTATATGAAAATTTCACAAGATAACATTGCATTCATCTAAGTTAAGCATAATTGGTCAAGATTGTGAGAGGTTTAGAGCAAAGTTAGAAACCAATCTACCGTCAATATTAGTGCTTAAAATAACTACTATATGATCTCTCTCTCTTTTTTTTTTTTTTTTCCTTAATAGTGTAAGATCTCATAAGTCATAACTCACTTGAAGAGTATCACCAGAAGGATCAGACATGCAACGGGGTTCATTCATCAATTCCCAAGCAAAGATGGTTGGATCATTCCGATATTCAATTCCGGTGATGGTGTTCTTCCTTGTGAGGACAGTCTGGGAAAAAGAAATGGATCAGAATAAGACTTCACAGCAGCATAGAAAACAATTTTGAATTTATGATATTGCAAATATTTAAAAAGTAATCAAGCAGCTATATCTTTCCAACAAACTATATTTTTCCCCTTGAATTTGAGATCATAATGTTAGTTGGCCAATTTGTCAACCATATTCTCGTACAACCATGTTTCTACAAAGTTTCTAATGATGTTTCGTATAAACTGCATTGGCAGAAAGTAGACCCTGGGAAGACAATGTTTTCCTACTTACTAGTGGCTGGCACTAAGACAAGGAGACATCTGAAAAATATGCAGATAATCTACCAAACTGTACCATATATACTCCATCCATTAACATCACAAAAAATAACCAAGGCTAACACCTAGATCATGATTTCATATTCGTTTTTATTCTTTTGTAAGGATAAGTTGAGAGGTATAGTAGGATTCCTAGTCTACCTATCCTGTGATTTTCTCATTACATTTTCAATTGTTGATTTTCAAATTTCAGGTTATTACCGCATAAAGATATACCATATCATAATTTGCCAAACTGTATAATAAGCTGTATGAGATGCACTCAAGCTCCGGACCCCACATCAACATGAATAATACTTCGGCATTTTCAAAAGGCAAAACTTAGGCTAATAAAACTTTTGTTTTTTTTTTTTTTTTGATAAAAGAAAACAAAAGGGAAATATCATCCTTCACTTCTGTCCTAAAAGAAGAAAGAACAAGGAAAGTATAACACTTCATGCAGCTTAAAAGCATGTTGTAAGCAATTTCCTTTCACTTATACATTGTTTCAGTTTTCTATCACAATCAAATTGTTGTTAGTAACTTTTGTGTTTGTCATCTACAGGTGAAACATTTGGTCCATATTGTTATAGGGCCCTATCCTCTATCCAGTAATAGTCAGTTTTAAGGATGAAAGTAATAAGCAAGTGGCTGAGACATTTACAGCATCAGGTTCCTCTTTCAAAATTAAGATTTAACAATTTCAACAGCGTAATGTCAGTACAATTACTAGCAGTTTACTGAAGAGAATAGGTACAGTCATACACATGCATCATGATGCAGGGGAAGAAAATTGTATTCAAATATAAGAAAAGAGATGATTGAAATGTAGATAACTAGATAATTGATCAGATACCATGACATAATTCTTGAAATATTTGCGGATTGATGGATCAAAGAAGAAGGAATCATTAGAAGAGCTTAAACCAACGCCTTCTTGCCATGCCCACTTGACATACTGTGTCTTTCCACCATATGCTTGCAAGTTATTTACTAAGCTAAGAAGCAACCTAATTCCATGTTGTCTTGCTTCTGCAATGACATAATCCAAGGCCTGTGACAACCTAAACTTGTTACAATAAATAACAATAATTGGGAAAAATGTACTCTAGAATCACTAAGTGACATTAGAGAATGTGAAAGAGTCAAGGATTCAATGATTTCTGACAGGTTCTAATCAAGCAGATGAGAAACTGAAGTAATTTAAATAGCTTTTGCTTCTGTTCTCTTTCATTTCTAGCATTCTAAAATTACATTTTTAGAGAGTACAATCGTCTTTACATTCAGGACAAACCTAATTCAGCCTAGCAAAAAATGTGCAATAATCTAAAGCATCTTCAGTATGCACATTGGAAATCTCTTTACTGCCTTTCTATGTCGTACACAATTACTTGGCTGTTATCATGTAAGCTTAAACAGAAAATGTTGGAAGTAAATTTAGGCAAAATAATGTAAAATCAAACACCTAGCAAAATGAAGACCTAAGTGCTAAATTTAAGCTTGCATTGAACACCCAGATTATCTAGGATTAAAATTATAAAGCTGAATAGTCATGCATAAAAAAAATGTAGATTATTTGCATTACATTAAAATTTATTAAAAAAATGTGAATCTCTCTAATACCTTGAAAACTCGCTCATCAAATTGCCGAGGAGAAATCTGGAGAGCATCATAACCTCCATCATTAAATGCCCAAGTTCTACAAACCGTAAGACCCATCTTTGCACCAGCTTGCAGCATTGCACTGACCATAGGTCTACGGTTTTCATCCACAGAATGGGCCATTAACCAGTAAGAATTCCATCCATTCACATACAATGGTTTACCATCCAGAAGGAACTGAGTCCCATTCCTTTCCACAAAACTTAACTTTGGTTCCTTAGGGAAACTACTAAGCTTCAAGTCACCAAAAGACATGTAAATAAAAGCCACACATGATGCAAATCCAAGAATTGGGTATAACAGCCCATTTCCAGCCACCATCTTTCTATATATAGTAAGGAACCTGAAAACCGATCAACAGGCAAAAATTCCAGAAAAAAAGATAGATTATTTGGGTACCTTTGGCTCTATTTCAACAAAGAAAAAGATTATTTGGGTACCCTTTGGCTCTATTTCAACAAAGAAAATTTAAGGATACCCAAATTGAGATTACAGTACCTTAAACTCAAATGTGAACGCAGATCCCTCTTCATAAGGTTACCCAGAAACACAATAAAAATGACTCCTTTTAAGACATAACAAGTTCAGTGAACGAAAGAGAGAAAGAAAGATGGATTTGAAAGTTGCTGCCTTTCTGTTTAGAATTTGGGATTTTTATACCAGAAAATGATGCAAGAAATAAGGAAGGTTGAGACCACATGAAATGAGAAAAAACTGAGAAAAAAAAAAAAGCAAAGAAAGCACACCTAACTTGTGTGCTTATGAGACTGTCAAAAATATATAGGAGGTGTGTAATATGAAGAGTGAGGGTGGAGGTGGCTGGTGGAATGTTGGTAACAGCTTGCCGGTTAAAATCAGATCTATGCACTGCACCTGATTTTCCAGTTTCCTTGAATTTTAATATAGATACTGAAACAAGTCTCTCAATTCAACACCAATGGGCCATGTGTGATGACCTCCTTGTCTCCCTCCCCAGTCAAAACCATACCAAATTAACTACTTAGGAAATATAATAATACTACTACTATGAAAATGATAGAATTAAATAAATAAATAAGAAAAAGACAAATCTCAACCCTTATTGGCCGTTGTAGCTGGCTTTTTCTTTTTCGCTTTAAATTAACATAAATTATTTCTGTGGGCTTCCATTCGGTACTGACCCATACGACACGAAAAATCTGATTAGGCAGCCTGTTAATTACAACCGACAAAAGCCATCCCATGTGAAAGCCGTACAAATTGGGATACAAGCTCGTAGACGTAACTTTCTTCTTGTTTTTTCCCTTAGGGGCAACATTCCTTTTGTAGTTGCTTCATTGACACATTAATAAGCTCTCAGTCATTTAATCAGCGTGTACTTTGAACGATTTCATAAGCAACAATGATGAAATTGTGTCAATTTGATGCCTAGGAAAACAGTTTCCTGTCTAATTAAATTTGTAGAATTGCTATTATAAAAAAAAATAATTTGAAGAATGATAATTTGATTCATGTATGTACACAAAGTACAAACATGGCCAAAAAAGAAAAAACCCAGCGTGATGGTCTATCTGTGTTTATGCTAGGAAATCTCAAATAAGCAAAGTCTTTAATGATCCACTGTGGTATATCGATGATTGTTTAGCTTCCTGATTTACCCAACTGATCTGTCGTTGCATTCCATTGTTTGCTGTCATCAAACTTCATTCTTGTGGTACTACAACAAGAATTTAATATTTTTTCCTTAAAAATGCCAAAAAAGTAATGCTTGAAAACTCACTCCAATGAGGAAATCATACTTCTATCGAAGATCTCAACAGAACCACCAAGACAAAACATTACGCTTGGCAACATGGTGAAAGAAGAAAATGTTAGGATCAGTTGCCATACTATTGGTATTGTCGTTCGAAAATCACAATTTCAAAAGAATTTATGCATATAATTTTTTTTAATTAAATAAATATAAGGCTAAAAAAATCAAGATTAAAAATTTCAAAAAAAAAAAGTTTCCGTTTCACTTTCACATTTCTATATTAAATCAAACATTAAGTCCACTTGTCATGCACATTTTTCAAGAGAAAATTATGATATAGTGTGGTGAGTTTTTGGACATAATACTCGAAGACAAATCAATTCATAACTATAATCCTATGATTTCTTTTTAGTTGTATTTTGTGACTTAAATTGAACACGTATGAAATTTCATAGACAATTACCTGTATAAAAATCTGCTATCATTAGTTCTTCAATGAAGTTACAGTGAATCAGAAATGGTGCTTGCTTTAAGTTTGAGCCATTTTCAAGGAGTAAGAGAAGTAGATACTTTGTTGTTGCTCCTGAAACAAGTGTCTTGACTGACAAAGGGAAAGAATAATTCTCCTGTTGCTCTATCGCTTTCTCATCATGATACCTGCCTATATCATGACAATATTATTTTAACTTCATAAATAAATGCCCCTATCTTATTTTTCTAAAGTGAGTTAGTAATGTAAAGTAATCATGTTTAGCTTTTTTTCAAAATTTTGTATTTATATTAATTAATTATTAACTCAGATAACTTATATGTTAATTAGATTCTTAAAGATTATCTAAAAAATCTAAACGCATAATGTCCACTTAAATGAGTTAAATAGATAGGAATTGAGAGGTCAAAAATAGATCAATAACTAAAAAAAAAAAATTCTTCTTTATTTAATAATTATATATATATTTGTACAAACAAAAACAAATAAGGTAACTAGGGAATGGATTACGACCTTGCAACCCACATCTTCAATGTAATGACATTGTTTCAAAATAAATCATTTCAAAGTCAAAAACTATCATTAATAATCCATTCCATCATCATCCTCCCTAAGGAAGTTTCCAATATTCACTTATGGATAGTGTTTGAAGTTGAATTTAAACCTTGATAATTAAAATATGAATTTAGTATTCTATCAACATATTAGGTAACTATTGTACCAAGTTTCACCTTTTCAAACCAACACTCATTAAGTAATCAAAACAAGATATGACAATGGATCTAATATTTGAACAGGTTTTTATAGTAATATCATCAATTTGTTCAGGGAAGTAAAAAAAAAAAAAAAATTGATTTTTTTTGCTGTACAGTTAAACCATCATGAAGAAGTAGGGCATGCACATGACTCCAAAGGAATCTTTATATTTTTATGACTAAATAATTAAATCATTTTATGTTGGCATTGGAGCCATATATTTGAATGTTTTTAATTAAATGATACAGTGGGTAATAAGAACTGTACAATAAATACCGAAAACAAGTGACTGGAAGAATGATGTACACAGTTTACATTAGAAAAAAAAAGATAGTACAAACTCAATAGAGTCTTATTGAATTAGTCAAAGGAAGTGGGTTGATTGAATTAATCTTATTGACGCTTGACCCTCTAAACTTGTCACATTAATTTAATACTTGTCACAGTCAAATATATATACCAGTGATTAAGGACAGACTCCAATTGACATTTGCTTAATTTCTTAATTGAATTTTCAATACTTAGGTCATGACATTTGCCACCACATTAAATGAAAATGAAAAAATTTTACTTAGCATGTATGCACTTCTAGTTGAAGTGGGTAACAAAACACGCCCATGTGACGGAATCACGAATCAAGATTAGAGGATAAACTATTACATAAGTCCTTACCACGTCATCTACAAATTCATTTAAAAATTTTTTGGCAAACATTTTTAACCACATCTAATTTTAACCCTAAAAAAACATTTTCCATGTTAGCGATAAAAAAATAGCAATCCCTCGAGAAAAACCTTAAATCCAAAGAAGAGATATTTGAAAGAGATCACACGATATAAAAGTCTAGAGAACTAACATTGTTGAAGGTGCAAGAATTGCTCATCTAGAATCATAATGTATAAATCATGAATTTATTGTTAAATATAAATTAAAAGAGTCGATATCAATATTTTTTATTTAGGTGCGATTGATTATTTAATTTAAATATGTTATATTTTAGATAGGAATTCTAAGCTTAACTTATATATATATATATTTAAATAATAGATTCTAGTCTATAAAACTAAATTTAGGTTCGAAAATGTGGTTACATGTAAAGAAGGTTATAGCACCTTCACAACGTCTATCCAAAAGATGATACCAATTTGATTTTAAGTTATCTAAGACTTAAAATATTTTTATAATTTTACCAAATAATTTAATTATTAAAAATTGATCTTAAAATTACTTTAATAATTTGATTGCAATTCAAGATGATTTTCTCATCTCAAAAGTATTCACGGAGACTAATATTCCACTTTAAAGAGGCTTCATCGTTGCTGTAGATACCCATTTGCGTCTGGACCCAATTAAGCTCATCGGTGTCCAGGCTCAATTAAACCCATTTATGTCAATGTCTAATTAAACAGTTTTTTATAAATTATTATTTATTTATTTATTTTCATTTTTTCTGTTCCTTTTCTTTATTTTCTTATTTCCTTTTTTTCATCCAATTTGCATGTGAACAATAATGGGAATCAGGATTAGAATCCCTTGGTCAAAGCTTTATTAAAGTGCTAAAATTTTGGACCAAAAATCCTGTTGGATAGAATGCAATCCTAAGATTTAAGCTTGGGATTGATTCTGTCTGTTTCTTTAAACTGATCTAAAACTACTTATAAATTGGACTAATTTTACAGAGGATACATAGAAAAATTTTGAGGAGAAGGGTCTAAAAAAATTTTGGTAGTAAAGGTTTCTAGAATTTGAAAGTTGGGATTTAGGGTTTAATTCATAGTTTTAGGCGTGATTTTAAGTTTCTGGAGGTAAATTTAAGGTTACATAAGGTTTTGGAAATGATTTAGAGCTTTTTGAGACTTTCTGAGATTTTTTGAGATTTTTTTGTGTTTTTCTAAGTTTGGATGAGTTTTTCGATGAAGATTTGAATTTTTCGATGATTTTTTTGACGAAGGGTTGAAGTTTCTGATGAGATTCCAATAAGATTCCCAAAATTTGGCACGTTTTTTAAAAACCAGTGGGTTTTTGAATTTTCGATTGAATTTTTCGGTGAAGTTTTCAAAAACAGGTAGGACTTTCAGTTTTTGGTTGAACTTTTTGGCATTGTTCTTAGGTATTTTTAGAAAGAAGGCAGACGTGTTTTGGCTAGAGAAAGAAAGCCTCTGGGATTTTTGAAAAAAAACACTGAAAGGTGCCTTTTATAATAGCCCAGCGTGATGTCATTTTGAACAAACATAGAATTCGTGCATTGATCCGGTGACCCACGTGTTGACCCGCGCTTTAACTCGACCTAATCGTTGGTTTTTCCTTTTCCATTTTATTGTTATTTTTTAATTTAATTTAATTTTATTTTTTAACCCATTTTTAATTTATTTTTCTAGTTTTATTTTTCTTCTGCCATTTTTATTTCTAAAAGTAAAAAAAAAAAAGAAAAATGATTTAATAAAAAAATCTTTCTAAACAAAAATAAAATATCTTCTCAAATAAAAAATTTTAAAAGTCTTTTCAATAAATATAAAAAAAATAAAAAAGATAGAAAAATCTTTTTCAAAAAAAATTTTATCTTCTAAACTATTGGAGGATTGCTTTATATTAAGTCCTACCAAATTATTGGAGGACTTTACTGAATAAAATACTTTAATAAATTCGATGATGGAGTCTCTTCAGAATAAGACACTAGTCTCTATAAATACTTCTGAAGTGAAAAAATTATTTTAAATTGCTACTATACTATTGGGACAATTTTAAGATTAATTTTTAATATTAAATTATTTGGTAAATCATAAAAATAATCAAGGCTTGAATAATTTGAAATCAAACTGGTACCATCCTTGGATAGGCGTTATAAGGGTGCTACAACCTTTCTCATGCATAACCGATTCTCGAATCTAACATCTATTTTCGTAGATCAGAATATGTTTCAGGTGGCCAATCACACCTAGACAAAAAAGATTGGTGGCGATTTCTTTCATCCATGTCTAGTGGTAGGTCCACGGATCTATGCGTTACGATAGTTTGGTGACTGCACTGGGAAAATATGAGAGTCAAGCCAGTAAATGACTTCTTATTATCCAAGCCTTACTTAATAAATTTGGAATTATCCCTTTTCATTGCTTATATTTGCTTTATTATATATTTTCCTTTTCATTGTGTATACATGTTTAATTATTCATTTATTTTTCATTCATTGCTTATATTTGCTTAATTGTCTATTTATTGTATATATTTCTGTCATTCATTTGCATGTACATAACATAAGCCCTCCACCTAGACTCTACCTTTAGGAGGGAGTGAAGTAGCTATGCTATTATGAGATTTCATGTCTTCGCATGGGCCTACGAAACACTCCCATTCAGATTAAACTTTTTTCGCTTGAAGCATATGATGGGTGAAGATTGTAGTGCCTTACTAGTTTGTAATGGACCATGATGTAAGGAACAATTTGGAAACATATTAGAAATAACCCGGACCGCATATAGTTAACCCTAAAAAGCCCAACCATAGATAGAGCCTTATCCTCTCACCCATCATAGTTAACCTAAGATCTAGGATCATGTTGTTGTTTTTTTTTTCTTTATAGTGTTTATTCTTTATTTTTTGATATGACTAATTAAATTTTTTATCTTTTTTTATTTTTTTTCTTCTTGCGTATAGTCATAAACATACATGCAGATTGCATATTATGCTTACTAATCTTTTTTTTAATGTATGTATGCATTCATGTATCATTGCATTCATTCTCATGCATAATTTGATAGATTCATAAACATTATTTTAAATTTACACCATAATTATGAGAAATTAAGGTTCAAGGATAGCTCAACACTAATACTACACTTGGGCTAGAGCCAAAAAAATAAAGCAAGACAATGTAGACCGATTTGAAAGAATAGAAAAAGCTCAAGAGGCACTTCAAGGAAAATTGAGCAGAATCCTAAAAGCTTTGGAAAAGGAAAATAGAGGAAAGGCAATAGATGAGGACATCTCACATGAAGATACTAAGCCACTATATCCTTCAGCTTTTGGCCCATATCAGACTCATACTACTCCAAGCTTTCATTAACAATAGACCACGTTCTCAAATTTCAATCAAGAGAATATTCAGAGCTATACCAATCTCGTATTCACTAAAAAGGTAGATAAGCCAATCTAAATTTCCAAAATAGATAAGACTAAAAAAAAAAGCTGTAGATGACTGTACCCTTAGAATACTCTAAGATCAATCAAACTATGAGCATGATCGAAGAAAGATTGCGGGCTATAAAAGGCATTGATTTTTATGGATTCATGGATGTTGCCAACCTTTATTTAGTTATAGATGTTGTGATTCTTTCAAAGTTTACGGTACCAAAATTTGAGAAGTATAATGGTACCAAGTGTCCCATCACGTATATCACAATGTATTGTTATAAGATTGTAGCTTATGCCAGCAATGAGAAGCTACTCATGCATGTATTTTAAGATATCTTGATTGGGTCTACTACAAGATGGTATGTCTAACTAGATAAGACTTGTATTAAGTCATGGAAGGATTAAACTAGATCTTTCATTAGCCAATATCGTCACTTCATAGATATGGCTCTTGATCACCTTTTGTTATAAGGCATGGAGAAGAAAGCATATGAGTCTTTTAAAAAATATGCCCAAAGATAGTGAGATGTCGTTGCTCAAGTGCAACCACCCTTAACTAAAAAAAAATAATGGTTTTGTTTGTAAGTACTTTAAAGTCACCCTATTATGAAAAAATGATAGGGAACGTAACAAAGAACTTTGTTGATATGGTGATCTTAAGAGAGATTATTGAAAATACCATCAAGAGTGGTAAGCTTGAAGAGGGAAAGACTGATAATGCTAAGAAAGACAGGACGCCTAAGAAAGAAGAAGATAAAGCCCAAGCGGTGAGTTTTGAAGGGTAATAATCTAAAAGTTATACCTTATATCCACTATATGTTCATCCTGTTTACTATCCAACAGCCAATAATGTTGTACAAGTTTCTTACCAGTCTTATCTCTCAACTGTGAACAATATTGCTTCAAGTTCTCCTCAATAAGCTTTTTAAGCACCTACATATAGGCGTAATCCTATTACTACATCATTTTTAAGGCCTAATATCAAGAGAGTGATTTGAAAAGATCTAGAAGCAATCAAGAGAGGGCTTACATTGATCATATTTTTATAATTTATACTGAGCTATTTTTAAAATTGGTCAAGAATGACCTAGTATCCCTAATTTTTTAGAACCATTGAAGCCATCTTATCTTAAATGGTATAATATTAATGCCACACGTGATTATCATAATGGAAATATAGGTCACTCCATAGAAACTTGTCTTGCTTTCAAGCATAAGGTGCAAAGTTTGATTTGACCAAGCCCGATAAGCTTCGATGAATCAAAAGAGCTAAATATCCATAAAGACTCTTTGCCTAATCATCCAAGGGCATGACTTTGGGAAGACTTATTGAAATTGATTATCATCTTAGGATTTCTTGAGAATATGGATCTCTTTTATGTGTTTGAATTTAAGTTTATTTTTCATTATTTTAATAAAAGTCACAGATATAATGCATTTTTTCCTTTTTTGTGTGAATCACCATTATTTACTTTTACCGTCTCATACCTCTTCTTATATTCATTCTTTAATTCCAAATAATGAATGTTCAAGTAGTTAGGATGATAATTCAGTATTTGATTTTGAAAACAACATTTATGATTATTTGATTGATAGATGAAGATTATTAATTCATTGAGACTACTAAATAAAAAAAAAGATAAATTTGATGAAGAATTTGGAAAATGTGACACATGACCTTTGCAATTGTTCACTTACATGCTTACTCTTAGCCAATGAATGTTTTTCATTGAGAATATTCATGTTCGAAATGAGAAATGACCATTTTTCTTCTATCATTCAAAAAATAAAATTATCCATTGCTACCCCATTTGAGCCTATTGAAAATGTTTTTTGAGAAACCTTAACCAAGGATCACCCCCATACTAGGGACAAAGTTTGAGAAATTTGCTCATATTTATGGGCAAACCCTTTTTGTGATCAAGTTTTCTTAACAAATAAAAAAATGAAAAAAAAATTGATGGGATAAAATACCAATGTGCTCCACCAAAAAAAAAAAAAGAAAAAAAGAAAAATTTTGATAAGGCAAAATGCCAATATGCTCTGCCAAAAAGAAAAATAAAAATTTGGTGGGAAAAAATGCCAATGTGCTAAAAAAAAGCAAAAAAAAAAAGAAAAAATAGAAAAGAAATTGATGAAGTAAAACACCAATGTGCTCTATATGAAAAAATGATCTTTGGTTTAATTACCCTTCAAATACAATTTATGCATATTTTATCCCTTTCTTTGGCACCTTTTACCTTAGTCTATATTACGTCCCTTAAAAATTTATTTTGATCAAATATGAATATATGATTTAGAGAATCATAAATTGAATTGGGGCAAGTTAACCACTGGATTGTGTAAAGCTTTAATCAAAGTGTCAATAAAGGAGAAAGATAAAAATAAATAAGAAAAATATGTATAAAAAAAAAAGCAAAAGGAAAAAAAAATAAAAAAAGAAAAAAGCAAAAAAGGAAGAAAAAAAGAAAAAAAAAAGAAAAAAAAGGGAAAAAAATAACAAAAAAAGACAAAAAAGAAAAAAAGAAGACTTAAATTGAAAATCCGAAAGGACAGTTTAAGTGAAGATGAAAGCTTAAAAAAATAATTTCATACCTAGAAAATTAGCTTAAAAATTAAAGATATTAATGGAAGATGTTTTTGAAAGATGATCTTGAGTTGGAGTTTAAAATTGTTTGAGCAATCACTATTTTAGATGTTTCTTGCCATTTTGCCTTTGTTCACCCTTGAGTCATCTTGACTTTTCAACAATAAAAACTCATTCTTCTTATCTTTCATTAAATGAACATTCCTAAAATGAATCAAAGAAATGTGTCATGTCTGTCACTAATTTGAATGATGGCAAGTAAATGAATGATATTTTTTATAAAGAGTTTTTCATTTTTAAAAAAAACACAAGATGAGATAAATGAAAAGAGCATGAGAAAATGATTTACATTGGGGCAAGCAAGGTGATCTTGTGATGAACATAGTGATAGATTGATTAACACGACCTATGAATTATGACCAGATGAGATGAATGACATGAATCAGTTGACAAAATTTCTTTTGAAATAAGAAAGACTGGTGAAGTTGAGAACCTTGTCACCACAATGAAAATTTCATGACATTAACACTATATACATTACATTTGGATCCCATATGGGACATTCATTATTGTAATATCATCATCACTCATTTCGATCTTGGCTCAGTCCAGATCATTTCTTATGACTCATAGTTTTTGTCTTGATCATTCATCTTTGACCTTGACTCAATTTTGGTCACTTTTAGGCTCATGAAATCATCCCAATCATCCAATCTTGACTCAGGTCAGATCATTTTTGACCCATGGCATTGTCTCGACCATTCATCTTTGACCTTGACTCAATCTTGGTCACTTCATCTTTTTGACTCTTTCAATTTTGTTATGAAATCATTGTGAATATAAAACCTTTACGAAACTTATCTTGCGGATCTTTATTTCTTGCAAACCTGAAAATCCTTGTGAATCTTGTATTTTTGTGAATCTAGAACCTTTGTAAAACTTGAGGTCTTATGAATCTTTCTTTCTTACGAACTTGAAAATTTTTGCAAATTTTGCATCTTGTGAATCTTTCTTTCTTGCGAACCTAAAAATCCTTGTAAATCTTGCATCTTTGAGAACCTAAAACCTTTATGAAACTTGGGGTCTTACGAATCTTTCTTTCTTGTGAACCTGAAAATTCTTGTGATTCTTGCATATTTGTAAATCTTAAACCTTTCCGAAACTTGGGGTCATGCGAATCTTTTATTTTCTTGTGAATTTGAAAGCTCTTGCGAACCTTGAACTTTTACGAAACTTGAAATCTTGTGAATCTTTCTTTCTTCAAAATGTTTCTTTCTTGCGAACCTAAAAATCAATGCGAATCTTGCATCTTTACGAATCTAGAACCTTTGTGAAACTTAGGGTCTTATGAATTTTTCTTTCCTACGAATCTGAAAGTCTTTGCGAACTTGAAACCCTTGCAAATCTAGAATCTTTGCAAAACTAAAAATCTTATTAATCTTACTTTCCTGCTAATCTAAGTCATTGCAAATTTTTGAAAGTCCAAATTATGAATCTTTAGATTTAGAGTGAAATATTTGAGCTTTATTTTTTTGACCTATGGTTCAATCCTGGTCACCTGATCTTGGCTCAGTCCATATCATTTTTCATGATTCGTGGTTTCATCCTAGACACTTTTTACCTTGACTAGGTCCTAGTTACCTCATTTTTTGACTTGTGGTTTCATTTCAGTCACTTGATCTTAGTTCAATCCAAATCATTTCTCATGATTTGTGATTTTGTCCCTATCATTTTTGACCTTGAATCGATTTTGGTCACTTCATTTTGACCCGTAGTTTCATCCTGATCACTTGATCTTGGCTCAGTCCAGATCATTTTATTTGATTCATGGTTTTATCCTGATCATTTTTAACCTCGACTCGATCCTGGTTGCTTTATTTTGACTCATGATTTTGCCTCGATCACTTGATCTTGGCTCAGTCTAGATCATTTCTCATAATTCGTTGTTTCGTCCCAGTCATCTTTAACCTTGACTTGGTCCTAGTCACTTTATTTTGACTCATAGTTTCATCTCGATCTCTTAATCTTGGCTCAATCTAGATCATTCCTTATAATTCATATTTTGTCTCGTTCATTTTTTATCTTGACTCGATCCTGGTCACTTCATTTTGACTTGTGATTTTATCACGGTCATTTGATTTTGGTTCAGTCTAGATCACTTTTCAAATTCATGGATCATTCTTGATTCGACTCGATCAGAGTGGGTATTTAGGTCTTTGCAATATCCCTGTCTAACAAAGATGTGCAAAGAGGAGTAGCTGTAGACACCCATTTATGTTTGGGCCTAATTAGGCCTATTGATGTTTTAGCCCAATTAGGCCTATTTGTGTCCAGGCCCCATTAGGCTTATCCGTGTTCAGGCCCAGTTAGACCCATTTGTGTCAGGGTCAATTAGACAATTTTTTATAAATTATTATTATTATTATTTTACATTGTTATTATCATTATTATTATATCATATTATTATTTTTTTTATTTTTTTTGTTCCTTCCTTTTTTTGATCCAATTTGCACGTGAACAATAATAGGAATCAGGAACAGAATCCCTTGGTTAAAGCTCCATTAAAGTATTAAAATTTTGGACTAAAAATCTCATTGGACAGAATGCAATCCCAGGATTCAAGCCTGGGATTGATTCTGTCTGTTTCCTAAAATTAATCCTAAGAGTACCTATAAATTGGACTAATTTTACAGAGGACACACAAAAAAATTTTGAAGAGAAGGGTCTGAAAAAATTCTAGAAGTAAGGGTTTCTAGAATTTGAAAGTTGGGATTTAAGGTTTAATTCGTAGTTTTGGGCGTGATTATAGGTTTCTGGAGGTAAATTTAAGGTTGCAGAAGGTTTTGGAAATGATTTAGAGCTTTCTAGGACTTTTTAGGATTTTTTTGGATTTTTTTGGGTTTGAATGAGTTTTTCGATGAAGATTTGAATTTTTTGGTGATTTTTTGTCGAAGGGTTCCTAGAATCTAGCATGTTTTCCAGAAATTGGTGGAATTTTAAGTTTTCAGTTAAACTTTTTGGCATTATTCTTGGGTGTTTTTAGAGAGAAGGCAGATGTTTTTTGGCTAGAGAGAGAAAAGCTTTGAGATTTTTGAGAAAAAATATTGAAAGGTGCCTTTTATACTAGCCTAGCACGACATCATTTTGAACAACCCATGATTCATGCGTTGACTCAGTGACCCACATACTAACCGGAGCTCCGATCGTAGGTTTTCCCTTTTCAATGTTATTTTTATTTTTTGATTTGATTTTTAACCCATTTTTTAATTTATTTTTCTAGTTTTATTTTTCTTCTACCTTTTTTATTTCTAAAAGTAAAAAAAAAAAAATGAAAGAAAAATGATTCAATAAAAAATCTTTCCAAACAAAAATAAACTATATTCTCAAATAAAAGTTTTCAAAAGTCCTTCAATAAAAGTAAAAAAAATAAGAACAATATTTTTCAAAAAAAAAATTTATCTTCTAAACCATTGGAGGATTGCTTCATATTAAGTCTTACTAAACTATTAAGAGACTTTACTAAATAAAATACTTTAATAAATTTGACAACGGAGTCTCTTCAGGATGGGACACTAATCTCTATGAATACTTTTGAAGTGAGAAAATTATCTTAAATTGCTACCAAACTATTGAGATAATTTTAAGATTAATTTTTAATATTAAATTATTTGATAAATCATAAAAATGATCAAGGCTTGGATAATTTGAAATTAAACTGGTACCATCCTTGGATAGGTGTTGTGGGGATGCTACAATATTCCCCATGTGTAACCGACTCCTAAACCTAACATCTATTTTTGTAGATTAGAATATGTTTTAGGTGGCCAATCACACTTCAACAAAAAAATTGGTGGTGACTCATTTCATCCATGCTTAGTGTTAGGTCCACGGATCACGCGTTACAATAGTTGGATTCATTAATATATTTTATTTACGAAACAATTGGTAAAATCTTCCAATAGTTTGTCATGATTTTACTTCAATGTAGATCTTTCAATAGTATGGTGAGATTTTATTTGAAAATCAATTTATAGAATTTATTTAAGAATGCTTTTAAAAAATCCATTTAGTAATATATATATTCAAGAAAACAAACCATAAAATCTTTCAATAATTTGGTAAGATTTTATTTCGATACACATCCTCCAATAGTTTAGTAAGATTTTAATTTGAAAATTTATTTATGGCTTTGTCTTAAGAAGAAAACCATTAAATCTTTCAATAGTAACCATTAAATCTTTCAATAGTTTGGTAATATTAAACTTGAAATTTAAATCCTCAAATAGTTTGGTATGATTGAAATTTTTATTCTTTTTTAAATGTTCATTAAGTCTTCCAATAGTTTAGTAAGACTTAATTTAGAGATTTAAACCGTCTAATAGTTTGGTAAGATTTTATGAATTTGTTATAAATATTTTATTATCATTTTCAACTCACAATCTTTAAATCTTATTTTAAACATGCATAAAAAGATTTTTAAAAAAATAAGTGAAATGAATGAATAAATATATAAATAAACAAGATATGAAAATTACCTTAATGGATGGACAAAAACCTAAAATTATTTTTGGACAAACTTTAGGCTTATTACAAGTCTAGGTTAATGATAACCAAGGCCTAGTAAAACCACTTTTTTGGTCAATGCATTGTCTTTTTTATCACCACATAGTACCTTTTGACATTGACAAAAACAAAACCCACTTTTTATGTTCTTCACCACTTTCTCCCTAAAAGCAATGGCATCACCTCTAATTTCTTCACTTGCACTTCTATTTTGTCGCCTATAGAATCCAATTCCAAGCTTTCTTTTTCTTTATCACCCATAATTTTAGCAAACCAGATAATTTTTGAAAACTCTCTAAACTTTGTATGTCTAGACACAAAAACCCATTCTATTACCTCTTAGAATTCCTAATCTTGACCACTTGAGTCACTAGAAAACTCTTCAAAAATCCTTCCCCTTTCTTTTTGTTGTTAAAAAGAATTCCTAGAGATGCCTAAATAAAAGTGAATCCTAAACCGAAAACCCACTACCAATAAGACTTATTTCTGTAAAATTTTCTATTTGTCTTTGTGTTGTTGTTGATCGTTCATTTTGTGTATTGTGGCTATTCTTGATGCTCGACCCTAGTTTTCATGTTTTGATTATTTGTTGGATCTTACATCGATATTTACTATTTGGTGAAGAAAAGTAATGGTAAATTTCGGTGGCTAGTTTAGGTAGCAAAGGTCTGGAAAGGCAATGTGATTTTAGCTAGTTGTGTTCTAACAGCAAGGTGAAATGTTTGTAAATTGAGAGGTTCGTGTGTGGGGATGTTGGAATGGCAGTAGGTTAAACTTCCTTTGTCAGTTTAGATTGTTAATAGGATTGAAGGTGAGCTCGTGATGGCTTGAGGATTGGATGAAGATGATGGCTTTTTCAAAGGCTAATGGTGACAAGGGAATGTAGTGTTTTTTCACCAGTTACATTCTCTATGCATTCCCCTGGCTGTGTATGCTTGATATCTGTATATAGGGATTCAATCCCTTTAAATTTGAAAAAAATTCAACTAAATCTATGATTTGATTCAGATATGATTTTATGCATTTTTCCATTTTTATGAAGATTGGGATCAAAGAAATCCCAAAAATCATTCAATCATTAAACCATAAAATTGGATCTTAGATTCTCATAATTTAGGTTTTCTATTTTTACATTTTATATTTTTACTTTTCCTTTGACTAAAAACATAATTAAACCAAAAAAGCAAAAATAAAATTAAGATTAAAATTAAATCAAAACTTAAAATCATTTTAATTTTGATAAATATTTAGACAAAATAGGGTGTCTATAGCTACCTCTCTTTATGCATTTTTTGTAAAATAAGAATTGCACAAAGATATAGATACCCATCAAATTTGGGCTCAAATTATTCAATTTTTTCCTTTTTTTTCCATTTTTTTGAGAGGCTTTTCGAATACGAAGGCATACAACTTCTTAAAAAAAAAAAATTAAGGATGACACCTAAAGGTTTTGATAATCATGCTCTAAGATCTTATAGATCGCATCCAAAAAACTTGAAGATTAAGCTTAAAGGTCTTGCAAATCATTCATTGAAAAATGTTCTTTTGAACAAAGACTCCACAACATTTTATAAAAAAGGTACCTGAAAGTTACAAATCTCAACTTTAAAACAAATTCAGTTCAGAGGACTTACGAATTTTGATTAGAAGTTTTAGAGATTAGCCCAGATGTCTTACAAATCTCCAATCTAAAATAGATTTAGCTTGAAAGATTTATGAATCTTGTCTGGAGGACTTGGAGATTACGCTTGGAGGTCTTACAAATCTTGACTCTAAAATAGATTCAGCTCAAAAGATTTATGAATCTTGCCCGGAAGACTTGGTGATTATGCCCGGAGGTCTTATAGACCAAACTTTGAAAATGATTCTTTAAAACAAATGTTCAATTATTTAAAAAAAAATAGATCTGGAGGTTTTAAAGACCATGCCTGAAAGTTTTATAGATCTTGCTCGGAGGACTATAAAAAAAGTTTAACAGTTTTGAAGATGTATCTGGAGGTTTTAAGAAGATTACTTGAAATTTTTTAAGACTGATATTCAAAAGTTTTAACAAATATACCATTACGTAAAATCTTGTTTGATCAAAATTTTATTTTTATCAAAAATTTAAGTCAACATCTCTTTCCTCTGAAAAATATAAATGCAACATATGAAATGGATGTGATGCGTGAAATGCATGAAATGCAATGAATGCAATGTGTGAATTTATACCAAATGTCCTTAATTGTGGAATAAGATTCTCAAAACTTTTTTTCCTTTTATCTTTCCATGACATAGCCTCTGAATTACTTGACAAGTTTTTATGCACGAAAGCAAACATTTTCATTCTTGGAAACCATTTTTCTCTTCTAGAGAGTTGTTTCAATATCAACCCCTTGCATTTGGCATTTTCTTGCCTTAGAAAGGTTTTTTATAGCATTCACTTATCTCCCACCAGGAGTATTAAGATTCAATACATTTCTCAAAACTTATGAAGAATAGTAATGGTAATTGCCCGCATAACTCTTTTTCACATGTGATCAAATCTTTTAAAAATCAATGATTACTACTTAGAATGAAGATGATGAATCACAACTTGATCTTTCTAAAAAGATGCAATGGTTTAACACCTCAAAAATGATTTTAATCACCAATGAATTTTCCCATTGAATGAGAACAAGAATATCTTTTCATTTGAGCTCACAAATGATAATCGTCTTTTAAAGTGCAGTCTATTTTGGCACTCCTTTCAGCTCTTGATATGTAATATTTTAACAAATGTTAAGACTAATTATGTTAGGCTCAAAATTATGGTTTGAAAGATGAACAAGGCCTAAATCTTAGAGGGAATCTTCATAATGAGATTTATCTCTTTCAACTTTTAAAGAAAAGTTTCTAATGTTTCCTCAAAATGCCTTTTTGGTGCTGCATGAAAATTCATAAGTTGCTTTCTTCAATTTTACTTTAAATTGCCCTTTTGGCTTTTCACTCGAAAACTTCATTCTTTTTTATTCTTTTTTTTTTATTTCATCATACATTTGAGCATTCAGAATTTATCTAAAATCAAATCATAATGATTTCCTAAGAAACAAACTTTCAATTTAAGTATTCAGACATGATCAAAATGGACTTTTTGAAAGATGTAACATAGACTAGCGTTTAAAGTTTTGAAAGAAAGGATAAATGGACTCAAAAATGTATTTAATGATAGTCAAACCAATGATCATTTTTTCTAAAACATCTTTTTTTTTTCTCAAAACATGCCTTTTCACCTTTCACCTTTCACATTTCACCTTTCCTTTTTTCTTTTCTTTTTTTGCATGAGTTCAAAATTTTTGGAACTCATTATTTTAAGCTTGCCCCTTAATATAAGGCATTATTTTCTAACCCTCAGCACAAGATCCAATGCCATCTTAATGAGATCCTTTTTTTTTTTAATTTGCCCCTAGATTTAAAGGGTGATTCTTAGTTATGTTTCATTTAGAAAAAATAATCAATAGGCTTAAAAGGGGTAGCAAATGAATATTTTCTCTTTTTGTGCAAGAAATTTGAAAGATGACCATTTTTCATTTCAAGTATGAATATTTATTAGAAAGCAGTTCTCAAGAGATAACTTGTTTTCTGATTAACTTTAGGTTTATATGAATACCCCATACACATGATTTCATAATCAACTCTTTTTTTTTTTTGCTGTTTTTTTTTTGGAACTCATACTCATAGTGGATTTTGATAGTAAACCCATCTGAATGGTCATTGGTCAAAATGGTCAAAAGGGTTATTTGGAACATCAAGTAAATTTGGCTTTTTCAATAAATTTCCTTAAAGTGAATACAAAGGATCGTTTGGTGAATGATTGAAAAAAAAGATGAAAGTAGCACAAGCCAAAATACTGAATAAATTGGGAAAATATGGCTCAAAGAATTTAGGTGGTGAGGTGTTTGTAATAACCTTTACATTTATTAAATCATAAAAAAGTAGAAAACTTAGGAGAGTGTTTTAAAAGATTTGCAAATTAATTGACATCACATTGCTCATAGCCCAAATGAAAATTAATAAATTTTAAGGTTCATCATGGTCAAATAGGGTGAAGTTCTAAAACTTTCATCCTTAGAAAATTTCAAGGTTTTTAATGCAATGTTTAGGAAAATGGCTCAGGATACTCATTCTTAATAGTAATCACTAATATTTTTTTTTGAGATTTTTTCACATGCATATATAAAAACCCAAATAATCAAAACTCATCAGAAACCAATGACTTATGTTCAAGAAATCAATATACAAAAAATAATCAACCTATGATAAAGCAAATTTTCATTGCTCAAAAAGCTCTTAGGTTAAGGTGCCACTATGGATGAGACTTTCAATCTTCTCTTTTAACTGCCTGTATTTCTTAGTTGAGTGCCTAATTGGTCTGATGTGATAATCACATTTACCATTTGGATCATAACTCTTGGTTGATAGATTCAAAATTGCTTTCAAAGGTATTGGGGTGAGGTATTGGTATTTTACCAGTAACAGTGAAAGATTAAAAATTAAAATTGGGATTTTCTCAAAAATGTTTCTTGATCTTCTTTGATTGTTCAAGGGTCAGGTAGTAGACTAGGAATAAGGACTTACGTAAGAACTAACTATGGGACTGGTTGGTGAAAATAAGGATTCTGAGAAAGATTATTTATGGTAAAGTAGTAAAATTGATGATGATGGTATGAAGTAAAGCCTCTAATCTATTTCCCTTTATACATCATAGCTTGAATATCTTTTCTTTCCATTCTTGGCACACCCACATCTTTTACACTAAGTGCATTATCCTTTTTAAGCTTCTCACTTTTTATGACATTCTCTATTATTTTTCATGATATCACCATGTTAGTAAAATTCTTTATTGCATTTTTTATCATCTTTTTCATAGTATGGAGCTTTAAGAATGTTGATAAATAAGATTGTAGTTTTTTCTGTTAAAGGAGGTTCAATCTAGGCAACAACTTCCTTTCACCTTTAAGCATATTTTCTGAAGCTCTCAACATTTTTTTCTTCATGATTTGTAAAGACAATCAATTTGGGGCTAACTCTATAATGTACTTATACTGAGTTATGAATGCTCTAACTAATTCTTTTCACGAAATGATTAGAGTTTTATCTAACTGAGCATACCATCTAGCAACAGATCTTGTAAGACTGTCTTGAAATACACGAATCAAGAGTTTATTATCACAAGCATAGGTAACCATTTTTTTATAGTACATAGTGACATAGGTTATTGGGCATATAGTCTCATCATATTTCTCAAAATTTGAGACTCTGAACTTGGGCAGAACAATCATATTTGGTACCAAGCAAAGCTTCAATGCATTCATAGATCCATAGAAATCTATTCTTTTGATAGCTCGAAGCCTCTCTTTTGTCTTTTTTTGAGCACTTGAATATTTTTTTACTTCAAATAAACTTTATTTCAGTTTTGCTAACTTTTCAAAGACTGGAATTGGTGAAGTTGTTGAAGGTATTTTGGAATAAGAGTATGCCTCAAAAAGTGGTACTTGTTATGAGTGTGCCACTTAGAATGCTTGTATGCAGGCTTCTTCCACTTCCTTCTTTCTATTCATTTTTTTTAGCATTTTTGTTATCTGGGTTAGATCTCTTCACATTTCATCTTGAGCTTTCTCTATTTTCTCAATTCGACTATATTGTTTTGGCTTCATAAGTGGCAAAGAGATTACCTTGACAATTAGGCTCGTGAATGTTATTACCATAATTAGGAATTAGGATGATGTCTACTATAAATTTACGCAAGAAAAGAGAAAAAAATTTATATATGAATCAATGGATGCATACAAGCATTGAATTCTATCACATAATAGAAAGAGAAGAAAAAAATCTTTAATTAAAAATTAAAAATTATTTTGACAAAAACATCCAACAACATTGCTAAGAAAAATCTTAAAATATATTGCCTAGTTCTATTCTTCAGCTTTAAGATCCTGGTACTACCATGGGTAAGTTTTTTAACCACTATGATTAGGTAATAACCTTTTAACAATCTTAGGCTCTCCTTTATCCCTAAAACTCAACGCACCAATTCTAATTAAACCTTGCACCTTATGTTTAAAAGTAGGATAATTTTTTTGTTGAATGGCCTTTATTCCCAAAATGATAATCACACTGAGCCTCAGCATCAAACTATTTAGGATAAGGAGGTTTTAATGGCTCTAGAGGAATTGGAGCAATTAGATAGTTTTCAAGGAGTAGTGGGAATAATTCAATGCAAGTCACATGGATTAGATTAATGATGGCTTTCTCATTCTTTTTACTCAATGATTTTTTAGGTTAAGTAGTTGTTTGACTTACAGGTGCAGATCTTGGAGTAGAACTAGGTGTATACACCTAAGGGTTCATTGCAAAACTTGGCTGCTGAATGGATTGATAAGCACTATGGTTTTGAAAAGCATAATTCATAACCGGGAAAGTATATGGGTATGGGCCAATCTATGGAGGTTGAATAGGAATAGGTCTTGTTTGGGATGCTAAATGAGGATGTTTAGGAATAACCGGTTAGGGATTTGGGTATGAGTAAATCTATGAAATCCGTGCAAGATTAGAAGGCCTTATCTTTTCTTTTTTTTTTTTTTTTGACTTGGTCTTTTATTAAGCCATCTGATTCATTAACATGACTTGGACATGCATCAATATTGTGAGAGGCTTTTTAATCTTAACAAAGTGGTTGTTTAATGCACATACGGATTGGAGTTGATAAGAATTCTTGAGAATGGGCCGCTTTAAGATTTTTCATCCTTTTTAATAGCTTGGTAAGTTGCATTTTTATTTCTCGTAAGTCATGCTCAAATTCTTCTTGGTTGAGTTATAAGGCTTGGATTTGTGCTTCTAATTGATCTCCCATATCTTTTGAATTGCTACCTAAGATAAACAAAATATTTTTATTCTGCAATGACATGATGGATGAATTATAATCTATGAATGAGTGAAATGCATGAAATGAATGAAAAGAGACAACCAAACAAACAAAAAAAAAAAAAACAAACAAATAAATAAATAAATAATTGTAAACCTAAGGAAGTAATAAACAAGAACAAAGTTAGCATTCAATATAAAGAAAGAAAAAAACAAAACAAGTTAGTGCATAACTCAAAAGGTATGTGATCTAATTTGGATTGTTTCTACAAAAAGAAAGGACATAGATCTACCTATGGGTACTGTAACTTACTATATATGTCATAACGTATCGGTCCAAAGACTTGATCATTAGACGTAAAAATTTAAGAATGTGAAAAAAATATGGAGAGTCACCACCATTTGTTTAGGTGTGATTGGCCATCCAAAAATTTATCTTTTTAATAAAACGTTTTTATAACTTTATTAAAAAGACGATTTTGGTCTACAAAAACAAGATCAGGTTTGGGAGTCGATTACATGTGAAAAAAGATTAACACCCTCACAATGCCTACAAAATTGGTACAATTAATCATGTGTTATTTGTAATTCTGGATAAAATAATTTTTTTATATGAAATTTAATTGTAATTCCCTTCGTTTTTAAGAAACAAAATTGGTTTAAAAATAAATTTATTTAGGAATATTATGAAAATCTTCAAATTATAGAAATACCTTCAAATTTTTTGACATAAAGGTAGAATTCAAAGATAGTCTTTTAATTTAAGATTTATCGTAACATTCTTTTAAAAATAATAAAATAACATTAATTATAAATAAAAATCATTAATAACTCTCTAACATCTAGGTAGAGTATCAATAATTATATTTGATGGAATGTTATTTTAATTTTATTTACTTAAAATTAATTTTTTAAGAACTTTTTAAGTAGTAAAAAATGAAAAATAATATAACTAATATTGAACATGAATAATTAGAACAAACATATATACGCATTATCAATGTACACATTAATCTAAAAAATGAAATGTATGCAAATGAGGAAAAAATGTGAATTTAGAAATAAGGTTTTCAAATACAAAGAGATTATTTAAACTCTCTAATATCTAGGCAGAGTTTGAGTACGACTATTTATATTTAAATTTATATTTTTCTGTTTATTTATTCTTTATTCTTTAAAATTTTTATTTTAAGTAATGAAAGTATATAAAAATTCTTAATGAAATAAAATTTTCTAAATATCCCATCATTTAGGTAGCATTTTGGAACAAATCATTTCATAAAAAAGGTTTTCATTTGAATCATTAAAAATTTAGAATAAGTTGGGGGTTTTGGGTAGGTTTGGGGTTTGCAAAGTTTAATTTAAAATTTCAACTAAGGCTTATTTAGGGTTTTGAATTTCTCTTAGGGTCTTGATTTTAGAGTTTCATTTAGGGTTTTGGATTTTATTAAAATTTTAGAGTTTCACTTTAGGAATTTATTAGCATATCTAAAAAATATCTAACAGTTAAGTAAACTTTTGAAGCAAGCTCATTTTTTATAATTTCTCCAAATAAATGAATTTTTATATTTTTATATATTTTATTTTTCTTTAGTATTTTTTTATATTTTTATTTCATTTTTATCATTTAATAATTCTCCAACATCTAGATGAAATTATTAATTTTTAATGCGATGTTCCATTTCCTTCAACATCTAGGCACGAAATTTTCAAAATTTATATATATGTATATATATATTTTAAAAAAAGAAATTTTATCATCATTAATTTTGCATAAATCTAAAATATATGAGAAGTAAATTATATTGAAAGTGAATTAAAGCATGAAAAGTTAAATTGCATAAAGATTAAAATAAACATTGAAATGTGATCAACAAGGAAATTGAAAATACATTAAACTTAAATTATAATCCGACTTAACCCACCTAAAAATGTGCATGTATTAAATATCATGATGTGTACATAGAAGTAAATTTTATTAAAAACAAATAAATTCTTGACCACTTGTTTTAGAATGTTTGTTTATTAAATTTCAACAAAACAATTCTAACCGTCCCCACCTCCTTCCACAAATGGCCGGCCATCATAGAAGGGAGGAGGCTTTAGATGCGCCAATTATACACAGCAGGGAAAAGGCAAACCGACGAGCAAGAAGCTTTAAGCTTCTGCAAAGTGTGTACTTTCAAACCCCTCTTCATCGTTAAGAATGGAGATTATAGACAATAGTACATTGTTAAATTTCTTTGACAATGAAGAATGGAACAAGGCTTAGCTTTGAAAGTTTTTCCCAGCCATGCTTTTATCATTTTCATACCATAATGCAACAAAGAAAGGAAGGAAAAAATAAAGAAAAAAGCGTAACAAACTTAACAAGATAAGAAGATGATAAACATTGAACATGCCTATGCAAACAACAACACATGTAGACTAGGGGAAAAAAATTAAAACAAAGAAATAAACCTCAAACTTTCATGTAGAAGGTGATAAGCATGGTAAGTTACCTCTTTCGTTTCTGCCCAAATTTTCTTTTGCTTCTGTTTGTGGCCTCCCAAGGGTCTTCTTCTTCTTTAGTTTCTCTCTATGCTTTGGTTCTTCCTCTTCTTTTTACTTCTGTTGGTGGCTGCCCGAGACTTCTTTTCTCAAATTTTCTTTGGCCTTCCTACCAGCTTTTTGTTTCACGTTTGTACCTCCTTTTCTGGCTGTATTGTTTTTTTTTTTTTTTTAATGCTCTCTTCTTTTCTTCTTTTTTCCTGTCAGTTTTTACCCATCCCGCTTCTGTTCCTTCGCTGCTTACCGCCCAGCTTTTCATTTTGCTTCTCTTCACGCCTACCCCATTCTTTTTTTTTGCTTCAGCTGTGCCACCCTTCCTCCTCTCCCTTCTCTTCGTTCCTTTCGCTGCTGCCCCCTCCTGCCTCTAGTTATTTTTTTCCTTGCGTTTTCTGTCCTCTCCGGTTGCCTTCCCGGCGCATGCCTTCTTCCTTTCTCCCGTCAGTGATTCTCGCCTCCCTTCCTCTTTTATTTTCAGTTTTTTTTCCTCCCTTTTTGAATGCCCCAGTTCAGTTTTTCTCCCCTTTTCCTCCTTGCCAGCCCTTTTATTCTTTCAAAACCGTCCCATGCAGCACATGCAGCCGCCACGTTAGGCAACCCCTCTCCCACGTCCTCACACTGCTCTTGAGCAGTTTTTACTGTCCTCTTCACCACTTAATCGGCCACCATGGTTTGGCTCCTTTTTTACGTAAAAATGGTCCCCATTTATGGCTCATTTGGGCCTTTATTTTATTATTATTATTATTATTTTGTTTTAGCTATTTTATTTGTGGTTTTTTTTTTGGGTGTTTCAAGTTTTTTTTTTTTTTTTTATGTTTATCTTATATTTATTACCACTTTTTTTAAATAAATTTTTATATATGTACTTTTTGGCCAAAATTTATTTTTATTTTTATTACTATATATTATATATACATTCTACATTTTACCTTTTCATATATATTTTTATTTTTATTCATTTTAATTTATTTATTTTTATATTTAATGGCCAAAAATGGGTTATTGATGGGTTTGAAGGAATGGACCTTTATTGGGTCATTTCACCACTCATTTGGGCCACTACAAAAGGCCTCACTATGGGGCCCATATCAAGCCTCATCCTTAAGCATTAAAAATGGATCATGTATCGGACCCAAAAAATCATAGTCAAAGGATTGCAAACCGAGCCTGATTTAAAATAATAAAATATCCTAGACAAAATTAAGTGTCTACAATATGTCATTTAAGATTGACTTTGTAGGTTCTCAAATAGTTACTTACATCATTTTTCATCACAGACTAGTAAAGCACCTTAATCCTCATCCAATATGGGTTATAAGCAGAAAATATTTGATTTGAGTAAGAGTATTTCACTAGCTTATCCGGAGACATAAAATCTCATGAAGACGTATGCACTTTTTTCCCTCATAAGGGATGAAACTTGAGTATAGAGTTTATGTTATGCATATGAAAGTGAATGATAGAAAATAATGGTAATAATAAATCAATAAATAAAACACAAGCACAAAAAATTCTTAAATTATTAAGTTAGGCTTGGATAACATGAAATCCTTTATTGACCTGACTCTCAAGGTCCTCAATGGAGTTGCAAAACTATCATAACATATAGATCCATGGACCTATCACTAGAAATAGATTAAAGGAGTTGCCATCGATTTTTTTTGTTTAGGTGATTGGCCACCTAACTAAAATATATCTCATTTTAAAGAGGAGTCTTAAGTTTAACTTAGGCATATTTAAATGGTAGATTCTTGTCTACAAAATTATAGTTAGATTTGGGAGTGCAGATGCACGTGAGGAAGGTTATAACACCCTTAAAGTACCCACCCAAATTATGGTCCAGTTTGATTTCAGGTGATCTAAGCCTTAAAACATTATAATTTTACCAAATAATTTAATTATTGAAAATTGATCTTAAAATTACTCAAATAATTTAATAGCAATTTAAGATAATTTCCTAACCTCAAGAGTAATCATGAAAACTAGTGTCCTATTCTGAAAAGGATCCGTTGTCGGATTCATTAATATATTTTATTTAGGAAACGATTAGTAAAATCTTCCAATAATTTTGTAAGATTTTACTTCAATGCAGATCAACGATTAGTATAGTGAGATTTTGTTTTAAAAACCATTTGTAGAATTTATTTAAGAAATTAAAAAAAATCCATTCGTTAATATATATTTAAGAAAACAAACAATAAAATCCTCTAATAGTTTGGTAAAATTTTATGTGAATGCACATCCCCCAATAGTTTGGTGTGTTTTTTATTTGAAAATTTATTTATAGCTTTGTCTTAAGAAAAAAACTATTAAATCTTTCAATAGTTTGATAAGATTAACTTGAGATTTAAATCTTTTAATAGTTTGGTAGGATTTTATGAATTTGTTATAAACATTTTATTATCATTTTCAACTCACAATCTTTAAACCTTATTCTAAACATGCATAAAAAGATTTTAAAAAAACTAAATGAAATGAATGAATAAATATATAAATAAACAAGATATGAAAATTACCTTAGTGGATGGAGAGAAGCCTAAAATTATTCTAGGACAAAATTTAGGCCTATTACAAGTCTTGGTTAGTGAGAACCAAGGCCTAGTAAAACCACACTTTTGGTCAATGCCTTGTCTTTTTTATCACCACACGGTACCTTTTGATACTAACAAAAACAAAATCCATTTTTTTATGTTCTTTACCACTTTTTCCCTAAAAACAATAGCATCAGCTCCAATTTCTTCACTTGCACTTTTGTTTGGTCGCCTATAAACTACAATTCCAAGCTTCATTTTTTTCTTTCACCCTTTTCACAAACTAGATTATTTTCAAAAACTCTCTAAACTTTGTATGTCTAGACATAAAAACCCATTCTGTTAGCTCTTGAAATTCCTAATCTCCATTACTTGAGTCACTAAAAAACTCTTTAAAAATCTTTCCCCTTTCTTCTTACTATTAAAAAGAATTCCCAAAGATGCCTAAATAAAAGTGAATCCTAAACCGAAAACCCATTACTTGCAAGACTTATTTCTGCAAAAATTTTCTATTTATCTTTGTCTTGTTGTTGATGTTCCTTTTGTGAATTTTGGCTATTTTTGATGCTTAACCCTATTTCTCATGTTTTGATTATTTGTTGGCTCTTGGATTGATGGTTACTATTTGGGTAAGGAAAAGTAATGGTAGATTTGGTGGCTAGTTTAGGTAGTAGAGGTTTGGAGAGGCAGTGTGATTTTGGCTAGTTGTGTTTTGGCAATAAGGTGAAATGTTTGTAAATTGAGAGGTTTGTGTGTGGAGAGGTCAGAATGGCAGTATGTTAAGCTTCTATTGTCGATTTGGATTGTCAATAGGATTGAAGGTGAGCTTGTGATGGCTTGAGGATTGGATGGAGATGATGGATTTTTTAAAGGCTAATGGTGACAAGAGAATGTGGTGTTTTTTGGTCGATTGCTTTCTTTATGTATTCTCCTGGCTATGTGTGCTTGATATATGTATATAGGGATTCAATCCCTTTAAATTTGAAAAAAAAATTCAATCAAATATGTGATTTGATTCTAATATGATTTTATACATTTTTCCATTTTCATGAAGATTGGGATCAAAGAAATCCCTAAAATCATTCATTATTTTATGCATTTTTCCATTTTCATGAAAATTGCGATCAAAGAAATCCTTAAAATCATTCAATCGTTAGACCACAAAATTGGACCTTGGATTCTCATAATTGAGATTTTCTATTTTTGACATTTTATTTTTTTTTACTTTTCCTTTGACCAAAAACAAAATTAAACCAAAAATGAAAAAATAAAATTAAGATTAAAATTAAATCAATACTTAATATTATTTTAATTTTGATAAATCATTGGATAAAATGGGATGTCTACATCTAATACCCCCTCATTGCAAATAATCATGATAGAATTGATTGAAATCTTATTGAATAGTAATATAATTTTAAATTAAAAGTAAAATTGATTTGAATATGGATGAGAGTTCAATTGAACTAAACCTAGGTCCATGAATTAATGTCTTTGTTATGTGTTTTCCGATATCACCTTTTAGGCTCTGAAAGATGACTTGCATAGTGAAAAGGAAAGAAAATTGCTCTTTACCTTTCAAATTGAAATTATAAAACATAATGGGCCAATATTATATATATAAAGGTGCGGGCAAGGACTTCTTTTAACACATTAATCAAAATTGACCCATCCCATTATAAGTCTAAATACATAATTAATATCGAGACAAACTTTACCAAAACCATGCTACCTGACTTAGGTATTATCAAAATTAGCATCACAACAATGATTTGTGATTGACATTAATTAACCCAAGTCCAGATTAATTGACTTTAGTAGTCCATAATATGAGATAAATACAATAATCTCCCACTTAGACAACACAAGATAATTCTAAATTTTTTAAAAATATAGTACAATAATCTCTTGCATACATTTAAAAGCCAAATCCTAACTGACAAAATGGTTATAACTAAAATTGTCAAATACAAGTAAATATCTGAATCATTATACAATAGAATGACCATTTATAAGCTACAAGTTACATGATTGTTATTGCAAGTGCATGGATCATAACATGCAATAGACTAATGAATAAAGCATTGCTCTCATGAAGATTGTAAATAGAATTAATACTAAGTATTGAAATTATAACACACTAATTATATTCAGAGTAACCAAAACTAATATGTAAGAATTAAGTTAAACTATTTAACTAATCAAAATATAAAATTAACTTATGCAAGAATTAACTTAAACAAACTACAACCTCAAAACTGAAATTCAAAATGCAAGAATAGAATTTAACCTAAACAATAGCGAATTAAATCAAAACAATAAATAAAGTTGAAACTTAAACATGCAAAGAGAATTTAAGTAAAATTGAATTTAAATTACAACCTAAAGACAAGAATTAACTCTATATGCTTTAAACTAAATAATATATCTAATGCAGCAGTATTAGAAATCAAATTAACATGCAAAGATAATAATTTAACTAAAACTGATTGAAATTAAATTTAACAAACTTAATTTAACTTGTGGAACCTCATGAACAGCAAATTAAATCTAATATATTATGGTTGATTGTAAACAATGTAAATAAATTTAAATTACAGCCAATAGAATTGAACTTAAGCAAATTAAACTTTAAATCATGCATAACATTAACCTTTATCTAATAACTTAGAATTAGAAACTTATAATGCTTAATTGAATTCAAGAATATCAAATTAAGCTACAGTAGCAACTAGAAAACTCAAATCGCATGAATTGAATTGAAAACTTAAATTGAATTGAAAACCTAAAAAACTAACTCAAAACAAAAACTTAAAAGAGAATTAAATTGTAAAAAGTTAAAAATTAAAGAGCTTTAAACAAAAATTAAATCAAAATAGAATTTAAACTTAACTTCAAATTGCGTGAATAGAAATTAAAAAATAAATTTAAAAGAAACTTTGAATAAACTTTGAAAATTAAAGAATAAGAACAAATTAATGGACTGGTCTATCACCTCAATCCCTAAAATAACTAAAGAAAGCATAAAATAAAACTTAAGAAGCATAAAGAAAACAAGTAAAGAAATCATAGAAACTATAAGATGGGTTATCACTCCTACCATGTCTCTCATAACCTAAAGCTAGCTATATATAAAAAGATTACAATGAAACTGTACACTATGATTAGCTGCTTTGAACTTGAACTCTTGGAGAGCTTGTAGTTCAGCTTGAGTGAACCTTTTATGTGAATAAGTCAGTTTGAGTTGAATCTTTAATGTGCTGAAGTGAATCTCCTAAAAAAGATAAGCTTTGGCCAAATCTTGAATAGATAAGATGTTAAATGGCTTATCTTGAATGTTTTTTCAAGAACCTTTTAGAATTAATAAGAGTATATGCAACTAACTCGTTAATGTAAGGAGATAGTGTATGTCTGGTTTGTAAAGAAAAGAGACATGTTCTTTTTTAAACTCTCTTAAACAACTGTCAAAGTCCTAACTTTGAGCAACTTTGAACCTTTTTTTGGCAAAGAATCTTGGCATGATTTTAAGTCCTTTAGTAGTTTATAAGTCATGAAGTTTTCAACTACTTAACTCTTATTAAACTCTTTTTAATGTGTTGTTGAAGATTTGAATCTCTTTAATTTCAATATTATGGAGCTGACTTTTTGGAATATCTTAATATTAATCTTCTCAACTATAAAGTTTTTTTGGAGGTTTCTTAAAGACTTCTTGTTGAACTTGGACTCTTGAAAGGAAAAATATTTTTTCATTTTAATCTCTTTGTTGTGCCACATCATCTATTAAATTCTCCTTAAATTTTATATAAGTCCTACCCTAAATAGGAATACCAATTCAAACTAGAATTTTCAACTCATTGTATGGTTTCCTAATCTAGATGGGACTTCCAAATCAAAGTAAGAATTCTAAGTTAAAGTGGGAAAACCAAAACAAAGTAAGATATCCTCTTTGACTAGGAATACCTAAGGTTGTTTGGACTTTTTCAATTTAGACAAATTTTTAAATCCCATGCCAAGTCATCATGCCACATAAGCCTCTAAGTCGTCTCCATTAGCCAATAAAAAAAGACTTGCTATCATGTCGTCCATTAGCAATCCTATGAATAATGCACTACATAACCTACCATAAACTTGTACTCAAACTTGAATTTACAAATCTAACCCTTATAATGGCCAAACAACCCTTTAAAAAATCTTGCATGAATTTTATGAATTTTTCATCAAGATTGAGCAATTTTTCGCTCCCATATGGACGACAAAGCAAATCTTGAATAATTTCATCACTACCACTCTAAGATTTTTCAAGAATTCTGAGAATCAACAATACTTTACCAAGAACCATCTAAGATTATTCCAAAGATACCAAGAATCTATCAAAACTGATTAAAAGCTTTCAAGATTCTTCAAGATTCACCAAGATTCAATATTTTCTTCAAGATTTCCTATATAAAATGCAAATTAAGCATATTACGAGTAAAAAGATCATTATTTAGCGAAGAACTAAGCAAAAATCACTCATTTAAGTATTAAAAATAACTTTATTTCATAAAGTTATCAAACCCTTAAACTTGAACTTTTGCTTGTCTTCAAACAAAACAAAGCTTAGCTAAATCAAAATAAACATGCTAGAAATTATCATAAAGGCTTCCAATAACTAGATTCTCATAAGTTTGTCTACAATTGTGTAATGAATATAACTTAGAGAAAATCATAGACATAGCTTAAACATAAGAATAATTTAATAATAAATGTTCTTTCAATTGGAATTTTCATGTGTATGTGTGTGTGTGAATAGTCTATCTCATCTCAATATATAAAATTCAATTATAGTTATATAAACATGAAATTAACACATCACCTTAAAGCATGACCAAATTTCATAGGTTTGTTGTTCTTATCTTTCTCTACTAATGTAGTCATACTTAACTTAATATCAATTGGTCTTTAAACTTGTAATGTAAGCTAGGGTTAAGCAAGGATAAAAGAAAATTTAAGCTCAATACCTTTAATCATGCATTATTTAGGATCTTTTTACTTTTGAATGAAAGCTTCCAACGAAATGGTAACACCTCCAAACCTGAATTCTTTTTTCCTTGATTTGCTTTTGCACCCTTTTTTTTCTCAAACATTGTGCTTTTCAACTTATCTTCTTTATTTCAAGCTATTTTTTCAGCTTTTTGGTTGCTCAAATAGACTTATACACTTGTTTTTTTTTTTTTTTTAAACTCCACCTTTCATCATATATATGACATAGCTCTCATAATTAACTTTAATTGATCCAAATACCATAGGGTAAGGTAAAAAGATCAAGAAATTAATCAAAAGGTTGGCTTAATCATCTAGGTTAAAATAATGAAAGGAATATATATATATATATATATGTATGTATAAGGCTCTAATGGAGCGACTAAGGATAAACAATATATCATGGTTAACTTGAAAGATTCAAAAGTCTAAAGATGGCTTAAATCATCTCCCTAGTTAAATGTAGTATAGGATTTCATCTTAAGAGTTGATCAAACAAATTCTAAAATAATATCACACTTCAAAAGATCAATGCAACTCCACATCTACATAAGCCTTAACTAAATACGGATGCATTAGTTGGTGCTCAAAAACTATGAAACTATTACAATTGAAAGAAACTAACTTAAGAACTCATGCTTTCACTACATTTGTTCTTTTTTCAAAGCTATAATTAAATTCAATCAAATTCTTATCAATGGATTATGGGAAAATAAACAAAAGAAGTATTACAATGATTCAAAGCATGACGATTTAAGCATAAACATAAAATTTAAGAAAAAATTTTCTTTCCCCTAACTTAACTTATCCATTGTCCTCAATGTATAAAAAACTAAGCAATTAAGTATTAAAGAAAGAAAATACTCTTCTAAGTCACCAAAAAATTGAATTTGAATAGCTTTTATAGAATCTTTATAATACACATCAGCCTTAGCTTCCTCACTTCCAGCTTTCTTAAGTTTCTTTGTCTGCAAAACAAAAGTAAATAAATTAAAGCATTACTTGTCCTACGAAAAACAAAAATAAAGAAATATGATCCTAAATATGAAAAACTTAATTAAAACCTGGGTTGCTGATTGCTTTTTTTTTTTTTTGTAAGGTTGTAAGTGCACATATCGTTACCAAGTAAGAATAGGAGTAAGGTCCGTTGCTCCCTTAAGGACTATATGATGGTGCCATATCAAGTACCAAAAGTATGCCTTTTAACCTTATATCTAGATGGCCAAAATTATGGGAGATTGAAACGGGCACTAATAAGTTTGATAATGTAAAGGCCAAACAAAATAAGAATCTTGCTAGCAATTGTGTAAGTCGAATGAACTAAGTAAAAGAAAACAAATTTGCAAAAATAAATGTTGAACCGAATGTTTAAAGATGCAAAATGAGAATGGTCAAATGTACTTTAAGAAAAAATAATTGCAAGTTAAAAAAATAAAAATAGGATGCTTTTAAGAAACTATAAGTGAACTATAATCAGATTAATTGCAATAATAAACAAACCAAAAGCTTTAGAAAGTAAACAGGAGTTCTTAAAGAAGATTAAAAGAAAATGGTTTGCTTGCATTAAACTAAATAAAAAAGAAATTGTGTAAATGTAAAAAAGATTTAATATTAAAACAAAGTTAACAAAAGTAAGGGCTAAGTAGTCACCTTAGTCAAAAGGAAAAAAGAAAAAAATAACTAAAGAGAACTAGAAATAAACTAAAGAAAGAAAAGTGGAAGAAAGGATGGGAGAAGAGGTTCAAAGATGGGATGAAGGATGAATTGCTCTACAAGAGAAGTTCATGGCTTATTTATAATGTAAGTTTCAGCCAAAAAGGGATAAATCTAGATATTCTTAACTTTGGTCGATAATCAATTACATTCCTAATGATTAAGGAATTATACATGAATTGATTAATCCAAATTTGGCTTTTTCCTTTAATACCATTTCCGCCCATATTTTTCCATTCAAGAAGATAATTTGGTCAAACATTAAAGTCTATCTCATGGGTGATTTAGCAAATCAACATTTAAGACAATATCTTCTTGATTTTGCATAGATCATGGGAGTCTTAAGAAAATCCAAGAATCGCTTTTGTATTTAATCCATTGTTGCCCATAATTTGCAATCCAAGAAAGACATTCAGTCAAGCATTTAAAACTATATCATGTGTGATTAAGCAAATCAGCATTAAATGCCATATCTCTTTAATTCTGCATAAATTATGAGATTTATTATTCATTCTAGCATTCATTTTAGCTTTGGCCGAATATCTTTTGGATCTCCATAGGCTTCTTGGTGAGTTGGACATGCTTGCCATCTTTTTATGGATCTCATTTTTGTATGCATGGCCTTATCTTATCACCTTTACATGGTTTGCGTAAAATTTGGCATTAACATTCAAAGTAATTAATTTCTTCATGCAAAACCTAAAAATCACAAATTTATATCCTTATTAAGCAAAATTTATGAAAATTTTTAAAATTTTAACTCTCAAATGATATGTAAATAGTTATAGAATATAAGGTTATCAGTTACCTCCTAAAAAGCGATAAGATATAGTCAATTAGCTTGACTATCTCAGAAATCTTCTTTCAAGGTGGTTTGAACAGCCTAAGATAAATGGATGCACATAGTGTACCACCTTAGTAGGAATTTTAGTCTAATGTCCCTGCTTAGAAAAATCACAATCATTAGTTAATTTTAAAATATAGCAAAATTCAGTTTTGTTTGGTTTAAAATTATTGAAGAATGCCATTAGTTAATTTTTATCAAGCTTTTGGCTTTGGACTTTAATAATGAGATCTTTATCCTTGACTCTTTTTTTCTTGATATTTTCCATCCACCATAATTTTTTTTGAAATGAACTTAGATGGTGGAAGCTTTTCTATATATTCTTAATCGTTTCAAAGATCTTCAGCCACATTTTCTTCTTTAATGAACTTAGATGGTGAAAGTTCTTTCTCTTGGACTTTTTTCTTCAACTAAACCTTTTTCTTTTCTAGTGAACTCACAATTAAAACAAATTAACTTAAGAACTCATCTCATGCTTTCACTTCATTTATCATTTTCTCAAAGCTATAATCAAAAGTCAATCAAATTCCTATAATTGGATTATGAGTAAATAAACAAAAAAAGCATTATAATGAGTCAAAGCATGGCAATTTAAGCATAAAACATAAGTTTTGAAAATATTTAAAAAAATTTGCATAAATTTTCTCTCTCCCAACTTAAGTGGCACATTGTCCTCAATGTGTAAGAAACTAAGTAATTAAGTACTAAAGGAAGAAAAATACGTCTTAAATTCACCAAAAATCAATATGAATAGCTTTTGTAGAATCTTTATGCTACACATTAACCTTAGCTTCCTTGCTTTAGATTTTTTAAGTTCATTTACCTAAAACAAAAGCAAACAAATCAAAGCATTACCCATCCTAATGAAAATCAAAATAAATAAATTTGATTATAAATATGAAAAACTAAATTAAAATATGGATTGCCTCCTAAGAAACACTGAGTTATATTCAATCAGCTTGACTATCTAAAAACTTTTCTTTTAAGTTGGTTTGAATAACCTAAAGATAGATGGATGCACATTGTGTATCACCTTAGCAAGAATTTCAGTCCAATGTCCCTATTAAAAAAAAAACCACAATCATTAGTTAATTTTAAAATATAGCAAAATTCATTTTCTTATGGTTTAAAATTATAAAAGATGGCATTTACTTCTTTTTGTCAAGTTTTTGGATTTGGACTTTTATAATAAGCTCTTCATCCTAGATTTTTTCATCTTGACATTTCTCATCCACCATAAATTTAATTTTTTGCAATGAACTTAGATGGTGTAGGTTTTTCCATATCTTTTTCATCACTCTTAATATCTAGTCTCAAACTTTTTTCTTCAATGAACTTAGATGGTGAGGGTGAAGGGAATTAAACATCAATAATCAGAGTTAAAGCATTGAAATTTTAAAATTTTCAATTCTTTAAAGTCAAGATCAATCAACAAGATCATATAAACACACAATATATTCAAACTATATGGGTTTCGATTATGGTGTGTAACTTATGCATTGAAACTCTTTTGGTTCAAGATGGTGATTTTTCAAATAGTTTTTAAAGTAAAAAACAACCTAAAGTGTGTAGCTTTTAATGGTGATCCATGCGAACTCTTGTGAAAGAACCTTCTTTAAGGTAGGGAAGAACACAAACCACACTCCAGCTAGTAAGTGTTTACAAAACCTCTTATTTTCTCTCAAGCTTTTGTTTAGACTTTCTCTTAGCTTATTTTTGCATTAATTATGCCTTGTATCTTGCTACAAGAGAGGCTGTAGCTTGGTGTTCTTTATATTGAGGGACATTTGGCCATACTAAGTTTAATGCAAGACATGTATATTTTCATAAATATCCCATCCATGGTCAAATAGTCTAAACAAAGAAAGTGACTCTCTCTTGTTTTATTTTTTTTATCTTTTAGTCATACCAAAAACAAATTAAATTTAACTTAATTTGTCCCAATTTTAACCTTTCTTAATTATCCTATTGTATGTGACCTATTAACTCATAAATAAGCTTTAAAACAATTCTAAAAATAAGTTTTAGAATAATTTTAAAGTCTTATTTTACTTTAGCTAAAGATTTATGAAATTAATTTAATCAAGACTAGTTAAAATACTCTCTTGATCACACAAGGTGATGAATATCATCTTGATTACTTCATCCATCTTTATATGCTTCATGTTATACCCAACAATACTCGACTAGAGCATTCTTCGTTAGAACGATAAATAAAGTTAAAGTATAACATTAATCATATAAGATTATACATAATTTGAAGTTAAAAGATCACTTATACAACATTATATGAGATGTAGCTATAGATACTATATGAACTACTATATAGCATTCTCATCTCGGTTCATGTTTAGTAAACTTGTTCTTGTAACAAGCACCAATATGTTAGCTCAAGTTTACCCAAACTTCAACCTATGAGATCGATTGATAGCTTCATAAATAAGAGTATAATTATGTGCTAGTCTCAGTGGCTTTTGTTAATGTCCTCTTATTGATAAAACATTGACTATGAACTATTTTAGAATATATAGCTTTTATGTAATGATGATTTCATAATTTCAATCATATTGTAATTCTCTTATAAAGCTTTATTTATATTCTGAGGACTTTCATGTAAGTATCAACAATGAAATACATGTAAATAAGCTTAATGATAAATAAACAAGATCTTTATAAGATATCAAATATTAAATTACTACAAATATGATAATGTCTTAGCCCAAAATTGATTTGGCTTGAAGGGCAAATATCAATAAGTTCCCACTTCCACTAAAGCCAATCATCCATGTATTTAATACCATATTTGATTACATGCCATCATGTTTCTGCTAGAACAAAGCTTGATTAAGAGGATTAGCAATATCATGTTCAGTGGGTACTCATTTTATTTTAATATCACCTTTAAAACAAAATCTCTAATGAGTGATTACATTAAAATTTTATCATTTTATCATTTTATCACCTCATTTTAGTGAAATTTGGAAAAAATACTCCTAAATGCATTTATTCAATATGTAGGTGAAAATATGAAAAATGAAGAAATTAGGAGTTTTTGGACTCATTTAGGAGGATTTGGTGCAAAAAACTATGAAAGGCCAAAACTAGTGTGCTTACACTTTTATTGGCATTTATGGGATATTTTCCTATCCTTTTCTTCTATAATTTTCTTAGCTTAGTTGAACTTAATTGAACTTTATTTCAAACTTTAATTATCATATTATTCATTTGAAAATGTCCTTTTAAGCTCACTAGTGCTTTGTCACCTTATTAGTATTTTTGTATGTGCTAGAAAGATGATATGTGCATTAGTATGGTTTGAGGCTATAATTGGAGCTAAGAAGTTTCTAGATTTTTCCAAAATTTTTCATGCATAAATTGACAACTAAATGGTATGTATTTGGTTGGAATTTGTAGGAGAATTTATTTAGAAGTTGGCACCAAAATTTGGAAGCAAGATTCAATCCAAACCATGTGATGCACTTGATGGATGATTAAGGCTTGTAGCACCACTTCTTAGATTTAAAGAAGGAACAAATGCAGCTATTTATTTGGAAATTTGAATAATTTTCATTGAACATAATTTTGACTTTTTGGAGCTTACAAGATCAAAGAAAGAAGGCTTAAAGTGAAGTAGAGCAAATAAAAAAACTAAGGGAGCTAGTTAGAAGACTCTAGAAGATGTGGCAGCTTAGCTGGCATTTTTTTGCATTTTCATTGGCTGAACCAACTCACCTTTGGCCAATAAATAGGAAAGTTGGCCAGCCCTTTAAGAGATTTTTAGAGAGTTTTCCAAAAATTTTTTATTTTTTACTTCTTTGCATTTACTTTTTTTTTCTCTCTAAACGGTTTCCTTTTTGTTTTTTTAGAGGGTTGTTTGAGAGACAATTGCTTTAATTTTCCAGCAAAATTTACTTTTCTTGCCTTTGTTTTACATGCACTATCTAATTCTTTCAATAAAAGTTTAGTTCCTTAAGTTTTCTTGTTCAATTTCATGTATTCTCATTGATTGTTCAAATTTATTTGGTAGAATTTTCATATGAGGTAGTTAGCAATTTTCCATGAGATCTCCTTCAATTTTTGTGATTTTTTATCTAAATTTTTTCTTATGAACTCCCAATTCATATATCTATAAATCTGAAAAAATTCCATGTTCAAATGCTTTCTACAAAATTCTACAACAATCCAAAAATTTTCAATTTGGATCTAGCAACAAAGTTGAAGCTTGAATGAGTGGCAGCACGTCAAGGCTATCCTCTCCTAATTGGGTAATTGGTTTACTCTTTTCTCACTTTGCTCTTGTTAATTCATGTGTTCCTTTATTATGATTCAATTCATTGCCTTTAATTCATGTTTTTCAATTCTATTTGAATGATTTTCTCTTAAGTGCTTTGTTTTTCTCTTTATAGTACTAAGTTTTTATTTAAGTTCATTACCTTGTTTTTGCGTTATTTCTTTCAATTTCTTTGTTGAATCTTGTATTAATCTTTTAGATCTAAGTTGCTTTAGCTTAATTTTAGTTCATTTGCTTTGTTAGAGTGTAGATCTAAATTTTCTCTCAATTCAATTTGTTTTTAGATTTTAAATTTCATTTTTAGTTTGTCTTTTTCTTATTGTTATTTCAATTTTTCTTCTTTAATTACCTTTCAATTGTGTTGTGATCTTTGTTTACTTACTGTTATGTCAATTTAGAAGTTGTTTGAATCAATTTTAGAAAGTTTTTAGATCACATTTCCTTTAGAAATTAATAGTTAGTTATTTTTGGTTACATACTAGTTAGTTTTTGTTACTACTTGTTAGTTACTTTTTGATTGTTAATTGAGCTTTTTAATTTCAGTATCTTAGATTAGAATCATATTCAAAGCATGTTAGATTCAATTCAAGTTGCTTTAGCTACTGTTTTGGTTAAGTTTTCTAGTTTATATGTTATAAATTTACTTTTTGTTAGAAACATATACTGCTTATGGTTTTATTCACTTGTTCTTGTTAGCTTAGCCTTGTATGCACCTTTGAATTGAGTCAACTTTAGAAAGAGTGTGGGGATAATAGGTATTTAGACTGAGTCTTCTTTAGCTGATACCTGTGGGATGATATCTTGACCTTTAGTCACTATTATTACTTGAATAATCTATGTGCTTGTAAAGAATATCATGAATCAATGAGATGATATCACCTCAATACATATTTAGATCTTTGATAAGACCTTGTTCCTTGGCTTGAGAGATTGCTTCATTGTTGTCACTATAGATTATTATCGGATCAACAATGTTAGGTGTAACACTTAGTTTAATTATGAACTTCTTGATCCAAATAGCCACTTTTGTAGCCTAAAATGTAGATATGTATTTGGCTTTAATTGCACAACCTGTAATTGTACTCTATTTGAAAAATTTTCAACTCACTGCTCCACCATTTAAAGTAAAAATATAGCCACTTTGAGACTTATTATCATCCTTGTTGGATTAAAAGCTTGCATCACAATAGCTCTTAACTAGGAGTTCAGCTCTACCATAAATAAGAAACACATCCTTAGTTATTCTCAAGTACTTAAGGATTGTTTTCATGATCTTCCAGTGACATTCACCTAGATTTTCTTGATATCTACTTGTTATACTTAGAGCATATAAGATTTCAGGCCTTTTGCATAGCATCGCATATATAATAGATCCAATTGTCAAAACATATGGAATCTTATTCATGTCATCTTTCTCGATTTGTCTCTTAAGACACATGCACTTGGAAAGATTTATTCCATCGACATTGACAATAATCCTTTTTAGATTCATCCTTGCTAAACCTCTTTAGCACTTTGTCTATGTATTCATATTGTGAAAGACCAAGCAACCTTTTTGATCTATCTCTATATATCCTTATGCTTAGCACATATGTTGCTTCTCCCAAATCCTTTATGGAGAACTTCTTTGATAATGAAATCTTGGTAGATTGTAGTATGGGTATATTGCTTGCTATAAGTAATATGTTATCCACATATAACACTATAAAAATGATTGCATTCCTACTTGTCTTCTTATGTACACAAGGTTCATCTACATTTTTGATGAATCCAAATTCTTTAATTGCTTCATCAAAATGTATATTCCAACTATTTGATGCTTGCTTAAGTCCATAAATAGAGTTTTGAAGTTTACACACTATGACATCATTTTCCTTGGATTTAAAATCCTCAGGTTGTGTCATTTACACATTCTCTTACAAATTTCTGTTAAGGAATGCTATTTTGACATCCATTTGTTGTATCTTATAGTCATGGTAAACGATAATAGCAAGCAAAATCTTAATGGATTTTAAAATGGCTACTGGTGAAAAGGTTTCACCAAAATCAACTATTTGTTTTTTATTATAACTTTTTGCAACTAGTCTGGCTTTGTACATTTGTACATTGCCATTCATATCAATTTTCTTCTTCAAAACCCATTTGCACCATGTGGATTTTATCCCTTCGTATGGTTTCACCAAAGTCCATACTTGGTTTACATACATGGATTTTATTTCGGGTTTCATGGCCTCATGCTATTTTCCAGAATCAATGTCCAACATTGCTTCTTAATAGGTAATAGGATGATTATTTATGATTAACACATCTTTGTTTATAAGAAATTTATATCTTTCAAGAGCTTGGTTAGTCTTATTTGATATATAGAGTTCTTGTATACTTTAAGCTTTTAGTTGTGTATCAATGCCTTAGCCATTGGCTTAAGTTTTATCCTTGAGTCAATTTGTGTTTCTTGAACTTCTTCAAGTTCTACTTGACTCTTATTATTCGTTTTAAGGATAAACTCATTTTCCAAGAAGACAACATGTCTAGAAATAAACATACTTTGTTCCTCAATGTTGTAGAAATAATATCTAATAGTTTCCTTTGGATATTCCATAAATTTACACTTAATTGATCTAGGTTCAAGATTGTCAGCTTGTGCATACTTCACATAAGCATCACATTCCCAAATTTTTATGTATGGAAAAGCAATTTAGATAATGTCTCGTCAATGAATTTAGATGGAATTATATTAAGAAAATAAGTGATTGTTTCAAGTGCAAAACCTTAAAAAGATATAAGAAGATTTGAATTGCTTATCATAGATTAAACCATGTCCAATAAGGTTTTATTTCTCCTTTCAAAAATTTTATTGTGTTATGGTGTTTCAGGTGGAGTCTATTGTGATAGAATCCCATTCTCTTAACCTTGAAACTCATGACTTAAGTATTCACCATCTCGATTAGATCTAAGTGTCATGATATTTTTGCTAGTTTTCTTTTCAACCTCAATTTTAAATTCTTTAAACTTTTCCAAGGATTTAGAATTGTGTTTCATTAAAGACACATAACCATATCTTGTATGATCATTAATGAATGTAATGAAATAGGAGTATCCTCTTCTAGCATTTGTGTTCATTGAATCACATACATCTGAATGTATTAGTCCAAGAACTACACAAGCTCTTTCTCCTTTTCCACTAAAAGGTGACTTGGTCATTTTTTCAACTAAATATGATTCATAAGTTCCATAAAATTCATAATAAAAAAGATCAAAGTATCCTTGCTTATATAACTTTGTGATTCTTGTTTCATTGATATGATCAAACCTATAATATATAAGTAAGATTGATTCGGTTTATCTAATTTAGACTTATTGACATTTATATTGAGAACATCATTGTTTAATCTAAGAACAAACCAATCTTTCATATGCCATAAAACATATCATTTAAATAAAATGAACAAACGTTACCTTTAATATTAAATGAAAATCCATAATTCATACTTAAATAAAAAACTGAAATGATATTTTGAGTTATGACAAGAACATAATAACAATCATTGAGTTCTATAATTAAAGTAGAAGTAAAGGTAAAGAATAAGTCTTAATGACATAGGAAACAACACTTGTATTATTTCTAATACACACGAACAAGTCTCATTTCTTTAAGTATCTACTCTTCTTTAATCCCTAAAGTAAAAGTCTTTTTAAACTTCTAATCCTTTAAGCTTGTCAAGTAGACTTTGGAATTCCTCTTCCAACGACCTTTCTTACTATAATGGTGACATGCACCTTTTTTTATTTTTGATGTTGCCAGCAGGCTTAATAGCCTTCTTTCTTTATATCCCCTTTCTTATCAACCTACTTAATTTTCTTCTTCTTCTTGACTGACTTTTTCTTGGCTTTAGATAAAGAAACTAGATTCAGGCTTTTGATTCTTAATAAACTTTTGCAAACATGTTTATCATCAACGAAATTTTTTCTTTGATAATTATTGAGGATTATCGATGAAATATCGATAGAATATGCCTATGAAAAAATTTAGCCATCATTGACGGAATACTGATGGAATTTATTAATGAATTTAATTCTGTTAGTAATCAATAGATAAAATATAACATGATTTATCGTAAAAATTAATAACGAAAATTTTCATCGATAATTATTGTACCAACAGATTGCCGACGAAAAATTTTATTGGTAAAAAAATCACTAAAATCAAACCCCTCCTTCTCTCCTCCTTCCTTTCTCCCTGATCTCCCTCATCAATTCCCCCTACTCCCGATAGTCTTTTGTGTTTTTGGACAGTTGAAGTTGAAGGCTTTGTGTCGTGTGGAAATGGTGACTAAAGCTGTACCGGCTTCCTTTCCGGGTTTGAAGGGCAGGACTCAAGCTTAGGATTTGCAAAAAGCATGGATTTTGTCAGAATTTGTGATTTGAAGAGAATTAAGTCTGGTAGAACAAGAATCTCCGTGATTAGGAATCAGAATCCCGGTCCGGATATTGCTGAACTTCAGCCTGCATCAGAAGGGAGCCCACTCTTAGGTATAAAGTTTAAATAGTGGAAAAGAAAAGAAAAGAAACTAAATTCGGATTTGCTTGATAATTTCTTGGTGTTGATCTTTAGATAAACTACTAACACAAACTTTGTTAAGAAAAGGGTTTTTTTTTTTCCCTTTAATTTAACTTGAGTTCCGAATCATGATGAGTTTTGGTTCATTGTCCCATGACTTTGAGCCATACCAAGTGCAAGTTAATTTTCTCTGGTTAATTAATTGTTTTAATTTAGTTCCCAGACAAAAGTATTAAGAATCCATACACAAAACCATTAGGAGAAAAACACGGACAGTAATGGTTGGAAATGTGGCTTTTGGTAGTAAGCATCCTATAAGGATTCAAACAATAGCTACAACTGACACTAAGGATGTTGCTGGGACCGTGGAGCAGGTATCAACTTCTCTCATCTACTTGATTCTGTTCAAATAATGGGTTTGGTTTCTCTTACTGCATTGTCTGGTCATAAGGATCGGCAACATATATCTGGTGCATGTTCAAGTTTGTGCAATGTGATTCGTTTGTTTTTGTTCTAAGGTTTCACTAATGTTTCATCTCCTAACTAATGTTATAATAGTATTACTCTTTGGAGGATAGACGAGAGCTCTAAAACTTGAGTTGGTAATAACAAATGTTCTAATTTGTATACAATGATGCTATGAATTAGTCTTATATAATTAACTGCTGCTATCTTTCAATAGGTAATGAGAATAGCAGACAAAGAAGCAGTATTGTGCGGATAACCGTTCAAGGGAAGAGAGAGGCTGATGCCTGTTTTGAAATAAAAAACTCTCTGGTACAAACTGTAAGATCCTTATTTATTTCTGATCTTTATTATATATACATATATATTTATTTATTTTCTTACAATTATACTTGTTTATTTTGAATTGTGACAAAGAAATGCATGCAACTGGACCCGAGGGACCAATTCCAACAAGCATATCTCTTTTGAGTAATTTAATTGATCTGCGAGTATAATGCCTCCTTTACTTGTAGTCATTGGCTTTATATTGCACAGCTAATTTTTCATTTTTTTACTGATGGCTTTGTGAATGCTGGACTTGTCATTTATGTAGGAGGATTAGTAATATAAATGGGTCAAATCAGGGTTTTCCTATGGTCAGAAACATGATAGGCATATGTTAAGATCGTATGTTTAGTTCTGACATATCAAACATATTGAAGGTGCCATCTATATATTATCGATTTTGACTAAATGTGATCCAGTTATATTTTCTTAAGGTTTTGAGGAATAGTAACATTTTTGGAGAGATCCCTGTATACATTTGGGTAATGAAGAGTCCAGAAATGTTGTAAGTAAAGCATGTGCATGGTTTTAGGGCAAAAAGTTTCTTTACCTTCTGCTGTTCGCATTCACTATCTTTTTCACAGGGCACTCATAAAGGGGGAATATATTTATTATTATTAGTATTACTTTTATGAACGTAACTGTCCTTTGATTCTACATGGAAAAGTCCATTCTCTTTTTAAGAAACTAAAATCATTACCTTAATAACTTTCAATTAACAACCACCATACATTTTTCACCATCATCTTACTGCAGAGTGCACATTGGTCTAATTGTATACATGTTTTTTCATATTACAAAGTAAAGACTATATCTTATGCAAGTGTTGCGCTGAAAAAGTCATGGTCTTTCTACTTAAATAGAAATTAAGCAAGTACTAGGCTTATAAGTAAGGATATATCAAAGGGCCAAAGGGTGCCTAGGATATAGTCAGCACTTAGAAGACCATGCACTAAAATGTCAGGCACTTTTAGAATTGATAAGCATGTCAAAAACATGTCTGGTTTCTTTGTTTTTTGGTTTTAATTATTGTGTTTGTATATATTTTGAATTGAGGAAGATTGCTTAAGGCTTGTATTGTGAAAGCGAAGTTCATCACTTATTCCCTCTTACTTTCCTTAGAGACAATATTCTAGAGTACAGGTCTCTATTATTTATTTGGTCAAAATCTGCCCCAAGAACCTTTTTGAATAGATTTTGTATTATCACCAAGTTATTACTGGCAATAAGCTCCTATCCTTTTGATTCAAAAAAGCAAGTTACCTACTGATTTGTCTTTCGGAGACTCCTAGTTTGCAAAATCATGTTTGAAAATTTGGGCACTGTCATAAAATTATCACACTCTAATGCAACAGGGATGTCGTTTTCAACAAATTAGTTAGGAAAATTAAGATAAGCATAAGTGCAGATCGTCTAAGATTTGTGTAAGTATTAACTAGAAATTGTGGCTACATTTAGCTCCGTTTTGGACTTTATTGCAGAAAAAGATTGTTTTAAGATTCTGAATAAGCTGTTTGAACTTCTTTATCGCATAAGATAGAAAATATTAATTGGTGTATGTGCACAAATAGGTCACATTCATGGTTTTAGGGATAAGAACAATTGTAGCTTAGATTTAACATGAAACTTATTTTGCGGTCCGAAATCACTTAAAAAACTGACACTGATATGTGAAATTTAAATTTTAAATCAGAGATAATTTGATTCTTTTCTGTTATTCTAATTGATACGACATACTGACCATCGGAAGTGGGTTTTTATTAGCTTTTTAAGTGGCAATATGTTAAGTGGAGACATGCCTGATTATATATTGAAGCAAGGAACTAGCATGTACGTTTCTGTCTGTGATCCTTCTTATCATATTTCCATTTCTTTCCTTTTCTAAGCGCACTGCTCATAACACTTTAACGGGAAAAAACGAAGAGACTAAGAAAAGATATCTCTAAATAATCAAATAATGTTATGTAAGTTCATTCTCATATTTGCTTTTAAAATTTATACTGGTTGTCAATGCTTGGATGCAGTGATCTTCCATACAATTACTTCACATGGCAAGGCCCTGAGAAACCTGGTTGTCAGGAGAACATGTCAGACTACTCTTATTTTATTCTTTCCTTTATACTTTTATCTTTGATATCATGTGGAGCTAACAATTATTTCATCTTTTGTCCTTAAGAATTCGAACTTAAACTTGTTTTGCAGTTCTTCATCAAGTAACAACTTGTAAGAGTTTCCTTTCACTTTATTTCCCCTTTTTTTCTTATTATTTTTTCTTTTAAGTGTTTGGTGGCTTCATAAAAGGTCTTGTGTTTGTACTGTTCAACCCTTGTGCTAACAGTCTTCTATTCTTAAATTCTATAACAGGAGGGGAGCTTTTCCATGCAAGAAGGATTTCACTTGTCCTCAATGTAAGTTGTCTCCTTTAGTAGTTGGAATACATGAACTTGCTAGTCATTTTAGTCCACTCAACTTTATTACTATATTGGATTGACCGCTTGCAACTTGCATTTTAGGTTTTTAACCCAGATTTTAGTATATTGGATTGACACCAATTACGATGGCTTTGGTACAGTGGCTTTTTTACTTTGTAGGTACCAAGAATGCAAGTCAGACTATAAATTTCGAACATATATTTATTTTGTATATTTATTTTGTATTTTTATATAATTAGAATTTATAAATAATTTTGTAAAATATTATTATATTTTTTACAAATGAAATGAAATGTTTTATTTATTTGTTTTCTTTTATTTATGTATATTTTAGTATTCATATCATTACTTCAAAAATAATTTTAAAAATATAATAAAATGAAAAATTATAAAATAGTTCTTAAATATGATTGAAAAATAAATATTATTGTTGGAAATAGAAAATATTACCAATGGAATTTTAATTATTACCAACAATTTCTTTTTCAAAAATTTTAATTAATTTTGAAAAAAAATTAGAATAATATACTGACAAAAAATGAGCTTTATTGATAGAATTTTCCATTGATAATTTTCCGTCGATAATTTACTAATGAAATTTTGGTATACCAACAAAATAGTATTATTAACTTGGCTAACACTAATGGAAATTTTCCATCGGTAAATCCGTTGGTAATATTATTATTGACGAAAAATTAATTATTATCGATAGAAATTTCATCAAGAATAGCTTATTTTTTGGTTGTGTTGGCATTATTAAGCATATTCATTAATTGCGGTAATGTTACTTCCATCTGATGTATATTGAAGTTCATTACAAATTGTGAAAAAGCTATTAGGAAAAGATGACAAAATCAAGTCAACACTTGACTCATGATCCATGACAAATCCTAATGTCCAAGTTTCTCAATCAATTGATTATCTTTAGACAATGTAATTTTCAATTCTAAAACATCACTATTTGGAACAATTCCTTAGAGGTCTCAAACCATTCATGTTGCCTTTGCAACTCAGAGATCATGCTAGCCACCAAGATACCTACAACATGATCAGCATGGTCTTTATGGGTTTCATAAACCAGCTACATTGCATTATCAATACTAACATTTGGTTCCAATGAAATTGGCTCATCAAGAACATAAAACATTTTCTCTTGCCTTAGGATAAGCTTCAGATTGTTGTACCAATCATTGAAGTATGCTACGAAGCAGCAAGTTGTTACTCATGTTTTGCAGCCTATAAAATATGAACAAGTTTTAGTAATATTGTTCAATACAATATAGATAAAGTCTAAATCTATATATTGGTTGCTCCCACTATTTTAGTCAAATCAATAGCCTTCACTATCAATTTGAAAAAATTATATTTTTCTAGTGGGAAAAAATCACATTACTTTACCATAATTTTGAGTTTTGTCTCAACAAGCCATGATAAGTAAATTAGGTAGATAACTTACTTATTAATCACATCTCATATGACTCATAGATCAATTGCATGACAACTCTTTGTCAAATCATATCTTATGTGATTCACCCAATCATTGTGTCTAATATTATATGGTCAAGTTTTTTGCATTTAGACAATATAATGTTAGCTAAGTAAGACCCATTAACCATAACATAATAATAATTACTTTGAGTATTGTCTCAACAAGCCCTACTAGTAGAAAGTTTTGTTATTTATGTTAATGGAATGCATCAAGACTTAATATTTTCATAAGGGATTTTTAATTCATCATAGGTCTCATATAGCATGCATAAGAATTCATCATATATCTAACACTTGCAATCTTATCATGCATCTCACAATTATACATGGCATTTATCACATATAAATGTTAGCATGTATAATAACAAATCAACATAGCATTACATGGTATTTATCTCATAACTAGCATGCATACTATAACAGTTATCATGTTTGATTCAAATTCATGATCTTGCACATCTATTCTTTGGATAAATATCAATATCATATATCAATCATCAATTTAACTCAATGTGATGCAAGGCATATACATTTTTAGCTAGTTTGGTTGAATTTGTCTAACTAATATCTTAGGAATATGTTATTTGCAATCATAATTTCCTAAACAATTAAGGAATTATAATTTTATTTGGATTTTAATGTAACATGGTTAACATCACTTTAAATTATTTAGGAATGCCAATCAATTAAAGTCAAGCCAAAATACATGCATTGAGAATTTCCTAGTCTAACTAGGTGTTGTAGTGAAAATAATTTCTTGTTAATTAGAAGTTCCAAACAATTTAGAAAGTCCAATTTAATTTTGATTTTTATATGAAATCTTATTTCTTAAATCCAAATAATTTAGGAATTCAAATTCAACAAGAATTATCATCAAACTAGGACTTGGCAGAAACCTATTCACAATAGGAAACTAAGTTGCAGCTGGAGTAGTATTTATGGCAACTTGGTAGTTTTAGCCACAAGATGCTATATCACCCTTACTAGCCACCATCCAAAAGTTCTAAACTCTTTCACATGCTTTCTTATACCTTTGGTCATGATTCTTTAATCATAAGTAACAATTACTTTGACTTTTATAAAAATAGTTCACTAAACTTGGTGAACAAGAAAGCAAATCTTGAAATATTGGTGAATAAGTTTTTTTAGATTCTCACTATTGATTATCATGTAGATTTTCATTAAAATCTTAGTGAACAAGTTTTTAAAGTCTCTTAACATTTAAAAATACCAACTACATTAAGAAAACCATTTACCATTACCATAGTAGGGTAATTATGCATCATATGCATATTATACATACCCAACCGTCATTAACAGATTTCTAGGCCGAATATGTTATCAACTCTTGAATGACCAAATCAACTCCAAAACTTCTCAAATTTTTACACAACGATAATCAATATGTCTATTTTCATGTGTATTTTGCAGCGAAATAATATCCCTAGAGTGAGAAAAAAATTTTGCAATATCATTACAACAAAATTTTCTTGACATGGATAGATTGCAAACAAAAAATTTAAATAGCAAGCAAACAGTGTCCAAAAATCATAAAATTCATACCCAATCATCCTAAGATGTCATGCTTTGATATTATAAAATAATCCAATAAAAAAAATACGAATTTCAGCTTTTACATTATAGCAACAGATTGCTACTAAAATAGTTTTGATATAATGAATAACCAAATAAACTTCTAAGTTGTATAATTTATATTGACAAGGTTGTTATACCACTTGAAGGGAATTAAACATCAATAATAAGAGTTAAAGCAGTGAAATTTTAAAATTTTTAATTCCTTAAAGCTAAGATCAATCAACAAGATTATACAAATACATAATATACTCAAACTATATGATTTTCGACTATGGTGTGTACCTTGTGTGCTAAAATCTTTTGGTTCCAGGTGTCGCTCTTCCAAATAGTTTCTCAAGCCAAAAAGCTACCTAAGTGTGTAGCCTCTAATGGTGATCCACACAAACTTTTGTGAAAGAACCTTCTCTAAGATAGGGAAAAACACACACCACACTCTAGCTAGTGAATGTTTACAAAACCTTTTGTTTTCTCTCAGCTTTTTGCTTAGACTTTCTTTTAGCTTATTTTTGCATCAAGTATTCCTTGTATCTTGCTACAAGAAGGTTGGCAATTTGGTGTTCTTTATATAGAGGGACATTTGGCCATTTTAGGTTTAATGCAAGACATTTATATTTCCACAAATATCTTATGCTTGGTCGAATAGTCTAAACAAGGAAAGTTACTCTCTCTTATTTTATTTCCTTTATCTTTTGATTATACCATAAACAAATTAAGTCCAACTTAATTTGTCCCAATTTTAATCTTTCTCAATTGTTTTATCGTGTGTGACCTATTAGGTTTTTTAGTATGTTAGCAATGAACATAAGCATTGTAAATCTTAGTCTTCGGCTATGGATGAAACAAACTTTTTGACTTCATCACTAATTCTTCAATTAGCCAATCTTATGTTTAAAGACCATGATCAGTGCTAGCTTGAATGCAATAACCCCTAATTGCTAAAGAAAAGTTAATATGGCTTGACAACCTATCTATGAATGATCTTAGTTTATAATTAATATCTTTTCATCACATAATATCTCGGTTTGAATATTAAGTATGGTTTATTGTCTTCTCAATCTTATTCAATCATGTTAAGTCTTGTCTTTGACATTAACTCACAAATAAGCTTTAGAACAATTCTAAACTCTTATTTCACTTTGGCTAAAGATTTTCAAATTAATTCAATCAAGACTAGTTGAGATACTCTCTTGATCACACAAGGTGATGAATCCCATCTTGATTACTTCATGTACTTTATATGTCTCATGTTACACCCAACAATATTTGATTAGAGTACTGTTGGTTAGAACTATAAGTAAAGTCAAAATATAACATTCATCATATAAGAGTATAAATAATCTCATGTCAAGGGATTACTTATACAACCATCATATAAGAATATAGCTATAGACACTATGTGAACTACCATATAGCATTCACATATCAGGTCATGTTTAGTGAACTTGTTCCTGTAACAAGCATTCACATGCTAGCTCAAGTTTATCCAAACTTTAACTTATGAGATCGATTGCTTGCTTCATAAGTAAGAGCATAACCATATGCTAATCTCAATAGCTTTTGTCAATGTTCTCTTATGGATAAAGTATCGACTAGGAACTATTTTGGAACATATAGCTTTTACATAATGATGATCTCATAATTACAATTTCATTGTAATTTTCTTGCAAAGCTTTATTTATATTGCACAGACTTTATCATATAGGTATCAATAATGAAATACATGTAAATAAGCTCAATGATAAATAAATAAGACCTTTATAAGATATCAAATATTAAAATACTATAAATATGATAATGTATTAGCTAAAAAATGACTTGACTTGATGGGCAAATACCAACATAAGTTTTTTTCTCTTGGATTTTTTCTTTTTGAACTTCAACCACAATTTCTTCGTCATTGAACACAAGTGGTGATGGTTCTTTTTCCTGGACTTATCTTCTTAAACTTTAACCGTAAAATTTGTTTTTTCATTAAACACAAGTGGTGTAAGGTCTTCAACATTTTCTTTTTCTTTTTCTTTGCCTTTTTCATTAGAATAAATTTAGTGTCGCTAGGCAAACTTTCTTGAAGGCTCTCAATAGCACTAGCAATTTAACCTACTTGATCCTCAAGGTTCCTAACTGAAGCCTCTTATTCTCAAATGATAGAATAGTACATCTCTTAAAAAATAACTTTTCCTCTTGATGTGGAGCTTGATAAACCAAATAATTTGAATGCCTAGTCTTAAAAAAAAAAAATTATAGCCCTTGATTATTACTTTAAGAGAAGTTTGTATAACTCTCTCAACTTGGATTGTAGAAATTAGAATATGAAATGTATTCAAAGTTGATTGGATATCTCTTACTAGTATGGCTCCATCCACATATTTCACAGAAAATAAAGGAACTTTGAATAACCTTTGCTCTAAAAGTGTTGAATTTCACAAACTGCCATGAATGCATATTGGAAGCCATCTCTTCTGTTAACTCATATACTTCATCAATAAGCTTTCCCGTTATATCTCTTTCAACTGCAACATCAATAATGATTCTAGTTAAGTTAACCAAACCATTGTAAAAGGTGTGTACTTAAAACCACATTGGAATCCCACATTGATGACATCTCTGAAACAAGTCTTTAAATCTTTCTCATGCTTCATAAAGAGATTTGGAATCATATTACATAAAAGAGGTGATGTCATTCATTGTTCTCATTGTTTTTGTTGTTGGGAAGGATTGCCAAGAACTTGGTAACTAATTGATGTCAACAATTGCAAGTGTACGGCCGTTCAAGTAACATAGATAGGAAGTATCAAGTATCATCTTTACAAGAATTGAATTTGTGATTAACCTAGAGCTAAGTATCGAAATTGAGCACTTATGTTATGTTTGGTTCTAAGGAAAATTTGTAAAAGTACTAAACTACCCTACGTGGGTTAAACCTAGAATTAAGCTAAGTGAATTAAAACGTAATTACTATCGAAATTATGAAAATTAACAAATTTAAACCTAAGCTTACTAAATTGGGAAAGTTACCTAAAATAGAAAGTTACAAAAAATGAAATGTTCTACATCCAAAGGCAACAATTAAAACAAAAACTAATAACATTAATACATAATAAAATTTAAAATAGAATTAAAACATTCACATAACAAATATAAGTATAAAAATGAACTATATAACATTTTTACGGTAAATTGAGTTTAAAACAAGCAAAAACTTGAAGAGGTAAATTAAAGGCATGAAAATGAAATTTAAAGCGCTTAAAACAAGGCTGAAATCAAACCAATAAATATGTACAAAACAGCAAATATAAACCTAAGAAATTCATAAGAAACAAAAAATCAAATACCTAGTAAACTCACCCTAAATGAACATAAACCCTAACCTAGCATGCATGGCACTAAATGAACATAATTAAGACATGAAACAGACTTGAAATGCAGCATTTTACAACCTAAGTACAGAATTTAAATCCAACCTAACAATGGGCAAACAGAATGCAAAAATTGGCATAAAGTGTGCAAACATTCTAGCGAACACTTAAAGAACTATATCGAAGACAACTAAAGCAATAAAACTAAAATGGCATGAAACTAAGGTAAAGTAACAAGTAATTGATCAAAGAAACAAGCATAAAAGAAATCAGACAAGAAGCTCAAGGAGAATCGAAAGTAGCAGCAAAGTATTAGCATGAAAATAAATGAAGTAAAAATTTAAAATGGTTGATTCAAGTGCAAGGAGCTTCATAGGAGATTTCTCTAGCTAATAGCTACCTTGGACCATCCCTATCAAGCCCCACCCAGCCATGAAAACAACTCATTAAAAAAAAAAATCTGCATAGACTGTGTAGAAAAGAGGGATTTTTGCAAGGAAAACAAAGTTTTAAAGCTGGAAAACTTAAACAAGGATTTTAGCTACAAAGTTAAAGATCAAAGGAGTGAAGAAGCCCTTAAAAACTTGAAAAAAAACAAGCCTAAAATGCATGAAAACCATAGCCAATAGCTGCTGAAATTTAAAACTGGAAAGAAGCAAGAAACAAGAACTTTGGATAAAATAAATACAAATTTAAATTCTTAAAATTTACAAGGAAATTAAGCTACAATAAAAGTATGAAAAGGAAGTAAAATGGAATTTAAAAACTGAAAAAAATTGCAAGGTAAAACTACTCCTAAAGCCTCAAGTGCGAACTGCCAAGGGGCTACAGGCCTTGGGTGCTGAATTGAAGGAAAAAAATCCCTAAGGAGAAAGCGGCTAGGGGCCTCCTTACAGAGGCTAAAACTCTCTTTTATAGCCTCTTCCTAGGTCTTTGGAAGCCCATCAAGTGGCATTAAAGTGCCATGTAGGCAGTTGAAATGGCAGCTCATTTTTGGCAGCAATCAGCTTTCAATTTGTGAAGAAGGTCAGTCACGGTTTCAGCTGCTTTGTCTTCTTCTTTACGCCTAGGTTGTAGTCAGCTGTTCTCTCCTCCATTCATACTAACATATGGCAGCTTAGGTATCTCTTAATCGCCAATCATCAAGCATGAGAATGCCAGCTCAAGTGCAAAATTCAGTAGCAGTTTTTTTTTCGAAGAAGACATGGGTTGCAACCAAGGAAGGTAGTATTTGATACAAAACCGTGACACCTTGCTACTTAGCTGGCTTCTCCTCCTTTCTCGCATGAAATTTGCAGCTCATTAGGTGTCTCACATGCACCAATGGGGTTCCATCTCATTGCCAAGTAAGCATCTAAAATTTTCAACTCCAATTTTGCGCCACTGTGGAACATTTGTATCTTGAGTGGGCAGCAACTGCCAGCTGTAGTTTCACCTCAAACAGGGCATGTGTGGCTTTCCTTCCTCCATGATGCAAGTGAGTCAGCAGCCAAGGAGGCACCTAGGTTGGAGAAGATTTGGACTGCATGTAGTGAAGGTAGAAGCGATTTTCTTGGGACAAAAGGCAGCTTTCTGCAAATCATTTTATGGTTTGGTCGCCTCATGCATTGAACGTCCAAGGTATGCAGCAGCTCATCACTCACGGTTTAGCCTTCCTTCCTCCACTATTCATCTTTCTTGAAGGCCACTCCTTGGACAGCAACATCCTCATTCATTCCTCAAGTGATAAGGTCCAATGAACCATTTTGGAGGCAGCTGACTCAATGGCTATTCCACATGTTTTGCATGTGGCCCGTGTCTTGTTTGTGCCCTTGCATCTTCCCTTAAATCTATCTTCAGTTAAATATGTGACCATCTTGCACATCTTTTTCTTCAAAATTGCTTCTATTCACCTTGTACCATTTTCTTTAATTCACCGAACCATGAAACAATTTAAACAAATTAGGTGGATAATTGAATTAATTTGCTAAAAATCAAGTAAAATTAACCAAGTTGATGTCATAATTAATCAAATAAGTTCATGATAATTCTATAAAAAAAATAAAATGATCACTAATTTGTCCCATGTACCAATAGAATTTGGAAGAAGTGACAGGAACCAATTATTTGCTTTGTCTTGGAGTGAAAATGAAAAAAGTCGAAGGCGGATGGCATCACCATTAACATAATCATGTGTGAATGTATCATAAATCTCCATAACGTTAATAATATGTGCATTTGGATACTCATTAGGCAAACCTTTTAAATTGGATTGAGTTCATGATTATAAGGATAATGCCTGGATCGATCTCAAAGTTGTCAACTTCAATTTTGGGCTCCTAATACTCGATTAGATGCCACCTACTTGAGGTATGGCATAATCTCTAAATGTTCTTGGCTCCCAAGGATATGCCATACTATCTTGCATCAAGAAAATAAAAAGTTAAAAATAAAGAAAATAAAAATGGTTTACAATATAATAGGTATGCTTAGTATTGATATTAGTATTGAACTATAATAATCCTTGATAATGGCACCAAAAACTTGATTTTTACCTCAAATACATGGATCATAACAAGTAATATAAGGATGAATAGAGTATTTTTCCCACGAGGATTATAAATAGAGTTAATACTAAGTACTAAAATTATAACACATTAATTATATGCAAACTAATCGAAACTAATATGCAACACCTAAATTAATTACTTGGGGGTCGTTTGTTTTTGTTTTTGCTTCTGTTTTCTATTTTCGTTTTCAATTTTTTTGAAAATTGAAAACAAAAACATGTTTGGTAAGTTGTTTTTATATTTTGTTTTTGAAAACTGAAAACAAAGTTTTGAAAAGTTTTAGAAATTGTTGAAAACAAAAAAATAGTGTTTTCAGTTTTTTGAAAATAATTTGGCACTGTTATCAAACGGGCATTGTTCATAGAATTTACAATTAAACCGTTATAGTGATGTTACAAATAATATATTAATAAAATAATATTTTGATTATATAAATATTTTATTAATAAATAATATATTGATAAATATGATTATATTTATTATATATAATATTATATAAAAAATAAATAATATCATATTAATAAATAATATATTATATTAATAATGCAATATTATTTATTTATTAATATAATATTGTTTATAATATTTATTAAAATATTATTATATTCATATAATATTTATTATTTTAATATATTATTATATTAAGATAATATATTATTTATAATATATTATTTATAATATTTATTAATATATTATTAATATTAATATCATAAATTATTAATAATATATTAATATATATTACTAGCCAAGGTTCCAAAAGGTTTCATAAGTTAAATTAAGTCTGTTAAATTTAATTTTAGTTTCAGTTTTAGTTAATTCAGTATCTTTGCATGCTAATTTAATTTCTCAAGTTGTTATATTAGATTTATTATTTAGTTTAAAGTATAAACAGTTATATCTTGTTTTTAGATTGCAATTTAAATTTGGTTTTACATAAATTCTCTTTACATGTTTAAGTTTCAACTTTATTTGCTATTTTATTTATTTAGTTGTTGTTTAAGTTAAACTCTATTCTTGCATTTTAAATTTCAGTTTTTAAGTTGTAGTTTGTTTAAGTTAATTTTTACATAAGTTAATTTTTGTTTTAATTTGTGAAAGGGTCGTTTGGTATTGTTGTTTGTTTTATATTTTATGTTTTTGAAATTTTTGTCTTGTTTATTTTCGTTTTATTTTTAATTTGTTGAATTTGAAAACATATTTGGATAAAATCTTTTTGTTTTAGAAATGTGCAAACAAAAACATGTAAAAAAAAGTGGTTAAAGTTTTTGGATTTCATTTGTTATTACTAATATAATAATATTTAGTAATATATTATTTATTAATATAATATTATTTATTTATTAGTATATTATTTATTAAAATTATATAAATAATATATTATTTATAAATATAATATTTATTAATATATTATTAATATATTACATTATGTTAATAATATATAATATATTATATAATAAATAATATATTAATAAAAAATAATAGCTTAAAAGTTTTTTAATAGCTTAAAAATCTTGAAGTTTTCAGTTGCTTAACTGTTCTTAAACTTTTCTTGATGTATTGTTGAAGATTTGAATTTCTTTAATTGCAATATTATGTGCATCTAACTTATGGAAAATCAAAATATTAACCTTTCAACTTTGATTTAGTTTATTGAGATTTCTTAAAAATTTCTAGTTTAACTTGAACTCTTGAAAGAAAGAATAAATTTTTTGATTTTAATCTTTTTGTTGTGTCGCCTCATCTATTACATTCTCTTTAAATTTCATTCAGGTCCTACCCTAAATAAGAGTACCAATTCAAAGCAAAATTTCCAAGTCAATGTAGGATTTCCTAATCAAGGTTGGATTTCCAAATCAATGTAGGAATTCCAAGTCAAAATAGAAAAACCAAAACAAAATAGGATTTCCTAATTAAGGTAGGATTTCCTCTTTTGACTAGGAATACTAAAAGTTGTTTGGACTTTTCCAATTTGGACAGAATTTTAAATCCCTTGCCATATAAGCATCTAAGTCATCTCTCTTGACCAATGAAAAAAAACTTGCTATCCTGTCATCTATTAGTAAACCTATGTATTGCACACTACATAAGAATGGACTTGTACTCAAACTTGAATTTATAAATCTAACCCTAATAACGGTTGATTGCTACTTTTAATAATGCTTGCAAGTGCAAAAATCATAATAAAGTAACAGTAGTGATGAAAGTAAAGTATCATTCTCACGAGAATTATAGAATTGAATTGTTGGGTGGATTTCAATTACTAAAGTCAATAAACTAACTCGCTATATCTAAACTAATGAAAACTTTGATTTGATTGCAACTTAAAAGCAAAGAGAGCATAAAAGAAAGATTATGTAGGCCTAGATCTACTTAACCAACTATCAATTGGCAAGTACTTTGATTTGGCCAAATAAATTGGCTCTAAAGAACCAAAGATTGCAACTTGAAAATAAGAGAAATTAAGATTACTGAATAGAATGAAAGCATAAAAGAAACAATGAAAACAAAAATTGTATAAAAATGAGACTTGTATTAAATCTAAAAGCAATGTTGAACTTGTAAAAGATTGAAAGAAAGAATTAACAAAAGTGCATCAAGAACAAAAACTTGTATTAAAGAAAAAAAAGTATGGCTAAATACTATAAACAATAAAAGAAATAATTGAAACAAGAATTCATAAAACCAAAAGCTTGAAAGAAAAAGTATGGTTGCCGAAATTTAAGAACAATAAACCAATATGTAAACTAAAACTAGAAGAAAGCTTTGAATGAATACTTGTATTGAGATAGAAAGATTTAAGAAAGCAAAAACTCTTCTAATGGCTAATTTGTCACCTTAGCCTAAAACAAAGAAAACTTAAAAAGAACTAAGAAACTAAAGAAAAGAAAAATAAATTGAGAGCAGTATGGTGGGAGATGTGTTTATTGAGAACAAGAGAATGCTCCTTATTTATAGATGAAAGGTGAGACCATGGGGGAGGGAAAAAGCTCACAAGTTCAATTTTATCAAAACACCAAAGGATAACAATTATCTTGATTTATTAGTGTTAGCTGATCATGGGATTCTTGGTCTTTGAAGAGCCTTAGTCAATCATGCTTCCTTGGAACTCATCTTGGACGTTAATCTTGAATGGCACACATCTTGATTATGGAATCTTGATATATTTGGCTAAGCTTGAATTCTAAGACCATGTATTTGATTTCAATCCAAACTTCTTGAGATTAATCTTGCAAAGTCCTTCTTGAAATATAACTTTTTGAATGGTGATTAAAAGAATCATTTTTGAATCAAAACTTCTTTGGTCGAATGTCTTTTACAATAATTTCTTGAATAAAACTCATCAAGTAACACATATGCATTGAGAAGACCTCTTGAAATTAGGAAAACTGAATCAATATAAGAGCCAAAGTTTCATTAAGATTCTTACGTCAAATTGAATTTAGAAATCCTACTTCAAGTAGAATTTCGTTACTTCCTTAATGTACTTGGTCGAATACTACAAGAATCGAGCTTGTCTAAATGTTGCATGACTTTGCATGAAAATGAATAAAAATTCTACTTTAGTAGAAAAAATATAGATTAAGAAAACAAGCGCTAAACACATTAATTCAATCAAATTTTAAAATTTTCAACCAAAATGAACTTGTAAATCTCTATATATTTAAATGCTATCACACTTCCACAGTTAAATCTTTACTTGTCCTTAAGTAACACTCTCAAATTAACTTTACTAAAAATTAATATACATGCATATAAAGTCAAAATCACAAATTATCATTTTTACACTTTAGCATACTATAAGGATAATTACAAACATAGCTTCATAAGAAACTCATTCAAAAAGTAAACTTCAATTTCATATAATCTTCATGTATATGAAATTACTCTATCTCTAATCCATGCATATAATTTAAGCATAAAGAATACAAAATATATCATCACATATTAACTCAAAGATAGAATATACTTCATATGTTTACTTTTTTCTTCTCTCCCCACTAATGTTAGACTTACCTTCATTAACTCAAAATCAAAAGGTCTTTAAGGCATGTAATGTAAGGCTTGGGAAGAGGTAGGAAAAAGGAAATTTTAGGCTCATAAACCCTTTTTACTTACTTTCTTGAATTCTTGGACTCTTTCTTGAAAAAAAATTAAGAACTTTGAACTTTCAGGACTTTGAGGCATCTTTATTTTTGGCAAAATTATTTATTTTTCACTAAGCCATTTTTGACTTTCTATTTTTGCTTTTGCCAAATTTTTTCTCTTTTTTTTTTTTCTCTTTAAGTTACTTTCACCTTTCTTCCTCCCAAATTTGTCCCAAACATGAATAAGCAACATTGGGTTAGGTAAAAACAATAAAGGGATAATTTAAAAAAAAAGGCTTGGGCTTATTATTGTGGCTATATGAAACAAAGAAAAGGATCTATATAAAAGCTTAAAATAAAGGTACTAGGGGTGCATCATAAAATGCAACCTTAAAAAGGCTTAAACTATCCAAAGAATGCCTAGACCATTTATTAAATCAAATATAGTCTAGGATTTCACCTCGAGGGTTGAGTAGGTAAATTCTTAAGTCATATTATTACTTTAAATCTCTATACAATTTAATACTTTAAATGACTTTTCACCAAAATTAATGCATGTCAAAGATCATGACTAAAAACATACACATAAAAATCATAATAATAATAATAATAATAATAATAATAATAATAATAATAATAATAATAATAATAATAATAATAATAATAATAAAACATACTTAAGAACTTATTTCATGCTTCACTACATTTATACCTTTTCTCATGTTATACTCAAGTCATTCTTAAACAATTCATGAAACATTGACTTAGTTTGCATAATAAAGATTTGAACATGCCAATTCGATTTGAACATAAAGCAATTAGGGTAAAGATTTTGAAAACAAGTTAGGTTCAAAAAGCATTCTTTTTCCCCCCATACTTATTTTAAGCAATATTTCAAAACAAAACTTATAAGAACTAGGAAAAACAAATACTTCTTAAAACTTTACTTTAGGGCTGAATCTCCTTGTATTTTTCATGAAGCATCTCCTTACATCACTTCTATCACAATAAAAACTCAAAACATAAAAAAAATCAGAGCATACCTATCTTAAAAATAAAACAAATACAAAAAAAATGCATAAACTATTAATGTAAAACTTGGGTTTCCTCATAAGTAGCTCTAGTTTTGGTCAAGGTTGACCATTCTTAAAATTTAAAAATTAACTCATCCCTTCAAGAAGAAGTTTACCTAGTTGCATTCTTCTTTACAAAATTGCATAAATTGAGCTAGATTTATGAGGTGTACTTATTCTCCTTGCAAGAATAACATATGATAGACTGGGTCAATGGTGGGCATTTTTTATTTTGATCTGAAAGTTTCAATTTTGGGCTTGCAAGGGCTAGGACTTAAGGGTTTTGCTAAGTGGACTTGTGACAATGGGTTAGGAGGCTTAGAAATCAAGTTTGACTCCCTAAAGTGATCTTTTTCCTTTACTTTTGTTACTGCTTGAATATCTTTTTCATCTCTAAGGACACCACATCCACTAATTATAAATTGTATTCTCTTATCCTTAAATCTCAAAGTAAGATCACAATTATGCACATTAATTAATGCTTTGGATGTTAATAGGAAAGGTCTACCTAAAAGTAAAGAGGCTTCATTATCCTCCATATCTAAAATAACAAAATCCATAGGAAAAACATACTTACTAACTTTTACTAGAACATTCTCCAACATTCTTTGTGGTTTCTTAGTAGATCTATCAACAAATTTAATGGTGAATATTGGAGGTTCAATATGCCGTGTCCTACCTACATAAAAACATTCATAGACATATGGTTAATATTGAACCTTAGATCACAAAGAGCTTCATCAAAATATAAATGACCAATTTTATAAGAGATAGAGAAACTCTCTGGATCTTTTTGCTTTTTTAGATGAAGTTGTCTAAGTGCAGGACTACAATCATCAACTAAAGTGGTATTTTTAATTCTTTTAATAGCACTTTTGGTATTGGCCTAGGTGTTGGTGGTGCTACTTCAAAAGTTTGTCTTTGGGTAAACATCTTTGGGGTCATTCTTAAACTTTTGATTTCATGATTTTCTTCTTGTTCTTGCACTTCAGTTTCCTCCATCTTAGGTTAAATGCTCTCAAGAGTGCTCTTCTTACTTACATCAACATTTCTCCTTATTCAATTGAACCTTCAATGAACTCCTTAAGATTCTTCTCTTGAACATACTCTTCAAGATCTTCTTCAATTTCAAAATTTTCTCTCATTTCCTCATAAGGTTAAATGCTTTTAGGGGTTTTTAAAGGTATTTGATAAAAACTACATAAAATCCCTCTACCATACCTTTATAGCTTTTCATCATCTATTAGATCATTTTTTTTAATTAAATCTACCTCAGGTTATCTAATAAAGCTAAGTAAGTTAACCACCATTGGCTTATCCATAATATCATCATCATTAGCATTACACATACCATCTTCACCATAGGAATATATGGCATTGCATGCTTCTTTGCCTTGTTTCTTATGGTTTAACTTAATATTACTAGCCAAGGTTCCAAAAGGTTGGATGGCTATGGCTTGAGCTAGTTGATCTATTTGGTTTTCAAGGTTTTTGATTGATGCAACTTAGCTTTGGATAGTTACATTGTCAGCTTACATCAGTTGGGTCAACATCTCTTCAAAACTTGTTTTCTTTTCTTAGGTTGGGTTATAGGGTTGTGGGTTATGGCAAAAATTGGTATTTTGGTTGGTGGGTTAGTGGTTGGGTTAGTTCCAAGAAAAGTTAAGGTGGTTTCACAAGTCTGGGTTATAAGTATTATTATATGGGTTATAGGTAGGCTTGGATTGTTGGGCATGCTAGACTGTTTCTATTATAAACTGGCACTTTTCACTAGCATAAAGTTTATCAAAAATATCACAAGACATAAAATGGGTTTTGTATGTCATAGACAAAGGGTGAATAGGGATGGGGTTCCTAAAGTTTTAATTTTTCTTAATCAAATTTCCTAATTGTGAACTAATGGAAGCAAAGGCATAAAGTTCATACACACTAGTAATTTTTTTATGTACCTTATGTTTCATACTCTATTGATAATTGTTGGCTGCCATTTTCTCTATCAGTTCATGTGTTTTTTTAGTAGTCTTGCTCATTATTGCTTTTTCAGCATCTGAATGTACTGTAGTTCTTATGGATGGAGTAAGACCATTGTAGAATATTTGAATTTGTAGCCATTGGGGAAGACTATGAAGTGGCCACTTTCTCAATAGCTCTTTGAATCTCTCATAAGCATCATTAAGATTTTCACCATCAACTTGCATAAAGGTGGTTATTTTGTTCCTTAACTTTGCCATCTTAACAAGTAGAAAAAATTTGGCAAGAACTTTTACACCAAATCCTCCCAAGTATTGATTGATCAAGATGGTAATGAAGATAACTAACTCTTTGCTTTATCCATGAAAGAAAAAGGAAAAAGTCTTAGTCTTATTGCATCATCTGAAACACCATTATATTTAAAGGTATCACATAATTTAAGAAAATTAGACAAGTGAAGTTTAGGATCATCGCTTGATAAATTGCCAAATTGTACAAAAGTTTGGACTATTTGAATAATCAAAGGCTTGATCTCAAATTTCTTTGTTTGTATGGCTGACCTTTGAACGGATGGTTGAAAACCATCGGCACTAGGGATAGCATCGTCCCTCAAGGTTTTTTGTCTTTTGTTGTTTGCATTTGCCATTGGTATGGGTGTAGGTGGTGTTGCTGGTTTTCTCCTTAAATGCCTTAGAGTTCTTTCAATTTCTTTGTCGAATGGAGCTAGGCTAACACTTCTAGATCTATGCATACAAACAAGAAAAGATCAAAATAGATAAAAGTAATAAAAAGTAAATTTTTAGATCATAAAAGAGTAGAAAATCCTTATTGATATTGAATTGAACACTACTATAATCCTCGATAATGGTGCAAAAAATTTGATTCTTACTTTTAATATTGCTTGTACATGCATAGATCGTAATCAAGTTATAATAGTGATGAATGTAGAGTATCATTTTATGAGGATTATAGAATTAAATTGTTGGGTGGATTTTAATTACCAAAGTCGATAAACTAACTCCTTATATCTAAACTAATGAAAACTTTGATTTGATTGCAACTTACAAGCAAAGAAAGCATAAAAGAAAATTTATGTAGCCCTAGATCTACTTAACCAACTGTTACTTGGCAGGCATTTTGATTTGGCCAAATAAATTAGATCTAAAGAACCAAATATTGCAACTTGAAAATAAGAGAAATTTAAGATTACCGAATAGAATGAAAGCATAAAAGAAACAATGAAAGCTAAGATTGCATAAAACTAAGACTTGTATTGAATCTAAAAGCAATGCCAAACTTGTAAGAGCTTGAAAGGAAGAAATAAACAAAAGTGTATCAAGAATCAGAACTTGTATTAAAGAAAAAGAGTATGATCGAATACTATAAACAAAAAAAAAAATTGAAATAAGAATTCATAAAACCAAAAGCTTAAAAAAAAAGTATGGTTGCCGAAACTTAAAAACAATAAATCAATATGTAAATCGAAACTAGAAGAAAGCTTTGAATGAAGGCTTGTATTGAAAAAGACAGATTTAAGAAAACAAAAGCTTTTGTAATGGCTAATCTGTTACCTTAGACTAATACAAAGAAAACTTAAATAAAAACTAAGAAACTAAAGGAAAAAAAGAATAAGATGATAAAAGTGTGGTAGGATATGTTTGTATCGAAAATAAGAGAATGCATTTTTATTTATAGGTGAGAGGTTTGGCCATGGGTAGAGATAAAGCTCACAGGTTCAATTTTATCTAAACACTAAAAGATGAGAATTATCTTGATCTTTTAGTGTTGGCTGATTATGGGATTCTTGGTTTTTTAAGAGCCTTGGCCAATCATGCTTCCTTGGAATTCATCTTGGATGTTGATCTTGAATGTCACACATCTTAATCATGCAATCTTGATATATTTGGCTAACCTTGAATTCCAAGACCTTGTATTTGATTTCAATCCAAACTTATTAAGATTAATCTTCAAACTCCTTATTAAAATATAACTCTTTGAATGGTGATTAAAAGAATCATTATTAAATTAAAACTCTTATGGTCGAATGTCTTCTAGAGTCCTTCCTTGAATAAAACTCTTCAAATAACACATATGCATTAAGAAGTCCTCTTGAAATTAGGAAAACAAAATCAAAGAGTCAAAGTGTCCTTAGGATTCCTACTTGAAGGTGAATTTGGAAATCTTACTTCAAGTAGAATTTGATTACTTCTTTAATGTACTTGGCTGAATATTACAAGAATTAAGCTTTTTTAAATCTTGCATGACTTTGTAAGAAAATGGATAGAAATTTTACTCATAGTAGAAAAACTTATTGATCAAGAAAACAAGAATTCAACACACCAAATTCAATTAGATTTTAAAAATTTTCAACCAAATTGAACTTGTAAATCTCTATATATTTTAGTGCTATCAATAGTCGAACATCCCTTTCATAATTTTTGCATGAATTTTTTGAATTTTTCATCAAGATTGAACAATTCTTCATTCACAAGGTGTGACAAAGCAAATCTTGAATAATTTAATTACTTTTATTCTAAGATTTTCCAAGAATTCCAAGAATCAACGACTTTACTAAAAACCATCCAAGATTACTCCAAAAATACTAAAAATCCATCAAAATTGATAAAAAAGCTTTCAAGATTCTTTAAAATTCATCAAGATTCAATCATTTCTTCAAGATTTCTTGCATAAAGGCAAATTAAGCACATTAAGAGTAAAAATATCATTATTTAGCCAAGAACTAAGTAAATATACTCATTTAAGCACTGAAAATATCTCTACTTCATAGAGTTATCAACACATTGTATCGAGAGGGTATAAATGTGTGGACTTACATACTCTTTACAACCATAAAGTATTTATATTCCTCAAAATACACTATATCGACAAGATACATGTACAAAGGCTTATGAATACTTCATCAATGTATAAAAATAGAGTACATTTACATAAACTTACAAACACTTAGAAAAATAGTAGTATGAAAGTGTGAAATGGAATGATATGAAAACAAAATAATATCAATTTCTATTACATCCTTTGCGTTTAAACCAGATGATGTATTGCTTCAAAAGAAGCATATGAGACTAATCTTGATGTCTTATCCAACATAATGCTATATTCATTAGAATGCGCATGAATAGAATATACATATGGTAGATAGGAATCCATCCATATAGTTGCAATTGATTTCATTATAATGAACTCCCACTAACTCAATATAGCAGAAGGCTCTACAAGCCTTGTGCAAGTGTCATGTTGTTAAGACAATTTAGCAACCAAAATTAGTTAGTGTATCAATTGAATTACGCTCTTTAGGCATGTGCTCTGCAGTTTATTCCTATAATGGATTCTATTACTTTTTTTTGAATAAGCTGAATGATGATATTTGTATAAATTTAGAGCATAAGGAGTATTAAGAGAAAGCTAAAAGCTACTACTACAAATTTACCACAAAACATCCTCATCGACTTTGGAATGGGAACCATAAAACCAAGCCTTCAAATGATATTATACAGCCAACAATTTGACATGTAGCTTCATATTATGCTACATGCTTTGCCTCTATAATCAAGGATGATGTAGGTGTTCGTTTCACACTTTCTTAGAAATAATTTTTCCATGCCAATGCTACCGAAAATGGCTTCCAATAGTATGCAAAATCATGATCGATTAGATCCAAAATGTCGGACTGTTGATGTCTAAACACATAACTACTCAAATGTCTTCGAAATACACCTACAAAAAACACAACAACAAAACGTGTATTGACTTGAGCATAATATCAAACTACCCATAGTTAAGACATACTAAATATTTAAATTGACCTCTTTCGCTTATCACTACGAGGATGTTGAGATTTAATAGTATGTCACTTTTTCACAATAGGCACCTTTGATTGGATAATTTTGCAGTGCACAAGCCATTCAAATAATAATATAGGCTAAAAAGCCTAGATGTAGATCCCATGAGGATTAGGTAAAGCGAATCGTAGCTTAAGTATCTTTTATCCCCCCACCCTATCTAAAGTTAGTTCAATCAAACAAAAGTAAGCAAGAAATTATGCTAACTAAAAAGATAAAATCAAACAAAGCATTAAGTAGAAGTATAGTAAAATATAAATTTGCTATATGTAAACTAAGTAAACAAAAAGATTCAAAAAAATAGTACCTAATGTAAAATGCAAACTAGACATGAATTAAAATGAAAAATTAAGCTACGAATTGAAAATGACAAATGTAAGAAGTAAGTAAAAGAGTAGCTAAAATATTGTAATTAAAGTAACTGCCTTTAACTAAATTTAACTAACTTCAACTAACAACTCAAAAATTACTAAAACCATCTTAAAGCATGAACCAAACAAAATGTAAATTTAGAAAAACAGTAGCTTGACTAACATGAAAATAGAATTAAAATGAGGATTCAAGAACAAAACCACAAAATACAAATAGCTATGCAAAACTGAATAGGAGACATAACTAGGCTAGGAAAATTGTAACTCCACAAAGTTTTCTATATTTATTGTGCTATTCTTGGTATGAAATTGAATTGTAAAATACAAAAAGCAATGAGTGAACTAAGGTAGGAACTACATTGAAGAACAATTAATGGAACAAAATGACAAGAGTTAAGCTAAAAACTCAAAAACCAAATATCAAACTAAATCTGGAAATCTAAAGTTTAAACTAGAAATCAAGATTTAAATTGTGCAAAATCAATTGAACATGAGCTAGAATTTAAAAGAACATTTAAAGAACTAAAAGAGATACTGATTTGAAGAACAAATATTGAAAAGAAAATGCAAAAACTAACAAAAAAAAAGTAAAAATAAAAACTGAGTTGAAGTAGGAATTTACCAAGTCAAGGAAAGAAAAAAAATAAGATTTGGAAATTCTAGAGATAATGAGTTGGAATTGAGCTAAAACAAGACACATTAACAAGTTTACAACATGATTTAGCAAAGAAATTGCATCACACAAGAGAAATTTTAGCTCATTGGACTACAAACTCAAACTGCATACATGGTTAGAAAAACAAAGCAATTTTAGATAAATTATCCTAAACAACATGTAAAAACATGAAATTAAATGCAATCAAATGAGAATTAACAATTAAACACATGAATTAAAGAGTGTAAAGTGCAAGAGATGCAAACCAAATGCCAGATGGAAAGAAAATTCTTGCTATGCTATCACTCATGCAAAATTCAACTTTGCCAGTTAAGTTTAGCCGACACGTTGGAGCTAGATTTGAAATTTCATGGATGGAATTTGAACGAGATTTTTTTCCAAATTTAAAGATCTATGAGTTAGAAACCTAAAAAAAAATTTGCAAAACAAGGTAGACTTGAGCAAGATTCAATCGAAACACAGTAAAAAGGTAAGAAACTGTAACCACCAAATAGCATTGATCACGTGAAATCACTAGAATTTGAAGGTAAAACCATAAGATTCTCAGAATTTCATTGAGAAAATCTAAAAGTACATTAAAAATTAATGTAGGAAAGTTAAATTTATATAGAAAGTAAAGCAAAGAAAGTGCCAAACAACCTTGTTTGAAAAGTAAGAAAATAAAAGTGCAAAAACTTAACAATAAAAATCTAAAAATCTATATAAAGGCTTTCTTATGGCTGGCCACTTTCTCCAATTTGTAGGCAAATGGGAGGTGCTTCAGCACCTAAAATTTCAGTAAAAATACCTAAGTAACTACCAATCTTCTAGATTTTTCTGCCTCCCTTCCTTTATTCCTTTGCTTGTTTGTTTAACTTCTTTAGCCCTCTTTTCTTTCAGGCCCTCTTCTCATGATCCCTTGAACTATAAGAAGTCAAAATGATGACCAATGGGAGACATTCAAATAGCTAACTCAGCAACTCCATTTGGTCTTCTTTGAATTTCCAAGAGTAGTGCCAAAATGCATTTGATCATGTGATGCTTACATCCACTGCACACTTGCACTTTTGTTCCTTCTTTTTTAGCTCCAAATACAGCAATTTGTTCTTTCATTTTGATGCCAAAATTCAAGCTATTAAGTGAAAAAATTTTATATTATAATTATTAGAAATTTTTTGAAAAATTACCAATTTAAAGTTAATGTCCAACCACCTAATATACCTAGTACCTTTCAAGCATGTATAAAGATACTAAAAAGGTAATAATTCATTATTAAGTTAAGGAAGGCAATTTCAAATGAAAATTATGAGAATTGAGACTTAAAATAAGGTTCCATTGAGCTAAATTATACTAAGAAAACATAGAAAAAAAGGTTGAGAAGAACTCCCATAGATGATGATGTAGCACAAAGACATAGTTTTGGCCCTTTCTAACTTTTAGCACCATAAATCCTCCAAAATGAGTTTAAAATCTTCAAAATTCTTCATTTTTTATATTTTCACCCACAGATGAGATAATTATGCATTTAGAAATACTTTTGCCAAAACTCTCAAGGACCAAGCCAAAATGCAAGAGAAATTACACTAAAAATAAGTAAAAAAATGCTAAAATTTTAGTGTAATCAGTCCTATCAAGAAAACTATAGTGCATATCAAACCTACTTAACACATACTGAATGTAGGTTTTTTTAGACCAACCAAATATGCCTCTATATCTATCATGAAGAATCTCAATCCTTAGACTAAAATAGAAACCTCACTTAGATTCTTCCCTCGAAATGACATGACAACATGTTTTACCTTAAACAATAGTTCAATGCCTATGGTTGCCAACATGATATCATCAATTTAGAGCACCTAAAATACACTACTCCCACTAACCTCTAGACGTATACACTGATCTATAATGTTTTCCTTAAAATGACAATCTCTTCAAGCTTAAGATATTATAGAATGGATGCCTTTAAAGTCCAAAAATGAACTTCTCAAAAAAATAAACTATACATCATAGTAAATTACAAAACCTTTAGGTTACTCTATTTAGACATGTTAACATCGAGTTGATATAGCTCCAAACCTAATGAGCTACTAATGCCATAAAGATTCTAAAATAATCATTGGTAGAAACAACATAGAATAGCTCTTTATAATTATTTCTTCATTTCATTTAAAGCCTTTGGCCACAAGATTAACTTTAAACCTTTTACTCGACTTTTGGAGTCCCTTTCAACCTTGTAGGTCCATTAACAACTAATTGACTATGATAATATGGCATTTTATCTATATCTCGCACATCATTATGTAACACACATGTAATCTCATATTACTTGGCAAACATCTAACTTAGAGAGTTAAGATCATCAACAACCTCTTGAAGATTAACAAAATCAAAAAACACATTAACTCCATATTAATATTCCTCTATAAGTTTAGGTGTAAGTCTAGAAATGAGATTCTTAGGATCAATCATTGGTTCATTTACTTTGTGGCATTTTTGTTCATCAATAGCAAAATCACATAAAGGGCATACTTTTCCATGAGAATGACTTTAGAGAGTTGAAAACTCAATATTCCACTATCTAAGTCATCATTTATATAGCTTTGCTAGTAAGAGTTGATGATTTTACTATTAAATAATAAATGATAGAATCTAGCATCTTTAAAGCCAATTAATAGTCAACAAAATCTCGCTAATAGTTTTTTCATTAAGTTTCCTTGATTATGGGTTGTTGGTCCTTATTACAACCTCAAACATAAAAAAGAAAAAAAATTGACTTCTTATCTAACTATAATTTATAACGATTTTAGGAAATAATTTCGCTTAGAGCTTTATTTAGACTGAATATTGAAATCTTAACGGCTTCATTCCACATGAATCCCAGAAATGTGGAATAACTCAGCATATACTGCACTATATTTAGAAGTGTGCAGTTGCCTCTTACTGTAAACTTATTCTAATACAATATCCCAAGCTTGGCATACTATTCATCAATACCGCAATCTTATAGAAGACTTAACAAAAATGACAATTTTCATCATCTATGTTTGATTGCATTGCCTTAATTTTGTATTTTTGAGAACTCTATGGTGGATATTTTTTAAAACAAACTTTAAGGCTTTCACAATGTTAGAGATTTCACATTACATGATCGAAACTTGAATGGTTTTTAGTAAGGGTGATGAAGTATTTATATCCACTGAAAACAGTAAGTGAAAACAGTCTACAATTGTCAGTATACATTAGTTCTTGAACTTCTCTATATCTTCTAATCATAATTGTGTATTAGCAAAGAGATTTCTTTTAATGCAATCTACTCATGTGCCAAATTTAGAATATCCCTAACATCTATGCTACAACATGGTAGACTTCTCATCTATTTTACCAAGATTAAAACTAACAACAATATCATTTATTGTATGAGCAATTGAATAAAAAATTGCCAATGTTCATAAATAGCACTAATATCCCATTACAAAAGATTAAAGGCACAGTATCTAGATTGGATTCAAACAAAAAAGGCTAGCAGAATGCCTTGCTTCACTTTCCAATCTAGAAAGCTTTACAGTTCACCCTCTTAAGCCCAATTTATAATAGAATTGGCACATATTTTCAAATTTCTTTAATTTTAAGATTCAAAGGTGTTTGTCAAATTGAACAAGAAATGAGCTTCATAAAATTCTTTTTCTTAGATGACCTTTAAGGGATTTCTCTGAATAGTGTTACAATTGGCAGTAGTGTCACCTGTATCATCAAGAGAACAAAATGAGATTGTTAGCATATGATATCTCCACCTTTTAATGTTAGTAACACTCATGATATTTAAATCATATGCTTCATTTTATATTTTATAAATGGATTTCACAATGTCACTTGTAGAAAGAAATGATTCAGAAACATATAGAAACATATATGAACACCTTATTTTATCCGAGATTTTTTTGGATTGAAAAACAGATCTTCGACCATTAATTAAGCCTGATTAGGAAGCTTTAGGCCTAATAAAAAAATTTTATTTTTAATTATATTTTTTAATAGTATTTAATATTATTTTATTTATTTAGTTTTTTTCAAAAAATAAAAAGTAAAGAGGGGAGTTAGAAAAAAAAAAAAAAGGTCAGAAAATGAAAAAATAAAGATCGAACAAAATCAGGTGGAAATTCTATATTTAGGATTTGATGATTTTGGAACTTAATTATAGAACCACTTCACAGCAGAATCAAATTAAATGACATTAAAATACAGATTCGATTGATTTTCTTTCAAATTAAAAAGGATTGAAACCCTATAAAGGAGAAAGAAATCATAAAAGAGGACGAGGAAGCAAGACTGGACTAAAATTCCTAGCTAATTCATCCTTGTCCGAGGCCATCCATCAGCCAAAATCCCAGCACATATCTATACTAAGCCTCCACATTCGGCGCCTAATCACCATCATTATCAAAACCAAGCAATGATCAGCAAACTCAAGCCACCTTAAACCGAAACAGAATCCAGAAACACACCCAAACTTAACAAGGAAGCCACAACCCAGAAAATCCATACCCAAACACCATTAAGCCTTCAACCCGCAAAAAACCTTAGCCAACACCCAGAAAACCAATAAACCCATAAATGAAAAACTAATCACAGAGATACCTAGCATCACCACAAAAGCAATCAAACAGTGAGGAATCACAGGATAGATGCAACCCAGACAACAAGCAAATTATCAATAGAGGTTGTGGATTTAGGTTTAGGTATATATATTTTTGAGTTATTGTTTTCAGGAAAAATTAGGAATCAAAGGAAGGTTCTTAGGTTTTTTACTAGAAACTGCGATGGTGCACGTCAGACCGGTGAAGGAGGTAGCGGCACCATACAGTTTCTAGGTTTGGGGTGGAGACTATTTAGACTTTATAGAGAAGGATAGTGCTATATAGAGGGGGAAGGATCTGACTTCAAGACTGCGGTAGTCTCCGGCGTCGGTTGATAGTAAAAAGGGACAACGGTCATTGGTTTTTGGGTTTTGAATGGGTGTTCTGGGTTGTTGAAGTTTTTGTTTAGAAAAGTAACAGAAATTTGTAAAGCTGTTAGAGAAGGACAAAGTTGAAGTTTTAGAGAGAAATAGAAGTAAAAACAAGAAAAACTTCTGATATTTTTTGAAGCACCGCGTTTTAACGAAGGAGGTTGTTGACCCGTGATTTACCGGAGATTTGGCCCAACTCGGGTTATCCATTTAGGCTATTGAAGGTTTTTTTCTCGTTCTCTTTTCTTATTTATTTTATTATTAGTTTTTTATTTTTTTCTCTTAAATTAATATTTGATTTTTTTATGGATTTTCTTATAGAATGTGTTGTTTGAATATATAATTGCTTGATATTTACATGATTACTTAATATTTTATGTGTATTTTTTGACATGATTATTAATTAATTATATGATCATTTATATTTACTGCATGTATTTCTTTTTATATATTTTATTTAATTTTTTCCTAAATAAAAAAAGCGGTTTTCAAAATAAATTCATGAAGTTTTACTAAATTATTAGAAGATTTTTAATGAATTTAATTTTTATGAATTCTATCAAACTATTGGAGAATCTCATAACTAAATTTTTATTAAAAAAATAAATTATTTTCACAAAAAAAATAAAATTTCAATCTTAGCAACAGATTGGAGGATAATCTAGATAGAAAGTCTTATCAATAGATTGGAAGATATTTCTGACTATAAACTTGATTTATAAATATTTATTTCTGAAAACAAAATTAAATGCATCTGACAACGGAGCCTTTTCAAAGCATGATAAATAGTCTTATTGAATACTCCTAAGGTGAGAAAATGTTCTTAAATTATTACCAACATATTGGATTAATTTAATGAAAAATTCCAATATTAAATTATTTGATAAATTTTAAATATGTTTTAAGGCTTGGATAACTTGAAATCAAACTAGTTTCATTTTTTGGAGGGGCATTGTGAAGGTGCTATAACCTTCTTCACATGTAACTATACTCCTGAACCTAAATCTAGTTTCGTGAACTAAAACCTACTATTTAAATATACCTAATTCAATCTTAGGACTCCTCTTTAAATAGGACATATTCAGTTAGGTGGCCAATTGCATCTAAACAAAAAAGATTAATGATGACTCAAAAAGTTTATGTCTAAGCGGTAAGTCCACAAATCTATACGTTATAGCAATTTGGTAACTTCACTATGGAAACCGAAAGTAAGGCTAGTAAATGATTTCTTGTTATTCAAGCTTAATTTAAGAAATTTAAGATTTTTTTCTTTTTTGTTTGTATTTTATTTGTTTTATTTGTTTATTTATTTATTCATTTTATATATCTGTCATTCAGTTGCAAATGCATAACATGAGCTCTACATCTGAGTTCTGTCCTTTATGAGGGAGTAAAATAAATATGCCTTTGTGAGATTTCATGTCTCCACATGGGCTAGCAAAAAAGTCCCATTCAAATTGAATTTTTTTTGCATGTAACCTATAATGGATGAAGATTAGGGTACCTTACTAGTTTATAATGGATAATGATATGAGGAACAATTTGAGAACCATTAGATTGTCAAACGTATGAAGCTAGTATGTAAATAAACCCTAAGTGTATGAACCTAAGTTAGAGCCATGCCTTGTTTTAAGTTAGAAAATCCTAAATAAGACATATGATGGGATATTTATTTTGCTTAAAAATCTATATATTTTTCTTTTTGTATATTATTTGCTTACTAACCCTTTACATTGTTTTTTGTATATATTATATTGTTCTTTGTATGTATCATGTTTATTAACCTTTTTCTTTTATTTTATATGCATGCATCATTAAACCCTCCTTATTGCATTCATGCATTTTTACATTCAATCTCCTGCATAATCGAATGGTTCCACAAACATCACTCTAAATATGCACCTAAATTATGGTAAATCAAGATTCAAGGATAGCTCGACCAATTCATCATAAATATAATACTCGAGCTCAAGTCAGACAAATGGAGCAAGAAAATGTAAGTTGTATTGAGAAGCTAGAGAAGGTTCAAAAAGAAATTAAAGGGGAGTTAAGCAAAATCCTTAAAGCTTTGGGTAAGCTAAATAAGGGTAAGATTACAGAAAAAGATGCTAGACCTAAAGACCATCAATTGTAGGATATTGTTGATCTTTTATATCTTCCTAGTTATAGCCTACATCAAGCCTAGTTCACTTAAGGCACTTTATCATAACAACTCACATTCTCGGTAGGATATACTTACACGAGAATGCCATATACATCAATTCAGTGGCAATTTCAAAGTTTTGCTAATCCTATATTTATCAAAAAGACAGTAGAGGTAGTTTTGACCTTCAACTTAGGTAACCTCAAGGAGAATAAGAAATTAAAATCGAAGGCAGGTGAAAGTGTAAAGGACTCGAAGTCTGAATATAAGATGAACTTGCTAGAGGAAAGACTACGAGCCATTGAGGTTATAGATTTTTATGGCTCTATAGATGCTGCTCACCTTTATTTGATCTCAAATGTTGTGATTCCTCTTAAATTTAAAGTTTCAAAGTTTGAAAAGTACAATGGTACTAAGTGTTCGATAACATATGTCACTATGTATTGTTGGAAAATGGCTGCCTACACTAGTAATGAAAAGCTAGTGATGCATGCATTCTAAGACAGCCATATTGGCTTAGCTGCAAGGTGGTATGTTTAGCCAGATTGAACCTGCATTCACTTTTAGAATGAGCTCGCTCAGGCATTTATTTTGGATATTTTGGTTGAATCCACGATAGTTAATGGTGGTCGAAATCTGGTTTGGTGAACCTTTTTGGGCAAGGTTGAATTTTTCAATGACCAGTTGAATTTTCTGATGCTAGATTTTGGATTTAAAGGTGGCCTTTGAATTTCATGGTTGAATGTTTGGAGAGAATGAGGAAATTTAGCTAAAAAGAGAAATAACCAGGGTAGTCTGAAGAAAAATAGCTGAAAAGTGCCTTTTATATTAATCCAAAATGACAATGTTTTGGGAGTTAAAGATCCGCATCCCAACCTGTGGTGACCTATGCCCGCTTGGAACCCGACCCAAAGCATAAGTTTTTTATTTCCCATTTTCTTTTTTTTTTTATTTTGATTTTGATTTTTTTCTTTGGTTTTGATTTTTTTTGTTTTTATTTTCTTTCTCTGTTTTTTTATTATTTAAATTGTTAATTAAATTTGAAACGATAAAAAAAAGAAAAAAGAAAATTTGGTAAGATTATTTATGATTTTATTTGTTTATATATATATATATTTCACGTGATTGTTAATTAATTGCATGATACTTTATTATAATTGCATGATTATTTATATTAATTGCATAATATATTATATTATTGTGTGATATTTATATTATTTCTATGATAATTTTTGTTTATTTTAATTGATTTTTTTTCAAATTTTAAAAATGTGTTTTCAAATAAAAATAAATTTCCAATCCTACCAAACTATTAAAGGATTTAAATATTGAATTAAGTCTTACCAAACTATTGAAGGACTTAATGAATTTTCTTGAAACAAATAATTTTTTAATTTTACTAACATATTAGAGGATAATTTTTGACAAAAAATCTTATAAATAAATTGGAAGATCTTTTTTTAAAATAAATTGTTTTTTTACGAGAATAGATTGTGAATCTCCGATGCTAAAATTACCAAGAGCATTGCAAATAACAATCTTTATGTAAATTCTTAGGTGAGAAAATCTTTTTTAAATTTTACCCACATATTGGAGAATTTAGATAAAAATTTTTTATACAAAGATTCTAAATCTTATTATCACAAATTACAAGTTTTTTTACAAAAAATTTTAAATGAATTCAATGGCTAAGCCTATTTAGAGTGGGATACTACTCTCCATGAATGCTCTTGAAGTGAGAAAATTATCTTAAATTACTATCAAACTATTAAAGTAATTTTAGGATCAATTTTCAATAATTAAATTATTTGGTAAAATTATAAAAGTGCTTTAAGGCTTGGATAACTTGAAATTAAATTGGTACCATCATTTGGATGGACGTTGTGAAGGTGCTATAAATTTTCTCATGTGTAACTGTACTCCTAAACCTAAAATTTGGTTTAGTATATTAGAATCTATCTTTTAAAAATACCTTAATCAAGTTTGTGATGTCTCTTTAAAATAGGACAAATTTAGTTAGGTGGCCAATCATACCCAAACAAAAAAGATTGGTGGCGACTCCTAAGTTTATATCTAGTGATAGGTTTATAGGTCTATATGCTATGATAGTTTGGTGACTCCACTAGGGAGATCAAAACTCAAGCCAGTAAATGATTTCTTGTTATCCAAGCCTAACTTAATAAATTTAAGAATATTTCTCCTTGTTTGTATTTTATTTATTTATTTATTTTTCATATCTATCATTCATTTTGCACATGTATAAAATGAGGTTTATACTTGAGTTTCATCCCTTATGATTGAGTAAAGTACATACATCTTCATTAGATTTCATGTTTTTGCATGGGTTAGCCAAATATTCCTACTCAAATTAAACCATTTTCACATGTAACCTATAATGAGTGAGGATTAGGGTGCTTTACTAGTTTATAATGGACAATAATGAAAGGAACATTTAGGAACCTTAGACTGTTAAACCTTTGAACCTAGCATGTAAATAAATCCTAAGGGTCTGAACCTAAGTTAGAGCCATGTCTTCTCTTGTGTTAAAAAATTCTAAATAGGAAATATGATGGGATATTTATTCTGCTTGTAAATTTATATATTATTTTTTTGTATATATTATTTGCATACTAACCTATATATTGTTTTTTGTATGTATTATATGCATGCATTCGAATAATTAGATTTATCATGAGTAATTACCACAAAATAGTTTTAATAAGAAGAATCTTAGTTACATTCATGGAAAGCCTAGCAAAGTCTTTTACTAGTATGAAAAAAGAGTATGAAGAGTTGAAGCTTGCAAACAAAAGGTTAAAAAGGGAAGTTCAAATATTGGAACAAGAAAAAGATGAATGAAAGAGTTTGTTCACTATCCTTAACATAACACGGTCATCTACCAATCTGAAGCTAGCCTAACTTTTGGAAAAAAATAGACAGTTGCAAGCATAGATATAAGAAAAGAAAGAGGCACTCTTTAAGACACAAAGGCACATTTAAATCCTAAATGGGGTTATGGTTGAAATTAGAACACAAATGGGGGCTGTGAATGAAGAATATGAGCAAATAAAGGAAGCATATGTGAGAAAACATGGCCAGTTGTAGTCTTTACTTGACCAAATCACTATGGCTACTTACAAAGCCAATGACAAGGTAAAATGGGTCAAAAAATGGAAGACAAGGGTCCACTAGTAAGGGCACATGGCTAAGAACTACTAGATTTCCTTAATGAAGTGCAAAGCCAATATTGACAAATAAAAGATTTCTTTCCTTAATAAATTTTAGATTTTTCATGGATGTAATATTGGATTTAATTAAAAATAGCTTTTAATTTAATAAATATTTTCTTTTGTTAACAATTTTTATGTGGTAAATTCTCATTATTGCATTATTGCATTCATTCTTATGTATAATTGGATGTTTTCATAAACATCATTCTAATTATGAACCCTAATTATGGTAAATCAAGGTTTAAGGATAGCTCGACTAATTTAACACCAATATAATACTTAAGCTCAAGTTAGAATAATGGAGTAGGATAATGCAAACTGCTTTGAGAAAATAGAGAGAGCCCAAGAAGAACTCAAGAAAGAGTTAAACAAAATCCTTGAAGCATTAGGCAAATTGAACAAAGGAAAGGTAGTAGAAAAATATGCTTCATAAGATGTTGCTGAGCCTCTATATCTTTTCGGTTATGGCCCATATCAAGCCTAGTTTTCCTTCGCATTAATTTACATTCCTTGCAAGATATACCTATCTTGGGATGCCTTCTATGTCCACTTAAGGGCAATTTCAAAGTTTTACTGATCCTGTCTTCATAAAAAAGGTAATTGAACCGATTCTAATCTTAGTCCCTAACTTAGATAACCCAAAAGAAAATGAGAAGCAAAAATTAAAGGTAGTTGAAAGTTTAAAAGATTCAAAAGCTAAACAGAAGATGAACCTATTACAATAAAGATTATAGGCCATTGAAGGTATAAACTTTTATGACTCCATAGATGTTGTGATTCTTCAAAAATTTAAGGTTTCAAAGTTTTAAAAATATGATGGTACTAAATGTCCAATCACACATATCACTATATACTATTGGAAGATGACTGCCTATACTAGTGATGAAAAGCTATTGATGCATGTGTTCTAAGATAACCTTACTAGCTCAGCAGCAAGCTAGTATGTTCAGCTAGATCGAACCTGCATCTATTATTAAAAAATGCTCATTCAGGTAATTATAGACCTAGTTCTTGATCGTCTTTCTTTGTAAAGTATGAAGAAAAAGATAATAGAATCCTTTAAAGAGTATGCTCAATGGTGGAGGGATATGGTTACTCAAGTTCAACCTCCTCTAATTGAGAATGAAACTATAATGCTATTTGTTAGCATCTAAAAAACACCCTATTATGAGAAGATAATAGGGAACACAATAAAAAACTTTATTAACATGGTGATCTTAGGGGATATAATTAAAAATGCTATCAAAAGTGACAGGCTTGAAAAAGAAGAGATAAGCATTGTTGAGAAAGGTAGAGTGCCCAAAAAAAAAAAGAAACTAAAGCCCAAGCTATGATTTTTGAAGGGCAACAGTTTAGAAGTTATGCTTTATGTCCACCACTTGTTCATCCAACTTACTACTATGCAATTAATAATATTGCACAAGCCTCTTACCAGCCTCATTACCCAACCATGAACAACATCTCTCCAAGTTCTTATCAATTAGCCTTTCAAACATCCACGCATAGGCCTAGTCTTATCACTGTATCAGTCTCAAGGCTTAACAACCAAGCAAGTGGTTTAAGAAGATTAAGGAATAACTAAGAGAAAACTCACATTGATCCTATACCCATCACATATATTGAGCTATTCCTAAAATTAGTCAAGAATGGCTCGGTATCTCTAGTTCATTTAGAATCATTGAGCCACCCTTTCGCAAATGGTATAATGTTAATGCCATATGTGATTACCATAATAGGAATATGGGTCACTCTATAAAAACCTACCCTTACTTTCAAGCACAAGGTACAAAGTTTGATTCGAGTAGGCTTGACAAGTTTTAACAAATCAAAGTAGCTGAATATCAACAATGAACCTATACTTGATCACCCAAGGGTATAATTTTAGGAAAGATACAAAAAGGTTGATTGAAATTGCTTGTCATCTAAAGATTTCTTTAGAATATGAATCTCTTTTATGTATTTGAATTTTTTTTCATAATTTTAATAAAAGTGGTAAGTATGATGCATTTTCATGACTTTTCTCTTTTATGTGAATATCCATTATATGCTTTTAACATTTCACATCTTTTCTTATATCCATTCCCAAATTCCAAATAATGAATGTTCATACAGTCATGATGACAATTTAAGGTTTAATTTTGAAAACATCATTCATATTCATATGATTGATAAATTGAGATTGTTAATCTATTAGGATTGTTAAATAAAGGAAGACAAATTTAGCAAAGAATTTTACTCATTGAAAGATGAAATTGATACAATATGTGATCTTTGTTTTTGGTTAATAAATGTTCTTCATTAAGAGTATTCATATTTGAGATGAGAAATGGCCATCTTTCTTTTATCCTTCACACAAAAAGTAAAATTATCTTTTGTTACCTCATTTAAGCCTATTGAAATTTTCTTTCATGAAACCCTAAGTAAGGATCACCCTTACACTAGGGGCTAAGTTTGAGAAGCTTGTTTATGAAAAGGAAAGTGAAGATCTTTAGTGAATTTAGGGGCAAAGCACTTTTGTTCTCAAAATTTTCTTGAAAAATAATGAAAAGTGCAAAAAAAAAAAAACACAAAAACAAAAGAAGAAATTGATAAAGAAAAGTGTCGAGGTGCTCTACACAAAATGAAATGATCCTTGGTTTGTTTACCCTTCAAATATAGTTTGGGCCTGTTTATCCGTTTCTTTTATAACTCATCCCCATAGCCTACGTTATGTCCCTTAAAAATCCATTTCGATCGAATGTGAATACTTGAATTAGAATCATGAGTTGAACTAAGGTAGATTTGTAATTAGATTGTTTGCTATTTTGGTGTAATTGATGGATCAAGTGGAAAAGAAATAAAAAAAATTGATGCAAAAAAAAAATGCAAAAAATGCAAAATAAAATGAAAAAAAGAGGAAAAAAAGGAAGACTTAAACTAAAAACTCGAAAGGGTAGTTTAAGTAAAAATGGAAACTTAGGAAAGTAGATTTATTTGAGAATCCCAGAAAAATGGATAATGTTTGGCTCAAAATCAAGAATATTAATGGAATGTGTTTTTAAGAAAGAATTATAAGTTGAAATTCAAAATTGTCTGAATAGTCATTATTATGGATGTTAATATCCCATTTAAACAACCATAGTATTTTGCTTTTGTTTACCTTTGATTTGTTCTTGACTAGATTTCTTTCGATTATGAATACCCATTTTTCTTGTTTTTTTACCAAGTATGCATTCCTTGAATAAATTAAGGAAATGTATCATATTTGTCATGAATTAGAATGATGATAAATAAGTGAATGATAATGTCCATTAAAGATTCTTCCATTCCTTTGAAAGAAATCCAAGATGACAGAAGTGAAAAAAAGCTTGAAAAGATTATTTAAAAAGAGCAAATAAGATAACCCGATGATGAATATAATGATTGATTGGTCAACATATCCTATAAGTTATGACCAGATACAAGAAAATAACATGGATGGAATGATGGAATTTGTTTTGAAATCATTAGTTTTGAGAAGTTAAAAAGGAATATATGAGATGGTGGAGTTTTGAAAACCTTATTACCATAATTGGAATTTCATGGCATTAATTTAGTGACATCTACATTACATACATTGTGTTTGCATTGTTGTTTGAACAAGTACATATATATAATTTGATGAACATTTGAATCCTTGATAATTGCATTTGCATCATGGTGGGGCATGCATTTGCATCATATAAAGAACATTTGAATTATAGTATGGCACCTGCAGTCTTGTTTAAGACATGTATTTGTATCATTTAATGAGAATGTGAATTGTCGCATTTGTATTATTATCATGACATTTATCGCATACAAGAATTTAACTTTGAAGGGAGAAAATGTTTTACTTTTAAATCTTCAAATGAGTAAGATCTTTCATGATAAGATTTTTTTGGAAAGGAAAACATTCCAAACTTCTAAAGTTATAGAGCCTTTATTTAAATGAGTTTTTTTTTCCAAAAATAATCAAGATTTATAAGACCTCTGACCAAAATTTTCGAATGAGAAGTTTTGAAATTTTGGATGTGAAATACTAAAGTTTTGAATGTGAATTTTGAAAGTTTTTTATGTGAATCCATTCGTTTTTAAATGAAAAACTTTAACTTTTGAGCATGAATATTTGAAATTTTCGAATAAGGATCTTTAAATTCTGGCTGTAAGCCTTGCAATTTTTAATGTGAATCCCTGAATTTGTTTGAAATATGAAACTTTAAATTTTTTATGTAAAACACTAACAAAAATCGTTTGAATGCCAATCTTTCAATCTTGTATGTGAATTACAGTTTGTGAATCTTTACAATGACGAAGTTGAAATTCTTGCGAATCTGAAAACCTTGTAAATCTTTAAATTTTTGTGAATCTAAAATTTTTTTGAATCTTCAATTCTTACGAATATGAAATTCTTACAAATTTTTTAGTTCTTGCAAATTTGAAAGTTTTGTGAAACTTTGAGTTCTTAAGAATTTGAAAAGCTTGAAAATCAATAATTCTTGCAAATCTAAAAATCCTTGTGAATCTGAAATTCTTACGAATCTTTAAATTCTTGCAAATATGAGTTCTTGTAAAATCTAAGTTTTTATGAATTTTGAATTCTTACAAAATTGAAATTCTTTTGAATTTGAGTTCTTGTGAATCTAAAATTAGAATCTTCAATCCTTACAAATCTTTTTAGCTCTTGCCAATCTAAATTCTTGTGAATTTGAAATTCTTGCCAATCTGAAAATTCTTACAAAATTGAAATTTTTGCTAATCTTTAAATTCTTAAAAATTTATAAATTCTTGCAAAATTGAAATTCTTGCACATATTGTAATTCTTTTGAATTTAAAATTCTGGCCAACTTGAGTTCTTGTGAATCTTCTAGTCTTTTGAGTCTAATTTCTTGCGAAACTAAAAATCTTGCAAATCTTGGAGTCTTAGAATCTTTCAATGAAACCTTGCGAGTCTTTGAAGTTTTGTGAACCTTTAAATTTAATGACAAACCCTTAAATTTTCAAATTGTGAATATTTGAATTTCAAGGTAAAAATTTTTGAATTTTTTTGGTCCTAAACAAAATGGATGTCTTTTAATTTTTATACAGTTCCTGTTTCACAGAAAATACACAAAGAATGGTAGCTTTATACACTCCATTTTGTTTGAAAACATTTTTAGAATCAAATTAGGCTTCAACTGTAAAGTGGGCCGATTGGAAAACTTTGAGCCCAAGAATTGAAAGCCCAAAAATTTTAATTTTAATTTTAATTTTAGTTTTAATTTTAGTTTTAATTTTGATTTTGGTTTTAGTTTTTATTATTTTGTCAAAAAGTAAAAAAAAAAAGTAAAAAGTAAAAAAACAATAAATAAAAATAAAAAAGGAAAAATTAGAAAAAAAGGTGAAATATGGAAAATCGTTGGATATCTTGATATTTATCCCAAAAATCAAATTTGGAAATTAATCACAGGACTTCACAAAGGAAAGTCAAGGACAGATCGTTGGGGATCCTAATTTGCATGAAAAGGGAAATCAAATCTCAAGAGATCAATTACAAAAGAAAATTAGTGATTCGATTGAATTAATTTTTCTAAAATTAAAGGGATTAAATCCTTATATAGCACACATAAAAGAAACAAAGGGGGAAAACAATTAGGAGCAAGCAATTGGTAATACACATTCAACAATGAAGAATAATAAGCAAAAACAAATTAAAACAATCAAAGGATTCTAGGTTTGTGATTCTAGATTCTTGGTGCTATTGAAATCGGTTTGGGGTTTTAAAATTGCTAGTTGATTTTTGATTGTTGGTTTCTAGGTATTGATTGGAGCTTTTAAGATTGCTTTGATTCTAGGTTTTGATTGTGGATTTTGGTCTTTTGAATATGGGATTTTTGGATTTTTGTTGGGAATTTTTTAAGAATTTGTTTGAATTTGAGTTTTTCTATTGAATTTTCTAGTCAGTTTTGGATTTTTCGATTGAATCCACAATGGTCAATGGTGGTTGAATTCTGGGTTGGTGAACTTTTTTGGGCAAGGTTAAATTTTTTTACGATTAGTTGAATTTCCTGACATCGGATTTTGGATTTAAGGGTGGCCTTTGAATTTCACAATTTAATGTTTAAAGAGAATAAGAAGGAAATTTAGCTAGAGAAAGAAATAGCTAAGGCAGTCTAAGGAAAATGAGCTAAAAAGTGCCTTTTATATTAATCCAAAACAACGTCATTTCAAGAGTCAAAGATTTGTGTTCCAACCTATGGTGATCCGTGCATCTACTCGCTTGGAACCCAACCTGGAGCACAGGTTTTCTATTTTCCATTTTCTTTTATTTTGATTTTTCTTTTCATTTTTGGTCTTTATTTTTTTGTGTTTATTTTCTTTTTCTATTTTTTATTATTTAAATTGTTAATTAAATTTGAAAGGATGAGAAAAAAAAAAGAAAATTTGGTAAGATTATTTATGATTGTTTTTATTTATTTATATATATTTTTTGCATGATTGTTAATTAATTGCATGATACTTTATTATAATTGTATAATAATTTATATTAATTGCATGATATATTATATTATTACATAATATTATATTATTTGAATGATAATTTTAGTTTATTTTAATTGATTTTTTTTTCAAATTTAAGAAAAAGGTTTTCAAAAACAATAAAATTGCAACCATACCAAATTATTGGAGGATTTAAATTTTGAATTAGGTCTTACCAAACAATTGGAGGACTTAATGAATTTTGTTGAAACAAATAATTTTTCATTCTTACTAACATTTTGGAGGATAATCTTTGACAGAAAATCTTACTAACATATCGAAAGATCTTTCTAAAATAAATTATTTTTTATAAAATTAGATTGTGAATCTTGGTGATGGAATCACTAAAAGTGTTGCAAATAGCAATCTTTATGTAAATTCTTAGGTAAGAAAATCTTTTCTTAATTTTACCAACATATTGGAGAATTTAGATATAAAATTTTGATACCAAGGTTCTAAATCTTATTATCAAAAATAAAAGTTTTATATAAAAAATTTAAATGAATCCGATGACGGAACCTTTTAAGAATAGAACATTAGTCTCCATAAATACTTCTGAGGTGAGAAATTATCTTAAATTATTACCAAACTATTGGATTAATTTTAGGATCAATTTCCAATAATTAAATTATTTGGTAAAATTATAAAAATGTTTTAAGGCTTGGATAACTTGAAATCAAACTGGTATCATCCTTTAGATGAGTGTTGTGAGGGTACTATAATATTTCTCACTTGTAACTGCACTTTCAAACATAAAATTTGATTTAAGAGACTAAAATCTACCTTTTAAAGATACACGAATCAAGTTTAGAATCTTTTTAAAATGGGACAGATTTAATTAGGTTGTCAATCACATCTAAATAAAAAAAAATGATGGTGACTCCTAAATTTATGTCTAGTAGTAGATCCATAGATCTATACGTTATGATAGCATAAAGTACAACAAAAATGTGACTGCTATGGAATGTAGCAGATTTGGCATCACAATTGGGAGAAATGATATGAACAAAAATAAAACATAAAAACATAAACTCATATACTTCAAATTTAAAACTAGAATGAGTTAAAAAATAAAAAGTAAAAACATGAATCTAAAACAGCATACGCTATTAACAAAAGTAAAAGAAATGAAGTTCCATGAAAGGGCTCAAACTATTACTACCATGGAGAATAGACAGCATAGTTTGGCCCTTATTCCAAGCTTAATAGCCTATTCAATGCATCATCCCTTATCTAAAGCTAGATATTAAATAGAGAAGTGAAAGAGGACAAGTTTGAGACAAACTGCAAAGGAAAAATCTGTGGAGAAAACATAAAACAGTGGCCAAATTGTTTACTGCACTATCCAAAAGAATAAAGTAGGAGAAATGGTGTCTACTTGAAGGTAAGACTCCTCTCCCTTTGTGATAGTAGAAAATTTCCTTTTTATAGTAGCTTTCTAGGATTTTTTATGGCCAAATGCTCATCCATTTTAAAGCCACATCAGCAGCTATATGGCAGCAATAAATAGTAGCTTAGCAATGTCATTTTTTGAAGGGGGCAGGTTATAGTTCAACTAACTTTATCTTTTTCTAGTTGTAGTTGAATTTTTTCCATTTCATGCACCAATGGCATGGCAAGAAGTGGCCAAGTCAACACCTCAATCAAGCAAATTATGTGTGCTAAAATGAAAAATACTGGAGTTCAACTTGTGATAGCAAGTAAAGATGTCCTAATTGGGTTATTTTTTCAAAAACTCTTGGCCACATTTGGGGCAACATGCTTTTTTTTATGCAATGTAAAAAATGTGGCATTTTTCTCCTCATCTAATTGTCATCCAATGGCTAATAAAGGTGCACCAAAATGCCAAGTAAGCAGCCCAAAATTTTTCTCTCTTTGTGCATCATTTTTAGGTTCTATCTACCAAGGTAGTAGTTGATTTTGTTCCCTTGCCATGTAGAAAATATCATGTATTTTAAGAGTGATCTTGTGCTTCTTGCAATAGCCAATAGGAGTGTAGTTTACGTCCAAGTTAGCAGCTACTTTAATGTCTCATTTTGGATAGTACACGATTGCATATAGTGGAGGCAAATTAGATTTAGACATTGACAATTTGCAACATAGTTGGTGACTCCTCTTTTTAGCATCAAATGTAGCATTTATTGTCCACTTCGTGAGCTAATCAACAAGCAAAATCATGACAAGTTAGCAATTAAGGTGTCCACTTCTTGAGGGAGCACTCAATGTCATTTGGAGGAGCTGGTTGATCAATTTGTGAGATGTCATCAATAGCCATTTGTATTTTTCCTAACTGGTTATTCTCTTTTGTAAAGTTGAAAATGTGACGCTCCTAATCTTAAAATTCAGCCCATTGCCTTCCATAAATGACAACTCATCCTTTTGTAATCTTGTGTCATTCTTCTTTCGTGAATGAACTCACTAAATCTAGCCTGCTTCATGACTTTATTTTATGACTCAAATCATGGCTTAAATTCAAAAATCATCTAGGCTCCCTACATTCTTCATACACACATATCTTGTAATTGTAGCACATAAAATTGTGTCTTGGTAGCTATAATGCTTCTTCAAATTGTGCCATGCACACTTCTAATTTGGCCACTCATATGCCAAATCATCTTCATTACTTAAGTAACCTACTTAATGGACAATTAAATAAATTTAGATGATAATTAAATTAAATTGCTAAGAATCAAGCAAATTTAGTCAAGTTATGACCATAATTAGTCAAATTAAGTTCATGATAATTCTATAAAAAATAGAATTATCATGTACCCATTGTCTAACACAAATCATCACAATTAACTTATAAAAGAAATTTATTGAACATAACCAAAATATAACAAGCATTTTGATAATTTAAGAACCATAAAAATAAGACAATGTTCTATAGATGGATGTCTTAGGACCAAAACCTTTTCACTTTTTAGTCTTGCTTACTTTAATTTCTACAAATCGATTGAAGGAAATTATTTTTATAACTTTATCCCCAAAAATGTTTCTAAACATCCTATTTGATCTGGGCCCAAGCTAATTAGGCTTAAATTAATTGGGCCTAATTTGATTGGGTCCAAATTAATCCAAGCCCAAATTTTATATACTTGCTTTTATTATTGTTATTATTATTATTACTACTACTACTACTACTACTACTACTACTACTACTACTACTACTACTACTACTAGTACTTTTATTTTATTTATCTAATTTTACGTTTTATCTTGACTATTTATTTATTTTTTTTCTTTATTTGATTTTTATTATGATTTATCTCTAAATTCAATTTCATTTACCTTTAAATATAATATTTTTTTCTTTTATTTTTATCAGATTCGGTTAGAATAAAAAAGAAAAAGGATAATGGAATGATTATTTATTTGAAGAGGATTTGGCCGTGAGAAGGTTGGATTGGATTTTTCTCTTAAAGTGATAATTCATATCTTAATTGAATGAAAGGTTTTTTAGATAAAATTCAATTTTTATCCGGTGATAAGGTAAAATTTTGGAAGAATCTAGACCCAAATAGAATACCAATTGAACTCGTATTCTCATTTATAAAAGGCCCTATAATCAGCAATCAGAAAAATATAACAACAGATAGCAGTCACAGCAAAAAAATTAAGAAAAGTAAAATAAGGAGATTTTTGGTAGAGAAGTTTTTGTTTCTAAAATTTTATGGAGTTTTGGTTTTTATTCTGCCATTCGAGTGTTTAGGAAGTTAGAAGGTTTAAATTGGTTTTTTTTTTTTTGGTGAATTTTCTACAATTTTTTTAGAAAATTCTTGATTCTATTTGAATTTTTTGGTCAGATTCAAATTTTCTAGCAAAGTTTCGCATGATTCCCAAAAACTAGCCAAAATACCCAGAATCTAGTGTACCTTCGATGGTCTTTTCCTAATTCTTGATGAATAACCTAGAAACTAGTGACATTTATTAGTGACGTTAAAGATCATGGCAGTTGTAATCTGTAAAATGAAGAGAGAGAAGGGAGATGAAGTAGATTTTGAAAAAAAAGAAACCAAAATTTCAACCTTTTATATTGCCCAAAAGCTACATCATTTTAGTTATGGATAACTTAGGATCATCGTATCACCCCAAAGTTCAACTCAACCCGTAATGCCTCAACTTGGTTCCCAATAGCCATAATCTTTAGTTTAGTTGAGCCATTCCCAAGTTGTCCCAACCAATCTTTCTCTTTGCAACCGAGCCGTATCTTATGCCAAGCCAAGCAATGATTGTTTTTGCTTTTTCTTTTCTTTTTTATGTTATTTTGCTTACTTTTTTTTAGTGAATTTTTTTTTAGAAAAAATAAATAAAAATATTTTCCAAAATTAATGAAAATTTTAAAATACCAATTTTTCTTTAAATAAAAAAATATTTCAAGAAATGTTTGACAAAAAGTTGAAATATCAATTTTTCTTAAATAAAAAAATTTCAAAAAAAAGTTTTAAGGAAAAATTAAAGTATCAATTTTCTTGAAATAGAAAATATTTCAAAAAATATTTTGAGAAAAAGTTGAAATATCAATTTTTTTAAAATAAAAAGGAATTTAAAAATTTAAGAAAAAGTTAAAGTATCAAAATTTTCATAAATAAAAATTAATTTTGAAATTTGAGGAAAAAATTGAATTATTAATTTTTCCTTAAATAAAAAATAATTTCAAACATTGAGAAAAAAGTTGAAGTATCAAATTTTCCTTTAAATAAAAAGAATAATTTCAAAATTTGAGGAAAAAGTTAAAGTATTAGTTTTTTCTTAAATAAAAAATAATGATTTCAAATGTTTTAAGGAAAAGTTAAAGTATCAATTTTCCTAAAATAAATAAAAAAAAATTTTAAATTTTCCCTTAAAACAAATAATTTTTTAAAATTAAAGGAGAGAGTTGAAATATCAATCTTTTCTTAAAAGAAAATTTTAAAGAATTTAAGGGAAAAGTTGAAGTATTAAATTTTCCTTGAAATTAAATTTTTCTAAGAATTTCATAAAAAATAAAATAAATATTAAATAATTCGACGATAACGTCTTTGTAAGAGAAACATTAGTTTTCTTATATACTCCTAAAGTGAAGGAATTCTCTTAATTTTCTATCAAAATATTGGAGTCAATTAAGAACAATTCCTAATAATTACTTATCTAGTAAGATTTTTAAAAACTTAATGGATAACATGACACAACTGATACCATCCTTTGATGGATGTTATGAGGTTACTATAATTTTTTTCATATATAATCGTACTCCTGGACCTAGCTTAGTTTCGAAGACTAGAATTTATCTTTTAAAAATACCCTAGTCAAGCTTGGGATTCCTTTTTAAAATGGGACAATTCAGATCGGTGGTCAATTACACCTAAGTAAAAAAGATTGGTGGCAACTCTTTAAGTCATATCTACTGATAAGTCTACGCGATCTATACGTTATAATAGTATGGTGACTCCACTAGAGAAAAGTTAAGAGTCAAGCTAGTAAAATCGTGTTATCTAAGCCTAACTTAATAAGTTCATAAATTTTTGTCTTGTTTTTTGTATTTTGTTTTGTTATATATTGTCATCCATTTGCATGTCCATAAAACAAGTTCTATACCTGAGCTTTGTCCCTCCAAGAGGAGGTCAAGTACCTATGTTTTCATGAGGTTTTAATGCCTCTTTAGTGCTTAGCAAAATACTCACACTTAAATTTCTACTGTAGCCTATGATGGGCGAATATTGAGGTACCGTACTAGTCTATGATGGACAATGATGTGATAAACAATTTGGAAACTTATAGGGTCAATCCCAAACCACATATAGTGAGCCATAAGGGATTTAATCCATAGGTAAAGCCATGTCTTTCCCTTTTGTAGAAATGATCCAAAATTAGGTCATATACCTTTTATTATACATGAGCTATGCACTAACTTATTTTGTCTTTTTTCTTTCTTTATATTGAATGCTAACTCTATTCTTGTTTGCTTCATATTTGCGAGAATCATATTTAGGTTTGCTATTATTTTATATATCTATTTGTTTGTTGTTTGATAATTTATTTTCATTCATGCATTTCACACATTCATAGAGCATCATCATTCATGTAATACATCCATCATATCATTTCATAATATAGAAATCTTTTGTTGGTGTAAAAATATAGAAAACATGGGTGATAAATTAGAAGCACGGATTCAAGCCCTAAAATTTAACCAAGAAGAATTCAAACATGAACTACAAGAGGTAAACACATAACTTTACAATTTTTTAAAAATGGTTGAAATTTTTAATGGGATCCATTCTAAAGAATCTTCATACCCTCTAACTTGTCTATGCATTGGAAAGACATCGAAAGCTAAAATCCATCCAAGTCCTACCAATAGCCCAAGTGAAAACCAAATTAGAAGAAAAGTGGATAAGACAAGGATCTCTAATTCCACACAAGCACCATGGATTGGTTCACACTCATATCCTTATTCCCATTCGGTTACTTTTCAACCACCCTTTTTGACATCTCAAGCAAGAACTATTCACATTCAACCAACATAGATTGGGCCAAATCAATATCCCCATCTTGCAATGTACAATGCCTTCCAAAATCCTTGTAAATATTAGCTCATCTAGCAAACAAATTTTACAATGAACCCTCAACACTATATACCCAATTATACTCTAAGACCCATACTTATAAGTCCATGAATGGCTCAACCTAAGAAATCATTGAGTATAAAGAAAGAGAGAGCCATTATCGATCCAATCCCTGTAACCTATATGAGCTATTCCGATTATTTTTCCAAAACCATTTGATTGCACTAGTTCCTTTAGAGCCACTAAATCCTCCATATCCTAAATGGTAGGACACTGAGTCTCGATGTGATTATCATTTTGGTAATACAAGCCATTCGATAGAAAATTACCTTGCCTTTAAACATAAGGTGTAAGGTTTGTTCAAAACTGGCCTATTGAGTTTTGAGGAAGATGGAAAGCCCAAGATTATTAAGAGGTCATTGCCCAGTTATAAGGGCTAAATAATTTATCCACAACAACACTAAGATCTTGAAGCTAAAGTATATGACTAGGCAATAGATTTCAGGACTTTCTTAAGGAATGTTTTTTATATTTTTTGTCAAAATAATTCTTAATTTTTAAGTAAGGAATTTTTTCTCTCTTTATTATTATGAGATAGTACTAAGAGCATGCATTCATTTATTTATTCATAATTTTTTTCTTGTGTATAAAGTTGTAGTTAGACATCATTCTTATCATCAATTATGGTATTTAAGGATAGCAAACTATCCAAGAACCTCACTCAATCAACTCACCACTAGTACAACATCAGAGTTCGAGTAAGACAAATAGAGCAAAAAAATGTGAGCCATTTTAAAAAAAATAGAGATGGCCTAAGAAAAGCTCAAGGGGGAGTTGAGTAAACTTTTAAAAGCCCTAAACAAGTTAAACTAGGGAAAAGCTATGGAAAAATATACCAACCATAAAGATCATCCATCACAGGATGTAGTCAATCTTTCATACCCTTTCGGCTATGGCCTATATCAGGCCTCGTCCATTCAAAGCATTCCACCATAATAATTCACATTCCCTATAGGGTATGCCTATCTTAAAATGCCACCCGTATCAAATTAAGGGCATTTTCAGAGTTATGTTAGCCTTATTCATACAAAAAAGGTAGTTGCACCAGTCCCTAACTTGGATGATCTAAAAGAAAGGAAAAAGTTGAAGCTGAAGGTAGTCGAGTTTATGGAAGACTTAAAATTTAAACAAAAAATGAATTTACTTGAAAAAAGGTTACGAGCTGTGGAATGAATTGACTTTTATGGCTCCATGGATGCAATTGAACTTTATTTGGTTCCTGATGTAGTTATCCCACCAAAGTTTAAAGTCTCAAAGTTTGATAAATATAATGGTATTAAGTGTTCAGTGATTCATATCATTATGTACTATCAAAAGGTGATTGCTTATACATGTGATGAGAAGTTATTGATGTATGTATTCTAAGACAACCTTATCGATTCTGTTGCTAAATGGCATGTCCAATTAGACAGAACTTGCATTACTTTATGGAAAGAATCGGCAAGGACATTCATTACCCAATACCAACACATCATAGACTTGGCTTCAAACCGTCTCTCTTTGCAAAGTATGAAAAAGAAAGCAACAAAATGTTTTAAAAAATATGCTTAGAGATGGAGACATATGACTACTTAGGTCTAACTACTTTTGACTAAAAAGAGACCATGGTATTATTTGTTAGTATCCTAAAGGCTCTATACTATGAATAGATATAAGAAATGCCACCAAGAACTTTGCTAACATAGTGATTTTTGGTGAGATAATTGAAAATTCCATCAAGAATAGCAAGCTAAGAGGAGAAGAATCAGCTAGCATAAAAAAAATGAAATACCGAAAAAGAAAAAGAATGAAGCTCAAGCTGTGAGCTATGATAATCAACAATTCAAAAGTTTTTCCCAATACCCACCGTCAATGTATCCAATTCATTATCTATCCATAAATAATGGAGCACCTTACCCCATCAACTTGTCCTACTATCTACTTATCCACACACTTTCTAATCAAGTCATACGTACAATCCCATCACTGCACCTATTGCAAAGTCTACCTTAAAACCTCATAATTAGACTAAAAATTCAAAAAGATCAGGAAACAACAAAAAAAGCTTCTTTTGATCCAATTCCTATGCATACATAGACTTGTTGCCATAGCTATTGGCAAATCATTTGTTGGCCCCTATTCATGTTGAGCCAATGAAACCTCCCTACCCCAAATAGTATGTTGCTAATACATAAGGTGACTACCATTATAGGATCATAGGTCACTCGACAGAGAATTGTGTTGCATTGAAGCATAAGGTACAACATATCATTTATAAAAGGTTGATCAAGTTTGACAATAAAGGAGGACCAAGCATCATTGAAATTTTTTTGCCCAATAATATAGTGCCATGATTTTGAGGAGATGTTTTTGGTGTTTTTTTTCATAAGTAATAAACTATAGGATAGTATTTTATGTGTTTATTTTGTATTCAGCTCACATTTCAATAAAATAACAAGTTGATTTCATTGCATATTTTTCTTTTTATCTTTGCTTTTATATATCCTTTCATATTTCACTCATTTTCATATTCAAAATAATGAATGTTCAGACAATTGTGACAATAATTTGGGATTCGATCATGGAAATTTCATCCATACTGATGAGATTGACGATTCAAACCCTTAGTCTGTTGGGATGAATTAGAGTTGGCATAAAGTCATTCTAAGAGAAGTGGTCCCTTATATCCATAAGCTTACTTTAATTCAGTATAGGCTTTTTAAAGAAAGTATTCATGTTTGAGATGAGAAATGACAATCTTTCTTTTACCTTTTCACAAAACGTAAAATCACCCATTTATTACCCATTTTGAGCCTATTATAATTTCTTTGAAAAAAACCCACCAAGGATTACCTATCATATTAGAGGGCAAAGTTTGAGAAAAAAATCTATTTGTCAAAAAAAAAAAAAAAGAGTCACAAATGATTACTAGGGTAGAAAAAAGAAAAAAACAGGAAAAAGGAAAAAATCTCTTATGTGTGAATCCTTCTTGAGAAGAAAAATTGAAAGAAAAAATGAGATGAAAGGAAAAATGAAAAAGATAGAAAATATGAAGGCATTTGATAAAAAATAGGGCAAAATGCGAAGGTGCTTTAAATAATGAGAGATGATCTTGTGGTTTACACCTTCTTAAAGATATATTTTTGAGTTTATGTTATCTTTTTTTTATAACCCTTCACCATAACTTAAGTTACGTGCTTTAAAAATCCATTCAATCAAACATGAATGCTGAAATTGAATAATCATATATTAAATTAGCGCATACATAGGGTATGATTAAATGAAAATAAGGGCAATGAGGACTTATGTTTTAAGGATTCATATGAAATTAGTGAGAATGTCTATGGGGAATGAAGTGAAAAAAAAATGAAAAACAAAAGAGAAAAAATGAAAAATAAAAAGGAGGAAAAGAAAGACTTAAATCATAAACCTAAAAAGGTGATTTAAGTAAAAAAAAAAAAAGATATATTGTCTTGAAACATGAAAAGACAGCTTAAGAGTATTTAGAAGTCCAATGGGCTAAAGAGCAAATTTTGGATTTTAAGCTTAAAGAGATCAAAAACAACAAAATGAGTTTTTAAGAAAGAACTCTGAATTGGAGTAAAAAAAATTGTCTAAATATCCATTATTTTAGGTGTTCAAATCTCATCCAAACATTTATCCGAGCAATATGCTTTGGCATTACCTATCTATCTATTATCCTTCACTGCACTTGTCCATATTTTTTAAACCACTTTATTCTTCATCATTTTTCTTTTTTGCTTTCTCATAATGAGAAAATATGTAATGAATCACATTTTTCATAAAATTGGAATGATGAGAAATAAATGGAAAAATGCATAAAAGATCCTTACATTACTTAAAAAAGAAAATTGATAATGATAAGAGCAAAATAAAGATAGTGTGATGAAAGAAATTTGTGAAAATGTTGAGCCACAGAACTTTCAAAAGAAAGAAAAGGCATTTTAAACAAATTTTAGATCTCATGGAAAGATATTTTGACTCATAGAGTGATTGATAAAAACTAAAAAGATAACCAATCTTGAAGATGAAAAGAAAGAAAAAGACTTCAGAACTTTTTTAACACAATTATGGGTGTATTCATTACATCTTATTTATTGTATGACATTTATTGCAAATGAGAATTATGAATTAGCAAAAGTTGAAAATTTTTTTGGTAAATGAATTTTGAGCTAGTAATGTCCTTAGTTGAGGAAAATTTTCAAAAGATAAATTTTAATTGAAAAATGATATGACCTTATCTCTTGGTTGATAGGTTTTAAAAAACATCCATTTGTCTTAAAGAATGTATTTTATGATTTGTGAGTCTTTCGATGTGATTTATAAGACTTAGGAATATGATTTTTAAACCCGTGGTTGTTATTTTCAAGATATTTTTATTTCTTATTTCGACTTATAGGCTTAAACCAAGTAATCATCTTCATTTTGATTTATAAGCTCAGACCAAGTCATCATCTCAATTTTGAATTATAGACTTAGACCAAGTAATCATCTTCATTTTAACTTATAAGCTCAGACTAAGTCATCTTCATTTTAACTTATAAACTTAGACCAAGTCATCATTTTTTACTTATAAGGTCAAACCAAATCATCATTTTTGACTTATAGGTTCAGATCAAGTCGTCATCATCATTTTCGACTTATAGACTTAAACTAAGTCCTCATTTTTTACTTTGGATTAGTCTGGTCACCATCATCCTTGACCTCGATGCAATCTGATTACTTTCATTTTTTACCTTGATTAAGTCTGGTCACTTTCATTTTTTACCATGGCTCAGTCAAGTTACCTTCATCTTTGACCTTGGCTTAGTCTTGTTGCCTTTATTTTTTGACCTTGGCTTAATTCGGTCACTGTCATTTTTTACCTTAGCTCAATTTAGTTACCTTCATCCTAAACTTCGGTTAAGTTCGATCACCTCGATCTTTGACCTTGACTCAGTCCGATAACCTCCATCATTCAACTTTTGGCTTAGTCCAAATTATATATATATTTTTCTTTTTGATTTCGACTAAATCTAAGTCATTTTATTTTCCAACTTAGGCTAAGGCCAAGTTATTTTATTTTTGACTCAGCTAAGACTAAGTCATCTTAGTTTTTGACTATGACTAAACCCAAGTCATTTAATTTTGACCTTCGACTAGGTCCAAATAATTTCATCTTTGGACCTAGAAGTAATAGGTTGTCTATACCTTTACATAATTCCTATTGCACAGAAAATATGCAAAAAGAGGTAACTATAGACACATATTTGGTTCAAGTCCAAGCCAATTAGGCTCAAATCAATTGGGCCTAATCCGGTTGGGTCCTAATTAATCCAAGCCCAAATTTTCTATACCTTTTTTTTTATGTTTTATTATTATTATTTTACTTTTATTTTATTTATCCAATTTTATGTTTTGTCTTGATTATTTATTTATTTATTTATATTTTTCTTTATCTAATTTTTAATATGATTTATCTCTAAATTCAATTTCATTTATCTTTAAATATAAGATTTTATTTTTATTTTATTTTTATCAGATTCGATAAAAAAAAGAAAAAAGATAATGGAATGATTATCTATTAGGGGAAGATATGGCCGTGAAAAGGTTGGATTAGATTTTGCTCTTAAAGTGATAATTCATATCTTAATTGATTTTTTAGATAAAATTCATTTTTTATTTGGCGATAAGGTAAAAAATTTTGGAAAAATACAAATCCAAATGGGGTACCAATTGAACTCAAAGTCTCATTTCTAAAAGGACTTATAATCAACAATCAAAATAATACAACAACAGATAATAGTGAAAGTAAAAAAAAATTAAGAAAAGTAAAATAGAGATATTTCTAGCAGAGAAATTTTTTTTTGAAATTTTATGGAGTTTTGGTTTTGATTTGGCCATTTGAATGCTCAAGAAGCTAGGAGGTTTAATTTGGCTTTTTTTTTAGTGAAATTTCTATAATTTTTAGAAAATTTTAGATTTTTTTTGAATTTTTTGATCAAATTAAAAATTTTTGGCCAAGTTCTGATGTGATTTCCATAAACCGATGATAATACCTAGAATCTAGCATGTCTTTGGTGATCCTTTCCTAGCTCTCAATGATTAACCCAAAAATTAGTGACCTTTGGCAACGACATTGAAAATCTTGGCAGCCATAATCTGCAAAATGAAGAGAGAAAAGAAAGAGTTTTTAGGGGAGAGAAAGTAGAGAAAGAGATAAAGGAAATAGATTCTGAAAAAAGAAAAATCAAAATTTCAACCTTTTACATCATCCAAAAAGGACACCATTTTGTGTAAGATAACCTAGGATCCGCATGTTTCCATGTAGTTGAACCTGACCCATAGCACCTTGATCTGGTTCCCTATAGCCATCATCCCAAGCCAAACTGAGTCACTTTCAAATTGTCCCAGCCAGTTTTTCTCTCTGTAGCCTAGCCATATCTTAAGCCAAGTTGAGCTACGATTGTTTTTGGTTTTTTTTTTTCTTTTTTTTTTGTTTGCTTGATATTTATTTTTTTTGAGTGAATTTTTTTAAATTAAATAAAAATATTTCAAAAAATAATGAAAATTTTAGAATACCAATTTTTCTTTAAATAAAAAAATATTTCAAGAAATGTTTGAGGAAAAATTGAAATATCAATTTTCTTTAAATAGAAAATATTTCAAAAAATGTTTTGAGAAAAAGTTGAAGTATTAATTTTCTTTAAATAAAAAATAATTTAAAATTTTGAGAAAAAAGTTAAAGTATCAATTTTTCATTAAATAAAAAACTAATTTTGAAATTTGACGAAAATTTTGAAGTATCAATTTTACGTTAAATAAAAAAATAATTTCAAAATTTGAGGAAAAAGTTAAAGTATTAATTTTTCCTTAAAAAGAATAATTTTGAAATTTGAGGAAAAAATTAAAATATTAATTTTTCCTTAAATAAAATATAATGATTTCAAATGTTTAAGGGAAAAAATTGAAGTATCAATTTTTCTAAAATAAATAAAAATAATTTCAAATTTTCCTTTAAAAACAAATAATTTCAAAAATTTTAAGGAAAAAGTTGAAATATCAATCTTTTCTTCAAAGAAAATTTTAAAAATTTTGAATAAACTTTTGAAGTATAAATTTTTCCTTAAAATTAAATATTTTCTAAGAATTTCATAAAAAAATAAAATAAATGTTAAATAATCCGGTGACAGAGCATTTATAAGAGAAATAGTAGTTTTTTTGTATACTCCTTAGATGAGGGAATTTTCTTAATTTTCTATTAAAATATTGGAATCAATTAAAAATAATTCCTACTAATTAATTGTCTGGTAAGATTTTTTAGGGGTTCAATAGATAGCATAAAACAATTGGTACCATCCTTTGATAAGTGTTATGAGAGTGCTATAACTTTCCTCATACATAACCTTCCTCCTGGATCTAACTTACTTTCGAAGATTAGAATCTATTTTTTAAAGATAACTGAGTCAAGCTTGGGATTCGTCTTTAAAATGAGAAAGATTCTAGGTGGCCAATCACACCTAAATAAAAAAGATTGGTGGTGACTCTTTAATTCATGTCTAGTGACAAGTCTACCCTATCTATACATTATGACACATTCTTGTACAATTGCACATGTAAGTAATATAAAACAAAAAGATACAACTTTGTCAAAATTAATTAAGTGGAAAAGATTGTTATAATATCAGTGTATTAAATTTTCTATGAATTTTAGAGATATAAATATCTAAATATAGTCAATTTGATAAAGCTGCCTAGTCTAATAGATCGATTTATATTGCGTCTAGTTGTATAAATTGACTAAATTAAAAAATTACATTATCAATAGAGAAAACAATGGAAATGGTTTTCATAAGTGAGACACATAATTATGTCTAAACATGTTCTAATAAAACTAGATGTTTAAAAGTTAAACTTGGATCGATCTTGGTCAAATTTGGTAAAATTAGATCAATTTAGTAAAATTTAGCCAAACCATGAGTTTTTGAAAAAACTTAATTGCAAAACCTCTGATTTGATCAAGACCTATGTTTTTTATACCAAAATACCCTTCAGTCAAACCATAAACCCTAAGTCAAACACTAGGTTTAGCCTTAAATCGAGACCCCAAAACCTAACCCTAAATCCAAACCCTAACCATAAGTCAAAGCCTAGCCCTAAACTTTAAACCTTAAACCTAAACCCAAACCCTAACCCAAAATCGAGACCTCAAAAGCTAACCCTAGCCCAAACCCTAAAAGCTAACCTTAAACCTTAAATATAGTTGAAACCCTAAATTCCAAACCCTAGCCAAAACCTTAAACCAAACTCCAAACTTGTTCAAACCCCATAAACGCTTTCCAAACCATCAAATCCATCCAAAACCCTAATCCAAACCACATTCCCATGCATTTGCTTTTTTTTCTTTTAATAATTTGTTACATGCATTAGCATTTTAAATTGTCATTTACATGTCATCTTCAATTATATTGATGCATTTATATTTGGCATTTACATTTTGTTGCATTCAGATGAATTCTAAATGGTGGTTTGAAAAAGAAAGAGAAATGTTTTAAAAATAAAATAAAATAATATTTCAAGAAAAAGTAATTTTTGAAACCTTACCTAGTTATTGAAAAGATTCTTAACAATTATTTTTTATAAAAAAATTATTATCTTCATTTACATAGATTATAATGGAAATCCTAAAGTAAATAAATGTTTTTGAAATTTCACCTAGATATTGGGGAATTTAAAAATGTTTCGATACCAAAGGTTTCTATTTTAATTGAAAATAACATCATTTGCATTTTCAAGGAAACCAAAAAAATGAGATTTTATGCAAATAAATGAAATTTAATGAATTATTTTAAAATATTAAAGCTAAGGTCATTTTTGTTAAAATACCAAGATAACATGTGATTAATTGGTATCATTTTTAAAAGACGTATTGTGGTGGTACTAATTCTTTCCCACACGTAACCATATTTTCAAACCTAATTTTGTTTTCACAGACCAAAATTATATTTTTGATAATCCTTAAACTCATTTTTGGTTTATTAAAAGATAAAACTTTTTAGGTGGGCAATCACAATAATAACAAAATTTTGATGGCACTTTCCAATTTTGATTAATTTTAACATTTTAGCCCTGCAATCGAATTCTCGAATCCACACATTATGACAATAAGTTACAGGCCCTAATTGTTAGAATTTCTTTTTTAATGTTAATTCCTAGCAAGCCAAACATACAGCAGCTACATAAATAAACCTTTAATAATAGATAACATGGAATGTATATTTTGTAGCATATTATTTGCTTTACTTCTTGAATAATAAAATACTCATTTATTAAAAACAACACAGAAAAAAAAAGGTAATTATTTAGTAAAGATGATATTTTTCTTCATTTGATGGAATTTGTGGAAATGAAGGATTCTTCATATGAAAATGGAAAAAACTCTAAAATAAAAACGTGAAGCCTAGTCAAAATTAAATAAAAAAAATTGTCATAATATTACTAATTTAATAAAATTGATTAGCTCAGTGAGAAAAATAGTGTTGCAATATTAGTGTTTATTAGCCATCATTGTTGGAAAAATCATAATAAAAACTATATAAATTATTTTAAATAAAAAATTAGAAATATAATAAATAAAAATATTCATTTTTGTCAATTGAAAAATTTTCACGTCCATTCTTTTATCTATGTTACTTTTTACTACATAGGAGGTCAAGATTTAAAAAAAATTAAAAAAGGGGAATTTAATGCTGGGGTTCATACCCCGGCCTTAATAGAAACCACCTACTAAGGAAGGTGGTGAACCATTTAAATTAAATCTAAAGTTCTTTTATATATATATATATATAAATGAAATGGATTAACTTACATTAAAGTAAAACTTTTTAGTTTTATACTTTTTCCTAACTTTTAATTTTAATAAATCCAAAAGATGAGATAGACAAGTTAAAAAAAAAAGGGAAAATGATTAAAAAAAAGATGTAAAATTAAAAAGTTTTATAATAGTGTAAATTGATCCCTCTTTAGAATATGAGGAGAGTTCCACTTAAATTAGTGAAGTCTTATCCCTTTTTATCTTTGAATCAAAATGGATAAGATTAAAAATATTAATTTGATCCAAATTAGTATGAATTTAATTTTGATTCAAAGATAATATATATATATATATATTGTTATAACAATTTTTCGGGCCACTAAACGAATTTGAAAACAAAAAAGAGGAGTCGCCACCAATTTTTTTGACTAAGTGTGATTGGCCACATATTAAAACGTACCTTTTTAATAAAAGTTTAAAATTAATTAAAATTTTATCAAAAAGATAATTTTTGGGTTTGTAAAATAGTTTTGGTTCCAGAATCAGTTATGTATAGGAAAGGATTGCATCCCGACAGTGCCCGTTAAAAATGGTACCAATTAATTATGTATTATCTTTCAATTTTGACAAAAAAAGTCTTAATTTTAGTATTTAAAAAATTAATTTTCTTAATTTTTTTATTGTAAAAAAACATATTATTTTTTTAGTATTTTTTAATTTTTGAAAAATAAATAAGAACCTTACATATTGAAAATTTTCTGAAAGTATGTCAATACTTTGGCAAAATTAAAAGGAACCTTCTCACCTAAAAATATTTTAAAAATCACTATTAGAATTCTAAAAAATCCCATCATTGATGGTTCATATTTATCTTTGATATTTATATTTAATAAGTAGATTATAGAATATGATATCTATAATTTAAAATCAAATAATATTTTCAAAAATTTATTTTTATACTAAAATGAGAAATCGTTATCGAAAATTATTCTAAATGCCCTAATACATTAATGGCATTTTTAGATCAATTTTCTTACTTAGAAATTTCTAAAGAATCACTACTCAAATTTCATTAAGATCTCATCCTTGAAGATTTTTTATTTACTTTTATAATCGGTATAAAAATAAATAATGCAAATGAATCAATTCATGATGCTATTGCATGAAAGTTTATTTTTAGAAATGAGAAAAAATAAATGAGAATTCTTTTGTATTAAGAATCACTCTAAATATTTCAATTTTTTGGCAATATTTTTAGAAAAGTTCTCTCACTTAGAGAATGCTTGAAAATCACTACTCGAATTTCTCGGAGTCTCATCTTTAAGAACTTTCATTTAATTAATTATTACCAATTTTTAAAAGTTATATAATATTATAATTATCTAAAAACAAATTTATTTCCAAAAAAAATGCATCCTCTTATAAATATTCTATGTTTTTATCTCTTTTAAGAAAATTATTCAAATTAAAGAAAAAAATGAAAATAAAAATCTTTGTATCGAAAAAAGTTTCTAAATATTTCAATATTTTAGTAATTTTTAAAAATCATTTCTCACCTAAGAAATTCTTAGAAATCACTACTCCAACTTCGCAGAATCAAAAATATTTTCATTTGCTATGAACATTTAATAATAGCTATTTTTACAAAAATATATATAATTATCGATAGTATTTATTTTCATAAGCATTATTAATTACTTTAAACATGCATATTTTATAAAAATATTATTGACATGAGTAATGAAAAAATATTCCAATAAGAAGCCTAAAAATGTAGAGAAATTAACTAAATAAAATTTTAGTATTAAAGCCTAAAATCAAAGATCCAGAAAATAGCCTACACTTTGAAGTCTAACAACCATAAAAAAAAGGGCCTAGGCAAGTTAGGCTTTCAATGGGTCATCTAGGAAGCTTTGGAATAGGTTCAGGTTGGATCCACTAGGTCAGGCACGAGTGGACCTAAACTACTTGAGTTTTTTTTTTACTATATTATAAAATCCCAAAAAAGATTTTTCAATTCATTTTACGCTTTTTTCTTAAAAAAAAAAAAACCCATAACCCTCATAAACTTCCAACAGTCACATTTGATCTCTAGAAACTAGCATACCATCATCGTGTTGCTGCCACACATTGCTACCAGCCGCTTCTTTAATTATGGTCACTTCTGTCACTAGTAGTGGTGCATCATTCTTTTCACTTTTTTTTTCTTTTTCTTTTTTCCTCTTTTTTGTCTTCTTTCTTTATCTTATTCTTTTCCTTTTCTTCCTACTGAACCTAGTACCATCGATCCGTCGTAATTTTTTCTCCTTTCTTTATTCCTTTTTCCTTTTTTTTTTTTAAAAACTAAAACTAATTTTTTTGTTTTTTTTTTTCAGGTTGCCTTTGGCTATAGCGCTAGGTTCCTCTCTCAGGGAAGGACTATGTATTTTTTATTTTAATTTTTAGTGGTGAGTTTTTTTGGTATTTTTTTATTTTTTTTTTTTGTGTTAAAGGGGTGGTGTATGGGTTTCTAGTGATTTTAAGGGTTTTATGGTGTTTGGTTGGGTGGTTTGGTAAAGGAGGCCTAGGTTTAGGGTTGTGTCTGTTGAAGGTGGAAACATAGTCATATGGTACGTTGGGTGGTTGGTTGAAGGTTTAACTGGGATTTGTTGTGAAAGCTAGGGTGTTTGGCAGATGGTTTAATGAGATTGTGGAAGAGATTGGGAATGGGTCTAGCATGGACTTGAGTTGGTGATGGTGTTATAGGGGTTGGGGTTAGGGTGTTTTGTAGGCTGAGAATGGTTAGGAATGGTCTAGGGGTTATGCGAGTGAAGGGTGCAGGCAAGGGTGAGGTTTTTGCTTAGGACTGGTTTTAGGGTTGACCGGGACTAGGCAAGGCTAGGGAGAGTTTGGTTCTTAAGGCTTGGGTTTGATGAATGAAGGGACTGTGAAGGCACGAGGGTAATGTAGCTATAGGGTCTTAGTGAGGCTAGGAACGATGTGAGATAGGAATGGGTCTGGCATGTGGATGGAATGCATGTATTATTTTATTATGTTGTGCATGAGATGGGGTACATGTATTACCTTATTATTATTATTATTATTATTATTATTATTATTATTATTATTATTATTATTTAAAACGATAAAAAATGTATGCAAAAAGATCAAATAAAAGTGTGAAAGATGAAACAACATTCAAACTTAAATATTTTTTAAAAGAAGGAAAAATTCAAGAACACACATTTTTTATCATACAGAATAACTAGGATTCAAAGGTTTCTTTATTTCATTAATTTTTGTTTGGCCAATAAACAAAGAATTCAAGAAAAACCTTAATTTTTGCTTGAAAATTTTTGTCTTGTTTTGTTTGTTGATTAATGTTGAAAAAAAATTCTTTCATTTTATTTTAAAACCTTTTCTGAAAATGTAATTTTTGGATAATCACTAAATGAATGAACTACATGTCAAAAGAAAATTTTCTTTTTTTTTTTCCAAGAAAATGCTTTTCTTTTATTATCTATTTCTTTTTTTTTCAAAATTTTGATGCATATTTAGGTTATTTTTACGAAAAGGTCAATAGGGCTCTATCCAAGGCCGGTCCCCTAAGGTTCACTATATGTTGAGTGAGGATTTGTCCGTCTAAAGATTCCTAAATTATTCCTCACTAACATCGACATAGGACTAATAAGGCATCTTAATCCTCACCCATTATAGGTTACGAACGAAAAATGTTCAATTTGAGTAGGAGTATTTTACTTGTCATTGTAAAGGTTATCACCTCACAAGAGTATAAGTACTCTACTCCCCCTAAAAGGGACGGAGCCCGGGTATAGAGCTCATATATAATATAAATGTGCTGTGTGTGAATAAGGAAATATAATGTCATAATTTCTATCCTACATGCCTCACAATTTGCTAAGAATAATATATATAAAAAATAAATAATGGACAAATGACATAATTTAAATGAAATGCATGTAAATTTTTTATTACTATTGTTATTTTAAAAAACAAAATCAAAATCAAGAAAATTAAAGTTAAATACCAATTAAGACCATTAAATCAAAATTAAAGATAACACATAATTAATTTTTTGGCCTAACTCTATAAAAAAAATGACGTCTTCAGTGGAGTCGCCAAGCTGTCATAATGGTTTTTTAGGCCGCTAGATGAATTTGAAAACAAAAAGGAGAATTCACCACCATATTTTTTGGCTAAGTGTGATTGGCCACCTATTAAAACTTATATTTTTAATAAAATTTTTAAAATTAATTAAAACTTTATTAAAAAGATAATTTTTATGTTTGTGAAATAGTTTGGATTCGGGAGTCGATTACATATGAGGAAGAATTAGCATCCCCATAGTGCCTATTAAAAATGGTACCAATTAATTATGTATTATCTTTCAATTTCGACAAAAGTGGTCTTAATCTTAGTAGTTAAAAAAATTAATTTTCTTAATTTTTTTTATTGTAAAAAAACATATTCATTTATTTTTTAGTATTTTTTCTATTTTTGAAAAATAAATAAAAATCTTGCATATTGAAAAATTCTCAAAAGTATTCCAATACTTTAGCAATATTAAAAGAAATCTTCTCACCTAAAGATCTTTTAAGAATCACTACTCGAAATTCTCAATAATCCCATCATCAATGGTTCGTATTTATCTTCGATATTTATATTTAATAAGTAAATTGTAGAATATGACATCTATAATTTAAAATCAAATAATATTTTCTAAAATTTATTTTTATACTAAAATGAGAAATCGTTATCTAAAATTATTCTAAATTATCCAATACTTTAGTCATTTTTAGAAATCTTTTCTCACCTAGGGAATTCTCAGGAATCACTCCTCGAATTTCTCGAAATTCCATCATTGAAAATATTTTCATTTACTATGAACATTTAATAATAGCTATTTTTACAAAAATATATATAATTATCCATTATATTTATTTTCATAAGCATTATTAATTATTTTAATCTTGCATATTTTATAAAAATATTATTGACATGAGTAATTAAAAAAAATCTAATAAAATGCCTAAAAATGTAGAGAAATTACCAAAACAAAATTTTGGTGTTGAAGCCCAAAATCAGAGATCCTAAAAATAGCCTGTACACTTGAAATCTAGCAACCATAAGAAAATGGGCCTAGGTAGGTTGGGCTTTCAATGGGTCATCTAAGAAGCTTTGGAGCAGGTTTGCGTCAAATCCACTAGGTTGGGCACAGGTTGACCTAAATCGCTTGGGTTTTTTTTACTATATTATAAAATCCCAAAAAAATTTTCAATTCATTTTACCTTCTCTTCTTAAAAAAAAAAAAAGAAGAAAAAACTCATAACCTTTCTAGGCTTCCAAAAATCTCATTTGATCTCCAGAAGTTGGTGTACCATCATTGTGTCACTATCGCACGCCGTTACCAACCACTCATCCAATTACCACTACTTCTATCACGAATAGTGCTGCACCATCCCTTTCGTTTTTTTTTCCTCTTTTTTTTTCTTCTTTCTCCTTCTACCGAACTTAGTATCACTGGTCCATCACTCTTTCTTCTCCCATCTTCATTTTTTTTCCTTTTTTTTTTTAAAAAAACTAAAACTAATTTTTTATTTATTTTTTTAGGCTGACTTTGGCTATGTCATTGGGGTCCTACCTCAGGGAAGGACTGTGCATTTTTTGTATTTTTATTTGTTTTATTTTTTTCTATGGGCTTTTCTTATTTTTTCTTTTTGTGTTAAAAGGGCGGTGTATAGGTTTCTGGTGATTTTGAGGGTTTTATAGTGTTTGGTTGGGTGGTTTGGTGAATGAGGTTTGGGTTTAGGATTATTTTTGGTGAAGGTAGAGACTTGGTCGTGTAATGCATTGGGTGGTCGATCGGGGGCTTAACTAGGATTTGTTGTGGAGTCTGGGGTGTTTGGCTAATGGCTTAAGGGACTTGCGGGAGAAAGTTAGGAATGGGTCTAGCGTGGACTTAAGCTAGTGATGGTGTTGTTGGGGTTAGGGTGTTTTGCAAGCTAGGAATGGTGTAAGGCTGGGAATGGTCTGGTAATTACATGGGTGAAGGGTGTGGGCAAGGTCGAGGTTTTTGCCAAAGGCTGGTTCTGGGGTCAACCAAGACTAAGCAAGGCTAGGGAGAGTCTAGTTCCTGGGGCTTGGATTTGGTGAATGGAGGTACTCTGAAGGCACGAGCAATGCATGTGCAGGTTCTTAGTGCGGGGCTAGGAATGGGTTTGGCATGGACTTAAGCTGGTGATGGTATTATTGGGGTTGGGGTGTTTTGCAGGCTGGAAGGCATGGTGCTCAAGGGAAAGGCTAGAGCGAGGGCTAGTGTGGGGTAGATAGTCTTGGCCAAGACTAGGAATGAAAGGTTTTTAGCTACTTCTTTAGTGCCCTTTGGTGCTGGCCTTCTTTGATTTTTTTTATCTGTGAATGGTTGTAAAATAGTCCAAAATGTTTAGAATGCAAAGTAGTGGAGTTGAAATTGAAGCTCCTCAGAATTTTAGTGTTTCGGCCTGTTATGATAGCAAATTGCCGATCACTTTCTTCTTTTTTTTAATTATTTTTTTAATTTTTAATTAATTCAATAATTAAAGAAAATAAGTACAATATAATAAATAAAACAATAAAAATAAAATTGAGCTCTAAAATTTAATTCGAACTTAAAATTGAAATTTGGATCTTTAAGCCCGAATAATCAAATTTTGAATCAATCCGAATTAGGTTGAATCTTAAATTATGCAAATTGATTCGAAAATGATTAATCCAATACAAATTTGAACAGGCTTAATTTAATTAAATTCAATTAAGTTAACTCAAATTAAAATGTTAAGATCAAATTTTAAAAAAAAATCAAACAAATTCAAGTTGGACATGATAAAATTACGTATCTACATGTATATATATATATGACTTACACTAAATTAATAAATAGATTCTTATTCATATTATAAAAGACTTACATTAGTGCAAATAGATTCTTATTCATATATTATAGACATATAATAGATAAAACTGTCCTAAAATCATGCAACCAAACTAAATACTCATCCGAGAACCAGTGAGAACTCAATTAGGGTTGAATTATTGGAGAGCTGAGTCTGGATCAGGGTCAAGGTCACGGATACAAGGGGCCGGGGAGGCTGGATTAGTAGCGGGACCTCAGCGGGAGAAAAAGACCCTTTGATAGAAAAAGTAGAATACTATTAAAAACAAAATCACGGGAAATATTGTCAACATTTACCAGCAACAACAATTATTGCTATTTTGGGGACCCATCCTCTGTACCGGGACCAATAGTATTAAGACCTTATATATGTGCTTTTTCGTGGTACTAACAAATGTGTCATTGGCCTTATCGAGTCATGGTCCCCTCATCCACATGCCCTTATAAATTAATAGCTCCCACGGTTTACTCAATTAAAGAAGCTTGTATAGTATAACACCCTCCCCACCCACACTCCCCCCCACAAAAAAAAAAAAAAAACCAAGAAAATCATTATTAATTATCAAATGGTCTTGACCAATACTCTAAAGTTTGAAACAGTTTCCTCTGTCAATGACTCGAGTCAGCATCAATAAAATTCTATGTATCTTGGTTGAAACGCGTTTAGCTAGATTGCTAATAAAGTATGAAACGCACTTACTTTTGTTTTCTAAATACTTCATTAATTCAGTGGTGTACTTCAATTGGATTTCATTAGAGCTTCAGTTCAAACCAAATAAAGCTTAAATATTCTTACAAAACGATCACCTAATCTCAAATAGAATAATCTAAATTCCAACTTGATATATGTTCAGTGTTTTGTTTTGATGGTCTAATCAATATTTTGATAAGTAAATCAGCATCCATTGATTATGAAATTAACAACTATCCTAACTGATGCAAAACTTGATTAATATTAGATAAAGCAACTACCACAACAATAAAAATTTAATATAAAAAATTAGATAAGATCACAAATAATTCATTTTGAACTTTGCTCCAAATCTTATCCACTATTCCACTTTTCATGACCTTCTCCAACTTACCCTCTCTATTCTTTTTTTCTCTTCCTCGTTTTGTACTTAAATGTCGAAATACAACTCAGACTATTATCTCCAACCCTCTTGACCATTTTCTTTATGACAAGGTCATATCTGTCTTGCGAATCAACCGTCTACTCAACTTCCAGTTACCATACAGTGTCCTTGCCGGGAAACACATCAACGACACATATATCCCGTAATCCCAACTAGAATATCTTAAATTCTAACTTGATATATTATATATATATATATATATATTATAGGAATCTCTTTTTGTTAAAAAAAAATTAAGTTACAAATTTGAAACTTTTACAATAAAATTTAATGACTTAATAAAAAATGAAAAAACAAATAGTAAAACATCAATCTAATTGTAAAACAGATAAATATAGGCAGGGATGGGTTTGCAAACAGAAAGCCAGGTGCGGCAGGTTATGGAGGAGTGCTTCGAGATTGTTTTGTTTCAATTCTGGCTTTATTTTCAGCTCCTTTAAGGGTGCAAGATTCTAACGTTGATGTAGCTCAACTTTAAATTTGCATTGGATGCGTTTCTGAAAACATATTGGAAAGAAAAAGTTGTCAGAATCTAACATTGCAGCTGTTAGAAAGGTAAAAATTAAAAAAGTGATTGATTTTTTCTATTTAAGTAAAAAAAAAATATTTTTTAAATTTTTTATTAAAAATTTTTTGATAATAAATATATATGATAAATATATAATTCAATAATATTTATCAAACATCACATATATAAATTGATATAATTAATAAAATTTAAATTTAAATTAACATAATGCATAATTTAAAAGTTTAAAATACATATGATATAATTTATGAAAATTTATAATATGAATTATATATTTCATTTTTTTAATATTAATTTATACATATTTTTAAAAATTCAGATATAAAAAATGTAAAGATAAAAGATGGAAGCATCAATATTTCTGACACTGTGACAGGCGTTGTTGTAAAATTTAATAAAAAAAAATCAGGAAAAAGATATAAACGGTTTTCAAATGAAGCCTCCCAACTTCAAAATCGAAATTGTTTTTTTAAGTCATCCTTTAACTTATTTGTATGTAGTTTTAGTTACTGGTTATGAAGTAATAGAAAAAGAAAGCCATAATCGTTCATTTTTGTTGTTGCAGATCGTAAAACTTTAATAGCTGCCTTAATTGCCGTAGTTATACATTCTTAAGTTATAAATCTCATTCTACCTTAATTCCGTTTTCCTAGTATGAAATGAAAATGGCAGTTAAAAAAAAAAAGGAAAAGAAGAGTTGTTAAAAAAAAAGGAACGACGACTATTGAATAGTACCTAGCTTGATAAAATCCTAGAACTTTTCCACATAACCCTTTTTTACGTTACTTCTTAAGGCTTAAGAAGAAAAACACATTCCGTTGCCACAAATTTGGCATGACTGTCTATTAATTTAATAGACCTCCCTACTAAACGCCTGGAGTCAGGTTTTGGACAAAATTTATTAAGTTCAAGTTTAATTTATAATATTATTTAATTTATAAAATAATTTATTTAATTTTAATATTAATTTTAAAAATATATAAAATTTTTTATTTTTTTAATTTTTTTAAATAGTATCGACTTATTTCTAGAACAAACCGAATGAAATTGAATTTTAGTAAAATTTTTCAAAATTTGACTGGATCTGGCCAGACTAAGATCTTAAACACATTTTTCTATGTTTGAATTACCTTTAAAAAACAAACGGGGTTTTTTTTAGTTTTAAATGAATTTGAGGCCTTTAGCATGGTTTTACTAAAATTAAGCCAACAGAAAGAGAATTTACAATAATTTTTAATTTACCTAGCTATATATTTACATGCATATGAATATATATATATATATATATATATACTACTAAACTAGTATATGACTAAGACATGCATTTTAGATTTGATACAACCTAATATGTTGTGACTCGTTGTTGTAACGATTTTTTTGGATCGTTAGATAAATTTGAAAATAAAATTATGTTGCTATCAATTTTTTTGACTGAATGTGATTGGTCACCTATTAAAACTTATCTTTTTAATAAAAATTTTAAAATTAATTAAAACTTTATCAAAAAGATAATTTTTTAGGTCTGTGAAAATAATTTGAGTTCGAGAGTCGATTACATGTAGAAAAAGATTAAACTCCTATGGTGCCCGTTTAGAATAGTACCAATTAATTATGTGTTATCTTTTGATTTTAACTAAAATATCTTAATTTTGGTATTAAAATTTAATTTTATTAATTTTCTTTATTGTAAAAAAGTATATTTTTATTTTATTTTTTTAGTATTTTTTATTTTTGAAAAATAAACAAGAACCTTGCAAATTGAAAATTTCTTAAAAATATTCCAATATTTTGACAATATTAGAAGGAACTTTCTCACCTAAAGAATTTTTAAGAATCTCTACTCGAAATTTTTAAAAATCTTATTCTCAACGATTCATATTTATCTTTCATAAAAATAAGGATATGCATGCAATACGAATAATAATATGCTAATGTACATATTTTATTTTTCTTTTCAAAAAAAATTGTTAGTTTTTTTAATTATTATTTTTTTAAAGAAAAGAGAGATTTTTATCAAATTGAAAATTTTTTATAAATATTTCAATATACTGGTAGTATTTAAAAAAAAAATCTTTTCATTTAGATATATTTAAGGCATCACTACTCAGAATACCTTAATATCTCATTATCGGGCAAAAATTTTTTTTCCATCATTTTTTATTATTTTTATTTATTTTTAGTTAATTTTTATTTTATTTTATAAAAAAAGAGAAGATTTTTATTGTATAGAAAATTTTTTTATAAATACTCCAATACGTTGATAATATTTAAAAAAAATCTTCATACTTAAAGATTTCGTAACTATCACTACTCAAAATATCTTAGAATATCATTATTGGAGATAGGTATAAAAAAACAATGCACATGAATTAATTCATGATACTATTATAAGAAAGATCATTTTTAGAAATGAAAAAGAAATGATCTTTTTTTTTCATATTGAGAATTATTCTAGCTATTCCAATTCTTTGACAATATTTTTAGAAAAAATCTCTCATCTAGGAATTTTTTAGAATCACTACTTGAATTTCTTGAAATCCCATCATGAAAAATTTTCATTTAATTAATTTTTTAATTTTTGTTATATTTATAAATATGATTTTGCAAGGTAAAATTAAAATTATGACATTAATAATTTAATATACAACAATAATAGTATTTATTTATTTATTTTATTATTAATAATTTAAAATAATTAAATGTTTATCTATATATAACAAAAATGCATGCAAAAATGAACAAACAACTTATGAGTAAATTGAATTTACCTAAATTGGACTTAAATCTAATAAGATCCACAACATGAAATGAGCCCGATTTGATGGATATCTGATTAGGCTTGGATTGGATCAGGTGGGTTGGATTAGGTGAACGAATCGGGTCTAAAGGAGTTGGGTCATGGGTTGACCATGCTACTCATTTACTCCTTTCTACACAATGCATTTTGCATCAGTATATAGCATCAGAAAACGTTTTTTGGTTTATTTCATTTCTTCCCCCCCCCAAAAAAAAAAAACAATTTAAAAATCCTTCTCTCCCATTTAACAAAACCATCAACAGCCATCATAAACCCAAAACTAAGGTTATAAACGATACATTAGTACTCGTAAGCTACTCAGGTTCAATTTCAATCAAACTCGAATTCGGCTTTGCTATTATCGACTCAAGCTTGAGCTCGAGTAGCTTGACTTATTGATTAAGCTAAATTCGAGCATTATTATACTTAGCTTGAGTTGCTCGCGAGCCTAATTGAGCTTTTATATTTTAATATATTTTAATTATTTTAATTGATAAAATATCTCAAACTCAAGTTTAAGCTTAAGCACAAATAATCGAGTTTTTATCGAATATAAGAATCGAGCTTATTTTTACATGTTAATTGAACTTGATCGAGCGAGTTCAAGTATCTCGATTTCTATCTTGAGTCTAACTCGAGCTAAAAAAATAAAATTTGATCGAGTTTGAACTAAGTTTCGAGCTTTGAATTTGTAGTCGAGCTTGAGCTTAATACTATATCGGCTCGAACTCGATCAATTACACTTCTACCCAAAACCCAGTCGCTTGTACTATTGCCAGCCATTGATCGCACTATCGTCCAATGCTCTTTCAAGTTCAAATTTCACCCAATGGCTATTTTTCACCCCTTCTCCATACATCATGCTTTATTTTTCACATATCAGCCTCTAGCATTGTAAATCTAAAATTTCAACATGAAACTTTAAACCTCTGTTTTGCCTCCATCCATCATTTGATCTTCATGCTATTTTACTATATTGTTCTCCTCTCCTAGGTTGACCTTTCCACCATTTCTGATTGCTAAAAATCTAGCCATCGTCATTGATGGCCCTTTATGCTACTATTCTTACATTGACAATGGCGTTGTTGGCTTCTCCTTTTGTTTTTGTTTGTTCCTCATTCCTTTTTTCCCCACAAATCCAAACTAAGCTAAAAAAAAAAAAAAAAACTTCAAAGCCCAACCAATTTCTAGAAAAATTAAGTCCCACACTACTTTTGTTTGTTAGTTTTTTATTTTTTTGTTAGTTTTTTCTAAATTTTTTATTTTTGTTATAGCTACCCCTTTTTGGGCAACGAGGTTGATTGATTTTTTTAAATTTTTTTTCCATTTTTTCCTATGTGTCTAGTTTTTTTTGTTTGGTTTTGTGTGGGTTGACTGAAAGCTTGGATGGGTGTGTTTTGGTTGATGGTGGGTCACAGTTTGAAGATAATTCTTTGGTCATGATTAGGTGGGTTATAGGTGATGGCAAGGATGAAGGTATCCAAGAGGTGTTTTTGGTTGCTGATGGGTCATATTTGATATTAAAGGTAGGTTTGGTTGCTTGGTGTGGCTGACTATTTAGTTTGTATAGGTGATGGTTACTGTGTGGGATTGTGTTGGGACTTAAAAGAGTGGCTTGGGTTATAAGCAGGGGGTGGTGAAGGCTAGTGGGTGAGTGTGGCTCAGGGTTAGCTATTAATAAGTCAATTTTGATGGCTAGTGATATGGTGGCAACAAAGTTATGGTTGGCGATTCCAGTAAAGGTTGAGGATTATTATGGCAATATTGTTGGTAGATGGGTAATAAGTCGATCAAGACTACTATGAGTGGTTATGGTGCTCTAATGTGTTGGGCAATGAAGGTTATCGTGATGGTTGAATAAGGTTAGCCACGGCAAGGGTGCTAGTTCTTGGGGGCTTGGTTTTATTGGGGTCATGAATGCTCGATAGGTTTTGATGAGGGTGAAGAGGAAAGGCTATGGCCGCTGGCTTAGGTAGGGTCCATACTAAGGGCCTTGGTGTGTGTGCTAGTGGTGGCCTTTGTTGGTGAGGGTGAAGAGGGGTTTGGAGTTTTGGGTTAGTGATGGTACAAGCAAAGATTAGGAAAGACTGGTCGTGTAGGTGTAGAGACTTGGTGCAAGGTGGGAATGGTGAAATAAGGCTCGTGAAGATGCCCAAAAAATTATTGGAAACCCCTATTTACTATATATTCTCTTCTCCATTTTATTCACAACTAAGAGACTAAGAGAAACCTCTATAGATTAAAAATTTTGGCTTTTTCTAACTGCCTCTCCCCTGCAACACTGATGGCAAGGTAGTGGTTTGGGTGATTGCTTGTCGACCACTACTTGTTGTCCTCTTGCTTACTGATCTTTATTGGTTTTTTATCTTTTTTTTCTTTGTAATTTGTAATTTTTAGTTAATTTAATTCATTTTAAAAAGTAAAAATAAAAATAAAATATAAAAATAAAATTGGACTCAAAAGTCTAATTTGAGCCTAAAATTGGAGCTTGAGGCTTGAAAAAATGATTTGGGCTTCTATTGGGTCTTTAAGCCTAAGTAATTGAATTTTGATCCAAAACTAAGAATGATTTAAGAATAATTAATTTGAGGTAAGTCCAAAACACATTAATTTAATTATTGCCCTCAAATTAGTCCAAATTAAATTATTTGAATGAAACATAAAAATTGAACCAAAGTCGAATCAATCTAGATTAAATTAGGTTAAACTTCAAATTATGCAGATCAATTTGAAAATGATTAATCTGGGACAAATATTAAAGAGTTTAATTTAATTAAATCCAATTAAGTTGGCTCAAATTGAAATGTTAAGATCAAATTTAAAAATCGAACAAATTCGAGTCAGGTTGAAAAAATTGGGTGTCTAAAGCTATCCCTTTTACACATTACTAAAATCAAGAATATGACAAAAACATAGATAATAATTTTATTTAAAGTAAAGATTCAAAATTTTTCAAAAGTTTTTTTTTTTTGGTTTTTGATTTTTTGTTTTTGGTTTTGTTTTTGTTTGTTTTTAAGAGTTGAAAAGTTCATAAATTATGAAAAATTATTAGGATTGATACACAAGTTAGTGAATAAGAATGCTCAAAACTGAGCAGTGAACCAAAAATAAAAAATGATTGGGATTATATCGTAAATCGATAAATAAAGGACAACTAGGACTAAACTGCAAATTAAGAAATAAAGATGACTAAGACAAAGTTGCAAGTCAGAAAATAAAAACGACTGGGATAAAACCACAAGTCAGAAAATAAAAATGACTGAGACTAAGCCATAAGTCAAGGAATAACGATGACCGAGATGAAGTCACAACTAAGAAAATAAGGATGATCAGGACGAACTCATAAGTCAGAAAATAAAGACCACTAAAAGGAAAGTGCAAGTTAGAAAATAAAAATGACTGGGACTAAGCCGCAAGTCGATGGATAAAGATGATTGAGACGAAGTTGTAAGTCAAAAAATAAAGATGATTGGAACTAAATGCAAGTTAAAAAATAAAATGACCAAGACTAAGCCGCAAGTCAAAGAATATAGATGATCAGGGTAAAGCCTCAAATCAGAAAATAAAGACGATAAGATAAAGCTACAAGTTAGAAATAAATATGACCAAGACAAATCTGTAAGTCAAGAACAAGGATGATTGGGACGAAATCATAAGTTGAGAAATGAATACGATAGGGACAAAACTGTAAGTCAAAAAATAAAAATAATAGGACTGAGTCACAAGTCAAGGAATTAAAATGATCAAGACAAAGTCGCAAGTTAGAAAATGGGGATAACTAGGACTAAATCGCAAGTCAAAAAATAAAAATTATTGAAATTAAACCACAAGTAGAGGAATAAAGATACCAAAACGAAGCTACAAGTCAGAAAATAAGGATGATTGGGATTAAACTGCAAATCAAAAAATAAAAATAATCAGAACTAAGTCACAAATCGAGGAATAAAAATGATAGGGATAAAGTCGTAAGTTGAAAAATAAAGATAATCAGGACAAAGTTACAAGTCAAAAAATAAAGATGACCAAGACAAAACTACAAGTCAAGAACAAGGATGACTAGAACAAAGCCACAAGTTGAGAAATAAATACAATTAGGATGAAGCTGCAAGTTGAGATATAAATACAATCAAGACAAAGTCGCAAGTCAATAACAAGGATGACTGAGATTAAACTATAGGTCAAGAAATAAAGATGACTAGGACGAAGCCACAAGTTAGAAAATAAAGATGATCGGGATAAAGCCATAAGTCATGAACAAGGATGACCGAGATTGAGCTACAAGTCAAGAAATAAAAATGACTAAGATGAAGCCATGAGTCAAAAAATAAAGATGACCACTAATATGGGTTTACATGCCAACTAATCTTAGGCTTATGTGTAAGCTAAACTAGGTTTAAATTTTATTGAATGTCAACTAAACTAGGCTTAAAACTTTATTAGGTGCCAGATAAATTGGGCCCACATCCTTTCATGAGTGCCAACTAAATCGTATTTAGGTGCCAACTAATTTAGGCTTAAGTATCAACAAATCTAGGCTTAAAGTGCCAGCTAATCTGTGCTTAAATATTAGTTGGGTGCTAATTGATATGTGCTTAGGTGCCAACTAATCTGGGCTTGAGTGTCAGCTAATCTGGGCTTAAAGTGCTAGCCAGCTAGCTTAAAGTGCTGACTAATTTGGAATTAGGTGTCAACTAATCTAGGCTTAAAGTGATAGCTAATTTGGGCTTAGGTGCTAGTTGATCTAGGCTTAAATAAATATCATTTGGGTGCCAGCTAATCTAGGCTTAAAGTACCAGCTGATCTAGGCTTAAAGTGCCAACTAATCTGGGCTTATAGTGCCATCTAAACTAGGCTTAAATCTCATCTTATATCGTATCTCATTTTTTTAACAAATTTTCAACAACCTTTCTGTTTTTTGCAAATCATTTTTCTTTTAACTCTTCAAACCTTTTTATATTTTGGTCTTTTGTCCAACTATTTTCTCTTTTTCTTATTTCTCTCTCACCTTTTTCATTATAGACCTCATTCTTTTCTTTTTTTACCCTTTTTTTTTCTTTCATACTATTTCCTTCCATTCTTTCTTGGTAAACTCTTTTTTTCTTGTCTTTCGAATTATGAGACTTTTCTTTCTCTCTTTTTGTCTTAGAATCTTTTCTCAAAAACTTTCTCATTTTTTTCACATTTTTTTCCTTCTTTTTTATACTTAAAATGTTTCTATTTCCTTTTTTTTTCTTTTTTCTAATATTTACAATGTTGACAAACGTAATTATGATACAAATGTCTATTTCCATCAAATGATGTGAATGTCTATGTGATCCAAAAATGGGAATGCTTGATGCAAATATTGGTGACATTTTTCATAATGCAAATGCTAATGTTCTTTTCGTATAAATGCCCCTATAAATACTTTTTCTATAATGTAGATGTAATGATGCAAATGCAAATATCTTTTTTTATGATACAAGTATGAATGCCTTGGTTATGATGTAGATGATGTAAATGTGAATATCTTTCTCATGCTACAGATGTAAGTGATGCAAATACAAATGTATTTGTCATGACGTAGATATGAATGGAAATATCTTTCTTATGATGCACATGTCAGTACAAATGCAAGTGATGTAAATGTAGATGTACTTTTTTTTTTTTTGCTTTTGTAGCATACAAATCAAATATCATTCTCATGATGCACATATCATTGATGCAAATGTGAGTGTCTTTTTTTTTTTTTTTTGCAACATGGAGATCAGATGTATTTCTCACGATGCAAATATGAATATGAATACAAATAATGCAAATACGAATGTCTTTTTTATTCTTTTTTTTTCAAAAGATCTTTGTTCAAATTTTTAATGTTTACTCTTCACTAATAATGATCTCATTATTTTGTATAAAATGCTCAAATGATCTTTGTTCAAATTTTTAATGTTTACTCTTCACTAATAATGATCTCATTATTTTGTATAAAATGCTCAAATAATCTCTAAGCTTTTCAAAAGTAATCACAAAATTACCCTACATAAAGTATCTTCGTAATCAATGAGAAAAGTTAAAAAATCATGACTTTTAAATCTCTTGAAAATTGATGATTACTATTTAAAATGCTTGTGGATTGGGATAATCGACAATTCAAGTTTTTTCATTGGTGAGCATTTATAAAAAAAGGCTCAATAAGGGTTGCAAAGATTTCTCTTGGGCTTATAAAAGAGATAATTTTTCTAAAATACTTTTCTTTTATTGAAAACATGATACTTCAATGTGCATCTAAACTAACCATTATTTTTCAAAAAATATTTGGGAAAATAAAAAGGTTGATTTTTTTTTTATTTTCACATTTTAGTGAAATGCAAAGTCTTTAATGAGTATTGATCCTTCAAAAAGTTTTATATCGTGACTTTTTATTTTGGATAGAACCTTGAAACTTTAAAAATTTTTTGGGACCTCAAGAGTGGCTCTAGCTATAAACTGTCTTTTTTGGGTTTTCACCTTGAAGCTAAATTTTCTAAAAATGAAGAACTTGGTAAAATTTTGCCAATTAATAATAGGTATATAGCTCTTCAATTCAAGTATCCACATTTGATCAAAATGGATTTTTCAAAGTATGTAATGTAGGCTAAGGTTCAGGGTTCTGAAAAGAATGGATAAATAGGCTCAAAATATGTTATTCAAGGTAATTAGGCTAATGATCTTACGTAACATTCTCTGGATGAAAAGTCATGAATCTATCTTTCCTTGTTCTTTTTTTTTTTTAGATGTTCGAGTTCAACATTCTACAATCTTGAATTCCATCTTTTTTTTTTTAGATTTTAATTAAAGCTTTATTTATTTATTTTTTACCTTGAACTCTCATCTCCAAAGTCCATGTTTTCTTTTCTTTACTTTCTTCTTTTTTAGAAATAGCTGACTTTAACTTCAGTCTACTTTCCTAAATTTTATTTTATTTTTGAGATTCTAACTGAAGTTTTATTCATTTATTTTGCCCTGGATCCTCATTTCTAAAATGTATGTCTTTTTTTTTTCTCTTTCTTTTTATTTCATTTTTTGTTTTGCTTTTTTTTTTAAACATTTGACTTCATCATTTTCAAACTGCTTTCTTGAATTCTTAAGAGTCTAATTGAAACCTCATTCACTTTTTACCCCAGCACTCATCTCTGAGCTACATGTTAGATGCTCTTAATATCAAACACTTTTTTTTAAGTTGGTATTTTGAAGATATCTTTATTTTATCCCATAGTGTATAAGATGATCCTTAGGTAGGGTTCATTTTGGAATAAGAAATTTAATAGGCTTAAATGGGTAGTAAATGGATAATTTTTTTATATGTGGAGGATAGAAACATATGGCCATTCATCATTTAAAAAACAATCACTTAGTTAGAAAAGCAAATTATTTGAAGAAAGAGATAAAAGCCTTTTTTCCTTATTCTTATGTTTAACCACTAATTGTTTTTGCATGATCGATACCCTATCTTATTTACCACTCAAAGTTCTTATCACGAGGAAAATTATATGATCGCATAGCTCACAAAAAGGCTCATTTTGGTTCCAAACTTGTATGGTATTTTTGGTATAATGAAGGGAAAAGGTATTAATGCATGAAATAAATTGTCTTAGGCGAGAAGGAATTTTGCTTCTTTTAGTCAATGTGCCTTGAGACATGAAACAAATGCCACTTAAGAAAGAAAGTTGAGCCATTTTTTTTGTTTATGGTCATTGAAAGAATTTGGATGGTTCAATCATATTGGAAAAATTTGACACACATTGAATTACTAATTAAAATTTGAAAGAGTATCTTGCTTGATTTTCTAAATTCAAGATGAACTTTCAAAATTAGCCTTTTTTGTGTTCTTTCCCTAAAAAAATATTACTATATCAATTTATCAATTGATGACAAGGTTTGCAAATTAAAGTTCATGCCTCTTAAATGATTATGATTGGTGAGTGAAGTTACTCAAAAGAATTGAAGCATAAGAATTGTTAAAGAAAGGAGTGAAGGCATTGGATGAGTTTATTTTTTAATAATAATCACCAAATACTTTGAAATTCTCACCATTTAGAAAATGTATATTTCCCTTTGAAAAGGCCTATTTTTTGCAAATTCTTTTTTTTTTTTTGTTTTGATCTTGAAAACTATTTATATAGGACTTTATTATAAATAAAAAATTTTTTTACAAAGCACTTTTCATTTTATGATTTTGGAAATTAATTACGTGTGATTGTTATTCAAACAAATGCATAAAGATAAAATTTCAGGGAAAAATAAAAGCCATTCATTTCTTCCAAAATAAAGTTGAACAAGATTAACTTAAATAACTTCTAGAGACATTATACACATGTCATACATAACAGGTCAAAGGTTCAAAAGAAAATCATCTTATCTTGATCTTTCAACACTTAAGACCTTTCTATACATTTCAACTCCTCACATGTTGCAATTGGATGGAGTCAACTTCCATTGCCCCATCAGTTCTGGTGTCAAAATACCACTCTTGATAAGATTCTTAACCTTTTTCTTCAACTGTCTGTATTTTTCAATTAAGTGATCGATTGCCCCTATATGATAATCACACTTGCCATTACGATCATAACTCTTTGTCAATGGATTTGATGTTATTTTTGGAGGCACATGAGTGAGGTATCAGCTTTCTATTAGCAAAAGCAAAATGTGAGAATAGGGATTGGAAATTTTTTTCAATTATTTCTTGGTCTTTTTTGGTTCTTTGTTGGTCAGGTGGTAGGCTCAAGTGTAGGAACAATATCATGAATAGTCATCTAAGGATAAGAACTTGTCGAAAAGCATAAATGCTGGCTTGGTTGATAAAGATATGGGTTTGAGAGATACTACCTATAACTGAAGAGTGAGGTTGATGAAAAAGATACAAATTACATGGGATGAAATTCTTAGGTAGATGCCCCTCAAGTGTGACTACTTGCATCTCTCCTTCATTTTTTTAATATATTTTCCTTTTTAACATCAGTTGCATCTTTTAACTCAATCTGGTCATTTTTAATTGCATTTTTTATCATTTTCTTAGCAATCACCATGTTAGCAAAGTTTTTGAAAATACTATTAATCATTTTTTCATAATAAGAAATGTTCAGGGAATTGACAACAAAATAGTGATTTTTTTCTTTGACAGATGTAGTTGTACTTAGGCTGGCATGTCTTTCTATTTGTGTGCATATTCCTTAAAAGTTTCAGTTGACCTTTTTTTTCATGTTTTGCAAGGACAACCTATCTAGTGCCATATCTTCAACATGTTTGAATCGTGCTAAAAGAGCCCTAGCCAATCATTCTATGAGCAAATCTTACTTCGGTTTAACTAAGGATATCACCTTGTTGCAGACCTGATGAGATTATCTTGAAAATAATATATCAACAATTTATCATCATGAGTGTGGCCTATCATCTTTCGACAGTACATGATGATGTGTGTTGAAGGGCATTTTGTTTCATCATACTTCTCAAAATTTGAAGCTTTAAACTTTGAAAAAATGATAAGATCAGGCACTAAACTAAGCTCATTGGCATCAACAATCCTATAATATTATGGCCTTCAATTGCCTTTAGTCTTTCTTCTAATATATCATATTTATCTTTCATCACCATATCTCTTAATAAATCTGACACCCTTTTTAGTTGCTCCCATTCTTTTGGATCATCCAAATTAGGCTCATCATTAGAGTCATAAGGAATAGGCCCAAGATTGACATTTATCTGAACTAGAAACAACTTGGTAGAAGTGTCAATATACAGTTGATGAGTTGTTGGAGGTGTTTTTAGCATATGAGGGTCTTGAACACATAGATATGTGAACCCAAGTGGACACAATGGTTCTTCAACAACTGTTTTCACCCTTGCCACATGTATTTCAACAATTCCTTTTCTTTATTCAAATCTGCTAACATCTATTTTAATTCTGTCAACTATCTGTCCATATTTTGTTGTATTCCCATAATTGTTTTCTTGATCTTTTCTTGTGCCCTTTCCTTTTTATTCATCTGACTTGTATTTTCATTTTTTATGGTTTTGGTATAAGCTTCAGTATTGTAAATACACAGACTTAATTGATAATGTTTCTTGGGACATGCTATCCTTGAACCTTTTATTAATTACCAAAAGTCTGAAATGCATTCTATTATTAAAACTTTTAAAAGTATTTTTTTGCTTTGAAGGTTTGATGAAAGCATACTCGTAATCATCATTCTTTGTCCTTAATTGGCATGAAAAACAATGAATTGAAACAAATGATATAGGATATACAAGTCAAAATTTATTATTATTGAGAATGAGCTCAATTTTCATCTTATGTTCAAGTTGGGTTTCTTAAAGACATTGTTTGCCTTAAAACTTTAATGAAAGCATATTTACAACCATTCTTCTTTTTCACGAGATTTTTTAGGTGTACCATTATTTTTTTTAAAAAAATGTAAAAGAGACATCCATTTATAGAAAATTCAAGTCAAGAGAGGTTTTCATTTTTTTCCCAAAAGTTTCAAGTTTATACATCAAGAACCATCTTAAGACTAGGGCCATAATGTGCCAAATTTACTCATACTCCTTTTTGCCTCATTTAAGAAATCTAAATGAAATTGACTATGATTGCTGGTGAAGATAACCCTTTGCTTTAAAGCTTCCACTTTTTATCCATTATCCTAGACAATTAGACTACTGCCTACAGCACTGCTTACTATTTTGGTATAGATTGATGAAGGATTCCTATAAATAACTAACTTCATTTCAGTATCAAACCCAAATATCCAACTTTCATCAATCCTTATACCCTATATTTTAAAAATGTGCAGTTTTTTTAGAATAGCCCATAATGCCAAAATGGTGTTAATATCGAGCATTAAGATTGTACCATTTAGGATAAGGTGATTTAAGGGGTTTAATAGGGATAAGGGTAATGAGATAATTTTCTCAAAACAATGGGTATAAATTTGTGTAGGACATAGGTATTGGGTCAATAGGGGTTTTTTCTTTGGTGTTAGTGGTGCAAAAGTTCTTTTGTTCTAGGGTTGGTTTTTTTTGTTGGAAAAATGGTGGTATAGTTTGTTAGAGTGAATTAAGAAACTTTGGGTCGAAAATAGGATTGACAAGGTGATGATGGGATAGTATGTTGAACAAGTGGTTGTGAAATGTGAAGTGGTGGACATGAATTCCAATGTGGAATTTTTGAAGGTTGCATAAAGTTTAAGGGCCTAATCTTAGGTGCTTGAAAAAGAGGTTGAAAGCAGTCATGTGAAGAATTTAAGTGCAAGTTTGGACTCGAGATAATTAGTGAGGGTTGTTTGAAGCCAGGTGACACCATTTTGGAAGTTAAACTTTTGAGTTCAGCCATTTCTATGGCCAATGCACCCATTCTTCTCTTAAACTTGCCAAAACTTTGATCACTATTCGAATCGTCTAATGCTTTAGTATGCTTGGGAAAAGTACTGGAATCAATAGGAGCTAGTTGATTTTGATTTGATGGAATTGAAAGTGATAACGGCCCTTGAGGAGCAACAAACTTAACCATACCACTACCTTTAACTATTTCTATCAATTAAGCAATTTGTTATTTCATCTCCCAAAGCTTAAGCCAAAATTCCTCTTGATTCAACTTCAACACACTAATTCTTGCTTCCAATTGATCTTTCATTTTCTCTATTTTGATCCTACCAAGATAGACATTTTATTCTGAAACTTAGACAAAAAATTCTATATCATTACCCTTTTTGAATGAATGCCACAAAACAATTTTCAACTTATATGGCACACAGAACATATTTTTGAATATGACGATGATACAAAAAAATGTCATGAAATGTAAACATGCCTAAAAGAATGGATTTTTATACGTACAAGGCCCCAAATGATAATAATTCCATCACCTATGAATTTGTATGCAAGGAATGTAATGTTCTATTACATGGAAGGTGGGATATGAAATGCAAAGCATGTTCTATAAACCACCTTTCATGAATCCATATGCATGAAATGCGATAACATATCTACATGAGTGAGGAGATGTATACCTATGACTAATGCAACACACTTATATGAAATGCACTAACCTATGATGCACATGCAATATGTTTACATGAAATGTAATGCATGTGTTGTGTTGACCTAATAAGATTAATACTGCCATAAGATATGTAATGAGATGGAGTGTATGCACTACCTATTAAGATGTGCATGGGATGCATGTATCATTTATCAACATGTACATGAAATTAAATGCATGTACTATCTATTGATGTGGATGAGATAGAATGCATGTATTATCTTATTATGATGTGTATTACATAGGGTGTATGTACTACCTATTAAGATGCCTAAAATATGATGCATGTACTATCTATTAGAATGCATAGGAAGGGGTATATACACTATCTGATTATATCTTTTTTTTTAGCATGATAAAAATGTATGTAAAAGATCGAATGAAAATGTAAATGGTGAAACAACATTCAAATTTAAAAATCTTTTTTTGTTTTTCATTATTTTCTTTTTTGTTTATAGAAAAAGGAAAAAGTCAAGAACACAAATCTTTTTATTACATAGAATAATTGGATTCAAATATTTTTCTCTTTTTCGTTAATTTATTTGGCCAATAAACAAAAGAATTCAAGAAAGCCTTTATTTTTCTTAAATTTTTTTTTGTTGTTTGTTGGATAATGCTGAAAAAGATTCCTTCATTTTATTTTAAAATCTTTTTTGAAAATACAAATTTTGTATAACCACCAAATGAATGAACTATACGTCAAAAGAAAATTTTCTTTTCTTCTTTTCAATAAAATGCTTTTCTTTTGTTATATATTTATTCTTTTTCAAAATTTTAATACATATGTGGATTATTTCTACAAAAAGGTGGCAAGGCTCTATCCAAGGCCAGTTCCATAAGGTTCATGGTATGTTAAGTGAGGATTTATATGTCTGAAGGTTCTTAAATTGTTTCTCACTAGCGTTTACATAGGACTAGTAAGGCATCCAAATCCTTACTAATTGTAGGCTATAAACGAAATTGGTTCAATTCGAGTGTGAGTATTTCATGCCACTATGGAGGTTATCACCTTAAGAGAGCATAGATACTCTACTTCCTCCTAAAAGGGTCAAAGCCAGAATATAAAACTCATGCATGATAAAAAATGTGTCATCGTGTGTGTGAGAGCAACTGACATCACAATTTTCTATCCTACATGCCCAACAATTTATTAAGAACAATACATATAAAAAAAATAATGGACAAATGACACAATTTAAATGAAATGCATGATTTTTTATTATTGTTGTTATTTTCTTAGAAGAAATAAAATCAAAATCAAGAAAATTAAAGTTAAATACCAATTATGACCATTAAATCAAAATTGAGAATAACACATAATTAATTTTTGGCTTGACTCTCTAAAAAAATGACATTCCCAAGGGAGTCTCCAAGTTGTCGTAAACATTTTTTCAAGTCACTAGATGCAATTGAAAACAAAATAGAGTCATCACCAATTTTTTTTAGGTAGGTGTAATTGGCCACCTATTAAAACTTACCTTTTTAATAAAAATTTTAAAATTAATTAAAACTTTATCAAAAAATTAATTTTTTAGATCTGCAAAAACAATTTGGGTTCAGGAGTCAGTTACGTGTGGGGAAATATTAACACATCCACAATACCCATTTAAAGCGGTACCGATTAATTATGCGTTATCTTTTGATTTTGACTAAAATGATCTTAATTTTGGTATTTAAAATTTAATTTTCTTAATTTTTTATTGTAAAAAACATATTTTATTTTTTTAGTATTTTTTATTTTTGAAAAATAAACAAGAATCTTGCATATTAAAAAATTCTTGAAAATATTCCAATACTTTGGCAATATTAGTGAAAACTTTTTCACCCAAGGAATTTTTAAGAATCTCTACTCGAAATTCTTAAAAATCCTATCTTTCATAAAATAAAGATATGCACACAATGTGAAAGACAATATGTTGATGCACGTATTTTATTTTTTCTTTTCAAAAAAAATTTATTAGTTTTTTTAATTATTTTTTTGAAAAAAAGAGATATTTTTATCATATTGAAAATTTTTTATAAATACTCTAATATACTTGTAGTAATTAAAAAAAATCTTATCACCTAAAGACCCTTAAGGCATCACTACTCAGAATACTTTAACATTTCAACCTCGGGCAAAAATTTATTTTCCATCATTTTTTATTATTTTTATTTATTTTTAGTTAATTTTTATTTTATTTTATAAAAAGGGAAGATTTTTATTGCATAGCAAACTTTTTATAAATACTTCAATACGTTGGTAGTATTTTAAAAAAAATCTTCATACTAGAGTGTTGTAGTCACTACTTGGAGTACCTTAGAATTTCATCATCAGAGATAGGTATAAAAAAAAATAGACATGGATTAATTCATGATGCTATTACAAGAAAGTTCATTTTTAGAAATGAAAAGGAAACGATAATTTTTTTAATATTGAGATCACTCTAAATATTCTAATTCTTTAGCAATATTTAAAAAAAAATTCTCTCACCTAGGAAATTATTGAGAATCATTATTCGAATTTTTAGAGTCCCATCATCTTAAATTTTCATTTAATTAATTTTTTTATTTTGTTTATATTTATAAATATGATTTTGTAAGGTAAAATTAAAATTATGATATTAATAATTTAATATAGAATAATAATAGTATTTATTTATTTATTTTATTATTAATAATTAAAAATAATTAAATGTTTATCTATATATAAAAAATGCATGCCAAAATGAACAAATAATTGATAAGTAAATTGAATTTACCTAAATTACACTTAAATCTAATATGATCCACAATAAGAAATGAGCCTGATTTGATGGATATCTGATTAGGCTTAAATTGGATCAAGTGGGTCGAATCAGGTGAGCAACTAGGTATGAAAGAGTTGGGTTATGGGTTGATCGAGCTGCTCATTTCTTTTCCTGTTCCTTTCTACATGGTACATTTTGCATCATTATATAACATTAGAAAATGTTTTCTAATTTATTTCATTTTTTTCTAAAAAAAAAATTTTAAAAATCCTTTTCTCCTACCTAACAAAACTATCATCAGCTTTCATAAACCTAGAACCCGGGATTGCACTGCCGTCTAGTGCCCTTTCAAAATTAAATTTCACCCAAAGCTTATTTTTCACCTTTTCTTCATGGATCCAGGCTCTGTTTCTCACAAATAATCCTTTAGTGTTGTAGATCTAAAATTTTAAATTGAAACTTTAAATCTCCGTTTAGCCTCCATACACCATCTGATCTTCATGCTCTTTAACTATATTGTTTTCCTCTCTTAGGTTGACCTTTCCACCATTCTTAATTACTAAAAATCAATTGCTACCATTGTCGTCCTTTTATGCCACTGTTCCTACCACTGACTGTGGCGTTGTTGGCTTTTCTTTTTGTTTTTCTTTGTTCCCTCTTTCTTCTTTCCCTATAAATCAAAACCAAGCTCTAAAAAAACTTCAAAGCCTAACCAATTTCTAAAAAAAATTGAGACCCCCACTACTTTTGTTTGTTAGTTTTTTGTTTTTATATTTTTTCATTTATGTTGTGGCTTTGTTTTTTTTAGGAACGAGGTTGATTGAATTTTTTAAATTTTTTTGCATTTTTCTCCTATGTGTTTGGTTTCTTTTGTTTGTTTAGTGTGGGTTGACCAAAGCTTGGATGGTGTTTTTTGGTTAATGATGGGTCACGATTTGATGATAGTTCTTTGGTCATGATTAGATGTGTTATGGGTGTCAGTAAAGGTGGCCAAGGGGTGTTTTTGGTTGATGGTAGGTTTGGTTGCCTGCTATGGCCAAGGCTTTAGTTTGTATGGATGATGGCTACTGTGTGATATTGTATTGGGGCTTATAGAGGTGGCCTGGGTTATAAGCAGGGGGTGGTGAAGGCTAATGGGTGAGTGTGGCTCTGGGGTTAGCTGTGAAGAGTTCGATTTTGATGGCTAGTGATCTGGTAGCAACGGGGTTATGGATGGCAATTTCAATAGAGGCAAAGGATTGTTGTGGTAGTGTTGTTCGTAGATGGGTGTAAACACCTAATTTTATCCGAGATACTTTTTTTCATCTAGGGATATTTTGTAATTGGGCCCGATCATCATTTTTTGAGCCCAGTACATCGCCCATTTTTAATGCTTCGTTTAAGGTCCAAAAATAGCCTAGTAAAAGATTTGTTCTTAAAAGCCCATTAAGGTTCCATTGTTGACCGTTAAATGAAAATCCAAATAAATAAAATATATAAAATATAATAAAAATAAAAATTTTGGCCTATTATTAAAAAAAGGAAAAAAAAAGAAGAGGGCTGGCTTAATAATAATAATAAAAAGGCTTGGCCAAAAAAAATAAAAGCTTGATAAAATATATGAAACGTGCCTAAAATGAACCCAAAACAAGCCTAAAAACAAAAGGAAAATGCCCAAAAAAAATAAAAGGGAAAGCTGAATATATATATATATATAAAAGCTAAAACGGTAACAAGAATTTTAAAACATTACATACTGTAAGGAAAACAGTAATGCATGGGACGTGGGCAAAAATTGTAGGCTTCATGCATTGGGAGCGTGGAACTGCTGGAAAAAAATGATAGCAGTGGGCGTGCGGAAGGGAGAAAAAACTTTAAAAGGCAGAAGAGAGGGCTGCCAAAGGGAATAAAAAGAAAAAAAGAAGAACGACAAAGAGGAGAGGCATGGGAAGTAGTAGCCAGCAGCAGGAAAAAAATAAAAGAAAAACTAACAAGAAAAAAAAACAAGTAGAAAAATCGAGGAAAAACGCAACGAAGAAGGACATGGCAACGGTGAAGAAAAGGTTGAACTAGGCTTGCAGGAGGCTGTGAGGCAAGCAAAAAATAAGAATAAAAATACAAAAAGAATACGTGGAAACGTCGGACCAAAGCTGGGCGGTTGACAGGTATATAAGGGGAAAGAAAAATGGGGGACGAGGAGAAGAGAACTCGGAGAACAGCGCCGACAGTAGCGCACCAAAAAATAGAAGGAAGCAGGACCGAAGGTAGGTCATTTCCTCTTTCCTTTCTTTCTTTGTCGATTAAATATGTGTTATATAGAAGTGATAGCTAGGGATTCAAATAACTATTTGATAGTGAAATAGCGACCGTAAAATTACGGTAACGATGCCCTCCGCCACCGTTAATAGATAAAAAACAGTTGAAAAATTCATTCACAGCAAAAACAGAGAGTAACGACCATAAAATAGCGACGTAACAAGTAATAGTAGCAATAACGGGCCGTTATTGTCGCTATTCCATTTTTCTACTCAACTCACGGATCTAATAGTTTTAACAAAAAAATAAAATTTTAAGCCTGCAAAACAAAACAACGAACCTGCAAAAGTAAAAGTAAAAGCCAAATCAAAAAATAAAGCTCACAATGTCAGATCTTTATCATCAAAAGAAATTTTAAAACGAGCTAGAAAACAGATCAATTATTTCAAGTTTCAAGTTTCAACCATTCAAACGGCATTTTCGACATTCAAATTCAAATCAACCTCAAGTTTTCAATCAACATTCAAGATCAAACAAGGTAAGAAAAGAAAGTTAAATTACCTTTTTTTTTTTGTAAAATTTTTGTAAAATGATCTGTTGTATCTTGTGAGAGTTTGAAAGACGAACGAGATATCTGTAGATACTAAGCAAGTCAGCAACTGATAATGATAAAGGGATGTGAGAGAAAATGAGAGATGAAAAAAAAAATAAGAAAAAATTTTTGGAAAACCAGAGAAGGTAAGATGCAAGACGAAGAAGAAGATGAACAGAAAAATGGAGCGTTTCTAGAAGGGTCTCCGTTTGCTAGAAAGAATTAAACAAATTTGATATATTGGCACGTGGAGAGATTGGATAGGGTGGGGAGAATTGGGTATGGTGAGGCGTTGGGGGGAAGGTGGGGATGGATTGGGTGTGGTGGGGCGTTGGGGGGAAAGTGGGGAGGGATTGGGTGTGGTGGGATGTTGGGGGGGAAGGTGGAGAAGGATTGATGGGGGTGGGGAGGGATTGGGTGTGGTTGGGTGTTTGGAGGGTGGGATTGAATTTTTTTATTTAATTTTATAATTAATTTTTGAAAATTTTTTAGATAAAATTTAATTAGTGGTTTTGAAAATTTATAATTAATATAATATATAGATATTTTAAATGAAAAATTTTGATAAATTTTTTTGTATAAGTTAGATGAAAAATAATTAAAATTAAATATTATATTTTGATTGTGTTATATATTAATTTATAATTTTGTATATGAATTTTAATTTTTTTTGTTGTTTTGATATTTATATTATTGTCAATTCTTTTGATATTATATTAATTCTTGTTATTTTTGTGTAATTATTGAAGATTGTGTTTATTATATAATTATTAAAAGTTGTTTGTGATAAAAAAAATTATATCAATTAGTGTATCAAAAAAATTAAGTTACTTAACAAATTTAACATTTTATGATCTATTACTCTTATTAAGATTAAAAACTAAAAAATAAAAAATATAGGTTTGAAAATTTTATTAAAATATAAGTTTGAAAACTTTTAATTTTTGAAATTTTTTTTAGATAAAATCTAATTAGAGGGATTGAAGATTTATAATTAAAAAAAAATAAGAGATTAATAATTTAATATGATATACATAGAGATTGTAGATGAAAATTATTGATCAATTTTTTATATAAGTTAGACAAAAATTAATTAAAATTAAATATTATATTTTGATTGTGTTAGATATTAATTTATAATTTTGTATATGAAATTTAATAATTTTTTTTGTTGTTTTTATATTTATATTGTTGTCAATTCTTTTGATATTAGATTAATTCTTATTATTTTTGTGTAATTATTGAAGATTGTATTTATTATATAATTATTTGAAGTTATTTGTGATAAAAAAAATTAATATCAATTAGTGCATCAAAAAGATTAAGTTATTTAATAATATTCTTAAGATTAAAAACTAAAAATTAAAAAATTTAGCGTAAAATCAATTTTTAATGATGTAATAAGTAATATTAATATTTCTAAATATAAGTTTATTTTGTTTTTATACAAAATAGTAAGTATGCCACCATGTGAAGAGTTCCCGAGTAAAGGAGTAGAGGGCGCGCCAAGTGATGATATAGGTTGACATTTTGGAACACCTATGCCAAATACAAGAGGAAATGTTTCATGTAAACTTTGTGGTAAAGTTGTAAAAGGAGGAATAACACGTTTCAAAGAACACATTGCTCATAAAACTAGCAATGTTGCACCATGCCCCAACGTCACTGGTATTTATGTTTTTTTAATTTCTTTGAAAATATTATTGTTAATTTTTTAATAAAAATTATAAAATTACATAAGCATGTGCAACTAATTTTCTCTCTTTTTTTTAAACTATATTATTAATAGGTATAGTAAGAGAAAGTATGATGAAACTCCTTCAAGAAAGCAAATCAAAAAAAGTTGACAACAAAAGAAGAAAAAATGAATTTTTATCACAGTTAAGAGGGGAAGATGATTATGAAGGATTTATTGATAAAGACATTGCTACTAGACAAGCCGTGCGAGATAGTATCCAATCACAACATGAGTGGCACAGAAGACAAGAATTCAGACAAAGAACTAGTGGTTGGAGTAACATATATGAAGAAAGGCGAATCTCATGGTTCAGTTGCTGAATATTTTGAAGAAAGAACAAGGAAATCAACTCCAAATGAGTCTGAATTTTCATTAAGGGGAGCTGTTCCTGAATTGGTTAGAAGTAAAAGTTCAAGACAACCAAAAGTAAGTGATTCATTTCTAAAGACATTAAGAAGAAAAATGGGTGAATCAGTATCAAAATTTTTGATATATGATTGACTTCCTTTTCAATTAGCAAATTCCCCATGGTTGCATAATTTGATTTCTGTGGTAGCAGAAGTTGGCCAACATGTAAAACTTCTAACACCTTATAAGGTTTCAGATGTGTATTTAGAGTCTGAGTATCAACAGGTTTATGAATGGGTTAATGGATTAAAAGCTTATTAGAATGAATTGGGTGTCACTTTGATGTGTGATGGTTGGACCAACAGTTTGAATCAAATGCATATCATTAATTTTCTTGTTTACTGTAGTAAAGGGACTATTTTTTAGAAATTTGTAGATGTCTCAAGTGTTCATAGTAGAGATACAAACTTTTACTATAGATTATTAGATGAAGTTGTGGAAGAAATTGAAGAAAAATACATTGTTTAAATAGTCACTGATAACGAGGTAGCACTTAAGGTCGCAGGAAAAAGATTAATGGAGAAGAGAAAATATTTGTATTGGACAACATGTTCAGCTTATTGTTTGGACTTGTGCCTTGAAGATATTAGGAGGAAAAAAATGTGGCAAAGGTTTTGGATGATGCAAAGAAAGTGACTTGTTTTATATACAATCACATTTGGACTGTTAATTTGATGAAGAAATATACACAAAGGAAGCAAATACTTCGTCCTACTCTTACCCAATTTGCCATTCATTTCATACAATTAGAAGAAATAATGAGGCAAAAGCAAAGTTTGAGAGAGATGTTCAATTCAAAGGTTAGTACTTAGTAATTAGTACAATTATTTAAATCTAGCATCTTTTTATGATATTATTATTTTAAAATATTAATTTAAAATATATTACTCTAAAAATTTATTGATGAATATATAGGAATTTAAAGATTCAAAATGGGGACAACAAAAATTAGGACCTGCTTATGAAGTCAAAAAAATCATTTTGGAAAAAGATTTTTGGAAAAAAGCAAGTGATATAATAAAAGTTTATGAGCCTTTGGTAAAAGTGTTGCGCCTTGTGGATGGTGATGAAAAACCAACAATGGGCTTTATTTACGAGGCTGTGGATAGAGCTAAACAATCAATTCAACAAACTTGTCGTTATTCTGCTGAATATGAAAAGATTATTGACAATAGATGGAGTTTCATGCACTCTGACTTGCATTCAGCAGGTAAGTAAACCAAGAATATAGATGGTATTTAAAAAATATATTTATTTTTTATACTTAAATTGCTTATATATTTATTTTTTTATTACTTTAATATAATATTGTTATAAATTATGTTTAGGTTACTATCTAAATCCACAATTTCAATTTGGAGTGGAACATTCTGCAAATGTATTTAAGGAAACATTAGAAGGTATAAAAGCAATTATTGAAAGATTAGAACCTTCGATAGATACTCAAATCAGAATGATTAATCAGGTTAGTATTTAATACTATTTTATAACTTTAACATTTGTTTTATGTATTAAAAATTAAATTATTTTTTATTTATTCATTTATTATTGTATTTTCAATCGATGTAGTTGTTATTATTTCGAGACAAGCATGAAACATTTGGTAGTCCACAAGCACAAAGAGCTTGGAAGCAAATGAATACAGGTAAATAGTAAGTTAAATAATTATAATTTATTTATATTATTTAATTGTATAGCCCATTGAAATTTAATTTAAATAATTTTATACAGCTGAGTGGTGGATGATATATGGCACTTGTGTTCCTGAATTACAAAAACTAGCAATCAAAGTGCTTAGTCAAACAACATCTGCATCAAATTGTGAACGTAATTGGAGCACATTTAGCTATATTCACACCAAAGCATGAAACAGATTGAAGTTTGAAAAACTCCAGAAACTTGTATATACCTATTATAACATGAGGTTGAGGATGAGACATCAGAAAAGAATAAGCATTGATGAAATAAATAATAGTTTTAATCCTATTAGCCTTGACCATATTTTTGAAGATGATGATCCACTAACAGAATGGCTGTAAGAGAAAGAAAATCCTCTATTAGATGGTCAAAACTCTGATTGGTTGCCTGTAGATAATTCTGATAATGAAATGAATGTTGAACGATCACGTCAATCTCAAGAAAGGAATGTGTCTCATTCAAGTTCAAGTCCAACACCAAGTCAGAGTGATGATGGTGGTGGTTTAAGTCCAGATGATGATGGTGATGGAAATGGTGATGGTGCAAATTTTGGTGATAATATGGATGCAAATCGACCTTACAACCCACTTGGAGGAGAATTTGGGCTTGCTGCTACTGGTGGACTTTTTATTAATATGGCAAAATACGGAGGAATTTCATTTGCTGAATCTAGTAAGGGTCAAAGTGTACATACAGCTCGATTAAAAGGAAAAGAAAAGAAGCACCACTATGAAATTTCTAGAGGTTCTTCATCTTCAGGTGAAAGACCAAATTCTAGTAACTTTGAGTATAGTGAATCATTTGCTAGTACTCAAAGACATTACTATCCACCAGAACAACATAATTTTCAACCTCCTCATGGTTATCCACCTCCATATGGTTATTATCCACCTCAAATGTATCATCCACCTCCTCAAATATATCCCCCACCTCAAATGTATTAGTTACCACAAATGTACCCTCCACCACAAATGTATCATCTTCAAATATATCCTTCACCTTAAATGTATCAAGAACAAAGGTCTCAGGGATAGAGATGGAGTCAACTTGGCTTTCAAAGTGAAGATAGAGAATTTGATCCTCCTCATCATTCTACCATGTGGTAAATTTGAAATATGTATCAATAATTGTAGTTGATGGAATTTGAATTTATTATATTTTTAAGTTTGTAATTTTATTAAATTAAATGCTTGGTATTTAACATATTATGTTTTGTTAATATTTGATTTGTCTAGAATTAATATTGAATATGAACTTGGCTAAGAAAAATTTTATGGATAAACCAAATATGAATGCTTTTTATAATCTAAATAAAATTGTGAATAATTTTTTTAGAAAATAAAAAACATAGAGTGTCATAAACTATTTTTAAAATCAATGAATAAGAGTTTTTATAATTATAATTATTACATTTTATAATAAATTATGGAAAAAAAATTCATGATCGTGATGACCCAGTGACCGCAATTATTTTCGTTATATCCGAAAACGCGACAAATGCTACGTGACTGAAAACGTGACCGCGATCGCTATTTAAATCCCTGGCGATAGCAGGTTCACTGGTTGTTATAATTTCTTTGTTTGCAAAAGAGGATTTCTTATTTGTCTGTAACAAAAAATGGGAAGGAAGACATGATGGTTAAGTAGAAGGATAATAAAAAAGGGCTCATAGAGGTTTTGTGATTATTTGTTGTTAGAATGTGTTCTCAAATCAGGATTTGGTCTGTTTACCATCATAAAAGCTTGAGGTATTGCTGATGTTCATGGGCCATTGATTCTAACGTGACAAGAGGGTTTTTGGCAAAAAGTTAAAATCCAAAACAGGAGATGTTTTAGTTTGTATGAAGAAAGGTTTAAGATTTTTTTTCCTCCTATGGTTACTGTTTTGGCCTGGAAGTTTGCTCGCAATTTTTTTTAACATAATAAAATAATAACAAATAATAAATATAAAAAAAATCCAAACAATGCAAATAAATAATAAAAAGGTTAGATCATATGAATAAATAACTTTTTGTTTTTTTGTTATAAGATATGATATTTTTAGTCCATGATTGGTTTTGGTTGTTTAATGGCTTTACATAGGTACTATGTTATTAATTGACATTTTATATTGTCTTTGATTATATTCGTACATTTTCTTTGCTATTTATATTTTAAAATCTCCTAAAAATATAATCTATAAAAGGTAATGAAAAATATAAAAATCTTAAAATTTCTGTTTTGACGTTGGAGAAAATTAAAAATCATAATTTTAAAAATAATAAGAGTAATTCTACCTAAATGTAGGAAAATTATGAAATAATAAAGATAAAGTAATGAAAGATAAATACATGATTAAAAATGTTAATGGAAAGGAAAATTATAAATATATGTATAAATATATATATATATATAAGTTATTTTTAGGAAAACAACAAAATACGAGCTTACTCCAAAAATTGGCCTAGCTGTTAAAAATTTTTAGAGAGGTTCATAAATTTTTAAAATCTCCAAACTTGATCTAAACTTTTTAAGGATTTGTATGAAAATTTTTTATAAAATAATTTATTCTCGAATGCCTCCTAGATAATTGGGTATTTAGAAAATTTTATTTCATTGAGAATTTTCGTACATTTTTAAAATTCAGAATAAACTCATTTTGTTAAAATAATAAATATAAAATAATAAAATAATAAGAAATAATAAAATGAGATTTTAAATGTAAATAGTCGTACCTAAACTCTACCTAGAAGTTGGGGAGTGCAGATGGTCTCTTTATATTTGAAACCTCGATTATTTAAATTTGTATTTTATCATCATTTGCCTATCTCATTTTGGATTAAGACATTTATAATGCATTTGTATGTTTATTGTAACTGTTGATATTTCATATTAATTATACCATTTTTCATCTCACTACATAAATTTTTTTTTAAAAGATATAACTTTAAACAAATAAAATTAAAATAAGTATTCCAAGAAATATAATTGTTAATATGCTGCCTAAACATCGAAAAGTTGTCAATAATTATCATTTACAAAGAATATTATTTTATTATTTTTAAAAGGAATATTGCAATAAATTTTAGGTGAAAAGATTATTTTTGAATTTTGCCTTTATGTTAGGAAATTTGAAGGTATTTCTTTAATCTAAAATTTTCATAATATTCCTAAATAAAATTTCTTTAAATTATTATTTTTTAAAACAAAAAGAATTATAATTAAATTTCATATAAAAATAATTTTTATCCAGAGTTACAAATAGCGCAGAATTAATTAGTATCAATTTTGTGGGCATTGAATGCTAATCCTTCCTTATATTTAACTAACTTCCAAACCCAATATGTTTTCATAAACTAAATTATTTTTTTAATAAACTTGTTGTTTTATTAAAAATATAAAGTTTTTAGGTGGCCAATCACACCTTTAAAAATATTAGTGGCAACTCTTCGTGTTTTTCATGATTTTTAAATTTTTACATTTAATGATCGAGTCTCTGGATAGATACGTTATGACAATGGGTAATGGGTAGGTAAGGGATGCTAGGAATGGTTATAGTGCTATGGTGTGTTAGGTAGTGAAGGTTGTGACGATGGTCGAATGGGGCTTGGCCAAGGCAAGGGTGCCGGTTCTTAGGGGCTTGGTGTTATTGGGGTTGTGAATGTTGGGTAGGTTCTGATAAGGGTGAAGAGGAAGGGTTGTGGCCACTAGCTTGGGTAAGGTCTGTACTGGGCGCTTGGTGCATGCGCTAGTGGTGGCCTTCTGTTGGTGAGGCTGAAGAGGGGTTTGGAGTTGCTAGATTAGTGATGGGGTGGGCAACAACTAGGAAAGGCTAGTCGTGTAAGTGTAGGGACTTCGTGTGAGGCTAGGAATGGTGAAATAGGGCTCGTGAGGATGCCCAAAAAACTGTTGGAAACCTTTATTTACTATGTATTCTCTTCTGCATTTTATGCACAACTAAGAGACTAAGAAAAATCCCCTGCAAATTGGAAATTTTGGCTTTTTCTGGCTATCTTTCCCTGTAAAACTGATAGCAAGGCAGTGGTTTGGGCAATTGCTTGTCGTCCACCACCTGCTATCCTCTTGCTTACTAATCTTTGTTGTTTTTTTGTCTTTTTTTTGTTTTGTAATTTTTAATTTTTAATTAACTCAATTAATATTGAAAAATAAAAAATAAAAATAGAGACAAAAAAAATTGAACTCAAAAATTTAATTTGGACCTAAAATTAGAGCTTGAGCCCAGAAAAATTAATTTGGGCTTCTATTGGGCCTTTAAGCCTAAGTAATTGAATTTTGACATGAAAATGAAAATGATTCAAAAATAATTAATCTGAGGTAAGTCCAAAATACATTAATTCAATTATCGTGCTCAAATTAATCCAAATTAAATTATTTGAATCAAATGTAAAAATCGAACCAAAGCAAAATCAATTTGGATTAAATTAGGTTGAATTTTAAATTATGCAAATTGATTCAAAAGCGATTAATTCGAGACAAATTTGAAAGAGTTTAATTTAATTAAATCTAATTAAGTTAGCTCAAATTGAAATGTTAAGATCAAATCTAAAAATCGAACAAATTCAAGTCAGGTCGGATAACATTAGATGTCTACACTTGGCATTAGAACTTATACCATTAGGCGTTAGCCTAGAAGGGTCCCTGCCTCACTTTGTCTTAAGTGAACCAATATCTATAAATTATTTGCAAGTTTTGTGTATACACGTATACATAAACAAAAGATTATTGGCTTATATATAGTTGGCAAGACCTAAACTGCATCAAAGATTTGTACATTTGCTAAAAAGGTACTGCATTTGGCATCACCTTTTATGATTATGACCTAAACTATATAAAAAATACATGCCTGACATGTATGATTGTGTTGTTAAACCTAATTATCAGATTATTAAAATATTAATCTACATTAAGTTTATAAAATGGGATAAAACCAAATTAGTATTTTACTACTTAATTTGATATCTCTTCTATTTATATATAACAATTTTGATGCATTTAATGTTAGAAAATTTCATAATTGTGGGCCACCATTAATTGGAATTTTGGTTTATAAAACGGGCTAATAGATTTATTTTTAAGAGAAACATACAAATAAGCTCAAATAAGTCAAAATGATCAGTTTAGTTATGAGTTTTGCACATCTCATTTGATCCATTGTAATGAGGTAAATGATTTGTGTAGGCCTTAACCTAAAAACAGTCTTGATGGGAGTTTGTATTAAGGTTATATATGATCAAGGTCTTCTTTTCACTCCTAACATGTGGATTCTACCTATTGAAAGTCTTCTAAAAGATGAGAGCAAAGAGGAAACCTTAACCTTGATATAAAAATTTATCTTACCTTTCATTTGTATATTTGAATAGCCTTAAATAAGTATGTAATATTGTTGGTACTAATGTGATGTTCTATATTCCACATATGTGATTCATTCTGTAATCGTGAATTAGCTAATATCTAAATCTATTATTCATTTTACTAAAATTCCATTAAATTTTTTTAGTATTTTCTTTGTATATCTTGTTCTAACAATTTCTTTTAAATTACAAATGCAATAAAAGTTATAACAATAGTCAAGTATTGCATCTATATATAATATATCAGTGAATAATCAACTAACAAACTAAAATATAACTATTCAATCAAACTTACACACAGTAAGATTTAAAACTAAGATTTCAAGCTTCTAATGCCACCTTCTTACGTCTAAAGTTGGCATATTGATCTTATATCTTTACCTCTTATTGTTTTGCTTTGGCTGCCAATGTCATGAAATAACCATAGTGATAGTCTACTTTTACTAACATAGTATACATGAGTAAAAATTCATTTAAATTAGCGTAACTCTTATATATTTTTTTGAATTTTTAACTTAAAATTAAATTTATAGCTAATTTGAATTAAAATAATATTTTTAAATTTAGTAATTTTGATTCAAACATTCAAAAAATGTAAAAATTACACTCGTGTAAGTGGATTCATCTTCAATATATATATAGATATATATATATATATGCCGTAACCGTTTTGGGAACCATTAGATAAATTTGAAAAATAAAAGATAGAATTGCCACCAATCTTTTTTTACTACATGTGATTGGTCATTTAATAAAACTTACCTTTTTAATAAATTAATTAAAAATTTTTTAAAAAATAATTTTTGAGTTTGCATAAAAAAGTTTGAGTTCGGGAGTCAGTTACATATGGAGAAGGATTAGCACACCCACAAATGCTCATTTAAACCAATTAATTACGTGTTATCTTTTAATATGGACTCAAATGGTCTTAATTTTGGTATTTAAAGATTAATTTTCCTAGTTTCTCTAAAAGCTTATTTTTAAATTTTAGTAAGCTTGAAAAATAAATAAGAACCTTATATTGAAAAATTCCTAAAAATATTCCAATACTCTAGCAATATTAAAAGGAACCATCTCACCTAAGAAATTTTTAAGAATCACTATTCGAAATTATTAAAAGTCCTATCCTCGATGGTTCATATTTATTTCCATAAAATATGATATCTATAATTGTGAAAATAAATAGTATTTGCTAAAACTCATTTCTATACCATTTATAAAAAAATAATAATAAATCTTTATTGAAAATTAATCTAAATGCTCCAATACATTTGTAGCATTTTAGATAGATTTTCTTACCTCAAGATTATCAAAAAATCATTACTCAAATTTTTTTAGGATCTCATCCTTTGAGATTTTTCATTTGTTTTTTAAAAAATATTAAAAATCATGTAATAATAATATTATCTACAAATACATTTATATCCTAAAAAAAGAGCTCATCTTATTTTTTAAGAAAAACTATTCAAATTAAATAAAATAATTAAAAAATAAAATTTTTCATATTGAAAAGAAACTTCTAAATATTCCAATATTTTGGTAATTTTTAGAAGATTTTTCTCATTTAAAGAATTCTTGAAAATCACTAGGATTTTTCGGAGTTCCATCATAAAAAATTCACATTACTTAATATCATATATTGCAAGATAATAAAGCAAATTATGCATCCGAAAAATAAATAATACTTATCATTTTTTCGTTACTTGTTTTAATTTTTTTTAATCTTTTTAATTATTTTCCAATTATCACTAAAAAAAATCGAAGGAACAAAGTAAATAAAATTTTTTATTAAAAATTTTCCTAGATACCCCAATATTTTAACGTTATTTTAGAAGAATTTTTTCACCTAGGGATTTCTTAGGAATTTCTACTTGGGCTTCTTTAGAATCCCATCTTCAGAAATTTCATTTACTTTTTCCTTTCTTACTTAATTAATTTTATTTTTTTATTCTAATTTTTAATTTTTAATTATACCAACTTCATTACTAAAAAAGTCATTACACATTATTGTTAACATCTATCAAAATTTTAGAAAAATAGACAAATAAAACTTTTTTGTATTGAATATTTTCCTAAATACTCCATTACTTTGGTAGAATTTTTTAAAAGATATCTTTACTTAGAGATTTTAAGGAATCACTACTTAGACTTCTTAAAAATCTCATGCTAGAAAATTTTTATTATTATATTATTATTATTGTGCTCGGCATAAATCTCAGCATAAAAAATAAATTGTTCTTAAAATAAAATGAAACACAACATTGTAGATTGCATAAAAAATTACAATAGGCATTAAAATCCATCCATAAAAAGATATATCTATATATATATATATATATATAAACATGAAATTTAAATTGTAATTGAGCTTTAACAATGTAAAAGAGATGTGTCTATATTTACATGATACATATAAATTATGCATGATAACCGGCCTTATGGAGAACAAGCAGATTTTTAGCTTATATTGTAGCTCTTGTATATAACAAGAACTCTAATAACACCTGAGATTCCTTATCACCTAGCTTGAAACTAATGCTACCACTTTTGTAACTTTCTATTTTCATCTAAAGTAAAAAAAAAATTAAAAAAATGGAGCTCTGACAATCTTTAAAGCTACATTCCCTACTATCCATGTTTTGGAGCCTTATTTTATTACATATTTTAGTTTAGTTTTTTAAGTCCTCTTGTTTCTAGTTCCTAAGCTCTGTGATTTTTTTTTAAACTTTCATAGCAGAACATGAGAGCATAAAGGATGTGACTCCTAGCTTGTACATGCAAAGGACAAGTATATAACCTAAACTATTAATGATCTCCAGCTTGAGGAAGAAGAAAAAAAAGACTATCATTCAAAATTCCTAACAAGCAGTCCCTTGGACTACATCATTTTTGAAACATTTTCTTTTATGAAACAAGGTTACAAACACGTTGAGTGCTGCAAGCACTAACATTTACAAAGCTAACATAATACATACAGAGGTAAGGAAATGGTGAGCATGAAAGTTCTCTTTGACTTCCGTAAGTTTTTATTCACCATAAAAAACCAGAAAACATGCATTTCCACACCATAAGTTTTAAAACCTTCATGAGCAATAAAATAACATAACCGATTTAATGAAGGAAATTTTTCCTTTTTTTTTTTTCTTTTTTGTTATTCATGTGCTATAAAAAGAAAGCCAGCAAATTGGTAAAAGGGAAGGTTTTGAGCTTCCATTAATGGGTTAAGTAGAAAGCCAAATAACAAACATGGAAATGACAAAACTATAGGTTTCCTTAAACAAACAAGGTAATAAACCTAAAAATGAATGGATTTCAAACTTCAAAAGTTGTTACTTTTTATGAAGAGTAAGTTTTTTTTTTTTTTAATTTTAAAAAAGCTTTTAGCACCTTTGAAACTCTTTTATATCCCATTTTTTGGAAAGTTTCCCCATCTTTTCTCTTGGTTTTTGTATATTTTTGAAAAACGAAATGAGCTTTTCCTCCCATGCATGTAGCTTGTTGTATGGAATGGGAAACATTGAGACTAATAGAGCTACAGATTTCATGCAAAGAGATTTTCACCATGACACTAAATACAAATCATAAATCACTCCTACTCCTATAGCCAACAACCAAAGAAAACTTAAAGATTCAAGTTTCAAGCATGAACTGAACTAATAGCCAAACTTACATTCTAAAGCTTTCTTATACAAGCCTAAAAAACGACAATCTCTTGGGAAAGCCTCTCTATGTATTTTTTTCTTTTTTTTATTAATTTTGAAAACTATTTCATGATTTTTTTTAAAGAAAAGGTTTCTTTTTCAGTGTATGAAATATCTCCAAAACGACATAAATGGAGCCGCAAAGTCCAAGGGTTCCCTTTTCTCTCATATACACATAACATATCATGCATATTTTCCATAAAGAAAAATGAATAGAAAGACTGGGTAATTAAAAACAAATTTCATAACAACCCTCAATACATTATAGGTAAAAAGATACCATGTGAATCCTTCATACAGTGACCAACATAAATAAAACAGCACCAAGTACACACAAAATAAGAAAAACGAGATGAAGGAAAATGCAAGAAACAAGCATCCAATAGAATAGATATAGATGGTGTTACTTTCTTATTTTTTTCTTTTTTTTATTTGTTCATTTTTATCCTTTTTTTCCCCTTAATAGCCACCTAGGATCTTTTTTTTTGTTTCTAACCTTCTTGCAAGCTCCTTCCTTTTCATGGTTCTCTTCTTTCTGTTATTGTTTCTTTTTTTTTTTAAAACCTTTCCTTCTCTTTTTTTGTAAAAAACTTTTGCAATTTTTTTTTCTTAAATCGAAGACCTCCTCTTAGCTACCACCTCTTTATGCCCTCTTCCCCTTCAGAATGCTCTTTCATTTTTTTGTGTTAGACCCTCCAAAAATATCTCTTTTTTTTTTATGAGTGCAGGCCCTTGATCTAATCTTATCCAAAATGCTAAGTTCCATCCCTTTTTCTTTTCTCAAGGAGTAACCTTTAGCCATTGGATCAAGATTCAATAGGAGATCTAATAGTCCACAATATTCACTACAAAAGTTGAACTTTTATAGTCTCTAAACCCATGGAAAAACTATTTTACCCATAGTACAAAGTTTTCAATATTTAAACAATTTTCTTAGAAATTAATGTTCCCAAACTCATTTTTGAGATTTTAAAACACTAAAATCATGAAATATTATAACATTGAGATCTAGAAAGTTTCATGAAAATCTAAGTTTGAGAATGCCAAATTATGAAAATACCCTTATAAGGGTATTTTGGTAATTTTATACTTCTTAGGTACCACTGTGATGTCAAATGTATCAAAAATTATGAAATATTATGAAATTTAGATTTGAAAAGTTTCATGAAAATTCATGCTCGAAAGATAAATTACGAAAATACCCTTATAAGGATATTTTCATGATTTCAAATACACCAAAAATCATGAAATGTTATAAAATTAAGATCTAAAAATTTTCATGAAAATTTGAGCTCCAAAAGGCCAAATTACGAAAATATCCCTTAAAGGGTATTTTAGTAATTTTGTACTTCTCTTAATGCAATAAAAATTTTTAGTGATTTGAAAATCATCAAATTTAATTTTAAATCACATTGATTCCAATTAGGCTATGAATTTCGAGGATTGTCCCCAATTCTATTCATTTTGACCAAGTTTTGTGTAATTTTAACTTTGACCAATTTTAATTCTATTGACCAAGTTTGACTGAATTTGACCAAAGTTGATTTTAGAGTTTTCTTACTTCACTTATTCTTTATTTTTCATGTATCCACATGAAAATGTATCATCCATATAAATCCTATGTGAAATAGTTTGAGAGTAACCATACAGGTCTCTTTTTTCTTTGTTTATTACAAGCCTAAATGTCGTTGCATTTAATAGGCTTTTAAAGGGACTTTTTTATGGGCATCAAATGGGCTTTGTTTAGGTCTCTAAATGGGTCAACTTGCAAGCTTTTTATGGGTTGTAAATGGGCTTGGGTTAACCATGTTAAAATATTTTGGACAAAATTTAGTGTCTACAACTACCCCTCTTTGCATATTTTTTAGATTTAGAAATAATGCAAAGACATAGATAACACTTTTGTCTGGATGATGCTTTTGATAGTTTTTTTTCATTTTTTTTTGTAAACAAATTCTTAACAACTTTCAAAAATAAAATACAAGATCACACCTGAAGGTCTTACAAATCTTAAGATCTTTGAATATTCCTCTAATCAAATGCATTGAAGTTTTAAAAGTTCTTGTTTGAAAATGACTTTCCCTAAACAAAGGCTTTGACACTTTAAAAATTTTGTTTGAAAATGGCTCCCCCTCAACAGAGGCTTCGAAACTTTAAAAACCTTATTTGAAAATGGCTTCCTTTAAATAGAGGCTTTGACCCTTTAAAAACAAAACTTGCTTGAAAATGGCTCTCCTTAAATAGAGGCTTTGACACTTTAAAAAACTTGCTTGAAAATGGCTCCCCCTAAACAGAAGCTTTGACAATTTAAAAAAACTTGTTTGAAAATGGCTCCCCCTAATAGAAGCTTTGAAACTTTAAAAATCTTATTTAAAATGGCTCCCCCTAAACAGCAGCTTTGAAAATTTAAAAATCTTATTTGAAAATGGCTCCCCCTAAATAGGGCTTTAACACTTTTAAAAATTTTGTTTTTCTTTTCTCTCTTTTTTTTTTTTATTTTGAAATTTGTTTGCAAATTACTCATGATGTTATGGCTTGAGGGTTTCACAAGTTATGATTGTTTTGAAATCATTTCTCATACTTTAGTCTTTTACTTGAATGATCTTTCCTTAAAAGAAACAAAATTCAAATTTTTCTAAAGAATATATTAAATGTAATTCATGAATGCAATGAATGTAATACATGTAATGCAATTATTATTAGAAACCAATATGACGCATCTAAATTATGGTTACAAAGTTTCTTAAGTCAATCCTTTCTAATTTTTATTTTTTTTAAAACAACCAATCTCAATCCTGATCTACATATTCTAGGAGCTACTTTCTTGTGGACTATGATGATCATTTGCTAATATGATTATCCAACACTACTTCTAACAAGTTTTTTAATTTGATTTGATGAGTTTGAAAAAAGATGCTTTTCCAAATCTCTTTTTTTTTTTTAAATCTTTATTTTATTTTTATTTTTTTTAACTTCGTCATCCTTGATTTTCACAAAATAATGTAAAACCTGTTAAGAATATTATCAAGCATTTATCATATTCCAAATTTCATGAATAGTGTAGTATATTAGCATTTCTTCTATTTGAAAGAATGAAAATTATCAGAAAGCAAGGTAAATTAGAGAAAGGTAAATATTTATTATAAGCAGGTACAAAGACATGTTCAGTAAGAAGCTTGGACACTAGTTTAAACAAAAGAATTGTATTTAGAAAGTGAATATTCATACAATCATGAACAATATTTTAAAATTTTTCCTTTTAAAAAACCATTCCATCAATACACTTGATCTTTCTAAGTTTGTTGTATTTAACATTGTCTCTCTATACTTAGATATTAGTATTCCTTTGCATCTAAGCTGTTTTTTCAGGTTTTCAACTTAGATCCTTCCTTTTGACTTAAACTACCCTTTATGAATTTTCAATTATGAGTCTTCTTTCATTTTTGACTATTTTTTTTTGTCTCTTTCTTGGGCAAAGTATTTTTTTTACAACATTCAAATTTATCGAGTTTGGTAAGTCATCCCTATCCATCTTTGTCAAAATCAATGTTCCACCCACAAAAACCTTTTTGACTACATATAGACCTTCTCAATTTGGCATCCATTTTTTTTCAATTATCAAGCTGATTTAGAAGAATTTTTTTAAAAATAAATTCTCTCTCATAGAAATGCCTAAATTTATAAGGTTTGGTAAGTCATCCCCATCCATCTCTCTCAAGATCAATGCTCTACCCAAAAAAACCTTTTTGACTACATATAGACCCTCCAATTTGGTATCCACTTTTCTCAATTATCAAGCTGATTCAGAAGAATTTTCTTTAAAACCAATTCTCCCTCACAGAAATGCCTAAACTGATCTCTTTTGTTATGTGCTTGCATCATTCTTTCTTGATACAACTGACCCTAGCAAAGAGGTGTGAGCCTCTTCTCTTTAATGAGTTTCAATTGTTCGTAATGATTCTAAACCCATTCTGATTTCTCTAAATCTATTTCCATCTAGATCCTTATAGAAAGAATCTTCACCTCGATTGGTAACACAACTTTCATCCTAAATACGAGTGAAAAAGAGGTGACCCTAGTAGATGTATGCACTGATGTCTTATAAGCATGCAATGCTAAAGGCAACTTTTTATGTTATCCTTATAAGTATCAGTCATTTTTATATTATCCTTTTGATATATTTATTGGCAGTTTTTATTGTTCCATTCATCTTTGGGTGATATAAGTTGAATTATAGTACCTCACTTTAAACTGAGCAAAAGCATCCGCTAACATCTTATTATTCAAATTGTGATTATTATCAGAAATGATCTTTTCTAGAAGGCCATATCAACATTTTATCTTTCTTTTTATAAACTTGTATACCATTGCCCTTGTCACATTAGCATAAAAAGCTACTTCGACCTATTTTGCGAAATAGTCAATAACTACAAAGATGAATCAATATCCATTTAAAGCTTTCAAAGTGATAGGTCCAATTACATCAATCCCCCACATAGAGAATGGCCATAAAGGTGCGAGAACTTGTAAAAGGATTGGAAGAGCATAAATCTTATGTGCATAAATATGGCATTTATGACATTTTTTGGCATAGTTGATACAATCACCCTCAATTGTCAACCAATAATAACCTGCCCTCATTATTTGTCTAGCCATCATGTGGCCATTTACATGCACTTCACAAGTTCCTTCATGTATTTCTTGCAATATTTTCTTGGCTTTAATAGTATTCATGCATCTCAATAACATTTGATCTTAACTTTTCTTGTACAAAATTTCTCTATCAAGGAAAAATCCCATAGCCAATCTTCTGAGAATTTGTTTGTTATTTTTTTATGCATGTTTTGGGTATTGTTGGTGCTTGACATATTACATAATGTCATAGTACTACCGCGGGCCATCAATCTCCTCTTCAATAGTTGAACAATATGTTAGTGATCCTTGCACATTTAATCGGATAGGTTGGATTTCCATTTTATCACACATTTTAAACATCGTAGCCAATGTAGTTAGAGCATCAGCCATTTGATTATCTTCTCGAGGTGCATGACAGTATTGGACCTTTTCAAATTGTTTGATCAAATCTACCACATACTTTTGGTGTCGTACCAACTTTAAATCTCTTGCTTCTTATTCACTATGTAGTTGATAGATTATCAAGTTCAAGTCTCACATATACTTCTAACACTCTAATCTTTTTTTCAATTGCCATTTGCAAGCCCATTAAGCATGCTTTGTATTTTGCCATATTGTTGGTGCAATTAAAATCTAACCTTGCAATGCTTGGATAATAATTTCCATTATGGGATACCAAAATTGCTTCAATCTCATGCCTTAAAGCATTCAAATCTCTATTAAAAAACATTTTTCATGGCTTTTCGATTGGTTTTTTTTTCTCTATTTGGGATATGGTCAGTAAATCTTTGTCAGAAGAGTCCAATTTCATAGGTTTATAATCATCAGTTGCATGCTCTGCAAGAAATTCAGCTATCACACTCCCTTTGATTGCCTTTGCTTAACATATACAATATCATATTTAGAGAGCATGACTTGCCATTTTGCTCACCTTTTCAACAATGATGGTTTTTCAAAAATATACTTAAGAGGATCCAACCTTGCTATTAACCAAGTAGTATGGTATAACATATATTACCTAAGTTTGTGGACTGTCCAAGCTAATACGTAGCACATTTTTTCCAATTGGGAATATTTAGACTCATATTCAGTGAACTTCATACTTAAGTAATAGACAACTTACTCTTTCTTGCCCGTTTCATCTTATTATCCTAACACACATCCCATAGAATGGTCATGCACCGTGAAATACAAAACCAATAATTTTTTTCATATTGACAGGGGCCATTTTAATTGGTTATATCCAGAAAACTATCATGAAAGAGAATGTGAAGTGCTTAGTGGTGTTATCCATAAGAGTGTTAATATGGAGCAAAGAAAAATTATCTTTCAAGCTAGCTCTATTCAAATCTCTATAGTCTATGCACATCTAAAATTTTCCCTCTTTCTTGGGAACTAAGACTACATTAGCTACCTATTCCAAGTATTTGGCTACCGCCAAAAAGTCTACATCAAACTGCTTTTTTACTTTTTTTTTAATTTTTAACAATATGTCTGATTTCGTGCACCTCAATTTTTACTGTACTGGCTTACATTCTGGCTTCAATGGCAATTGATGTTCTATGATATCTGAATTAAGTCCTAACATATCTTGGTATAACTATGCAAATACATAAAAAAACTTATGAAAAAATTCTTCTAATCTCCATCTTTCTATGTGTGAAAGGGATATGCCCATCTTGACCTCTTTCTTATTTTTTTCATCACCTAAATTGACTATGCTTGTAGCTTTGCATGAGGTTTATTTTGTTTCCTTTCTTATTCTATTAGTTTTAATAAATCAAGGGGTAAATTGTCCTTATCCTAATCCTCTTCATTATCAAGTTCATTAATGTGAATAAGCTTTTCAAAGTCAAATATTGGATTGTCATCATGATTATCCTTGCATTCATTATTTGAAAACTTGAAAGAAGGTGAAATTAAAAGGATGTAGGCGTATATGTGGGAAAAAAAAAGGAAATTGTAACTTTGATTAAATGAAATAATGAAGAAAACGCAAATGCAAAACACTAGTTATTTTATTAAAACGATAAAAGAAAGATAAGCCCATACAAAATTCTTCCAAATGCTCTTGGACATAAGCATTAGGGAAAAATTAACTCATTACATTACTTTGTGAAAGATTTAAAGATAACTGGCAACTTCATTGATTTCCAATTGTTCAGCTTTTCACCCAGAAAACATGGATAAACAAAAGGCTTATCTTTCTAAATAGTTGTTATTGCATCTCCTACCATATAAATATGGAGTTTAGAAAAGGTTTTTTCCATGTTCAATATAGGTTCCCTTTATGTGACCTCCAGCAGATTAGGGTGGATATATCTGCCTAAATGAAATGTATCATAAAGGTAAGGGATGATTATTCTTTCATACTCTGTTTTATGTCCCTTAAGCCGTGCCAATCTCTTCTCTCTCCTTTTAGCCTTGGCTTTATTTATCTCTATCATAGTGACTTTAAATCCTAATCTAAACCTTTCCTTATTTTCAAAAACTCTTGGTGGCTCCTTCATTCCTTGCAAATTTCGTCCAAAGCTATGTCCAACACTTTATCCTTTACTAAGTGTTTGTTTGATGAACATCTCAGTTACACTTGATAAATGTGGAGTATGCACTTTCAACCCTTCATCCACATAAATTGCATTAATGACTTCAAATGATCTAAAAAACCACCCCAATGCCTTTTCTACAGCATTCACATATGGAGTAGTCATGGGCTTGGTTACCAACAAGTCTTTTTCTTCAAAAACATTAATCAGTTGATCCTTTACTATAAATTTTACTTTCTGATGCAAAGATGATAGGATAACTCTTGCCATATGAATCCATGGTCATCCTAACAGGCATCTATATGATGGTGAAATGTCCATGACTTAGAATTCTATAGAGAAAGTGCATGACGCTATTTGCATTGGTATTTCAATGTCCCTTAACATTTTCTTTCAAAACCTATTAAAAGCCCTCACTACCATATGGCTGGTCTTTATATGCGATACATCAATAGGTAATTTTGTTAGAGTGATCATGGGTATAACATTGATTGAAGAGCCATTTTCAATAAGAACCTTAGCTATAATATGGTTTTTGCATATAATAGTGACATAAAGGGCCTTGGTACTGTCCTATCTTTTTGGTGAAATCTTATCATCATTGAAAGTTATGAAATTCAGAGCCATAGTACTCCCCATAATATGGTCAACATTTTCAATAGAGATATTATAGTCTACATGTGCTTGATTCAACACTCTCAGTATCGTATTTTGATGCAGTTTAGAATTCAACAATAGTGATAACAAAGAAATTTGAATGGGCATCTGGTTCAACTACTTTATTATGCTATATTCACTATGTTTGATCAACTTTAAAAACTCACAGGCTTCTTTTTCATTGACAAGTTCTTTATATAATGCTTCTTGAGCCACTACAGAATAAGTCTTATCTTATTCTCTTAACATTTTTTTCTTCTTTAGCTTTTTCTTTTTGAGCCTTCTCTATCATTTTAGAAGTATAACATCTTTCACTCATCTTCATTCCACCTACCCCGATTATATTTGTAGTATTAGTGGCATTTAGGTCATTCGTAATCCGACAGTCATTTGATTTTTATGCCATGACACTATAATCATACTTCCACAGCATTGCCTCATTACTTTGATAAGGGAGTAGGCTAGAAACTTGAATTGTTATAAGTTTCATAGGAAAAGAAATAGGCTATTCTTTCATTGAGCTTGGTTTTAGGTTACAGAAGATAGTTATTGGTTTAGGCACAAACTTAGGGAATATACTTTTCGAAAATCCTTTTTATGCTGCATTCATCAAGGATTGCTCTTGCACCCCACTTGGCTTTTCATTACAATAAATCATCGCTAGCTTAAGCATAAACTTAGAGGGCATACTCCTTAAAGACCCTTTTTCTATTGCATTCATTGTGTTTTGATCATCTTCTTCATAAAATTCTACCAAGGATGAATCCATCATTGTTTGTAGCACTTGGTGAAACATGCCATAATTTTGAATTGAGTGTCCTACCATATTCATGTGATAGATACATGTTTGGGCCGAATCATAGCCTTCATGATAGATATTTTATTTTTAGGGAATTGGGTGAAGTATGCCAACTTTGACCAAGTTTTTGAACACTTAATCTATCAGGATTTTAACTTCATCAATACTTCTCTTAACACATCTTACCATACTACCATCTATTATGTTGATCGTTGGCCTAGTGTGGTTTGGTAAAAGATTTTCATTAACATTCGACTTCTTACTAGTGTCAAAATTTATGTATCTTTTCTTGATCAAGTGCTGCACTCTATATTTAAGATTGTATAGTTTTTTATGGAAATGGAATGGCCCACAACCCCCTAACGATAATCACATTGAGCATTTGGATCATACCACCTAAAGTATGGAGGCTTTAATGGCTTTATGGGGTAAAGTGCAATGAGATGGTTTGCTACTAATTGAGGGAACAAATCAGTGTAAAACATGAGAATGGGATCAATGGGAGTTTTCTCTTCAGTGGCCCTTGAACCTTTAGGGTTGCTTGTTGAACTATTTGACTGAACAATAGGTTGGGTTGTGGGTGCAAAAATGTAAGTAAGCATACGATGACGAAGGCTTTACAGGAATCTCAATAGTGGTACCAGTTAATATGGGTATGGACCTTGGGAAATGTTATATGGTGGGGTAATAAAGTGGATAGGTTGGGTTGGGGTGATATGGGACAAAATTTCTGGGTGGTTGATTTCTATAAGTCATAACATGTGCCTTTCCATCTTTCTTCTTAGGTGGCATTACTTTCTTGAAACTAGAGGCATCACTTGTCTCGATTTTACAACTCTTTATGGTACTTTCTATCATTTCACTATAAATTACCATACACATAAAATTTTTTGTTGCATTGCCTACAAGTTTATCATAATACGGTGACCTGAAAGGATTAACGAAAAGCACTGTTGTCACTTTTTCGATCAAAAGTGACTATACTTGAGTGGCAAGATCCTTCCATCTATAGACATATTCCTTAAAATTTTCATTGGCTCTTTTTTTCATATTTTGGAATGACAACCTTTTAGAATCCATGTCTAATAGATGCTTATATTGGCCAAGAAAAGCTTTAGCGAGGTCATTCCAAAAATGTATGCGACTCCTATCTAATTAGACATACTATTTAGCTACAAACCCAGTGAGACTGTCTGAAAATAATGGATCAAAAGCTTATTATGGTCAGTGTGACTTGTCATCTTATTATAGAATATTGTTCAATGGGTCGATAAGCACTTAGTTTTGTCATACTTCTCAAAATCAAGAATTTTAAACTTTAGCGAAATTACAAGATCCAGACTAAATTGAGGTCATTTGCATCAATAATGCCAAAAATATATCTGCCTTTAACGACTTTTAGTCTCTCTTTAAACAAGTCATACTTGTGTTGAATTTCTTTTTTCTCTCCTAACTCTGACATGCCTTTTAGTTTCTCTCACTCTTCGGGATCATCTAAATTGAGAACAAAAATTGGATCAACCAAATTACATCCTAGGTTATGTTTAAATTACCCCTGATATGGTTGTTGGTTAACTAGTAAGTTCATATTTGTGAATGGATAAGGTTGCCATCCATATTTGATGGATGCATCAGTTGAAGAGATTGAACATAGGGTGCTATATACTTAGGTGGGTAAAATGGCTCTTCTCTGACATTGTTGTTTTTTTGGGGGTCAATTTTCCTTTCTTATAGTAAAGGCTTTAGCAACATCTTTCCCTTTAGCCATGTCCCCCATTAACTCTCTTAACTATAATATTTGTCTTCACATCTCCTCTTGCATTTCAACCATCCATTCTCGTATGTCTTCTTGAGTTTTTTTTCATTATCTCTATCTTGGCTACCTACTTTTTGTCCATAATTCTAACTTGTAACCATGTATTGTACAGGTGGCAAGTAGATCAATTTTGAACTTTCAATGGCTAAGCTATCTTTAAGCATTTTAATACCACAATTTGAAAAATTAGGATGCCATATTATTTTTGTGAAAACAAAACAATTTTTATTTAATTTTAAAAACATCATTGTAATAAGGTAAAATATTGGGAAAGAAAAAATATACACAATATATGTGTGAATGCATTGAAAGGTATTTATTCCAAGACATATCTCAAACATTAGAACTTTTTATTGATTTTGACTAGTTTTTGATTATAGAGAGTCTATCATTTTAGCATTGTAGCCATAAAAACATTTAATTTGCTCATAATGATCCTTGGCTTCAACTAAAAAGTTCAACAAATGTTGCCCGTAACTTTCAGTTGTGTTGATTTAGTGTATTAAAGCTTTTAATCTCTCTACCATCTCCCTTGCTTTCTTTATTGCCTTGAAAATTTGACTAGTTAGATGTTTTATGTATTGTTGCCTTCCCAAGCTCTCTACCTTCTACTTCATGTGAGCATCCATTTTGAGATCACAAGTATATCTCTAATCTTCTCCACTATTCTGCCATTCTTTAATAATTGTGGAAATATGGTCTTTGTGGATTTGCAATTGCTATTTCATCTCTTGAATTACTTGGCAAAGTGATTCTTTCTCCCTTTGCATTTCATAGTGTTTTCTTTTTTCATCTTTGATCTATGCCTTCAATTTAACATTCTTTTTTTAACATTCCATCAATCTTGCTAAAGCTATTGAATACAAACCTTCCCACTCTTGCTGTTCTCAAAAAATTTTGATGGTTTTTTCCTCATTTTCCTTAGCTTTGTCCTTCAACATTGTACCTCTTCTTGAAGCTCAATCATTTCCCTTTACTGCCTAACACTAAATCTAGCACCTTTTATCTCATTTAGTTAGGTTCGCATCTTTTTGTTTTTTTTTTGCAAATATTTTAGATCATTTTGGGCCACATCTTGATTTGCATTACCTTTTTTAGTCTACTTTCTTAAGCTTCCACTTCATATTTCAGTTGTCCCATCTTTTCCTAGAGTCTCAAATTTTCTTTTTCTATTTCAAGTTCTTGTTTAACAAGCGCAACTTTCGATAAAGGTTCTTTTGCCCACAGGTTCACTTGTTGAAATAAGAAATTATTTAGAGGAAACACAATATCTCTCGAACACTTTGCCTTCCAAATTAAGTAATCGCGGGTGACTTTGTCAAGAATAGGTCCTAATCATAACTTCAAAGTCCTCTTCCATACCTAAACTGACTGCTCTGTTACTCTTGATGAGCCTGTTTCTCCATAAGCAAATTCTACTAGGACGAGTCCATACGTGGCGAGGATAAACTATTTCGCACCAAATTGCCTTAACACCAATAGTTGAGCGTAACTTACCACTCCCTATAATCACAAAAGTAGCACTTATAGATCATCTTCACCTCGATATAACATTGGCACATGAGGCATCCATGGTGCATCCATTTGACCTAATCACTAATAAGCCTTCGAAAAAATACTACCCATTCTTATTTGGATATGAATGATGGCCACTAACTCTAGCAAAACTCTTTGATTGAGGCTCTATTTTGAAGATAAAGCTTGAAAAAAGCACTTTTCTTACATCTAAAATGGCTTTTATCCAGACAAATAGTAGTTATGCACTCCTTGTGAAATGTCCTCTATTCTAGTGATAAAAGTTTAATGATTTGATTACCTCAGCAAAGATGGTTGGAATGAGCTTAATCGTTTGACTTTCAATTTGTTCAAATAGATAAACTATTGTCAATTCAATATATCCTAAAGTTTTTTGAAAGATCTCCATGCTTTAAATTGCTAGGGTGAACACTGCCATGCCTTGATCATCTTCTAAATGTCCCAAAATGAAATCATGAAAAAAATGCTAAAATAAGCCGACATTTTTACCTTAGTCTTTTGTGAAAGCATCCACAACTTTGATCTTTATTTCCATCAATTTAGCTATCTTTTTATGGTACCCTGACTTTACTTTTCTGACATAAATCTTGTTAGGGCACTTCAATTCCAATTCTACCAAAATCAAATATTCATCAATAGTCAGTGTCAAATTTTCCTTATTAAATGTGAAACATCTGTATGATGGATTTCAAAACTAAATAGTTGCTCGAATCAAAAGTTTTTCAATCACTACTGAGATAAGAGACACAATCTACCTATGTTTTTTACAAAACTTTTCATTCCCAGCTTTACCCTTCTGATTCCATATGGTAGCCAAATCTTTCAAATTATTTTGGATAAGACTCAAATACACTTTTTCTAGTAATCCCTACACGAAAACAATATGTAAACAATCTCTTTTCTTTTGTTAAGTTTCTTTTAGACCAATCATGCACCTCATTGTATGATTCACACATGGCAATTATAGAAGAAGAACAGATCTATAATATTGTGGGATCCATTAAAAAGAACTTTGCTAAAAGATGTCTCGGAGTAAATATCTCACTATGTTATTATATCATGCCAATGTAATTTATGCAGAAAAAACAAAAAAAAAAATAATTTGTTAGCATGAAAGAGAGAGAAAAAAATAAAAAAATTATATACAGTAATAAAAGCTTGAAAAATAAAATAAATGAAAGGAAAGGATTTTTTCTTAAAAAAGGAAACGAGACAAAGATCTTTTTTTTTTTTTAAATCAAAACAAATATGAATGCCTACCTTTATGATTTTCTTAAAAAAAAAACTATACATATGTTCCCCATTTTATTCTAATTCATAGAGACAATTTACAAAAATGGTGGATATGGCTCTACCTTGGGTTGGCTCTTATGGTTTACTATATGCTTGGTTCAAATTGATTTGTATCTAAAGGTCCCTAAACTATTCCTCACTCACATCCACTCTGAACTAGTAAGGCAACTTAATCTTCACCCATTACAGGCTAAAAATGAAAAGGACTCAATTTGAGTGGGAATATTTAGCTAAGGAAAGGAAAGTTGAAAAAATTTTATTTTTATAAAAAGATTATTATATCCATCCTTTTATTAATATTAAAACCTAGTAAAAAAAACCTAATCACATCATAATCTTCTTGTAATTTTTTTAAAGTCATCTCTTTTTTTAAGTAAGTTTTACATGTCTCTTCTAATATAAAAATTTTTTATAATTTTTTAGTGATTTGATTTTGGTGAATGATTGAATATGAATAAACATATTTTTTGGGTTTATGAGATGTAATGTTTTAATGTAATTGCATTTTTTATATTTAATAGCTTTTATATGAATAAATCACCAAAATGATAGTGTGCTGAAATTTTGGCAATGGCCAAAAAATCCATCAATGCATGTTTGTAAAACATAATTCTATTTTCACTTGATTAAAAACCACTAATATAGCAGTAATTGTGAAGCCATACAAGATAACAAACATATTATGGTCCAAGAATGCTTTCAAATCACAAGTAATGAAAGGTTATAATTGAAAAAATTATTATAATGAATCATTTTCTTTCTTTTTCACTCTTTATTAAAACAATAGGTGTTACAATTCTTTTCCTTTCCTTTCCTTTATTAATTTTAATTATCCAAACAAGAGGTACATATATTCTTTCATTTCCTTTAAAAAACTTTCTTTTCCTTTTCTTTCCTTTATAAATATTTTTCCAAACATTACCTAACAAGGTTTTTTATTGCAGACAATGCTAAAGTAACTAGCCTCGAAGAGAAAGTTGAGAGAAGGAAAGGTGTAATTAGAATTGAATTGTATTCCAAATAAGCCTCCATCAATCTCTATTTATAGAGATTTGATTTAAGGTTGTGACTCTTTGATTGTATTGGTTTTTTAGTCAAAAATCATTTCCTTTTAGGTAGAAATGTCTCTTTGGAAAGATTATAGATATATTTGTTCATTTGAATAGTTAAACTTTTTACACAAAGAGAAATCACATTTCTAGATTTTTAAAAATTACAATTTTTCATACAAAGCAATCTTTTGATTTGACTCTTCCTATTATAAAACCATGTTAATTTGATGATAAGAACTTTTCCTAGGCTATATTTTAGCTCAACATAATTTCTCTTTGATTAAGTCTCTTAAGTAATCATATTTTCATTATTTTGAAAATATTTCTAACATGCTCCCACCTATTTTCAAAATAGGGCTAAATTTTAAAACTTCTGGAAATCTAATCCATAAGTAAAAAATCATATATAATGTTTTAAAATATTTACCTTAGTGGTATAGTGTTGTTGAGTTAGTCAAATTGAAATTGGTAAATCTTAGATCTTTGAACTAACCAACTTAAGTGACTAATCATGTGTCATACCACACACTGGACTTCAAATCCTCATTAAAGCGTAATTTAGTAACGTTTTGTCACCATTTCAATGGCCATGTGTCTTATATATTCATGAGTGTTTTTGGAGTCAAACTTTTGCTCATAGAAGTGGCACCACTCCTATTACTCGTATAGGTGAACTCTATCAAGAATGCAACCATATAAGCATTCCAACATTAATTTTTTATGTTATGGATTCATAAGAAATAATTCTCAACCTTTCTTAAACATATGATTCAAGTACTTATCTTCTTTAGGATGGTGTTAATAATTTAAGTACTTGCAAGCACACTCAAATAATGTACTTTGACTTAGTAAAACAAAAAACTTAATGTGCAATTAAGTTGAGTTAAAGTTTCATCATGTGTGACTTATTTTAAAAGCTTGAGTCCTTTTTCTTTTTGAAGTTTTAGACACCATAGCTCTAGATAAATGTTTTCTCAATGAATTCGTCAAGTTTCCACTTGACTTGACAAAATCCATGGTGATCACCTCATTTAAAGTTAATTCTCTGACATAACTATGTCTTAGACCTATGTGCCTTGACTTTTCATTTGTACTTGGCTATAAGCCCTTGTCAACGTAGCTTGACTATCACAATGGATAGAAATGGGTGATATTGATTTTGGCCATAAAGGAATTTTAAATAACAAATTCCTTAACCATTCTGTTTCTTTATAAGTAGAAGCCAATGCTATAAGTATTCCAATAGCAACAATTCTTGCTTCCAACATATAGGTATTAAAATAATCAATACCATACTTTTGTGTAAATCCTTTAGCAATAAGTATAACCTTAAACTTATCATTGTTCCATTGACTTTTATTTTTTTTTTTTGAAAATCCACTTGCAACCAAAAGTAAGATCAATTAAAATCCACGTATTGTTTCTTATTATGAATCCACTTCATCATTTATAGCTTTTTCTAAAAAATTACATCTTGAGACTTCATAGCCTCTTCAAATGTCCTAGGATTCGATTCTACATTAAAGTTATATTCAATGTGTTTATTAACATTTTCTCTTGTCCCTTTAACTAAGAACATTTGGAAATTCAAACCAAGGTTTTAACTTTCCTTGCTCTTTTACTTGTCCTAGGTACAAGGTTATTTTCCTTACTTATGAAAGGTTTTTCCCTTTACGCTTATGAGTCTTCTAAAGTATTGTCCTAAAAATTATATTCTAATTTGAATATATATTCATCAAACATGGCATATTTAGATTCAATCACCGTATTAATAGGTATTGAATCATTAGGTTCTATTACTATGAACCTATATATGCCTTCCTATTTTGGGCATATCCAGTGAATGTACAATTGATTTGCTTTTCATCTAATTTTTTTCTTTTAGGTTAAGGAACCCTTACAATAGCTCTACAGTCTCATACCTTGAAATAATTTAAGTTAGGCTTTCTTTCTTCCATAATTCATACGGGGTTAACTTGTTCCTTTTGTTAGGAACCATATTTCGAATGTGGCATGCTTTAACAATGCCACCCCCAAAAACCTTGTTCTAAACTGGAGTAGGACAACAAGGCATTCATCATTTTGATTAAAGACCTATTCTTCTTTTTAGCCACATTAATTGATTATGGACTAAGTGTTGTAACTTTATGAATAATTCCATTAGAAACAAAAAAGTTAAGATCAAAATATTCACTTTCCCTATTAGTTCTTAATGTCAAAATCTTTAAATTACAATGTAATTCTATTTCATTTTAATAAGTTAAAAACTTATATAATGTTTCATCTTTAGAATGTAGTAAGTCAACATAGCAAAATCTTGAGTAGTCATCAATAAAATTTACAATGAACCTTTTCCCACCAACTGATGAAGTGCTATGTAAATCACACACATCACTATATACTAATTCTAGGATTTTAAAATTTCTTTCAACTTTATTATAAATACCTATTTCATTTGAAAAACTAAATATCATCTTGAAATAAATCCGAGTTGGTTTTGATTCCATTCATGTCTAGCCAAATACCTTAATTAAGATTTATTGGGTTATTTTCATTTGGTTGATTGTACTACAATTATTGTATTTTCTTACTCATTTTTAGTGTAATTTCTCTTGATTTTTTAACTTGATCCTTGAGAACATTGGCAAAAATACTCCTAAATGCATAGTTGTACATGTGTCGGTGAAAATATATAAAATGAGAAATTTTTGAGTATTTGGACTCATTTTGGACTATTTACGGTTGTAAAAATTGGACAAGGCCATAGCTAGTGTGATTGTTCTATCTTGCCATTTGGGGGAGTTCTTCTTAACAATTTCTTTTATGATTTTTTAAGCTCAAATAAACATCATGGAACCTTATATCAAGTCTTACTTCTCATAATTTTCATTTGGAATTATCTTTTCTAGCCCATTAGGGCATTATCACCTTTGTAGTATCTTCATACATACTAAAAAGGTAATAAGTGCATTAGTGTAGTTGGAAGCTAATTTTCAATTTGCAATTTTCCATAATTTTTCTAATGATTACAACGTAAACTTTGTTCACTTAATGGCTTGAAATTTGGTAGCAAAATGGAAAAGAAAGTTGTTAAAATAGGCACAAAAAATGAAGTTGCTAAAGTGTAAATGTGTCGTGTAGCAAGCATCATATGATCAAATGCAATTTTGGTGCCACTTTTGGTGATTCAAAGAAGACCAAATGGAGCAGCTGATTGGGCTATTTGAAGGTCTTCGATTGGTTATTGATTTGGCTTATTGGAGTGCAAAAGATCAGGCTTGAAAGTAAGGAGAGCTAAAAGAGCCAAACAAAAGAGCAAAAGCCATGAAAGAATGGAGAAGAAGGATATAGAAGATTGGGAAGACTTGGATATTTTATTAAAATTTTAAAGGTTGAGGCACCTGCCATTTGCCTAAAATTAAAGGGGAGAATTCGATAGATTTTTAGAATTTAGTTTTAAGTTTTTCGCATTTACTTTCCTTTACACTTGTATTTTCTTGCTTTCTAGATAAGGTTATTTGGTAGCCAATTTTCTTTTACTTTCAAATCAAATTTAACTTTCTTGCTTTAATTTTCAATGCACTTTTTGATTTCTTCAATAAAAGTTTCAAATCCTCAAGTTTTGATGTTCAATTTCATTTGTTTTCACGAGTTATTCAAATCTATTTGGTGATTTATGGTTTTGACCTCTTTGAGTGTTTTGCTTGGTTCTTGATCGAATCTAACTTGTTTTGAGCCAAATTTTTTTCTTAGATTCCTAACTCATAGATCTTCAAATCTAAAAAAAATTAGCTTCAATCTAGATTTGTATAGTTCCAAAAAATTTTCCAAAATTTTGGCTAAACATTAGTGGCAAAGTTAAACTTTACATGAGTGACAACATAGCAAGGATCTTTTCTCCATCTTGACATTTGGTTTGCTATGCTTGCTGTAAACACACATATGTATCCAGGGTCAATAGGGCTATTTCTATTAGTATTATTATATTATATTATTAGATTATTTTATGTTATTATTATATTAGAGTATAGTATATTAATATATCAATATGCTATAGTAGTATTATTATTATTATTATTACTACTATTACTATTATTATTATTATTTAAAAAAATCAAAAGGGTTTAAAATAAAAAAGACAAAAAAAAAAAAAAAGAATGAAAGGAAGGAAAGTGGTGATTCAATCACGGATCCGTTGGAGCACGATTCATGGGGATTCAGTTACAAATTTGTTCGGCATAATTCATGCAAAGAATCAAGGGGGAAGAGCCTAAAAAAGGTGAATCCACAACCGAAAGACTACACAGAGAGACCCTCGTATGCAATACCTAGAAACCTATGCCCAAGACTCCACGGAAAAAAACAGGCAGAAGATCACTCTCGAACACCACCACTCGCGTACTTTTTCTCTGTATTTCTTCCTCCAGGGTGGCCCACCAGCTAGGATTTTCGAAGGAGGAAACGTTGAAGCTTAAACAGAAGCTGGTTTTCGTGATCCTGGAAATTGGGATCATTTTTCATTCAGTAATAATGGGGTGGAAAACTCTCATTGTGACAGCCAAGAAATGCTGTCTCGTTCTCTAGAAGGCGGATCATTGTATAAGTGCAACAGTTTTGCTCAGCAAGACCAGGGCTTGCCTGGAAGTTGTATGCAGCTAAGGCGTGACGGAAAGCGTCCCCACCAGTATCCCATGGTTGGCACTTGATTCTGGACAAGAAGGTGTTTTTAGAGGCATGCGCGCATGCGGGCCTTTCCAAGGGGGGGAGGATTCTTTCTTCGATCCTATACGATCAGATGGGGCTAGGCTGTTGAGGCTGAGGCACCCAGGAGTGATCCACGTGGTCCAGACGTTGGATGAAAATAAGAACGTGATGGCAATAGTTACCAAGCCATTATTCGTGTTGGTGACTAATGCGCTTGGGAATGGCCTTCCATTATTTTTATTCTGGCATACCTCTTCAACCACCCCCTCCAGAAAGAAAAAATCTTCTCCCACACTGCACCGAATCCACCATCACATCCATCCACGACCAAGACCTTGGTTCACGAAAAAAGGAAAAAACCCTCACCAAACTGTCCCAAGACAAGGTGATAATGACCACAATTGCAGATTTCATGTCTGTTTTGTTTAGCATCAATCAGAAATGATAACCCATTTCAGGAAGAACCGCAAAAAGCGCAGCCAAGAAGTTGGTTGTACTGCCATGTTCACCGCCTAGGTTATTGAACCTTCTGATACTAGCATTTCAGAGCAAGGATTTGGATTTGTCACAAGTCAACATCTCAGTACAGATTGATCCTAGGAAGCGAGCAAATAGTGGGCTAATCTCTTCCATACGGCAGCCACTAGTTTCAAGATTAAAGAAGGGGAGCGTTATTCACCGAGGATAGGCGGCCTCTAAACCGGGCAGCGCAAGCTTGTCAATTTCTGGATAACCTTGATATTGATCAATGATATGGTAGAGAAGACAAATACGAAAAAGGGGGTAAGTAAAGACTACGAAAAGTGATCTGGCTTGGTGGATGAAGTTCTAGCTTAAGAGAAGGAGTTGTGTTGCTGATCCTGCAGAAATAGGGGAAAACAAGGAAGAAGGTTGGCTTTATGAAAATATCGGTTTGACCCAATTTGAAGACCCGCCCGCATGCCATCCTGGGAGGGGACTGATCCAGTTTTCTTAGACTTGTCTGGCCCGATAAGCTTTGAGCCAAACCAAGTCCAGATTTGAGTCCGTCAGAAACTCGTATGCAATAACGCTAATATGTTCACCTAGCTACTGTTTTACTTGCCTCTTGTAATTGTCAATTTCAAATTTAGATTATACTTACATTTTGATTCATGTTTAGTTAATTGCATGCCATTTTAGCTACTGTTTTTGCACATATTTTTGTTTTACTTAGTTTACATGTTGCATGCGTACACATTATTATACTTGTGTACCTTACTATACTTATGTTAAATGCTTTGTTTGATTTTATTTTTTTAGTTAGTTTAATGTCATGTTTTTCTTTGTTTGATTGAATTAACTTTAGATAAGGTGTGGGGATAACAGTACTTAAGCTAGGAATCTCATTAACTAAGCCTCACGGGAACGATATCTTGATCTTTGATCACTGTTATTACGTGTACGACATGTATGCTTGCATAAATAGTCCAATCAAGTTTTTGGCATCGTTATCGAGGATTAGGAGTAAATAATCTTAGGCTAATATCATGTTTCACCATGCTCGTCTATAGATTGGTTCACCTTTAGTGTGTTTTTGTTAGATTAGTTACTAACTTGCCTTGTTTTTATTTCTTTAGGTTGCACACAGCCTATTTTCTTTGCATATGATTTTGTTTAGGATTTTTTTTTTTTAACATATGGGATCATGTGGACCGTGTTAGACCTTATTATTTTGATGACTGTTTAGGACCATGGCCTAATGAGGAAGACTAAGCCAAAAAAGAGTTGACCTTTAAAGATTTATTCTGAAAATTAGACTCTCTAGAAAATCAACTAAAAGCCATTAAAGCTAGGTATGATTCTAAACCTAATCTTGTCCATAATTTTTCAAGCCAACATGATAATGATTAAGTGTATGATGGAGATTACCATCGTGATAGGTGTCCATATGACTAACAATTCCAATCTTACACAAACATTTATACTACTTAAACTTGGAAGGGTTACCCTAAGAACATGTAGGGCATTAGTTCAGGACATTCATTTAATTCACCACCTTAGTACTCCTTGACTTATCCTACCGAACACTCATTTCCATAATACCCTACATCACCCCAATATTCTTCACCACCATTATAAATCTCGCAAGTGCCATACTATGTTCCACTATAACAATATTTTGCTTCATCACAATACCATTCATCTTTACATCACTTTTCATCCACACCATATTCACTATCACCTCTTATACAAAAAATACATCATCCCTTTAAGGAGATACTCACTAAATTACTCCAAACTCAAGCAAAACTCCAGCAAGACCAGGAGGCTTTCATAAAGACTTCCAGGCAATAAGGTTATAATGCACATACCTTAATTACTTGCCCTCAAGATTCCATACCTAATACTATGAGTCAACACCTTATTCGAAGAAGAAAGAAGGGCATACATTAGGGGTGAGAAGAAGAGGTCTGATGTGGATTGATGATGATGATGATAATGAGCCATTTGTATTCAAGACACCTCATTTTGTAAAAGTTGTGAAGGAAGAGATAGTGAAGGTATAGGACAAATCTATGGTTAGGGAAGTTGATGATAGTGGATCATTTAAGATAGTAAAGAAAAAGGAAAACATTCAAGAAGAAATTGTTGATGTTTCACTCTTGCCATTTTTCAAGTTCATTGAGGATCACTTACCTGATTATGTAGAGAGGCGTGAGGTTGATATATGTGTTGAAACAACAAGTATTCTAGATAAATAACTTAAGCCCTTAAACATATTGCTTCTTAGATCTAGTATCAAACTTAAGAATACGGAGGAACTCATTAGTAAAGAACTTCCTTGTCTAGTAGCTTTTTCATTCCATGATCCTATGATCGAAGTTATAAATACCTCATTCTTAGAGTTTCTTCAAGATAGACCATCCGTGGAAAAAAAATGAATGATAGGGATTTTGGAAAGATTGGTTCAATTCCCTACTTTGAATTACTAGAAAGTCTTAGAATTTGTCCCAATCAAGAAGAATTTGAACCTCATAGTTTACACATGCCATTTCCATTATTGTTTGCAAAACTTTGTATGATGACTTGGAATTGCAAGTGTTTGAAAACCCACTACTTAATGATTTTGACAAGGGTTGTTTGACTCTACCACTAGATACAACCCTTGTTGAGTTTACACCTATACCATCTAGAGATAATTTTTTCATTGTAGACCTTAAATCTTTATTCTTCATGGCAATACCTAATTTATTGTTATTGAAGCCAATGACCACCTCTATTTGGTTATATTGGAAAATTCCTAAATTATTCATAAAGTTAGAACATAAATCCACCCGTGTGCATTGCATAGACTTAGAGTTTATCATTACATATTGGGTGCAAAGGAAGAGAATGAAGTAGGTAGATTTATGAAGGAAAATGGGAGTAATTCTCTAACACCAATGAAAATCAAGCTTTTAACTTTAAATAAATCACTTTTTAGGAAGAAACCCAAACTATACATTTCATTTTTTTTGTTCATTTGCTTATTTGTTGTTTAACTTTTTTTTTTTCATATTGATGTAGGTTTTTTGTGTAGTTATTTTCTTGTTTTGTAATATGAATAAAAGTTGGAAGAAATGATGCACTAGTTTCGGCCAGAGCTAAATGGGAGATTTGGTCACCATGCCTCTATGTGATAAGGGAGTTCCCTTATTCCTCTTTTGTGCTTTATTTCTTTTTGCTTACAGATTGAGTACAATGCGTTGTTTAAGTTTGGGGTATGGGAAAATTGCTTAAAATTTTCATAAAATTTTTTGAATTTTCTTTGAGTTTGCCTTGAAATTAAGCTTAGCTTGTGGTAGCTTAAATCATTAGCATGCTTTCTTTGATTAGTTTTTAATGAAGCCAATGATAGGTAAAGTCTAAGAATGAATATAGCTTTAGAAAAAAATTGAATATTGTGTGAAATATGAGATGATGCTTAAGTGGTTTAGTGACTTCTTGACTATGAGTTTTCATTTGTGAGTTAATATTTTGATCATTAAATTGTATTTTTTATCTAGTGAATGATTATATAAGCATGAAATATTTTTTTCATTGGTCTTTGAAATTGTGTTTCATGTTCTAGATTTGTTTTGATCATCTTTTGAGGTGAAATATTAGATGACACATGATTAAAAAAATGATATAGGCCATTTTTGGATCAATTAAACCTTTGAAGCTAACCTTGATTTAATTCTTTCATAATCACCCTATTTGGGCCTAATGATACCTTTTTTTCGTTATGAAACCACATTACAAGCCCAAGTTTTTATTTTGATATTTGCTATCTTTTTGGTCCTTTATCTTATGTGCATTGGGACATTCATGCATCATTTTTTAGTTATGCATTATTAGAAAGGAAGGGTAGAGCTAGGAAAACGAATGAAAAAAAAAAGTCAAGCTAGCTTGCAAAAGAAAAATAATCATAAAAGGAAAAAAAAGAAAGAAAAGCAACAAAGTGGTGAAATAGCAAAGAAAATAAAGAAAAAATGGGTAAAAACAAAGTTTGAGGGTGATTCTTTAGTCAAACTTTATCTTTCTTACCTTAAGAGCTCAATAATGAATGATTCTAGACAAAGTAACGCATTGTTAGGGTATTTAAGCCTAAAATGTCTTTATCATACCTTGACCCTAGCTTTAGATTATAAGCTTATGAAAGTCCTAAAGGATCTTCGATCATATGTTTATTTATATTAGTGGAGAGAAATGTGATGAGCAAACATATGAAACTTGAGCACATTTTATGGATCATTGTTCTTGAATTTTCATGTTTTGCATAACATTACTAGATTACACGCAAGGATTTGTGATAGGTATTGTTTGCTTTTAGAAACCATAGTTAGGAATGGGCTTAGCTTAGGTTGATTCTTGTATATTAGCATACGTTCATGATTTACTTTAGTTATATCCATTGATCAATCCATAAGGCATTCATGTTGAATGAAGCATTAAAAGTAATTGATGATTCTTGCTCAATCTTATTTTGCTTAAGGACAAGCAAAAGCTTAAGTTTATGGGTGATTGCACTAAAATTTTAGTATTTTTTCACTCATTTTTGGTGTAATTTCTTTTGATTTTTAGCTTGATCATTGAGAATTTTAGCAAAAATACTCTTAAATCCATAATTATCTCATGTGTAGGTGAAGATATAGAAAATGAGGAATTTTTAAGTATTTGGTCTCATTTTGAAGGATTTATGGTAGTGAAAGTTGGAAAAGGCAATAACTAGTGTAATTATTCTATCTTAGCATTTAGGGGAATTCTTGTTAACCCTTTCTTTTATGATTTTTAAAAGCTAAATGAACTTCATGGAACCTTATTTCAAGTCTCACTTCTTATAATTTTCATTTGGAATTATCTTTCCTAGCTCATTAGTGGATTATCACCTTTGTAGTATCTTTATACATACTAAAAGGTTATTAAGTGTATTACTGTAATTACAAGCTAATTTTCAATTTAAAATTTTCTAGAAATTTTCTAGTGATTATAATGTAAAATTTTTTCACTTAATGGCCTGAAATTTGGCAACAAAATGAAAAGAAAAGTTGTTAAAATAGGTGCCAAAAAAGAAATTGCTAAAGTATAAGTGTGCCATGTAGCAAGCATCACATGATCAAATGCAATGTTGGCTCCACTCTTAGTGATTCAAAGAAGACCAAATGGAGTTGCTAACCTAGCTATTTGAAGCTCTTCGATTGGTCATTGATTTTGAGTTCTTAGAGTACAAAGGCTCATGAGAATAGAGCTTGAAAGCAAGGAAAGCTAAAGAAGCCAAACAAAGAAGCAAAGGCCACGAAGGAATAGAGGAAGAATGATCTAGAAGATTGGCTACACTTAGATATTTTTGCTAAAATTTTAAAGGTTGAGGCACCTACCATTGGCTAAAAATAGAGGGGAAAATTAGATTAATTTTTAGATTTTAGTTTTAAGTTTTCTGCATTTACTTTCCTCCCTACTTTTATTTTTTTTGCTTTCCAAATAAGGTTGTTTGGCAGCCAATTTTCTTTTACTTTCAATGCAAATTTAACTTTCTTGCTTTAATTTTGAATGCAATTTATGATTTCTTCAACAAAAGTTTCAAAATTTTAAGTTTTAATGTTTAATTTCACTTGTTTTCACGAGTTATTCAAATCTATTTGGTGATTTGCAGTTTTGGCCTATTTGTAATATTTTGATTGGTTCTTGATCAAATCTAGCTTGTTTTGAGCCAAAATTTTTTCTTAGATTCTTAACTCATAAATTTTCAAATTTGGTAAAAAAATTAGCTTCAATCTCGATTCGCATAGTTCCAAAAAAATTTCTAAATTTTTGTCTAAACATTAGGGGCAGAGTTGAACTTTGAATAAGTGACAACATAACAAGGGTCATCTCTCCATCTTGGCATTTGGTTTGTAATTCTTGCACTTTGAACACTTTAATTCATGTGTTTACTTGTTATTTTTCATTTGATTGCATTTAAATTTATGTTTGTACATGTTGTTTGGATGATTTTCTTGTTAATTACTCTATTTTTACAATTCTTGCATCAAATTTTTTATCTACTTTATTGAGCTTATTTTTTATTGTTTCTTGCTATTTCTTTGTTGATTTAGGTACTAAACTTATAGTTGTAGCTTACTTTAGCTCAATTTAAGTTCATTTAATTCTATTTTTCCATATTTGAATTCTTGTTATCAATATTAAGTGTTCTAGCTAGTTCTTGTGTTTTTGCTTCTTAAATTGTTCTTCAATCTTATTTTGATCTTAGGTTAGTTACTATTTTTACTATTTTAGTGTAACTTCATCCAAATTGTTGAAGTTTAGATCTAATTTTCTTATTGAGTTTCGGTCTTTTCAAATTTGCAATTAATTTTTTATTTTTACTAGCTTATTTGAACTTTACATTTTTTGTTCCTTACTTTTCATTTCAATTCTATTTTTACTTAGTTAGGCTACTGTATTTTGAAATTTACATCTTGTTTGGTTTATTCTTTTAGAATTTTCTTACTTGGAAGTTAAAACTAGTTAAGATTGTCAAAGTTAGTTGTTAGTTATTTTGGTTATGTTCATCAGCTACTAATTTACTTGCCTCTTGTAATTGTCACTTTCAATTTTTAGATTAGACTTACATTTTAATTCATGTTTAGTTCATTGCATGCCATTTTAGCTATTGTTTTTGCACATTCTTTTGTTTTACTTAGTTTACATCTTGCATGCTTACACTTTACTATACTTGTTAAATTCATGTTTTTACATCAGTGGTAGAAAAAGTTTTGAAGTTTTGGCTAAGCATCAATGGTAGAGTTAAACTTTGCATGAGCAACAGCACAACAAGGGTCTTCTCTCCATCTTGGCATTTGGTTTGTAATTCTTGCACTTGCACACTTTAATTCATGTGTTTACTTGTTAATTTTCATTTGATTGCATTTAAATTCAAGTTTTTACGTGTTGTTTGGATGATTTTCTTGTTAACTGTTCTATTTTTACCATTCTTGCATCAGACTTTTTATCTACTTCATTAAGCTTGATTTTTTATTGTTTCTTACTATTTCTTTGTTGATTTAGGTAGTAAACTTGTAGATCTAGATTACTTTAGCTTTGTTTAAGTTCATTTAATTTATAAAATTTTAGATCTAATTTTCTTGCTGTAAATTCTATTTTTCTAAATTTGAATTCTTGTTTTTGATTTCAAGTATTCTAACTATTCTTGTGTTTTTGCTTCTTAAATTATTCCACATTCTTATTTTGATCTTAGTTTAGTTACTTTCATTTTACAATTTCTAGTTTAAGTTCATCCAATTTGTTGACGTTTAGATTTAATTTTCTTGTTGAGTCTGAATCCTTTCAAATTTGTAATTCATTTTTTATTTTTACTAGGTCATTTAAACTTTACGTTTTTGGTTCCTTACTTTTCATTTCAATTACGTTTTTACTTAGTTAGGGTAATGTATTTTACAATTTATATATTGTTTGGTTTATTCCTTTAGTATTTTCTTAGTTGGAAGTTAAAATTAGTTAATGTAGTTAAAGTTAGTTGGTAGTTAGCTATTTAGTTATGTTCACATAGCTACTATCTTATTTGCATCTTGCAATTGTCAATTTCAATTTTTAGATTAGATTTACATTTTAATTCATATTTAGTTCATTGCATGTCATTTTAGCTATTGTTTTTGCACATTATTTTGTTTTGCTTAGTTTACATGTTGCTTGTTTACACCCTACTATACTTGTGTACCTTACTATACTTGTGTTAAATGCTTTATTTGATTTTATATTTTTTTAGTTAGTTTGATGTAATGTTTTCCTTTGTTTGATTGAGCCAACTTTAGATAGGGTGTGAAAATAATAGGTACATAGGATAAAATTCTTTTTAACTAATCATCGTAGGAATGATATCTTGACCTTTGATCACTATTATTACTTGTATGATATGTGTGCTTGCAGAAATAGTCCATCCACTAGGTCATATTACACTTTAAACTTTTAAAATTTTATTTATTAATCATCATCATCATCATCATCATCATTTCTTTATCTTTGTCTTTTTCTTTTTTATCCCTATTTTTCTTCTTTCCTTCCTTCTAAGTGTATATCTATTCAATGCACCGAAAATCATACTCTGCCATCACCTAACTTATCAGCACAAGATTTGACTACCAAAAATCACCGGTTAAATCTTCAAATTTCTCCCTAAAAATGTTAAAAAATCTGAGATTTGAATCCTAGAAAACTCTATAAATAGAGCCTTTCAAACATAAAAAAGGGAAAAAAAAAAAGCCCAGAAAATGAGGAACACAACCAAGCAAAAGAAAAAAAGAAAGAAAATAATCTTTGGGAAAAACTAAGGCCCACTATCAAAATTCCTTTCCCAAACCTTTTGTATTTTCGATTCCCTACCATAAAAAAAATCACCATATCTTTGAAGCAAACCAACAACAAAAACACACAAATAACAAATATTAAAAGAAAAACATTTTTGAAACTTCCAACCCCAAATTTATGCAATTTGAGGTAATTTTTGCAAAACAGAGGTTAGATCTGTGATCAGAGGGATGAAAAACTTAAGAGTTGAATTTTTAGATTTTTTTTTACCATTGACAGCGACAGCAACAACAAAAGGCCATTGAAAACTGGGTTTTAGAGAAAAAAAAGGGATTAGCTAAGAGAGAAAGAGAGAAAGAAAAGAGAGGAAATGAATTAAAATTTTTTTTTGCCTTTTATACTAAAAAAATCGAAACAATGTCATTTTAGGGATAATCCGTATGTCGACTCATGACCCTTCCCAAAATCTTCGCACCCAACCCAAAACCAACTTCCCTTTAAGTTGAACCTGCCAAGCAGGCTTAACTCAGATCAGACTAGGTTGAATCACCTAAAATCACAACAAATTATCTTAGACTGCCTAGAACCATTCTAAATATTTATGAACCACTAAGAATCATTTCAGACCCTTGAGTTGAGCCAATTTTTTGGTCAAGTTGAGCCATTTGAGTTGTTCTATCTCATTAGCTATCCAATTGAGCTACTGATGATCACGTTGACAAAGGACATTTTTTGCATTTTTTAGTAATTTTTTTACTCAATTTTTTTTATATATTTTTATTATTTTTATAACTTTTTTGTGATTTTTTATTTTATTTTTGTGTAAACTTTGTTTGGAAAAATAAAATAAAAAAGTGGAAAATATTTAGGAAAAGTAAAACAATTTTAGTTGAAATTTATTTAAAATAATTAACAAAATAAAATTTAGGAAAAGGTTGAAATATCACTTTTCTTAGATACTTTTAAATAAAAATTATAAAAAAAATAAATTTTTTTGGAAAAACATTGAAAGAAAATTTGAAATATCAATTTTTCATTAAAATAAAATTTTGGAAATATTTAGAAAAGAGTTGAAATATCTTTTTTCTAAATTCTTTAAAAATAAAATTAAAATTAAAATTTGATAAATAATAGATAAAAATAAATTAAAAAAAAAAAGCAAAGGGAAAAATTGAAACATCAATTTTTCCTAAATTATCAATTTTTTCTAAATTCTTTAAGACTATGAATAAAATACGATAAATAAAAAAATAAATCTTAAAAAATTTGCTAAGGAAAAAATTGAAATATCAAATTTTTTTTATAATAAAAATGCTTAAGAAAAAGTTGAAATATTAATTTTTTCTTAAAAATATAAAAAATAAAAAAATTTGTTTTAAATAATCCAATAATGGAATTGCTAGAAAGTTGTCATAGCAATTTTTACATAAATTTTTAGGGATGTTATTATTTTCTAAATACTACTAAAATATTATAGTATTTAGAAAATTGTTCAATATTAAAGATTTTAGCAAGAAAATAATTAACAAAAAAGATTTTTTTTTGATCCAACGATAAAGCCCTTTCAAGGGTATCAATAGATATCTTAAATACTTCTAAGATAAGAAAATATTCTTGAATTTTTGCTATTTAAGAAATTTGTTATGCTTAATGGATAACATAAAATCAATTGGTACTTTTTTCGGATAGGTGTTATAGAGGGTGCTAAAACCTTCCCTATACATAACCATATTTTCAAACCCAATTTTAGTTTATAGACTAAAAGTTTTTTAGTAAATCTTAATTGATTTTAAGATTTATCAAAAGATAAGATTGGTGGCCAATCACATCTAAAAAGATTAGTGGCTTTTACTATAGTTTTCAAGTCATGGATATTGTTTCTTGCTATAGCTATCTTTTAGGACGACCATGGATTCACGTAGCAAAAGCCATCCCCCTCTTAACATTAAAAAGTGAAATTCATAATAAATGAAAAAGTGATTATTGTTGATGGTGAAGAAGATTTGCTAGTGACTAAACCATCAACTGTTTTATATGTTGAAGCAATTAAGAAAACTCCAGAGTGTTCCTTCAAATCCTTTGAATTCATTAATGCAACATATGTGGATGAAGGATCAAGGGTGCCCACTCAATGTCTATCCAAAGCTTCCAAGATGACATTTAATAAAATGGCAAGAAAAGGGTGTCAAGTGTGGTCTGACTTACAAGGGATGAAATGACATGAATGATGCCTAAGAAAGATGATCGGTTTGGTTTTAAGTATAAGCCTACTCAAAAAGAGAGGATAAACCTAATGGAAGAGAAAAGAGAAAAGAGGTTGGCCCATTTTATGGGGTAGAAGGTAAAAACTAAAGATATGTCTTTTCCTCCATTTTATGAAACCTTTAACTTAGTTAGCTATATTTATCTGGATACGATAAAGAACATGGAGAATGGGCCATCACCATCTTTGGAGGATATTGTTATTGAATTTTTTATATAGATGGTAGGTAAGGATGACATAGATGAAGACTCAGGATGTCCATGGGTGTATCGTACTCCTTATAGTGTAGAGTTGAAAAATTGGCATGTTAAAGAGTTGCCTATTGTTTTTAAATTTCTTTGAAGTAATGTGTTGAACTAAATTTAAATGCTTTTGTTAAAGAGCATTAAGTGGCATGTATGCATGGATGTTTGTTTACTTCCTTATTTTGTTTGAATAAATGACTAGCATAGCTCATTTGTCACATTTCTTTTGCCTTATTCATTTCTTTCCTCGTATTGCTATATATCTCTCTATATTTTGTCCATTTTGCTTATTTTTAGGTACTAAACTATTGAGTGTTAAGATCATCATGAGAATATTCTAGGATTTAATTTTGAAATTTTTCATTATATTGGTGAATTTGATGATGAAAAAAATGTGGAAGACCATGCAATATCCCTAGAATTATTGAGATTAATGGAACAGGAGGAGAAGCAAATCATTCCTCACTAAGAGATTATAGAGGTTGTAAATTAGAGAGATAAAGAAACTAAGAAAGAGGTTAAGATTGGTGTTTCAATGTCATCATCAATAAAGCAAGAGTTCATAAATTTACTCCATAAACATGTAGATATATTTGCTTGGTCATACCAAGATATGATCACACTAGATACTAAAGTTGTATTACATAAACCACTTTTGAAGCCCTAGTGCAAGTTAATTAAAAAGAAGTTGAGGAGGATAAAACCCAAAATACTATGAAAGATAAAAGAGAAAGTGAAGAAATAATTTGATGCAAGATTATTTGAAGTGGCTAAATATCCCGAATGGCTGGCAAAATATAGTTTTCGTACCCAAGAAGGATAGCAAAGTGTGTTGATTATCAGGATTTAAATAGAACAAGTCCAAAAGACAACTTCCAATTGCCCTGTGTTGATACCTTAGTGGACAATACCACTAGGCAATCTCTATTTTCATTCATAGATGGTTTCTTAAGCTACAATCAAATCAAGATGGCACAAGAAGATATGGAGAAAACTACTTTTGTGACATTGTGGGGAACATTATACTATAAAGTCATGCCATTTGGTTTGAAAAATGTTGTGGCAACTTATCAAAGAGCCATGGTAACTTTATTCAATGATATGATGCATAAAGAAGTAGAGGTGTATATAGATAACATGATTGTCAAATCCCATGAAGAAAAAGACCAAGTGGTTAATTTCAGGAAGTTATTTAAAAGGCTAAGAAAGTTTCAACTCAAGCTTAACCCGATAAATGCACTTTTGGTGCAACCTCAAAAAAATTAATTAGATTTATCGTCAGTAAAACAGGAATTGAAATAAATCCAGATAAGATATAGGCCATTCAAAAGTTACCACTTTTGTGCATGTAAAAAAAAGTTAGGGGATTTCTAGAGAGATTGAATTATATTGCTCACCTCATTTCCTAACATACAACCAAATGTGACCCTATATTCATGTTCTTGCGAAAACAAGAGTCATTTCAGAAATAGATCATATGCCAATATGGTCATAAGTTCATCAAGAAAGAGATAATATGCCCATATAGACCTTCAAAAAGGATTATTTCAAATAATACTCTTAATTTGAATAACAAAATGATGAATGAAGTCTATGGTCAATTCAAAATCAAATACCAAAAATCAGTGCCTTATCATTTGAAAATGAATGGGGTTGTTGAAGCTGCCAATAAGAATATAAAAAGAATTATTGTAAAGATGATAGATATGTATAAAGATTGGCATGAAAAGTTATCATTTGCATTACATGCTTATCAAACTTCAATTCATGCGTCCACAAAAGCTATACCATTTTCATTGGTTTCTAAGATGAAGGTAGTGTTGCCTATTGAGATTGAAATTCCTTCATTGGGCATTCTCATAGAAGTCGAGTTAGAAAAAGCTGAACGGGTTCTCGTTCGACATGATAATTAAATCTCATTAAAGAAAAAAGATTAGCTACACTTGGCCATGGTCAGTTGTATCAAAGAAAAATTATGCAAGCTAATGACAAAAAAGTCCATCCTAGACAATTTTGAAAAGGAGAATTAGTTTTTAAAAAGATTTTTCCCAAGTAGCAAGATCCTCGTGGAAAATGGACTCCCAACTATGAAGGCCTATATATGGTGAATAAACCTTTTCTAGTAGGGGCACTAATCTTAGAAAGAATGGATGGGGATGATTTATCAAATCTAGTCAATGTTGATGTAATAAAGAAGAAATGAGGAGAGGCTCATGTTGAAAACATGAAAATAGCAACATAAACCAAATGGGTTATTTAAGTTGAAAACCCAAAAGGGCAATTTAGATAAAAAAGCATTGAATAAGTGGGCAATTTTTAATGTTTGACGAAAGATCTCACTGGTCTTGGGAAAGCTTGGTTTGCTGTATTCTAAAAACTCAAGGGCACCAATTAAAAGTTTTCAGAGAAGAATCTATGAAGAATTGGTTCATGATGATCTAAATATTCGTTATATGATTACTTGTTTTCCTAGTTACATCTTTTTCAAAGACATGTGAAATGTTTCTATCCTTGTTGAAATAAAATACATCATTGTTTATTCTTTTTTTTATCCCTCTCATGAAAAAAAAAATGTGTGATGTATTGTAATTGTCATGAAATTCAAAAGATGATGAGTGAGTGATAATAACCATGAAAGAAACACACATTATTTTAAAAGAAATTTAAAATAATGAGTAAAATAGTATAGAGCAAGGGTCGATAAGAAAAAAGGCATATAAAGTCATAAAAGTTTATAAACATCGAATGTGAGAAGAACCATACCTAAATTTTATCAAATGTTGGAGTACCAAAATGGGAAACAAAATTAAGAAATTTTGAGAATTAAAAGAAAATGATATAAAATGAAAAAGAAATAAGATGGTCTTTTCATTTACACCATATCTGCATTTGCATCATGATCATTACTCATTGCATAACATTGCAAGAACATGAAAATATCATTCATGCATGTATACATGTGACATAAAAATATCTGAGCCTAGGATAATCTAAGACCAGTAAAAGGAAGTAAGTCAAAATCAAGAAAAAATGTTATAACCTTTGGTTAGAAGAATCTTTCAAATACCACTACCTCTAGTTAAAGAAATCTTTAAAATATTATCACCTCTAGTTAGAGAAAATTTTCAAATATTATCTCTTCTAGTTAGAGGAATTTTTCAAATATTGTCACCTCTAATTAGAGAAATCTTTCAAATCACATCACCTTTAGATTAGAAGAAGTTTATAAAGTCTTATAGCTTTTAGCTAAAAGAGTTTTTAAAGTGTTATAGCCTTTGATTAAAGGAGTTTTTAAAATGCCATAGCCTCTGGTTAGAGTTTTTAAAGTCTCATAACCTCTAGTTAGATGTGTTTTTAAACTTTCATAGCCTTTGGTTAAAGGAGTTTTTAAAGTGCCATAGTCTTTGGTTAGAAGAGTTCTTAAAGTCTCGTAGCTTTTGGTTAGAAAAGCTTTTCAAAGTATCATAGCTTTTAGTTAGAGGAGTTTTTTAAAATTTAGGAACTTTTAAATATAGGACTCTTTCAAAACTAGGCATGATTTATAAAACCAATAGGCATAATCTATAAGACCTTTTAGAATTTTTTTTCTTTAAAGTGTCATAGCCTTTTATTAGAGGAGTTTTTGAAATGCCATAGCCTCTAGTTAGATGAGGTTTTAAAGTCTCATAGCTTCTGGTTAAAGGAGTTTTTAAAGTGCCATACCTTTTGGTTAGAAGAGTTTTTAAAGTCTCATAGCCTCTAGTTAGAAGAGTTTTTAAAGTGCCATTGCCTCTAGTTAGAGAAGTTTTTAAAGTACCATAGCCTCTGGTTAGAGGAATTTTTAAAGTCTATTGCCTTTGGTTAGAAGAGGTTTTCAAGATCAGGTTTGATTTCCAAGACCTTTGGGGCATAATCTATGGGACCTTTGAAATTTTAAATTCAAAGTAGTTGAGCCTTTGGTTAGAAGAGTTTCTTCAAATTTTAAAATTGTAAAACCTCTTGTTAGAGGACTTTTTCAACAAAATTAAAAAACAATACAACTTATTTTAGGTTGATGATAAAAAAAAATGTGGTGTACTTTTGCGTATTCTTTCATTATTTCAAATAAAAATTTTGAAAAAAAAAAAAGAGGTTTTGTTTATCACATCATTTTGGTCTTTTGATTATGTTATTGTCTTTTAGTCTTTACCCTATTCTTGATTATTAGCAATGTGTAAAAATGGGTAGCTGTAGATATATATTTTGCTTGGAAAATTGAATATCATATTGAAATAAATCCGAATTTGTTTTTATTCCATTTAGGTCCAGTCAAATACCTTAATTAAGATTTATTGAGTTATTCTCATCTAGGTCATTTTACATTTTACATTTTAAACTTTTAAATTTTATTTATTAATTTATACTTTTAAATTTTATTTATAAAACCTTTGGGGTATAATCATTATCATTATCATCATCATCATCATCATCATCATTATTATTATTATTTCTTTGTCTTTTTCTTTTCTTTATTCTCTGTTTTTTTTTTTCCCCTCATCTAAAGTCTATGTGCATTCAATGCACTAAGAACTGTACTCTACCATCACCTAAATTATTAGCGTAAAATCCAGCGATCAAAAGTCATCAGTCAAATCTTCAAAATTTTCCCTAGGAGTCCTAAAAATTTTGGGTTTTGAATCCCAGAAGACTATAAATAAAGCCTTTCAAACACAAAAAATGGACAAAAAAAAACCCAAATAGTGACGAATGTTGCCAAGAAAAAAGAAAAACAAAAATCTTTTAGAAAAATTGAAGCTCATTGCCAAAATTCTTTCCCAAACCTCTTGTATTTTCGATTCCTTACCATAAAAAAAAAAAATTTAATCCCTGAAGGGAACCAACAACAAAAGCACACAAACAATAAATATTGAAAGAAAAAAAATTTGAAACTTCCAACCCTGATTTATGCATTTTGACACATTAATTTTTTTCATGAAATGGAGGTAGGATTTGTGATCAAAGGGTTGAAAAGAGCAAAAAGTGAATTTTTGGATTTTTTTTTACCACCAGTAAAAAAGGTGGCACGAGTTGTGATAATGACATTGGGCTCTTGAAAATTGGGTTTTAGAGAGAAAAGGGGACCAACTGGGAAAGAGAGAAAGAACATAGAGAAAATGAATTAAAAAAGATTTTTCTGCCTTTTCTTTTAAAAAAATTTAAAACGACATCATTTTGGGAAGAAGATTCACATGTTAACCCGTGACCTTATCTGGGATCCAAGCACCTAACTCGAAATTGACTTCCCTTTGAGTTGAATTGTCCAGATTTATTTGAAATAGATCAAACCAGACAAAACTGCCTTAAATTGCTACAGATCAGCTTAGACCACCTAGAACCGCTCTAAATCGCCTTGAATGGCTGAGAACTATTCCAGAGCTAAGCCTATTTTTGTGCCAAGTCAAACCAAGCCTTTTGAGCCATCCTAGCTTAAGAGCCGTCTAGTTAAGCCATTGACCAAGTCTAGCCACTATTAACCACATCGGCTAAGGGCATTTTCGATAATTTTTTTACAATTTTTTATTTTTTTACTCATTTTTAATATATTTTTATTATTTTATGTTTATTTTATGTGATTTTTTATTTTATTTTTATGTGAACTTTGTTTGGAAAAATAACATACATGGTGGAAAATATTTAGGAAAAATAAAAATTTTTAGTTGAAATTTATTTAAAATAATTAAAAAATAAATTTAGAAAAATGTTGAAATATCACTTTTCCTAGATACTTTTAAATAAAAAATTATAAAAAATTAAAAATAAAAATTTTGGTATTTTGAAAGCATTAAGGAAAAAATTGAAATATTAATTTTTTTTTTCTTAAAATAAAAATTTTGAAATAGTTAGGAAAGAGTTAAAATATCAATTTTTCTTAAATTCTTTAAAAATAAAAACAAAATTTGATATATAAAATATGAAATAAATTTTGAAAAAATGCTAAGGAAAAAGTTGGAATATCACTTTTTCCTAAATTCTTTAAGACTAAGAATAAAATAAGATAAATAAAAATAAAATAAACTTAAAAAATTTTTGCTAGGGAAAATGTTAAAATATCAAGTTTTCCTTTCTTTAGAATACAATTTTTAAAATATTTAGGAGAAAATTGAAATATCAATTTTTCTTAAATTTTTTTAAAAATAAAAAGGAAACAAAATAAATAAAAATCAATTAAGGAAGAATTTGAAATATTAATTTTTTTTTGAAAATATAAAAAATAATAAAAACTTTTTGTTTTAAATTTTTTGCAATGACAGAATCACTAGAAAGTTGCAATAGCAATTTTTACATAAATTCCTATGGAAGATATTATTTGCTAAATATTGCTAAAATATTAGAGTAATTAGAAAATTATCCAATATTAAAGACTTTAACAAGAAAATAATTAACAAAAAATGTTTTTTAGATCTGACGATGGAGCTCTTTTAAGAGTATCAATAAATATCTTGAATACTTATGAGGTGAAGAAATATTCTAGAATTTTTAAAAAAATATTAGTAATTTAAGGATAATTTTCAATATTAAATTTTTTAAAAAGTTATTTTTGAAAAATTTTGTCAGACTTAATAGATAACACAAAATCAATAAGCTCCATCTTCAAACTGACGTTATGGGAGTGCTATAACCTTTCCCATACATCCCATACTCTCAAACCCAACTTTCGTTTGTAAACCAAAATTTTTTGGTAAATCTTAATTGATTTTAGGATTTATCAAAAGATAAGATTGGTGGCGACTCTTAATTTTTGCATCTAGCGTTTAAGTCCCTGAACCTATATGTTATAACACTTGTTAAAAGGTTTTCTTATTATCTTGGTTAACATGCATGTTCTACATTTTCTATCATTTTTTTTAATGCTTGGAATTAAACAAGATTTAGACATTACATTCATTTATTATAATGTATACGTCATAATCTATAATGTAAAAGATCAAAAGAATTAATCAAGTAGGCAAAAGAATTATTATTATTATTATTATTATTATTATTATTATTAATAGAGAGTACATTAAGTTTGAAAATGCCACAAAAGGCACAACCCTTTCCCACAAGTATGCCACCTTTAGATAAGATAAACTTGTCTCTTTAAAATACTAATGTGAAACCATGCTTGTTAAGCAAACTAATAGATACAAGATTTTTCCTAACTTCTGGAATATATAACACATTAGTAATGGTCAATGTCTTGCTGGATGTGAATTCCAAATCAATGGACCCTTTACCTTTAATTTCAATAGTAGATGAATTTCCCACGTATAACAAATTGTCTTTTTCCTCTTGAAAAGTCTTGAACAAAGCTTTGTTGGTCATACATGTTTAGTGGCACTAGAATGAATCCACCATGCCTCTATGTGTCCAATGATAGTGATTTCATAAATCATTTCATAAATCTTTTTTGAAGTGTTCTTGCTTACCACAATGGAAACATGCACCTTTATTTTACTTGAACTTTTTGGCTTTTGGTGAAAGTTCTTTTTTCTTTGTGGATGTGGATGGTTTGATATCTTCCACTAAGTTGACCTTTAAAGAAATAAATTCTTTCTTTTTATCATTTTCCTTGCGATATTGCTCTTATAATTTAAGATAACTTGTAAACTCTTCAAGATTAACATCATCATTTTTATGTTTCAATGTTTCCTTGAAATCCTTTCATGTTAGTGAAAACTTGTCAATGATAAAGGGCATAACAAATGCCTTATCTATTTTTATCTTGTATTTTTTAAACTTATTCAAGATAGTCTTAAGTTTAAGGAATTGATCAATGACTAATTTTGAGTCAGTCATCTTGTACATATTCCACCTTGAAATAAAAAACTTTGGATGTTGCATCTTCTTTCATATACCTTGCATCTAGCTTGTCCCAAACCTCTTTTAGAGATGAACATGAAATGTATGTATCAAACAAGGAATCAACATACCATTTAAAATGTAACCTATGCATTTGTAGTCATCATTCTCCTATTTTTGCCTTTGCGTGTTTCAACGCGAGTTTTATCTTTTTTCTTTTCCTATCTTAGAATGTTGAAAACATATGCAATCTTAAAAGTGGTTAAAAGGATATCCATCCTCTGTTGCCACTTTAGGAAATTTCCTCCATCAAACCTTTCCAATATTTGGAAATTGGTTGCTATCTGCTTTATTGAATTGAACTTGTCCATGTTGCAAAGTAAACCTTAAGATTGTTAGAAAAATCACAAGGCTAAGAACACCAAACAATAAAAAGTTGATATGATCTTCTTGTAGTCTTCTAGTAACCCTCTTTTAGTACAATGGAACCTTCAATCACAAACAAAAATGGTTTCAAGGAATTCTACGATTGCCACTTTCCTTAAGGTTTATTTCGCCCTCACCAATTTTGGTGTGCAAAAGAGGTTAAATCAAATAGCCTACAAGATACAACGAAGCCTAATTTTGATTTACTTTATACTAGAAAAACCAAACCACTAAACACTCCTTAGTCAAAAATGAAACTACCTTGTTTTTAACAGTGTTTTCTATTGTAAACAATGCTAAAGCAACTAGCTTTCTAAGAGAATGTTGGGAGAAGAAAGGTGTAATTAGAATTGAAATGTATTTCAAATAAACCCATATCAATTTTTATTTATAGAGATTTAATCTAAGGTTGTGACTCTTTGATTGAGTTGTTTCAATCCAAGATCACTTTCTTTTAGTTGAAATATGTCTTTTCGAAAGATGACAAACATATTTGTTCATTTGAATAGTTAAACTTTTCATACAAAAAGAAATCACTATTCACATTTCTAACAATTACAATTCTTCATACAAAGTCTTTTGATTTGACTCCTATTATAGAATCTTGTTAATTTGACCATAGAAACTTTTCTTAAGCTATATTTTAACTCAACATAATCTTTTTGTGATTTTCTTACTTAATCATATTTTCATTATTTTGAAAATATTTTTGACTTCATTTCAAACTGATAATTCCACAAAATCCAACTATCATGTTGTTTTTGCTTTCTTCAAGAATACCTTGCCTATCAAGGTACAATAATTATGTGAAAATTATATACAGTAGCTTTTAGTACTTTGTTTATTCAAACCATTAACCCATTCCGTTTATGTATAAATTTATCATTATGTACTATTATTAGTGAAATAATTGTTATGATTATTTATTTTAATATCTATAAGATGTGTAATTTGTTAGTCACCAAAGTGGCCAAATGAAAAGTTTTCATAGATGTCAAATTAAATAAAATTAGATTACTCATTATTATGTAATGTTATAAATGAGTCGACAAGATAGTATATATTTATTGAGTAAATTGAATTTCATGAATTATAAAATGTTTAAAGATTGTCCAAAGGTAGATTGGTTAATTTTATAATCATGAACATGATTATGGCTAATTAATATAATTCATTAGATTTTTTTTATATCCAAAGATAGAAAGCATGTTTAATTTGAATGTATATAATTGCCAATTATGTGAAAATAAAATCAAAGATTAATTATGTTTATTATTGTATGTTGTTGGATAACCCAACAGAGAACTTCAATGTATATTTAATATTTATATGAATGCTATTTGAATATGTATTATGTATTTAAGTTACAACTCAAAGCATTAATGCATATCTTGTAGCATTTGTTCTTGTTTCTCTTCATTCATAAGTTTTATCTATTATAAAGTTTAATGGGCTTAATTTCTTGAATAGTGTGAACAAGTCCAGTACCATCTAGTTGTTTTAAATATTGATTTAGCACTTTTGACTAATAAGCCTACTAATATTATTGATTTTAGTAGTACTGAACAAAGTTCTTTTCATAAGGCTTGGTAAAGATAAAATAGATTGGCCTAATGTTCATGTGGATGACAATAGCAAACATTAAGTCAATGACTCCTAAAACTAATAATACTAAAGAGTTTTTTAAGTTTGTGGAGTCTTAGTTTGACTTTGATGATAAGTCATTTACTAAGACATTAATGGTTATTTTAACTACCAAAAAATTTGATGGTTCTCATATCATGTATGAGCATATCACTAAAATGTCAAATACAATAGCAAGATTAAGATTCATGGGAATGGAAGTGAGTGAAAGTTTACTTGTGCAATTTACTATAAACTCTTTGCCTCCTAAGTGTGGTCTATTCCAAATAAATTATAACACCATAAAGGATAAATGGAATGTGAATGAATTGCAAAATATGCTTATCTAAGAGGAAGCAAGGCTTAAGAAGTAAGGAATTTACTCAATTAATCTCATAGGCCAATTAGGGGCTAAAAAGAAACTAGAAAAGAAGAATGGAAAAGGTAATAAAGGATCATTAAAAATTAATATGTCATATGTCCAAATCCACAAGAAGGAACGAAAGAAAGATAAGTATCACTTTTATGAAAAGTTTAAACATTATTAGAAAAATTGCTTGAAATGTCAGTCATAGTGCAAAAGATAAACCTACTACTTTTGTTTGTTTGAATCAAACTTGGCAAAAGCTCCTTATAACACTTAGTAGATTGATTCTTGTTGTACCACTTATGTTTCAAATAAGATATAAGGATTCCTTACGACCTAAACCATAAATCCAAATGAAAATTTTGTTATTATGAGAAATTAAGTCAAAGCTATAGTTGAAGCCATTGGAACTTATCGATTGATTTTAGACAATAGACATCATTTAGATCTTTTTAACTCTTAATATTGCTTCTGTTTCTTGAAATTTAGTTTTTTTATCTAAATTTGATACAATTGGATACTCTTTTAAGTTTGGAAATGGATATTTCAGTTTGTTTAAATAAAATTATTTTATTGGTTTCGATATTCTTTGTAATGGTTTATACAAATTAAAGCTTGATAACCTGTTTGTTGAAACCCTACTACCTTGAATCATAACGTTGGTACTAAACGAGGTTTAGTGAATGATAATTCAACTTACTTGTAACATATATGTTAGCTGTCATATATCGTAAAAATGAATACAAAGATTGATAAATAATGAAATATTTCCTAATTTGAATTTTACTAATATTGATATTTGTGTAGATAGTATTAAGGGAAAACACGTAAAACACATAATTAAAAAAATTGGCCACAAGAAGCATAAAGCTCTTTTAGATTATACACGTTAATATTTATGGACATTTTGATGTTTCATTTTTTAATAAAGAAAGGTATTTTATCACCTTTATTGACAAATTTTTCATGTTATAGCCATGTTTAGTTATTACTTGAAAAATCTCTATCAATAATGCCTCAAAAGTATTTATTAATGAGATTGAAAAACATTTAGACAATAAGGTGAAAATTGTCAAATTTGACAAAGATGGTGAATATTATGGAATGTATAATAAAAATGGCAAATGCCTTAGTCCATTTGCTAAATTCCTTGAAAAACATGGCATATGTGCTCAATATACAATGCTACGTATGCCACAACAAAATGAGGTTGCAAAAAGGTGTAACTTTACTTTAGTAGACATGGTCAGGAGTATGTTAAGCAATTCTTCTTTTCCCTTATCATTTGGATGCATGTTTTGAAATTTTTCGTGTATTTGTTAAGTAAGGTTCTTGGTAAGATAGTTGCAAAAACTTGTTTTAAACTATAGATGAGAAAAAACCCCAGTTTAAAGAACTTGCATGTTTATGGCTGCTCAGTAGAAGTAAGAATTTATAATCCACATGAGAAGAAACTAAATTTAAGAACAATTTGTGGTTTCTTCAATGGTTATCCAAAAAAATCTAGAGGGTATATATTTTACTATCCTAGCCATAGTACAATAATTGTTAAAACTAGAAATGTTAGGTTCATTAAATATGGTGAAACTAATGGGAGTGTGTAACCATATAAAGTAAAATTTTAAAAAGTTAAGGTGCAAATTCCTTTACCTATAGGTTCTTCTTAAATTGTTGTTCTTATAGTTATTGAACAATTTAACAACTTACAAGAACAACAAATAAATGACCAAACACACCATAATGAAATTTTTGCAAATAAACCACATGAAGTAGCATTCAAAAAGTCTCAAAGGCAAAAAAAATTTGTTATTTCTGATGAATATACAATTTATTTATAAGAGTCAAAATTTGACTTAGGAATAGATAAAGATCTAGTCTCATTTTCACAAACCATAGAAAGTGCTAATTCTACCAAATGGTTAAACGACATGAAAGAAACGTTTAAATCAATGGACCATAAGGATGTTTGGGATTTGTTGAATTGTATGAAAGTTGTAAAAGAGCTAGGTGTAAATGGATCTTCAAGATCAAGTGTGGGCAATATTGAATGATATAAGGCTTTACTTGTTGCCAAAGGTTTTATTTAAAAAATGATGGCATTAAGTATAAAGAGACCTTTTTTGGTTTCTAAAAAAGACTCATTTAGAATTATTATAGCAATAGTGGCTCATTGTAACTTAGAGCTACATCAAATGGATATGAAAATAATTTTTTTGAATAAGAATTTAAAAAAAAAACATGATTCAATTCGAAGGTTTTTTAGTTAAAGGAAAGAAACACCTAGTGTTTAAACTTAAAAAGTCAATATACAGACTTAAACAAGCTTCCTGACAATGGTATCTTAAGCTTAATGATACTATCACTTCATTTGGATTTAAGGAAAACACCATTGATCGGTATACATATCTAAAGGTTAATGAGAGCAAGTTTATATTTTTAATTTTATATGTTATGGCATTTTGCTTGCTACTAATGATCTTGACTTATTACATAAAACCAAGAAATTTCTCTCTAAGAATTTTGAAATAAAGGATATGGATGACGCATCCTATGTGATTGGAATTGAAATATTCAGTGACAGATCATAAGGATTGTCTCAAAAAGACATATATTAATAAAGTTCTAAAGAGATTTAAAATGAAAAAGTGCTTTGCAAATGTACTTCCAATTCAAGAAAGAGATAAATTGAGCCTTATGCAAAGCTAAAAAAATGAATTGGAATGCAAACAAATAGAACAAATTTCTTATGCATCTATTATTGAGAGCTTGATATATGCCCAAATTTGTATCATGTCAACATTAGTTTAAATGTTTGAATGCTGGGCAAGTATCAAAATAATTCAAATTAGATCATTTGAGGGCTACAAAGAAAGTATTGAGATATTTGCAATGAACAAAAGACCACATACTCACTTATAAGAGATTTGCTCATCTTGGTGTGATAAGATATTCAAATTCAAATTTTATTGGGTTTATGGATATTGTAAAATCCACATTTAGCTATTTATTTCTTTTAGCTGGTAGACCAATCTTATGAAAAAGTACAGAGCAATTTGTCATTATTGCATCTACTATGGAAGCTAAGTTTGTGGCATGCTTTGAGTCCACTGTTCATGGCTTATGGCAGGACTTGGAATTATTAATAGTGTTGCCAAGTCATTGAAAATTTATTGTGATAATGCTATAGTAGTCTTTTTTCTTCTAAAGATGACAAGCATTTGAAAGGTGTTAAACATATGAAATTGAAATGCTTTGCCGTTAAAAGGAAGTTCAAAAATAAAGAGTGTCAATTGATCACATTAACCCCAATCTTAGGTTGCAGATCCATTAACAAAAGGTTTGCCACTAAAGACATTTAATGAACATGTCAAAAGAATGTCCATTATTGAAAACTATTACTAACATTACAATAAAGTTTTATGTTCTTTAGGTATTTGACACTTTAATCTCTTTTAAGTACTATTTTTTATATATTAATGCATCATGTTTTTATTATATTAGTATATATACATTATTGAATTATGTGAATATAAACAAGATTTGTCTTTAACGAAAACATTATTGTTGGACCATTATGGTATCTCTTGTTACAAGTCATGTTGAGTATAGAACTAATAATATGATACATGGAAAGGGACTATGTTGAGCTAACAACAAATAACCACTATAATCCTTATTAGTTTTTGGTTAATGATGATTTATTATTTGATCAATTTAACAAAGAATTAACTTATATTTTGCACATTATATTTTATTACTAAACCAAAAAATTCAATAAAACCATGTAGGCCAAATAGGAGAATATTAGATATTATGGCCTCTATGTCACTATCTAACTTAAGTGAAAATTTTTGTTTATGGTTTAATAACTTAAGTTAACAAGTTAAATAATTATGACTTAATATAACTATTGTTTGCTAAAACTCATTTTGATCAAATGAAAATAAAGAGAGATTGTTTTGTCATTAATTTATTCGTTGATGGAATATATATATGTAAAGGTCATTAAGTAAAAAAAAAAAAGTTTGCTCTTCTCTTTGTCTATAAAAAAAAAGAAAAACATTTTCTCTACATCAAGATAGTGTGTTAAGTCAAAAGAGTCAAAGAGAGAGAAACAAAAAAAATTTTCATAAAACACAATTTCTAAAGAATTTATTATGGATTAAGTTATGATTTTTTAATAATAAAGAAATTATGAAAATTATTTTATTCTAAGACCTTGGGCATTAAAATTATACAAAATTAAGATTCAATTTGTATAATTAAAGAATCTCTATAAATTCTAACTTATGAACATTGTTTGGTTTGCAATACTAATTTTTGTTTAGTCATCTTCTATTCTAATTTGCCAATTTGGTGATTGGATCTCCTTTGTAATTTTGGTAGGGTACTACTACTAGAACATTAATGTACCGGTTCACCCCGTACGTCGAACTCCAATCGTTTGACCTTGCCGGACTTTTTCCTTAATTAACTTGCACATTTAAAATTCGTTAAATTTGCAACAAATAAAATTTCCCTTCTCTACTTTTGCTAATGACATTATTAACTGTTGCTTAATAAACACTTTGGCTGAAAACTTTAGAGAAGATAAACAAATTCAATTGGATATTTTTGAAACCGTTGATTCTTTATCAAGGCTTCTAGCTTGGTTTAACATTATACTGATTTAAAAATTAAAAAAAATTATTCTGATTTAGATATCTACTAATTCATTTTGGATAAAAAAATCTACTTATTCATTAACATTTATATTTTGTAAATAAAATAAAAGAAATTTAAATCAAATAAAGATATTGTTAAGATTATAACAAGAAATAAACAGTTGGGCAACCAAGCACCTACTTATACGGAAAGACTACAGTTGATCCAATCAGTCATTTCTAGCATCCACAGTTACTGATGAAGACAGGAACTTTGTTTTCATTCAAAAGGTTATAAAAGGGGTATACAATTACGTCTAAGCTTCTTTCGGAAGGGGTAGTCAAGCACAACCAAGGGAGCCAGAGTCAAGTGGCAGATCATTTGTAACCCTAACCCTAAGTCAGAATAAGATCTAGGATTGAAAGATCTCCTAACTTGGAATCTAGGTTGCGTGTTGAAGCATTTGTGGTCACTCTTCTCACAAGCTACTTCATTGAGGATAGCACGGATACATGCCTTTGTGCTTAAAGGAAGAAGCTTATGGGAGATACCAAAATCACTCAAGACAGTAGCTGGTGCATGGAAAAGCTACTGTAGCTAATGAGTCTAGCTAGCATTCATGCTGCTGGTGCAAATAGAGGGAGGGACAATATGGAACATTAGGGGCTCAAGCTTCTTCGCTATAGCAATTTGGGAAGAATTACAGCCTAAATAAACAAAGGTTTCACGGCATAGACTCATTTGGAGCAAACTTTACATACCCAAATGTGCTATTGTGGCCTGGATGGGTATCCTCAAAGGACTTCCAACTAATGATTAACTGATCTCTCGAGGGATCATGACTGATGAAGGATGTGTACTATGCAAACATGAGGAGGAAACCGGGAACCATATTTTCTTTAACTGCAATTATTCTATGGCTGTCTGAAAACAAGTGTCGAGACTTTGCAATTTGCATTGGTAGGATGATGGTTGGGAGGAAGAGTTCTAATAGGTGGTCGAGAGACTTCGAGGGAAGGCATTACTCTTTATCCTATTGACATTAGCTTGGGGAATATATATATATATATATATACTTGATATGGAAAGGAAACAAATAAGAGGTAGTTCAATAATGAAGAATTTATTGGTAAGCAGATCTTGAAACAGATCAAGGATATGGTCAAGCTCAGAATGATAATGTTGCTTTTGATCAAGTCAATAAAGAGTTATATGAGAGATGGGACCCAAGTAGCAAGAGTTTTATAGTGTATTTCTTGTGCTATTAGCATTGTTTGTACAGTCAATTGGTAGTAGTGCATTAACTGTTTCTTAGATAATAAAATTACAGCTTATCAAAGAAATCAAAGATCATATTTATTTTGTCTTTTCTTAAATTTTAATTTATTGACATTTATGATTACTAAATCAACAAAAGATAAGATGCATAATGAAGTATGGAATCATGGCCACTTAGACTCTATTTGTTAAATTGTGGCTAACATTGTGGCTGTTGGGAGTATTTCACATGTAATTTTTTTTATTATAATCCAATTAATTAATTATAACAAAAAATTATATAAGAAATCATTACATAAAAATGTGAGTTTTGTATTTTTTTTCTTTTTATGAATCTTATATAATACTAAATAACAATTGACTAATTACAATATAATAATTATAGATAATATGCTTACAAGAGAATATTATTTTAACATTAAACGTAACGTTAAAATGACACCTCAACGTTATAGACGACCGGAAGAGACTTCCACCACTTACTAAATAGGGCTTATTTGTTTTTGGCCCACATACTAAATAGGGCTTTTTGGTCATACTTCTCTGGAACCATTTGTTTGTAACTTTTAGTCTCAAAGACTTTGCTGCAAGTGCTGTATGCATCCTATTAATGAAATCCATTCTTTGACTGAGAAAAAAAAAATACTAAATAGTGCTTTAGGACTTGGACAATGAAGGAGCCAAAGATAAAATGCTGATGAGACTTACAATTTTGCTTGTACGTCTTTGAATTTGAATGTTAAAATATGAAATACAAAATTAAAATTTAGTTAAACTCTTAAAAGGCTACTCGCTGAAGCTGTTCTGGATTTTTTTTTTTAATTTGAGAAATGGAGATTTGAATTTTATTACTTTAGTCAGAAAGAAGCAGCAGCATATCAAATACACCAATGCTTAGTTTTGGAGAAGTTTCAAATTGTAACTTCGGTCAAATTGGCTTCCCCGATAACTAGCTTTATTTCATTTTATTTTTTTTAAAAGAAATGGCTATGTAACTTAAAGTGCCTTTAAAAGTTGGACAAAAACTCATTCAATCTATTTGTCTGAAAAACAAAGGACAAAAATAAAAGAAGATGCCCTCTATACTTGACAACAATTTATATACATCTTAACAATTTAAATGCTCGATTGATAACTATTCATTGTTTTTTATAATTTGTTTATTTATTTATGTAAATCTAATAATATTTGAGCAAATGAAAAAGTCACCAATTGGTTTACTTTGTTTTTCAATTTCTCACTGTGATATATCTCAATCCAATTCCACAATCCCTTTTATCTCTCTCTCTCTCTTTCGAAACAAATTTCTCTCATATAAACAAGAAATGAATTTAAATAACAGCTCACGAGCACGCGATTCAAAATTTTTGCATTACCATCCACAAATTTAAAAAAAATACAAGAAAATAAAAAGAAAATAATTAGAATCGAGCGGCAAGTAGTCCATGTACGAAACAAAAAAACAAAGACAAACAAATTCCAAGATCCCAAACCAAGTTGTGGTGGAGATCCAACCTTTTCCACACTCCACTTTCAGACTTTCTGTGTAAACAAACAGCAACAAGAAACTCATTAAACGTATTTAGTGTCTTTATCTCTCCATCTCCATTCAAGTTACTGGGAAAAAAAATCCTGTTTCTACCAACACCTTGACTAATACTTAGCCTTATAGCCTGTATCAATTTTCATGCAATAGTATTAATACATATCTGCATAGAGGATATATATCTACGTAAATTTTGGATTTAATATTTTTTTTCTTTGCAGTTTTGTTTAATCTTTGAGGAGGGGTAAATAGTTGTTGAATTAATGCTAGCTGTGTCACCTTTGAGGAACACAACTAAAGATGACAGCAAAGGAGAGATGGAGAGTTTCACTATTAGCTCAGAAGAATTCCCTGACTTCGCCGATGGGAATTTACTTGAGAGTATTGATTTTGACGATCTTTTCGCTGGCATCGACGTGGAAGGTGATGCGTTACCGGGTTTGGAGATGGACCCTGAAATTCTCGCAGAATTACCCGCCAGTGGAGGTGAGGAATCGGAGATGAACACATCAGTTGAAAAAACGGATGAGGATGATAATCAAAGGCAAGAGGAAGAAGATAAGGTTTCGGGTTCAGGTTCAGGATTAGGTACGAGCTCAAGCAAAGGCGAGGAGATTGTTAGCAAAAGAGAGGAACCTAGAGCAGTTAAAACACCTTCCAAGGATGGTGATAAGGGCAGAAAATTATCGGCACAAGCAAAGAATAACAATCAAGGGAAGCGAAAAGTGAAGGTATAATTACTGAATTATTTGAACTAGATGCTAGAGTAATTAGGTTTTCGTTATTTCTAAGGGGTTTTCTTTTTTTCTTAATATCAATGGCAGCAGTCTCCTTCTCTCTCTCAATTATGGACCATTCACAGACTTCCACGAGCACTAACATGTCACGAGAATGATGGGAGCATGTGAATTATCCACAAGAGAGAGAGAGAGGCCCTTTGAGAAGCTAAATCTTTTTGTTACCTATTTCGATTTTTTCCCTGAGATCTAGATAGGATAAGTGTTTGAGTTGTTTTATGCCGTTGATTTTGTTGGAAATGGGGTGCTGAAGCAGTGGCTTATGTCTTGAATTGTGTGAAGGTGGATTGGACGCCGGAGCTTCACAGGAGATTTGTGCAAGCAGTGGAGCAGCTCGGGGTGGATAAGGCGGTGCCTTCTAGAATTTTAGAGCTCATGGGAATCGATTGTCTCACTCGCCATAACATTGCCAGCCATCTTCAAGTACATAACTCTTTTAGTAGTATCTATATATGATATCCCTACTTTGGATCGATATATGCTTCTAAAGTAATTTCATCAAAAAAAAAAAAAAAAACTTACAACTGTATAGATAGTTTGTTTCATTCCTTCAGAAGGATATGATTTTTTTTTTAATTTTTTGCAATTTGTTTCATTCCTTCTGAAGGATATGAATTTTTTTTTTTATTTTTTGCAGTTTATTTTTCTGAAGAATCTGTTTTGACATGCGTTTCATTGATTAAAAATTTAAGTTAAAGGAGGAAACATATTTGTAGGCATATATGAACAAAATTTCCATTCTAAGAGCAGATATTACAAGAAATTAAGAATCCATTCACTTTTTCCTAACTTAAAAATGAACTTCGAAACTAAATGACATTTCATTTAGCATATATTTTCACGGTAAATAAATTTTTCATAAAGGGAGGGAGTGTGGTTTGAAGATGAAAATGTTTTGTTGCGCAGAAATATAGATCTCATCGGAAGCATTTGCTAGCTCGTGAGGCGGAGGCGGCAAGCTGGACCCACAGGAGGCAAATGTATGGTGCTGCGACCCAAGCAGGTGGAGGCAAGAGAGATATGAATCCTTGGCTTGCACCCACTATGGGTTTTCCGCCTATGTCACCCTCACCCATCCACCACCATCACCACCATTTCAGGCCTTTGCATGTATGGGGTCATCCCACCGTGGATCAATCCTTAATGAACTTATGGCCTAAACATCTAGCCAGCACACCATCCCCACCGCCGCCACCTCGGCCTACATGGGGACCTCCACCAGCAGACCCCTCGTTTTGGCACCATCACCACCAACGTGTAAGCTCTAGCAAGTCACGCTTTTCCCCTTGCACCTAATTAAATGAAAAATATTACTCACTACTAATATACATTACCAACATCCAAGAGTATGCTATATAAAGTGGCATTTTTATTTATATATTTGTGTTCTTCTCTTATTGTAGGTACCACATGGACTAATCCCAGGAACACCTTGCTTTCCACAGCCACTGGCAACAACAGTAAACCAATCTCTCCTTACTGTTTTGGAGGCTTCTTACCTGGTTTTTACTTGAGTACTGTTAGATTCATAAGAAAGAGACTTAGTGGATTTGGTGCTTTGCATGCAGAGATTTGCTGCACCACCGGTGCCGGGCGTTCTTCCCCATCATGCCATGTACAAAGCAGACCCCGGCATTGGCGTCCGGCCTGGACTATCAGGTCCCCACCCTCTCATGGACTTCCACCCGGTTAGTAGCTTTCACTTTACTTTCAAGTGCATCTTTCATTGCGTTACATTATTTAAGAAAATATATACTAGAAGCTAACAAAATATCTTGCTCCATGAGACAACAAATTTTTTTATTAATGATAATTTTAATTATTAGTTTAATAAAACTAAAGCAAAGCATGCTGATTCCTCTTTTTTTTTTTTAATATGTCAATTCAGTGATATGAATTCAAATATTTTAATTATTTTTAAGAAAATAAACTATAAATACCATAAGCTCACTATGGCTGACAAAAGAGTTAAAAATACAGTAGATGGACGAATATATATCATTATGACTGACAATAATATTATTTCATATAATGTTGGTAGAACTTTAAAACTTTACCAGTAAAATTGATAATTGCATACTCATTAAGATAAATTAAAAAATTATAAAAAAAAACATATATAAAAAATTAAAAATATATAGAGAAAAAAAGAAGATTGTTATTAACTTTTTAATATGCTTGTAGAATTAAAAGCCTTCATTAACGTCACATGAAATTTCTAACGTCTATATAAATATAAATGCATGTCGTCTTATTGGTTTTGATTAGATCTTTTAGAAGAGAGCATATATTATAGTTATTAATGATCTTTGATTTTCTTTATATAAGCATATGCTATGGTAGTAAAATGATCTTTGACAGACCTTAATACTCGCTAGCATGATAATGGCTTGTAATAATTAATGTGGTTGTGCAACAGTCAAAAGAGAGCATTGATGCAGCTATAGAAGACGTTTTATCAAAACCATGGCTGCCACTTCCTCTGGGACTGAAGCCGCCATCTAGCGACAGTGTTTTGGGAGAGTTGCAACGTCAAGGAGTCCCCAAGATACCACCCTCTTGTACTTGATCCCTTCATAGAACAGGTTGGCGACTTTCAATATTACAGCGGAAACCCTTAATTTGACGACATTGCCCGAATGTTAGGTTCATGTAGAAATCTAATCTTTCGACTTTTTCTTTTTCTCTTTTTTTTTTTTTTATTTTCTTGTTTTTCCCTACTAAATTTTTAGTGCAACTTGGCTGTTCTTGTTCCCATGCGAGGACAGCTTTATTTATTAAGCTTGCCGATCCATATATGTCTGTCTGCTAATAAAGCCAATTATTGTAATGGTTTTATGAATTAGATTATAATAATGAACTCATCGTCAAGAGAAATAGTGAAACCTAACATTCAGATGCTTAGAACATAGCCATTGCATGGCTTTTCATAGACCATAGAAATCCTATTATCCTATTAATATATGAGTAATATTATTATATAAATCAATATTTGATATACTATCAATATAAATTTTTAATTTTACAAATGGTATTTAAAAAATTTTGCAAATGGTATTAAGAAATCGATATATATTTCATTTACATTTAGTTATTATTTTATTTTTTAAATATGCTTAAAAAATATGGATCGCCCTATAAAAATTCTATTTGATAATTTCTATATATATAACCATTAATTGCATGATTTTCCTTTTAGTAACTGTTTTTTTTTTTTTATTTAAATGGAAAGAAACATATTCTTAGTCATCTAACTTTTTTAAGATTAGACTTTAAAGCTTATAATTATGTTGACTTTGTATAATGGGAGATTTCTCCCTTTAATTTCGGTAATGATAAGTATTTTTTGTTAGAAATAAAATTTATATTTGATACATTGTTAATATATAAATTTTATATATTGTCAATGAATTAAATGATGCTATCTCATTAATAAGTAAATTTTATTTCTTAAAATAGATATATAAAAAATTAATATAAATTTTAAAATATATATTCATCATCTAATTTATTTCATTAATAAAGTGGTATCATTTAATTTACTATCAGTATGTAAAATCTGACATTACATTAAATATAAATAATTTTTATTAAGATATTTTTAATAGTATTCTATATTGTAATTTTTTTAGATTAAATCTATTTTTCTGTTTTTTTCATAATATTGAATGCCTTTTTATTTCTGTTATTGTCTCTTTTCTCTACCTCTTTATTTATTTATTTAATTTTATATATTTATACGTATAAATTTAATGAACCTATATTACTTATAAAATGATTAACTAAATTTGATATTAGGAGTTAACTAACTCTAACTCAATTGTAGGCAATGACCAAAAATAAAAAATATAAAATATAAAACAAATAAAAAAATATATGAGTAATTTTCTTCCAATCAATTAAAAAACTACTCACTAATTATGTAATTCCCTTTTCTTTTATTTATTTTTTCTCACTTTTTAAATTTTTATCACTTATTTTTTTCCTTTTCACTTACAAAAAGGGTGTTGCATAATGTAAATAATTATATTTTTACTTATATATATATATACTATGGTTTTATATGATCCAAAATATTATCTTTTTTTTAAAATTATACTCGTAATCAAACTCATAATCAAATATTATATTCATATAATTAATTAATAAATTATAATTTAATTAAATAATTAATTAATAAATTATAATTTAATTAAATAATTAAACCCACATACAGTGAATTTGATCCTGAAACCTTAAGGTATATGGGCCTCTCCTTGCCACTAAGCTTAGCCATCATTGGCAAGGTAAATTACATGATTAATTTAAATTTTAAAGATTTTTTTTTAGTTATCCTACTATAAAAAGTAATGATTTTTCAATTGTATTTTCCCATCACTATCCATCTAGGAGCAAACAAAATTTTAACGTGGCTACAAAAATCAACCAACCTCACCATGTAATATTGTTATGTCCACTTACAAACCCATGTGGCAATATTGAAGTGGCATTGTAGTAGTTTATTTTTCAAAAAAACATACAATTAAAAAAAAAGGAAACCACCATAAATCAGTTATAGCAATCAAAGCTTCCCCTCAATTTTAAAAATAAAAATTAAGAAATAAAAAAAAAGAAAAATAACCAAAGTCTTGGCCATAATAGAGTGAAGAAGCTTACTCATATTATTATGCCTTTCTTCACAAGGCTGAATATCTTCCTCGCTAACTCTCCTCTTACTAAAACCAGCGTAAGCCTTCCTTGCGTCTCGGTTTTGAGTTCAAGGGTTGAAAGATTAAAACTTGGTTTAGGATCGGGGTAAATCACTATAACCTCTTTTTTATCCACATGGAAAATCATTACTCGCAAGTTCAACCCACTTCGATTAGTTGCTACCTTCTAAACCCTAAAGGGTACAATACTTTTAAGGTAAGTGACTAAAAAAAAAAAAGAGTAATTATCTAATTTACTCATAATATTATTGAATTTAATCTGTCAAAAAAAATTTTTAAGCTCAAATAAGATAAAAGGCACTGTTGCAAATTGCATTGGTATAAAACTACAGACAGAAGATTCTTAAAAAAATAAAACTAGAGACAAAAGTCACTGACTAATCTCTGGCAGACATTTATTGGACCACAATGCGTGTAACGCTGTTCCATCGAGGGGAGTTATTGGCTGCGGATGTGCCAATCTCTATGATCACAGTCGTTGTCTGTGGCACGAACACCGAGGACTGTCATTAAACGGAAATGAAATAACTGAACAAGTGATTCAAAAAGTAATATAGTTCCCATTTTTTTATTTTAAGTTTTTTCTTTTCTTTTATTTTATTTTTTTTCATGGGGGCAGGGATGAAACTGATGAATGACTGAAAATCAAGTGAGAATTGGTTATAGCCACAAGATTGCGCAAGCAAAGGTAAGGGGCCCACCGACGCATGGAAATACCGTAAAATCCAACGCTTGATCCTATCGAAGATGACGTGGGAGACCCTTTGACATTGACTCATCTACTATTATTTATTTACTTATGTGATATTTTGTACAATACTGCTGATTTTTCATATCATTTTCAATCGTATTATTCCTTCTACCAAATTACATAATTGTTTGATTTTTTTCAACGATCTTCAAAGAAGACCGACTCTTCCAACTCTTCCTTTTTGATAGGTTCATCATTTGGTCCTTCTTTTACTAATGATCTAATGATTTCAATTTTTTTTTAGCAGGACGTGCAAACGCGAGGGATTAACCATTTTATTGTTTGCACTTGCCTTTCAATCTCAAGACAATGGTTTCTCTCCGATATAAAGTGTATTTATATTATTTAATAAATATGTTAAATTTAAATTATTTTAAATTTTAAATATATTTATTCATAATTAATTAGATTTATGAATAATTAAATTCACTAATATTTGGATTTATTCAATTTGTATTTCATTTATAATTAATTATGAATCTAAACTTATAATTAATTAATAGTAAATATGAATTTAAACTCAAAATTTAAATGACATGAAACAAAAAGTACATTTATCTATAATTAATTGAGTTTATGAATATCATAAATTTATGAATGCCTAAATTTATAAATAGTTAAAATATATTCATTAATAATTATTTACATTTATTGATATCATATATTTATAAATTATTAAGTTCATGAATATTGAAATATAATAAATATGAATCTAGACTTAAATTTTAAAAAATACAAGATACATGTATTCATAATTAATTAAATTCATGAATACCTAATAAATATGTAATTTTATGTAATTTTAAATAAAAAAACATTAAGAAAAAAATGTTTTAAAAATTTACATGAAGTGGCTATGTTCAAATGGGATGAGATGGAGCTGACTTCGCAATGTTCGCATGTCATAATTCTAGCAAACGAGATAATATATATATATATATATATATATATAAATAAGTAAGATCCTTTAAACTAACATAAAAACATCTACATTCAAGAAAAACCAAAAAAATAAATATAATAATTATCATTATTTCAAAGAGAGAAGGAGATCCCCAAAAGAAATTTCTTTTTTATAAATTTAATTGATTCCATGTAATTTGGGGAAGACATTTAACCGATTTTATATTTCAAGTTTTTTTCAAGAGATCTTACAAGTTTGAAAATTGAATTAATCAATTTTATTTAAAATAATTAACTGCATCAACTGAATTAATAAATAATCAACCATTGATTTGGCAAGTCTAATCAATTTTAACCAATAAAAAAATAAATTATCTCCATTATTATATAAAAATTATTTTATATTTATATAAAATAAATGGTATATTATATATAATTTTCAAATATATTAAAAATAATGTAGTATTTATATTTGAAATTTTAATTTGATACATTATTAATGATACTTTTTTAACTTTACAAGTTGAATTAAAAGAACAATACATGTCTCATTTCTTTTTTAAATTAAAATTTTAAGCAATTAATATCAAAATCAAATAAATCAAACCGAATTAATTACATTTACTCAATTTTGAGAGGCTAAATCGAATCTAACCTCATTCTAATGTCACGAACCTAAGGAAGAGTCATGAATCTTACGTCGGATATAAAATGAGGATTATTGGGATATATAAGGGTTCATACTGCTTTATCCTTGTGAAGTACCTTTTGTAAGATAAAATCGTGAGATTAAGGGAGTCAGAGCAGATAATACCTCACAAAAGTATGAACCGTGACAGATAGGCTGATTCGGGACGTCGGATGAGTACATGCTTGGGTCTTAAAGCTGTGCGGGTCGAAGCTTAAGTCTCAGCTCGTGATAAGTGATATCAGAACTAGCCCTAAACCGTTCAATCCACGCCCTTTGTGAGACACCTTTTGTAAGACAAAATCATGAGGCCAAGGGGCCAGAGAAGATAATACCTCACAAAGGTATGAACCGTGGTAGATAGGCTGATTTGAAATGCCGAATGAATACATGCCCAAGTCTTAAAACCACACGGATCAGAGCTTAAGTCTCGGCTTGTGACACTTATACATACTTAAACCTCGATTAATGTAGTACTAATAAATTATTTATAGTTTAATAATTTGTTCACTCTCCTCATATCTTCCATATACTTGTAATATATGGATAATTATGGAACATCGTTTAGCCATTTTCGGGTAGCTTTTTACGCAAGCAATTAAAATTTGTTGACTTACATTATTTTTATTTTGCTTTAATTTGAAAAGGGTATTTTCTAATTCATTAGTAAAACACGAGGATGTTGGTATTTAATAAATATATCTTAATAAAAGCATATTAAAACCTTTTGATGCTAGTTTAAAATTCAAAGTTAAAATATAAGATTATTTCTCCATTAATTTGTCAATTAAAAAAATTAGCAGACAATCATCTCTCAGTCTCATCTCTTGCCATCTCGTTGATCTCAACCAAAAACTTTTTATTTAACGGAAAAGATTAGATAAAAATTTAACCTATTCATTTTCATTATCCCTAATTAATGAGCAATTTGTAAAAAGGCAGAGTAGACGGTTTTGTTAATTCAATTATAAAATTTTGAAAATCGATTAAACAAATTTTATTTGTTAAAAAAATCAAACCAACCAATTAGTAATATGAAAACCCAAATTATCCATGTTATAATAGTTTTTGGAACCATTAAACAAATTTAAAAAATAATACTAATAAGATGAATCACCACCAATCTTTTTTATTAGATGTGATTAGCTATCTGAAAAATCTTATTATTTTAATAAAATTTTAAAATTAATTAAAAATTATTAAAAATATAATTTTTTGATATATGAAAATAAATTCGAATTCAAGAATATGGTTACATATAGAAAAGGATTAACATCCCAACTATTCCTATTTTAAAAATAGTACTGATTAATCATATGTTACCTCTTAAACTTGATAAAAAGTGGTCTTACCTTTGGTATTTAAAAAATAATATTACTTATTGCAACAAAAAAATTTATTTTTATCTTTTGCTTGAAAAATAAATAAGAACCTTATGTGTTGAAAAATTTTCAAAAATATTTCAATACTTAGGCAATATTAAGAGGAACTTTTTCACCAAAACATCTCTTAAAAATGACTACTCGACCTTTTCAAGAATTCTATTTTCGACGGTTTATATTTATCTTTAAAATTAATATTTATAATATAAATAATAAAATGATACTCAACCTAAATAATATTTTATTTTTACAAAAATTCATTTCCTATCATTTTATTAAAAAAAAAAAGGTAAACGAAAATTTTTATGAAAAATTATTCTAAATACCCTAATATTTTGGTGGCATTTTAGAAAAATTTTATCACATAAAGATTCCTAAAGAATTACTTTCAAAATTGTCATAATGTTCAAGTTTAAGAGCTTGCTCATTAGACATAAAAACTATGGAATTCCCACCAATCTTTTTTATCTAGGTGTGATTGATCATCTATGTGAATCTATCCCTTTTAAAGTTATCCTAAGTGTAAACTAAAAGTCCTTTAAAAAAAAGTTATGGTTTATATCAACAGTATTAAGTTTGGGAGTCGATAATATGTAAGGAAGGTTTTAGTACCCTATTAGTCTCAAAGTTGGTACCAAATTAATCATATGTTATCTTACCTAAACCTTAATCAAAGATGATTTTATTAGTTTCGATATTTAAATATTGGAAAAAAGTCTTTAGGCTTTCACCAAAAAAGAAAATTTTCTTACCTCAAAGTAATCAAGATAAACTCGTTATTCACTTGAAAAGATTCTGTCGTTGGATTCATTAAATATCTTATCAAATTTAAATTTAATTTACACAACATTATCATACAAAAATTTTATAAAAAATATCATGCAAAATATTATCATAAATATCATGTTAATATAAAAATCATACAAAAAATCATGCCAAGATATCATTTAGTCAATATAAGAACTCATCATGAAATAAATTATGTAAAAATCAAACAAAAATATAAGAAACCATGCAAAAATAATCATGCAAAAGATATGTAATAAATCATGCAATTAAATTAGACCCATGCAAATAAATCATGTAATAAATTAAATTCATGCAAGATATCATACAAATATATATAATAATTATCTATGCAAAAATAATCATGCAAAAAAATCAAGTAATAAATCATGCAAAAACATGTAAAAACATAAAAAAATTAATGTCAAAGTGTTTTTTCTTTTCTTTTTCCTCATCATAATATAAAATAGGAAATAAGAAGGATGTAAAATAACTGAAAATAAAATAAAAAAATCAAAAATCAAAATCAAAAAATAAAAATAAAATAAAATGAAAAATAGAAACTTGCGATCAATTCGAGTCAAAAGTGAGTTGGCACACGGGTCAAGGGCTTCTCTAAAAATGACACTATTTTGATTACACATAAAAGCTAAAAACCTTGGCTCTTTCTTAAACTACATTGGCTTTTTCTCTCTTTAGCTTTCAATTTCTCTCATTTCTTTTTAAAAACACACCAAAAACTTTTTAAAAATTCCAAAAATTGAAAAAAAAAAAAAACAGATTTTGGTGTTGAAAAATTCAAACGATGCCAAAAAATTATGCTTTTCCCAAAAACCCTAAAACCTCAAAAATTTGACTAGCATAAAAACTGTCAACCACCGTGAAAACTGTTGAAAACTTCAAACACATACTAAAAATGCCAACAAAACCCAAAAAATTTCCAAAAATTCAAACAAGAATTCTAGAAACATCCTAAAAACCCATATTTCCAAAACTACCCCTGAACTTTCAATAAAACAAAGATTTAAACAAAAAAAAAACCAAAATACCAAAAGAACCCAAAACATCGAAACAATTTCTAAGATTGAATTTCTAGAACCCCGAGACCGAACCTAAAAATTCTTTTCTTGTTCTAGCTTAATTGCTTAGTGTTTTTCTATGTATGCTTAATTACTTCTTATTGTTTTTGTGATTACTAACTGGGTTTTTATATAGGGTTTCAATCCCTTTCATTTGGATATATTTAAGTTTATCGAATCTAGGAAAACTTTTTCAAGATTCAATTTTTTTTTTATCTTTCTTTTTTTTTGCATAAATTGAGGACCAAGTTTTTCCCAAAATATTCAATCAATAAATTCAAAGTCTGAGATTGAATTTAGGACCAAAACTAAATCTAAAGTTTTCTACCAATTTCTAATTTCATATGTTTTCTTTTTTTTTTTTCTTTTTTCAACTTTTTTTAACCTTTGACTTTGACTAAAAATAAAAATAACAAAAATTAATATTAAAATTTTAGGGCTTTTAATCTTGGGCCCAAAATTCAACTTTTTTATTAAGGCCCAATTTGTGATCAATGCTCATTTTGATCCCAAAAAATTTTTGGAACAAAATAAAGTATCTACAATTGCCTTTTTTTGTACATTTTCTTTGAAATAGGAATTGTACAAAAATAAAAGATATCCATTTTGTTCGGTTCAAGAAAAAGTAAAAGAAAAAACCATAAATGTTCCTCCTTAATAAAGGCTTTAAAGCTTTTGGAGAATAAAATACTCCTTCTTAATAGAGGCCTTGAAACTTTTCAAAAACTAAAATGCTCTCCCTCAATAGAGGCTTTAAAACTTTTCAGAAAATAAAATGCTATCCTCACTAAAGGCTTTGAAACTTTTAGAAAACAAAATGCTCCCCCTTCATCAGAGGCTTTGAAAGTTTTGAAAAATAAATACTCCTCATACTGAAGGCTTTGAAACTTTTTGAAAAATAAAATGCTCCTCTTATCGAAGGCTTTAAAACTTTCAAAAATAAATAAGATACCTAAGATTTTCAAGATCATACCCTGAGGTCTTATATATCATCTTTACCTTTGAAAAAACTACTTCTTAACAAAGGCATTAAAAGTTTTTAAAAAAAATCTTACCTTAAATGATTCCTTGTATCTCAAATAGATCATTATCAATCATTTCCTTATGTCTATTCTCAAAATCATTTCAATATCTACTTTTTCTTTCCTACTTTTCAAACATATGCAATAAATGCATGCAATGAATGAAAAGGTATTCCTAAAATTTCCAAACCTAATTTCAAAGCTCAAACTTTACTTTTTTTCCTCTTTTCAAACATGCATAATGAATGCCATGAATGAATGCAGTGAATGTAGTGAATGCAATGCATGAAATGTAGTCATTTATCTTTTTAATTGTGGCAAATCAGAAAAGTTCTCAAAGTTTTTCCATATCTTCACTTTCTTTAACTTTTCAACACTTATAGTTTTCAACATGGTCCATTATGCACTTATCATGTAGCTTTATCCATTTTATCATCTAAATCCAAAAATTTCCCTTTTAATGTGATCTAAAGAATTTTATTCTAAATTGCTAAGGATTGACATTTTTCCAGGCTTTTTTATCATTCTCTATTACTTTTATTATTCCCATATTCTTTTAAAGCAATGTGAAGATCTTTTATGAATTTTAATTCATTTACTTATCATTATTACAATATCTTAGAAAAAATAATGCAATCATGTATTTACTCAATCAAAATGGAAAGAAATAAAGTAATATGAAAGGTTAAATGGGTATTTATTGAAAAAGTATGGAAACAACAAGGTGAAGTATTTATTGAAGGAAGCAAACCTAATAATCAATCAATGTATTTTAGTGGGTTATCAATTGTCCGAATAATGAATGTTCCAATAATCCTGAGCAACTTAATCCAAATTTTTTTTCTCAAAATTTATTCTATCAATGATCTTGTCAATGTTAAGCTTCATTAGACTAACTTTACCCTAATATGATGAAAACTTCTCATGATGCTATTCCATCCTTACATCTAAGCCACCTTTAAGTTTTCAACTTAGATGCCGCCCTTTTATACTCAAATTGCCCTTTTGGGTTTTCACTTTAAGCCTTATTTTTTTAAAAATTTTTTCAAGCAAAATATTTTTTTATAGTATCTAAGTTAATTGGATTTGACAGTTTGTCACTATCTATTTTTTCCAAAATTAAAACCTTACAAAAAAAAAACTCTTTTTATCATATATGGACCCTTCCAATTTAGTGCCCATTTCTCATGATTATCAGGCTAGTTTGGAAGGATCTTTTAAAAACTAATTCTTCTTATCGAAATTGTCAAGGCCTAACCTTTTTATCATATACTCACATCATCCTCTTCTGATACAATTGACTATGGCACAATGTTGTTATCCTTTCTTTTTGATGAAGTTTAGTTGTTCATAGTGATTCCTAACCCATTCTACCTCTTCTAATTCAGCCACCATTAGAACCATTAGGGAAGGAATCTTTACTTCATTGGCAACACTATTTCCATACCATAAACTAGTGAAAATAGAGTAACTTTAATGGATGTTTGCATTGAGGTCTTATAAGTATGCAAGGTAAAAAGTAACTTATCATACTAATCCTTGTAGGTATCTGTTATTTTTTTCAAAATCTTTTTAATGTTCTCATTAGTAGCCTCTACTGCGTCATTCATCTTTGGTCAATAGGGTGCAAAATTATGATGCTTAATATTGAACTGAGCACAGACTTTATTTATCATCTTGCTATTCAAGTTCTTGGCATGTCAGAGATGATTCTTTCTAGAAGTTCATATTGACATATTATCTTTTTCTTCAAGAATTTGTACACTACTACCTTTGTAACACTAACATATAAAGCTATTTTCACCTATTTTGTGAAATAATTTATCATTTCAAAGATAAATCCATGCCCATTTAAAGCCTTTAGAGTAATGAGTCTAATCACATCCATGTCTTGTATTGAGAATGGCCATAAAAGTGCCAGAACATGTAAATTTGTTAGAGGAGCACTAATCATGTCTCCATAGATCTAACTTTTATGACACTTTCTTGCATAGTTAATACAATCACTTTTCATCCATAACCAGTTATATCCTGCCCTCATTATTTATTTAGCTATCATATGACCATTTATATGGGATCCATAAATTTCATCATGTACCTCTTTAAGTATTCTTTTCGCTTTAATGGCATTTACATAACTTAAAAGTACTTGTTCTTGACTTCTTTTGTATAGGACTTCTCTATCAAGAAAGAATCCTACAACCATTCTTCAGATAATTATTTTATCATTTTTTACCGCAATGCTCAGGATATTATTGACACTTGAGGTATTGCATGATGTCATGATACCAATGTTGTCCATCATCTTCTTCTTTAACACTTGAACAATATGCTATCAAATTTTTTTTTCAACTTGATGGGTTGTATTTTAGAATTCTCATTTACATTCATCATAACAGCCAAAGTAGTTAAGGTATTAGCATTTTGATTTTCTTCTCTAGGCAAGTGCTCAAATTGGATCTTATCAAATTGCTTGATCAATTCAGAGATGTATTTTAGAGTCAAACTAGCTTGGCATCTCTTATTTTCCATTATCCTCGCAATTGATTAATTACGTAAGCTAAGTCTCTATACACTTCTAATACTTTGATTTTCCTTTCAATTGCAACATTGTAATCCCATAACACAAGTTTTATATTTAGCCACATTATTTATGTAACTAAAATTTAGTTTGGTTATGATTGGATAGTAGTGATCATTTGGAGATATCAAGATTGCCTAATTCTATGGCCAAAAGCATCTGATCATCAAAAAACATTTTTCATGACTTTCTTATAAACTTTTTCTCTTCCACAATCATTAAATCTATATCAGAAAAATCAAGCTTCATTGGCTCGCAACCATCAACAACTGTATTTGTTAGAAATTTTACTATAACACTTTCTTTAATTGATTTTTGAGTTATATATACAATATCGTATTCTTAAAACATGACTTGCTATCTAGCGAGTTTTCTAGATAATGAAGGCTTCTCAAAGATATACTTGAGATGATCTAATTTTACAACAAACCAAGTTGTATGGTGCAACATATACTATCTAAGTCTTCGAGTTGTCCAGGTTAGTGCACAATACATTTTCTTTAAAGGCATACATCTTGACTCATAATTTGTAAATTTCTTACTCAAAATAGATGGTTTGTTCTTTCTTGCCTAATTTATCATGTTGCCCCAATATGTTTCCCATGAAATTCTTATTCACTGTTAAATACAATGTCAAAGGTTTCTTATAAATCGGTACCAATACCAATGGGCTTGATACGTAGTTTTTTAATCTTTTCAAAAACCACTTGGCATTCATCATTCCACTCACATGGATTTTTTTGCTAAGTGGTTTGAAAATGGGTTCACATTTCATGGTAAGTTGAAAGATAAAGTAAGCAATGTAATTCAATCTTTCAAGAAAGCCTCTCACTTCTTTTTATGTTCATGGAAGAGATAGATTTTGAATAACTTATACTTTATCTAGATCCATCTCTATCTTTTTTTTACTTATTATGAATCCCAACAGTTTTCAAGATTTTGCACCAAATGCAAATTTGGTAGGATTGAGCTTAAATTAGAACTTTTTTAATTTTTTAAACAATTTTTTAACATTAGTGACATGATCCTTTCATTCTTGAGATTTGACAATCATATCTTAACATGCACCTTGATGTCTTTGTGCATTAGGTCATGGAAGAGAGTTACCATCACTTTTTGATATATTGCTCTAAAATTCTTTAGTCCAAAAGGCATTACTTTATAGCAAAAAGTTTTCCACATTGTTACAAATGTGGCATTTCCAGATCTTCAAGGGCTATCATAATATGGTTGTAGCTTGAAAAACTATCCATGAATGAGAACAAGGAATGCTTGACATTGTTATCCACAAGTATGTTAATATTTTGCAATGAAAAGTTATCTTTAGGACTTACTCTGTTTAGATCTCAATAATCACTACACATTCTGACCTTGCTATCCTTTTTAAGGATTGAAACTATGTTAGCCACCCATTTAGGATATTTGGCTACTTCAAGAAATCTAATATCATATTGCCTTTTGACCCTTCTTTGATTTTTAGCAATACTTCAGGCTTCATGCATCTTAGCTTTTGTTGCACTAGCTTGTATTCAAGCTTTAAGGGCAACTTGTGCTATACTATATCAATATCAAGTCTTGGCATATCTTTATAGGATCATGCAAATACATCCATGTAATCATGAAGTAGATCTATTAATTTCTTATCATTTGGTGACAACATTGTTCCAATTTTAACCTTTTTTTTATTTTTTCTTCTTTTAAATTAACAATTTCTAAAGTTTCTTGATATGGCTCAATTGGTTTCTTCTCTTGTTCCAATAATCTCATTAATTCAGGAGGTAAAGTATAGTCATTTAAAGCTTTTTTATTGTCAAGCTCATCAAAATGAATAGAAATTTCAAAGTCAAATCTTGGATTATTGTCATGATTGCTTTCACATTTATTGTTCAAAAACCTAAAAATGGTGTAATGGAAAGATATGGGTAAATGTCTATTAATAGAATGAAAAAGTAAAGATTGAAAAAGGAAGTGTAATGATGATACATTATGCAAATCATTTTACTGTAATAATAATAAGTAAATTAGCACATACATAAAAGATACCCTTAATGCTTGGGCTTAAACAGTTAGTGTTTGACTTACTACATTACTTTTTTAGAGGTTCAAGGCTGGTAGGTAACTTCGTCATCTTCTAATTCTTTGCTTTAGTGCCTAGTAGGGTAAGATAAACAAAGGGCTTCTCTTTTTAATCTTTACTTGCTTAATCATTCACCATCATAATAGAGAGCCCAAAAAAAAATCATTCCTAAATTCCATGCCATATCCTTATTAGTAGCTTGAGAAGACTCAAGGTAAATGCATCCTTTAAAACAAAAAGTGCCATAGAGATAGGGAATAATCAAATTTTCATCTTTAAGTTCATATCCCTTGATCAATTATTTTTTTTTCTTTCTTAGCACTTACCATTTTCATCTTGTCCAATCTTGTTGGCTTATATCCTAGACTACTCATTTCCTTGTTATCTAGAATTACTATAGCTTTTTTTATGCCTTGTAGGTTTTTTCCTAGCCCTCTCCTAGGATGCCAATCCTTTTAAATGACTTACTTGATTCTAATACTTGCAGACAATTGAGGAGAATAAAATTTAGATCTTTCCCCTATATATGTTGTATTGATTAGTTTAAAGGATCTTTATGAACACTCCAATGCTTCATCGATCACTTCTACATATGGAGTAAATAATGGTTGTGTCACAAACAGATCTTTTTCTCCAGAAATGCAAATAAGATAGACATCAACAATGAATTTGACTTTTTAGTGCAAAAAGAAAAGAACAACACCTATCATGTGAATCTATAGTCTTCCCTATAGTTAGCTATAGACTAGAAAGATGTCAACCACTTGGAATTTAATACTAAAGGTGCAAGGACCAATAAATATGGTATCTCAATATCTCTTAACCCTTCCCTTTGAAAACTATCAAAAGCCCTTATTATTATGTGACTAGCTTTCATATAAAATATGTTAATAAGTAGCTTAACCAAGGTACTAGTAGGCATAACATTCATCAAAGAGCCATTATTAATTAGGATCTTAGCAATGGTATGACCCTTGCATTTTACAATAATGTGAAGGGCCTTTATGCTTACTTATCCTTCAGGAGGTATTTCATTATCATTAAAGGTTATATAGCTTGAGATCACTAGATTTCTAGCAATATTACTAAAATTTTCCATAGATATGTTATCAAACACATTTGCTTGATTAAATACTTTTAACAAAGCATTTTTTGTGAGATTTTAAAAAAAATAGTAAGACAAGCAAAATCCTTGCAAGCATCTTGTTCATTTGTTTAACTACATACTATTCACTATGCTTGATTAGTTTTAGGTATTCCTATGTTTTTTTTCTCAATGACTGGCTTTGAATTTCTCTAACAAGAACTGTCATAAGATTGCTTTTATCACTTTTTTCACCTTTTTTGGCTCTTTCTTTTTTAGCTTTATCCACCATTTTAGGTGAATACATCATCAACTTTTAGTCATGCCCTTTTACTCTAGTTATATTTTTAGTATCACTTAACGTTTGATCATCACCCAATCCTTAAGTTATCATATCATAGTTGTAATTTCAACGTGTGATCTTATTATTTTGGTATGAGAAAAAGCTTGGGACCTTGATTGTCAAAGTTGGCTTTGGAGTCGATTTTTCTTGGTTTTGAGTTGGCTTAAAGTAAATAGTGACAGGCTTGACCAAAGCGTTGTAAGATTCTTCAATTGTTACATTCACCATAGTTTCTTCAAATTCTTTATAAAGCTCAATTTAGGAAGCATCCATCATCTTTTTAGCTCTTGGTGAAAGGCATCACAATCTAGATAGAATATCCCAAGGCCCTTTTATGATACTTGTAAGATTAGCTCAAATCAAACTTATCATGAAAAATTTTATAATTTAGAGATATTGAACGAATTATGTTTACCTTTATTAAAGCTTTAAAGACTTTATCTAATGGAGTCTTGACATCATTAACACTTTTCTTGATGCAATAGGCTTTATCCCCACTTATAGCATTAGTTATACCCCCAACATGATTTGACAAAGGATTTTCATTGATATTTGGACCTTTTAAAGTATCAATTTAACAAACCAACTCTAATTAAATGTTGAACATTGTATTTGAGAGCGGGACAATTTTTAGTTGAGTGACCTACATTCCTAATATGATAGTCATACTTAGCAGTAGCATCATACCATTTGGGGTAAGTAATTTTGAAGGTTCCAAATGAACATGTGCTATAAGGTGACCATTTACCAATTGAAGGAATAGCTCAGTATAGGTCATAAGAATGGAATCAATTTAGATATTTTCTTAGGTAATCCGAGGTCTTTTTGAGTACTTGATTTATGTATTTGGCTGGTTTGTAAAAAAAGGAACAAGACCATATATAGGGGTTATTTAGACACTAGGTTAACAAGCAGGTGGTATAAGATAGTAAGGGTAAGTATTTGGTGCAATAATGTATGCAGAAAGGTAAAGGATTTGGTATATTAGGTACTAAAGATATGGAAGATATCATTTAAATTATTGCCTTTCATGATATATAGCTTAAGCATCAGCCTCATTCTTATTCGGTGTAGTTTTTTTTTTTGCACTAGATGTTTCACACCCTTCTAATTTCGTATTCTTAATAGCATTTTCAATAATTTCTCTTGAGATCACTACACTAGCAAAGTTTTTTGTAGCATTGTCAATTATTTTCTTATAATAAGAGGCTATAAGAGTGTTGACTAATAGAACTGTGGTCTTTTTTTTGGTTAGTAAAGGCTGAACTTGGTAAGCCTTATCCCCAGATTTTTGGGCATATTCCTTGAAACTTTTATTATCCTTTTTTTTCCCATACTTTGGAGAGACATACAATCTGATGCCATGTCTATAATATGCTTGCATTATGTAATAAAAGTTTTCGTAAGTTCTCTCCATTAATAGATGTGAGATCTATCTAGTTGTGCATACTACCTAGCAGTTGAACCAGTGATGCTATCTTAGAATACATGGATGAACAGCTTCTTATTATATGCATATGCAACCATTTTGTGACAATATATTGTTACGTGTGTTATGGGGCATTTGACCCCATCATATTTTTCAAATTTGAGCACCTTGAATTTTGGTGGGATGATCACATCAGGAACTAGGCAAAGTCCAATAGCATTCATTGACCTATAAAACTCTATCATTTCAATGGTTTTAAACCTTTCCTGTATAAGATCCATCTTTTAAGACTCAAAGCATTCTTTAACTTCAATAAGGCTTATCTTTAACTTTTTTTCCTCCTTTAGATCATCTAGATTAGGAACTTATGTTGGATCAGCATTCTTTGCATCAAGAACAAGAGCAATATGGGTAGAAGTAGCAGTTAATGACATGTTAGTATGCTTGAAGCTCCAATTCATCTTTTTCAACTTGAAACTTTATTTTAGTAGTTTCAGCTATCAATAATAGATTGGGAAATGCTAACTTGACTGGATCATTTAGGATTGTTTTTTTAGGGAGTGCAACATTTGTTCCTCGCCTAATATGCCATACAAAGTATTCGAAGGTGACTTCATTTGATCGCCTCCTCCTATCTTCCCTTTGAGGCAACTTCTATGCTTATACAACTTTTGCTATCATCATGAAGCCATTAGTTTTAACATATGAGAACTTTATCTTGCTAAGTTCGAAAGCAGTTGGAATAAATTGGTTATAGCCATATTGTCTTTACATTGTTATAACATATCAGTCCAAAGACTCGATCACTAGATGTAAATATTTAAAATTGAGAAAAAAATGAAAAGTTGCTACCAATCTTTTTTTTAGGGTGTGATTGGCCACCTAAAAATTTTATCCGTTTAATAAAACAATAAAACAAGCTTAAAGTTTATTAAAATGATAACTTTTGGTCTGCGAAAACAAGATTGGCTTCAAAAGTCAATTACGTGTGGGAAAGGATTAAACCCCCACAATGCCCATAAAATTGGTACCAATTAATCATGCCTATTTTATAATTTTGGACAAAAATGGTCTTTATTTAAGATTTAATGAAAATTCCCTCTTTTTTTTAAGAAAGAAAATCAATTAAAAATCTTTATTTAAGAATATTGTGAAAATATTTAGATTAAAGAAATATCTTATAATTCTCCAATATTTAGGTAGAATTTAAAAATAATCTTTTTCATCTAAGATTCAGCACAACATTCCTTTAAAAATAAAAATGATATTCTTTATAAATGATAATTATTAGAGACTTTCTAATATCTATATAGGGTACAAAAAATTATTTTCTTTGTAATGTTATTTTAATTTTATTTTTACTCAAAACAAATTTTTTTGTAAAATTTCTTTATGCAGTAAAAATGCTATAATTAGCAATAAATATCAATAATTAAAATAAATATATATATGCATAATGAGTGCAAACAATTATTTAAAAATGATTATATGCAAATGTGTCTTATGCGATAATGAAATACGAATTTGGATTCAGTCCTTAAATATAAAAAGACAACATAAACTTTCTAACTTCTAGACAGAGCTTGGGCGTAACTTTTTATATTTATATTTAAATTTAAATTTTTATTCTTTATTCTTTATTTAATTTTATCATTTTTAAATTAAAGAATTATATGAAAAAAATCTTAATGAAATAAAATTTACTAAATACCCATCGTTTAGGCGACATTCAAAAATAGATTATTTTATAAAAAGTTTTTACACGAATCCTTAAATTTTGGGATCATTTTGGGTTTAGAGTGGATTAAGGGTTTCATGGTTTTATTTAGAGTTTCGAGTTTACATATAGCGTTTAGGGTTTACATTTTAAGGTTTAATTTTGGGTTTTAGGTTTCACCTAAGGTTTTAGGTTTTTGAGCCTCACTTAGGGTTTTTGAGTTTCATTAGGATTTAGGGTTTTGCTAATTTACAAATTTATGTAAAAGTCTCCGCAATTTAGGTAGAATTTTAGAGTAATCTCGTTTTTTATTATTATAATTTCTCTAACAAAGGAATTTTTATACTTTAATATATTTTCCCTTCTCATTAAAATTTATTATTATTATTATTATTATTATTTATCTTTTATTATTTTATTTTTAATATTTAATAATTCTTCAACATCTAGGTAGAATTATTTTTTTAAAAGACACAATATTAAAATTCTCCCAACATTTAGGCAGGGATTTTAAACTTTTTATTATATATACTTTTTTTGTATGAACGTAAAATACATGAGAAATAAATTACATTCAAAGTGAATTAAAGTATGAAAAATTAAATTTAATAAAAATTAAAATAAACATTAGGATTTGATCAACAAAGAAATTGAAAATTCATGAAATTTATATTATAATCAAACTTAACTAACATAAAAAATGTGCATGGATATAAATATCATGATGTACGCATACAAGTAAATTTTATTAAAAACATACAAATTCTTGGCCTTATGTTTTAAAACCTTTGCTTATTAAATTTCGAAAAGAAAAATCCTAACCGTTCCCATCTTTTTCCACAAATAGTCAACATGTCAAGGAAGCCATAAACTTGGAAAGGTTTAAACTTTTCCTCATAAACTGGCATCAAACAATCCATATCCATAGATATCCAAGCTAAATGAAACAACAACAAGACACGCAAAAGAAAGAAGGACGGGAAAAAAAAAGAGAATGGGTTTAATAAAACAAAAGACCTTAACTGCTATGGAGTCTTGCTTTCATGGCAGCTTTAGTTTTTTTTTTTTTTTTTACAACCAGACTTCACAACATGAAAAACCAATAAAAATAAAATATAAAAAAGCTGAAGCTCCAAGCTCATGCAATAGTCCATGTGTGATAAAAAAAAATTAAAGTGGTGGAGCGTTATGCTCTCATGAATAAGGCAGGATAGTATCAAAAGTGTTGGAGAACACCACAACTCTGATACCATTTGTTGGAGATCACCACAGCTCTGATACCATTTGTTGGGCTAAAAGTGTCCAATCCAATCACACCAGCGAAAACAAAATCAATAATAAATCAAACACATAAGAGACAATAATTTGACGTGGTTCGGTTTAATCAACCTACGTCCACGGATGAGAAACAAGATCTACTAGTTGTAGAGAATTACAAACATACATCAAATCATCAACCTCACTCAACAATCAATACTCATAAGACACTTTCAATCTCTTCTAGTCCTATAGAGTATTCTTAACTCAAACAAACATACACTCAAACCCTTGTATACCCTTTCAACACAACCAAACACATACCCATATGCTCCTATACATCATACCTATGTAGAACCTCTCAATCTCCTCTAGTTTATTCACAAACAAACATACACACCCATAAGACGTAGAGGCCCAATACTTCTACGGGGTGTCTATCCCATAAAATCTTACAACTTTCTTACGTCTTATTCTCATACCAAACCTTGTAGAGACTTCACCTATTTATAACCATACAAACTTGCCCATTAAGAATCCCTCTCCTCTTAGAATTCTTCTCCTGTAAGTCAAACTTGCCTATTAAGAATCCTCTTTCTCTTAGAATTCTTCTTTTGCAAGTCTTATTGTCCATCAAGTAATATCTAACAAATCTCAGATAAATCTCTAACAAATCCCAAACAAATCTTTTATGGGATTTGAGTCAATATTCCCAACAATCTCCACCTTGACTCAAATTCCATCAATCATCTATCTTCATGCTAGACATGCTTTGCTCTATTTGCAATAAAGGTCTCATAATCATCTTCTCTTATGTGTCTTCACGCTTCATACAAACTGATCTTCAATCTTCAAAACTTAAACTTGAACTTATCTCTTGAATCGAGCTCCTTTAAGCTTACTTCTTCCCATGTCTCAAACCAAGCTCTTTCCACATCTTAAACCTTTAGTTCTGCCCACATCTCAAACTTTCAGCTCTTCCACGTCTCGAACATTTGACTCTTCCCACATTTCAAACTTTTAGCTCTAATACCACTTATTGGAGAACACCACAGCTCTGATACCATTTGTTGGGGATCACCATAGCTCTGATACCATTTGTTGAGCTAAAAGCCTCCAATCCAATCACACCAGTGAAAATAAAATCAACAATAAATCAAACACACAAGAGACAATAATTTAATGTGGTTCGGTCCAATCAACTTACGTCTACGGATGAGAAACAAGATCCACAGTTGTAGAGAATTACAAACATACATCAAATTATCAATCTCACTCAACAATCAATATTCATAAAAAACTCTCAATCTCCTCTAGTCTTATAGAGAATTCTCAACTCAAACAAACATAAACCCAAATCCTTGTGTACCCTTTCAACATAACCAAATACATACCCATATGCTCCTATACATCATACCTATGTGGACCATTTCAGTCTCTTCTAGTCCACTCACAAACAAACATACACACCTATAAGACGTAGAGCCTCAATACTTCTATGGGGTGTCATCCCATAAAATCCTACAACTCTTTTACATCTTATTCTCATACCAAACTTTGTAGAGACTTCACCTATTTATAACTATATAAACTTGCCTATTAAGAATCTCTCTCCTCTTAGAATTCTTCTCCTACAAGTTAAACTTACCTATTAAGAATCCTCTTTCTCTTAGAATGCTTCTTTTGTAAGTTTTCTTGTCCATCAAGCAATATCTAACAAATCTCAAACAAATCTCAAACAAATCTCTAACAAATCTCAAACAAATCTCTTATGGGATTTGAGTCAATTTTTTCAATAAAAAGGTCAAGTGGCTCGTACAAAGAAAAATCGAATGAGATAAAGCACAAGTCTTAAGTCTTTTTTTTACCATTTCTTCCCTTTTTATTAATAAAGCTTATATCCTTCTTAATCTTCTTTTTCCTTACCATATCTCTTAAGCTTTTCATAGTAATATGAAAACAGTTGAGAAACTGCTAAAAGAAAATACCTTTTTCAAGCTTTTCCCAAGATTCTAGCTTTAGCTTCCTTTTTTTTCTCTCTTTTATCTAGCTTTTCTCTGAAAGTTCTTCTTCTTTTTTGCTTGTGGGTACCCGAAAGCCCATTTTCTCTTCTTCTAGTTTCTCTCAAAATTTTTTTGGTTCTTTTAACTTTTGGTTTTTGCTTAGTGTCTTTTTTTCGTTCTTGTTCACATCTTTTACCCTTTCCTTTGTTTTTGTTCACCGTGCCTCCTCTATCAATTTTTTTTTAATTTTTTTTGTTGTTGACTTTTCTTTTCTACTTTCTCCTATTTTTTTACTCTTTTATCCTTCTCTTTTTCTTTTTCTACGGATGCTTCTCTTACGAAAGCCTCCCTGTTTTACCTTTCTGCTTGCCGCCTAGTTGTTCACGCTCTTCTTTTTTTTTTGGTTCAATTTTTCCATTTTCTGGTTCACTTCTCATCTGCCATTTTCTTCTTCTTTTTTTGGTTCAATTTTTCTATTATTCTCTTTTGGTTCCTTCCGTTCCTTCTCTCTTATTTTTTTTTCTTTTTTTCTACTTCCTTATTTTTTTACTATTGAACGCCACTCCTTTTTTTTTATTGCTCAATTTTTCATTGAATGTCGCTCCCCTTTAGTTTTGAAACTGTTTTCCTTTAAAAGCCCATCATTCTTCTTTTTCCCATGTTAGCCAGCCACGAAACCATGCGATTTTTTATGCAACCTGTAATTTTTTTTTTCACGTGCTGTTTCATGGTTTGCCTTGCCATGTCTTCATGCAATGGTTGTTTAGCTTTCACGTCCCATGCATGGCCCACCTTGTTGGGACTTCATTTTAATTTTTTTTGTTTTTTATTTTTGTTTTGGTTTTGGGGTTCAAATCTTTATTTGTTTCGGCCAACCTTTTTGTGGTTTTTATTATTATTATTTTTTGGCTTTATGGTGGGCTTTAGCCATTTGGGCCATATTGGGCTTTTGATTAGGTCATATTTTGGGTCATTTTTAATGGCCCATGTTAAGCTTTATTTGGGCTTTGAAATGAGTTTTTTATTTCAGGTTTTTTATTAGGCCATGTTGAGATTCATTCGGGTTTATGTCACGGGCCTTATTACGGAGCCCACATTGGGTCTTGTGCGAAGCATTTAGAAGTAGATCATGTAATGACTCGAAAAAGTGATCAAATTCCAATTACTAAAATAAGCCCAGATTAAAACAATAAAATATCCTGAATAAAATTAAGTGTCATAGCTATTCCTCTTTGCATATTTTTTATGATAAGGAATAATGTTAAGACATAGACAACCATTTTGTCTAGCTATTGCTTTCTAAGAAAAAAAATTTTTTGTTCTTTTTTTTTGTTTTATTTTGTTTTTTTTTAGAATATTTAAAAGACTTAATCATTTGGAAATGAATTTAAAAATTGCTTTTAGCAAAGGCTCCATAACTTTTGAAAATAAATTTAAAAGCTCCTTTAAGTAAAGGCTCAATAACTTTTGAAAATAAATTTAAAAACTCCTTTAAACAAAGGTTTAATGACTTTGGCAAATAAAATAGGAGATGAATGCCCATAGGTCTTATAAATCTTGATATTAAAATAGATTTAGCTTGAAAGACTTATGAATCTTGCTTGGAGAACTTAGAGATTATAGCTAGAGGTTTTATAAATCTCGATATCTATAAATACTCCTCTAAAACTTTAAAAATTTAAAGCATTATGCTTGGAGGACTTATGAGTCATTCAAATATTTGCTTAGAGGTCTTAGGAAATCATTTAAAAATTTGAAGTTTTACTTGAAGATCTTGAAAATCCTTCAAAAATTTAAGATTTTGCTCTGAGGTCTTTGGAAATCATTAAAAAATCTAAAATTTTGTTTACAAGTTATGAAAATCATTTAAAATTTTAAGATTTTGCCCAAAGGTCTTTGAAAATCTTTCAAAATTTTAAAATTTTGCCTTGAGATCTTAGAGATCATTTAGATTTAAGATTTTGCCCAAAGGTCTTTGAAAATCTTTTAAAATTTTAAAGCTTTGCCTAGGGTCTTGGAGATCATTTAGATTTAAGATTTTTCCCAAAAGTCTTTTGAAATTGTTCAAACATCTAAAATTTTGCTTGAAGATCTTAAAAAATCTTTCAAAATTTTAAAATTTTGCTCAGAAGTCTTTGGAAATCATTCAAACTTTTAAGATTTTGCTTGAAGGTATTTGGAAATCATGTTCTCATTCTCCTAATCCTAATCACTTTTAGAGTTTGAAATCTTTTTACTTTAAAATTTTCACTTTTCGTTTCAAAACATCTTCTCTTTTAGATTTGAAAATGCCTAAATTTCAATTTTGTCTTTTAGAAGTATTTCACACTATTTGTTGAGTGTTTTAAATTTCTAAAGAAAATTTTTTTTCTTTCTTACTTTATTAGCCAAATTTTGATAAACATAATCATGATACAAAAGGCTATTGAACTGATCATATGGATGCACACTTCACTTCATGCAAGGATGCTCTATGCTTTATATGAATATGCAAATATCTCCTCTTAAATGTAAATTTAAATGTCTTTTTCTTGATGTGAATGTTCAATACAAATGCAAATTTTTATCCTAGTTTTGTAAATGTATTAAAATGATGCAAGTGTAAATACCTTTTTTCTTAATGCAAATGCAAACATAATGATGCACATGAAAAGATACTTTTTCTCATTTTTTGGATCTTATTTCTACTAATTTTTTTTTGGTCATCCAATTAGCTTTTCCACTTTCCTTCGAAAGGGTTTCTTATTCCATTTTCTCATGTTCTTTTTATGCCTTCACTTATCTTTCTTACGATTTGTTTATCAATTTCTGCTTCTTTATTTTCTTCGACATATTTTTTTTATTTTCTTTTCATTTTCAACAAGCTTTCATATAATCATGCAATATGTAACACTTAATATGCAACATGTTTTTGGACTTAACAAGAAGACACATCACCATTCTTAAACATTTTTTTCTTTTTTTCTTTTTTTTTTCTTTTTTTCAACATCATCAATTATTTCATGAAAAAAACTTTTTTTTTCTTGAATACAAACTGTTATAAAGATTCTCACATTTTGATAATTTTTTCAAACATGGTTTTCTTGTTTTTCACAAAAAGTGTGACTGGTTGTTCAAAAATTTCTAAAAAATGGTTAACAAAATTACTTCATATAATTAAATTCCTTAGTCAAAGAGAATGAAATATCTAAACAAATGTGGCTTTGGGAGTCTCTTGAAAGTTGGTATTCCCTATTAGAAATGAAAGAGGTAATGATTTTTTCTTTAAATGGGTTGGATAGTTCAACATGTGAAGGCTTCAATTTTTTTTTTTGAAAGAAAGTTTATGACTAGAAAGGCATAAAAGAAGTGTATACTTTTCCATCTAGGCTAACAAATGAAACGTAATAATATTTTCCTAAGAACATGAGTCCTTTGAAAATCTTTGAAACTTACACAAGTTTGACATTTTCTTTAGTATCTGAATGTGGCATTTTGATAGATGTCAAGGTCAGTTGTAGTGAGTTCAAAAATTTAGAAGGATAAGGAAAGAAAGCTTAAATTTTTAAAATCAATCCCTTTTACGCATCTTAAACTTTTGGGACCTTTATATACTTGAATTTTTCAAAGGGCCTAGATTGCCTTTAGTTAGTATCAAAAGTGGCCTTGAAGGTTAAAGATTTACTCGAGACTACCCTTTTGTAGGGCTTTCACCCTAAAATCACATTCATCTCTTTCTTTCCCTTTTTCTTTTTTTTTCTTATTTTTTTTTCTTTTTCTTTATTGATTATCACATTATGCACTCAAGAACTTAAACTCATACAAAATGAACTAATGATCCAAATGGGTTTAATAATCATTCTTCAAAGATAAGCTCTTCAATTTTAAGCATCCGTGCTTGATCCAATATGGACTTTTTATAGGACGTAATGTAGGTCAAGGTTTGAGGCTTTTAAAGAAAGGGTTAAAATACCCAAAATAAATGTTTAAAGGTAATTAACACAAAAGATCATTCTTTCATTTGAAAGATTCACTCTAGGGTATAGTTCCTATCATTTTCTTGTGCTTTCCACCCATTCATTTAATTTTTTCTTTTTTTTTCTTTTCTTATTTCTTTCACTTTTTTCCTTTTTCTTTTTTTCTTTTACTTTGCATTTTCTTTTTCCTTCTATCTTCTTTTTTTCCTTTTCTCTAAGTGAATTCCAAACTTTTTGGGAACTTTTATATTGGGCCTTTGCCCTTAACATATGGGATTTTCTTTTTGGACATCACTGTTCTTAACCTCTAAATGTATCCATTTTTTTTTTTAGTATGAAGGGTGATACTTAGTTTGATTTTATCTTATGGAGGGTGATCCTTAGTTAGAGTTTATTTTTTAAATAATTTTATCAAGCTCAAAGGGTAGCAATGGATAAATTTCTACATTCGTAAAGGGATGATGAAAAATAACCATTTGTCATTTGAAGCATAGTCACTTAAATTGAAAAGCAATTCCCTTTGGGACAATGAACTTAAAAAAGGTTTCTTGTCTTTTTTTGTTTTTGTTTTTCAATTTTGGCTTTCTTGACTTTTTATTTTTAGGCTTTTTCATTTTGGGCTTTTGGGTTTTTACTTTCTTTTTCATAAAATTTTTGGATTGTTTGGTTTTTACTTGAATTTATTCAAATTTCTTAAGTGTATGATGCCATAATTATTTGACTTTTTTTTTTCTCATTTTTTCTTTTTTTTTTTTATATATCCCCCATAACTCATACATTAATCCACTTTGCTAGAAATGCAATTTATGAAAGATGTCCCATTTTAACAAACCATCATTAATAAAAGTTATTACAAAAAAAAAAGTCACATGGAATGCACTTGTTTAAGGTGTCAAATGGTTCATGTCATTCCATAAAAAAAGAACAAATAGGTTGATCATAACTCAAGTTGTCTTAAAAGCAATGAGGTCTTTCTTTTGTTATCAATGTGCCCCCAAAACACATAGGCCAGGCCAATTTTGGAGTAAAAAGCTAAAATGTTAGTAAGTCTGAGGTCATTTTACAAGACTTGGGGTAGTTTTGATTTTGAAAATTTTGTAGCTATAGCATAACATTGACATATCAAGTTACCACATCTGAATTCTTAAAAATGTCATGTACATTTGATCTTTTAAGAATCCTAATTTTTTTTTCTTTTCCAATTAACTGTTTCATTGTTCATTGCTGATGGATTTGGTGTTAATTTTTTAGGCACAAGAGTGAGGTACCAGCCTTCTATTAGTGAAGAGAAAAGGTGAGAAATAGGGATTAAAAGTTTCTCTTGGTCATTTTTTAGTTTTTTTGGTTCTTTGTTGGTTGGGTGGTAGGCTTAAATGTAAGAACAAGATTACGATTGGTCATTTAAGGATGGGGATTTGCTTGAAAGCCCAAATGCTGGCTTGGTTGATAAAGATATGGGCTTTGAGAGATATTGCCTATGGCAGGAAAATAGGGTTGATGAAAAGAAAAAAATTACACGGGATGAAGTTCTTGGGTAGATGCCTTTTAAGTGTGACTGCTAGCACCTCTAATTTGTTCCTTTTCAATGTACTTGCCTTTTTAACATCAGTTATATCTTTCAACTTAATCCTAGCATTCTCGATAGCATTTTCTATCATTTCCCTAGAAATCACCATATTAGCAAAGTTTTTTAAGACATTCTCGATTATTTTTTCATAATAGAAAGTGTTCAGGTAATTTACAAATAGAACAATAATTTATTTCTCTATCAGGGGTGGTTGTGCTTGGGCCACCATGTCTCTTCATCTATGTGCATATTCTTTAAAAGTTTCAGTTGACCTTTTCTCTATGTTCTGTAGGGAAAACCTATGTGGCACCTTGTCTTTAACATATTTGTATTATGTTAGAAAGGCCTTAGTTAAATCTTTTCAAGAGTAAATCTTACTTTGATTTAATTAGGCGTACCACCTTGCTGTAGATCCAATGAGACTATCTTGAAAACATTAAATCAATAATTTATCATTATGAGTATGACCCATCATCTTTTAATAGTAATGGTGATATGAACGCAAAGGGCATTGGGCCCCATCATACTTTTCAAAGTTTGAAACCTTAAACTTGGTTGGTATGACTAGATTAGGCACTATACTCAACTTATTAACATTAATATTTTCATACACATCATGCCCTTCGATGGCTTTTAACCACTCCTTTAGCAGGTAATACTTTTTTTTCATCTCTATATCTTATACTAGCTTTGGTACCCCTTTTCAGCTTCTCTCGTTCTTTGGAGTCATCCGAGTTTAGTATTACTATGGGAACATAGTGAGTAAAACTGGGATTAACATTTATCTAAACCAATGATAGTTTAGCAAAAGTACTAGTATAAATATAAGGTTAGTGATTTGCTAGTGGTGCTTATGTAGTATGAAAATTTTGAGCATGGGGATATGGGAACCCAGGTGGGTATAATGGTTCTTAACTACAACTTCTTCCTTCATTCTAGATGTTTCAATAATTCTCTTTCCTTTGAGAGCCCTAACACTGTTTGCTTTAATTCCATTAATTGTCTTTTTAAATCTTGTAGTATATCCATAACCTTTTCCCTTATCTCCTTTTGTGCCTTATTAACCCCCTCAAACCTGACTGTATTTTTTCCTTCTATGATTCAAGAATTGGACTAGGTATTATGCCTATGCGGACTTGATTTCTATGGCTTTGCTATCCTTAAACCTCTATTCTTTTTTCATGAATTAGAACACATAGTATAATATCATCATCATCATCTTCAACATCATCATTAGTATTATGCTATTTATTAACTTACATGTATGCAATGAATGTAATGTAATGCAAATGTGATGCCTATATGATGTAAGCAACAAAATTGAAGACTATACAAATAAATTGAATCAATAATCCAAAACAAATAAATAATAAAAATAACATAACAAACACATAATAAAACAGAATATATGTAGTGTCTTAACTTTTGGTGATTTTTTAAAAAAGGTGGTATGACTTTACCCTATACGGCTTTCTATGGCTTACTATATATTGTGTCAAGATTTATTTATCTAAAGGTTATCAAACAAACCTTATATCATCATCCATTATAGACTAATAAGGCACACCAATCCCCATCCATTACCGATTACAAATGAAAAAGGTTTGATCTAAGTGAAAGTATTTTACTAGCAAATGCGAAATCTATCACCTCACAAGAACATAGCTACTTAACTTTCTCTCCATAAGGACAAAGTCCTGGTTTAGAACTTATGCATACAGGTGAATATGCAAAAGTGTGCAAAGTAAAATATCAATCAAAATATCAAAAATAAATTACAAATAACAAATTCAAAATAGGATAATAACTAACATACAATTTTTTTTTGAAAAATTAAAATAAAGGGAATTAAATTAAATACAAAATAAAACCAATTAAGTCCAAAACTTTTGATAGCACATGATTAAAATTTTTTGGCTTGACTCTTAAAATGCCTCAATGGAGTCGTCAAGTTATCATAATGTATTGGTCCGGAAACTTATTGCTAGATATAAACATTTAAAATCGAGAAAAAAAATAAGATGTTGCTACCAATCCTTTTTTTAAGGTGTGATTGACCCTTTAAAAATTTTATCTTTTTAATAAAATAATAAAATGGGTTTCAGGTTTATTAAAAGGATAACTTTTGGTTTATGAAAACAGGATTAGGTTTGGAAGTCAGTAATGTGTGGGGAAGGATTAACACACCCATAACACCCATAAAATTGGTACCAATTAATCATCCGCTATTTATAATTTTGGACAAAAATTTAATAAAAATTCCCTCTTTTTTTAAGAAATAAAATCAATTTAAAATCTTTATTTAGGAATATTGTGAAAACTTTAGATTAAAAAAAATCTTATAATTCTTAACATTTAGGCAGAATTAAAAAATAATCATTTTCATCTGAGATTCATCACAACATTCCTTTAAAAGTAAAAATAATATTCTTTGTAACTAATAATTATTGGTGACTCTCTAACATTTAAGCAGGGTATCAAAAATTATTTTTTTTTGGAATGTCATTTTAAATTTATTTTTATTTGAAACCAATTTTTTTATAAATTTTCTTTATGTAGTAGAAATGGAAAATGCTATAAGTAACAATAGACATCAAAAATTAAAATAAATAAATATATATATGTATGATGAGTGCAAACAACGATTTAGAAATGAATATATGCAAATGTGTCTTATGTGATAATGAAAAGTGAATTTAGAATCAAATCCTTAAATATAAAGAGACCACTGGATTTTTTAACCTCTAGGCAGAGTTTAGGTGTGACTTTTATATTTAGGATGCTATTTTTTTTATTCTTTATTTAATTTTATTATTTTTAGATTAAGAAATTATATAAAAAAAGAAATCTTAATGAAATAAAATTCTTAAATACCCTATTATTTAGGTAGCATTAAGGAACAGATTACTTCATAAAAAGTTTTCACACAAATCTTTAAATTTTGGGATGGTTTTGGGTTTTAAGTGGATTAAAGGTTTAAGGTTTTATTTAGAGTTTCAAGTTTATGAATAGAGCTTGAGGTTTACATTTTAAGATTTAATTTAGGCTTTCAGGTTTCACTTAAGGTTTTAAGGTTTGGGTTTCACCTAGGGTTTTAGAGTTTCACTAATTTATGAAACTTTTTAAAAGCCTCCAACATCTAACTAGATTTTTGGAGCAAGATCATTTTTTATTATTATAATTGCTTGAAAAAATAAATTTTTGTACTTTTATATATTTTACCTTTTCAATAAAATTTTTTTTATTATTATTATTATTATTATTATTTATCTTTTATTATTTTATTATTTTATTTAATAATTCTCTAACATATAAGCAGAATTATTATTTTTAAAAAACACGATATTGAAATTCTCCCAACATCTAGGTAGGGATTTAAAATTTTTTTATTATATATTTTTTTGTATAAACCTAAAATACATAGGAAACAAATTATATTCAAAGTAAATTAAAATATGAAAAGTTAAATTGCATAAAATATAAAATAAACATTGGGATTTGATCAACAAAGAAATTGAAAATGCATGAAATTTATATTATAATCAAACTCAACTAACATAAAAAATGTGCATGAATATGAATATCATGATGTATGCATACAAGTAAATTTTATTAAAAACAAACAAATTCTTAGCCTTATGTTTTAAAGCCTTTGTCTATTAAATTTCAAAAAAAAAAAAAAATGCTAATCGTCCCTGCTTTCTTCCACAAACAGCCAACATGCAAAGGAAGCCATAAACTTGCAAAGTTTTAAACTTTTCCCCATAAACTGCAGCAAGCAATCCATAACCACAGATATCGACGCCAAATGAACGAACAGGAGAACACGCAAAAGAAAGAAGGAAGGGAAAAAAAAAGAATTGGTTTGATAAAACGAAAGACCTTATTTGGTATGAAGTCTTGCTTTCATGGGAGCTTTGTCTTTTAATTTCTTTTTTACAACCAGACTTCACACCATAAAAAGCCAACAAAAATAAAAAATAAAAATGCTGAAGCTCCAAGCTTCTGCAATAGTCCACGCGTAATATAAAAAAAAAAAAAAAAACAGTAAACATAAAATTGTGGAGCCTTAAGCCCTCATGAGCAAGGCAGGATAGGATCAAAAGGTCAAGCGGCTCGCACAATAGGAAACCGAATGAGATAAAGCACAGGTTTCAAGTCCCTTTTCGCCATTTCTTCCCTTTTCATTTATAAAGCTTATATCCTTCTTAATCCTTTTATGCCTTACCATATATCTTATGCTTTTCATAGTAATATGAAAACAGCTGAGAAAATGCTAAAAGAAAATACCACTTTCAAGTTTTTCTCAGATTCTTGCTTTAGCTTCCTCTCCTTTTTCTCTAAAAGCCCTTCTTCCTATTTTGCTTGTGGTCACTCGAAAGCTACCTTTCTCCTAGTTTCTCCCAAAAATTTTTTAGTTTTTTTTTTTATTTTTAATTTTGGTTTTTGCACAGTGTTTTTTTTGTTCCTATTCACGTCTTCTACCCCCTTCCTTTGTTTCTGTTCACCTTGCGTCCTCTATTAATTTTTTTTTTGGTTTTTTCAGCTTACTGCCTTTCCTTTTCTGCTTTCTCTTTTTTTTTTCCTCTACTCTTCTGGTCCTCCTCTTTTTCCTTTTTCGCGAATGCCTGCCTTTTTCTTCTTTCTGCTTGCTGCCTAGTTGTTCACATTCTTGATTTTTTCTAGTTCAGTTTTTTTGTTTTCTGCTTCCTCTTTTTCCTTTTTTGAGAATGCCTCTCTCACAAAAGCCTCCCTGTTTCTTCTTTCTGCTTGCTGCCCAGTTGTTCACATTCTTCATTTTTTCTAGTTCAGTTTTTTTGTTTTCTGCTTCACCCCTCGTCTGCCTCTCTCTTCTTCTTTTTCTGGTTCAGTTTTTCTGTTCTTCTCCTCTGGTTCCTGCCGTTCCTTCTCCCCCATCCTTCTTTTTTTCTTTTCTTCTTCTTCTTCCTTCTTTTTCTGCTGTTGAGCCGCTCCCTTTTTTTTTTCTTTGTTGCCAGTTTTTCGTTGAATGCCGCTCCCTTATGCTTCTGAAAACCGTTTTCCTTTAAAAGCCCACTTCTTCTTCTTCCCACGTTGGCCAGCCACGAAACCATGTGGTTTTTCAAGCAACTTGCAGTTTTTTTTTTTTTTTTTACGTGCTCTTTCATGGCTTGCCTTGCCATGTCTTCATGCAATGGTTGTTTTAGCTTTCACGTCCCATGCATGGCCTACCTTGCTGGGCCTTCATTTTTGTTTTCTTTTGTTTTTGCATGGCTTTTACTCAGGGAAGGCAAAAATAGCCGAACCCGTCGGGTTTCGACCCGACCCGACAGCTTAAGGTCGATTTTTTTTTTTTTGAAAATTGGGTATCGGTTCGGGTCGGTGTCGGGTAGAATAAAAAATTTTGAGCAGAATAAAAAATTTTGGGTTCGGGTCGGGGTCGGGTTTGATATATATAAAAAAATTATTTTTTTAATTAATTTTTTAATTTTATATTTAATTATATATATATTTAATTTTATATTTATATTTAAAATAATATTTTATTAATTTCGGGTCGGGTCGGATTTGATTTTATATAATGTCGGGTCGAGTCGGGTTCGGGTATTAAAAATAAAAAAATTTATCGGGTCGAGTACGGGTTCGGGTATTATATATTTAAAATCGGGTCGGGTTCGGGGCGAGCAAAAACCCGTCCCACCCCGACCCGTTGCCATCACTACTTTTACTCCTAAAAGAACATGGTTTGTGGCCAATTTGGGCCTTCTTCATTTTATTTTCCTTTTCTTTTTTTTTGGTTTTGGGCTTTCAAATTTGTATTTGTTTGTGCCAAGATTTTTTATAGCCTTTATTATTATTATTATTATTATTATTATTATTTGGCTTTATGGTGGGCTTTAGCCATTTGGGCCATATTGGGCTTTTGATTAGGCCATATTACAGGTCATATTTAATGGCCCACATTGGGCTTTATTCGGGGTTTGAAATGGGTAATTATTCCGAGCTTTTTATTAGATCATTTTAAGCATTTATTTGGGCCTATGCCACCAACCTCACTATAGAGTTCACATTGGATCTCGTATGGAGCATTTAATAGTGGATTGTGTAATTGCTCAAAAAGTGGTGATCAAGGCTTAATTACTAAAACAAGCCCGAATTAAAACAATAAAATATTTCAAACAAAATTAAGTGTCTACATGCTCCTTGTTGGAAGAATAACTCATTATACTCTGAAGGCCTAAGAAAAGAACCCAAAGCTTATCCTCACAACCATATAGCACTGGTCCATAAGGCATTCAAAGGGCTTTCCAAATCACATCTTGGCTAATGAGATTGCAAAGAAATAAGATCCATGTTTCCTTGGACTTTGTGTAGGCTATCATTCATACAAAATTCCTTAATGGGAGTGCTTATAATAAAGTATGGCTTAAGAAATTTACCTCAATTGTTTTCAATATGACTTTTCATCCAAATGGTTAGCGATTGTGCATATCCTATAAAACACCCATTTCCACTTCATTTATAATGGTTCAAGGATCTAATGATTTCAGCCAAGATTGCAACTATAGGGTTAATTTGATAACCAAGCTAATAAAAAAAATCCACTGCTACAACATTACCATACCCTATTGCCTTTGGAAATACCATCATCTTATAAAGTGTCAATGCCATCAAATCCATTCCTCTTTCAGTGCCTAAATGCTTGAATATGAAGTCATGAACAATGGACCAAGGAATGCCAGTACCTTTATCCTTTCCGTTTACCTAAGTATCAACAATTTGGACATTTACTACCATCAATTGAACAAGCTTTTTTCTATAACTAGTCTTCCTATTCTTCCAATATACCTTGTTAGGATTAGAGAGATTTAAGCAGAGCATAGTTAAGTGTTCTTCAATGGTTGGTACCATATCAACTTCATTAAACACAAAGTAGTGGTATGAAAGATCTCAAAATTGAACCATAGCCCTAATAAGCTGCTCATCAACAAGGATGAGAGAAGCAATGCAAGATCCTTAAACTTCTTTTGGAAGGCTTCCTTGGTAGTGTCATCCTATTAGTTCCAAATGCTAACTAAGTCGCTAAGATCATTCATTTTGAGATTGAGATGAATTTTAATTGGGAGAGTAAACACATGATCTGTTTAGGGTTTTCTAATAAAAAGAAGATAGGGCTTTAACTTAAATTTGGATTTTTAGGGTTTATTTGCATGATGCGTTCAAAAGTTTGACAATCTAAAGGCTCTCATTTGTTCCTTATATCATCATCCATTATAGACTAGTAAGGCATCCTAATCCTCGCCCAAACAAAAAATGGTTCAATTTGAATGGGATTTTTTTTGCTAGGTCACACAAAGGTTATCAGCTCACGAGAATATAGGTACTTGCTCCTTCCTAAGAAACGACAAAGCTCAAGTTTAGAGGTTATGCATGAATGCAAGTGTGGTGTTTGTAAAAGGACATGCCAACCTAAATAATTAAATAATAAGTAAAGTTAAAATCTACAAAATAAACAAATAAATTAGTACACATAAAAAAGTCATAAGATACAAAATAAACAAATAGGTTAGTGCATATGAAAAATCATAAATAAAATCATAATAAAAACCATCAAAGTAAGCCTTAAGATAACATATAACTAATGGCTTGACTCGCTAATGTCCCCAATAGAGTCATCAAACTATCATAACATTTAAGTCCAAAAACCTGTTCATTAGACATAAAAACTCTAAAGTCATCACCAATCTTTTTTATCTAAGTGTGATTTGCCACTTATGTAAATCTATCCATTTTAAAGTTATTCTAAGTGTAAACTAAAGGTCTCTAAAAAAAATAAGTTATGGCATACATTAACAGAACTAAGTTTGAGAGTCGATTACATGTAGAGAAGGTTTTAGCACCCATTTCACCCAAAATTGATACCAAATTAATCACATGTTATCTTACTTAAGCCTTAATCAAATATGGTTTTTATTAATTTTGATATTTAAATATTGGAAAAAAGTTTTTAAGCTTTCACCAAAAAAGAAATTTTCTCACTTCAAGAGTATTCAAGATAAACTCCTTATTCACTTGAAAAAGTTCCATCGTTAGATTCATTAAATATCTTATGAAATTCAAATTCAAATTTCTAATTATTTATTTACACAACAATATCATACAAAATTCTATAAAAAATAGCATGCAAAATATTATCATTAATATCATGCTAATATAAAAATCATAACAAAAATCATGCCAAGATATCATGTAGTCAAATAAGAAATTGTCATGCAATAAATTATGCAAAAATGAAACAAAAAAAATAAGAAACCATGCAAAAATAATCATGCAAAAAATATATAATAAATTATGCAATTAAATTAGACCCATGCAAATAAATCGTGTAATAAATTAAATTCATACAAGATATCATACAAACATATATTATAATTATCCATGCAAAAATAGTCATGCAAAAACATGTAAAAACATAAAAAATTATATCAAAGTGTTTTTTTTTTCTCATCATAATATAAAATATAAAAAAGGAAATATAAGAAGAATAGAAAATAAAAATAAAAATAAAAACAATAAAAAATAAAATTAGAGAAAAAATCAAAAAATAAAAATAAAATGAAAAATAAAAACTTGTTATTGGGTGGGGTCAGAAATAGGTTGGCATGCAAGTCACCAAGTCTAAGTGTGGGTCAAGGGCGTCGCCAAGAATGACACCATTTTGATCTTGTATAAAAGTCAAAAACCTTAGTTCTTTTCAAACAGTCTTGGCTTTTTCTCTCTCTAGCCCTTAGTTTTTCTTCATTTTTTTTAGAAACACATAGGAAGTTCAAAAAAATTTCAAAAATCGACAAAAAAAAACCAAATTTTGGTGTTAAAAAATTCAAATGGTTCCAAAAAATTCTACTTTTCCAAAAACCCTAAAAATTCCAAAATCAGATCACTATGAAAACTGTTAACCATCATGAAAACTATTGGAAACTTTGAACTTTTGCCAAAAAAATTCCATTAAAACCTAAAAAATTTTCAAAAGTTCAAACAAAAATTCCAAAAAAATCCTAAAAACCCAGATTTCCAAAACCACCAAGAATCTTTCAATAAAACAAAGATTAAAACCAAAAAAACCCAAAATTCTAGAAAAACCCAAAGATAAAAACAATTTCTAAAATTGAATTTCATGTGTAATGTTACTTCTACATAGTCAAATTGGTGACCAATCAAAGCCTTTAAAAATGCCAACTTGGCCCTCATTTTTAGTGCCTTTAATCCTAGCTTGAAATGCCTTACATTTGCTTGATCTTCCATCCATGCACCATGCACATCCAAGCAACATTTTTTTGTTTCATTCAATTTTTTTTTTTTTTTGCAAAACATTCCAAACATTCTATGAATACTTTTATCCTACATTTTACTAAAAAATAACTGTGAAAATAATACTAAAAAATTATTCAAGAAAAATTAAGAAAACTCCCTTAAAGTCAATTTTGCCTATTGACACTAGTTTAGGCTATTTGCATAATTTGCACAAAAAATCCTCAAAAAATGTTTCCAAATTGACTAAATTTTTTTTTCTTTTCTCAATTTTTACCTACACATGAGAAAAATGTGCATTTAGGAGTATTGTTTCCATAATTTGCAAGGAAAAAGCTAAAATATAAGGAAAAGTACACAAAAAATAAGAATGAAAAAGTTAAAAATTTAGTGTAATCAAACCCCCAAACTTAAGCTTTTTCTTGTCCTCAAGCAAAACAAGATTGAGCAAGAATCATAATATTCCCTCAATACTTCATTCAACATGAATGCCTCATGGATTGAACAATGGATATAACTAAAGCAAAATTATGAACAAATGCTAATATACAAGAATCTACCTAGGCTAAGATCATTCCTAACTATGGTTCCACAAGCAAGGAACACCTCTCATATATACTTGCATGAAATCTAGTAATGTTATGCAAAAGATGAAACATTAATAGCAATGACCAATAAAGTATGCTCGTATTCCATAAATTTGCTTATCACATCTTTCACCACTGATGTAGATAAACATATGACCAAGAATCATTTAAGATCTTAATATGCTTGTAATGTAAGGCTAGGGTTAAGGTATGATAAAAGTAATTTAGGCTCAAATACCTTAACAATGTGTCACATGGCAAGATCAATCATCATTGAGCTCTCAAGGTAAAAAAGGTAAGCTTGACTAAAGAATCACCCTCTAACTTTGATTTTGCCTATTTTTCTTTCTTTTCTTTTTTTCTTTGCTTTTTCACCACTTTTATTGCTTTTGTTTTTCTTTTTTTTTAATTTTCTTTTTTCACAACTTTTTTTTCTTTTGCAGGCTAGCTTGACTTATTTTTTCTTTTTTTTTGTAATTTCTTATTCTTTTTTGAGCTCCACCATTCCTTTCTAATAATGTGTAGCTCATAAATGGTGAATAAATGTCCTAATGCATATAGGGCAAGGGACCAAAATGATAGGAAATATACAAAAAAAGGTATAGGCTTGTAATGTGGTTTCAAAAAAAAGAAAAGGCATCATAAAGCTCAAATAGGGTGACTATGCAAGTATTGTATTAAGAATGGCTTAAAAGGCTCAAACAATCCAAAGATGGCTTATATCATTTCCCTAATCATGTGTTATCTAAGATTTTACCTTGAGAAATGATTAAAACAAATTCTAGAATCATGAAACAACAATCTAAAGATCAATGCAAAAATAATCTCATGCTCAAACAATCAATACTAGATAAAAAATGCAATTCAATGTTTAAAAGCATCACTCACAAATGAATATCATATTTAAGAATTCACAAGACCTAAGTATCATCATATAATTCACACATAATCAATCTTTTCCTAAAGCTATATTCATTCTCAATCTCTACCTATCATTAGCTTCATAAATAACTAATCAAAGAAAATATAATAATGATTCAAGTTACCATATATTAAGCTCAATTTCAAGGTAAAATCAATAAAAATTTGAGAAAAATTTTTCAAAATTTGAGAAAAATTTTTCAAATTTTGAGCAATTTTCCCATACACCCAAATTTAAATAATACATTATCCTTAATGTGTAAGCATAAAGCAATAAAGCACAAAAGAGAGGAATAAGAGAACTCGCCTATCACATGGAAGAATGGTGTCTGAATCTCTCATCTAATTTTGGCTAAAACTATTGTATCCGTTTCAAGCTCTTATTTTTTCTAAAAACAAAGAAACAACTACACAAAGAAACTACATCAATATATACAAGAAAACATAAGCAAAATATATGAAGATAAAATATAAAATGTAAAGCTTGGGTTGCCTTCCAAGAAACACTTTATTTAATGTTAAAAGCTAAACTATCATTAGCATTAGAGAATCACACCATACTTTGTTCTAGAATCTACCCATTTTATTCTATTCCTTTTAACCATATAAGTAATGATAAACTTTAAGTGTATGTGGTATATAAAGGTAGACTTGCATTCTGCCTCTATGAATAATATAAGCATGTTGCAATATGAGCTAGTAGAGGTGGTCATTGGCTTTAGTACCATGATATGGGTATCACCATGGAGAATATGGATTTTGGCTCTAAAATGAAGAAAATCCTTTATGGATGGTATCAGTATAAGCTCAACAAGGGTTGTGTCTAATGGTGAAGTCAAACAACCCTCATATAATCATTAAAAAATAGGTTTTCAAATACATACATTTCTAACTCATCATATAATGGATTCTTAAAAAACTGAGGAAATAGCATAGTTATATTATAAGCTTCACTTTTTTCTTGATCAAGACCATTACTAAGACTTTTTTACAACTCAAGGTAGGGAATTAAGCCATCTTCTCTAAAATCCATATCATTCAATTTTTTCTCCATGGATGGTCTATCTAGAGGAAGTTCTAAGAACGAGGTGTCTATAGCTTCGAGCATAAAATCATGAAATGCAAAAACTATTAGACATGTAAATTTTTTACTAATGAGCTCTTCCTCATCCTTAAGTTTAATACTAGATCCAAGAATGAATGTGTCTAAGAGCTTAAGTGATCTATCTAGCAAACTTGTCTTATTAGTATATCTATCCACCTTATGCATCTTTACATAATTGGGTAAGTGATCATCAAAAAATTATGAAAATGGCATAAGTGAAATATCAAACTCAAATTTTTCTTGAATGCTATCCTTTATCTTAACTCTTTTAAAAGATCTATCATCATCAGTTTTTCTAGACATAAGCATGTCCTTTACCTTTACTATCTCATCCTTCATAACCTTAACAAAATGTGATGCCTCCAACACAATGGGCTCATCATTATCATTATTATCAATCTATATTAGACCTTTTTTTCTCAAATGATCCCCTACTGTATACTTCTTTTTTTCTTGCCAACAAGGTATTGCTCTATAATCCTAGGCATAGGATCTAAAAAGCAAGTATTTAAGGTATGTACATTTTAACCATATTACATAGAATTCCTAATGCATGCCTCTAGGTCTTGTTGGTATTTTTCTTAAGTTTGGAGTAATTCAGTAAGCATTGCCTTAAGGGATGGTTTTTTTTTCTTACATAAGAGGTGGTGGTAAATATGTTATAGATGGAAAGTGATGTGCAGATGAATGGTGTTGTGATGGAGAAAAATGTTGCTATGACGAAGCATAGTGTGGCACTTGCAAAACTTGCAGTGATGGTGGAAAATATTAGGGTGGTCGGGGGTTTTATGGAAGTGAATGCTTAGTAAGATAAGTTAGGGTGTACTGAGGTGGTGAACTAAAGGAATGACCCAAACTAGTATCCCACATGTGCTTAAGATGACCTTTCCAAGTTTGGTAGTGTAGGTGTTTATGTAAGATTAGAAATGTTGGTCAAATAGACACCTATTGCTAAGGTAAACTCCACCATGCACTTCACCATTATCTTGTGGGCTTGAAAAGTTATGGACAAAAGTTGGCTTTGGATCATACCTAACTTTAATGGCCTCTACTTGACTTTTTATAGAGTTAAATTTTTCAATCAAATCTTTACAGGTTGACTCTATTTTGGCTTGGTCTTCCTCTCTAGGTCATGGTCCTAGGTAGTCATCAAAATAATAAGGTCTAGCATGGTCCACATAATGCTTAACTACCTCATAAGTATTAGAATTCCACATCTAAAGAAAAAATAAATCCTAAATAAAAACTTTCGTAAAAAAAGTTAGATGTGTACAACCTAAGGAAACAAAACAAGGCAAGTTACTAAGTAGCCGAACAAAAGTACACTAAGGGTGAACTAATCTATAAAAGATCCTGGTGAATGATGATATTAGCCTAAAGACTTTTTACACCTAATCTCCGACAACAATGCCAAAAACTTGATTGGGTAAACTTTTTAAGTACATAGATCGTATAGGTAATAATAGTGACTAAAAGGTCAATATGTAGATCTCATAATGATTAGCTAAAGAGGTTCCTAAACTAAGTACCTTTTATTCTCGTACCCCTCTAAAGTTGGCTCAATTCAAGATTGAACATGAAGTTAAACTAACTATAAAAATAAAAATAAAAAAAAGCATCAAAATGGAAACTAGGTAAAATAAATGCTAAAAAAATGTAAAATACAGTAACTAAACTAAATGAAATAATTTTTAAATGGAAATTAAAAGTAAGAGCACAAAAATTCAATGCATAAATAAAACAAAGCTAAACAGTAAAACATAATGAAGAAGCAAAACTGAGAAAAATTTTGCAAGCTGAAAAACTAATTTTTAACAAGAGCTTCAAACTTTAAATCAATGCAAGAACACTAAAAGAAAAATATGAGAAATTCAAATTGAAGAACAAAAAATAAAGAAAAATTACAAGATTCAACAACAGTAAGTGGAAATCGAAATTATTTTTGTAAGCTGCAAACTAACAATTCAAGGAAGAAAAATTATATCTACAATTCTCTAAAAGGAATGAACTAAAACTGAGCTAAAGCAACCTAGATCTATGAGTTAACTACTAAATCAATAAGAAAATAACATAAATCAACAAAGAAATCAACTTAACAAGCTCACTTTCAAAAATATTGTAGAATCTGGAAAAATAGTACATCATCAAAGAAAATTAACAAAATAGCAATGAAAAGCATGAAATAAATTGCAAAAAATTAAACTAAGCAAGGTAACAAGTAGAAACAAAGATCTAGAGAAGAAAATAGTGCAAATAAATTGCCAAAGCAAAGATAAGTCCACACTAAACTTATTTGATCAAAACTGAAACTGCATTGTCACTACATTCAGCTATTTATAGGTAAAGGAGATGAACTTCAGCTCTAAAAAAATTTGAAAAAAGTTTACCACTAGATTGGCTTCTAGCACTTTCCTCCATTGCTTGAGACATGGCTTCATTGCCATTGCATACTGGTTTTGCTGCATTTCTTTAGCACTTTGCAAGCTTGATGTCACGTGTAATGCTACTTCTACAAAGTCAAATTGGTGACCAATCAAAGCCTTTAAAAGTGCCAACTCAGCCCTTAGATTTGGTGCCTTTAATCCCAACTTGAAATCCCTTGCATTTGCTTAATCCTTCATTCATGCACCATGCATGTCCAAGCAACATTTCTTTGTTTCATTTAAATTTTATTTTTTTACAAAATATTCCAAACATTCTATGATTATTTCTATCCTACATTTTACCCAAAAAATAACTATGAAAATAATATTAAAAAATTAATCAAGAAAAATTAAGAAAACTCCCTTAAAGTCAGTCTATTGACACTAGTTTAGACTATTTGCATAATTTGCACTAAAAATCCTTCAAAAATATATCCAAATTGACCAAAATTCCTCATTTTCTAAATTTTTACCATCACATGAGAAAAATGAGAATGTAGGAGTACTTTCCATAATTTGCAAGGAAAATTGCATTAAAAATGAGCATGAAAAAGCTAAAAATTTAGTGTAATCATGGGTCTTTATATAAGGTTTCAATTCCTTTCGATTTGGAAATATTTTAGTTCTACCAAATCTAGGAAAATTTTTTCAAGATTTAATTTTTTTCTGATATTTCTTTTTTTATATAGATTGGGGATCAAGTTTTCCTAAAAATATTCAATCAATAAATTCAAAGTCTGAGACTAAATCTAGGACCAAAATTGAGTCCAAGGTTTTTTGTCAATTTCCAATTTCACATGTTTTCCTTTTTTTCTCTTTCTTAACTTTTTTTTACCTTTGAATTTGACTAAAAAATAAAAATAACATAAATTAAAATCAAAATTAAGCTTTTAATCCTTTGTCCAAATTTCAACTTTTGTATTAAGGTCCAATTTTTTATCAACATCCATTTTAATCTTGAAAAATTTTTTAGACAAAATGGAGTGTCTAAAAGACTTTTTTAAGATCTCATCCTCAGAGATTTTTATTTTTGTTTCCTCCCCCCTTTTTTTAAATAAATAAAAAGTAATTACTACAAATAATATTCATTTATTATATATAATTTGATCACTAAAAAAGATTATTTTTCTTTTTTATCATATTTATTATTTTTATCTTATTATTATTTTATATTTTTTAGGGAAATAAGTAAACAAAAATCTTTTGTATTGAATATTTTTCTAAATACTTTATTACTTTAGTAGTGTTTTAAAAAAAATTCTTACCTAGAACTTTTAAGGAATCACTACTTAGACTTTCTTAATATCTTATCCTCGAAAAGATTTTTATTTTTATTTTATTTTTATATTCTTTTAGGTATATAAGCATTTTTAAAAATTTACTAGTTTTTTAATTTAAAAATTTTTAACACCAGTTTTTTTATTTCTTAAAAAAAATTATTATAGGAATTTAAAGTATAAATATGCATTAATAAATAAGTAAATAATTTTAAAATAAAAAATGAAAAAATATAAAAGAAGGTTTAAAAGGTATTTCAACTGGTCCGACGTGATCCAAGGTAGTTTTGTACAACCTGAAACAGTTTTGACATGGTTCAAACTGGGTTTGGACCAGTTTGCTAACTATTCTGATTGGTTTTTCTTTCACTTAGAATGGTTTATAGCTGATTTAGTTTGGACCTAAGTTTTTTGGCTATTGTAGGCATCCAGGTCAAGTGCATGGATCGTTGGGTTAGATTGAGTCCACACACAAATCCTTCCCTTTTTTTCTTTATAAAAGCTAAATTTTTTCTTTCAAATCATTTTAAGCCATTCTTTAAAAAAAAAAAAAAAAAGCTCTCAATTAAATTTTAGAAAACTGGCTTTTTTTTTTTCTAGATTCTAGTAGTTATCCACTGTCCATCACTGATCATCATTCATTGATGTCAAAAAATTCCCAAAAAAGTAAAAAAAATCCATATCTTTCTCTTTCAATAAAACATTTTAGATTTCCCTATAAACCATTCTTTCTCCATGAAAAGTTGAAGAAAGTTGAATTTCCAAAACTCATATATACTATGATTATCCTTTCCAATAACCACCAATTTTGACCAAGTCTTCCTTCCACCCTTCAGTGATTGTCCAAAGTTGGGATTCCCTAATATCCTACTGAAAACCATTAAACCTTGAATTAGCCATTGCGAACCTTTCCTTTCCCTTTTTTTTATTTTTTTATTTTTTTTTTTACTGTTGCTTATTCACTTGTGGTGAGGAATGAGGCTATGCTTTTTTTTTTGTTTGAATTTTGAAGAAAAATAAAAGGATTTTTTTTTGTTTAGGGTTGTTTGAGTGTTTAAGCTATTGGTAGTGGGATTGGGGCTAAATGCTAGCTCTTTGTAATGTTGAATTTGATGGTGGTAGTGATGTGTGGGTAGGGGGAATGAGACCTTCTCGGTTGGTAGTGGTGATTCAATAGGTAGTTGGGGATGGTCATTTATGGCATATGGCAAAGAGAGGAGACTACGATAAATGGTGCATTTGCGAGATAGTGGTTGAAGGTGTAAAGTTTGTGTATGCATGTTGACAAGTGGCGGTAGTAGAGGCCTTGGCTAAATTTGGTGTGTTGGGTTAACAATGACTAGTTTTGAGTATTAAAAATGATGATGGGTAGGTTAAGGTATGGTGGTTAAAAGTGGATCAAAAGGCTCTAGCCTATGAAGTCTCAGTTAGACAATAGGCATTTAGGATTTTATATTTGTGAAAATTGGCTTCCCCTATTTGCTACGTGTCTCCCTTTTGGTTCTTATAGCCACAATTCCTACAAGACATAAGAATTAAATTCTTTGCAAGACTATAGCAATGTAATGTTGCATTTAGGACTTTGTAGCTTGCCAAATCTGGAAGAAAGTTAAAGTAATGGATGTTTCATCAAATTGTGCTAAAGTAAAATAAAGTAAAACATGAGGGGAAAACAAGTTATAATAGATTATTTGAATTGAAATTTTTGCTCCTTTTTTTTGTGTTATTTTGTTAAGTTTTGTTTGTTTGTTTTAATTAATTTTAAAATTAGACAAAATGGACTTGAGCCTTATTATTAGCTTTAAATTTCCATTAGGCCTTTAAGCTCAGATGATCCAACTTGATTTGCACTTTAAGAAGTCAAATGGAATTGAATTGGGCTTTAAAAGTTGAATTTGGACTTATATTGTGTTTTAAGCCTATAACCACAAATAATTAAACTTAGAATTGACTCGAATTAAATTGGGTTGGATTTTGACCCATAAAAAATGATCTAAAAACAATTACTTTAGAATAAAACCTAAATGAGCCTAATTTTGTAGATCAAATTAAAGTGCTCAAATAAACTCATATTGAAATGCCCAAATCAAGCATAAAAGTTAACGAGCTTGAACCATCCTAAACAAAATTAGGTGCTTACAACTGTCCCTTTTTTATATTAATGAAAATCAGGAATAGTGTAAAGACATTAACAACAATTTTGCTCAAAGTTAATGATTCGAGGACTTCTTCTTTTTTTTTGGTTTTTTATTTTTATTTTTTGATTTTTTTTAATTTTTGAACTTTTGAAAAACTTCTCTCATTAAAAGCTCTACAACTTTTGAAAATAAATCTAAAAGTTCTTGTCGTCAGAGGCTCCACAACTTTTGGAAATATAGCATGATAACTCAAAGATTATGCTATGAGGTTTTACAAATTGTTTTATCTTTGCTTGGAAGTCTTGGGGATTATGTCCAAATGACTTATAAATCACTTTTTGAAAATTTACTTCTCCAAAGAATTGAAATGTTTAATTTTTAAAATTTCTTGAAATTTGGATATTGCCACTAAGGAATTTTGAAAAGGTTAAGGATATCACTACCAAAAGAAAATGCAAGTGTCTTCGAAGTATCACCACTGAAGAGAATATGGATATCAGTACAAGGAAAATTTTAATGAAATTCAGACTTGGACATTCGAATATCAACATTGAATGACTTTCAATAAACTCATATATCACTACCAAGAAAATTTTGAAAAAACCTCAATCACAACCTTTTTTTATTGGCGCTAACCTTATTGGGCCTAAAATTTTGGTGTTAGCTAGATTGGGCTTAAGATCTCATCCAATACCAACTTAATTGGGCTTAATATGTTAATGCTAGCTAGACTAGGCTTAAAAAATCTCATCCTTTATCACCTTAATAGGGTTTAATATCTCGATACTAGATAAATTGGGCTTAAATCTCATCGGTGCTAGCTAGGTTGGACATAAAAAATTTTATCTAATGCTAACTTTACTACGCTTAAATCTAATCAGTGCTAGCAAGGTTAGGCTTAAAATCTCGATCCCAACTAAACTAGGCCTACATCTCATTGGTGTCAACTAAACTGAGCTTAAATCTCATAGGGCTAGCTAGGTAGGGCTTAAATCTCATTGTTGCCAATTAGGTTGGGCTTAAAAAATCTCTTTTAATGCCAACTTAATTGAGCTTAAATATCATCAATGCCAGCTAGGTTTGCTTAAAATCTCTGTGCCAGCTAAAAATTGGGCTTAAATCTTAACTTATTATCATATCTCATCTTTTCCATTTGTGATTGTTGTTTTCGTATAGAGCTTGTAAGTACACAGATCAAGAAACAAAGTGGAGTATTCTAAGTATTGTCTCCTTAAAGATTATAGAATAGAATGTTAGGTTGTTCATAATTACCAATGGCAAAATCTTGAAATCCTATATCTAAACAAATGGAAACTTAGGTTTGATTGCAAGAAAAGAACAGAAAGATTGCCAAATAATGTAGGCTTAAATCTCACTTAACCAAGTGTCACTTGGTAAGCTAAAAACTAGAGCCAAAACAAGATCTAAAAAAATAATGAAAAAACTTGAAAACAAACAAAGATTGGGATTGCCGAATTACTTATAAAAATCTTGAAGAAAGATCGCATATAAGCTTAAACTTGTAAAGCATCAAAAGAGTACGGCTGAACTTGTAAAAAAAAGCTTGTCTTGAAATTATAAAATAAAAAAGAATGCTTTGCCGAAAAAAATAATGTAAAAATAATATTTGAAATTAAGAACAATAAAAGAAAAGATCTTCAAAAAAAGGGCTTTTTTGGTTGAAAGAGAATTTAAAGAAAAAAAGCATTATTATTGGTAACTTTGTCACCTAAGCCAATAACTCAACTAAAGAAATAAAGGAACTCAAAACTAAAAACTATAAGAGATAAGAGAAAGGAGGAGTAGGATGATTGGAATGAAGGAATGGCCTCCCTATTTATAGAATGAGATTTGGCTAAAGGGTGGGAGATTACAAGATGCATTTTCAAATTCAAACTCTATGGGATAAGCTTGATCTTTATCTTTCAAATTGCATGAAAAAAATAAATGCTTCAATTTTGAATGCCTTAGCCGAACATGATGGTGATATTGGCCTTTAATATTCACTTTATGAAATCTTAATAAATCTTCCCCTTAGGTTCGACTATAATGGATTTCAAGAGAAGATAAATTTGCTTTTTATCCAAACTCATGATCTTCAAAGTGATAAAGTCCTCATTCTATCCAAACTCTTCAAGACTAAGCAAAAGACTTATGATTGGCTTCAAACTCCTTTTGGCTGAATGGATTAAGCTTGGAGAGTTCAAATGCTTGCAAATTTCCTTGTAAAAATTATTAGAGGATTTGCTTCTTGAAATTTCCAATAATTTAGAAGGTAAAATTTATTTTTTATTTTTTGAAATTTATTTATGAAATTTCCCAATAGTTTAGCGGATTCCATATAAAATTATTTAAAAATATTATTTATTATTATTATTATTATTTTTGTATTATTAGTATTCTTTGTTTTTTCTAGAAAAAAAGAAATTTTATTTTTTTGAAAATTGTTAATAATAAATTAATCAAGACAAGTCAGTAAAATAAATAAAAAATTAAAATTAAAATTTTTAAATATAAAATAAATATAAATAAAATCAAAAAATAAAAATAAAATGAAAAAAGGAAAACTTGTGATCTGGTCGAATCAAACCACAGGTGGCGCGTGGATCCTAGTTGGGTTACACATAGATCTGGGCTTGGTAAGCCCTATATAAGTCAAGTTCTACGTTTTCTTTCTCAGACGACCCTTACTCTCTCTCTCTAGCTTAGGTTATCTTTGCCTTTTCTCTAGAAACGCAAGAATAGCCTAAGAACATTCAATCGAAAATTGAAAAAACCTATCGATTTCAAGAAAAGTTACTGAAATGTTCAATTAAAAACTGAAAAACCTACCGATTTCTGGAAATGTCATTGGAATCCTATTGAAAAATAAACCAAAAAGTAAAAATGACTAGGACTGAACCGTAAGTCAAAAAAGTGATATGGACTGAGCCAATATCAAAATAAATAACCGAGACTAAGCCACAAATCAAGAAAATGATTTGGACTGAATCAAGATCGGATGGCTGGGATGAAACCGCAAGTATGAAAAAATTATCTAAACTAAGCTAAGATCAGATAATTAAGACAAAATCACGAGTCTAAAAGATAAAGTGACCAAGATCGAGTCAAAGTAAAAAATGAATGATCGGGATGAAACTATGAGTCAAGAAAAATGATCTCAATTGAGCTAATATCAAATGATAGGGATGAAATTATGATTCTAGAAAATGATCTAGATTGAGCCATAATCGAAAGACTAGGACAAAACTGCGAGTCTAAAAAATAAAGTGACCAAGACTGGGTCAAGGTAAAAAACAAATGATCGAGATAAAACCACAAGTCTAAAAAATAAAGCATCCAAATCTAAGTCAAGATAAAAAAATGAATGATCAGGACAAAACCACAGTCAAGAAAATGATTTGGACTAAGCCAATATTGAATGACTAGGATGAAACTGCAAGTCTAAAAGATAAAGCAACCAGGACTGAGTCGAGATCAAAAATGAATAATTAGGATGAAACCATGAGTCAGAAAGATGATCTAGACAGAGCCAAGATCAAATGACAAGGATAAAATCATGAGTCTAAAAGATAAAGTAACCAGAATAGAGTTAAGGTAAAAAATGAATGACCGAGATGAAATCGTGAGTCAAAAAAATGATCTGGACTGAGCTAAGATTGAATGAGTGATAGGTGATAATGCAACAATGTAAATACATACCTAGGATGCAAATGTAAGTACAATGTGTCAATGCCAATGATTTTTCAATTATGGTGACAAGTTTCTCAAACTTCACTATTCATTCTTAGCTTTTTAATGTTAATAATCTCAAAACAAATTTTGTCAGCTGATTCATGTCATTTTTCTCATTTAGTCATAACTCACAAGTCGTGTTACTAAATTCATCACTGGGTCACTTGTCACTTTATTTGCCCCTTTTTTAAAACATTTTTTTAGGCTTCTTTCACTTGTCTCATCTTGGATATCTTTCAAAATAATAGAGAAATCTTTTACGAACAATGTCATTCCTTTATTTGCCATCATTCAAATTAGTGACAGACATGATGCATTTCCTTGATTCATTCAGGGGATGTTCATTTAGTGAAGGATAAGAAATAGGTCTTTATTATTGAAAGAACAAAAGGTATGATTAAGAACAATTCAAAGATGAACAAAGAAAAAATGCTATAATTATTCAAACAAGACATTAACATCCAAAATAACGATTGTTTAGACAATTTTGAACTCAAACTCATAATTATCTTTCAAAAACACATTCCATTAATATTTTCAATCTTTAAGCCAATCATCCTCATTTTTAAGACCCTCACGTGTTTTCAAGTTTTTATTTTTACTTAAACTACCCTTTCGGGTTTTCAATTTAAGTTTTTTTTTCTTTTTTTTATTTTTTTCCTTTTTTTTTCAATTTTTGTAATTTTTTTTTTTGCACACCTCTTTCCCATATATCCTCTGATCCATTAGTGACATTTTGATTAAAGCTTCAAACAATCCAATGGCAAATCTACCTTAACTCAATTCATGATTCTTTAATTTAAGTATTCACATTCAATCAAAATGGACTTTTAAGGGATGTAACAAAGGCTAAGGTAAAGGGTTATGAAAGATATGGATAAAATAGGCCCAAACTATATTTGAGGTTAATCAAACCAAGGATCATTTCTTTATGTGGAGCATATTGGTGTTTTGCTCCATCAATTTCTCTTTCATTTTTTCTCTTTTTTTTTTTTTTCATTTCATCATTTTTTAAGAAAACTTGAGCACAAAAGGGCTTTGCCTTGAAATTACCAATGGTAAACAAACTTATTGACCTTGGCCCCCAGTATGGGGGTGATCTTTGGTTAGGGTTCTTCAAAAGAATTTTCAACAGGCTCAAATGGGTAACAAAAGATAATTTTACTTTTTTTATTAAGAATAGAAGAAAGATGGCGATTTCTCATCTCGACCATGAATACTCTCAATGAAGGACATTTATTGACTAAGAGTAGACATGTGAATGAACAGTTGCAAAGATCATTGTTGCATCACTTTTGAAATTTTTTCCCAAATTTATCTTTTTTATTTAGCAGTTCTAATGAATCAACAATCTCTATCTATCAATCAAATCATCATGAATGATATTTTCAAAATTGAACCTTGAATCATCGTCATGACTGTCTGAACATTTATTATTTAGAATCAAAGAATAGATATAGGTAAAAGGTATGAGAGGGTGAAAGTAAATAATAATGATTCACATAAAAGAGAAAAGACATTAAGATGTATCAAATCTGTCACTTTTATTAAAATAATGAAAAATAAGATGAAATCTAAGTACATAAAAGAAATCCATGTTTTCAAGAAATCCTAAGATAATAATCAATTTCAATCAGCCTCTCATAAAATCATGCCCCTAAATGATTGGGCAATGAGTTACCACTGACATTGGGTGTCATGTTTCCACTAGTGTCAAAATTTATCAGCTCTTCTTTGATCAGAATTTACACCTTATGTTTCAAAAGGCTACAATTTTCGATAAAATGGCTAGTTGCCCCAAAATGGTAGTCATAGTGAGTAGTGGAATCATATCATTTGAGATAGGAAGGTTTAAGTTATTTTACAGGAATTGGAGCAATCAAGTGATTTTTGTAAAATTCTTGGCACAAATTTATGTAGCTCAAAAGAATAGGGTCAAATGTAGGCTTTTTTGGATTTTGTGATTCCCAGCAACCCTTGTTTGGGTAGTTGGACGAATAAAAGGCCTAGCTGTAGATGGATAAGAAGGTTGTGTAGTTGATTGGTAGATGCAGCAAAAACATGACTCGTAATAGGATGATATGTAGGATAGATCGACTGAGTGTAATTTCTAAATTGCTACCTTTCGAAACTCATAATTTCGAAACTCGTAATAGGATGATATGTAGGATGATATGAGTCCTGTCCAATTAAACACACCACTTTGCAGCAGACTCAGTTAAGCTATCTTGGAATACATACATGAGCAATCTCTTGTTCCTGGCATGTGCTACCATCTTTTAATAATACATTATAATGTGTGTGATTGGACACTTAGTACCATCATACTTATTAAATTCTAGCACTTTGAATTTTGGAGGAATTACAACATCTTGCACAAATTGGCTTTTAAATTTATTAGGTTGTGCTTTGATAATAAGAAATCATTTATTGGCTTAGCTCTCGATCTCCCAGTGGAGTCACCAAATTGTCATAATGTATAGATCATGGACTTATTGCTAGAAATAGATTAAAAAAATAACCACTAATATTTTTTTAGGTGTGATTAGCCATCTAACTAAATCTATCCAATTTTAAAGAGAATGTTCCAAATTTTATTCGAGTATCTTTAAAAGGTATATCATAATCTATGAAACTAGATTTTATGTTAAAGAGTGTGGTTAATCATGAAGAAGATTATAACACCCTCACAACATCTTTTGAACGGACGATACCAATTTGATTTCAAATTATCCAAGCCATAAAGTCTCTTTGTATTTTACCAACTAATTTAATTATTAAAAATTGATCTTAAAATTACTCTAATAGTTTAAAAGCAATTTAAGATAATTTTCTCACCTTAGGAATATTCATGGAGATTAATGTCTCACTTTGAAGAGGCTCCATCGTTAGAATCATTTAATCTTTTATTTTGTTGTAAAAAATTTTATTTGTGAAAACATTTTATTTTGAGAAATATCTTCCAATATGTTGATAAGATTTTATGTTAAAGATTATCCTTCAATATGTTGGCAGGAATGAAAATTGTATCTATTTATAAAAAAAAAAAAATGTTTTCAAAATATCTTTCAATATGTTGGTAAGATTTTTTTTCAAGAGTTATTCTCCAATATGTTGGTAGGATTTTAAAAATATTTTTTTCAAAAAAATTCTTTAAGTCATCCAATAGTTTGGTAAGATTTGATTCAATATTTAAATCCTTTAATAATTTGGTATAATTGAAAAACATTTTTTGAAAAAGTTTTTTTTATTTAAAAGAAAAAAAATCAATTAGAATAAACAAAAATTATCGTGCAAATAATATCATGAAATAATAGTATAATATATCATGCAATTATCATGCTATTAAATATAATCATGCAATTATGCAAAATATATTTAATTGATAATACAATAAATATGAAAATATGCAATTAGATATAAAAAAAAATCATGCAAATATATTAAAATCATGCTAAAATAAGTACTAAAAAATAAATTCGTGAAAATGAAACTATTTTTTTCTTTCTCTTTTCTCACCATATTAATTCAAATAACTATAATAAATATTAAAATATAAATATAAAAAGAATATATAAAAAACAAAACAAAACAAAAAATTAAATATTAAAATTAAACAAAAAAAAATCAAAGTAGCAAATAAACAGAAAAAAAGAAACAGCAAAACTTGCACCACAAGTCAAGTCAGAGTGCAAGTCAATACGAGGGTCAACGAGTCATACGCGAGTCAAGCACTTCCAAAACAATGTCGTTTTGCCTTAACATAAAAGGCACTTTTTAGCCTTTTTCTTCAAACTTCAAACCTCTTTTCTTTCCCTAAATTTATTTTCTCTCCCATCTTTCTAAAAATCCAATTAGAATATTCAATCTTCTCTAAAAACCAGACATCAAATCCAAGTTTCGACATTGAAAAATTCAACCAACTGCTAGGAAATTCAAGTTTCCTACAAGCAATTTGCAAACCCAAAAAACAGCCACCACGATATCCTTCTAACCACGTGACTTGACCAGAAAATCCTAAAACTCGTCGGAATGTTCAAATCTTTAATGAAAAGTTCATAAAAAACCTAAAAATTTAAACTAAACCAAAAAAATTCAAACAGGTTCCCAAAAAACAACCCAAACCTAGAAACAAACAAAATTGTTCAAATATTCAAAGGAATCTCATAATCTAACCAAATCAACACCTAATTTCAAAAATCCCAAAACAAAAAAATTAACCTAAATCCTAAAAATCCAAATTTCTAAAATCAAAACCAAACCAAAACCCAGGGATTAAAACTTTTCAAAACAAAAGGAATTTAAAAAAAAATCCCAAATTAAAATTAATTCAAAAACCTAATATCCTAAAGCTCAACCAAAAAACTTGAAAAATTTTTAACAGTAGCTTATTGCTTTTTTTGTCTTTCATTCATTCCTTTCTTACTAATTTTTGTGTATGGTTCTTTATAATGATTCAATCCCTTTTAATTTGGAAAAAAAAATCAACCCAATCTATATTTAATATGATTTGATTTAGTTTTATTTTGTTGTGAATTAATTTTGGGATTTGATTTTGCATGATTCCAAAATCAAATTATGTGGCATTCTTTTTGAACAATAATTTCCCATTTTCCCATATTTCTAATTTTCTTTTCTTTAATACTTTTGACTTTTTTTTTCTTTTGACAAAATTAGATGAAAAAAAAATAAAATCAACATTAAATTAAAATTAAAATTTTGGGCTTTTATCTTATTGGGCCTAATGTTTCCCACTTGGGCCCACTTTATGGTCAAAGGCTTTTTTTTTTTCAAAAAAAAATCTCGGATAAAATGAGGTGTCTATAGCTATCAATTCATTTCTTCAACAACCCTTACCTTTTTGCAAATCCTTTTTCAACTCTTCAAACTCTTTTGACATTTTTGCCTATTGTTAAACTATTTATTCTTTTTCTTATTTTCTTATTTTCTCTCCTCTTTTTCATGTTAAACATCCTTTTTTTTTCTTTTATTGCTATATTTCATTTCTTTCTCTTTTTTGTTTTTCTCTTAACAAACTCTATTTTTCTCTTTTGTTTTTTCCTTGGGAGACATTTTTCCTTGATAATTTCTTTTCTTTTTTTTTCTTTTTTTTCAAACTCAAAAGAATGTCCATATTTCTTTTTTTTCTCAATATTTTGCAAAATTGACAAATGCAATTATGATGCAAATGTCTAATATGAAGATAAATGGTGAAAATGTGAATAACTCAACATTTATGCAAATGATCACAAATGGAAAATTCTTTTCTAGTGATTAAAATGAAAATGTCTTTTCCATGATGCAAATGTATCTAACAAAGATGTGAATGTGGAACTTACCCCAACAATGTAAATGCAATTGTTCTTTAAATGTAAATGCCTATAATGATACAAATGCAAATTTCTCTTTTCATTTCGTAAATGTACCCTACAAAGATGCAATTAGAAAATCTTTACCAACAAATTACCAATGTTCATACATGGTACAGATGCCCTAAATGTATAAATGCAAATTTGTAAATTCAATTATTTTTTCAATAATGCAAATGTTTCCTACAACTACAAATTTTCATTTAAAAAATGACAATGGCCATGCAAATGCAAAAATTTTCATGATGCATATGCCCCAACATGGATGCAAATACCAATATTTAAAATAGTGGTGCTAATGCATGTTAAAAAACACAAACACTAAAAATACTCCTTTAAAATTTTTCTTTCTTAATTTTGCTTATTCCCCGTTGCCTGTCAAATTAAGTTTTTGACTTATTCCAAAGGGATTTCAACTTACCCTTCTCCTATTCCTTCACTTGTTTTCATCTTGTTTCTTTTCAAATTTTTACTTTCTTTGCTTTTCAAACAGGCTCTCTCAATTTTCCTTTCATTATCAATGCATATTCTTTTTTATTTCCATTTTCAATGTACAATATGCAACATGCATTTCAAACTCGATTGCAAATTAAGAAAATGAACAACCATTTTTCTCTTAAATCTTTTTAAACAACCATGTTTCTCTTAAATCTTTTTTCTTTTTTTTCTTCTTTTCAACAACATTAATTATTCAATGAAAAACATTTTTCTTTCTTAAATCTGAACTAGTCTAAAGGTTCTCACAATTTAATAATTTTTAACACCAAACAAGATTTTTTTATTTTTCACAAAAATGCATGATTGGTCATTCAATAATTTTCAAAATGATCAACAAAATTGCCTTATATAATTAAATTTCTTAGTCAAAGATGATGAAATATCCAAACAAATTTGATTTTGGAGTCGTTTGAAAAATGGTGTTCCATATTAGAAATGAAAAAGGTGACAATTTTCTTTTCAAATGGATTTAAGTTCATTTAAGAAAGCTTTACCACTTGAAAGGAACAAAATAGATGTACACTTTTCCATCTAGGCTCACAAATGAAACATAAATTTTTCTAAAAAAAATGAATCCCTTGGAAAACTAAACATGTTTGAAACTTTCTTTAGTATCCAAATGTGATATTTTGACATATGTTAAGATCAGCTATAATGGACTCAAAATTTTAAAAGGTCATTTAGGAATGAGAAATGAAGGCTTAAGTTCTCAAAATCAATCATTTTAATAGATTTCAAACTTTCAGGGCATCAACATTTTTGAATCTTTCAAAAGTCTAAAATGTTTCATACTAGCTTCTTTTATTTCATTACGCACCAGGATTGGCTTCAAAGCTTTCAAATTCACTCTAGACTAGCTTGGGGGTTTTCACTAAAAAATGACATTTTTTTTCATTTTCTTGCTTTTTTTATTATTTCATCATGCATTTAATAATCCAAATTTCATCTAAAATGAGTTAATGCTTCAAATAGATAGCTTTATAGTGAAAAAAAAAAAAAGAGGCTTTTGGGTTATATGGTGATTCAACAATGGAAAGCTTTTCAGCTCAAGCATTAATGGATTTTTCAAAACACTTAACATAAGCCAAGGTTCAAAGTTTTGAAAGAAAAGATAAATAGGGCCAAAATGTATTTAAAGGTGATCAAACCAAGAATCATTTTATATCACATTATGGGCACATTTTCAAAAAAAAATTTGGAATTTTTTTTTAAAAAATTAGAATTTAAAAAAAATTTAGAATTTTTTTAAAATTTTTAATTTTCTTAAATTTTTAAAAAATTATTTTAGAATTTTTAAAATTTTTGAAAAATTTTTAGAATCTTTTAGAAATTTTTAATTTTTTTAACATTTTTAACAATTTCTACAAGTTCTTAGAATTTTTTTAAACCTTTTTGAAAATTTCTTTTAATGATGATGTGGCACTAATGATGTAGCATTGATTGGACTTTTGACACGCGTCAGCATGTTATTGGTGTTCATGTCATGTTAGTAAAGTTGACTAACAATATTAGTCTCAGGTACCAATGTGATAATAGAATGAAAGTTCAAATACCAATCTGATAGTTTTATTTCTTTAGGTACTAAATTGACAAAAAATGTATAGTTTATGGGTCATTTTTATATTTAACCCCTTTCGTAGATATTTCTAGTCCTTGTTTAGATTTTGAACTTCTCAAGTGCATGATATCACAATCATTTTTTTTGCTCCTTTTTTCTCTTTTTTTTCTTTTTTTTCCTTTTTTTTACATGCCTATTATAATTCATACATTAACTGGATTTGCCAAAAACAACAATTCATGGAAGATGCCCCCATTTAACATGCCACCCCTGTTGAACTCACTTAAGGTATCAAATTATTCATGGCATTCCACAAATGGAAAAGATTGACCACAACTCAAGTTGTTTCAAAGGTAATGAGTGGTCTTGCTCTTCTAGCCAATATGCCTTAAGACACGGAGTAAAGGTGATTATTGGTAAAGAATTGAAGGACTAGTGTATTTGAGGTTGTTTGAAGAGATAAAGATCTAGTATAATCTTGACGCATCAAATAATAAATGACTAGAGCCTTAAAAAATGTCATGTTTGCTTAATTTTCAAGAAATCCTTCAAGAAAATTTTCAAATTAATTGTTTCCTTATTCATTTCGTAGGTAAAGACTGTCACCTTTTTTTTCATGATATAGTCAAGTAAAGATTCTGTTCAAGGAATTCAAATGTATGCTCCATGAAAAGCTAGAGCCTTTTTTTATTTAATTATTCATGACACAGGGGTCTTTAGAGAGAAAATGTGAAAGTATTTATAGGGATAGATTCATTTCTAATAGTGACCACAAAATCTTTCAAGACTATTTTCTCCTTTTCAAAAGAAATTCCATTTTTTTCTTTTTTTTTTCTTTTTTCTTTCAAGGCACTTTCTACTCTTTATGGTTTTGAAAATTAATTATGTAAGGCTTTATTCAAATCTAACAATTACCTTTTTACTTTTTTTTCTTAAAAAAATCCCAAAAAATTCAAAATTAAAAAAAATTAAAAACTTTAAACAACTATATTCACAAATTCATGAAACAATATGATGCACTATGTCCATTCATTTAATGCAAACATTCAAGCCCAATCCAAAATTCACATCCTCAATAGTGCTGTTAAAATGATATATAAGCTTTAAAAAAAAAGCCCCCACTTGGCCCTTAATTCCACTACTTTCAATTATCATAGCCACAAACCAGCTCTTTAAATTTCATAGGATCTATATCGATCAAAATTTGAACTCTATTTTTGAAAGTAGTGTGATTTTCTATGGAATGTCCCATGACCCTATCATGATATTCGTGTTTAGCATTAGGATTGTACTACTTTGGGTAAGGAGGCTTTCTAGACTTAGCAAGGATAATGGAAATCATATGACTATTGACAAGTAGAGGAAAAAGGTTTGCATAGGACATTAAAAGTGAGTGGTGTGTTTTAACTTTCTTTCTTTTATGGCTCAGAAGGCAACCTAGATTAATCTTTTGTTTTATGAATATCTGTAGTGAAGGATTCCAAAAAAAAGGACATTAAGAAATAAAAATAAAATGGTTGAAAAAGTGACCTTGCATGAGATGTCAAATCGTAAAAAGGTTAGAACAAATTATTTACATATGTGGTGACTAATGAAAATGAGTGCTTACTGTAGACAATGAATTTTATTTAAGCAAATTCTAGCAAGTTGTGAAGTCTTTAAAGTCATCATCAGCTCATGACCAACATTTCCTGAAAATTGACAAATTTTCAAAATTGAAGTTTAGATCAAGTCAACCTAAATGCTCTACAGTAAAATTTTGTCAAACAAAGTCAAATATGAACAAAATTGATCAAACTTGGTCAAATTCATGTCAACCTTTAAAATTCACAACTAAATAGGATTATTAAGGTATGAGATTAACAAGTTTGTGATTTTGATACACTAAAAGCCATAATCACACTTCGAAAGAATTAAAATTACCAAAATACCTTTTAACGATATTTTCATAATGTGACCTTCCCAAAATTAATTTTTCATGAAAAATTCTAGATTATGTTTTAATATTATTTCATAATTTTTTATGCATCGAGAACCCTAATCACACCTTGAAAGATTTGAACTTACCAAAATGCCCCTTATGGGTGTTTTTATTATTTGACCTTCCTGAGGTCTTTTTTTACGAAAACTCCATATCATTTTTTTATATTATTTCATGATTTTTATGCATTTAAAACCTTAATCACACCTCAAAATGGTTGAAATTACTAAAATGTCCCTTAGGGGTACATTTGTAATTTGACCTTCCCATGTAGGTTTTTTGTAAAAAAAAACTCCAAATCATGTTTTGATATTATTTTATGATTTTTAGTACATTAAAAATCATGATCGTACCTCAAAAGGGTTGAAATGACTAAAATGCCTTTTAGAGGTATTTTCGTAATTTGACCTTCTCGATGTCTATTTTTCATGAACAACTACATCATAATTAGATATTATTTTATGAATTTCGGTGCATTAAAATCATAATAAAAAAGATAGGACCATATGCCTTTTAAGAAAATCATGCAAAAGGGCTAAAAATACTTAACAGGGCAAAACAGTCTTTCCTGTCAAGTCAGCTGCACTAAAAGCCACATTTGTGCTAAATTCATGCTAAAGCCATTGATCTAAGGGTTTAAATATTAGGGTCAAAGGTGGTTGCTTAATCATTAGACTTAAAGAGAAAGGGAATGGTTATGCTAGCCATTAGATGAAGAATTGATCAAAGCATTGTGGGACTTTTCCTTGGCCTTTGAATTCATCACAAAAGGTTGAAAATGGAGAGAATGAGGTAGCAAGGTAAGTGGCATGAAAGGTAGCAAAAAGGGAAAGAAGAAGAAAAAAAATACATGATAGCTTGAATGGTATAATTCTCTCTTCACCTTTATGCATTTTCGTGCAAGTTCTATATTCATCCATATAGTTTTCTTTTAATTTTTTGATTTTTCAAGAAAAAATTCTTTTTATTTTTCAAGAAGGAACAACTCTCCCCATAGTTGTTTTCTTCCATATTTCCATCTATGATTCTATAAATTCAACTAACCAAATCAATGGTATGGTTTGAAACAAGGTGAATAAAAAATTAACCATAAATCCACCATGGAAGTTTTAGCCCATGCTTTTCCATAGCTTGGCCAAACCTTCTCTTGGATGTTTCTTATATATTGCTTGCTTGGATTGATATATTATGTTGTGATTGGAGTTGTATTGATGGTTATTTTCATGATTGTCTACTACTTTGATAAGCTATGTCGGTTGTTCGACAAGTATGAATGTTTCTAACATTTTTATTCTTGGTAGTTTCTTACACGTTTTCTTGTATACTGTTACGGTGAAGGAGTTTTTTTTAATTTTCTACCAACGTATTGGAGTAAATTAAGAATACTCCTCAATACGTGTAAAGTTTTAAAGCTTAATGGATAATCAAAATAATTGGTACCATCTTTTGTTAGGTGTGATGAGGGTGTTATAACCTTTGTTAAATGTAACTGTTTTCCCAAACCTAGCTTAGTTTTGTAGACTAGAATCTACCTTTTAAGATACATGAGTCAATCTTGAAATTTCTCTTTAAAATGGGATAAATTCAGTTAGGTGGGCAATCATACCTAAATAAAAAATATTTGTAGTGACTTCTAAAGTCATTTCTAGCTATATGTATATGGATCTATATGTTATGATAATTTAGCAACTCCACTAGGGATAGCTGAAAATCAAGCCATTAAATGAATTTGAGTTATCCAAGCCTAATGTTTTCTTTAAAAAGATTTTTTCCTTTTTTAATTTATTTTCCAAGTTATTAATAGTATATCATTTATGTGCATATGCATAACATGAGCTCTACACCTAGGCATCATCCCTTAGGAATGAGTAAAGTACCTATACTTTTGTGAGTTTTCATGCCTCCGAATGGGATAAGAAAATACTCTAACTCAAATTGAATCATTTTCACTTCTAGCCTATGATGGACGAGGATTAAAGTGCCTTACTAGTTTGTGATGGACAAAGTTATGAGGAATAATTTGAAAACCTTTAAATTGCAAAACATTTATGTAATGAGCTATAATGGACTTAACCCATTGGTAAGGCCATGTCCTTCATTTTTGTAGAAATTACCCAAATTAGGACACATACCTTTTGTTATATATGAGTTGTGCACTAACTTGTTTTGTCTTTTTCTTTCTTTATATTGGATGCTAACTTTGTTCTTGTTTGTTACTTCCTTTTTGTATGAATAATGTTAATATAAATAGGATTACGTTTATTTTTCATTCATTTCACGCATCTCACCCATTTATATATCATCATCATCATGTAATGGATTCATCATATCATTGCATAATATAGAAATCTTTTGCTTTACCTGGGGTAGCAATTTAGAATACATGGATGATCAATTGAAAGTGTGAATCTAAGCCTTGGAACTCAACCAAGAAGAATATAGGCATGACCTAGGAAAAGTAACAATGTAACTTACCAAGTTGTTGGAAAATTTTAAAGTGGCCCATTCTTAAGATTCCTCATCAACTCCAATTTGTTTATGTGTTAAGCAACCACTTTGTCAAGATCAAAAAGCCTCTCACAATACTGATGCTTGTCCAAGTCATCCGATGGCGAAAGAAAAGCCCAAGTCAAAAAAGAAACAAAAGAGATAAGGCATTCTAATTTATCACAAACTCTATAAATTCATTCATACCTAAGTCTTTATGCCCAACCAGTTATTCCTCAACAACTTTTTTTGGCATCCCAATAAGACTTGCTTTTATTCAACCTCTACAATTGGCCCAAACCTATATTATTTTCTAGTTATGAACAATGCTTTCCAAAATCTTGGTGCTTATCAACCAATCTAGCAACTGAGTTTCCCAATGAACCTTTAAGCATATACACGTAATTTTACTTTAGTACTTATATCTGTAAGTCCAACAACTCAACCCAAAAAATGATTGAATTAAAAAAAAACAAAGAGATCCATCATTGATCCAATCCCTATGACTTGCACTAAGCTATTTCCACAACTCTTCAAAAACCATATGATCATACTAGTTCCTATAAAAGCATTAAAACCTCTTTATCTTAAGTGGTTTGATATTGATGCTCAGTGTGATTATCACTTTGGGAATACAGGCCATTGGATAGAAAATTGCCTTGCTTTCAAATATAAAGTGCAAAGTTTAATCAGAGCTAGCCAATTAAGTTTTGAGAATAAAAGAGAGCCTAAGATTTCTTAGAGTTCCTTGCCTAATCAAAGTGGATGAAGAACTTATCAATGGTAGTACCATGATCTTATAACTGAAAGATAGGACCAAGCAATAGATTTTAAGATTGTTTAGGAATGTTGTTTGGAGATTCTTGCTATCAAGACCATTTTAATTTTTAATTTTTAATTAAAGATTTTTTTTTATTATACATGCATCCATTTATTCATTCATATAGTTTTTTTTTTCTCTTCTGCATGAATTTGTAGTTAGATATCATCCTAATTCTTAATTATGGCAATAAAGGTTTAAGAGCTTAATCCTTGAAGGTTTCAAGGAAATCTACTTGCTACTTATCTAACACATATAGAGCAAGAACAAAATTAGCCGAATTAAGAAAATTGAGAAAATTCAAGTTAAAATGAGAGGAAGCTTGGCACAAATAAAAGAAATGTTGAAAAATCTAAATAAAGAGAAAGAAGTGGAGGAAACTTGCATTCGAAAAATCAAAGATTCCTCACACCCTGCTGGTTTTGGTTCATATCAAGTCCAAATATCCTAAAGGAGACAACCATAACAAGCACCACTTTTTGAGGTATACTCTTATCTTGGAATACTTTAGTAGTTGTACAAAGACAGTCCCAATGATGCATTATTACTATTTTGAATGAAGATAAATCTGATCCAATCCAAGTCTAGGACGATTCTAAAAAGCTAAAAAATTTGAAGAAATGTTCATTTAAAGCAACAGAAAATTCAAGTTCCTAAAAGAAAATGGATTTCATAGAGGAGAAGTTTTGAGCTATCGAGGGAATAGATTTTTATGGATCTATAAATACATCAGAGTTTTGCTTAGTGCCAAATGTTATTGTTCCACCTAAGTTCAAGGTCCCAGAATTTGAGATGTATGATAGGACACAATGCCTAATGATCCATGTCACTATATACTACAAAAAAAAAGCTGCCCATACCCATTATGACAAGCTCTCAATTCATATATTCCAAGACAGTCATACTTAGTTGGATAAAACTCGCATTACTTCATGAAAAGAATTGGTTAGGGCATTTGTAACCCAACACAAGCACATCGTAGAATTAGCTTCGAATCCATTATCTTTACAAAGTATAGAAAAGAAAGATTTTGAGAGTTTTACAGAATATACCCAAAGGTGGGGATGCTGCTGCCCTAGTTTAACCAGCTCTAATAGGAAAAAAAATCACAATTTTGTTTGTCAACACTCTTAAAGCTCCATACTATGAAAGGATGATTAAAAATATGACTGAGAATTTTACTGACATGATCATATTTGGGAAGATAATAAAAAATGCCATACAAAATGAAAAGCTTAAAGAGAACAATGCAACCAATATAAAGGAAATTAGTGCATCAAGAATGGAAAGAGGGGATGTTTAATTTGTGATTTATAAAGGGAAATAGGTTTGAAGTTTTACCCTACACCATCCTTATTCAATGTACCAACCGTATTACCCTACCATAAATAACCTTCTTTAGAATCTTTATTTTCACTAGCTAGCTTAATAATCAAGTCCTTATACAAGTCCTTATCCCCAACCTACTACTTAAACATTGAACAATAAAAAAAGATCAAGAAACAATCTTGAGAAAATCCCAATTTCAATTCCTAATCTTTTGCCTCTATTGGTAAAGTACCAATATCTCACCCCCATTACCTTTGAAAACAATTCCAAATTCATCAACAAAGAGTTATGATCCAAATGGTAAATGTGATTATCACATAGGGACAATCGTGCACTCAACTGAGAGATTGAGGCAATTGAAGGAAAAGATTGAATGTTTCATCAACATTGGCACCTTGACCCAAGAGCTTTTTGAATAATGGAAACCCACTTTAACATAGCTTGATTTTCCTTTTTGATATCTTGAACATGAATCCATTGTGGGAAAAATTTAGAAGCTTGTAATAAGTTTTGATTTTTCCAATTTTAATTATTTGGATTTTTGCATAATTAATTTTCCAAATGCATGTGAAAAATCTCAACAAATTTGGTGATTATAGTTTTGAATGAGCATCCTAAGCCTTTTCACTGAACATTTCATTTTTCATTCCAATTGGAAGATTAAAAACTTTGAGAATCCTTAATGATGAAAGTTTCAAAACTTCACTCCACTTGAGTATGATGAACCTTAAAAATTATTTAGGCCATGAGCAATGAGATGGTTTATTAATTTGTAAATCTTTTAAGGCACTCTCTTAAGATTTCTAGATTTTAGTGATTTAATAAATGTCAAAGCTATTTCAAACACTTCAAGTTTTCACAAATCCATATTTTCTCAATTTGTTTAGTATCTTGACTTGTGCAACATTCTTCTCTATCTTCAGTCTTTCACTAAGCAATCTGTTACCCCCACTTTAGGAAAAATTTACTAAAAAAGTTAAATTTACTTAATGTCCCAAATAACCCTTTTAATCGTTCTAATTGTTGAACATTCGAATGGCTTGCAAAGAAAGATTGTTATGAAAATGCATTATGAGCATGAGTTGCAAAAAAATAATAATAATAAGTTGATCATGACAAGATGCATATGAGACATTTAAATGAATATAAAATCAATTAGAAAAGAAGTTGTCCCTTGAGAATTGATTTTCAATGGAAGTATCCATACTTGAAATGAAAAATAGCCATCTTTCAAATTCCCTTCATGGAAAAATCCATTTGCTACTCCTTTTGAGCCTATTGATTTTTCTTTCTAAATGAACCCTAATCGAAGGTTACCTTTAAATTTGGGGGCAAGTTTTTTTTTAAAAAAAAAGAGATCTCATCAAAATGGCATTTGATCTTATAAGGGCTAGAAAATAATGCCTTAGTTTAAGAGGTAAGTTTGAAATAAATTCAGTTCCAAAAATTTTTGAACTCATGCAAGAAAAGAAAGGAAAAAAGAAAAAGAAAAGAGAAAAAGAATTGAAAAGTGAAAAGGCTTGTTTGGAGAAAAGGAAAGATATCCTCGGAAAAGAAATGATACATTTTTAGGCATGTTATCCTTTCTTTTTAGACCCTAAATCATGGCCTACGTTATGTTATTTGAAAAGTCCATTCTTATTATGTACAAATACATAAGCTAGAGAGCTTATTCCTTAGGAAATCATTATAATTTGGTTAAGATGAATTTTCAGTACTCAAATACATGATAAAATAATAAAAAAAAAGAAAAAGAAAAATAAAGCTATAGGGTGAAAACTTGAACAGGTAGTTTAAAGCAAGAGTAAAAATTTGAAAACAACTTATGAAATTCCATGATTGAGGAAAGAAGAATTACATGAAGGCATTTTTGAGTGATCCTCAATGTATTAGAGATTTTTGAGAAATTTAAAATCAACCCCATTTCAATGAATTGTTTCTAAACCTGAACCTTTTTCTTTATTTTCAAAAAACTTTGAACCTTGTATAACCAGTCTTGACATTTATTAAAATACCACTTATTTAGAATTTAAAAGAATGCCAAAATAGATTATACTTAAAAAGACGATTTTCATTTGTAAACCTAAATGAAAAAAGTTTCTTTTCTCATTTAATGGCCAAATCTCCTTTCATAACTAATATCATGATATGCCAAACCATCGCAGCCTTTTAGAAAGACCTAAGTTGTGATTCGTCACATTCATTCTAGTTAGTAATCACCAATTTTTAAGCAATGTGATCACATGTGGAAACGTGATTCATTTTTAGGAGGATCTTTGTGTAGGGCAATTTTTATTACTGGTTTTGAAAATTTTGTGAAACATTTAAGTGTTTTTGAATCTCAATGCTCAATATGGGGAAATAGGTGAATCCTATGATAAATGAGATCTTTTTAGGGCAAGAAAAATGCCAAACATATGGGACTACTAGAGGTAAAGACTCAATAAATGAGAAAAATGGTTTTCAAGAATGAAAATGTTTTGAGGATATTTGCTTTAGTTCATGAAAGAATTGGTTAGTTAGTTCAAAAGTTATGTCATGAAAAGATGGAAAGAAAAGAAGGTTTTGAGTATCATATTACCATAATTAAGGACATATGGTATAGTTTTCATGCATTACATTTATTACATGCATTGCATTCATTACATGCATTTCACGCATTATATGCATCACATTCATTTCATGTGTTGCATTCATTGCATATTCCTCGACAGACAAGAGAAAAAGATGTAAGCGTAAAGTTTTGATGAAAAAGAAAACTTTGAAATGGAGAATGAACAAGATTTTATCTTAGGGTATGTTTGTTAAAACTTTTCAATATCAATTTTGAAAACCTCTAGGTAATACTTCTTAAGACCTTCAGGTACATCTTCTAAGTTTTCGAATACTCTTCTTAAAGTCCTTCGATCATAATCTATAAGACCTTCAAGCATGATCTTTAAAACCTCTAGGTCTTTTTTTTAAATTTTAAAGTTGTTAAGCATTTGTTTTAAATGAGCCATTTTTCAAAGTTTGCTTTGTAAAACCTCTAGGTATAATCTCAAAGACCTCTGGGCACAATCTATAAGACCTCCGAGCATGATCTTTTAAATCCTCCAGACATGATTTTTTAAGTCCTTTGAATATGATCTATAAGACCTCCAAGCATGATCTTTAAAACCTTCTGGTACTTTTTTTCAATTTGTTAAAGTTATTGAGCCTTTGTTTTAAAAAAGCTTTTCTCAAAATTTGATTTGTAAAATCTCTAAGCATAATCATTAAGACCTTTAGGCATAAGAAAAAGTGATTTGTAAGATCTCTAGGCATAATCTCCAGATCCTTCGAGCATGACCTATAAGACTTTAGGGCATGATCTTTTAAAACCTCTAAGTACTTTTTTTAAAGTTGTGGAACCTTTGTTTTAAATGAGCATTTTTTAGTTTTTAGAAAGATTTGTAAGATCTCTGAGCATAATCTTCTAGTTTCTTTAGACATGATTTATAAGTCCTTTGAGCATGATCATCAATACCTTCAAGTGTCAACCTTAAATTTTAAAGTCGTATGCCCTTATATTGAAAGAGCCTTTGCTTTTTGATAGTGGTGTGCCTCTATTTTTTTAGGAACCTTTAAAAAAATAAAAAAAAGAAAAATGTTAAATAATTTCAACCCAAACATAATAGATGTCTATCTTTGCACAATTTTTATTTCACAGAAACTATGGAAAGAGGGGCAATTATGGATACCATATTCAGTCTAAAGCCCAAATTGGTTGGGCTTAGATTTGGTCCAAGCCCAATTACTGAATTTTTATTCATTTTTATTTTTTTATTATTTCATGTTTATACTTTTATTGAATTTATTTATGTATTTATCTTATTTATCCTATTTACTTATTCATTTATTTTTTTTCTTTATCTATTTTATATTTTTACGGTTTATCTTTAGTTTTAATTTCGTTTATCTTTTTTTAATTATTTGATTAGTTTTCTTTTTTAAAGGATAACTTTTAAAATTAAAAAAACAAAGGGAATTGAATGGTCGAAAGCTAATGGAATAGTGAACAATGATAAAATTTGGGTTTGAGTTTGAATTTCTAAAGATAAATGTGGATTTTTTTTTATGATAATTTAGGCGATTTGAAAATTAAATCATAAACAATCTGAAACTTTACCAATCTCCTCTTATAAATAGACCTCCTTACATAGTCATAAGACACAACCAATCAGAAAAGAAACAAAAAACAACCAGTAGTCAATTTAGCCATCACTTTCACCTTTCATTGCCATCCACTAACTAAACGAGTCACCAAAACTGCCTTATCCTAACACCATTCGAGCTATAGTGACTAGCAAATGAGTTTGAAAATAACCAAGTCCCTTACATTCCATTTATAATCAGCATTCATCACCAACAAAGTGGGGAAAAGAGCCAAGACTTATAGAATCAACAACCATATCAAATTCCTAATATCCAGTAATCTCAATTACTTGAAATTTTCTAGTCTCATATTAAACACACAGAAGCAAAACCTAGAACCATAAGCCACACTGTAATAAAAAAAATCAAACAGACTCTGATAGGAAATAGAGAACACACTCTTGGTTGAGAGATTTTTTTTGCAGATTTCTGGACACAAAAGAAGAAGAAAAAGGCAAGGTAGGGTACCGGGAATGACAATGATAGCTTTAATGGTGGTCAACTTAGCGGTGATAGTTCGTGTTTTAGGATTGACGGTGGTGAACATTTGATTTTTAGATATTTAGATCTTGCCAACGATCGAAGATTGAAAGGAAAAGACAAATGAGAAGCAAAGAAAAATTTGAAAAGAAAATTTAGAGATAGCACTATCCAGTCAATGTTCACAGTTCAATTGTTAGTATTTGGGTTTTGATATCTTCGAAGAGTAGAAGACATAAAAAAAAATTGGGAAGGAAATAAGGAGAAAAGAGACAAAAAAAAAAGGTTGAAATCTTGACATGGGTGTTCTAATTTTGGGAAATATTGAAAGAAAATAGTAGGCAGTTCGTGTAAAGGGATTTAGTAGTTTGCTATTAGTGTTTAGATTCTTGAAATCACTAGAGGAAATATAGCAAACGTTGAGGCAATATACAAGGAAAAAAGGTTGAAATTTTGGTAGTAAAGGAGTTCTATTTTGAGTTTTAAAACTTTGGAAATTCTTTTTGGGTTGTGAAATTCGAGAAGTAAATAGGTTTGGTATATTGAAAGATAAAAAATTAGGAAAAGAAAGGCAAAAGAAGTTTAAATGACCTATAAATTGGCTTGGGAAGCTATGATCTAGAAGTGTATACCAAACCATTTTGTCGGGAAGCATTTCAAAGGTGCCATGTAGTAGCATGGAAGACAAAGTGTTAAAATAGTTTATCAAAAATCGAATCAACTAGGCCTTGCCAACCTAGACTTGGAGTAGGCCTAGAGTTTGTTCTAGAATAATTTTTCGTTTGCCTTTATCCATTAAGGTAATTTCTATATCTTGTTTATTTGTATATGTATTCATTTTTTTCACTTATTTTTTTATCTTTTATGTATGTTTAAAATAAAATTTAAAGATTGTGTGTTAAAAATGATAATGAATTTTTTAAATAATAAATCCATAAAATTCTACCAAACTGTTGGAGGATTTAAATATCAAATTAAGTTTTATCAAATAATTAGATGACTTAATGAATTTTATGAAAAATAAAATTTTCAATCTTACCAAACTATTGAAAGATTTAAATCTTGAATTAAATTTTACCAAATTAGTAGAAGATTTAACGACTTTTTCTAAAATTTCATGGCTAAATTTTTGAATAAAAAATCCCACCAAACTATTAGGGAATGTTCAACAAAATAAAATCCTACCAAATTATTAAAGGATTTTATTGATTGTTTCTAAAATAAATAATTAACTCATAAAAAATACATTAATGAATCCGACGATAGAGTCTCTTTAAGAGAAACAATTATTTTCTTATATACTATTAAGGTAAGAGGATTTTTTTAAATTTTTTGCTAAAGCATTGGAGTCAGTTAAGAATAGTTACCAATATATGTAAATTTTTAAGGCTTATTGGATAACATGAAACAGTCAATACCAGGGCGTTATGAGGGTGTTATAACCTTCCTAATACGTAGCCATATTCCCAAACCTAACTTGGTTTCTAAACTAAAATCTACCTTTTAAAGATAATTCAAGTTTGAGATTTCTTTTTAAAGTGGGATAGATTCAGTTAGGTGGCCAATCATACCTAAATAAAAAATATTCATAATAACTCCTAAAGTCATTTCTAGTGATAAGTTTATGGATCTATACGTTATGACACCCTAACCACAAACCTTAAACTAACCCTAAACCCTAAACCAAACCCTAAATTAAACCTAAAACCTAAACCAACCCCAAACCTTAGATCAACCCCTAAACCCTAAACCAATTCCTAAATCAAATCCAAACCCCAAATCTAACCAAACCTTAAATCAAACTTAAACCTTAAACCCAAATTGAATGTAAACCTTAAACCAAATCCTTTAACTCAACTCTTAGACCCTAAACTGAACCCAATCTCCCAACCAAATCCCAAATCCTAAACCAAATTTAAATCCCAAACTGAGCTTCATATCCCTAAATCAAAGCCTCACATGTCAATAAATTGTTACATGCATTAACATTCTTGAATTGTCATTGCATTCATGCATTTATATTTATCATTCTCTCTTTGATTGTGATGCAAATATATTATGATATTCATGCATATTACTCACATGTTTCATGAATAAAGTGTTTTAAGAAAATGATTCAAAAGAAAAAAAATAAAATAACTCAAGTAAAAATAACCCTTGACATTTGGCCTAAATATAGGGAGATTCTCAATGATTATCATTTATTGAAAATATTATCTTGGTTTTTTGTGGCATCCTAAAAACTCTAAAAGCTAGGGATACTTTTGAAATTTCACATAAATAAAGGAAAATGTGGGGGTGTTTCAATACTTAGGATTTTTCATCTTGATCCAAAATTATCTATCTTGTGTTTTTTCAAGATTTCAAAAAAAAAAATTGTTTATAAAACATAAAATTCAAAGTGATTTGTTTTTGGAAGAAATAAATAAAATTTAAGGAATTAATTTATAAACACTAAAATTAGGTCCATTTTTACAAAAACTCAAGGATAACATGCAATCAATTAGTACTATTTTTAAAAGTGCTATAGGGATGGTAATCTTTCTCTACACGTAACTATACTCCCGAATCCAACTCTATTTTAATAGACCAAAACATTTTTTTAAACTTGTTTTAATGTTTTTTAAAAGGATAAATATTTTTAGGTGGCCAATCACACCTTAAAAAGGATTGATAGCGACTCATTGATTTTGATACTTTTGAAAATGCTTTTTATTTTCCCACATCCTACGGTTGGGTTCTTAGGCTCGCACGTTGCAATAGCTTGGTGACTCGACTGGAAACCTTTTTTTTAGAGTTAGGCCAAAGATTACTTACATGTTATCCTAAGTTTTGATTTAATGGTTCGAATTAAAGTTTAATCTTAATTCCTTAATTTTAATTTTCTTATATTTTCCTAGTGAAAATTTGAAAAAAAATCAAAAATTAAAAAAAAAATGTTTTGACTTCAATTTTATTGTTTTCAGAAAACTTAAAATTTGAAAAAATAAAAAAATGTTCTACATTTCATGCACATTTCTAATCATGTCATTTATTTTTACTTGCTATTATTTATCTTGTTTCTACTAAATGGTGGGGCATTTAGGATAGAGGTATTTTTGTAAAGAGTGTTAAAAGTTTGCATGTTCCTTTGTGCACTCACATTTGTATGGCATTCATGAGCTCTACACCCAGGTTCTAACCCTTTTTAAGAGGAAGTAAAGTAGCTACACTCTCCTGAGGTGAATACTTTCGCAATGACTAATGAAACACTACCATTTAGATTGAACCATTTCTGTTCGTAGCCTAAAATGGGTGGAGATTAAAGTGCTTCACTAGTCTATGATGGATGATGATGTGAAGAACAATTTGGAAACCTTTAGAAGTATAAATCCCTATCCTAGCATATAATGAACCGTAGTGGACCAGCCTTAGGTAGAGCTTTGCTGACTTATTTTTGTAAAAGTAACCCAAATTAGGACATCTGAGGAATACTCTAAGCATTTATAAGTGTTAATAATGCAAAGAAAACTAAAATTTTGAAAATAAAAAAAAAAAGAAAGAAAGAAAAAGAAATATGCTTCCAATAAAATTTTCTTCTAATATATTATTCGATTCGTCTAGTGTTTATCCAAGATTTGCCTTTTTAGATAATTTTTTAAAAAAGATTAAAAATTTTTTTGTATCTTCTAACATAAAACAAAAACAAAATAAAATAAAAATTTTCAAAAAATAGGTTTTTCATAATTTTTTGTTTTATTAGCCAAATAAAAAAAAGAAAAAATATTTGAATTCTGGTCATTTATGTGCTTTTTTTTTCATATGTTTTTTTATTTATTTCCAAAAAAAAATTGAATGACATTGTATCTTTGCATTTCACTTGATCTTTTTTACATACATTTTTATCATGATTCTTAAGTTGGAAATAATGAGGGTAGTACATACACTCCATCTCATGCACAATGTTAGTATCAATTTCATCAAATTTGTATTGGACATGCATTACACTTCATGTAAACATATCTTACCATGCATATAATGAGTCAACGCATTTCACTTAAGTATGTTTCATCATTAAGATACATGCATCTCATTATTCATGAAGTATGGTATTGTGTTTCAGTCATGTGCATTCATAAGTGATATGATTATAATAAAACATACATTGTACAAATTGCATTTCATGTGAACACATCTCACCACCATTGTAACATGATGTTGCATCCCATGCATACACAATTACATAAATGGCATGATTTTTGTCACTGAGGCATCATATGTATGTAAATATTCATCTTTCAAGCATCTATACACCTTAATAGCATTTTGCACCACTCATGCATCCATGGTCATGTTAGGTATATTCACCATCATGTAAAGTAGATTTGATCTCACTTCTTTCGAAAAGAATAACGGTTTAATAGTGATAATTTTTTGCTAAACCTTTTTAAAGTAGTTTTGTTCATAACATGGAAGATCGTAGGGCCAGAGTAGAAATGATTGAAAAAACCCAAGAAGAGATGAGGGAGAGGGTGGTCAAAATACAAGAAAACATTGATCAGCAAATGGTAAAATTAAGATAGGATAGATTTATTAAAGGGCAAATAAGTTGTTGATACCTTTGAACTGAAAAATAAGGAAAACACTATTAAAAAAGAACTACTGCACCCACTAAGGTATCCAATGCCACATTTCTAAACTTGTCAAGATGTGCATTAGCAACAAATGAACAATCCAATGCTTATACCATTACTAGTCCATTTGTATGCAAGTAATCTACTCTAATACATGTCAACTTAGGATCTAGTCCTGTTGATCCCATTCTAATCCTAAACCTAGATGATTTCAATGAGCAAGAAAAATTGAGGGGTATGTTAAAGTTAGGTGGGAACATCGAAATACAAAACAACTACTTTATGTTTGAAGAAAGGTTTTGGATAATAGAAGGGAACAATGTCTTTAGAAACATCAATGCTAATGAGCTCAATTTGGTCCTCAACCTAATCCTCTCTACAAAGTTTAAGGTCCTAGAATTTGAAAAATATGATGGAATTAAGTGTCTATCTACCTATCTCACAATGTTTTACCGTAAGATGATGGATTATATCCATAGCAACAAGTTTTTTATTCACTGTTTTTAGGACAACCTAATAGGGGTCAGCAGCTAGGTGGTACATTCAATTAGGTTGAAACTAAACACATTCATGGAAAGTTCTTGTGCAAGCTTTTATTACTCAATATAAACATGTTGTTGCTTCTAACAAATTATCCTCACAAAACATAGGAAAAAAAGCCAATGAAAGCTTTAAGGAGTATGCCCAAAGGTGGATAGATGTGGCTGCTCAAGTACAACTACCTTTAACAGAGAAAAAAGTCATTGTTCTATTTGTCATCATCTTGAACACTCTCTATTATGAAAAAATGTTCAAAAATGTCTTCAAAAACTTTACTAACATGGTGATTTCTGAGGTAAAGATAGAAAACACAATCTCTAAAAACTGATATTGAAAGGGGTAGTACATAAAAAAAAATGAAGGGGAAGTGCAAGCAGTCACACTTAAAGGGCATCTATCCAAAAACTTCTCCCATGCAATCTTTACCCTCTTCATCAACCCTACCTTCCAATTATAGGCAATATCTCCCAAAAATCATATCTTTGTCAACCATCCCAGTAGTTAGGCTCTCAATCAAATCCATATCTTTAAATGACAACTCACAATCTTGTCCCTAAACTTGGGCCTACCATCCAACCAATAAGAAGCCAAAGAAGATCAAGAAATAGCTAAGAGAAACTCTTAATCCACGTTTCACATCTTTTGCCTTTGCTAATAGAAGGCCTATACCACACTCTTGTGCCTTTGAAAATAACTCTAAATCCATCGACAAAGAGTTATGATCTTAATAGTAAGTGTAATTATCATATTGGCCATTTGACCAAAAAATGTAGGCAGTAGAAAGAAAGGGTTGAAAATCTCATCAAGAGTGACATTTTAACTCTAAAACTTATAGAATAATGAAAGTTGACTCCATCAAATTAAAAAATTTGAATAGTTGAGTTATGGGAAGAAGTTTCAAGTTTTGAATAGGATAATTTTCTTTTGAAACTTTGAACTTTTCTTTTGTGCATTCCATGCATGTGGTGTCACTAGAAGTTATTTGGATTAATATTTTCAGATTTTATTTTCGAAAAAATAGATGCTTTGGAGTTTTTCTATAAAATTTATTTTTATGCAATTCTTTGGAATAAAAACCCACATGATGATTTCGTAAAATAAAAAAATGAATGAAAAATAAAAAAACAAAAAACAAGAAATGGGATATTTTAAACAATGAAAAAAATCTCGAAAGAATTGGTGATAATTATAGATCAATTTTACTTTTCCTCTCGAATATTTCATGGTCAAGCCTATTTGAATCAAAATTACAAAGAGCCTTAACTTTTCGAAAACATACATTTGAATTCTATGAACTGAATTTTCACTTGATCATACCATGACAAAAAGAGGTGTTAAGTTTTTCCTCAACAATGAATAATGAAACAATCAATTTGAAATTTTTAGGTTTCTAAATGTAAGGATTTTGATAAATGTCAAAGCTATGCCATAGCTTCAAATTTTGCCAAATTCAAAGCCACCCAAATCTCTTTAAATGACCTTAAACATACCAGCCTTTAAGTTCTCAACCCCAAAAATTATTCTTATCTAGTGTTTTGGGGCACATTAACTGAAAAGAAAGACCTTATTGCCCTTAAGAAAACTTGAGTTACGACCAACCTATTTTTTTCTTATGAAGTGACATGAACTCTTTGACACATTAAACAAGATAATTTCACATGAATCTTTTCTTAAATTAACCTACATTAGGGGTAGTTTGTTAAGATGAGGCATCTTTTCTTAAATTGTAGTGTATGGTGTGCAAAAAAACATAAAAAAGGAAAAGAAATTTTGATTGTCATCATGCACTTAAGGCATTTGAATGAATCCAAAAATAAAAAGATCTCAACGAATTTATGAAGAGACCAAGGATAGAAAACTAGAGAGTTTAAAGGAAGTTAGAAAGACTAGGAAAATTTCAATAAAAAACATTTTGAAAAAAAAAAGAAAAAAATTTTCAAAACTTTTTTTTCTTAAAAAATTACTCTTTAGATTTGAATAACTATTCTTAAGAGGATAAATGACCATTTTTCATGACTTTTTCACAAATGTTGAAATTTATCCTTTGCTATCCCTTTGAGCCAGATAAATTATTTTTTTCTAAATAAACCCTAACCAAGGATCATCTTCCACATTAAGGCTAAAAAAAGATGTATTTATGGTTAAGCATGGTGAAGGCCAAGAAAGAACCTTATATGTTGGGTAAAAATGTCTAATAAAAGGTTCCCAAAATTTTGAATTCATTCAAAAAAAAGAAAAGAAAGAGTTAAAGAACTAGAAAATAAAAAGTGAGAAAGAAAATGAAAGAAAAAATAAAAGGAAAAAATTAAAAAGAATAAAAGAAATAACAAAAGAAAAGAACGAACAGAAAGGGAAAAAAAAGAAATAAAATGATTGAGTGAACAATATGGGAAAATGAAAGGAGAAATGCCCCAAAGTGAATCCTTTAAATAAGAAAGAATGATCATTGGTTTGATCACCTTTAAACACTTATTTAAGCTTATCTATTTCTTTCCTTGAAAACCTTGAGCTATGGACTACGTGACGTCTTTTGAAAAGTTCATATTAAATCAACCAAAAATGCTTAAAAATGAAGAGCTTCTCTTTAAGGAATGCCCATAAAACTTATGAACCTTTTTTGTCTTCCTTTATTAGGTAATTACCCGTTTAGACCATTAACTTATTTTGGATGAGTTTGAATTTTTAAGTTCATGGTATAATAATAAAAAACAAGACCAAAGAAGGAAAAAAAAAAAGAAAAAATAAATGTGGCTCTAGCGTGAAACCTTACAAAAGGGTAGGTTAGAGCAAATCTCGAAGGCTTTGAAGCTACTCTTGATATTAAGTAAGACAGATGTTAACCAAAAGTAACCTAGACTCTTTGAAATATCCAAAAATATTAAGGTCCCAAAAGTTTGAAATGCATAAAAAGGGACTCATATTGAAAATTTAAGCCCATTTTCCATTCTAAAATAGCTTTGCAAAATCTTAAGCCCATTTTGCCTAGCCTGGATATTTATCATAATGCTATATTTAAAGATTAAAAAAATTGTCACAATGTCTAGTTTTCAAAAAATTCATACCTTTTAAAAGTATATGTTTCTTTTGTGAGCCTAAAGGAATAAGTATACATCTATTTTGTTCATTTCAAGTGGTGAAGCCTTTTTAAATGAACTAAAAACTTGATGAGCTAAACTGCTTAACCCAATTAGTAAATTGTCATCTCTTTTATAGGGAGCACCAATTTTCAAGAAACTCCAAATCATACTTGTTGGGATATTTCACTATCTTTTATCATGGAATATAATTATGTGGGGCAATTTTGTTGATTATTTTAAAAAATTTTTAATGACTAGTTTTCATTAAAAAAAATGTTTCCCATTGAAGAATAAGCATTTTTCAAAAAAGATAGATTCTTTTATGCACTCAATGAGTAGGAGGAATACAATTTTTTATCTTTTTTTATTTTTACATGGTGCATATATTAAGTTTTAAGTGATCATATGCAAGCAGTATGTTAGAACCAATGATGGAAATGAAAAGGATAGAATAATTGAGAGTTAAAACAAAAAAAAAGTTGGGAAGTATTTTTGAAAGAAAAAGATAGTAAAGATACAAGGAGAAAGATAGGTAAAAAAAAAGGACATGAGAAAATGGAAAATGAGACCCTTTTAACACGAAGTTTAACGGCTAATTTGATAAGCAAAAAGAAATCAGTAGAATTAAAATCTAAAAAATGAAAAGAAAAAAGGAGTCCTAGCACTTACAACTTTGTAGAGCATTTGCATAATGTAAAATGAACGTACATTTCCTTCATGGCAAGGATATTTATATGTGCATCTTCATATTTGCATTTGCATTATGAGAAAAGTATTTACACTTGCATCATTACAAGATGCATCATTAAGATAAAAATTTACATTTGCATAATTGCATGGAGCATTTACATAAGGAAAAAGACATTTGCATTTGTATCATGGAAAATATAATTGCATTTTAATCACTAGGAAAGAATTTTTCATTTGTAATCATCTGCATTCGTGTAGAGATATTCACATTTTCACCATTTATCATGAGATCAAATATTTGCATCATAATTGCATTTGTAATTTTGCAAACATTAAGGAAAAAAATAAGAAATATAGACATTCTTTTAGGTTTTGGGAAAAAATAAAAGCAAAAAAAAGATTATTAAGGAAAATTTATATCAAGGAAAAAACAAAAGAGAAATAAGAGTTTATCAAGAGAGAAACAAAAAAAATAGAAAGAAAAAAAGAAACTAAAAGCATAGATGAAAGAAAAAGAAAAAAACTTAGTCTAAGAAAAAGGAAAAGTTACCAAAAAAATTAGAAAAAAATACATGATACTTAGGGAATAAGAAGAATGATGAGAGTTTTTCTTAAAACAAAAATGTTGAGAGTTTTTTAAAAAAATAATATTTTAAAGATAATATCCATCGATGAGATTTACCCTAATTTAGCTACCGCCTAGGAAGATTTAAGCCTTATTTAGTTGGCATCGATGAGAAATAAGCCTAGTCTAGTTAGCACCAATGAGAATTAAGCTCAGTTTATCTAGCACCAATGAGATTTAAGCCTAATTTAGCTAGTACCCAAATTTTAAGATAATTTAACTAGCATTGATAAGATTTAAATCTAGTTTAGTTGGCACCCATGAGATTTTTTTTATGCCTAATCTAGCTAGTACCAAGATTAGATTATTAAACCTAGTGAAGTTGGCACTAGTTAGGACTAGTTTTTTTTTTTTTTTGTAGTGATATCCAAAGACATTTGTATCTTTTCTCAGTGGTCATATTTGAGTTTCAAGAAATCTTAAAAGTTGAACATTTCATTCCTTGGAAAAGCAAATTGTCATAAAACGATTTGTAAGAACTTTGGGCATAATCTCTAAGTCTTCCAAACAAGATTTATAAGTCTTTTTAGCTGAATCTATTTTAGTTTTGAGATTTATAAGAGCTCCAAGCATAATCTCCATGTTCTTTAGGTAAGATTCGTAATGCTTTTAAGCAAGAAAATTGATGAGAATTTTAAGACATTCAAGATGAAAATATTTTCAAGACCTTTGGGCATTAAGATGAGAAATTTATTCCCAAGACATTCGGGTAAATATAAGAAAGATTCATATGTCCTCTAGGCAATATATTTTAAATTTTTAAAGTTGTAAAGTCTTTGTTTAGAAGGGCATTCATAGCTTTTGAGATTTATAAGACTTTTGAGCATAATCACTAAGTCTTTTGGGCAAGATTCATAAATCTTCCAAGCTGAATCTATTTATGTGTTGAGATTTGTAAGATCTCCGAGCAACATATCCAAGTCCTCCAAGCAAGTTTCATAACAATTTTAAGAAAGGGAAATGTTGAGAACTTTTAAGATATTCAAGATGAGAAAATTTTAAAGACCTCCAGGCATCAAAATGATAAATTTGTTGCTAAGACCTCCAGGTAAAGATTAGAATGATTTGTAAGTCCTTCAAGCATAATTTTTAAGACCTCCAAGCAAAGATTATAATGATTTGTAAGTAAACCTATTCAAAGGTCGAGTTACCTGCCCAAGTTTGGATGCTTGCCTAAGTTTTTAGAGTGCTTGGAAAAAAAATTAAAGCTCACTAAATGGGCTTAGGCATAATTTTTAAGCTTATTTAAATTTTGGGCTTGGCCTTAGGCAAAAGATTTAAAGCCCGAGCCCAGCCTAGCCCAAATTCGCATTTATATAAATTTATATATATATATATATATTATATAAATTAATTGACATAGATATTAAAAATATAAATATAAATTTTATTAAACTTAATTTTTATTTTTAATTTATAAATATGTGAATTGAATATAATCCCATTAAACTTAATTTAATTATTTTTTTTATTTTTATTATATAAATTAAGTTTAATGGATGAGTTTGGGATTTTTTTTTAATTTGGGTTAGGTGGAAAATTTTTGAGGCCCAACTTTTGAATTGGGCTAGACTAGGGTAAATATATAAGCTATTAATACCAAACATGAGCTCAATCTAAACTTAACCCAGCTTGGCCATGAACACCTCTATTCGTAAGTTTTCTAGGCAAAATATTTTAAATTTTTAAAGTTGTGAAGCCTCTAATGAGAAGAACATTCATAGGTGTCAAAATTTGTAAGATTTTAGGGTAAGATTCATAAGTCTTCCAAGTAGAATCTGTTTTAGTATCAAGATTTGTAAGACTTTCGAGCATAATCTCTTATTCCTTCATGCAAGATTTAGAAGTCTTCTGAGTAAAATCTATTTTAGTGTTGAGATTGTAAGATCTCTAGGCATAATCTCTAAGTCTATAGGCAACATTCATAAGTTTTTCAAGCTAAGTTTATTTTAGTATCGAGATTTATAAGATATCTGGGTATAATCTCTAAGTCCTCCAAGCATAATGCTTTAAATTTTAAATTCTTAAAACCTTTTCAAAGTTAAGATTTAACTTCTATTTAGGACAAGCCTTTCAAAAAGGAAATTTTTGAAATTTTCAAAACATCTAATAATTGTCTAAAAAAAAACCTTAAAGCCTTAATCTTAGACAAATTAATGGTTTTATCTTTGCATTATTTTTTATTTTTAAAAATATGCAAAGAAAGGTAGCTATAGACATCTAATTTTATTTGGGAAAATTCTAGCCAATTGTGAACCTTTTAAAGTCATGCCTAATTTATGACCAATATTTCCTTAAGATTGACAAAATTTCAAAACTAAATTTTAGATCAAGTTAACATAAATGCCTCATGGGCAAATTTGGTCAAATAAAGTCAAATCTAGACAAACTCGGGTCAACTCGTAGAATTCACAAATGAATAGGATTATTAAGATGTGAGATTAACAATTTTGTGATTTTGATGAACTAAAAGCCATAATCGCACCTCAAAAAGGTTGAATTACTTAAATGTCCTTTAAGGGTATCTTTGTAATGTGACATTTCCTAGGTTAGTTTTTCATGAAAAGTTTTAGATCATATTTTGATACTATTTTATGATTTTTAATACATTAAAAATCCTGATCGCATCTTTGAAGGTTTGAAATTATTAAAATGCCCTTAGGGGTATTTTTATAATTTGGCCTTCTCAAAGTTGATTTTTTATGAAAAGCTCCAGATCATGTTTTGATATTATTTCATGATTTTTTATGCTTTAAAAACCCCAATCGTACCTTGAAAAGGTTAAAATTACTAAAATACCCTTTTTTAGGTATTTTCATAATTTAACCTTCCTGAGGTTGGCTTTTTACAACAAGTTCTAAATCATAGTTAGATATTGTTTTATGAATTTTGGTGTATTAAAAACATAATTACAAATGTGGGATTATATGCCTTTAAGAAAATCATGCAAAAAGGATAAAAATACTAATTGGGGCAAAATAGCATTTTCTCATCAACTCAATGGCACTAAGAGCCGCATTTTGTGCTAAATTCATTCCGGAGCGATTGATTTTTCAAAGGTTTAAATCTTAGGGTCAAAGTGGTTGCTTGATCATTAGGCTTAAAGAGAAAAAGAAAGGTTATAATAGCCATTAGATGGAGAATTGATCATAGGATTGAAAAGCTTTTCCTTGGCCTTTAAATTCATCACAGAGGGCTGGAAATGGAGAGGAGGAGATAGGAAGGAAAGTGGCATGAAAGGTAGTAAAAGGGAAGGAAAAAGAGAAAAAATACAAGATAGCTTGGAAGGTATAATTCTCTCATCACTGCCATCCATTTTCATTCAAGTTCCATATTCATCCATATAGTTTTCTTTTAATTTTTTAATTTTTTTAGAAGAAATAACTCTCCCTATAGTTTTTTTCTTCCATATTTCCATCTATGATTCAATAAACTCAACTAACAAAACCAATGGTATGGTTTGAACTAAAGTGAATAAAAAATTAGCCATAAATCCATCATGGAAGTTTTTCCATAACTTGGTTGAACCTTCCCTTGGTTGTTTCTTGTATATTGCTTGCTTGGATTGATGTATTATGTTGTGATTATGGTTGTATTGATGGTTATTTTTATGATAGGATACTACTTTGATGAGCTGTGTTGGTTGTTTGGTAAGTAAGAATGTTTCTAATAATTTTTTTCTTAGTTGTTTCTTGTATGTTTGATGAAAATCTTTTAATAATTAAAGACCTTTATAAGGTAGTTTTTCAAGTGTTTGATGCATGTCTTAGCTAAAGGAAATGAAGGAACGATTGTGGATGGGCCATGGGAAGCTTTTGATCTAGCACCCATATTGCTTGGCTGAGACTTCCAACTCATTTCTTAGCCAAGAAGTTGACATTTCATGCTTGTTTGTTTTTAATTCTACTTAGATTTGCATGTTTTCTATTTTTTTGATAAAATTTTCAAAAAATAAAAATGTCAAATATGTGAATAGTTTTAGTAGGATTCAGCCTTGTTTTCATATGTTTGTGTGGAACGAAAATGGTGGATACATAATTTTACATGATTAGCCAACTCAAGGAATGCTCAAATGGCCATTAAGGTTTTGGTTCAAACTTATCCATGGCTTGGTCAAACCTTGGTACTTCCCATGTCCCTTGGAATTTGATTCTTTTTTAGTTAGGTTTTTGCATGCATAGTTAGTTTATGAAGTGTTTGTGAATTTTCTTTAAGTTTTGGTTTTGCCATGTAGTTGCAGTTCATGCATTAAATGTTATATTTTCATTAATACCTATGTTTATTTATTTTGTCACATACATTATTCATGCAAACCCATCAAACCCCAAACTTAAACCTTAAACCCTAAACTTAAACTCAAATCCTCAAACCTTAAACTCAAACACAAACACTAAAACTAAATCCTCAAACCCTAATCTTAAACCCAAACTAACCTTAAACCCTTAGACTATAAACCAACACCAACCCTAAAACTGAACCTAAACCTACCCCAAATCAAGCCCAACCCTAAACCTACCCCAAACTGAGCCCAAACCCTAAGAAAACTCTAAACCAAACACTAAACTAACCTAAACACTAAACCAACCCCTAAACCAATCCATAAATCGAACCCAAACCCCAAACCTAACCAAAACTTGAATCAAACTTAGACCCTAAACCCAAACTAGACCTAAACTCTAAACCAAATCCTTTAACTCAACTCTTAGACCCTAAACCAAACTAGGGTTGAGCAAATAGTCAATTCAACTAATTCATTTGTAAAAATCTAAAAAGTATTTTAATCGAATTAATCTATGCAAAAATTTAACTGACCAATTAAAGGATTAAAAATTAACATAAACCAAATCAACTTAAGTTGGTTGATTTAGTCAGTTTGTTCTATTTTTTTTCATTTTACAAATAAAATTATAGAAAAAAAAAGATTAAAAACACATTAGGTAGCATAAGTGAAGATGAAAATTACTAAATAAGTAACTGGAACAAATTAAGCAAAAACACTTAAATAAGAGTATAATCTAAATAAAAAAGTTGTGTGAAAATGTGATGCTTCATATCTAAAAACTAAACTCATCCAAAAGATTTAAAATCTAATATCTAAGGCATTCAAATACTGACAGAAAAGTGATCAAATTTAAACAAAACATAGTTTCCTAAGATTTTCAAAAGAAATCTAAGAAAAAAGAAAATAATAAACACATAGTTTCAGTGAAAAAAAAAAAAGAAAAAGAAGTGGAAAATCATATCTAAGAAAATGTCAAAAGAAATCTAAGTAGATTTAAGTCAACACACTTTTAGTGTATACTAAGCAGATTTCGAGACTACCAAGCAAATTTTAAGTAAAGGAAACAGGTAAAGCACACACTAGCTTTCGCTTTGGTGTGGTAGCTTCGAGCATCATTAGTGGTGGCTTCCGGCATACTTGTGAGAGGTGAAAGGAGATGTGAATGCCTTTGGTATGCTAGAGTTTGTGCAATAGTGAAAGAGGCAAAATGAAGAGAGAGAGTGAAAGAATAGTAGAATACGGATTTCAGATTTTGGGGTTTCATAAATGGGTAAATGGGTATTTTTATTAAATATTTAATTATTAAAAGTTAATTTTTTTTTATCAATTTGGTTTGTAAAATTCAAAACTACAAACCAATAAACTAAACTGACTAAATTGATCCCAAAATCAATTTAACCAATTAAACTAAAAAAATTGATCGAATTTAATTGAATTATAAGTTTTAAGTCAATTTAGTCAATTTAAACTGACCATTTGTTCTTCCCCAAACTGAACCCAAACTCCCAACCAAACCTTAAATCTTATACCAAACTTGAATCCCAAACTGAGCTTCATATTCCTCAATCAAAACCTCAAACCAATCCCTAAACCAAGCTTAAACCCTAAAAGCCAAACCTATACCCATTTTCATGTAATCGTATTTCATGTCAATAAATTGTTATATGCTAACATTTTTGAATTGTTATTGCATTCATGCATTTATATTTGTCTTTCTTTATTTGATTATCTTGCATATATATCATGATATTCATGCATATTACTCACATGTTTCATGAATAAAGAGTTTTAAAAAAATGTTTCAAAAGAAAAATAAATAAAATAAGGTAATATCTCAAGTAAAAATAACCCTTAAGATATAGCCTAAATATAGGGAGATTATCAATGGTTGTTATTTATGCCAAAGTTATCTTAGTTTTGTAGGGTATTTTGAAAACTCCTAAAGTTAGGGACATCTTTGAAATTCTTAGGGGAACAAGAGAGGTGTTTTGATACTTAGGATGTTTTATCTTAATCCAAAATAATCAATCTTTTTTTTTTCAAGATTTCAAATGAAATAAAATAATTTGTTTATAAAACATAAAATTCAAAGTGATTTGTTTTCAAGAAATAATTTTGGAAGAAATAAAAAAAATTTAAAGAATTAATTTGTAAACACTAAAGTTAGGATCATTTTTACAAAAACTCAAGGATAACATGCAATCAATTGGTACATTTTTTCAAAGGGAACTATAAAGGTGCTAATCCTTCTGTACGCGTAACCAAACTCCTAAATCCAACTTTATTTTTGTCAACCAAAATATATTTTTAATAAACTTTAAACTCATTTTAATATTTTATTCAAAAGATAAATTTTTAAGTGACCAATCACACCTTAAAAAAGATTGATGGTGACTCTTGAATTTTGATACTTTTCAAAATTATTTTATTTTTCCATATCCTGTAGTCGAGTTTTCAGACCCGTACATTGTGACATTTACAAGATTTTCTTATAGCATGCTAAGGTTTCTCTTACTTCGCTCTTCTACAATTGTTTATTGGGCATGTTCACCAAAAATATCTCCCATTTTTTGGTTATTAGTTTTTACACTAGCATACACAATTCCTTCCCTTTTTATCTCATCTTTAATTCTACCTATAGCAAATAGTAAATCTACAAACTCAAAAGAAGTATTGGTAATCAACCTATCATAATAGGTAGAAGGAAGGGTATCCACAAACAAGGAATTCAACTTCCTATTAGTAAGTGGTGGTCATACTTTCAATGCTATCTCATTTCATCTAGCAGCTTATTCTTTGTAATTTTCATTGGGGCTTCTTTTAATGTTTTAAAAGGACAATTAGGCTGGGACCATCTCGAACATATGCTACTACCACTTTAAAAATACTTAAGATAAATCCCTTTAAGTACAAATATGGCTACTTTCTAGTCTATAATACCAATTATCTGCTAAACTAGTTAAGTTTTCTTGAAAGACATGAATGAGTAATTTTTCATTAAGAGCATATCCAACCATTTTATGATAGTATCGAGCCAAATATGTTTTAAGGCATTCAGTCCATCATATTTTCCTAACATCAAAACATTGAACTTAAGTAGAATGACCACATCAGGAACCAACCAAAATTTTTTTGCATCACAAGATTTCATCCCCACCTTCAATAGCTTGAATACTTTTTTCAAAGAGGCTATACCTTTTTTGTATATTTGGATCCCATGCCATTTTTAATGGGTTTTCCCCTAAGGGTCTTAATCTAGAATGCCGATGGGATCAAAAAAATTGTCCCTTAAATTAGGCATGATTCTAAATGAGTCACATTGAAAGTTTATTCATGAAAATTGCTAGGTCGTTAGAGTTGATTATTTCCTTAAGCAAAAAGTTCCTTCATAGTCTTTTTCATTTATCCTATACCTTCTATCTCATGTGATATCATATTTTGTTCTCATTTCGTTTAATCTATCTAGGCTATATAACCCCTATCAATTTGATGTTCTCCTTATCCTAAGATAAAACTACCAAGATTAATCCCAAATAAACTCATTTTCTCTATAGGGCATATATAAATTGAATTCTATTAAATGAATATATGAATGAATGAATGACAAAGCTCCTCGATAACATGCACACAAATAGGAACAAAAATAAGAGTTAGAGAAATTCAATATCATAATCCATACATCCTAATTCAAAAAGACAACACCATATTTTATAACATTTAAAACAAAAGATCATTCTTCTTAAACATTTACAAAATAGAAGAATTTAGAAACTATTTTTATGTAAGCTAAAAAAACTTTTTACAGGAAAAAACCCCATCAACATTCACAAGCATCTAACCTTTTCTCATCATCCTTAGATCTCTAGCTTATTATTATCATTGGATCAAACCATTTTGCATCTATAAGTGCTTGCATCTTATGTTTGAAAACATCAAAATCTTTAATGGAATACCCTATATTTCCACTATCATATTCATATCTTGTATTCGAATTATACCATCTTAGGTATAGAAGCTTTAAAGGCTCTAAAGGCATAAAGGCAACAAGGTATTTCTAAACTAAATAGGAAAAAGCTTATCCATATGGGATGGAAATAATATCTAACTATGTATGTTTTTTCTTCTTAAGTGATTTTTAGGCAATAGATTGGTTAAGATCTTGAGTGTTTAAGGTTTAGACCTAGAGATTGGCTAAACAAGTCATTGGGGAATAGTAGGCTGAGGGTATAAACTTAGATGTGGAATCCTTGGAAACTGCATAAAGCCTGAGGGTTTAGTTTTAGGAATTTGAAAATAAGGTTGAAAATAGGCGTGATGAAGGTTTAAGTGCCAGTTTAGGTTTGACATAGTTTGTAAGGGTTGTATGAAACCTAGTGACTCTATTTTGGAAATTAAACTTTTAAGCTCAGTCATTTGTGTGGTCAAATCATTGTTCAAACCATTGAATGCCTTTGTATACTCAAAAAAGTGTTTATTAGCTTTTTAGCCAAGATGGTGATCCAATATAGGGGTGAATTAGATTTTTCTAAATTCTTCTTAAATAATAATTTCAAGATAATTGAATGAGAAATAAAATCAATAAGCATTTTTTATGAAAATATGATGCAATCAATAACAATTAATGAACCTAGAATCAAATATAAACAACAATAAATGTAAAGAGATAGAGATAGAAAAATCAAACATAATAATTTATAAAGGTTCAATCCTTCTCCATAAGGTACCTACGTCATCTCTTCTTAGTTATCCACATTAAAGTTTCAATCTACTAATTGAAGAAAAACTCTTGCAAGATATAAACCTATCTTGTACTATATCCCTATCTTTTTTTAAGGCTTAGATAGCAACCTCTACCTTTACAATATCAAGAGGATACCTCACCTCTTACTTAACCTAAATGATTTTTGCAAACTAAAATACCTCTTAAGGTTGAGTGTTTGCCTAATGAAATACAAAGAAATTTGATGAATGAACAACACAATATAGCTTGGATATAACAAATACAAAAGATATGGATTTTAAGCTCTAACAACTCTTGATTCTTTGAGAAAATAAAAATATAACTTGTTAGTTCTTGCTCTCCTAATTCATTAACCTTTTTGGTGGGTTGGAATGCTTAATTTATAGAGGAATTGAGGAAATAGTCATTGGAAATGGTTTGGAGTTGAAAATACCCATTGAAGGCTTGAAAAACTAGCCATTATGCACATCTTTAGGCTGGCCTGATTGATCCCTTCTTTGAGGGGATCGATTGGTTCATGTTTTGGAAAGCCATTTTATAATTAAAAATCATAACCTTATTGATCCCTTTAGGTAAGGGATCCATCTCGTCGAAGAGGTGATCGATCCCTTTTTGCCTTTTCAAAAAAAAAATGCTTTTGTAAGAAAAATCGATCAATCCATTACAAAATAAAATCAATTGGTTTAACCAGAGGATCGATTCGATCAAGCTGGGTGGTTGTCTCTTGTTTTGCTCTTTACTTACTAATTTGATCATATCTTGAGTTATATAATTCCAAATCAAAAACTGTTTAAAGATTTAGAAACTAGACTTAAAGGGTTTTCTATGCATATAAAGTTCATCACCAAATTCATTGAATATGAATTATAGTGAATTTTTAAATCTAAACTTTATGCAATTTTTAGACAACTACAAAGTGTCTAGTAAAAATTTTAATTTTTTTCTTAGAAAATTTGGATTTGGATTTTGTTTAATCCATTAGAAAGTAGACTCAAAGTGCTTTCCAACCATATAAAATTCAAATATTAAAACTTTGTGAATTAATAAAAAAAAAAAGTAGTTTAGTGTAAGAACACATTATTTATTTAGTACCAAAAATAATAAAACTTAAAAACATGTACTAAATAAATCTTTTTCAAAATTTTATTCAAGCTATTTAGCTTAATGTTTTGTCATTTCAAAATAAGGATCAATTCAAGGCTAGTAGTGTTATACCTAGCAAGAATTAATTGATCACGACTTCATGAGTTTTTGAAACTTGATTATGCTGAAATTGGTAAAGACCCTTAAGAAGGAACCAAATTAACTTAACTGAATTTGTCAACTTGGTGAGCTATTTTTCAACTCTCAAATATCATGCCCAAATTTCTCTTAATTTTATGCTAAAGTAGTAATTCGTGCCTCCAATTGATCCTTCATATTTCCAACTTTTGATGTGAATAAAAAAAATGTTTACCTTCTTATGGAATTTAGGACAAAAATAAAAGTAAAATTAAACTAAGCTTGCATAATAATAAATATGCATGATATGTCTATGGATGCATGATGCAATGATAATTGATGCAAGAGAATGTCACAAAACACAAAGTGCTTAAAACAATAAATTTTCATAAGTATAAGGTTCAAATAATAAAAATCACATCACCAGTAAATGTGTATGTAAGAAACGCAATGTCTTGTTGATGGTGAGATATGTTCACATGAAATGCAATTCATACAATGCAAGTTTTATTAAAATATATTATTCATGAATCCCTATGCATGAAACACAATAACATACTATATGAGTAATAAGATATATGCATATGACTAAGAAAACATAGTTATACGAAATGTACTGACATATTAAATGCATGAGGAGATATTTTTACATGAAATGTAATGCATGCAATCACGTTATTTGTGAATGTGAAATATGATTAAATGAAAAAGAATCAAATAGCATGAAATACAAGTAGTAAAATAAAAACATTTAAAGTAAAAAATTTATTTTTCTTTGTCAGAGGGGAAAAACACATGAAACGACAATAATTCAAATATTTCTTAAATGAAAGAAAGATGATTTTGTTTTTTGTTGAAGAAATAAAAAGACCCAAAAAGTTTAAGTATTTTTTCCAAAAACAAAGAGATTAGCTATAATCATGTTCTTAAAGAGCAAGCGAAATGAAATATAATTTTATTATTAAAAATGTAAAATTTTTGAAAAAAAAAATTCACTTTCTTTTTTGTAAGCACAAAAGTTTAAAAAAACATTTTTTATGGAAACTTGAAAGAAAAAAAGTTATAAAAAATACTAATCTTGCACATGCATAAGACGAATTAGTTTAAATTAAACAACATTCTAAAAAGCTTTTTATTAAAAGTTTTTCATATTATTATCCTAAGGAAAAAAATGATATATCAAATTGTCCCCTTATGTGTTTTAATTCGAGTAATTGCTACAAAAAGAATTAGCATGGCTCTACCAAGGGCTGGCTTCTTAGGTTTCCCTATATGTTAGTTTGGATTTACACTCACCTAAATGGTTCCCATCTTCATTGGCATCTATACAAGACTAGTAAGGCACTCTGATCCTCACCCATTATAGTCTACAAATGAAAATAGCTCAATTTGTGTAGGAGTATTTTATTTGCCATTACAGAGGTTATCACCTCACAAGAGCATAGGTACTTTACTCTCTCCTAAAAGGGTTGAAACATGGGTCTATAATTCATGCATGACATGAATGTGCCATTATGTTAATGAGAGAACATAACATTAGAACTCCAATCTCAAATGCCTTACAATTTATTAAGAATAATATATACAAGACATAAAATGATAAATGACATAATTAAATTGAAATGCATGTGATTTTTTTTTTACTTTTTATAATTATTGTTACATAAAAAATCAAAATCAAAGAAATTAAAATTAAATACCAATTAAGACCATTAAATCAAACTTAAGGATAACACATATTTAATTTTGACCTAACTCTAAAAAAAAATTTGTGTCCCAATAGAATCTTTAAGCTGTCATAATAGTTTTTTATAATTTTTCATGTTTATATGCATTTTTTAAATTTAATAATTCTTTAATTTAAAATTTTTTAACACTAATCTTTTTATTACTTAAAAAATATTTATTCTAGGGATTTGAAACAAAAATATGCCTTAATAAATAAATAATTTGAAAATAAAAAATGAAAAAAAAAATTACCCAAAACGATTTGTTCAACATTGTTCAAAGGTTCAAGGGGCAGTTTAGTCAGTTCTACATGGTTTAAGGCAATTTTTTATGTCCTGGAATGGTTTTGAGGTGATTTAAACCATATTGGATTGGTTCAATGGTGGTTAAGACCATTTTTCCTTTGGCTTGGAATCGTTCACAACTAGTTGGCCTGGATTTATTTAAGTATTTGGTTGTTATGTGACTTTGGGTTGGGCATGTGGACCATTGGCTCGAGTCCATATGTAGATCTTTCCCTCTTTTCTACTTTATAAAAGTTAATTTTCTTCAAATCATTTTAGCTTATTCTTCCAAAAAAAAAAAAAAAAAAAACACACCCTCAAATTTCAAAAAACTAGTCTTCCTTTTTTTCAGATATCGATGCTCTATCATCGTTTATAGTTGTTGCCTCCACCTTCAACCGCTACTTATCGACATTAAAAAAATTCCCAAAACTGTAAAAAATCCCTCTCCTTCTTCTCTTTCAATCTGATGGTTTAGATTTCTCTAAAAAACCTTCTTTTTTCATAAAAAGTTAAAGAAAGCCAATCTAAAAAACTTAAATCTACCACCGTCATCCTCTCTTATGAGCACCAAAATTTGACCAAGTCTTCATTCTATTATTCACTGGCTGTCCACCATTAGGATACCCTAAAATCCATCCAAAAACTTTAAACCTCAAATTACTGATTGTGAACCATTTCTTTACCTCTTCTTTTTTTTTTTGTTTGATTATTGCTTTCTTACTATAGAAATAAGGCTATGTTTTTTTTTTTTTGTTTTAATTTTTAAAGAAAAATAAAAGGATTGTTTTTGTTTGAGGTTGTTTGAGTGTTTAAGTTATTGGCAATGGTATTGGGGCTGAATGGTGGCTCTTGATAGTGTTGAATTTGGTGGTGGCAATGATGTGCTAGATTTATGTAATAGTGGTTTTTGGGTTCTATTGTGGGTGGGGGGAATGGGACCTTTTTAGTTAACAATGGTGGTTCAAAAGGGGATGGTTATTTGTGGTGCTCGGCAAAGAAGGAAAGCTATGATGAATAGTGCAATTATGGGATAATTGTTGAAAGTGTAAAGTTTGTATGTGTGTGTGTATGCTAGTAGTTGGTGGTAGTGGAGGGCATGGTTTAACTTGGTCATTGGGTTGGCGATGATTGGCTTTGAATGTCAAAAATAATGGTGGGTAGTCTAAGGTATGGTAGTTAAAGGTGGATCAGAAGCCTCTAGCATATGAAGTCTTGGCTAGACAGTAGACATTTAAGATTTTTTTCTATGAAAATTGGCTTCCCCTCTTTGTTGTATGTCTTCCTTTCAATTCTTGTAGCCATAATTCCTACAAGACATCAAAATTAGATTCTTTGCAGAACTATAACAACATAATGCTACAGTTAGGACTTTGTAGCTTATTTAATATAGGAGAAGCTGAAAGTAATAGATGTGTAAACATCTATTTTGTGCAAAAAAAAACAGATATTATGTCAAAATAAATTTGAATTGATTCTGATTTTATTCGGGTCCATTCAAGAATATTAATTAAGTTCATCAAATCATTTTCATAATGGAATTTTTAAATTTTTATTTTAAATTTTCATTATTATTTTTATTTTTATTATCATTATTATTAAATGTATTTTTTTCCTTTTTCTTTTTTCTTTTTTCTTTTCTTTTCTTTTCTTCTCTCTTTCTTTTTTTATTTTCCTCCATTCTCCGAAGTTTTTGGTGCATTTATTGCATTGAATTCCAGCAACCCTTACCACTACCTAATTTTGTGGCACCAAAATTGGTTATCAAAACCATTGTTTAAGCATCAAAGTCACCTATGACGCTCTATAAATGAAGCCTTCAAACATTAAAAAAAAAAAAACTAAGGAATAATCATCCAACAACACTGCCAAACTCATTACAGCCCGTTTCCTACTTTTGTGATCACACTGCCATTACCAAAACTACTAAAAATCCCATAACCAAAAATTTTTTTTAAACAAAAAAAAAAGATATGATGCCAACCAAAAAAATTTCAAACCAAATATTACTCAAAAAAATTTTCAAACTAAAATCCACTAAAGCTTGCTTTGCAAATCCCTTTTTTTTTTTTTTTATAGTTTTTCACCACCAAAAAGATATCACCACATCCCCGAAAAGAACCAGCAATAAAAACAAAAAAAAAGGAAAAGTTTTTTAGCCGAAACTTTGAAAGCCGATTTGGGTTTTTTGGAAGCATTCTTGAAGAAAACGAAGCTTAAAACTAGAAAAAAAAGGTTGAAAAGAATTTTTTGGTGTTTTTGGGAATTTTTTATCACTGGCGATGAAAACTAATGACGAAGGAAACAATGGTTTGCAAGGTGACCCATCATCAAATCATAGAATTTAAGTGGCCGGCTAGGTTTAGAAAGAAACCTTTCTCTTAGAGAGAAAGAGAAAAGAAAAAGAGAAATAAAAGAAAAAAACTTTTGACTTTTGTAGCAAAAAATATTTTTAAAAGCATCATTTTAGGCCACAAGATCCACATGTCAACTTAAGACCTAACTCGCAATCCGTGCACCCAACTCAAAAACCAATTCTTTTTAAGTTAAACCAAACCAAACCAACTCAATCTAGGTTAAATCAGCTTGAATTGCTCAAAATTGCATTGAACCACTAAGAACTACTCCAAATAGGTCCAAGCTAGCTAAATCACACCAAACTAACTAATTGCCCTCAGACTTTTGTCTAACTATGACTAGAGGCTTTTTTTGTTTTTTTTTATTTTTTTGGTAAATATAAATATATATTTATGTCTTTTTTTATGATTTTTTATTTTATTTTTGTGTGAACTTTGATAAAGAAAATGAAATAAATGGTGAAAAATATTTAAGAAAAATAAAATATTTTTCATTGAAATTTATTTAAATAATTAAAATAATAAATTTAGAAAAAGGTTGAAATATCACTTTTTCTAAATACTTTTAAACAAAAGAATAAAAAATTAAAAAAATTGTTTTTAAAAATGCTAATGAATAAGTTGAAATATCAATTTTTTATTAAAATAAAATTTTGGGAATATTTAGGAAAAAGTTGAAAAATCAATTTTTTTCTAAATTCTTTAAGAATAAAATAAAATAAAATATTTAAAAAATGTGAAGGAAAATTTTGAAATATCAATTTTTCCTTAAAATGAAATTTAAAAATATTTTAAAAAATTGAAATATTATTTTTTCTTACAATTCTCCAATAATAACATAAAATAAAATAAACAAAACTAATTAAGGAACAAGTTATTATAAACTTTTTTTATAATAGATTTTAAAAATAATGTTTAGGAAAAAATTGAAATATCAATTTTTCTTAAAAAAAATAAAAAATAAAATTTTTGGATTTTCCAATGATAAAATTACTAAAAAGTTGCAATAATAATTTCTACGTAATTTCTTAGGGAAGAAATTATTTTATAAATACTGCTAAAATATTAAAATATTTTAAAAAATCAAATATCAAAGATTTTAATAAAAAAAATAACTAATAAAAAATATTTTTAAATCTGATAACGAAATCTCTTCAAAGATGATATAAATCTCTTAAATACTCTTTTATGTAAGGAAATAGTCTTAAATTTCTGTTAAAATATTAGAGTAATTTAAGAATAATATCTATTATTAAATTCTTTAGAACTTTTTTTATAGAAATTTTATCAAACTTAATGAATAACACAAAATCAATTGATATCCTCTTTGGACGAACTTTATAAAGGTACTATAATTTTTTTTATATGTAACTGTACTCTTAAATCCAACTTTGATTTACAAATCAAAAGATTTTGTTAAATAAATCTTCATTAAGATTTATTTAAAAATAAAATTAATGGTCAATTACATAAAAAAAAAATTTGATAACAACTTTTAATTTTTACATCTAACGATTAAATTCTCAGACCGATGCGACATGATGTTTCATCAAGTTGTGCTAAAATAAAATGAAGTAAAACTTGATGCCAAAGCAAGCTATAGCAAATTGTGTGAACCGAAATTTTTGCTTTTTTTTTTAATTATTTTTTGAATTTTGTTTGTTTCTTAGTTTTTTTTAATTAATTTAAAAATTTGACAAAATAAACTTGGGTCTTATTATTAGTTTCAAATTTTTATTGGCCTTCAAGCTCTAGGATCCAGCTCGATTTCGGCTTTAAGTCAAATGAAATTGGACTCAGTTTTAAAAGTTGAATTTGAATTTAGACTCGTACAGTATTTAAACTTATAAATCCAAATAATTACATTTAAAATTGACCTAAATTAAATTAAATAGATCTTACCCAAACAAAATATCCAAGTACAATTAATTCAAAATAAAATCCAAATGAAATTAATTATGTAAATTCAATTAAAGTGCTTGAATAAACTCAAATTGAAACGTTCAAATCAAACATAAAAATTGACCAACAGTTTTGTCAGTCTCCATTTAGATATGCTAACCTTTCGACTAACAGCCTCTTAACACTATTTTGCAAATACTTAAGGTACAAAATTCCGCAAAAACCACAATTCAGGATAGTCTCAAACTTAATAACTTTTGAAAAAAAAATAAATATTCGCAAGTGATCAAAAATTAAGATCTTGATATAAAACACCTAGATTCGAACTAACACTGTCCTTTGTTGGTATATAAACCGTAAATCTGAAAAGTTCTAAAAAAAAATTAAAAAATAATCGTAAATCTCCTTGTAGGTTGATAGCTTGTCCTGGAGATTGAATGGCTCCTAAATTTTTTCCTGGCCAAAAAAGAAAATGTAGTTAAAAAAAAAAACCTTTGCCCACTGTTTTGATTTCCCAATTCGGGATTCCCAAAACTATTTGATGAAAAAGGAAGCATGATCACAAATGAAAGCTAGAGATTCATACTGAAAATATAAAGACGACTAAAAATCATTTACCTTAAAATGAGAATTTTGAAAATTGGAGGAGACAAGCCGAGACTTGAGATAAGAAAGCATTGATTTGGAGGCGAAACAAAGGTTTGCAGTAGTGTGGTTGCTTCATGGTGAGAGATGAGAGGTGAGAAGATTGGTGGCTACCGACGGTGAGTGGTGAGAGGACTGAACCGACTGCCGACCGATGCCTAGTGGCATCTGTGAGGACTGACCAGAGGGGAAGTCAAGTGGGTGTGACGAGCATCACTAGGAGGAAGGAAATTAGGAATTTAGATTTTCATTTTAGGGATTCAGTAAAAAAGAAAAAATAAAAGATAAAAGGGCTGAAAAACAGGGTTGAAAGAGTAATTATATATTTTAAATATTTAGTTATTTTAATTTTAAGTTTTTTGATTAATTTGGATTTAAAAATTCAACATCGAATTTCGGCTGCTAAAATCGAAAATCGAGTGCTAAACCAATTTAATATCTAAACTCAAAAAATCAAATCGATTTAATTAAGATGACAATTTAGATTGATTTTATTGATTTAAACCAATTTATGCTTGCTCTTAATTTATAAAGAAACAATTTTGTAAATATGGTTTTCTTTAATCTTTTATTTGATTAACATAATACTAATATATTTAAATTATATTTGATACATAAAAGAATAGATATAATACAATACTAATTATTTTATATTATATTTAATTTATATTTAAAGAAAATTATAAAATTATAAAAAAATTAATCATTGATATAAAATGATTTAATTTTTTTAAAATAAAAAATTTTATTTTTAATTTATAAAATTAAATTTACATATTTTATTATATCATTAAAATTTATATTAATAATTTTAATTTTTAAAAAAATAATTTTAATTAATAAATAAATTATCATATTCTAATCTTTAAACATATTAAACATAAAATAAAATAAAATTATTTAATCTAATTTTATTTATAATATCAAATTATTTTATATTATTATAATTTTATGTACCAAATTCATCTTTAATACATTGGAAAACCAACTTTCTGACAAATTGAAAAACAAATTAAGGTATGATATTGTTTGCGTAAGATTTGGGTGAAGTTTATTAATGATTCCAATAAGATTAAAATCGCACCGCTTGCAAGATCTATTTTAAAAACTTCTCCTTGATGAGTCAATAATTTCTTCATAAGCAATCGTTCATTAACGGAGCCGAACGAAAATCTAAACATATAGTTTGGGCCATGTATGCCTCAGAATATTTACCCAAAACATTGACTCTTAAAGATAAGCCCAGCTCACTATATGCTAGGAGTTTTAGATCATAAACATTGGCCCATCCCATTTTAAGCCTGGGAGAATCCTTTAAGGGCTGGACACACCGCAAACGTTGTTCCCAACTGTTCAAGGAGGAGCACACTTTATTGTTATTATTTTTTCTTTTTCTGGAGAAGATAAAAAGTTCAAAATCTTCACTTACCTGAAACAGGTCAAAAAGTGGAAAATATTATGTTATGGGACTTGAATTTCAAGCTTCCGCACATCACGCCGACAAATTGAACAGCTAAAGTTCTTCCTTTAACATTACTTAAAGAAATTATTTAATCACTGGAGTGTACCAAACCAAACATGTCTTTTCCAACTAATCATCTCATTTTATAAACCTTTGCCAGAGACTAAAAATGAGATTGATGATCATGAAGCTAAATATTGGTTTTCAGCGGTTCATAATTGATGCACTCTCAAAAATATGTGAATGATGATTTAAAGCCATAAATGCAAACGACATTTCGTTTCATGTGTCTACATTGCTCTTTAAGTGTTTGCAAATAGAGAAAGGCTCAAGTCTGGAAAATTATTTAAAATCAAAGGAATATTGTTAATTCCCATCTTCGGAGAACATTTGAACTCATCAAACATAATAATTTTCATTCATCAATTATAATACCAAATCATTCTATATGCATTTCTCAGTACTTCAAAAGAGAAAAAAAAAAAAAACAAAAACAAAAAAAAAGGAAAGATGTAGCATGTTACATAATTCCTTGTTCCTTGAATTATTATAGGGTAAGCTAAAGATAGCATGCCGATGTCAAAGCAATAATAATATTACTTTTTCTTTTTTATGCTAAGAAATGATTAAAAACGCTTACATGGTATACGCCCTTGACCTAGTTATATCTAAAAAAATCTTCTTGAATCAATCTGAACAAATCAGAAGAAAGAACTACAAGAATATTTGTTTCAAGCCTGCCTTCAAGTGCCACACCCACTAATGCCCTATTTGGATTACATTGCATCTCCAATGTAATACAATTCAAATGCATGCATTTGGATTGTATTTCATTGCTCTCAAACGCACTGCCCCCTTTAATTGGAAACAGGAAGGTAAAGGGTTCAGTTGAGTGGTCGAATGTTTAGTATAAAATTAAAAATGAAGAGGACTTTTAATTATGACAACTGATTATTTTTAGTGACATTGTTGATTGTTTTACCAAATTTCATCATCACCGTTGCATTTACTTTTAAATACATGTTAATTAATCAACCTAGAAATTAACTATCCTCTACCTCTATATAAGAGTAATCTTGAAAAAAAAAAAAAAAAAAAGGAAGAGGGGAGATTTCAGTTTCGACTTTTTGTCTTGTAGATACCTAACTTAACTGACAGGACCCCATTTTTCATTTCCCCACCACCCTTTGATGAAAAGCAAAAGAGAGAGGAGCCTGATTCAACAAAATCAAAGAAATTAAAATAAGCATGCACCTTTTTGACGGATGAGATCAAAACAAAGATTTTAGGTGCCGACATTCTCATGGAATGCACATGCTGTATGCGCTATTTGTTATCATTATTTTCTTCCCCGCATCTTTCGCTTTCCTTAATCCGCGCATAAGTGCCCGGTCATCAGCAGAGCAACTAAGTCTATAAAAGAACTTAATAAATATTGGAGCTTTCCATCAACTTAGAGTACTATACTATTACTATTTCCGCTTGCTCTATTTTCCTGATCATGGCTTCCCTTGCAAAGCACATTACTTTTTTCTTCCTTCTAGTGCTATCCTCCTCTGTCCAGATTCGAGCTAGGGAAAGCATGTTCTTTAGCAAGATCTTCCACCTTGGGGGCAAAATTTCTCCTCAAGAGGTACCTACACCATCTCCAGCACCAGCGCCGGCTAACTCTGAGGGCCAATTAGATCCTTATCATGGCCTTTATGGTCAGGGCTCTGGCATGTTCCCTCCTGTAAAGAAGACTGTCAGCACTAGCAACACTCCTACCACTTTCGAAAATGATCTTTTGGCTGAAGAACTTGCTGATGAAAAATATGAGACGGGCTATGAGAACAACAAATACAACAATAATGGCTACACCCTCAGCAACTACAACAGCAATGGCGACACAAGCAGCAACTACAACAACAATGGCTACACCCTCAGCAACTACAACAACAATGGCAACCCAAGCAGCTATAGAACCAATGTCTACAGCAGCAACTACAACAACAATGGTTATGAGACAGAGAGACAAGGAATGAGTGATACCAGATTTGTGGAGGGTGGTAAGTACTATTATGATGTGAAGAATGGGAACTATTATCCTAATGGATACGAGTCGTCAGGTAAGGAAACTACTAAAAATGAAGGTTACTACGGAAATACAGAGAACTCCAATGAGGTCAACCCCATGGAAGAGTACCAGGAGAGCCAAGAAGAGTATGTGCCATAGATATTGGCCATGACTCATGAATGAAAAAAGGGAAAAGAGTTTTGGATAGTGGATATATGTTTAAGATCTGGAAGACTAAGTTATGGAGTCTTGTATTCATGTTTTTATTTTCTATTCTCACTTGTGTTTGCACAATTTTTATGCTTTGCAAATCAGAAAGGATTGAAAACAATACAGTTTTAACACATTGGACTTGATTGTTGATTATCTTCCTCTAAGGGCTAAGTATTATGTTGTCCTGATTCAAATCAACAGAATCAATTGGGTTTGCCAAAATAGCCGAATCCAATAACCCCGAATTCATCATGTGGTAAATTTAATATTCTAAAAAATTCATTATTGTATAATTGATCAAAAGTTAAGCAAAAAATGACTGAAATTAATAAGAAAAAGAGGCATATATATGACTGCTATTAAAGCAACACCTAAGTTTAATGATTTATAAAGGCCAAGATCCATTCAATTCCCAATTGAAATTCACAACTTTGTGCAGGATGTTAAAGCATGCTTGATTTCAAGGGTAGGATTAACGGCTCGAGGGGTTAATCGTGCTCACAAACTGAATTAAATTAGTCAGACTTCTTATTCTAACAAAAAAACCCACACTTCCATGTGCCATCCATCTCATCATCAATGATTTACTTTTTGTTAATAAATTACATTAGCAAAATGTGAGCTACCATGCAAATCCCATTACATTACGTGCAATCTTTTTTCTTCATTCTCAAGCTACAGTTTTTTTATATAAAAAAATTATATTCCTTTTATTTTCAGCTTGTATTAAAATTTTGGTAATTATTTATAGATTTATTAATTTTAAACATGATATGATAATATGATAATAACAAAAAAATATAAAAGTGAGATATAAAAATTTTAACAAAAATAATATATGAATTTAATAAAAACTAAAAAATATATTTTATATTTAATATGTTAATATAAATTATAATATAATAATTTTTATATCTTACATGTTTAACATAAAATACATACTGTGCCAATACACCAATTAATATATTTAATTAGGCGAGTAAGCGATTTTGTGACTAAGAAACAAAAGACCACCAAATTAGACCTGAGGCGATCATGGGCCAGGAAGGGCCGAATTTAGACCAGATTATATTCTTCATGTTGTGAAGAGAAACCCCTTCCCCAAAGCCTGGCATGGTTTGAAGAGAAATGGTTAACTTGGGCCAAGAGAAGCTCCCTCTCATCATTTTAAAAGTTCAAATATATGAAGAATAAGTAAAAAACTCTAAATTAGCAAAAAAAAAAAAACAGTTCCGAAGTAAAATCTATATAAAGGGAAAAATAAATGCTCCGTTTTTTTGCATTTATGTAATAAAATAAATTATTAAAATATTTTACTGATTTAGATCAATTAATATATTATTAGAGTTGACGTTTAAAAATTGAGAGTTCAAAAAAATTTAAGCATATAATATTTTTTTCATAAAAAATATAATAGGACAAGAGGTTTTTTTTTTTAAGTAAATTAAATTTTCAAAAAAATATTAAAGTGTTTTAAAAATAATAATTGGGACCTTGTAAAAAAAGGGCCCAGGTGAGAGCGGTCCCAGGATGTTGCCCACGTTGATCCTATGTACTATTAAAAGATCCATGCAAATACCTGGTGAGCGTCTGGAATAAAAAATGGCGTGTGGGCCTACGGAATTTTACGACAGAATAGTATAGTCCGGTTCGGCCCAGTTTGCTCTTTTCAGTTAGGAGAGGACCAGTTTAAAAGGGAGACCCATGATGGATTGCTTGGGGAGAAATTCAATTGGTATAATAACATTGCTTTTTCTTTTCTTTCTTCGAACGCTTACGACTCCGAAGAGATTTCCCAAGTAAAGCCAGATAACCCATTGCCCTAAGCGCGATGTCGGATCCCAAAAGAGGCGCCGGAACTTCCCAGACGAAGCCTCCGCCCAAGGACCCCAAGAAGAGAGATGAGAAAAAAGAGGAGGATCTGGTGAGTCGCAGTTCGGAGATTAGGGTTTAGTTAACTGTATCGATATTTTTTATAACTTAAGTAGTTCTTTGTTTTTTGGCATACGCAGTCGGAAGAGGATTTGGCTTTGAAGCAACAGCTGGAGTTATATGTTGAAAGAGTTCAGGATCCTGATCCTGGACTCCAGAAAGTAGTTCTTGAGAGCATGAGGTAATCAAATTATTTGCGAATTTGAGTTAAGAATAGAGAAAAAGGAAGCTTATTTTATAGTTCGAAAGAGTGTTTATTTTATGTTTGTATGTTTTATTAACATCTTATCAAGTTGATGGGTCAGGTCGAATGTGAATCGATTTATCAAATTATGTTATTTTTGTCGATTTTACTGTTAGCTGGAACGTCCATGGGTGGGTTTAGTTGCAATGCCTGAATAAAGCATCATTTTTTTACAGTGTAATTTTATATCCTTTTTAGGCAAGAAATCCGCACTTCAACAAGCTCCATGACTTCTGTTCCAAAGCCATTGAAGTTTCTCCGTCCTCATTATGGAACCCTAAAGGCTTTTTATGAGACAATGCTGGAATCAGATTTGAAGGTATTACTTGTTTTGCGTTAATTATCTCCCGTTACATCTTTTATAAGGGTGATCTATTTGAGCTAAGCAATGTAGTGAAGGATGATTTAGATGGAAGCATTATTTTTAATTGGGACTTTGTTCTTAATTAATATGTCATGGGCAGAATTATTATTTTATATAAATTTTTAGGGTATTTAGGTTATTTGTTTTGAGTAGGTTTTTTTTTTATTAACTAAGTTTAGGAAGTAGCCTATAAATGCCTATATTCTTTCAGGTTAATTAGCCATATTCTCATAAATCCAGAATTTCCCTTCGTTTTAAGAATTTTCTTGATGTCTTTTCTTTCCTATATGTTCTGCATCACTAAATTACTTTCACTTGTTTGCAGAAATACCTAGCTGATATCCTGTCTGTGTTGGCACTGACCATGTCTGAAGAGGGCGAGCGGGTAGCTCTCCATTTTTTTCCCAAATATTATACTTGGAGAATTGCACAAGTTTTGCTTTATCTTTCTCATTCCTCACTTGTATGGCACTCTAATTTTGATATTCAATCATTCTTTCAATTTGACAATCCTACAGGAGAGTTTAAAGTATAGATTGTTGGGTTCAGAAGGCGACATTGGTTCGTGGGGCCATGAGTATGTGAGGTGAGCATTGTCTGACTTGATAACATACTGTTTTATTTTTTTTCCTGGAAATTTTGTATTACCAGTGCTAGCTGAACTTGTTTTCAGATTGTGATCATGATTTAAGTTTTATCTGTTGGTTTATTGGTTGCTACTGCTGTCTTGGTGCTCCGACTTTCTTTTCTTAGAATTTTTAACCTAAGGATAACCTATGTGAATTTTTTTCTTCTCATGTTGGTAATGAAATCTAAAAGAAATTTGTGTTCTGACTTGTTAATTTATTGTCAGGAACTTGGCGGGAGAAGTTGCACAAGAGTATATGAAGCGGCAGGTTAGAAATCTAAGGAATCTTTAGATATCTAGAAGTTTTAATGAGTTATGCACTTTAAAACAATTCTCTCTATATGGTTTTCCTGAATAGTGAGACATGAATCTGGATTTCAATTGTATTTACTTTCTTTGCCGCCAATACAGAGTGAAGAGGCCCCAATTGAAGATCTAATGGAGCTTGTGCAACAAATTGTTGCTTTTCACATGAAGGTTTAGATCTTGTTATATATAACAAGCAATTGATTTATTACAGAAGAAAATTCTGTTCAGAATATGCCACGTTTTACTGCTTCTTATGTATTTGTGCTTTTATGTGCAGCACAATGCTGAACCTGAAGCGGTTGATCTCTTGATGGAGGTGCCACACAACATAATTTCTTTTTTCAGGTTTCCTATTTGAGTTGCCTTCTGTTTTTATTGAGCTTGAAACATATGATTTGCAACCCACTGCAGGTTGAAGATCTTGATCTTTTAGTTGAGCATGTTGATGTTACAAATTTCAGGAGAACTTGTCTATACCTCACCGGTGCTGCTAGGTAACTGGAAACTAATGCTTCTGAACAACTTGTTTACCATTAATAATTGAGAGAAAGTGTTTTTTGTTGTTCTCCTAATGTATATCTTCTTTGGTGAATTCTGATTGAGAATTCTCCAATCAATTATATGTGAAATTTATTAAGTTTTAAATGCTGAACTGAAAATTTTCAACTGGATCTCTGATGTAGTGTTATCCACGATAAATGATGTTGCTCTCTCTCTCTCTCTCTCTCTCTCTCTCTCTCTCCCTGTTTTGACATTTCATGCTGCAATTTTTTGCAGATACCTTCCTGGACCAGATGACATGTTAGTTTTGGATGTTGCATACACAATATATCTTAAGTTTGAGGAATTTGCAAATGCACTTCAGATTGCACTTTTCCTTGACAACATGCAGGTTTGTTTTCTATTATTTTCCTCTTTTTTCATGCCATGCAGCATTGTTGAGAAACTCCTTTTTCAGGATGTCAGTATGAAATTCATTTATGAATTTACTTAGTTTTAACTATTTAGAATGTGCTCTTGCAGCATGTGAGACAGGTGTTTACTTCTTGTGATAATCTGCTGAGGAAGAAGCAATTTTGCTACATACTAGCTCGACATGTAAGTGCTAGGTTTGCTTTGGCTAGATTCTTTGTGCTGGAAAGTATTTCAACTATTTATTGCTAAGTGCATCATTTGGTCAATAGTTTCTTCTAATTACGGACAATTGAATTTTCATTTTCTCATGGTCGAAATTGGGTATTGATGGATTTAAATTTCTCTAGACTTGTTAGTCGGTGTATGTACCAGTGTGAATGTGCATGTGTTTGATGTGCATGACATTTTCCATGTTATTCATTTGTTTTATGTATTTATTTATTTATTTTTTTGCAGGGGATTACTTTTAAGCTTGATGATGAGATGGTTGCAGAAGATGATGACAGAGAGGGTTTACAGGATATCATCAACAATACCAAATTAAGTGAAGGTTATCTCACCCTTGCTCGGGATATCGAGGTTATGGAGCCTAAATCTCCAGAAGACATCTATAAGGTTTGGACTTCAACACTGGCTGGTAGCCAACCCCTCCTCTTTTTCTCCCCCTCATCTTATTGTTTCCCTTTCCTAATGAAGGGAATGAAGTGCTCACATGCATGTTCAGTTATTTCAGTGATACCTTTTTTATTTTACATGACATTGCCCATGTTGGATAATTTGCTTCATCATATTGATGACTTACATGCTTGGTTTTGTTAGGCTCACTTGCTTGATGGCCGCGCTAGTGGTGGTGCAAGTGTTGATTCAGCTAGACAGAACTTGGCAGCTACATTTGTCAATTCATTTGTTAATGCAGGCTTTGGCCTGGTATGGTTTGCAAACTTAAAAATAATGAAAGCATGAGAGCTTAGTTTCTTATACCGGATAATATTTTTGCCTCACAGGATAAGTTAATGACAGCTCCACCAGACTCTTCAAGTGGCGGTTCTTCTGGAAATTGGCTTTTCAAAAACAAAGAACATGGGAAGACCAGTGCTGCAGCAAGTCTGGTATGTAAAAATTTGCTTCCATATGGCATGCATATGCTGATATTCAATTTTCTGTTAGCAATTCAGTTTAAATATAGGATTCTTATCACTTTCTGCATAACAGGGAATGATTCTATTGTGGGATGTTGACTCTGGGCTTGCTTATATTGACAAGTATTTACATAGCAATGATAACCACGTGATTGCTGGAGCACTATTAGGAGTTGGGATCGTCAACTGTGGTGTTAAGAATGATTGTGAGCCTGTGAGTTTCTTTCTCCTCATCTATTGGTTTGTGCAGTGTATTGCTTGCTATATATCTGTCTTGTTTTCTTTTCTCAGGCACTGGCACTTCTGAGTGAATACGTAGGCAAAGAAGATTCTTCAATCCGAATTGGTGCAATTATGGGTTTGGGAATTGCATATGCAGGTGCTCAAAATGAGCAGGTATACATCTCTCTCTCTCTCTCTCTCTCTCTCTCTCTCTCCATTAAATGAACCTGGTAGGTCATGGCACTGGCAAATATGTCCTTTGTGATGAATGCAGTTGCTATTTTTTGATTGGATGCACTTAATCTAACAATTATGTTAGTTTTCTTTGGGAATTTGGCTGAAATTGTGGATGGGGCATGTTTGGTTCTAATGAAAGCTCACCAATGTTATTGACAGATTCGTAGCAGCCTGACTCCCATACTTAATGATGCAAAAGCCCCCCTTGATGTGATTGCATTTACTGCAATTTCATTGGGTTTGATATTTGTGGGTTCCTGCAATGAGGAAGTTGCACAGGCTATTATATTAGCTTTAATGGAACGAAATGGGTCAGAATTGGGGGAGCCCCTTACTCGGCTTCTACCTCTTGGTCTTGGTCTTTTATACCTTGGGAAGCAGGTAAATAACTAGTTTTGGGCTTCTGGCATATATTTGTTTCTCTTAAGTGAATTACATATCTTTTTCAGTTTGAGAAAATGTAGTCTGCTATATGCAATTTTGGAACATTTCATCCTGACTGTTCAGCAAAAACTTTTACCCTGACAGGAAAGTGTGGAGGCCACTGCAGAGGTCTCAAAAACGTTTGATGAAAAGATAAGAAACTATTGTGATATGACACTGCTGTCTTGTGCCTACGCTGGAACTGGGAATGTTCTAAAGGTAATCCCTTAAATCCATTAAAATGCTGTTCAAAACTAGATTATTTTGCATTTTTAGTTAACTGTTTAATATACAGGTCCAAAACCTACTCAGTCATTGTGCTGAACATCTTGAAAAGGTTGAAACCCACCAGGGACCAGCTGTGCTCGGAATTGCCATGGTAGCAATGGCTGAAGAATTGGGTCTTGAGATGTCAATTCGCTCATTAGAGCATCTTTTGCAGTATGGTGAGCAGAATATCCGGCGGGCAGTTCCTTTGGCTCTTGGTCTTCTGTGTATATCAAACCCAAAGGTAAATTAATCTCAGTACATCTGGCTGAACAACCTATTTTGGCTATTTTCAAGGGGATTAAATTTTAGGTTGAAGACTTAAAGGTACCACTTTTTCATCGTAGCAAATGAGCTACACTATGGAATTTAATAAATATGATTTAGTGAAGTCAAACTGAGAAGCAGAGAACAATTAAGTTGACTTGTTTCTTCACAATTTGCATGAGCCTGCTGTTAAACCCAAAGATCAAGATGTTAAGAAAGCTGAAGAGAGTACTGCAACTTTTTATGATGTCTCTTTCTCACCATTTTATTGGTTGCACATATATTCTACAGGTTAATGTGATGGACACCTTAAGCAGGCTTAGTCATGATACAGATTCAGAAGTTGCAATGGTAAGATGGTTAGAGTAAAGCTTTTCTCTATAATATTGTTGTTTTTCCATCAGCTTGCACTTAAGTGTTTGCATGGATGCTGCAGGCTGCAGTTATTTCCTTGGGTTTGATAGGTGCTGGAACCAATAATGCTCGCATAGCTGGCATGCTTCGCAATCTTTCAAGTTATTACTACAAAGATGCTAGCCTTTTATTCTGTGTATGTTTGTTGTACTTGTCTTTATAGTATCTTGCATGATACCATGTGCTCTGTTAGAGACTAAGGTTGATTGCTTGTGCAGGTGCGACTTGCTCAAGGATTAGTACATTTGGGGAAGGGTCTATTGACTCTTAATCCCTATCATTCTGATCGCTTTTTGCTATCCCCGTAAGTGGCTCTTCCTGCATACACATTCACCAAAATTAAAATTAAAATTCACAAAATGATATATTTGGTTTGGACTTGGGGAGTGGCTTTCTTTCTGTAAACTGCTAGTAGCTGCTTCAATTTGGTTTGCCTTATAAAAATTTCTTTCTTTTGTTACCTCCAGGACTGCACTTGCTGGTTTGGTCACAATGCTACATGCATGTCTTGATATGAAAGCTATAATACTGGGGAAATACCATTATGTTCTCTACTACCTTGTTTTGGCAATGCAGGTTCGTTTGAGTGATGCTACTTTCCCCGTGTGCATGTTTTTGTCAATGTAGTTTTTCTTGTTCTCGTAATATTGTTTTCTTGTACAGCCAAGGATGTTGATGACTGTTGACGAAAACCTCAAACCTCTGTCAGTCCCAGTTCGAGTGGGCCAGGCTGTTGATGTTGTTGGCCAGGCTGGCCGACCCAAGACTATTACTGGTTTCCAAACCCATTCCACCCCAGTTCTTCTGGCTGCCGGCGATAGAGCAGAACTGGCTACGGAAAAGTAAGTTACCTCCTGAATGACTGGTAGGAATGTTGCGTGATTTAACTGAATTGTGATTTCGCTTAACGATTCCATTTGTACAGGTATATTCCCCTCTCACCCATCTTAGAGGGCCATGTTATTTTGAAAGAAAATCCGGATTACAGAGAAGATAGTTAGGTTAAAAGCAGGAATCTGGAGGCTTAATACAATGTTTGTTGATTGTAACTTCAATTTTTAATTTTTGTAACTTAATTTTTATCCATCATAAAATTTCGATTTGTTGACTACAAAAGCAGAAATTCTTCATGCACTCATTTACCGATCAAAAGTTTTTAATTAGTATAATTCCTGCAGAACCTCTTTTTATTTATTTATTTATTTGAATAATCATTAAGAACTTAAAACCCTAATTCGATTGCAATTTAAAGTGGAAATTAAGAAATGTTCTTATCGATTCTTTCATTCTCACTTTAAAATCACAGAAGTAGCAAGAAAAAGGAAAACTATATAATCATTAATGCTTGAAGCTTTTTAACGTGAGATTGCAGTTTTAGGCAGAGATTAGAGCAGCAGTAGCCTCCCGCCTCATTTTCCTAGTTTATTTAAGATGATTTGAGCACCATTTTGAGGTTAAGTGTTACAGCAGCATATGTAGCGTTAGTATAGGTAGGCGATAGCTCAAATGAAAAGTTCTGCTAGATTTTCGCCATGACCAATTTGGATTCGAGCATTGCAAAGTTTTGTCGAACACGTATTCTAGGCCCCCATCCAAAAGAGAAGTACTATATTTTATCCTCTGTTGCCTCGAAAATCCCTTCTGAAAATATTTCTGGCTTGAACTCCATTGCATCTTCTCCCCATTGTTCTGTATCCCTATGGACAAGGTGCAATGGCATAAACAGCTGCACTCCCGCTGGAAGACTCAAAATTTCCAGCTTGGTCTATTTGTATGTGCATCGAATCAAGGACGTCGAGGGATATAGTCTTAAAACTTCAAGCAGAATCATGTTTACCTAGTCAGAAAAAAAAAATTCAATCTTCAATCAAACAGCACAAGCAAGAAAACCAAACCAAACTGCACTTACCGTCTTCAAGCGATTCAAGTCATCATATGTTGGTTTATTCTTCCCAAAAACTTGCAATACTTCTTCCTTGGCTCGCTTCTGCCAATCATTATGCATGCTCAATACAATCATGGTCCACGTCAACTTATTGGCTGTGGTTTCCTGACCAGCTAAGTAAAACAACTTGGACTCTTCTTCAATCACGTCTTCCGTGGTCATCCCCGCATAAGAATTCTTCTTTTCTTGTAGCTCATTGAGATTGGAATTCAGTAGCAAGTACAACAAATCGTCTTTGTGATCTGCTATCTTATAGCCTTCTCTCTTTTTTGTTCTATACCTGTTAATAAGGATCCAACTTCTCTGAGGATGTGCTTCATTCTTTCGTTTACTTTGGTTGGCAGAAACCTGATTGAGAAGGAAGTTTTGGAATAAAATTTGGAATGTAAATGGTACTACTCATGATGAGGAGATTGGTTCAGGTTGTTTAAAATTTGTGTAACAATTTGTTGAAGATAAAGAGTCAAATAGAAGGTCATAGTGAATGAGCAAATGCCATAGGGTAAAATATACCTTAACAATGGGAAATTGATGCTCTGAGATTGTAAAAAGACCCGTCCCTTTTCCTTTTGGAGAAGGAATATCAACCTCCCTTCTTCGAAATTGCTGCCAAAAACTGCTCTCGATATAACACCCCCAGTTAAGTTTCGAAATTCATCCGACATGCATTTCACAAGACCACATGAAGTTGACCAACTTGTTCCACTTTGATGTCAATTCTTCGGTACAAACAACAAATGCAGTTAACATATGCTAACAATAATACCAAATGAGTAAAATAAGTTGCCAATAACGGTTCTAAAAAAGAAAGCTGATGAAGAAAAATAACCTTCAACTTCTCTATATGGAAGGCAGGATTAACGATTCTCCTCTGTTTTGCCCATTTATCTCCATTATAGCTTGCAAGGCCAGTCACGACCAGCTCAGTGAATGAATTTATTTCTGGCTTAGGGAAATCACCAGATTTGTTGTTCAGAATCTCTTTTATTAAATTTGGCTCCATGATTGCCACACGAGGAGTTGTTCCATACCAAACAAAGAACGATTTCTCCGCATGGTTTTCACATATACAGTGAGGATTCTTGTCAGTTGCATATCCTTTATGACCATTGACAGCTTTTGTTAATTTTGTGCTTTAATTTTAACGATCCAAACGTCATACCCCTCAATATTTAAAATGTTTTATAAAAAAGCTGTAATGATTGTTGCAATGTTCAGAAACCTGGAAAAAAAACAAAAAGTATTTTTAGAAGTATATTAAAATCAAATAATCGTTATCAATTTTTTTAAAGTATGATTGGTTATCTAAAAAATTTATCTCTTTAATAAAATATTAAAATAAAATTTAAAGTTTATTAAAAATATATTTTAGCTTTCGAAAATAGAGTTAAGTTCGAGAATCGATTACGTATGAGAAATGATTAATATTTTCGCAGTGACTATTAAAAACGATACCAATTGATTGTATATTATTCTTGAGATTTAGTAAAAATGGTCTTATTTTCAATGCTTGTAAATTGATTCTCTAATTTATTTATTCATTCTAAAAATTGAATCTTTTTGAAAATTTATTGTCTCGAAAACAAATCATTTTTATTCTTTAAAAAAAAAAAAACAATACCATTTATTTTGGATGAAGATGAAAAATCATAAGTTTTGAAACACTTCTTTCACTCCCTTATATTTAGACAGAATTTAAAAAATGTTTCTAACTTTAAGAGTTTTCAAAATGCTCTACAAAACCAAGATAATATTCGTATAAATAATAACCGTTAAGAATCTCTCTATATTTAAGTTAGATCTTAAGAGTTATTTTTACTTGAAGTATTATCTTATTTTTATTATTTTTAAAACATTTTCCTAAAATATTTTATTCATGAAACATGCGAGTGACATGTATGAACAAACATAATATGTATAATATATGCATGAC